>NC_136712.1:2761552-4164774 GCF_947650265.1 Symphodus melops
GCAAGAACGTTTAGTGGGCAGGAAGTCAGGGTGAAAGGATGGATCAGATCCAAGACGACCAGAGAGTCCAAAAGTAAACCTGACCCAATTTATTTATTGATATTGGAAGACTCACTGTCAGAAATTGTTGCCTAATCTTTGGCTGTTTCCCAAAACACAACCAATCAGTCACAGTTCGATTTGTGTTGGAACAAGAGCCCCATAAAGTGTTTTGGATTTCCAGAGGAAGTCAAGGAAACAGATTCTCTTAGATACCCAAACAGCTCATAAAAGCTTTCTACTCAACCTGCGAGATCCACCATCTTAGAGTCCATCTGAGGGGGATTGGGTCTTTCGTTCTTGATAACACCATGAATGGATCTATTGAACACCTGTGCATGGTTCTCTCCAACAGTCATACATGTCATCTGAAGAACAAGCCTAAATTGTTTTTTGGAGTTATTGGCTATCGATCCATTCTGTTATTAAAGTATGAACAGGCCTATTTCACTGAGCTTTCAAAAGCTTTATAATAAGACTTGAGGAATCTCCATCGTGATGGCCCCCATGAATTCAGCACATCTGATGGGTCCAAGTCCACTGAGGCAGAAAGAGCTCTCCTCTGTTGGGAAAATGGTTATCAGCACTTACAAAGACTGAAGCTTGTAAGGTGGTCTTCTCTGATAGAACAGAGGGAAGTGGACACAAACCAGTTTTTTATGAAAGCGTAGTGACTGCAGGAGACTTGATTGCATCTCGAGAGGGAGTAGAGAGATGGAGATGGCGGGCGGCGCCCGTGTGCAGAAATGAACGTTTGGAATATTAATATATTACAGGTCGGCTGATGGGGATGTCCTCTGTGAGATTGGCAATTAACCAAGATACTTGAACCTGTTCTTAATGGCTCTGCAGATGCCGATTATTACTGGCAAGTCGACTCACTTCAGACTAGAGATTTAATGAACCTTGGCAACAACGATACAAATTAAATCTACTGCAGTGATCTAACCCTAACCCTTTGTAGACAAACACTTCCTCCTGTCTTGGATGGATGCTGAGTTTATTTCAATCATGCTAAGATACTCTAGACAAACACATTTACTGAAGAAATGCAAATAATTGCACATCTTCTGCTTTTAGTTAACAATTGCAAATTTGTAAGCTAACACTTCCTTACTTCTTTAAGGAGACACGTTAATTTCACTCCATTTGCTGTCATGCATCCACAGCCTATATTCAACTTCCTGTCGAAAAAAAGAAAAGCTTAGGACCAGGTTCTTTGATATGTTCGTGGCTATTTTAAGCTTTTTTTTCAGATGCTAATTTAGGATTGGAAACAGTTCAAATGGAACAAATAAAAAGGCTGTCTTTCCTTCTAAGTATGCCTGGAGATTTGTAAATTTAGTCCAATGTGTCCTTTTTAGTTTGCATTTTACCTTTTATCTATTCCTAGACGTTTCCATGAAAAGAATAAGCTGTGAGTTTACCGTCTTCAGGTAACAAGGTTTACGCTGGTTTTGTGTATGTGCAAAGCTAGAAGTTTATTACGGTGGATGCTGAGGTTTTTGAAAGCAGAGCCCAGGCTTTGTGTTTTATTAATGCAGCGTCTGTGCT
Organism: Symphodus melops; assembly: GCF_947650265.1. Taxonomy (NCBI): domain Eukaryota; kingdom Metazoa; phylum Chordata; class Actinopteri; order Labriformes; family Labridae; genus Symphodus; species Symphodus melops. The sequence continues at coordinate 2,763,146 of NC_136712.1, forward strand.
GGTGTTTGGTGACCTGCTCTTTTCAAAGCGAGCCGTCTGACAGGCTGGACCCAGACTCTGCACTACTGAACACAAATGTGATTATCCAGGAACAGGCAGCTTAAAATATAATTTACGTTTCCTGTGAAGCAGAAACAGCAGCCAGTCACTGAACACACACTGCTTTGAAATAGTGGAAACCCGCCTTTAATTAAGACGAACATACGAGCATTATATCTGTTCAGAAGAACAAGTTGTTTTTCTAATAGCTGTTTGATTGGAGCTTGACAAATGTGTCTCCATAAAGAATATTTTGCTGTTTTGTTTTGTTTTTTTGCACATGAACTCTGCCGGCTGTTTCACAGCAGGTGACAAAATAAACCCAACAAAAATGCAAGATGGCAGCAGAACGTCTTTAATGTGTGCTGAGTCTGACAGTGACCTGCAAACGCTGACCTATCTCTCGAATTGGCTGTCATGACATGATAATGTGACCTTCTTCCACGGATGTTTGGAAAGATCATTTATTTCACCGAAGCTAAAGTTAGCAATGTAATGCGTGCGTGGGCGGACAGGAGGAGGAGGAGGAGGAGGAGGAGGAGGAGGAGGAGGAGGAGATACTGTCGAAAGGAAGGAGGATGTGAAACGCTACGTCTAATGCTTGCTTGAATGTGAAACATCCACGGTTAAAATGGCCTCAGCTTGCTCCAGTGTGATAAACTCAGGTTCAGAATAGATGAATAAAAAAAAAAAAAAAAAAACTTGTTTGAGTTGCAAAGACTCATTTGTCTGACAGCTGAATAAAAAAATTGTTGGAGAACAATCTAAGCTCCTCTGAATGTGCGGATGATCTGGAGCCCTTTGAGTTCCACTGACATGTTTCTTTAACACAATGACCTACATGTGTTTTTTTTTTTATCGTGCGTCACAAGCCGTCTCTGACGTCCTCTGTGATAGTAGCACTCTAAATATTTATCTTATCACATTGTAGAGGGGGGTAACTCCAGAAGATGTCACCTGTCCACTGATCCACACGACTCTGTCTTTAACAGTTGGCACCTCTAACTGTTCAACTGTTTTAGTCTCTGTGGTTGTCAGATTATTCACACGTTAAAGACCAAACGATGAGCTCTCCTCTCATTCCTACAAACCTGTGATCTGTGACTCATGTTTCTCCCCCTCTAGCAACCTCACAGCATCGTCCAGCGACGCCTGATGGAGGGAAACATCACGCGGCTGCGAGGGGAGGCCAAAGACCTCAGCAGCAGAGTCCGCTCCCCGCTGGCCGACAACAAGGACGGCCCCGCCGACGCCGAGGAGAGGAGCGAGAGCACGGCGGACGACTCCACGGAGGAGAGGGAGTCTCTGGAGGAGAGCGAGAGAAGCCTACGGTCGGACGAAGAGGACGACAGCAGCGAGGCCGGCGCCAGACAGACGGCTGAAAAGACCGAGGAGAGCTCGGCCCTCCTCGCAGCTCTGGTCGTTCAGTGCAAGGTACCCTCACAATGTTCCCTCCTCTCTTACATTCAACACCATGACACACTCCAGGCCTGCAGGAAAGCTGAAAAGAAGAAAAGAGACAAAGAGTGCGCTGTGTTCCTCTGATGACTCATCACTTAAAGCCCGCTCTTCATTTTCTCTCTCTTAATACTCGTCAAAAGCTTCGCCGGTCTCAGCAGCTGTTTGTAAGGACAACAGAAACCTGAGTCACAGGCTGGAAGTGAACCTGGTCCACAGGCCTGGGTGTACTAGTGTTAAAATAAAAGTAGGTTTGAGAGATAACAAGTGCACATGGGCTCGGCGTGAATACGCTGAATGGGTTTAAGGACAATGAAGAAATAGCTTCTGTGCAGGAACCAAAGCACAATCCTCTCATTCAGGGTTTGCTTTGGCTCGCTGTTCGACAGGACGGGACACTTGGATCGTCTTGGTTTTAGTATGAATTGGGGCGACAGTGGCTCAGCCTGTAGGGACTTGGGTTGGGAACCAGAGGGTCGCCGGTTCAAGTCCCGACATGGACCAAATCCAGAAATTGGTCCCTACACTACTGAGCACTGCCAAGGTGCCTTTGAGCAAGGCACGGAACCCGAAAACTGCTCTGGAGCGCTCGTTGTGGGCAGCCCCCTCACTCTGAGAGCTCTCCATTAATGCATGAGTGTATCTCGGCCTGTGTGTGTGTGTTCATGTTCATTAGACAGAGTGTAAACTGAATTTCCCCTCGTGGGATCAATAAATTATTGTTAATTCTGTGGCGGTCTTTGATGAGCTACTGTAACGCCTCTTTTCTTTAGTATGGCATTGATTGGTATTGATTGGCTAAACTCCACAAACGTGCTCAGAAACAGTCTCTTGTCTTTTGGTTTTCCTGGGAACAGTTAAGGACAGTCGCTCACACTCATCGTGGTCACCTTCGGTTGTTGTCTGGTGGAAATGTAGCCAGCGTTTAAAAATGAACCTCTTCTGAACAATCATTCCTTTTCTGGACGTTGCATTTATTTTCGGTCTGACTCGCAACTCAAGGAGCAAGAACGGAGTTGGTGCTTCGAGAGCAGATTATCAGCAGCGCTTATGTGCATTCATTTATTCAAGCTAAAACGTCGTAACATGAACAGATGTTTGATGCTAGTTTCAAACAAATCCTTCAGAAGGGAGGAGCTCACGAGTCTTGTAGAGGCGGATGATTTGAAGCAGGCGAGTTTGCAGAGGACAAATGATATCCATTAGTCCCGAAGGTCTCACAGAGATGCTCTATGATCTGAAGAACATCAACACAATAAGTAAAGAGCTTTGAGGCCGGGAAGAACACGAGGGAGAAGGAGGAGTGGAGATGCTGCAGAAACAAAAATGACAAAAGGGACGAGAATAAGACGGAGAGCCGGAGGAGCTTTGAGGTACTGGAGGGTCTTTGCCAAGAATTACGAGACATAAAAAAAAAAAAAAAAAAAGAATCCTAAACTACTAAAAATCTTGACACCTGGCTGGCTATAAAAAAGGAGCAGAAAGGACTTTTCTTTTTAAAATATTGTGGCTCATTCAAAGGATTTAAGAAAGAAATACATCTAAGGACGGCGTATCTTTGGCATTGTGGATCCTGATTAGAGACAGCTTATGACACCAAGGGCAGAGCCATTTATTGCTTTGAAAGAAATCAATACAGTGATGAAAAAACAGCTGTTCTCTGAGGTGGTCGAAGTATGTTGCACTGCATCTCCGTATATCAGTGTTTGTTTTTTTAAACAGCACTTTTCTGGTAGATTCAGCGTTTTTCTCCTGTTACTCATTGTGCTCTGCTCGGTTTTATCATCAACTTATTAAATACAAAGTGTTCCTCGGTTACTCATTCGGCTCGTTCTATTTTTAAACTTCAGGGGAAAGGAGAGAGTGGATTTTTTTTTTTTTCTTGCCGAGCTGGGACTGAGACAAAAGAGAGCGAGGTTTGTGGGCTCGCTGATAAGCCGGTGTGAGGACAAAAGAGGGCTGAGCTCGCTCTGTTCAGAGTGTGAGGGATCAAAACGAGACTCATGGAAACTGGACGGGTTTATCTCCAAAGGGTGAAATATCCTCAGGTCAGATGGAGAAGGTGCTGATTTATGACTGGATGACGAGGATGAGTAGGAAAAGAGAGAGACAGGAACTGGTAGTGGAGAGCAGGTGTTATAACATCTATCTTCTGTGTTTGAGACATTATATAAGTATGTGACCCAGGTGTCACCATGTTATGCTATGCTAATGAAACCATGCTAATACTGCTATCTAGCTAGCAAAGCCAAGTACAGATGATTCTTATTATTATTGTCTGGAGCTGATGACAAAGATGGAGGAGACATCATTCCTTAACTAGACTCCATGTTTTCCATCATCACACGTTCATGTTGAGAAATCAGAGTGAGGAGAGGGGGCTGCACACCAAAGCAGTCGGGGGTTCAGAGTCTTGCTCAAAGGCATGCTGGAAGTGCTCGGGAAGAGAACTGGACCCGCAACCATGCTAGAACCAGTGACTCTCCAGTCCCCCCCCGCCCCTTTATACTGAAAATAAAAAGTCTCCTTGAAAGATGTCCGTGGGATTACATTTGGAAAATTCTAAATGACTCTGCGTTTTCAAAACCCCCCCTCCAGCTCGTGTCGGCTTTCTTATTATTTTAGTATTCATTGCATTGTCGAGGTCCAGCGCTCCGTTTGCTCCGTCTGCGAGGACTGTTACCTTGTTTCATTAATATGTGAGCAAGCACAATCATAAAAGAATAACAAGGAGATCGTTTTGCATTGGACAGGGGAAAAAAACAAATAATTCATACATGGCCTGATTCACAATGCGGGGGTGGTGTCAGCATATTGCTTTTCTCACATGCATGTAGAGCAACCATATGTTTCTATAACTCGACATACCCACCAATAAAAACCTTCTCAGTTGTGCACAGGTTCCTCGACAAGTGAGACTCTCTGTCATGTAAGTGTATGTAGAATAAAAAAAAAAGAGAGGCCCATTACAGACACCATTTCCCATCAACCATCACTCTCTGCTGCACGGTACACTGTCCTCTGCTCCTCCATGAATCACGTCTTTGTGACATGTCCTGGCCTGCAGGCAGCAGAGACACGAGTGTGTGATGCAGAAGAGGAGAGACGTCACATGGAATCAGGACACGCCGCCTGCTCGCACTGCTACTGTAACACTCGAGCATGGACGCCGGGAAAAATCACAACAAGGGAGACGACTTTAGATATCAAACGCTCTTTTTTCTTGTTTTTCACTAACGATAAACGAAGCTGAAGCTTGGAGGCTCCATCGACCGACAGTATGGGAATTAGAGATGAGAGAATTCAAAGACATTGGAAGAGTGTAAACTCTTACACACCATGTCAAAGAGTGTTGTCCTGCCAATGTTTCTCCTGTTGACGCTCGCTGTCTGATGAAGCCTGCATGTACACTGCTGCTCTACTCTGACAGGATATTTAGTGTGCTGACTTTTCTCTCTCTCTTAACAGCCTTATAGCCATGTGAAAATGTGTTACGGTTGTGCTCGTTCCCTACTTGCTCTCTCTCTCGCTGATTTCAGAACTGTCTCTCCAACAAACGCATTCAAATCCAAATAATAAAACCCAAAGAAAAAACATGATCTGCATCCAGTTGCCTGTAGAGCACATGCCAAGTCGGAAGGTGCAGTTAGCGTCATGTTTGTATCTTCTTGTTAAATGTAATGTCAATATTCATCCGCTCTAATGGCTTCTACAACAAATGCAGAAAGCCTCTGGTTCTTTAGCTGCTGAATTATTCATACTGGTTGCTAATTGTAGTTAGCCTACAGTCTGGATTAGCTTTTAAAAAAACAGCAGCTTGCCTCAGATCAAGAAGAGCGTTCAGCAGCACGGTTAGAAATCGTAATCAGGACCTGACGCACAGTCCAACGAGCTCCTTTACATATTATAATATTACAACCACCATTAAAGATGAGTCAGCCTTGATTTGACTTTCAGAGTGGAGTCGTTCAGTTGGCTAATGAGTAAAACGCAGAATGTGTGACTGGCTCTGTTAATACTGAGGAGCTCTCAGAACAAACTGAAGACGAAGCATCTCGTCAGGAAACAGAGCTAATAATCAAAAAAAAAACAGGACATGTGATGTTTGATGGGACGCGGCGTGCTCCGGTCCGATTATTTTCGAGGTCGATTATTAACCGTTGTGCTGCTGGAGCAGCTTCCTGCAGTATGGGACAGAAAAGGTGGCGATTTAAGAGCCCAACACAGAATCAATATGAATCACGCTGCACACAGAAAAATCACATTTGACTCTAAAAAGTAAAAGGCCGGCCTGGAAACACGCCACACACGGTTAATCTGTTTTGCCGGCGCTAAATTGATTAGCATTCAACTCCGACTTTATTTTTCCAGTTTGTCAGTTTCGTTAAGCGTGTGTGAGCTGAAAGCATTTGTTTAAAGGAATGAGACATCAGCGGTTTTCAAAAGCTCCCCAGAGTTGTGTTAATGTTCTGTTATGACTGGATGTTTCCTGACGTGTGTGGGTGCCAGAACGTGACTTCAAAAATATCCCCCCCTCTGTCCTCCCCACAGTGCTGCGAGACTGAAGTCAAGGCATTCATCAACACCGGCAGCCAACATAACCACATCTCCACCTCCTGCTGCCAGAGGCTGGGGTAAGAACCGCTCGGCTTTAATCTCCAAACACATCAATGACCTCCCTTTATGAACGTATGAAGCCGTTTACAGTGTTTTAACAATCGAAGCTAAAACTGAGAGAAGAAAGGAGTGTAAGAATTAACATGGCCTATAAAATCACCTTTGAGGAGAGAGATGTGATAACGGAAGTGTTTAAGCTCTTCACACATCCTCAGAGACCTGACATTAGCCTGCTCATTTAAGCAAAGACATTAAAATGCGAGATAAATCTGTGCTAAAGATCAGACTGTGTGCACCGGCTTAAGAGTGTCGAGCGGACGTGACATTTTGTTCCCGTCTGAACTTCTAAATGAGCTCAAACGGTAACAGGTGAGCAATAGAAGAAGATGAATAGGCGCACGGTTGCAGAAAGTTTTGATGGACAAAACAATGAAAAGTTGTTTCAATATATTGCACAGATATACTTTTACTCCTGGGAGATTGCAACGATATTACATTGAAGAAGTCTCAGGATGTTTCCTGTAATAAGATCTTATTTGTGTGTGTGTGTGTGTGTGTGTGTGTGTGTGTGTGTGTGTGTGACTAGCTTGGTGCCCAGCCAGGACAGCTCGCCATGTGATGTGAAGGCCTCAGTGACAGGTCTGCAGCTGCAGCTGGGCAGACAGACAGTCCAGTGTTCAGCTCATGTCAAAGGTGAGATTCTGTTAATAATATATAATACACAGAGGGGTGTCGAGTTGATTATTTGCTTCTCTGTACTTTATATTCCAACAGAAGCATCCAGGCAGAAATGATCGTTAAACAAAAAGTGACAGCGAGGTCGACTAGAAGATGTTTTTGCAGTAATTAGTAAAAATGTTCCAGCTGATAAATGTCTGCTCAGCTAATGTTTTCAACTTTTTACTGCTTGTTTAACACCGTGAAGTACGCACTCCAAGGGCTGTATTAAGAATGTCGAGCTTTTCTTTGGAAGGGAAAAATCTATCTCTGCAAACCAGGGCGGAAGGAGGGAAGATAATTACAAAGAGAAGTATTTGTCACCACAGCAGAACAGATAAAGAGGGAGCGCTGCAAGAAGGGAGGAACTCTTCTGATGGATTTTCCTGATTGATGGTGATTTTTTTGTCGTTGTTAAGACACAATTCAATAAGTGCGCCAGTGGCAGAGTGGTTGGTTTGCACTGCCCATGTACAGAGGCTGTACTTGTTGAAGCGGGCAGCCCGGGTTTGAATGCGACCTGTGGCTACGTTCCCGCACGTCATTCCCCGCCCCCTCTCCTGTTCACAACTCCATCCACTGTCCTGTCTCTAAGAAAAGGTCAATACAAGAAAACAAATCAATATACACAGTGTATATGATCTGCACCTTACAACAGGGAACACATTAAAAGTCACAGTTTGTTAGAACTGAAGTGGATGCAAGCAAACAAAAATCCTCTTACTGTCCCCTCTAAAGCTCACTAATTAACACGTTATACATTGCCTCTTACACTTTGGCCTCTATCTGGATTAACAGTTAAAGATGTCGGGTGTTAATTGTCAGCAGCTGTAAAGTGTTGGATCACTGTAACCTTCGGATAGAGCCAGGCGACGTCGAGTCTTTATGCTAACCTTAGCATAAAGCTAGCTGGCTGCTAGCTGGGGCTGTAGATGACAAAAGATCAAAGTGGTCATCTCGCTCTTTAAAGCAGAGTCTTATATCAGGGGAGACCAAGCATGACATGGTGCACACATTGTGTTCACAAGAGTCTCTTCCCTCTTCCTTCGTTTGAGGAGGACGACATGCTCAGAAAGATAACAAGAACACAACTGCAACAAAAACAAAACGTTACGCCTCGGGTCAGGACTGAAGACACCAATAATGCTGCTGCCGTCTTGACAACTTCACCCAGATCCAGGCCAATGCATGAATATGTATGTGATGCAGTTCAGAGTTCTATTTATCCACTTTTCACTGCTCTCTCCTTTCTCTCTTCTTTCCTCTCCCCTCTCAGACGATGAGACGTTCGAGCTGTGCCTTGGTCTTCACACTCTGTTGGAACTCAAAGTAAGGGTCCTCATTTGCTTCGCTAAATATTTGTTTTGCTGCGCCTCATCGCGGCTTTACTTTCATGTGTGCTTTGCCTCAAAATTGCCGAAACTGAATCAGCAAAGGAGAAGAAAGGGAAACACAAATGCGAGCCGATAAAGTAAACATTTCAGGCGGGGAGATGGCGGCGCTAGCACACGTTCTCAAAAATCAGAAGGGAGCGTGGTGTTATCTGAGGGAAAAAGCTGGGTAGATTATTTTAGCGGCACAGTTATTTGTCAGACGCCCGCTGTGCAGATAAAAACCACAAGGAGCAAAGTGAGAACACGCTGTGAAGAAATTTCAATTTCCATGTTCAAAAATGTAATTTAAACCACTGAAAAGACTATCTGCCAATCTTCAGGCAGCGCTGTTGATGTCAGTGTCAGAATGACCTGGTTCATATCTTCCCTATAATCTTATTAAATCAGGATTTGAGGATATGAAAGGAACATCATTGTGTAAATTAGTCATGAAGGACTTTGTGATGCAAGCTCACTCATGCTTATCTGCAAACCTTGATTAACGATTAAGTTGTTACAAATAAAGCTAAGTTTAATTGATTTATCTTCAGATATGAGATCATTCAGAACATAAAAGCATTTTAGGAGGCTCTCAATCAAAACAATAACAATAGATGACATTGAGTCTTGCGGGGGGGAAACGTGGGAGTGATACTCTCTGCCACTCCCCCTCCGGTAAAAACGAACTCTGTGTTGACCGTAGTCAATGCAAACAGGTGAAACTGACCTGAGGGAGAAAATACATTTACACACGATGTATCCAAGTTTAATATACAGGACATGTTTTTATCAAAGCAGCAGATACAGCAACAGTACGGCAGCTACTGCTAGCTTATGCTGCGGTCTTTGACGAAACATCCGGGGTTTCCTTGGTAACGACCAACATTTCGTTTCTGTCATGGCGGCTCATCGTACATGGTCCCTCACAACTATGAAATGACAGATTTCTTACGGCTTTGATAGCTGTTGGAAATATTTGAGAATTTTTGATTAATCTACATATTTCAATGTAAACATTAGCAATCAAATATTAGCTGGAAAAGGAAACTGATATTACAATGCAGAATATTTGGGAATGGGAAGGTGGCCTAGTGGTCCTTAAAGTCCTTGTAGCAGCGGCTGTAGGACGAACTCTTAGCTTGGTGCATTTGTCTCATATTGAGGCACTGATACAGTTAAAATGACACTTCACCATTCGTGTCTTTTAACAGTGCTGCCTGGACCTGAGCAGTCGGGTCCTGAAGCTGCAGGGCTGCGACGAGGAGGTGCCCTTCCTCAACCCTTCGACCGACAGCCAGTGCCAACACGACACTAACAAGAACCTGTGAGCGCGACGCGGCAGCGGCAACCAATTCCCCTCAAATCCTGACTGGTTGCAGCAACGAGGCGCAATGCGGCCTGTGTCTGGACTGTCCGATCACAGTGTCTCGCACACTGCCAGAACATGGCGGAGCATTCGCCACTATTGTTCTCAAGTTTACATCATTGTGTTTGTAGAAATAAGACATTCACTATGATTCTCTCTTATCTTAAATTAGTCTTGTTCACAGGAGCGGATGAACGCCAGTTATGAGCCAATCAGATCTCTGTGAGTCTAATCATCGTTTATGATTGTCCTGTATAGTCAATCCAGTTTCTCAGCTGCTTTGTTACTCTGATGGTCTGTTAAAAGGGGACAAAATGATTTTAAAGTCAACTTTTGTGGATATTTTTTGTGGTTAGGCTGTAAACATCCAGTAAATGTTTTCTTAATCCAATAAATGTAGATGTTGTTAAAGGAATAGTTGGATATTTTGGGGGCATAAACTGGTTAGGTGAGAAGCCCAATCTTCCATTTTTGCTATCTTTTCAGTAATTCATCGACGACATTGAGCTGCGTCTGCTATTCATATATTTCTTTAACCTTTAAAATGTGATCTGAAGTCATTTCACAGTTTGTCCATCATGACATCTAACAGAAAATACTGTTCTCTTCAGGATGATTGCTAACCTTTAGCTCCCCATTTCAACAGTTCATCCACTATATTTAGTTAACATGACCTATAAGATCATTAATTTACCAATTTTCCAAGGTAAGGATTTTGAAAGTGGGTTCATAACATTTCCATGGTTAGCGTCTTACTTTCAGCTAACTCTTTCAAAGGTTTATGTAATTCAGTTAGCACTCTACTTTTAACTGAAAAGTTTACGCCTTGGCATTTAATCATTGACAGCTTACATTTGGCAAACTATATGAATACGTTCAGCATTGCATTGCTTTTATTTACCTTCTTTTTACACGTGTGGCGTGTTAGCTACTATTCAAATTAGACTGCCCTACAGTCTTACACCACACCACCTTTAGCAACTGTTGGAGTATACAAACAGGTGATTAGGTGTTAATTACTGAGCTTCAGAGCGCTGGGGAGATAGGACCATCCATTAAGGCCCATCAGATAATTATTAGTGGAATTGATCACTCGTGTCCTTAAGCGACTGGGCGGATATCTCAAAACTGTTCCTTTAACAATCAATATGACTCACCTGAAATTGTCAGAACTCAGGATACTTTTTCAGTGGGTTGAAAATAAATTTTTAGGAGTTTTTTTTTTTCTTCTAGTCTATGATGAAGTCAATGTCCGGCTACCTCTGTAAAAAAACAAAAACAAGAACGGGTTTCATGAAGAATTGTTTTAAATAAATCGAAGGAAAATACCGAAGAAACTGATGTTCTTATGTTTAGCTTTGTAAAGCCCCTTCGCTCTTTCTTCCCACATCAGAAGACCGATTTGTTGAAGTTTTCCGAGAGTGCTATTAAAGTCTGTCACGACAGCGTAGACTGCGCATTTGACTAGTTCCCAATTTATCCACTCTGATTAAAATAGACTTCAGGCCAGCCAGCAAAAACATATTTCAGTCAGACTACAGAAATATCAGAACATTCCATCTGCATGACTTTGTAAAGTTTTGCCTTTGTGTGAAGTCTGCATGTTTGTGTAGTAGTCTGATTGTGTCATGTTGAGAGTCTGATGGGGCTGGACGCGTGTACGTTTATATGTGCTTGTAAGGAGTCAAAGCAGGATCTTCTGCCTTGTTTTTTGCTCTCGTTTCACATGGGAAAAAAAAAAAAAAAGTGGAATATCTTCCCCAGACTGGTCCAACAAGCTCCGGACAAAACAAGCTGCCAAAAGCCAACCCCAGCTGCCTTCCCTCTCTGCCTCTTTCAGGAGATTTTCATCAATCAGCTAAGGTTGCTTTCTGCGCCGAGGCCTCCCCTCTTCGAATCATTATCTTTTTACTGTCGAGGGCCGGTCTTCTTGGTGCATCTACCACCTTTATGGGCTGACGTGATTACCTTTGACACCTCAAGTTTGTTGATTTGAACGATATGAACTCCCCGTTTTAGTGCCACCTGCCTTTATCTCGTCATGGTGTTCTCATAGCGAGGAGAATCGAGAAGATGTGCTTACCGAAGGCCATTATGCTCTGCTTTAACAACACCTGAGCTGCACCGTGCTTCTGACTGTGCTACAGTATACTGTATGTCTTACCTCTTTGAGAGTTATTCCACGCAAAGTTTTGGCAATGTTTGTTTCTCTTTGGTGTACTTGTGACCTTCCTAAGCCGTACGAGAGGAGTCGATGTATGACAGAAATTTATTTTTGGTGTTTCTCTTCTTCTGAACAGTATTTTCTCTGCCTAATAAAACATGTATTCTGGCTAGCTCTGTTTGCATTCATTTGTCTTCATACTAGCTGACAACACGGAGGAGTTATAGGCCTATTTGGAAACGCAGAGCAACATTATGTGAAAGGTTAGATGCTTAAATCCTCTAATCTCCGTCTGTCTGAAAAATGTGAATCACCAGACTGGTTGTGGGAGGTTTTACAAGAAGACAGCCAGAGAAGCCAGTGAAGGATTTTCTTGGACCTCACATTGATTCTCATGGTTTGTACTCCCAGAACACTCCTGTATGTGCCCTCCTCTGATACATCCTGCTATATAAAGAACCCAGTCGTGTCTGAAGAGAAACAGCAGATGTTCCCACAGCACCAGGGCGCTTTCACAGTCGACCCTTAAACCAAACAAGGTTCCCATCAGGCTTTTTTTTCATGACACGGATTAAACAGTCCAAGCCAAGAATGTCGAAGTACGTCTCAAGTCGTTTTTTCTTTTGACATTTAGTTCAACTATTGCCCATCGATAAGGGCTTCATTTTATTCTATCACCATGTTTTCCAACATTTTAATGACTTCATTGAAAAATCAAGCAACATAAAAACTAATCAACAGATTGAGGCTTTATAGCTATGACAGGCTGCATGTTATTGCCTTGTTTGTTAATTACTCCGCCTGGAAAGGTCTTCAGTGCCTTTAGTCGTTTTCCTTTTTAAGCATGATGAATTTAAATCAACTGGCACAGATTTTATGAAAATTAGTGAGAGGATGCAGCAGTGGCCAAGAAACAACACACTGAAGTTTGGACTGAATCCAACCCAAGAACAAGCATTGATATCAGTTCTGACTCACCGACAACAAATTAGAACGACTTGAATGAATTTTAGCACCATTGTCCTAAAAAACAGCAGAGGAGGAAATGTTCAAAAACTAGCAATATTTTAAAAGTAGTATTCCCTCAGTGCTACATCTACACCCAGGCCCCGCCCCCCTGTGCTCCCTCAAAAGCCACGCCCCTCACCTCAGCTCATTACTTGTATCGTGTAGAGACTTTGAGTGTGAGCTCGTGCACGCAAGGGGCAGGGAGGCTTGTGATTGGTTCATCAGATTGGCAGACATTGATCGAAATTTTCTACAGGCTTACAACTGCTACAGATGATGGATTCTCTTTGTTCCTTTTTCAGAGCACTTGAGTTATTATTTTCTGTGAGGACCTAAAGACCAAAATCTTAAAAAGAGTGAATCTGAGGGAAATGACCAACCCTGCCTTTATGTCGTTACAAAGGAAAAAAACTGTTCAACAGTGTCAACGAAAAACACTCGAGTGAAACCGGACTGATTGGTGAATCGACCTCGACAGAACTTGTGACAACAGATGGTAAACCTAGCAGTGGATGCCAAAATGAGTTTAGTCAACACAGAAGAAGCCCTCCATTAGTTTCTTGTCGTGATGTTTTTGGGACACATTAGAGGTGCTTTTTATTTTCCTGCTGTGACGCCGCTGTCTCATCACAAAAATAACAAAGTACATGAATGTTGTCGGAGCTGTCAGGCCACGTTTGTTTCTGCTATAGCTAACGTGACAGCTCCCTGCATCAGTAAGCCCCTCCACAGGAAGAGAGCAGAACAGGAACACAACATTTACAGCAAACATTGTTCAAGGAGAACCCTCTTGTTACGCCCCCTCCCTCCTTTTGACGCACTTTGAACACCACATCCTGTTGTTATGCAGCAGGTACTGTAACGCCTCTGCTGAGAGACAGTGGCTGTTTCGAGACAAATGCACAGTCGAAAAACCACAGACTGATCACTTGAGACTTTGACCGTCACCAACGGGAAAAGAAAAAGGTTCCATCTTGACTTTGTGCCCTTTAGATCGCAGATCAGGCGGCTTCTTTCCGTCTGTGGAGGTGTTGCATAAAGCCAGCGTGTCTATTCTTATTTAGAGGGCAGATGTTGACAGGGAGATTGCAGGAAAGGGGGCTCACTGATCTGCAGCAATGACTAATATAAATCTCCAGCCAGAGGAGTAAAAGTACACAGTGGAACAGGCTTTCAGCTCTCGTGAGGAATGAATCATCTGAGGCAGACATACAGTAACCAGCCTGTGTGCTTAACAACCCATGAAACTGTATTTATGGATAATTATTGGTGATGAAGGTCGGCTGTAGGAGTAGAATGTGAAGATGTCATTGCTAAATAGCACCTAAACATTTTGCTACACTGATCACAGTCGTGTCTCCTGTCATCTGTAGCTGTCCGTTTGTGTCAGGTTGTGCATTTTCAAGGTTCTTAACTTGGCGCTACCCAATTATTTTCTTCATGTCAGATATAGAACAAAACGATTCTGAAAACCTCGACTTTTACCAAAAATAATTAACCCCCCCCCAAAAAAAAACAACAACAGACTGGCCAAAAACAACAACAGACTGGCCAACTCATAGTGGAATCGAGTGAGATTTAATAGCTTGCAAAAAATAAAAAAAATAAAAAAAAAATTAATGGAACATGCAGTTTCACTTCCTTCACTTGATTAAAGGCTGCAGAAGGCCTGTGTGGGCTGAAGACTCAAACCCTTTGATATAAGCTTAGCTCTCGCTTCCATCGAAGCCTTTTTATTAACTCTGCCTGCCATCTCAAACGGCTGTTTCTCTTTTTGTCCTTCATCTCTAACAACAGCATCCCCTCCGTCCATTAGGGTTTGTATGGACACCAACAAACACACACACACACACACACACACACACAGACAGACACACACACAAAGCCAGCAGGCTTGATCGACTCAGTGGGAATGACCCACAAGCTTTAACCCCAGAGAGTGCTGTGGGGATGCTGTGAGGGGAATATTGATCAAACCTGGCGCTCTGTGGTGAGGCAGCTGTTATGTAACACAGAGCGAGCAAGCGAGTGGGAGATCCTCAGAGAGGGTTTGAAAACAAGAACATGAAGAAATGTAAACCCTCGCCTGTGAAGAATCTCGTGGAAATGAATATGCAAATAGAGAAAATGTTTTTCAAGTCGGTTGGGAACGTTTGGGAAAAGATGAAAGCAATGTTCACGTCATACATCATCAGAGTTTGCATAATCGCTGTACAATTTCCTCAACTGTAGCGAGCATTTACGTCAGCGTCATAATTATGACTGGAAATGATCATTTACAAAGATATGCAATTGGCTCAAAAAATACAAAAACATGCAAACATGGCAGTATGCTAGACGAAGCATGTTAGCATTCATCAGCAAAGCGTGCTGCTGCAGCGTTTGCATCCGTCATAAAAATAAACCTCACACTTTCACAGAACCAGTCAGATTTAAATCCTCTCTGCATCAGCTGAGATGAACCACTGGCTCTTTAAACTTCCCGTTGTGCCGTTCAACTTGCATCCATCCCCCCGCCGAGCACGACAGCCTGATGAAACCACGCAGTATTAAGCCCGACGCGGGAGAAATTGGCCGCTGTAAATTAGCAGTGTCAGTTCCATCACGTTCCCTCAGCAGCTCGGAGCTGTTGATGGAACGTGATGGAGCTCTTGTGAAGGCTCCTCTCCTCCGCCAGAGGCCGAGGCTGCAGCTGTCTGTCAGTCAGGATCAGAGAGACATTTCTCCACCAACCACCCACCGTGCCACCAGGACCGAGCATGAAGCTGAGGAGGAGGATGCTCCTAGAAACTGTCAAGAACTGTGTGAAAAAAGGAGTTTAAGTAGAAATACTGAATATCTTGTATTACCTCCATCAGCCTGTTGTACGAGGGCAAACACTAACAAATGTACAAAACACTACAGGAAGTCATTTCACTGACAAAAATGTCTGTCACGTCAGACCCATGATCAGGATTTCAGTGTTTTTAGTCTTTTATTGTTGTGTACTTAAGGTCCAGACTTTCAGGCAGCTCTTTAAAAAGTTGCATGTTTTATTTTTTTTCCCCGTGCGACACAATTTGAACAAGAATTTGGAAAAAAAAATGCTCCAACGAAAGCCATCTACTGTTGGCCGAGCAAGCTGTTCCTCTCCTTATGTCACGTCTGTTCAAAGTGCCAAATAAAATGTGCAAAATGTTTATAATGTATCCTTAAAAAGGTATTTATCAAACCTGAAGAGCAGGGTGCTTTCAAAAACGGTTTCTGCTTTAGAAAATGTTTTTAAAGCAGGCGATCGGGTTTTATTGCAGTATTGGAGGATGGATTGTGACACCAACATGAAGCTGAACAGAATAGTTGCAAAGCTGCAGCAGAATTTGAATCCCGTTAGACTCTTAAATGTTCTCGTCATGTCTCTCACCTCCTCCTCCAAAGATCTGAGGACGAGCTTGAGCTAAAAAAAAAAAACCCTTCTGATTCAGGTGGTTTCAAAGCCTCACACACGTTCAAGCGTTCCCGGCCATTTGTGATTCATCGGCATTGTATTCAAGACGAGTAAATGGACCAAAGATGAATCACACGCCAGCTTAGATTGTTGCAATCAAATAAAACAGCATGACATTTTTCTCTGAAATCATAATCCGCAGTTTCAGGTAGAAGAGAATGGTTTACTAAAAGTTATTTTGATTGTTAAAAAGAACCAAAAGCTGCATTTTAACGTCAGGGACGGACATGAATAGATCTAATAATACTTTAGTTAGATGTGAACAAAGAGAACTTCAGACCTTTCTTTGACGTCTAATTTAAAAAAATGTTTTAAAAAAGGGACCGTTACTCAATCTTTACCTTTCTCTTGTCACGTGAAAAGGATTGTGGGAGTCGTGCAGAAGATAAGGTGTGAAGATAGACGGTACACATCAACACTCCTACATTTAATGTTGATTAGACGCTGCTGAAATGGTTTATTGGTTGACTGCATTATTTAGAATAAATCTGGATTGTGTTTTTTTTTTTTGTTTGCATCATTTTGGAGCAATACATTTTATTTTGGGAGCTCGATTGTCTGAACGCCACCACTCGTATTTATTTACAAAAAGTGACAGCGACCTCGTGCCTGCAGCCCCCTGTGAGCCCATGCTGGAGGTAATGGAGGCTGAGAGGATGTACTGGGAACTCTAAAAAAAAACAGTGAGTGCCATTCAGAGAGGAGATTTTCTTAACGTTGAGCAGCTACATTTATTTCAGCAGATTAAGCATTTAAGACATATTGAAAAAAAGCTCCTTTAAAGTTGGATTAAGTCATTATAATCCCTTCAGTTCATTAAAGGTTTTTTTTAAAAAGTGTGTCTTGCATTCATGTTTTGAGCTTGCAGAAATTATGTTATTTCATACTTGCGTAATTTTGACACGACAGCCAGGCTACCAACTACCAGACTGATGCATACGTGTTACATTTCACAAAGCTTATATAACATGTATCTGCTGTGAAGAAAAGGCTGCTGCATGCACTCAGAATTGAGGGCAGCCTAAAGGGAGATTCCTCGTGTTTTCTTGCTGTCACGTTCTATAGACGGGGTCCTGATGATGGGTTCATCACTCAGTTACATGTCTCATGGCGGTGGTCATTTATAGAAATTACAGCCTATTCCTATATGTTGAATCTAACTCTAACCCTTTATAAACCATAGAGCCATACCTTAAATGTTATATGTTGATCTTTGACAGGAACTTGCAAGCAGAGAGACTCTGAGGGACGGCGAGGTCAGGAGGTTGATGCATCCCTACGATAAAAAAAAAAAAAAAAAAAGGTCACATATTGAACGTGTTGGATGGTTTGACATCAAGATGTGTACACACGTTCATGGTTGACATTTGTGGGTTTTTTTATTGGGTTGCCATGAAAATGTTTTTACATGCACAGGTTTCAATGAGCAAAAAACAAATTGAAGATTTGTATTTACTGGCTTACTTTTTAAATGCATGTTGCTAAACATTCAGTACAATGAAAACATAATACGTTTCTCACCTTACTTATTGTCACTGCCACAGTGGGAATGGTAGTTGCTTTATATATTATATGTTTATATATTGTGTCCTTTTAAAGCACTTTGTGACTTATGTCTGTAAAAGTACCCTAAAAATTAACCTACAAATACATTGGCCTTGACACCGCCAACACTGTTACCATAGTAACCACGAAAAAGCGCTCTTTTAGCCAGCTACAACACTAGCCTGTTAGCTGAAGCTAAATTTAACCGGAGTCACAGAAACAAGGACAAAAGAATTTAACTTCCAGCTTAGGAGGTTAATTTAAGAGTATAATATTAAAGTATCACTACCGGTTAAACAAAGAAAAGTAGATTCATGACACATTACTACCCAAACACCAGCCCATTAGCTTTAGCCAAGTTAGCCTGACGAAGGCTAAACGTGACAACAGTATAACTCACGATGATAACTTACAGCAGCTCAAACAGGCATCTACTTTACAGTTCTGGTTATTGAGCGTCTTTGGAAACACAATCTCTTCCTAATTTATCTGGAAAATCTGCTCAAGTAACATTTGTTTGAGTTCTAACACACAGACAGTCCGGGCTTCAGATTTGTAATGTGAAATAGCATCGATCACAAACACACGCTGAAAGGTCAACAGTCATCATCACAGCTGCTGGAAAGTCAAGATTCAAAATTCAATCATTATCTTTTAACCTCACAGGTCGCTGGGGATGAAATGTATATCATACATATAAGATACAAGAGAAATATAGAAACTTATCTTTGCATATTGTGGATGACAGATTACTTTGCTTTAATTTATTCAAATGAATAAGTAGCATATACCAACAAATGTGTGTTTGGTGTTTCAATAATAGCAAACAATTACTTCAAATCACTGACCACAGGTTCTTGTTGTCCAGCTGGACACAGAGTCTTTGGCTGATTGTGCCTAATCAACCATTTTTGACATGAAATCATCTCATACACCATAATGACCTCAGAGAACTGAATACCAAAATTAAACATGGATCCAAATTACTAGAAAAAAAAACCTACTCAAGGCAATGGCCTATCCTCCTTTTGAGTCAACTTCCAGATGGTACTAATGTTGCGAAAAAAAGAAAAAAAAGAAAAAAAAAGAGAATTTATTGCAAACACTTGAACTTCTGTCGCTAAATTAGCTGCAGACAAATCTACACACAGTCAAAAATAGACACAAGGTCAGATAGATCAGGGCCAGGCCATTCCCCCTGTGTGGTTTTGTCGCAGGGTCAGAAGTCTGAGACATGTTTCATGTCAAGCCTGCCTGCTCAGGGAAAAAGTCAAAGTCACACAGGAGTCGAGGGAAAAAACCAACGAGGGGTCTGCATACTAAAAAAGGGGGATAACGTTTTCTCTGGGAAATGTGAATGTAATCAGGAGGCAGACAGTTGATTAAAACACAAACCAAGCCTCAGCTAACACACTTTAATCCTTTTATAACAGACGGGATCCATAAGAACAACAACCAGATGTGTCGTCCAGGTCCTGAATGACCATTAATGGTCACAAATACACATCGTTCTGAGCTTACTGCACAGGAATGTTCTTGACTTACAAGGCCAACTGCAGCTCAGCTCATGAGCTTTTACTGATAAAACAGTGTCTGCTTGTGTAAAGGACAGTCTATGACTAAGATGATCAAGATGGATTACGAAAACAATGTCACAACCTCCAATGGTGAAGGAAGTATACTGACTTTAAGTACTAATGCCACATCGTGCAAATCCTTAATGTCATCCAGAGACAGTAAGGGTGAATTAAAGAACTCCTACTGAACATTCACAGCTGTGACCGATCAATTTTGGCATGTTGAATCACTCCATAATCAAATTTGACATCACTTGAGGGGGAGCTTTTTTTTTTTTTTTTTGAGTAGGACAATGGATGAATCTGATGATTGTGTCCTTGATTAATTAATTGATGGCTTGATTTGTAGGAGAAAAAAAAAAACAGTGAGACATGCTGTCACAATGACCCACCGCCCAAACTGACATCTTCACAAAGCTTGTTTTTTACCCACCCAACAGCCCAAAACAAACAAAATAAATAATGAAGGAAAAGCAGTAGCTCTTTACATTTGGGAAGCTGGACCTTTAATGTGAAAGGGTCAAACTCACTGATGACTCCATTCAGCTGTACTTTCTTCTCTGTGAGCTGTGGGGGGGGGTCCTATAGGTGCATCATCCCCCCCGGCACATCTCTAAAGGTTAAAAACACGGGAGACAGAAGAGTCTGTGGCCTACCGGGACACCTGAGCCTGTGTTTACCCCGAGGCGTGCACACACACAAACAAACATGCACAGCTCATTTATTTTGCATGAGAAGAAGAGAGGCACACACACACACACACACACATATAAAGGAGGTCATAGGATCCTCCCAGAGGGAACAGTGGGTGATTCCCTTCACTACCTGCGATGATCACGCCCTGCAGCAGCTGACAAACTAACACAGACATTATACAACAGATGTCTGCATATTGTGGAACGTATTTAGAGCTTTACATGTCTGTGCGGACGCACTGGTTACAAATATTAAAAGGCCACAGATGATAAGATGGAAAAATAAGATGCTCAACATTTGGTTCGGAGATTTTTCACGAGCGAGTCGGAGTTGACTGACAGCAGCGTAATAACGCCTCCGCCGATCCTCCCCGCTCACCACTGAACACAGCAGGTTAAACAAACACAGCATTTCTCCCTTCAGCGTTCATCCTCTCAGCCTTGTGAGAGGCAACCAGGGCGGACAGAATACAAATGATTCAGAAACCTAAGAACGTGTCACGTCTGTCTGCAGGGATGCACAAATGACGAGCGAGCAGCACAGGACTCAGACTTTCAGAGTTTATTAACAAAGTATTTACAGGGAGGTGACAGGGACGAGTGTGGATGTGTGTCACTGTGTTAAGGCTTTGAGCCCTTGTAGAGGAGATCTGACACCAGTGATCTGACTGCTGCTGGGTCCTCGGCGTCTGTGGAGGGAAAACACAAACATGCCAATGATCAAAGAAATAGTGTGAGACCAGATAAACAACACGTGAAATCAAATGTTCTCCTCTGAGAAAAACAAAACAAAACAAACAGCTAGCACACAGCGCAGCATCCCTTCCTCCACACATCAGACACAATCTCACACTGTTCTCTCTCTATCCACATTCTTCTCCTCCTCTCTGTCTCTTTGGCTGTCCCTGGGCTCCTACATCAGACATTTGCCACACTGGGTTAGGTAACAAGTCGGTGAAATAACAGTCAAAAGAAACACAACAGGCCCACAGGTTGAATTATTAACACAGGCAGCAGGAAGCTACGCTAACACAGCCATCAGCTTTCAATAAAATCAGCTGGAACCTGAATTTTCATCCGTGCTCTGAATGCTCCAGCGAGTCCTGCTGATAACAAGTGTCTGTCATTGTTAATTTCTTCCACTCATTTCACTCTGTTTTTTTTCTTTTCTTCTTCAGGTGGGGTTGACTAGCTGGTCATCCATGCAGACCAAAGAGTTTGGACTAAATTGTATTTTAATCATGCTCTCGTGTAACATCGCTTCATACACGACACGCCCGGCTGATCAAGATGAACGCTGACAGAAGCAGGAAGGACGTTCTGGAGAAGGTAAATAACAGGAAATATTAAACTATTTGTGCACATTTGCAATGATTAACCAGGTTATTGACTTCAACATTGTGTTAGTCACGAGGAACACGTCGGTCAGCACAGGCGTTTTTTCCTTCCTGTTTTTGTGCTTGTAGATTACAGCTTCTCTCAAAACACTCAAGTTTGTTTCGTATATATTTGGCTGAATAGGAAAACCGTTGCTTTGATTCTTCCTGTGAGCTGTGTTATTTCAAATGCTCAAACTTGCATTCACCAAACTCTTTTATCGTAAATAACTTTTTTTTCCCCGTCCTAATGAGCCGAATGGCCGTGTGCGTCGGGGAGATGTGATCGTTAGGGCTAATTGATCCGCCTAAAGAGCTTTTTAATGTGATCTCTTTCTGCTCCGTTTGGGAGGACGTTTTGAGAGAGAAATCCCATTTTCACACGGCACAGATTCTTGTCCTGCTGTTTGAAATGTGCAATTCTAATCACGTAACATGTGGTCAATTAGCGGAGCGTGGAGCTCGAGAGCCCACGACCGAATCCCCTTCCAGAGAGGGGGCGTGGTCAGACACAGCTCATTTACATATTTAAAGCTACAGACACAGAAACAGCCTGTTCTGAGCAGGGCTGAGACAGAGGGGTTTATAGACATGATCAAATACAGGATCAGAGTGGATTTACAACAACACACTTCACACATGTTTTAGGGAGCTCGTGGACTTATTTAACCTGACTGAAAAAGAGGAAAATATGTCACCTTTAAAAAGTAGCAGATTTATCATCATTTAGTTTTTGATTAAGGGATTGAGTTTTAAACCAACAGACAGGCTATCAAAAGGAAGACATTTACAACACATCAGGACAAATTAAATTCATATGTGGTCCTCCGCCCAAAAAAATAAAAATCTAATTATAATAAAACCAGTGAAGGTGAGAACTGTTTCTAAATCTCTGCTACGTGCCTTTTCAGGGAGAACATCGGCAAACACGCCGGCCCTTGTTCGCAGTAAAATCTGCCATGTGGGAACCATTTTTCTCTTCTCTTCCTCATTAGTATTCAAGTCGGATTTTCACAACAGAACGGCAGAAAAGTTGGCTACAGATATTCACAGTTGGTCTCTCAGACTGACACTCAGAGGAGATGTGAATCAGCATCCTTACAAGTAATGTATTTTTAGTTTTTTTTTTAAGTTTTGACGTACCGACTCCCAGCGCCTCCAGGTGGCCCCTAAACTCTGGTTTCTCCTCCAGGACCCTGAACAGGTTGGTGGACTCCATGTGCTCCAGCTCCACCTTCCAGTAGACGTAGATTTTGTGGTTGAAGCTCACATACACCAGACAGGGGCTGTTCTTACCCTCCTTACATGTATACTGACCTGAAAACAGAGAAAGGAAAAAAAACATGCTGAAATGACACGTATGAAGGCCGATGATTTTTCAATCAATATGTGGCTGTATTATCAGGATACAGTCTGTTGTGTGAATCCCAATGAACCCATCAGGACTAATATGAGCCTCTGTAGCAGAGCCAGCCTGCACACAAACACGGGAACAAATCTAATCTGCTGTAATGACCCCACAGAGCAGCAGAGAGGATGTGAAGGAGAGAGGAGGAGGAGGGTGAAAAGAGACAAACCCCAATTCACTGATGAAGATCAAACACAGTCTCTTGTCTCTCTTGTCGGCTTTACTGCTCAACACGTCGTATCAGCTCCTTTGACTAATCGGAGGCCAGTTTGTTCAGTCGCTGCAGAGAGGAATATTTAAAGACAGGAGAAGAATGAGCAGCGATTGGAGGGGGGATTCCAAAGCTCAACGTTGCCCCCTGCTGGTGTCATGAGACGTTTCGCTTGGCTTTGATTAAAAGGAATAAATATAAAAGCTTATCATTCGAATACCTTTAAAGGCTTTTAAGGCTACTTTTTTTTTTACAGGACTCTTCGGTTTATTTTCCTGTTTGAGTTCCCCTTCAGGAGACGATGAAGAATGTTTCTTTCTGATATGATAATGGACACTTTTTCTGTGTGGACTTTCCACCTTCATACCTCTTTAAATAAAACTCTGAGAGTCTTAACAAGAAGAAGAATATTGTGCAGCATCTTACATCTTCAACCTATTCTAGCAGGGACTGATGTCTGCTCAAACAGAAACTCCAGCTCGTCTTCAACTCCACTAGAACTGCGCAAAAGGTCGAGCTGGAGGGAGCAAAGAGACGGTTGTTCTCCCTGCTTCAAGCTTCAAGAGAGAGAAGACGACAGGAGAAGATCCAAACTGATAAACGAGATCACGTCTCCCTCACCGGCACAGAAGGCGTTGACGTTCTCGTCGAACTGGAACCTCACCACCATCCGGTTGTGGTCGATGATGTATGTTTGACCGTCCCAGGCGCACGCCACCACCTCCTCCCTGCCGTCGCCCTAAGAACAAACACATCACCTGGTCGTGATCGTGGAAACAGAGGTGGACATCTTTGCTTTTCTGACCTTTGTGTCTCTTAAAAAAAAAAAGATGTGCGAACGCTTGAGGAGTGAAGAATAAATAAAATGATTCATAAAAAGGGGACAGGACTCAAACTGGGGGCGGCTGAGCTGGTAGTCTCTGGAGGGTTTCCTGTGAATGTGTATGAATGGATGAATGACTCAAACCTCTGTCATCAGTGTGTGAACGTGGAGGTGTGAAACCTCTTTGAGACGAGAAAAGAGAAACACACGAGCTCAAGTCCATTCACACAAACTCACGGTCACGTCGAGCTTCTGAAGTGCAAAGAGCTGATGATCCACCTGGACGGACCACAGCAGCTGCTCCGAGCTGTCCATCAGCTTCAGAGTACCTACGAGCAGGGACAAAAGGAGACGTTTAAGAACAGCTGAATGTGTTTGTGTGAAAATCAGCTATTCAACGAAGCACGATGACGGTGGAGCTTCCTAAAGACGAGGCGAGAACCCCTCCACACCCGGACGTCTCTGAAGCACAAACTGCTGACAGCCTCACATAGTGATCGTCATGATGTCATTCCTCTCTGTCGGCTCGTCGTCGTGTCAACCAGAGGGAGACAGCGAGCTGGCAGGCGGAGGCCTCCAGTGATGATAATCCCTCTGCATCCTCTCTTCTTTAAATATTGATGAACTCTCCAGCTGCTCTCGGAGCGCTCTGCCAGAAATCTGCCTCCACACTGGCGAACAGCTCCTGAACACATTACTCCTGCTGCACATTCAACAAGTGGCACACAAGACATATGGCCCTCATTTACATCTGACCTCTGATTGGCCGATCGTATTAAGAGAACTTAAAAAAAAAAAAAAAAAAACATTCCCGGACTAAAGAAAGAAAATGACACACAGCTCGTGTTCAGTTCTCAGCCAGCTGGTGCTCACGCTGTCTTAACATGAGGTCACACACTTTAACACACACACACACACAGGTGAGAGACAAACGGTGATTAAGCTCTTCATCATTATGAGCATGTGTGTGCTCCTCTCTGTGCTCTGGAGAAATCAAATACATGGACGAGTTCAACAAACTAGAGCCCGACTGATGAAGCATCCAGCTCACTCTTTGACCAGCAGAGGGCGCCGTATGAAGTACAAAAAGCATCCCCTCCCCTCAGAGTGTGGCACACTTCTTGTATTCATATCGTCCCCACACGTTTGATCGCTGCATTAGACGTGTTTATCTATCAAAGACAGAGATCTGCCAACATTTCAACATTGCTTTTTTTTCTTCCCCATCATCAACTCCAAAAATCCCATCTCAATCGGGCCTGACAACGAACACCTGCTTTCACTTCAGGTGAGTTTCTGATTGGTCAAGGAGAAAGTGAAGCTGTTTAAAGCTAAGGCCGCCTGACAAACAGCCAGGTGTTCAACCTTCACTAAAATGTTTCTGTCTCAGCCTCTGTGTCAGACAGAGACGTCAAATTAAAAACTGAAATGAATTGCCCCCTGGGGACAAATAAAGTTTTTTGAATTTGAATGACGGGGATCTACGGTTGGATGCTTTATGAAACCTGTGCGTTTTGAAAAGAAGAGACTTAAACACACATTAAGGACATGTTTATGTGTAAACTAGAGAAGAGTTCAGGTTTTGTTGCTGAATTGAAAACGTGTTTTAAATTCATGACTCACCGTCTAAAGTACAGAGAGCGAACAGGCCACATTTAGAAGATTCTTCTTTAGAGCCTGTTAAAAAACAAACAAAAAAAAACACATACATGGGTAACTTATTGAACCTGCACCTGACTGAACGGCTTCAGCTCCAGTCAGTTTGCTACCTTTGCTGATGCTGCCGATGAGATGAGTGGACACATTCTTGTTGTGGATCCGCCCGGTGGTCAGATGGAGAACTACATCTCTGGAAGGTCCCTCACTGAGGAAAACAGACATGACAGGAAGAAACAAATAATCACAGTTTGTTTTTGTTTATGTGTCTGTTACTTCGGTGTGTAAGTGGGTCTACCTCCCCGGGGTGGCGGGGGCCTCCTCTCCTGAGTCGCTCGAGTCCTGCTGGGTCCAGGAGCAGAGCAGGATTGCATAGCCGCAGCCCGGCTGTGAGACCATCAGCTCGGGTAAACCCTCAGGACCTGGATTCACTGACAAACTGTCCACCTGCAACACACACATCATGGACAGACTTTCACTCTGTTGTAAATCTATGAACCCATGTATCACTTTCACCGGTATAACGTCTGTCTCCACTCAGACTGAGAGTTGAAGCTCAGCGTACCTGCCCCTCTAGAAGCCATTTCTTCAGCAGGACCAGCTGTCCTGATCCCAGGTCTGAGCCCTCAGACGGCTCCTCCCAGCGGAAAGCTCGGACCACCCGGTCTGTGTATCCCACCACCAGCTCGCTGCGGCCATCGCCATCTGCAGTAAAGACACGTCGCCCACACTGAAGTCAAATCCAACAAGCGGGATTCAGAAATGTTTGATGTAGGAGAACAGCAAGAGAGGAAGGATTTACCAATGTCGCTGATGAGGATGACTTTGGTGTTGGCAGGAATGTGCTGTGTGAAGAGCGGCTTCTGGTCGTCCGAGGAGATGAACTCGTGCTGACTCGACGAGTCGGATTTATTGGCAGTGGCAGCCGTCAGGTCGAAGAGGTGAAACCAGCCCTCTGCACCCACAGCCACCACAAAGTTCTGTCAAGACAGGAGAAGAAAAATGAAATAAGAGACATGAAGGAAACATCTCATCATGACAGCCTGCAGCTGATGACTCACCTTCCCTTTGTTGCAGACGTCTCCGACTGCGACGCAGGTCAGCTGCAACACAAAGACGCGTGATATAAGAAGCACATGACCACATGTTCAGTTTGAGTCATCTGTGAATAAAAGAGTTTCCATCCATCCATCTATTACTAGTACAAAGAAATAATATAAAAGATACCCATTTATACCACTGCAACAAATGCAGAAGTCCGAGGCACCCAATATCGGCTAAGTGTGTTTTCCTTTTTAATTGTCTGAATTGTACAAAACTATCGGCAATGAATCAGAATCGGTTTTATTGCCAAGTACATTTATACATACAAGGAATTTGTCTTGGTGCAAAAGAAAAAACAAGGGTAAGACTATAACAAGTACTTAATGTTGCTTTACTTTCTGTTATATATACTGTATAGTTCATCGGAAAAAAATAAAGAAATAAGAAAACCAAACCAGAAATGTAAAAAAAATGTGCTTACCAAAAACTAAGAGGAGAAAATAAACAAAGCGTGCATATATTATAACTCCAAGTTCATGTCCATCTGCTGCAATGTTTTACACAATACCTGATCACTTGAGCTTCATCTGACTGCATCAACATGATGAAAAGCTTTAAAAAAAAAAAACATACTGCTGAAAATGAGAAACACTGTGTTTGAGCACTGACCATGCCCACGCAGCTCCTGCTGATCCAGGGTTTGGACTCATCATTCTTGTACACAAGAAGCTTTCCACTCGTGTCCCCTACAACCAGCTCGTTCAGCTACAGAGAGAAAAGGCAGCACATGCATATTAAATTAAACCTGCAGACCTGTGTAGTGGAAAAGTGAATGTGAAGAGGTTTCCTTACAGAGTCGTTGTCTGCGTCTCCCAGACAGATCGCATGTGGAAACAGAGTCCCTGTAAAGTCCAAACTCACACGCTGAACATAGTTTAAGGCTCTCATAATCTTTATATCACAGCCTGTAATTCACTTCTGCAACTGTTTTAAGAGTAAAAAAAGCAGAGATCGCATTTGAGACGAGAGCTGGCTAACATCACCTCTGAACTAACGTTATCTTCTACCTAACATCGCGAGATCACAGAGCGCCCTAACATCGTCGCTTGTTTTTGTTTTTTTAAAGCGTCGCTTTGTTAAATTAGTTTAACTCTCAAATAAAAATGTTTTAACAGGTAAAGTAGCTGTGAAGCTTGCTTTTTTTAGGGCACACACGCTCTTTCCTGGTAAACAAGGACACGTGACCTGAAAAAGTACGGCAAGTAAGTTGGGACAAAAAGATTGATTTCGAAAATTTTAGAAAGTCTACAGCGGATATTTGTAAAAAATAAAACAAATAGAAACAATTTTGATAACACGAAGTAGTTATAAATATTTCAAGGTAGCATATACTTTAACTGCATGCCATCTTTAAGTTGAATTTTTGTTTTCCCCAATATATTATTTTTTTAACAATTTTATTTGACTTTTTGCACATACATATAAGCATCTATTTAATTTGTGTTTCTTTACTATAAAAAAAATAAAAAAGATAAATCTGATTCACAAAGTGAAGTACCGTTGTTGTCCTCTAGAGGGAGACATTCAATCACAGGTTTTCATGTCAGAAAACAGCACAAGGCAGGAGGAAGCAGAAGTTTACACAAATATCACGAGCAGTCAGAAGTCCAACACAGGAAGAGGAGTGATTTTAAAAAGCCATTAGCTCAACGTAACAGACTGGGAGGAATGTTTATTCAGTTTTCTTCCCCTCGGGTCTTCCTCAATTATTTTTCTTCTCATGTTTATGTGCTTATTAAAACTCTTTCCATCTGTGTTAATTGTATGAAAAAATATTTTGCTGAAAGTTGTTCAAGGTTGTTTTTTTTTGTGCAACTTTTAAAGAATTTCAGTATAATGTTCACATCAAGTGTTGGCATCTTAACCATCTAAATCATTTACTTTAATGTACAAAATCAATTTCAAAGCTTACAGGCTGTTCAATTTTTACTAAAGAATAATTGAAAGTAACTTTTCAACTCCGTTGAATAAAATAACTTTCATATAAAGTTCTGCTTTAACATGTATCGGTGTTTCTAGTTGCACCTGCTGAAAGAAAACACTGTTTTTTTAATGACAAACAAATTTGATTATCCTTTTATCTCATCAGACACAAAGATTGCACGCCCGATATGGTTGTTTGTGATCTTTTGTTTTATTGTCTCCCCACAGAAAAAAAAACAAGGACAGACTGAAAATCATAAAGTGGTTTAAGGGGAACTCGGGCGCCCAGATGTCATATTAATTATTACACTCAGCTATGACTGGAAAGCCCCTCAGGAAAACCGAGCGCCCTCCCAGCCTCTGGAAGAGCAGCAGCAGCAGCAGCAGAGGAGGGAGAGAAAGTCCTCACAAAGCGCTAATTGGACTCTGGAAGCACACTGACAGGGCATGGATAGGTTTCAGAAAGCCTGGCGGTGGCTGAGGGGTGCAGGGGGAGGCTGAATACAACCCACGCTTCTTTTCTAAACTCTCTTGCTGCGCTGAAAAAAAGAGGGGAGAGACAGAGAGAATAGGGGGGAGGGAAAGAAAAGAAAGTATTGGTGGTGGGGGGGGGGGGGGGTGGAAGGGGGGGGGGGGGGGGGGGCTTGGCTGAGGGGGGGCTCCTCAATGCAAGCTTGATTTTGAATGCCACTGCCAACGCAGAAAATTGCACAATTTATTACAATCCGCTCTTCAGGACGCGCACACACAGACCGAAATAAAAAGAGAAAAAAAAAACAGAGGGTGAGGCTGTGGGTGAATAGAGGTTATCTGCACACACACACACACACACACACACACACACACACACACACACACACCCACACACACACTGAAGTTACTTACACAGGAGAGCATTGGAAGGGACAGAAAGATTCATAAGTAAAAGCAGAAATGTTATGCACAAAGAAAAGTATGAAAGTAAACCTTCCTTTTTATGTACTTTTTATTGATCACTCATGCCTTGCACATGTGCACACGGGCACAATGGCATCCTCTTATTTTATTGGACAATTAAGCAAGTCAAGAGATTTCACAAAAACTTCAGAGAAATCAGAAATGTTTTGAGTATAACGGCTGAATTACGCACAAATTAGGCAGAAAAGGTTTGAAGATTTGCACACACTCCTCATACATGCATATAATATGATGTACAGAGAGGAACAGTGATGGAGAAAAGAGAAGTTTTTGGTGCATAAAAACTGAAGATTCAAGCATGAAAACTGACCATTCCTAACCCTGGCTCCTCTTCATTTCTAGTTTATTACACGTCCCCGTGCTGCACATGCACGCGCAATCACACTCCGAGAAACAGAGTGGGTGTTTCGGTCCTTGTTTTGTTCCGCACTGAAAAGACTTGTTTTATTATTCTCCACTTTTCCCAAGCGACAATAATCGTCAGGACTCGGCGCGTCGACGCTACTGTAACCATATCGGGTGTATCAAATCATCCACAAAGCCTCCTCCAAACTGCTTCTGAGGGCCCCTCCGCAGATTTGCGCCCTTTCGTTCCGCCTGTGCGCGGCTGATGATCTGTTCTAATCAAAGTGGAAAATTCGCCCTCTGATGCACAATGGAGCCCTAAACGAGCGGCATTCAGACGCGTCTGTAACGTGAACAATAAAACCAGAGCACGCAGTGTTGAGATGGTTTGAATCGCCAAGAGAATGACTGATTTACATGCAGAGATAAAAGTGCAGCATGTGGAGAGTTGTTTTAAAGTCCGGATGGTTCAGAGCAGAGCTGTCTTTCAGCACCACAGTTTGAACCAGTGCAAGGAAGAAAACCGAAAATATGAACCAAATGATGACCGCTGGATAGATCTTTGCATTTTAAAGGCTCGTTTCTCTGGAGGTTATTAGATCTGACAGAACAAGTTTCCTATCTGAGCCCTTCAAAACAAAATATCACCGCCGGGTTTGATTCCACTTCATCAAACCTCTGACTGAATGGATGACACCTTTTTTTTTTTGTTTGCGAGTTCAAAGAGCGTCTATGAAGGGAAAGTCCCAACACAACCTTGGAAAGAGATTTTTGTCTTTCTTAGCTCATTAAAGAACTTTTTTTTTTTAAAGTTACAAGTTCTTTCTTAAAAGATCCATTCGTGTTCTAGTATAAGTGTTTTTCTTTATATCATGTCCCTAGACCAAGGTGAAAAATGCCATTTTAAAAGTTGCACGTGTTCACTGCTTAAACATCAGCGTAATCATGGAGTTAGATTTGGAACCAAACCTAAAAGGTTTTGTAGGTTCTCTTGATCCTTACGCACACAGAGTGAACATGTTGTTCACTGTTCTTCTCTCCGTTAAAACTTTCCGTTCTGCTCCTTCACTCACCTCTCTCTCTCTCTCTCTCCCTCTGACACTCGTGATAGATAGAAAGACAAAAAAACTCACCACTGACTGTTTGTTTAGTGCTTCAAGTGGCACGCGTCCGGCGCGCTGCACCGGGGCAGGAGCCCAAGGTGAATCCACGCGACTGGAGGGCGTGGCTAATGCCTCATCCACACGCATTGAAAAGCAGTGGCGTCTCTCCTCGAGGACTCAGTAGAGCTTTGAGGTACGCGCAAGGCAGCAGCCAAGGGACTGCCCCCACTGAAACAAGTGCGCGTCAAGCGACCACAACACGTGAACAGCACGAGCGGGACGCACCCCCTCGAGACTTGGTGATTTCTTTATAAGTTTGTATTCTTTTTTTTCTTGGAATAGACCTCACAGCCAAGATGGAAATTAACCTCAGCCAGCAGCAGCTCCTTCCGCCCGCGTGCTTCTTCTCCTCCTCCGCGCCGCAGAGCATCCAGCTGAGCCCGAGCGGCAGCAGCCAGAGCAGCGGGAAGTCTGCGTCCAAGCAGCCAAAGCGGCAGCGCTCCTCCTCTCCAGAGCTGCTGCGCTGCAAGCGGAGGCTCAACTTCGCCGGGTTCGGTTACAGTCTACCGCCGCAGCAGCCGCACGCTGTCGCCCGGAGGAACGAGAGGGAGCGGAACCGGGTCAAGCTGGTCAACAACGGCTTCGCAACCCTGCGGGAGCACGTGCCCAACGGAGCCGCCAACAAGAAGATGAGCAAAGTGGAGACGCTGCGCTCGGCCGTGGAGTACATCCGCGCCCTGCAGCAGCTTCTGGACGAGCACGACGCGGTCAGTGCGGCGTTCCAGTCCGGAGTCCTGTCGCCCACCATGTCACAGGGATACTCCGCAGGCATGAACTCCATGGCGGGGTCACCAGTGTCCTCATACTCGTCAGATGAGGGCTCGTATGACCCTCTGAGTCCAGAAGAGCAGGAGCTGCTGGACTTCACCAACTGGTTCTGAGCATCTGTATGAGGTAAGGACAGACCTAAAGATAGGAACTAATACACAGACTCATCTGTAGATAAACTATTCATGATATACTCAATGAACAGTAGTTTAACATATCTCTTTTTCTTTTTTTTTTTTTTACAGAAATATGGATCAACTCATTTAACTGTTGTAGTGCGCTTGGGATGGTCCCGGAGAAGGCTGGCGGCCCACAACAACAAGACGCCCCTGTGAAAGCCTTCTGGTCCCGCGTCCTGAACGACCGGTCCTCCCAGACTGACAGAAAGACAGACAGACAGACACGGCCTTAAAGTCCTGAAAGCTTCGGGTGAAATCAGGCCATGAGATCAGCGCCAAAGGATTAAAGGAAGACGGTTCTCCAGACAAGCGTGGGAATCCAAGCTTCTTCTGTGCATTTGATTTAAACAAACAAACCCTAAAGTGAATCCACGCTCTTCAAGCAGCACATTGAAAACATTATTTAACACGTCGCTCTTCAACTATGCTAAACCCAATCACAGAACAGCAACCCTTTGGTAAAACCTCTCAGAAAATGCTTCCAAGTCTCGGATTTTATTCTATGAAATTCTATATCGAACGCTTTTTTTGAAATATATTAAGATATTTTTGTATGTAAAGAGATTTATAGATGTTTTGTACACATCCTTTTGTATATATTTTGTCTATATATTGCTTCTATACCTCCTGCCTATATGTAGACGTGTAGTCTATTATTCTCTGGCTCTTTTGTTCCTGAGGTTTCCAGAAGGAGTTTGACACTCCGCCCTTTTATTCTATAGCACCGATGTGTCTTATTTAATAGCAAAAAACCATGTTATTGCATTAAAATGTCATGAAGTTAACAATGATCAAAAACTTATGCAGCTACTGTCCAAACAGAGCTCAATGACCACGCATTGTCTCTACACTGCCAGCTCTCTATGTTGTCTTCACATAAAAAAAAAGTCTTATAACCATATTTTCTACACTGGAGTCCAAAATAAAATGATTTGCTACTGAATTATTTTTTATGTCATGTCTTATTTGTGGGTGTTTTTAAAGCAGGGGAGGGGGGGCACTTCAGTTCCAGCTTCTGTCTTATGGTGAGCAGCGAACAGAAGGGAAGGTGATGAAGAGAGACACTTTTACGCACCGATAAAAACGCCTCTCTCGTCCGTGGAAGGGCACACCAAAGTGTGCCTTTAAGTTCTCAGCTACAGAGCCTTCATCCATATTCTCAGTCACCCACTCTTGTCTGTTCTTTTTTTTGGTAAAATGGGAGAGTAAAGACAAGAGAATCGATCCCTTCAGCTCAGGCGAAAAAAACCCCAAAACGTAAATCTGGTGCGTAAAATAGAAGCCACTGCGTTTGTTTCTGAACATAACATATACAATATATATGTAGGATAAACGTGGTTAACCTGAAGCTTGGACCCACAGTGTGCTCAAAGTTTTCCTTCAAAAGTTCTAAAACACTTTTTTAAAGGTAAAAGTTGTTCTTGATGTTACATTTAAGCGCCTTGTCCTCTGAGTATCTTTGTCTTAAAGAGTCTGATGGTTCTTTTAATTAGATTTTTTTTGGTCTTAAAAATGAAGACTACATTGTAGTCCAGTATTCAAAACATTCTTGTACACAAATGGCTGCACAGAAACAGACTGTAAGCGTCCAGACTCCACTTTCCTCTCCACGTTACCAAACACGTAAAAAAAACAACGAGACGATTTCTCGACGAGTCTTTACAACCAGCTGACAGAGGGAATGCCAAAAGCATGGTTACACTCGACGATCACCGAGAGGTTGTCAGGTGGAGCGCGTGCTTTGTGTAAAACGAAGTTTGACAGGTAGGACTGAGGCTGCAGCCGGGCGCGTGCCTGCTGTAATGAGTGAATGGAGTCTGTCGGGTGGTCGAGTGGAGACACGGAGCTGAACTGGCTGATGGCGTGTGCCTTCTGACAGCAGCATGCCGCTGAACACACACACACACACACACACACACACACACACACACACACACACACACACACACACACACACACACACACACACACACACACACACACACACACTAGTATGTGTGTGAAGTTTAAGCTCTACCTGTATTTAAACTCAGAGGAACATTTAGGAATCAAATAAATTCATTTAAATCTCAGTTTGTAACTCAAGAACAACATATTTTCCTATGAGAGAAACACACACACACACACACACACACACACACACACACACACACACAAACCGTGTGATTCCTTCAGCTGTTCTTAAAGGAGGGTTCATAGGCCACCAGGGGGCCATGGGGGGGGGGGGGGGGGGGGGGGGGGCTGTCAGCTCAGAGTACTGGAGTCAGTGGAAGCAGAAGGAAACTTTTCAAGTTCAGACTCTTACTTTCAGCATTATTGTGATTTAAATCAGTGACGGGAATTCAGTTTATTGTCTCTTCCATAATATCTTTTATCATAGTTCAATAATATAAATATAAAAGTCTGAATGTTGATAGTTATTCTGTGTTTGTTTGAATGGCTTCCAAAAAGTTCGGACTAGAAAGTTAAAACTAGAAAAAAAAACAACCTTTTAAATAGTTGACCATCTGTAGGTTGGGCCTGTACAACATAAACATCTTTACTTTCCCTCCATATGTTTTTAATAAATCGTTTTAATTGAAACACGTAAAATAAAGTTTCAGCTTTAACTCCATCAGAGCTCTTCAGCTTTATTTGGATGAAGAAACGAAAGATGACACGTGGCACCGTGACTCTACATTTAAAACACACAGCAGCTGAGCGGCTGCATTACAGCTCACACATACGCCTCCATGTTAACAGATGGGACAAACACATCATGTAAGACTGCGTCCTGAAGGGATCTTTGAAGTTTTATGCGTGAAGAAGATGGAGACGTGCCGTCCATATTATTAATCTTCATGTGTAAAGAGTCAATTCATAACAAATTCAGTCTCAAGACACAACAGAGCAGGAAAACAAGTCATTGTTACTCATATCAGCATGAATCCATCATGAGCACATCTAGCACAGGTACAGAGGCAAACCTCGAGCAGACTCATGTTGATCATCTAAAAGGTGTTTTTTTTTCTGCACACTGGTTATAAATTTGGTCACCTTAAATGTTTTTTAAATCCTGAGCTCTCTGTGTCGCTCTGCAGATGTGACAGCGAAACGTTTGAGTGCTCTTTTTGAAATCTCCTGCAGCTCTGATCGAATCACGACAAACCTAAATAAAGGTTTAATAAAAATAAAAATAAAAAAAAGTTGTACACCAGGGTGAGTCCATATTTTTATAATCAGCAGCAGATCTAAACATCATCTTAAGATGAGCTTTATAATAATTTATTGTAATTTCCCATGAAGACATATGCTGCTTACAGGACGTCCCCGCTCTAACAGCCTGTCTGAGTCCATTATGTTTCCCTCCTCGGCGGTCTGTCAGGCGTGTACGAACCGCAGGAGAGCACGGCCATATCTAATTGGCAAAGCGCGGGCTAAACAATGACTCAAACTATATAAGATGAATATCTCATTGAATATCATTCATCAGTGTTGATTAAGTTGGATAGAAGAGGACAAAAGTCTGAGCGGGCTTCTCTGCTCAGATATTGTTTTCTTGGCGGCGGAACAATACGGAGCTGTTGCATCAGAACATTTACATGGACTCCGCTTCTGCTCACGCACGCAGCCTGCGGACGCTTTTACACTGTGATAGTGCTTTGACTTTGTTTCCACTGAGACAAACCTGGAGAACATTTCAGGACCATAGACAGCGTTTGATCGGTTTCATTTTTTTTTTAATCAGACAACGTTTCACACGCGTGTCCTCAGAGGGAGCGGAACATGCCCTCAGTGTGTTTGGGCCATAAATCATCGTGGCACAAAAGGGAGATTATGTGACGCGTTCAATAGACACGAGATCAAAGAAACCCACAAACCAGTTTACATGATGCCGGGGTGTGGTGCTGGCAAAGGCTGCACACCAAATCCTAATACATGAAGACCTATTGTGCTCGATATGTTCAGTGTAAGAATGTAAATCACCCACCACATGACTTCTCCACTCTCCCCTCGCCTCGCTCGTCCTGTTTAAGACCTAAAAAAAGCACCTCAGAGTTGAGTCTGTTGTTTGTTTAAAATCTTTCTCTCCTCTGTCTCGAACATCAGTCGACACTTTTCCCACTTTTCTGCCTGGGATCGGATTTAAACATCCCAGACATGCAGCAACACGAAGTCCCTCAAAGTATTATTCACCCGTCATGTAGATCCAACTGAACTGAACTAAATCACCTTGTGTGTTTTTTTCTTCTTCTGATGATTTGATTGGCAGTAATGCAGATACCTGACGTCACAGTGACTGAGAGCTATCGAGAGGGTTGGAGATGACCGACTTGTGAATGAGCATGAAGAGGGGCAGGTGGGCCAGGAAGTCGAGCAGGTCCAGGGGGGGCACGTGCTGCAGCTCCAGCCGGACGGCCGCCTCCTGCTCCAGTCGGATCCCTCCGGCCTTCAGCTCCAGCAGCAGCTGCTCGGCGCTGATGAAGCCCGACCGGGCTGCGGTGTCTCCTCGCTGCTCCTCCAGGAGGAACAGGAACAGCTGCTGCAGGAGGCAGATCAACAATGTCAGCACAAATAAGACGGGAAAAAGAAGAAACAAGGCAAACTGGCTTTAGAGTTCATGTGTGTGTGCTTGTGTTTGTGTGTTATTGTGTGTGCTCCTGTGGGCAGCCTCAGATTACCTCTACCTGTTTGCAGGCTTGTTTTTTGTGCACCTGTTTGCACAGTTAACGCAGTCAAGGTAATAATTGTTGGGGTTGGGGGGGGGGGGTAATCCCTCTGGCAATTAGCCCGTCCTCCCCCCAGCCTCTCCAGTTAACAACCCTATCCCTAACAGGTCTGTAATTACACAGCCTCCCCTACCTGGCCAGAGGCTCAGTTTCCACACCCTCGGCCGCAGGCTTTCATCTTCCTCCTGCGTCTACTTCCTCGTGTGAATGAGGGCCGGGCCCGTGCGAGCAGCCAGCTGGTCGCACGGGGCCCCGGTCCATCTGAGATGAGCCGTGTGTCTCAGGCTGATTACAGGACTGGGCGGAGTGGACGGCATGTTCACTGCTGGGCACTTTAATGAGATTAAGCTCTCGCTAATCTATGAGAAGAGAAAAGCACCCCCCTCTCTCTCTCTCTCATTCTCCCCTCATTTCTATGCATGAGGGGCCAAGTATTCCCCTTAAAAAAAAAGGAGCTAGCATTTCAAAGCATGCTTTGGAATTGCTCCTCAAAGTGTTTACCAGTGTTTGTTTCCTTCGAATGAAACCTGCCGAGCGGACGGGCATGAATGAGTCTCATTTCAGAGTTAATCTGCACGGAGGGATTCAAGTGCACCTTAAGAAAACAAACCTGAGAGGATGAACATGTGGAGCAGAGTTCTTCTTCTGCAACGTTTTAAGCGAGTTTAAGGAGTTTTGGGAGACTTCGGAAGTAATAAACAGAAGCTAACGTTTGGACTTACCTTCGCTTTGAAGAGACGCACTTCTAGTGAGCGGAAGTCCATGTCGCTGATGAGTGATCGCATGAACTCGCTGGAAAGAGCACATGGAAAAGATGGCAGCGGTTAGTCACGGCTGAGCACAGTCTGAAAGTGTAATCGTAAAAAAGGTAGTTTTTGTGAAAGCTTCCGGAAAATCACAACAACCTAGAAAGTCACAGGTTTCCTCATCCCATTGAAGTATTTTGTTTTTGTGTGTGTGTGTGTGTGTGTGTGTGTGTGTGTGTGTGTGTTTGCATATGACTTTTATACTCTTGTGGCCTTTAAGAGCACGACTGCAAAAACTCAACTCATCGTCGTTGCAGCGTCCATCGCGTTCCCTCGCTACAATTTCAAACATCTGAAACACAAAAAGAGAAGGACGATCCCCAAAATCTGATTTCCCCCTCAGAGGATTTGATGAATGCAGCTTTGATAACAACAGCTGAGGTTGGATCCTACAAATCCCAAAATGCAACTCAAAGTGTTTTGCTTTGTCTGCAGGTTTTTTAGTTCTGTGTCTTCAAACCTCGAAGCCGGACGATCAGGGTTCTTTTTTCTTTTTTAGTCCAGAGCATCTCTCTAAACGGGGCGGCTGTGGATCACACAATCTGTCCTGTGTTGAAAGTTGCCTCTGCAGGCAAATTGAGGACAGCCAGTTTGGCGGGTGAGTTTTGGCGGGTGTGTCCCGTGCAGCGCTGTGATGGTAAAGTGTTCTGAGCCCATTGTGGTTGCTCACAGTAGCCTGGCTGCCAAACAATACGTGGGCACACGTGGACATCCCGCCACAGTAACGGATAAAACTGCTGGGATTTTGGGGCAGTGGGTGTTGGTGGGGGGGGGGGGGGCTGCCTGGAGCAGGGTGAGCAGGGGTTTGTGTGGAGGTCTGTGGAGGGGGGGGATTCAGCGATTCACCGGGGCACACTCTGGTGCAATGTGAGTGCTGGCAGACCAACACGATGGAGGTCCCGCACGGACAATTAGAGGGAGACACGGCTGCTTGTGTTCCTTCCAGTCCAGCGTGTGGCACAGCGACGGCCGTCCCCGCTCTAACGAGCGCCCGGTGTTAATGAGCCCCTCCTCGCTGTGCCTTCAATGCCCTGTTAGAGCGAAGAATGGAACCAGCGCTGGGCCAACGAGTGCAGTGAACGCCTGAGTGCTCGCAGCACCGTGATTGGCCCTCGTCCTGCAGGCAGGGGCTTGACGCGGATGAAGCGAGACAGGGCAGCTAATGATCATTAATTGCACTTGGTTTGCTGAAAAAGAGTCCAAATGCTGGTGTGCTAAGGACACTGGCGTGATAATGGCGAGCGTAAACGAGGGACTGGGGGAGCACTGATGAACCGCGGGGAGGATAATAGCAGCCCAACCCATTTCTCTTTGTTGGTGTGGCCTGGCACCCCGCTGTGACACAGCAGACTTCTCGCTTACGTAAGGCAACAACATTTAGGCGGTCTCCTCGGCGTGCAGCGAGGCAGGGGGTGATGGGATGCAAATATATTCTGACCTAGTTTGATTTGACAGAATTGAGAGTTGTTTTTTTTTGGATGTTTTTGAGCGGGCTGCGGCGACGCTGAGCCGACACAGTGAAGGGAGACGAATCAGGAGGAGGAGGAGGAGGAGGAGGAGGAGGAGGAGGAGTTTCTGATAAAACGAGCTTGATTAAAATAAAGTCCTTAATTTTAACTTGATTTCAGATGCAGTTTTTCTGCCTTGCATGTGGAGTAAAGTGAGTAAGGAGGGAGGGGGGAGGAATGACATGCAGGAAAGGAGCCACAGGTTGGAGGATCACGGCCTTTCATACACGAGGCGTGTGCACCAACCACAACACTACCAGAGCCCCTCGGTATACTTTATTTGATTGTTTTAAATACCAGGTTTGTTCTGAATTCTCTTTAAATAATAAAGAGAGTTATAAATGTTGTGATCGATAAATTCTGAAAAAGCAGAACTGATTTCAGCAGCCGCTCAGCTCCTGCATGCTCTGAGACTCATTTTAATGCCGATTTGATTTCTTTAATATTCTTTAAAACAAAAGTTCAGCACAAAGTCATGAACGCTACACCAAAGTCTAACAAAGACTCCGTTAGCATCAGGACAGAGCTGCTCTCTGTTCTGCTGAGTCATGTTAGCACTTCTTCTTCGCTCCCCGACTCATTAAGTCAGTTCAGTGAAATGCCAGGATGGAGGAGACTTACGGTAACTCTCGGTGCACGCATGCACGCTCACAAGAGGCCAAAGTGACAATCGCAATGACCTCGATGCTGTCCGGGGGGGGGGGGGGGGGGGGGGGGGGGGTGAATCCTGTATGGCAATGTGCTTGATGGCGGATCATGTGACTTCCCCTGAGGGAATGCAGGCGCTGTGTGAGGTGGACTTGTTGGGGAGCACAATGCTGCAGCACACAGGGACAGATGGGCTGAGTCAAGGGGCCAAAACAGCACGAAGCAGAGGGTGAGAGGTACGAGAGAGCCCGCAGAGATTAGAGGGGCGGACAGTGAAATCTGCAAAAGAAAGGAGGAGAGCGAATGGGGTGGGGGGGGGAGGGAGGGTGCAATTAGAGCAAGGTAAAAAAGTGGGAGAAGAATGAGAAGCAGATATAAAAACATGGGCAGCAGCTCCTCAGATTTCAAAGCCTCGCATGATCAGAAAGGCTGATTGTGTAACTACTGTAGCAGCTCATTTCTAAGACAGGATTAGAGACAACAGGATTAAGTGAAACAGGTAAGAGGATCAGTTTAGTTCAGTTGGGATGAGATGACAGAAGGATGCTTTTGTTTTCTTCTTGTTTGGGCGCAGGCGTTATGAACGCTGATCTTCCTGCTTCGTCTTATTTCAACTGCAGAGAGGTTTAATATAGCGATTCATTATCGTTACTATAATTGCCTTCATACAGAGCAGACACTTTTTTTTTTTTTTTTTGGAGGAGGAGGGGGGGGGCAGACCATGTTCAGGCCTCCTCTAACACGCCACACAAAGAGGACGGCCGTAAATCAGAGGAGCCGTGACCCTGGCCCCGTCCTGGCTGAGAGGGAGCTCTCTCTGTGGGGTGAGCGCTCCGGGAGCAGGCCTTGACCCTCAGAGACCTCCAGAGAAGGCTTGGCTCCACGCTCGCCGCTCTGTGTAGGAAGCTTCACACCCCGGGGCGGGACAGATAGGCTGCGATGTGTGTGGGAATCTGAGGCATATGGGGGGAGACAGGAGGACGCGGAGGTCGAGCTCAGAGTCCGTCTGTGGTTCAATGTAGAGAAGGGACTCCTTATAACAGGAAACGCTCTAATTAACCCTTCACAGGAAATGTTAACTAAAGAGGATGTCACCCCATCCGTCACTTCTTCTCGAGACGTTCTCGATTGATTTTTTAATAAAAATTCTTGTTTTTTTCTTTTAGATGAAGAGAAATCAACTTTTTGAAATCGTTAATGTTTTTTGAGCGTCTGCATGATGTCACTTCCTGTTTCAGAGACAGGTTTGTGTTTCACTACAATCCGGTTTGAGGACTTCATTATTGAAAGTTTTTTTTTTAATTGTCCTAATTAGGTTTTTGTATGGAAGCCCCAAGAGGACATGTTTCCAATCCCTTTATTTTACTGGATTTTCCTGAGACAACGAGTCACTCGGGGTTTTTATCGTGTTTGTGTCCAGATAACGATGCTGCTTTCTCCCAACACGACCAGTTACCGTCGGTGGTTTTCTCAAGATCTAACTCGTGACGATGGGAAAAGCAGCGTTCCTGATATTATAAAGATAAATAATAATAAACAAGGGAATAAACAATTCAATGTTACTTAGTTAAAATGTTTTGAGAATATATGAAAATTCTTCAATTCAAAGTTGAATTAATCAGAAAATTTAAAAGCTGGAACTTCAGATTAAAAGCAGATTTTTTTTTTATCAATAAATGACTTTATACTTTTTGAAACAGACATTTGAAGTGTTGTTAAATATGTGGCCATTCACACCCAGGCTCGTAACTTTGACTTCTAACAGCCACATAAAGCGTCTGAAGATGAAGAGGATCAGAGAGCCCCACACACGTCGACATAATCAGCGAAACCAAACTGGTGAACACACTCTTATTCTTTGTTTTTATGGCGGGTCAGAGGGACTCCGTCTTCCTGCCTCACTGACGAGCGTGTGTGTCGGCGCGGTGACGTCACTCACTCCATGGATGCGATCTTCTGAGCCAGGCTGGTGATCACAGCGAAGAGCCTCAGGTCCACCAGTCCATCTGTCACCCTGAAGTCCACCATCTCCAGGATCTGGAAGGAGAAACATCAAAGAGTGCTTCAAGCAGTTGGGGGTTTGCTGCCTTGCTCAAAGGCACCTCTGCTCAGGAAGTGTACTAACACCTATCCAGCTACCAGAACAAATTCCATGCTTTGGTCCAAACCAGGACTGGAACTGGTGACCCTACAAACCTCAGTCCCTCCAGACGGACCTGCTGAGGCCTGTCGGAGGATTTGATTGGCTGATTGGCGTCCCATTTGTCAGCACAGTCTCAGAGAGCACATACGTGATTGAATAAACATGAGTACAGACCCTGAAGACGAAGATCTCCTCTTGTTCAGACAGCAGCTCTGCAGGGAGGATGTTTTTAAGAGCCAGGAGAACCTGAAGGCACGAGATGTAGCCGTCACCGTCGCTGTCCTCCTGAGAAGAAACGGCATCAGCATCGCTCGCAAACTGCACTTCTCCAAAAACAAGTCAGTGTCTCCAGCGTTCATGTGAGAAGAGGGAAACATCTGAAACATGTCTTCAGAGTTGAAATGGATGAAATTTACAAAAATTAAAAAAAAATCTTAAATCAGAAACTACTCAGGAATAAACTGAGAGTGAAAGTTTGATGTTGACACTGGAGACAGTAAAAACATCCTCATAGTTTAAAGTATGATTTTTCTTTTCTCAAACATTTAAAATGTAAGACTCAAGTCTTTGAATAATATGCAACCAAAGAAAAACAACAAAACGAAAAAGATTTCACTTCTTCAATATGAGTGTTTGCTGAATGTAAACTTTCTATTATAAGTTACATAACTCTGCTGATTAATATCAGTATGTTCATTTGATTTCTGGGAAACTGCACAAAAAAAAAAAAAGGTTTGGTTTATAAAATCCACCAACAAGAGAAGATAGAGCAAATGAGTTCCCAACAGGCGGTTTCATTCTACAGCGAGAGAAAGTATAAAAGACTGAAATATCTTTCCACTTACTGCTTCAAAAGCTCTTTTGTACTCGGCCAGCTTCTCCTGACTGAAAATGCAGAACTTTGCCAAGAAGTCGACTGCAGAGAGAAAAAGACAAAGACAAACTTTTAGAGCTCGACTCCTGACCACACAAGAGCAAAATATCACTTTAAAAGATGAGCTCTTTATCACAAAGCTTTCCAGACAGACCGAGAACATTCAGCCTGTGTGTGTGTGTGTGTGTGTGTGTGTGTGTGTGTGCGTGTGTGTGTGTGCAGAGCACATTAGAGTAATATTTCTCTCCTGTGGTCGCTCTGGGGTCACGGAGGGTGAAGAGTTCACAGGGAGTCCAGTTGGCCTTGATTGGTTTGGAGGCGGGGCCGAGCAGCACTTAGCTGATGAAGAGAACGAGACCTTGAATTCAGCTTTTGAGAGTTTAGAGCGATCAGGATGGATCCTGCTGGAATGTCTTTCCTTGATATGAAATAAGACTTAATATCAGAGCTGAAATCAAACAGGTCCATCATCAGAAAGTAGAGGGCGAGGATCATAAACACGTTTGATGGCAGAAAGGTTCAATAATCTTTGGATCTCGTCAAGTTTGAGAAGTTTACAACATTTGTTGGATAAAATGAGAGAACAGAGGTTTTTAATGCACATCTTTTTAATCTTTGTACTTTATCTTTTTTTGTTTTGTATTTTCCTTTTTTCTTAATAATCTTTTTACACTTTTACAGCTCGCAACAGGATTCGGAGAGAAACGTTATAAAGAACGACTTTGACTCGAGCAGATGCGTCATTTCTACGTGTGTGCATTTTCAGATGTTATATCTTCACCTTGGTTAATTTTTAAGAGACTTTCAAATGTAATCTCAGTATTTCATCCCCCCTCTTGTTGTGTCTGTGAAGGATTTTTAATTGTTTCGTGTTTTTCACGTGTTTTAAAAATCAGATTTTAATGAACCTGCCTCGGCATGAAATCAAAAACCGAGACGTTTGAACTGATTTTCAAATATAAGTACCCAAAAAAAGATTGTTCTTGTACATTTATCGATCACAAAGCCCCCTGAGGCAAGAACCTTTCGTGTCTCTTATAAAAAAAAAAAGTGACTTCTTCACTTTTTAGAGTCGGCTTAAAAAAAGCGACACTGAAGACAACGCACCTAATCATCATGATTAATGTTCGAGTCTCAAACATAAAAACAATGATTACACGGGGAGGACAAACCGAGGCTAACCACACCCATGAATATTTCAGCAGGCAGATTTGGGAGGGTGAGTGACTTGGAAAAAAAAAAAAAAAAAAAAACCGGGGCGAAAATGGGGCTTCTAAGCTGCTGCCACTTCAATTTAGGAGATGAGAATGAGTCTACTGAATAATGGATCTATTCATCGGTTTGGAGAAGAAAGAGGAGCAACAGAGTTGATATCAGTCTGGACTTAAACCCCTGGACCTCTGGGGTTTCTCCACAGTGGCAGGGGGGCTGTTTGAATCCAGCATTTATCAGCTTAGGCCTAATCAAAACCAGGCCTTCCCCGGCCTCGTCCTTTCACATGTAAAATGCGACATTCGCATCCAGTCAACTTGACTTGTTAAAGCTTGATTGATCAAAAAAAAAAAAAAAAGAAGCTGCGGCCTGGCTTCACGCATCTGTTTGCAAATATCTTGTGATGAGAGGAGATCTGCAGGACCGGGATCTGCTGGAGTCCCCGCATGCTCAGACCACATGGGACCAGGCGGAGGATTT
The DNA here is from genome assembly GCF_947650265.1 of Symphodus melops. Lineage (NCBI taxonomy): Eukaryota > Metazoa > Chordata > Actinopteri > Labriformes > Labridae > Symphodus > Symphodus melops. The sequence continues at coordinate 2,807,482 of NC_136712.1, forward strand.
AAAATCTGCTCTCTTCAAAAGATGCGAACACATTCACACAGCGGCTGCATCAGTGCACCGCTCAATCTGCTAAAGAGAAATGGCAGCTTGTGTGTGTGTGTGTGTGTGTGTGAGAGAGAGAGAGAATGGATCCAACCTGGGCTTCTTTAAAAAGGGGGCTGCAGAGGCTGAGCTTCGCCGACCATCTGCAGGAGAGCCGACTTCTCTCAGTCCACCGACACGACGCTGTGAAGTTTGTTTTGCACGAGTCTCGAGAATCAAACTTTGTTTCCACACGACGAGTATAAAACATTTGTTCCCAGCAGTGACACGGGGAACCTCGGTGAAAAGTTTAATGACATTTTGAAGAAGCATATTGGACGATGGGAGTTCAGATACAATTAAATCCAACAGCATGCACATCCAGTCGCTGCCTAAACATATATCCAAAGACAGAAGATGGACAAAATCTGCACAGGAGAAGTTTCAGCAAACACACAATGTGTTTTTGCCTTGGTGTAAATGTGGACTGGTCACATGATCCAGAGACACCTGAACACACAGAGAAGGCGGATCATGGTGAGGATTTCGTCTGATCACATCAGTGATGCTAAGCGAGAGAAATGTGCAGGATTTTTTTTTTTTTTTTACTTTCAACGGGACAGTTCGATGAAAACTGGACGTGCAATCACCTCCTCAAAAACATGGCTCAGCGGGATGGAAGACGGATCTGAGACGTGAAAACAGAATCAAAGTGTCTGATATCAAATGAAAAGACAGTTTGTCCTTTTTTTATGGTATTTATGTCAGAAGGAGATCAGAATTATATGTTGCTGTGCGAATAATAACGCAGGGGAGTTTTAAGTTCAACTTCAACATCAGGCCTGCTCACAACTTTGCACACACACACACACACACACACACACACACACACACAGCTGTGGGCCTGTAGTGCAGTGGTGCTGCAGGAGGTCGGGGGGTCCCCGGCTGAGGGGAGCACTCCGTCAGGGAATGATCCGGACAAAAGGTGCAGCGGAGTGAGAGATTGAGGGAGGAAGCGAGGGTGGGTGGAGGAGCGGGACAAAGCCCAGGCAGTAAAGCCTCCTGCCTGATAGCCTTATCTGATTCCACTCCAGCGCTTGATGGCTTTTTTTTTTTTTTTTTTTCCTTCCAGCCTGCCTTTAAAGCGCACAGGTTGTGCCTTTGGTGTGAAGCCTAGCAGAAAATGTTAATCAAGAGAGGGGCTGTGTGGAGAAAGGGCGAGAGAAAGGGGAGAGTCACTCTGCGGAGGCCGTAATCTGTAATGAGAGCGAGGCGATTCAGTTGCAATAGAGAGAGGAAGAATGGGGCTGTGATGATGATGATGAGCAGGGAGGTTCACTCTTTCACTGCCGTTTGTTTTTTTTTTCCTGTTTTGTTCCCTGCTGGTGCAGCGGTGCACAGGCACATGGGTCACAACTCATTTAACACACGCTCGGACGTCTGCAGCTGACAGATGAAAAACACTGCTGGCTGCTCACCTGACAACTGTCGGTGCTCATCTGTGTATGATTTATTGCTCCCTCTTTGACCTCCACGCTGGTTTTGAATGTGAGCGTGCCGCCCGAGCGTCTAAAAACAGAATCAAATGTTGAGTCCGATCTGAAGTTTTGTTGACCTTTTTGTTCAAGGCTCATTCAGAGGTGATACTGAAGTACGCTGTTGGTTTATACATCAGTGGTAGTTGGGCTTCGTTTTTAACGTATGATTTTAATTTCTCAGTTTTTTTAAATTTAAAGTATAATGATGTGTCGTTTAACTTCATAACGCACTTTAAGGTAGATCTATAAATTCAGCTGCTTTCTTTGTGTGTTTATGAGACGAGTAGATGAAGGGAAGTTTGGCGTCTTTCATCATATTAATAAAATGGATTATGTGTTGACATTTTTTTACAAACGACATCCTCTCCGAGTTTTTAGTTTCAACAACTTTAAAGCTCCATCGTCTTCAGGTTCAGTTTTCATATTACTGAGAGGAACATTTGAACTTAGCAAGCAAACGTTAGCTTGCTTTTTCACTTTTGTAATGAGGAAAAATTTGATTTTTCTTTTGTTTTTTTGGCTGATTTTTGCATGCAGATTAAAGCTGAATATGTTTGAAAAACACAAGTTCCTTTGAATAAAATAATAATAAAAAAAAAAAAACACAAGTCAAGCTAGCATGAAAATGTCGTTCCAGATCCTGTTTACGAAGTTTAAAGGATGCTGCCCGGTTTGCTGCTGTCCTTTTTAAATGTCCTACAGTTTATAAATAAAAACACTTTAATCACTAAATGCTCCAACAGTGTCAGAGTAAGGATGCAATTTATAACACACACACACACACACACACACACAAAGACACACACACACAGGGCTCTATTGTGTTTCTAACGAGCTCACTTGTTTGTTGCTCTCTTTCCCGCTTAATCCCAGACTTTTGTTCCTGCTCATCATCACACTGTATAAAGTGTCCCATAATTCCTTTAACAAAGGTCACATTCAGCGCTGGAGCGGAGGTGACCCCCTTTTTTTTTCTTTTTTTTTTTTAATAGCAGAAAAAAATGTCAGAGTGCAACATGCCCCACATATACAGACCTGAAATGTGTGATTAAGAGCGCACATTTAGAGCAGCTAGCGTTCACGCACGGCGAGATAAACGGAGACTGAACCGATCTGTAACCGCAGCACGTCCCTGAGAAACGGGTTTAAAGTTCTTACACATGTGACGATCCTGTAAATCTACGGCCGGAGCACGCTGACACAACGCCGTGAAGTGTGATAAGGAGGTGAGAGGTGTGAGCGTCACAGCAGACCTGCGATCCAGGCCGAGCGTGTCGGTTCACAATAGTGCAGAATGAGGTATTGTCGCACGCTCCCAATCAGAGGTAACCGTCGACGTCTTATCTGATGAAAGTGTTTAAAGGGGAAAATAACACTTCACTGGAACGGAGCAGAGGAGGGACCGGACGTGTTTTCAGACTGCGGTCACAAAGAGAGGAGATTATTGGTCTAAACTGTGATCATCAATTTATCAGGAAAGTGAATTATGGTGCATACACACTGATCTGATCTTCTTGTCTTTTTAAACACAGACGTGTGTGTCATACAGCTTTAACAAGGCTTTAAGGATTAAAGGATTAAGATTAACTTCCTGCGCTTACGGTGAAAAATGTATTTTTATAACTCGAGGGAAAATGCTTCCATATATATTTGAGTAACTTTTAAATTCTGATTATTTGATGAATTTAAATAATATGAACGGACACGAAGCAGAACATTTTTCTTTTGACATCTTTCGTGGAGAGATTTGATTTTTTTTAAATCCAAAATCAACGATTGCTCGTCTCCATTTTGTCGTATTTGCATTCAGTATTATATTTAAAAACACAACGGGGGTCTTTATGGTCTCACAAACATGTCATAATCTATTAATGATTATTTTTGGATCATTTGTGCCTTTATTGGATAGGACAGCAGAAGAGAGACAGGACGTGCTGACTCATTGTGGTTTCTGGACATTTGACGTTTGACCATCTCAAGTTTGCCATTTCAGGCAGCTGCCCTTTTGTTTGTTTGTTAGTTTTTTTTAAAATTCTTCCTCTAGTTCCTCTTCCAGACATTTACTGGACGTCTGAGGGGAAGCAAACGTGGCGCTAATGTTTCAACTCTTGTGTTAGCATGGTTAGCTTCGGTGGCATCGGTGATTCACAAACGCACGCTGAGGGAGAGTGACGGTTGGTGTGTGCGGTGAAAAAAAAAGCAAAACTGTGCAGGACGAAAACTGAACTAACAACTAAGATGACTTATTCAATAATCTCTTTAATCATAGTTAATGAATCAAGTGAGAATGAAGCTAACTGTCTCGTCGACTTTTAAACAATAGGACGTCTTTGTGCAACAAGTGAAGTCGCCCTCTGCTGGTCGGCAGATTAAAATGCAGGTTTTGTGGCTTCGCTCGGCTGCAGACCGTGTGACTGCGTCCACTTCTTCTGCAGAGTTTTGACTGGTGGAGTCTCTCTGGTGTTGTAAAAATATTTACTTTTTCAAGCAGAATTTGGCATCTGAATCAGTTTTTTTGTTTTTTTTTAACTCAAGTGGCTCCTATACAGCGTGAAAGCTGGTGGCAGTATTTGGCAGCATTCCCCTTGAGGCTGTTGTTGCTGCATGAAAACACGACTCCTCCCCCTCACTTTCTCCCCCCCAAAAAAAAAAGACTGAGGAGTGACCGTGTATGTGTGCGTTAGGCGGCGGCGGTGGTGTGTGTGTGTGTGTGTGTGTGTGTGTGTGTGGGGGGGGGGGGGGGGTTAGGGCCCTGCGAGGAAAACAAACAAAGACACACGTAGCAGCCACACTCCTCGTCTCTGGCTGCACGCCACCAGCCTCACCACAAAACCACAACTTACGCTTTCTGCTCCCAAACACACACGCACACGCCTACGCCCCAATCAGCCCCCGCCGCAAGACCCACACCGATACGTCCTCCGAGTCCAAAATCATCTGCTGTATGGTTAAAAAAAAAAAACAGATCTCCTGAGATAATCTCACAAAGCGAAATCATCAGCTATTATTGCCCTGCCGCTCCTTGACATTGTGCCATTAATAAGGCCATTGTGGAGGGCGCTCTCTGTTTGGACACCGTATAATAGACTCTTTGACAGATTGACTTTGCTCTCTCTCTCTCTCTCTCTCTCTCTCTCTCTCCATCTCGTGAATACAGCGGACATATTCCACGCTGCTGCTCATCAATAGGCGGGCTGTTTGTTTGCCCTCCTCATTCGGGACTGATGGTAAACACATCGAGGTATTCCAGACCAAAGGCTGAGCAAACAGAGCTTACATAAAGGCACTGTACCCAAACATCCTCCTGCGCGCACACACACACACACACACACACACACACACACACACACCTCTCTTTCAAGTGACAGGCCTTTCTTTCTTGTTCACTACATTTTCTGTCTTTTAAAAAAAAAACCTCATATAGTGTTTGAAAACAACACTCAGGACTCCGCTCTCCGCCCGTAGGTCGACGACTGGAAGAAAAGCTGGCGGCTGTGGTTGTGTGTTGGTGGGCGGGGTCACGGCGAGGCTGGCTTCAAGGCCGCCAGGTGTTCAGCATCATCCACGCCGACATTTATCAGACGCTCACTCCACATTCGGGTTAACAGGCGCCACAAGCCGCTGCTCTGCGGCGACACAAAGGAGAGCACAGCTACTCGACATCAGTGTCACCCTCTGCTGCGTGCACTTACAGTCTGCTCGGGGCGGGGCGCCCAACACGCAGATCAAATGACGCACCTTCGACTTATTACCATGTCTCACTCAGCATGTGCACACTTGACCTTTCTGGACTGAAGCCTGGTGTAATGACCTCTCTTAACAGTCAGATGAAGTCACATAAAGTCAGGATCAGCGTCACTACAGTAGCTGCTGCATCTGTGAAGTTTGTTTGTTTTCTGCAAAATCAGGTAAAGTAATTCAATCTACAGCTTTCCAAATGTGCTTGTAAACTTCATACACCTGCCTCCAGTCCATCTTTGTTTACATGTTGTTTTTGCTCTTGCACGGGTCACATGACTGCAGCTCCTGACAGAGTTGAATGGAAGTACAAGAGGTTATAGGTGTGTGTATCTGGTGTGTGTCGGTGTGAGAGTGTGTCGGGAGGGAGGGAGTCTTTATTTTGGGAATCCTTTGGCAACTGGTCACTGCACGAAAAAAAAAAAAAAAAAAAGAAGACAATTATGAGCAATTAGGCTTTTTTAGAGCCTAATGAGGAGCTGCAGTAACAAGTGTCAGGAGAAGAGCAAACACACACACACACACACAGGGTGCACAAGAAACGTGTGTGTGTGTGTGTGTGTGTGTGTGATGCGACAAAACAAAAGAAGCCTGGGGGAAAAATTCAGGCTTGTACGAGGACACACTTTGCAAACAGACCACGCCCACAAACAGGAGCAGAGAGGACCGAGTGTTTCTCTCTGAACAACACAGCACGCGTGTCATTCTTCCTCTTTGTGTTCAGGTGAGAGTCATTACATGTTCTGACCTCCGACCTGCAGCTTTTTGGTTATACGTCCAAAACAAAATAAAAAAACACGCGTTTGTGTCTGTGTTCTCTGTTTGGACTTTCTCACATAAAGACGTTGATTCCTCCTCGCTGCTGTTAGAAATGAGAGAATAGAAACGAAGCCCAGTGCTCTACAAGAACAAATGTACTGACATCAAATTCACACACAAACTTCCTCCTCGCTGCTGTGACCCAACAAAGCGCTCCATCAGTAATAACCTTGAGGTATAATAGTGAGAGCAGCTGCAGGGTTCTTCATCCTGCTTGATTACGGTCTGGACAAACCAGCCCAATCAGTCCCATTCATACGTCCAGCACTCACAGGACAACTCTGACCCGCCTGACCTCTGCAGGGGGCCGGACCCTCCAGCCTTGACCTGAGGTGTGGACGCTCATTGTCCCACCCGCCAGCCTCAGCGCGCTCACAAAGGCTTGGACGCCAGAAATTAGGCACTTGAGGGAAACTGGAGAACTCCTGACTAAACTCCTGATGGAAAAAAAGGGCAATTCTAAAAAAAAAAAAAAAAAAAAATCAAGTGTGGTAAATGAGGGGACGTTTTGGAGTCGAGAGGTGTGTTTGTTAGTGCGTCAGGTGTTTTCTTCTTCCTGCATTGTCTTCTGTGTGAAAAAGAGGCAAATCAGAGTGTGGGACGACAAAGAGAGAGAGTTTGATTTTAAAGGCGACGACGCAGAGAAAGAAAACTGTTTGTTTTTAACTTTTGAAAAATAATTAATTCAAACCAAATGTTTCACATGAAGCATTTTTCATCACTTCAACATGGCGTCTCGTGGAGTCTTTACTATTTAACATTTTCAGACCAATTCAAAATTTAAACGTGTTTTTTTTGGGACTGACGAGGAATAAAGAGATTATTAAATTCCACCTTTTTTGACAAAGCAGTTAATGCAAAAAGATGCAAAAGTTTGGCCTGAAAAACAGTCAATCATATTTTAAAGATGAGCCTGACAAACTTCTGCTGCTCAGATTTGTTATTTGTGTCTTTAAAGGATTTATTCGGTGTATTTTTGTATTTCTCTGTTTGGCTGCTGGTTGTCTGTCTGAAACTCTGTGACTTGTGTTGCTGCTTGTTTTGTCACTCCTGAAAAAGAGAATTTTAATCTCAAAGAGTTTTTTCTACCTGGTTAAATAAAGTCAACAAAAAAAAACAAAACCTCCTTTTCTTAAGATGCTAAACTCACAGTCCTCAAAGTTGGAGCGATCTTTGCAGCTTTTGGTCTGACGAGGAGCGTCGTCCTGCAGTCTGGAGAGCATGCTGAGCGCCTTCGTTGTCTTCTCCTCCATCCTTCTTTCCTTCTCTTCAGGGCTGAGGTGACGCCTCCTTTCTCCTGTCGGCGTCTCAGTTTGGTCCCTCCGTCCGGGATAATCCGAGGACTCCTCAGAGGGGCCGCCGCCGTCGTCTGCACCGAAACCTGAAGAAGAAGAAGGAAAAACACAGAGTCAAAAACACGTTTCAATTCAATTTCAACTTTATTAGTGAGGGACAGTGTGCAATAAAAAACATTCATGTAACCATTTGATGCATTGCACCGGAGTTAGCATTAAGCTAATCTACATCTGCAGGTAACAAAACAACATCTATAAAAGCAGCAAGTAACAAACAGCAATATATTCATAAAATGTCCCTGTTGTCTTAAATGTTTCTTCACTTTCTACACAGAGACATTCCCACATCCGCACCGTGTGGAAGTACGCGCTTAATAAAAGCACTTAAATCCCATTTCTGCTCCTTTAAGAAAAGCTAATTGTCATCACATTGTTCTCCTAAATGCCACAGTCACACACTAAGCAGCTCTTCCTGAACCTTAAACAACAACAACATTTTGTCCCTGTCCGGCCAATTAAGGCCCCTCTTGTCTCTGAATGTAAAGTCCACAGAACACACTCCAGACACGCACGCCGACTGGAGCTCAAGCAGCGCTCTCATTGTCTCTTGTAACAGTTGAAATCAGAGTTTTCGGACTCTCTTCTTCCTGCGTGTGGAAACACGAGCGTTGCTTGATTTAAATCTGAAACATTTGGAGCTGCTTCGATTCGTTCCCGAGGAGAGGACAGCTCGAGCGCTCGAGTAGGTGACAGGAGGCAGATTCATCAGACGAGGTGCCGTGGATTCATTTGTCCCGCCTGCGAGCGGGCGAGCGAGCGTGCAGAGGTCAGCGGCTCAGATTGATGGAGCTCTGTCTCATCTGACGGGCGCCGTCTTCCACCACGCTGCACACAATCACACGCCGCTGTCCCCGAGCCTCAATGTCACCCGGACAAGACGACGGGATGAGGAGACGCATTTATCTTTAGAGCACAGAATCCATCATCTCAGGAGCAACACAAAGTAAACTTCTCATTCGAACGCATCATACCGACAATCTGCATGAAGTGACGTTTTCTATCTGACTACTGAACGTTGAATTGTTGCCTGAAGTGACAATGGACGTGAAAGTTTAAAAACATCCAACGAAGGAGAAAACGCAGAAAATACATCAAAAACTATTTTAACTAAAAGACGTCGACTGATCAAATACAGAAACTAACTTCAGTCATGACTCAGATGTTTACCTGCAGATATCCACACGTCACCGGAGGGCGGATGATGATATTCTCTTCATAGAGATTTTTAAAAAAGGATCATTTCGTACTTCAGTGTTTGAAAGGTGAATGTTAAATTCATCCCATCTGCAGTCAGACTGTTAAACAGCATCACTGTCACATGACATGACTCTGTGCTGTAATCACCTGATCTTTAATGTTGTGTGTTTTAATTCCTGTCTTTCCACAAGCGAAAGTGTACATAGTGTTTATGTCTTGTATTACTTCAGTCTTTGTATTTTTTTTATCCCCCTTATTTAATTCATGTAAACTTGCTCATAGCTGTTCTTTTTTTCTTTTTTGCTATTGATGCTGTTTATATTCCCTGTTTTATTGTTTTTTGGAGCAGCTGTAACAACCGAATTTCCCCCATTGGGGATCAATAAAGATTATCCTTATAAAATTACAACAAAACAGAAACTGAAAAAAACATTATTGATTAATCAAGTATGACGTTTGTTGGTTCCCTCATGTAAACGTGTTCAGCACTACAGACCTTCAGTCTTTATTTTAAACCCACAGAAGGGTAAAAAAACATGTCCAACATATGTGCAGGAGGTTTTTTTTGTTGAAATAAAAAACCAAAACAAAATCTGCCAAGAACGTATCTGTGTATTTGTATTGAAATCATTTGATTTAAAAGAAAGCTGAACACACAACTCAAATTATTCAGGATTTGGCTTTCGTCCTTTAAAAAAAAAAAAAAAAAACCCTAACCTCCAACATGGTCTAATCCATGAATGCAGCGCGCTGATTACTGGTCAGTTCAATCTGGAAACAAGAGCTCCATCTAAAACACACACAGGAGGTTACCATACCAACAGCAGCATCTGAACTCTGCAGATAGCTGGATTTGGCAGCGAGAGGCCGAGTCAAATCCCCTCGAAAAAAGGCTGCCCAAGACAATAAACACACACACACACACACACAAACACACACACACACCCCTCTGTCCGGCTCCCTCCAACACACACCGCCTGCCCTTTAGCATCCAGCGCACCAGGCAGAGGCAAGAAGGTCGGACTTGTATCTCTTTCTTCTGCGTGTTTGAGAAAGGGATGAGCATCAGGGAGACAATCAGCGTGTTGAGGCTATTCACTAATGCCACCCAGAGCCTTTCACTTCTCTATCTCCTGAGAGAATGGACCAATAGGAGCGGGGCGGAGCCCAAAAAAAAAAAAAAAAAAAGGAAAATCCTCCACAATTTATTATTCATGGGGAAGGGGACTTTTCCTTTCAGGCCTCCTTTATCGAAAGCCTTTCCCAACACGTCACTCTCTCTATCAGGGCTGACAAGTGCCAATCAATGGGCTTGAGTCCAGTTTCTTTTTGGGGGGGGAGTTGTGGTGGGGGTGCTGGAGGATTTCAGAGACAATAGCCGATGAGTCCACAGCAGCGGTGGCTTACAGACAATGGTGACATGGCTACACTGTCAGTGTGTGGTCCTCTGGGGGGGAAACGATCCTTGCTCAGTACATGACTAATCTCTCCTCGCAACATCTCGGCCTTCCTGGAGTCTTAATCTGTCCCGTAGCTTCCTCAGCTTCCAGAACAATCCACCAGGGTCAGTTCAGATTAGTGCTCTTTGTGGCCCCCGGCACATCGCCACATTCATGTGGACGCTAACATCTTTAGTAGCAGCTGAATGGTAAACACTGGAGGGAGCTGTGAGTGACCGGGGGAATCAGTCATGAAACAATTATGAGGGGAGGGATTAGTGCAGCTATGAATCCCTGATGAGCCCAGATGGACAAAGGTCTGATCGTGAGCCTCGCTGGGGAGCGGGCTTCAGAATCTCTCACAACTGTTGTTGGCGATTGCTGCAGAGAAATGTGCAGAATGTATCCATCACCTTTCCTTTATTGGCTGCTGTGACACGACGATCAGAGAATCTGAAACTGAACTTAAACTGCAGACTTGTTGGCTACAAAACAACTTTAAGACGCTACAGTTGGTTCTAAGTTTGGCGATTCTTCTCGGCTGGAAGTCGTTTCCGAATCTCATATTTGATGGTTAAATTTGAAGGAACATTATCCGACGTGAAAGTTTGCTATTTGGCTCGATGAGGAGAATCAGCAGAACGGCGTTTGAGCTGTCTCATCCTCAAGGTTCAAGGTTCACTTTATTGTCAATTCCAAAATATGTCAGACAGTGAAATCGAAATTACGTTTCCCCCCTCCCCACGGTGCAAAATAAAATAAGGTACGGTAAAAATATGAAGATAAATAATATTTACACTAATAAAATCTAAATATGCAATAAGTACAAATTAAATAAAATAGAATGTAAAACAAGATGAAGTGAAACTTGTGCAATAAACGTGCAGAGATGTTGGTGGCCTGACTTAATGGGGTCATTCCCTCCATTACTTCCACGCTTCATTCAAAGGTTGAACTTCTCGCACCTCCAACCTCACCTAGCCGCACAAAGACAAACCCGGGGCATCTTTCAGAGACTGTTTGACCTCAGGGTCGACCCCGTCCACGCCCTGCTGATGACCCCCCCGCCCCCCTCCTCACAGAGTGACCATGCATTTGGCCTCTGCAGGTCAGAGTACAAACAGCCATCAGCGAGCTCCTCGGCTGTCACGTCTCTTTTCATGAGTTACTTAACTCCGACAGGGCAGTTAAACAGAAGGAGACTTGTAAAAGCAGCTATAAAAGTTAGAAAGCTGCTTTTTCTTTGTGTCATTGTGAAACACGACAACGGAGAAAGACTGGATGCTTTTAACAGGCGAATAAATCAATCTCGCTCTATAAGAGAGGTCGCCACTCAGAGACGGAATTAAAGATCATAATTCACAGCAAAGATCCAAAATGATCAATAATCTCTGCGGTATGAATAAAAATAAGTTTAAAGCTGGATCAGAAAGACGTGACATTGTCTTCTCTTCCCTCACACAGAAATATTCACCTTTCATACGATGGATGCATTTGCGACATCCCCTTTCAGTTCAGCATCCCATGGAGCATGAGAGTGAGTCACGATCACAGCCTGGGCTCTGATAAGGAAAAAAAAAAAAAAAAAAAAATCCAGCTCTTAGCTCGAGGGCGGCTCACCATTTCCACGTGGCGACAGCTTCTCCTGACCTTTTTTTTCCCCCCTGCCTCGTTTCGCTCTCCAGTGTTTGCAGTCTGTACAGTAAGCTTCAGCACCATCACTCATGAGGGTACACAAGCCGGCCACACAGGTGAAGGTGATACTCTAAGGCAGCTGGTCCTCACAAGGATTATCGGGCTTAGGTGTACCGGAGACAAGGGAACGCTAAACGCAGGGCTGACAGTGAGGAGACAATGGCTCCTAATAAACCAGAGCTGACAGCCACTGAGTGGGCTTTTACCGGATCACAGGCTAATGGTGAGGACGGGCTCTTGTATTGATTAAGTATTGTTGTCATAGGCTCTGAGGAGAGAGCAGCAGGTTTAACACTGAGGTGACGTGTCGGGGCTGCACATTATTATATAAGTACAGTGAAAGGACACAGTGTCGTCATGTGGACTTACAGGGAGACTCTGCAGACTTGAACATGTCGTGTGATGGACTCGGGTCGATGATCCATGACGACGGGGAGCCTGAACATCCTTCAGACTGATCCTGCAATGAGACAGGAACAATTCAAATCATGTCTGAGGAAATCAATCTCTGCCTTCACAAAGCAAGGATTTCATTACACGTGTGCCTGTTCAGGACTCCACCAGCAAAACAACTTCGACTAGAAATACGTTTTTTATAAAATGTTGTTTGAAAGATTTTATTTGCTGGAGTAAAGTAGGGAACATATTTGTTTTATTTTATTTTGTAATGTTTGCTGTGACTTATCTCTTGTATTTTATTTTGAAAATATTGTGAAAGACTTGTCGCCATGTGATCAAGAGACAGGAAGTGAAGTGGTTTAAAGTGCTCTGTCTACAGTGAGTGATGGTGGGTTTTTTTAACTGCAGGTGTATTTGTAAGCGTGCAGCACCGAGGTGATGTGGTCACTTTGGAGTGGTTGTGCGAGCAGTGAACGACCACGACTCGTCTGTGCACGGAGATGTGCCTCAGCTGGGGGAACACGTATGTGGCGTGTTGCAGCAGAGTGAAAACAAAGTGACTTACTGGTGAAACAGAAGACGTCTGGTGATCGACGGGGAGTCTTCATTGATTTTAAGTGTTCCTAACCCAGACCAGAGCTCCTCCCACTTTCCTGCTCCAAATTGACCAAAGGCTAAATATTTATAGCTCCTCTTTATAAATAATCCACTGTGTGTTTTCTTGCTTGTGTGAGGTGCATTATGCAAATAGTGGTATGAATCCAGCCCTGAGCACTCCAGCTCGTCATTGTGGTTTGGCATAATTGCAGGGGGGGCTTACGAGTCTCATTCATGCTTTTCAGGGGTTCTCTCTCATCCGTCATAAAGGGGAGATTAATCGTAGATCACGTGGAGCACCTGCATCCATTCCACTGCAGCTCAGCATGCACAAGGCCTGTTTACCCCTCTGACCCCTCGCCGCCCCCCCCCCCCCCCCCCCCCCATCTGATCCCGGTGCATCCTCTGAAAGATTCCCAGCATGTTGGACGTTTAGCCGAGTGTTCCCCCCTTCTGCACTAAAGCAATGAGCTGCCTGCTCACCGTACAGTCACCCCCCCCCCCCCCAGACCTCCACCCCCCCCCCTGCTGCAGCCCGTGACTGATTAACCACACACCTGCTGCACGCCGCGTGCCCTCTGTTATATTGTGTCTCAATTATCAACAACAATTTGGCTCGTCTTACTGGAATGACAGTTATAAATGCATGCCAGTTCAAGTTTGCGAAAGGGGGTCTTTGTGTGGGAGGGGCTCTGTGTGTGCCAGGTTCAGGGTTATTGTCTGAAAGGATTTCTTCTTTTTTTTTTTCCAGAGGTCTAGTGTTTGTGTAGGACGAGGCGCAGTCCTGCCTTTGGAGGAAATCTGATAGATGAACGGAGGAGGGGGGTAGAGAGAGTGAAAAGCGGTTTCACAAGGAGCGGCGGCACTCACCGATTTGTTTTCATGGACTTTCCCTGCAGAGTCCCACCTTTCAGAGCCGCTGCCAGCTGTGAGGGGCCTCGAGACACCTGACAAAAAAAACACACACACACGGCGCACAGCGTCAAGCCTGCGAGGAGTGTGTTTGTAGCTGCGGTGTGCAGGCGAGGTAGGCGTGTGCGGCAGTCAGCGCACATGTGTACATAAGTGTTAGCCTCCCGGCGCACGCTTAACATGCACTTCTCTTTTGTGCTGGAGTGTGTGTGTGTGCTCACATATGAGTAATGTCAAGTATTGCTTCCAATTATGGCTCTTAATCTCTGAGCAAATAAAGGCCAAAATGGAGCAACAAAACCCCAGACGAGCACCTGTCTGCAGAAGCGTGCCAGGTGCTAATATTGTTCAGGAGACACGGAGAGAGGAAGGAGTCCGACAGATTGACTCGAGTTGTAAACATGAGCGGCATGGAGGCATGAATTTAAAAAAAAAAAAAAAAACCCACAATGGTTCTCGTTTTTGTTCCTTGAGTCAGATCATTCAATTTATAAAAAAAGAAAACATGTTTTCATACTTTCCGCTGATGACATTCGAGCATGTGCTGAAGGATTTCTTTCTTTTCGCTTGTTTTGATTCCAACACAAAGCAGGTCAAAGGAATTTAAAGGTGTTGCCCTGAGTATAGAAACTTTATACTGTAAGCAGTTCACCGTGACGTCTGCGTGATCCGAAGTCGAGGTTCAGTCACACAAAGGAAGCATTATTCATGAACTGATTTGAGTTAGACGCAACAATTAGAGCGTCTGCTTTCATAAACATCAACACTTTCATTTTGGTTTCAGATCGGCCCGAAGCAGAATATTTATCAACTCAGGTTGTTGTTTCAAAAGTGGCTCATGGCTAAACAGCATCTGAAGTTTCTCTGTGGAGGTAAATTGGAAACTTTAAAGGGATACTTCACCCATTTGCATGAAGGAAGTTTTCTTCATGTGATGCAATATGACGCTTTTTGCATCACATGAAGAAAACTTTCAAGCAAAGACACATTTTTCTCGTCTCAGGGCAAAATGAGGGCTGGATTCACAACCATTCAACACTACTACCATGTTTCTAATGATACACAGCTTCATGTAAATGGGTGAAGTATCCCTTTAAGTTTCCTCCGTGAGCACAGGAGAGAAAAAAGAAAGAATTTTGAGCTCAAATATTTATACATATATGATCGATTATTACTCTCTATGTGAGCACTGCAGTCTGGACGCTTGACATACGGCATGAACTGCTCCTTGTGCACCGAGGTGTTTTTGTTTACACGTTGTCTTTTTAAGAGCAAACCTCCAAATCCTGTAAAGCTTTAAAAATGCTCTGCGTGGCTTCACAGCACTGCGGTTAAGTCGAGAGATGTTTTATGAAGCTGAACCTTTCAACTTGTCCAGCGTTTATCTCTCTCTGCGATGTCTTATCAGCCGATAAACGACAGGCGCTGGACTGAATGACTCTGCTGCACACGTTTCTTATCCATTGTTATGTATTCAGCACTCGGCTCCAGATATCTGCTGCTATCTGAGTCGGACTTTCCCGGTTAATGATCCACTCTAGCGGTTTGATCTTTATTAATACGGCACATCCTGATGTAGCTGTAAACCCTCCTCCGAGCGGCCACACCTTCAGAGGGGGGAAAGCCGGCGGCGTGCCCGTGAGCAGATGAGAGGCGGTGTCACGGCTCGTTAAAAGAACAAGCCGCTCCACGCCATAAACGCGCCGCTCGCTTCTCCAAGGCCGGGCCGTGGACGGAGAGAACACACTTAAGAGAGTCAGGTTTTTTCTCCTCACGCACAGCGACGCACCTGTCCGACGTGCTCCCTGTTATTAAAGTGACAGTTTCTGCTTATCAAACGATCTCGTTCAAACTGTCAGAATCCGTCGCAGCAGGTCGACTCTCCGCTCGCTCAGAGCTGTTTTTGTTAAAAACTCAACGACGTGATTGAGATTTCAGCCGATCACAGATAAATCAAAGACAACATGTTTGAAGTAGTCAGAAAGAAAGTTGATGCTGAAGCCAAGTTTTTTTTTTTTTCTGTTGAGCTTTAACTTCCTCTTTTGGCTCAGTTTCCAGCAGGTATTAAACACGCAGCGTGTGGCGTGTTGATCAGGGTATTTTTGCAGGATTATGTTTAATCCTGGGATTAAACTGAGTGTACGCTACTTTTCCTAAAAACTACACTTCCTCCTATCGTACTTTAAATCTATAAATCTGCCTCGTCTTAATCAGATCGTGACATTGGTTCACTATTCAGAGGTCCATTATTATAATTAAAATTCTTAAAATGGTTGAGTTTACAGTCTTTGAACGCCACGTGTGATTTCACTTCACTAAAAGCAGGTTTTTATTTGTTCCTTTAAATCTGTTCATGCGTTCAGATTCTTCGGTGTCGCAGCAGACGAGAAACACGAGGACAAAAATCACAGTAGAAAGAAAATCGAAAGATCAGACGACACAACAAAAACAAACAACGCAATAAAATCAGACAAAAAGCACCAAGCAACAGTTATTCAAGTTTAAAGTGGAGGTGTGCACAAACAGGGCATCGACTGGCTAACAGCTGTTCAACATGTTAATGGCACGAGCTCTAAAATGACGACCTGAGGGGTTAAAGGTCAAACTCATGAAGGCTTATACCTGCCGAGGTCAGATCTGGATCCTCTAACCAGTCCTCCACCAGAGAGCGCTCGGAGGGACTCGGCAGGCTCGCGGCTTCGCTTCGGTCCAGAAGGAGCAGCTGGACGCGGGAACTCCCCGAGTCACAGCCCACGGTCAGCGCTGCCAGGCCGGGAGACAACGCTGCAGGCAGAGGAGTCAAGTTCAGCGGTTGTGTGAAAACTAACAAACCCTGTGAAAAACAAAGGAGCTCACAACGGGACGTATGGAAATATAGCGTGAATATAGCGTATGTTTGAAATGTAAACACAGAGAAACTGTAGGCTGAGCCCACCTGCTTTACAATAATTACACGGCTGCCACATTATGCAAAAACATGTGAAGCGTCGTGTTATTTAAATGTGCCAACGTAAGAAAGAGGACAAAAAAGTACAAAGAAGATGAGAACAACATGTAAAATAATGAGACAACACACATGTCACATGATCAGACAATGAACGTCCATATATGGAAACATGTCGTAAATTACAACCGTTGACCTTTGAAGGTAACGACATGAAATTGGCTGGAACGACTTGTTGGACTGGATTTAGCAAATTACTGTAAATTACAACGCTTTCTCTCAACACCACCCCAAATACCCCCCACCCACACACACACACACACACGCACACGCTAACCAGCGCCCCCCAGCTCCACAGTTCTCATCGTCACACCCAATTAAAAGCGGATCAGTGACACTGTGGCTCGGTGCCCATGCAAATCCTCGGCCCACGCTGGCTGGGTGTGGAGCTGCCATTCCTCTGGAAAGGGGATTTCACACAACACGCTCTGCTGCAGGTACCCCGCAACACACACACACACACGCACACGCACACACACACACACACTTTCTCAGCAATGTCCCAGAAAGCTGCAGAAAAGTCTCATGTTCGCTTCACATTTAAGAGTTCTGTTTGTGATGCAATGAAACCGGTCTGCTTCAATGTATACACACACACACACACACACACACACACACACACACACACACACATACATACACACACACACACACACATTCCCCTGCTCAGTGTTTTCAGTTAGGAAGTAGCGTGTGGGTGTCTGAAGGTGTGCTGACGCTCCGTAAAGTAATCTCTCAGGTGACAAAAAAAGGAACCGTTAGCCACGCTGACAAATGAAGGAGTCGTTGAGAGGAAATCCCAGGGAGAACCGTGTGTGTGTGTGTGTGTGTGTGTGTGTGTGTGTGTGTGACAAAATGTGAGAAGACACACTTTCAGTTAGGCTGAGCATTAGCGCACAATTAGCCCAAAGTAACGGCGAGCTTCAGAGACACTCAGCAAACAAAGTGGCAGATAAGAAACGAGTCAGACGGTGATTAAGGTGTGACCACCCACCCAGAGACTTTCAATTTAAATATTATTCAGGACAAAGTCTGTAACCACGGTTAGCCGTTAGCTTCTGCTAATGTGCCAAATCAAAGTAAGAAGGTTTGAATAAATCAGCTCACAAATGGCCCAAGCATTTGTTTGGAGCCCCAGGTTGATTTTATCACTCTGTGGTTGTCATGGCAGCGGACACCCTGATCCTTCGACATCCTTCGGAGGGGGGGGGGGGCGGGCAAAGGTCCTCGGGGTCACACGGAGGTCCGGGTCAAGCGAGCAGGTTAAACACCTTGTGGAGGGATTAGCTGGCTGTGAGGGAGGTGGAGGAAGTCTTCATCGGCTAATGTCTCTCTCAGGAGCTCACTGAACCTTCTCCAGGACACACACACACTTTTACACACACACACACACACACACACACAGGATGTCATTAGCCCCACTATGAGGAGTCATGACGTAGTGATGCAGGAAGTGGCTTTGATTTGGCGTTTGCAGTATGTATCCATGTTTGGATCCCACTCTTTGTGTTTCAGCTGAATGATGATTTTATTCAGCTGACATGCTGGCAGTGATCACAGAACCTTGTTGATCATATCCACCGTTATGGAGAAGTGTTGCTAACGTGCTAACGTTGGCCTCGCTGTGTGCGTGTGTGTGTGTGTACCTTTATCAGGTGAAGACGCACAGGATGAGTCAAACGTCTCGTCCAGAGAAGGACAGGATGGGGAGCGAGGGGCGACGGCCTCCAGCTCATCGAACACACGGGACTGAGAGCAGCTGAGCTCTGAGCACGGCGAGGCGGGCGAGCCGGCGCGTCCTGAAACATCAGAGTGGGAGTATCATGACAAACAACCGTGATGAGGTTTAGATGTAACTTTAATGACACACGTGGGCACAGTGGGTTGTTTTCATTAGCAAATAAAAGGAAACAACAGAGATGTTTATGAACAACAATTAAACCACTGAGAGAAGCTGATGAGCACAGAGTCAAAGAGGCCATTCAAGAAAACGATCTGATCGAATTTTAGAAAAAAAGAAAGTGAACTTATTTCTGTTTTTTCAACTGAAGCATAAAATAAACAAAGAACAATTTAATCAACATTCTCAACATCTGTTTCCATGGTGATAATGTTCTTTGGTCAACTTATTGAAAATAAGATAAAGAGGTGGACGCCACTCTTACTTCTATTAGCGTCCAGTTTTTTATGTTAATCAAAGCTACTGTAGCAGTGTGGGTTTTTTTTTTTTTTAAAGGTTTTTATCAGCTTTTTTTAACTTCTCATATTTCACACCAAAGTGCATCACGTGTCGGCTCTGCGGGGAGTTTGTGCAGCATTTTAAACTCCTGAGCTGATTTATCGCAGAAAACTTAAATATAAACTGCGACATATTTAAGCACTACATTGCACTTCCACTTTTGTTGTGATGTGCATGGATGTACACTGGACTGTTAGCCAATGAGATGTCAGATGTAAATAACTAAAGAGCGAAGCCCGACAGCTCCTGCAGGGTGTTTTTCTTGACGCAGCTATCAGACTATAAATCTGGGCTGGATGTTGTTGGGTCAGTTAAAGCTTGTCCCTTCCAGGTTTAACACTCTGACAAGTGAAAAGTCCAGACCTCCATGAGTGAAGCCCCTGAGGCCAGGTACAGTCGTACCTCAGGACAAAAGCCTCGTCTCATCTCACCTCCAATAAACACGGGGCCTAAAACATCTCCCCTCTTAAGCCCTAATTACCAAAATAACTCACTCCAAGGAACGGTCAAAACTGTCAAGATAATCAGTAATTACTTATCTCCTCTGTAACCGTCCAAACAAAACAGTTTTAGTCTGCCGGGGAAAGAAATCCGAGGATTAGTGAGAAAAACTGTTTCACTGGGTGGTGTTTTTTTTGTCGTCTTGAAAAGAGGCTTTTCACACATTAGAAATGCAGAACAGCTTGGCCTGCACAAAAGGATAATATATACAGAGGCTCTAAAAGGAAAAGGCAAACTCAGCTCCTCCGAGTCTCCCCACATGGACGAGTATAAATGTACACATGAAGCCACCCTCACACAGTCAAGTACGAGAACAACGGCACGCACACACCATCGCACCATTGTGCACTTGAGCGGCTCGGCGCTCTCCTCACAGAGACAATGGAGGGACTTGACTCGACACTTCAAAGCGTATTGCTGCTGTCAACTCAGCTGTCACTCTCAGTCACTGAGTCAGGCTGAGTTTTTCAGGGAGGTGAAGGGTAGATGTGAGGGGTCAGAGGGTTTGATATGACAGCGTTAGAGGAACACAACGCCGTCTCTGTGCGCGTGCGGCCATCTTTTCCTGCTCACGGCGAAAAGGGCTAAAAAGGCCCAAAGTGGAGAGGCCAAGCCGGGCCAGGCTTCATTGTGGAGGACAGTTACACCCTGGAGATGTGGCTCCAAACGGGTCAGCTCAGGGTCGCTCTGTGGATTGAAAGGGGTTTGAAAAAAATCATGCAAGGGGTCGGAAAGGGCTGAGGAGAGAGAAGCCGTATACAGTAGATCCAAAACAAAGGCTGAGAGGCATCGTTCTGCCTCTGTGGTCAGACTGTACAGTCGGTGCATTCAAGGTAAAATGCAGTTCACTATGCGTACCAGGATTACGTCCTAAAAACTGTTTTTAGCTTGAAAAAAAAAGGAAAATCCCCATCATGCAACATAAAAAATAAAAAAAAAGGTTTTAACTGCCTGGATTAAAATCAGGATCTCAGTTTTTTCTCACTCGATTAATCGGATGATATTTAGAAAAAAAAGAGTTGTGCATCAATCTGCTTAAATAGGCGTTTGGTGATTTCATTTTTAATGTGTGAGCTCTCCAGGAGGCTCCAACTCTTTACCTTCTGTATTTTATTTCACCGTCGTAAGGCTTCAAAAAAGCTCCTTTCTTTTTTCAGAAACCAGTGGGAGACGTCGCTGAGATCCCAGTCTGTGCTGGGCAGGGTGAACATGTTAAAGGACACGATAAACGATCAGGCTGAGGATTTAAACTGGAAAAAACTGTTGTTCAATTTTTTTAGGTTTGATGTTGACTTCCTGTAGTTTTTGTAGTTCTGTAGGATGATATAATCTCTGGTGCTTTTAGCGCATCTCTTCCCAGTGTTCACCTGTCAGACTTCATCGCAGGGAGTTTCAGTGTTCAACAATGTTTCCTTAACAATGAGAAACCCGAGTTGCAATAAACCAGACTTATCCTTTAAGCTTTACATGCTGCCACATTGAGCTCCAATGGCCTCCATCTGCAGTGAAATAAATGAACCAGTGACACTCGCTCTGTGTCTGCTGTGAAGAGAACAGCGTGCTACGATACGGCGTGCCCCCCCCCCCCTGCGGTACAGCACCACGCAGAGAACAGTAGTTGTCTCTGATAGAAAAGAGAAAATCCCTACACAATTTCCACATTGTTTGCTTTCTTTCATAAAGTTCCTGCAGGAGTCAGATGTCATTGGCCCCGTCCTTTATGCCCATTGGGAATGGTAAATTAGCGTCCGCAGGAAAGCTGCAGAGGTATTCTATTGTGGCGGCCCAGCTCAGTGTTCTGCCGTCAGCGAACGGCGGTCAGTGTGGATTTATGACCATCGGCTACACGTCTCCCTCTCACAGCCCGGAGAATAGCGTAGGCGCGGGGAGCCCGGGCTGAGAGGCGCGGCACACGAGGTAGGCACCCCGGCTTCTATTGTTGGGGCCTCGCGCCTTTGAGCGAGGAATCAAACGGTACCAGCTTTTCATCCAAAGCCTTCTTTTCTATCGCTGATTTAGAGCAGAGAGAAAAGCTTTCTGAGTTATATGTTATGACGTGGGAGGAGGTGGCAAAAACAGGCAGACAGGGACGCTTTCATAACGTGTCGATGGGGGCAGCAGCATCAGAACGCCTCGCTATGGAGGCAGGCTTTCACGCCTCTGTGTCTGGCCTCATGTCTTTGTCCACGCAGCGACGTCCAGCCACGCTCGGGACAATCAGACCTCTAAGAACGTGTGCGGGGAGGAGGCTGTGAGCGGTCCACATGTGGAGATCATTTCTCACCTCTGACGGGGGAGATGGGAGGCAGGACCGGCCAGCGGTGAGACTCCAGGCGAGTCACAGAGGCAGCAGGGGTCAGCTTTGGTCCTGAGCCTGATCTCGGGGGGGTTGTCCTCGGTGGACTTGGGCAGGAGGACCAAGTAGCGGAGGGGAAAGCCAAGGACACGAGGCCAGGATCAGAGTCCGAGTGCGGATCTGCTGATGAAGCCTGGCGGTGAATCTCCGTCTTTTTCAAGCTCTCACACCTGCTCGGAGGTTTATACACCTGGGAGTCGACTGTCAGAGGTGAGAAAGGTGAAAGGGGTTCACAGGAGCCGCTCACTGGTTCGTGGAGTTTCGAGGTAGTTGTTGTTGGGTTGGATCCTGCTGGAGAGAAAGGAGCTGAAGGTGACGACGCGGCTGAACGAGGAGGGAGAGGTGATGAACAAACGCTGGCGTCTCCGTCTGTGACGTCGCCTAAAAACAAAACAACACAAGGAAACAAGATGGCGGCTTTATCATTCGAGAAGCTACAGTTCCCATGTAAAGATCTGTGTCCTACCTTTGGTTATTTAAAGAAAGCAAAGTGTGATCTGAAAGACAAGATCATTTTCTCCACTATTATTTTAAACCTAAAAAAAAAAAAAAAAACGTTGCCAATCGAAAGTCCTCGTCAGACTTCCTGAGCTCAGAACTCAAAACCTGGACATAAAGCTATTTATTTGACTCTAAAATCTTCACTCATTATTTTATTTTATTAGTCATTTTATCAAGAAAAAAAAAAGTATCAAAGATGAAAAGAGATTTTAAAAACAGAGGGGTTTGAGGGATGGATGGAAATGATCCTAAATGGGAAACTGTAGAGATTGAAGGTGGATGGATGGACGAGCATTGTTGATACCAAACTGAGAAATTATGGAGATGGACGGATGGATGGATGGATCTACATTTTTTAAATCCAAGTTTGAAAACGTTCAGACATGGAGATGGATGGATGTTGAGGTGACGCATGGATTAATAGACAGACGGCTGGATGGAAAAGATGGAAGCCCTTTTTGATCACTCACTGTGAAATTGTGATGATACGTAGAAGGTTAGATAAATTGATGTATTAATGGATGGAGTGATAAATGGATGGATGGATGCATTATTTTTGATCCCAATCTGGGAAATCAGGAATCACCACATTTCTCTCTTGGGCCATAAAGTATATAAAAAAAAATTAAAAAAAATAAAAAATAGAGAATTTCTTCCATCTTCCAGTTTATGTTATAAATCTCTAAATAATTAATGTAATGAGAAATTTTAAGAAATTTTTGTTAAATGCACTTTAACTATTTATAAACTGGAAAAAAAAGCGATAACTCTTCATCCTCCTGATGTTAAATCCAAATATCCCTGTGGAAGTTTTACCGGACAGGAAGCTGCTCCTGCCGCTGGCCAGGTTGGTGCTACGGCTGAACAGGCTGGAATGAGGACGACTAAAGTCAGATAAGGACCCGTCTGAGACCGCAGAGGTTGGAGACAGCGATCGATCCGTCACAGGAAGTCCGAGCTCCAGCTCCAAGTCTGGCTCAGCGACGCACACCGAATCAGGAAGTGGTGATTTCTCCCTCTCCTGGACTTGGTGTTGTTCCTCCTCAGCAGAGCGAGGAGAGCGAGGAGAGCGAGGACAGGGCGGAGACGACGGCACGCTGTCTGACTGGTCTGCGTCGAGGTCAGGGGCGTTCAGGTGCGGAGGTGTTGCAATAACTTTGACTGATGCTGGAGAAGCAGGAAGTGGAAGACAGGGGATGACAACAGCAGAGCGCCTTCCTCCGACCTGATCCGGCACAACATTTCTTCTTCTTTCTGGAAGATGGAAGTCACCTTAAAAAAAACAACACAAACACATTCCTTTCATTAAACACCATCGTTTCCCCAAACAGTCTATAAACGCTGACCCCTTTTCACCGTTCAAAGAATGCTTCAAAGGCAGTTTCTCATTGGTCAACATGGCGTGGGTCATTTTTTAAAACTGCCAGTCTGTTTGTGACATTCTCATTCCCACTCGGCTCCGTCCGAACACTGGTTCCCCTGCTGGGAGGGCTGACCCGCGAACAAAGGCAGCGAGAAATCGCCCCGTTGGAGCAGCTGCCTGTTTCCAAACTCAATATTCAGACCTGAGGCCAGGGGTGCGAGCATCAAAACAATCTCTAATATCTGATGGAGAAGGAATTACATGAGCTCTGTTACAGGCGTCATTGTTGGGAACATCCAGGAGGTTGAATTATTTTAATAACTAATTAAATGGGTCTTTTTTTGTTTTTTATTTCGTGGGATTTTGTAGATCATCATCTGAGGTTTCAGGTCTGTTTTATATCCATCCTTCTCAGATCCGAACATTTTAATTATCTCACCTCTTCTTCTTTTCATCCCTTCAAGATTCTCCTCCACAAACATCAACTCAATCCAGCGCCGCCCATTTCCCTTTCGTCTCCTCCATTCTTCTCCCTCTGCCTTTGCACACCCCTTTCTTTCTCTTTCCTCCTGCTTTTTTTGTTGACCACTGAGAGGGTGTGTGTTGTGTGTGTTTTGTGTGTGACTGGGGGGGGGGGGGGTGTCAGACAATCTGCTCTTGTTTCCTGGGGGTCTACAGCCGAGAGGAGTCAGCATCGGGGGATAAAGAGAAAGCATTGGAGAGCACATTTCTTCACTGCCTCCTCTTACAATGCCCTGCCATACCCATCTGTTACACACACACACACAGGCGTACATGACCTGGTGTGTGTGTGTGTGTGTGTGTGTTGATGTGCATATGAATGACATGTGTCAGAGCGCAAAGCCACAGCGTCAGGCGCAGCACGTTTCTTCAGACTGCGGGGTTAAGGGCGATTGTGAAGGAGCCGGCCACCATATGGTGGAATAATTAGTATTAGAAATGCCCCCTTCCTCTGCTACACACACACACACACACATACACACACTCACACACACACACACACACAGAGTGAAAGCAGTGCCCTGCTGTGGTGTGAGGTGTGTGAGGAGGAAAAAAAATGCCTTTACATCAGAGGCCAGGCTCTGAAAGGAGCGGCAGGTCTCCCCGGCCTCGGGCTCTTTCACGCCCTCCACCAGGACCACCAGGAGGGCGGCGCTGTGGGGACTTTAACCAAACACAACCGCAGAGAGAGATTAAGAGCGAACCCCGAGCCCGGTGGGCTCTGCCTCCACAGCTCCAGCAGAGGAAGAAAAGGCGAGAAAAAAGCGATAATGAGGAGAGCCGAGGAGTCAAAAGGAGGCAGCGGCCTCCTCCTGCTGGAGCCGCGATGCTGTGAAAGCAGACAGGTGTTTTGTTGATAAGCCTCACCCTCCAGTGTTTGTGTCTTCAGGGCCGTGAAAGTGTGTGTTATGGGCTTCCTCCTCTGAGAGGAAGGCGGCTGTCTGGATATGGAGCTCAGGAGACGAGGAGGTCTGAGATCCTCGGGACGAGCCTTCATGTGCGACAAGAAGCGAGGACAAAACAAAGGAGGAGGATGAGGAGGATGAGGAGGAGGATCGTGAGCCTGAAAGACAATCAAGAGAAAAACAAGTCGGACTTTCCAAATCTTTCAAACCAACTAAAATATACTGCATTCATTCAAACGCCATTGAAAAATCCCCATTATCATTCAAAGAAAAGGAAAAAAAAATAAAAATTATAAAATTATATTTCTAGTGCTTCCTTAACTCAATAAACAACTTCAGTAAAATAATATATTAATAAATAATAAAAAAGACTGAAGTTGTGAAATGTAAAATATGTGAAATTTAAGTCAGTAAATCAGTCAAATAAAAAAAATATAATAAAAAACATATATATTACATATTTTTTAAATGTAATAGACAAAAAATTGTACTCAATACTGTAAACCAATTATCTTTTTTTCTCCATGTAGTTAAAAAAAAAGACTCATAGAAAGCCAAGTCACGTTTGATTTGATTTGATTGAGTTTTTCTTTCATGTTTAAACTCTTGAAGTTCCTCTCGTTGGTGTTTACTGACAGACAGCGAACGCTCCTGTGTGCTCATCGAACTCGCTCGGAGACACATCTGTGTCCCAAACCTCAACAAAAGAACGACTCCTGTTGAACTGTTTGTGGAGGAGAATTCAAATGATGCACGGTGCCCTCTACTGCCCCCTTGTGTCGACTCCACAGATCTCAGCTCTCGTTTTCAAACCTCCGTCCTCCTTCAAAGGGCCGGGGCAGATAATGATCCTGAGGGATAAACATCTGTAGGTTACTCTGTCGTTGACTTGGGACATAAAAGCAAGCAGGAGGGTGGAAATGGGAAATGTGGAGGTGAAAACCAGTCCAGCTTTAACGAGTCATTCAGCGGCCTTTAAGAGCAAACGAGCGGCGCACAGACGCAGAGCTTTATTTGACTTGTAGTTCTGCTCCTTTTTATCGCACAATAAAAACAAACAGAACGTGCACACTGTTTGAAGACGGTCGTGAACCAGGGGAGCTTCAGACAAGGGGGAGAAAACGGGGGAGGAAGGTGGGGTCACTGTCTGTGACTCACACAGGGAGGATCAGCTTTTTAAATCCCTGCACCATCTCCGCTGATTCCCTTTCCTCAGATCTGGAGGCTTTAAAAAGATTTGCATTCTTGTGATGTAAAGAGCTACAGAAGTGAGATGGAAAAAAAAAAAAAAAAGCAGAACAAGAGCTGCAGAAGCGAGGCCTTTTCTCCTCCTCGCTCGTCTTCGTCCCCTACGGCCTCCTCCTCATTACCTGTCACTCAGGCCCGTCTGAAGGCTGAGGGGGGCTTTGTGAGGATTCAGACTCGGGCTGGTGTCATCAAACCTGTGACCTTTTCTGCCGAGCAGGTCCGGGCACGAGCGTGTGCCAAAGACTGCGTCATGACAACCCACGCCAAAGCTCCTTTAATGCACACACACACACACACACACACACACACACACACACACACACACACACACACACACACACACGTGTAAACACAATCGTTCGGCACAAAGCACTGACGACAGATCTGAGGTTATAAAGACGTTAAAAACCGTTTCATTTATAAAACTACTTCGCCTGCCTCGTTTTCACAGAAACATCTGGTCCTTCATTTTTAGTCTGATAGTTCAAATCCAGTCTTGATCTCTTATCCCCGCCCCTCTTATCAAGATAAGGATAAACTTTATTGATCCCCCAATGAGGGAAATGTAGAATTTATAATCTTTGTTTATGTCCTAAGACTTAAGTATTTGAAAAATAAACTTAAAGGTGGTAATAAAAACAAATATCTACAAAGTTTAAAAACAGACTTCTTGCTTTGAATCAAACTTAAAGTCCTTCGTGTGGATTTGACTTCTTCTGTGCAATCAGGGAGAAAATCTCAGTTTGGGTCTCAGAGACGGATTGAGGAAAACTGGGAAACTTTATCGACGGTTTATCGATGGGTGCTGCTCGGTGTGCAGCAGCTCCGTCCCTCTGACACCCCTGCACGTCTCCTTTACTGCTCGTTCACAGTGTCCTGCGAGTGCGTGTACGTTTACGAGGAGGACTTTTGGGTGGCATGATCAGAATCTTAAAAATGAACGATTAATAATCTACATCTTCTTCACATCCATTTCCCCCTTCGGTTTATGCTGACAAACTCAAGGCAAAGGAACAAGATATTTTTGCTTAGATGGAGGTAAATGTTGGATAAACATGTCTACATATGTGTAATCTAAATTCCTCCATCTTTAAAAAACTAAAGATGAACCAAATGCTGAGCTGTGCGACGTTTGCAGTTTTATATTTGCAGAGCCTGAAGTGAGCGTAGCACTTCACTGCAACATGTCAGAGGGACATCACAGACAGAAGGTAATACAGTACTTTCTATAGACACCATTAACTGTGGTGTGGGCTCCCTCGGGCCCCCAGGAAACAGGCTGACCTCCTGGCGTCATGCAGCCCACACGCTGTCCTCACACAGCCAGAACTGCCTAATGTCATTACGGGCCTGTTTGTGGTCAACAGCTCCCTGATTGAGATGTACAAGAAGTGCTGCTCCATGAATGTAGGAAGTCTATTAGTTAGTCAGAGTCCCAGATGGCCTGCAGAGGACCGACTTGCGTGTGCTCCTTCAAACACACACACACACTTAATTACAGTGCCTCCGAGTGAACCCTCTGACAGGCGGACGACTGCGAGCGAAGACAGAAGTGTGTCTATGTCCCGGCGTCTGCAGGAACAGAGAATTCTTCACAGAGCTGCTGCACAAGAAAGCCAGGCTTAGGCCCTAACAAGGTTAAACCCCTGAAAAAGAGTGACTTTTTAAATCATGGAGATTTGTGTTTCTGCGGGGTGTAATTAGCTTTGCTGTGGGGGAGGGAGGGGGAGGGAGGAGGGGGGGGGGGGGGGGGGGGGGGGGATGAAGGGTCGGGATGCTGCATGACGAAGCGGGGGACGACGACAGTGGGGCGCTTTGTGGAGTCCGGCGGATTCAGGGGAGTAAATCTGATTATCAGCTCGTGTCAGAAGCCAGGCTCAGATACAGCTTAGCATTCAGAGCAACTTTCTACTTTCGATGGTGAGACAATGAACCCGCCCCCCCCCCATCCCGGCCCACGCAGACCCAGAAGGCCTGTGACTCTTCCCCCCTGATGCCCCAACATCCTGAACCAATGCAACACTATCACAGGAGAGCAGGGAAACAAACACCTGGTTTAACAGGGGAATGATAAGGTGGTCTAGTCTGTGCAGGTGTTGTGGTGATGTCACACGAATCAGTGTCAGCTGCCTCGAGCGATTAAAGGGAAAAAATCTGGGATCGTAGTAGAAATGGAAATACTGGGAGGAAATGAGACCTGAGGAAAGATTCTCCAGCGTATATTTTCTGCCACATAAATCTCACATAAACGTGTCAGCAGCAGGGTTGCATTGTGGGTAATGTTGGCTGGAGGTGAAGCAAAAATCGTCCTGTTGAGTCCGTGTTTTGAACGGCGGCGGAAGAGAACGGCTCGTGTTGGCATGTCGTGAACTTTTCTTCGCTCGTCTGCTTGCGATGATCTCCGGCTGACGAGGTGTGAGCGATGGTGAAACTTCAAAATGGTATGATAATCTCTGCTGGTATGTTTAGAAGAAGGTGGGAGAAAAAAACACGCTTTTACATCCGCAGAAACGAGATTCTTTTTCTGCCTTCTGGGACAAAAAGTAGAAAAAGTGTTTGGGCACCTGTTGCATTCTGACCTGCGGCGTCACATCGCAGCTCGTTGCCCCCGGCGACGGTACAAGGAGCTCTGACGGCTGGGTCAACAGCCTCTTGCCGGGATTTGTGTGTGTGTGTGTGTGTTTAGACAGGGACACGCTCGTTGTAAAGGTTGTGTTGCTGCAGTGTTACCATCACAATGCCGCCGTGATTTATAAGATATAGCAGAAAAAGATGGAGGACGGCGGAGGGTAACGCCGGGGCCTGATGAACTCGCTGGAGGCAGTTGAGGATGTAAATGAGGCTGTAAGGACCAGCGAGCGTCTTTGTCTGCCGACTTTACTTTTGTTTGTTTAAGCAGAGGCCAAGACAGGAAGCCGGCCCACACAACTCTGCCGTCGCCATGGCAACCCCACTGTTAATTGTGGCACATCCACTCCCCGACTCTTTTCAGCGGAGGGGAGAGGTGGAGACTTGTGAGTGTTGGAGGAGAGAAAAGAGGAGAGTGTGTGTGTGTGTGTGTGTGTGTGTGTGTGTGTGTGTGTGTGTGTGTGTGTGTGTGCTTTCTTTGTACTTGTCAGAAGAATAGCAGGATAATAAGATTTTTACTGGATTTCTAAAAAGATTGGACTGCGTAGTTTTTGTTGGATTTTAGCCGAAATGCTGTTTGTGAAAAACGGAATAAAACAAAATCAATACTTGTGTAAAATGTTGGGGGGACATTTCAGTATTAACAGAATCACGATTGGTTTTTTGGAAACAGATTTTCTGCTGTTTTAAATCAACACCACTTCGTCCTGTTTGTCCTCGGGGGGTTAAAGCACTCGAGCTCTTTATTCAGTTATTTCTGATCCGTGACAGGAGCATCCTCTCTCACTTTTCAAAAATCTAAAACCTCGTAGAACCTTTTTCTTCTCTGTTCCTGTCATGATGCCGCTCAGTAAAAACAATAACAATAACGTACTTCAAACGATCAATAATCATCATCTGCCCACAGAGTCGAGCCGACAGCTCGATGAAAAGTTGACGTCATGTTTGTGTAACGGCGTTCTCACTTCTTTCTGTTGTGTATAAAGCAGAGTCACTGTGATGAGCTGCTCTGTATGTCGATCGCTTTTTAATGATCAAAACGATTGACGAGGCGGCTCCAGCAGAGACGAGGATGTCAAACGTATCGTCTCTTTTCCCTGGATCTTTTGTGTCTTAAAGATTTTTTAGATATCGTCTAAAGTATTTGAACATTTTGGACTTTGATGCTCTCGGTTCTTTTCCCTGAATTGAACAAAGTGAAAGTTCATCAGAGTTAAAGACATTTCGGTGTGATTATGTGAAAAGCGTTTTGTCATCGTTTTCATATTTTTTTAGTCTCTTAAGTTCACTCACAGCTCGGTGGCAGAATCCTCGCTCCCACAAGACGGCCTTGCTGACAAAAGACACATAAACGGGTCCCTGAAAGAAAAGAAAAAAAAGAAAAGAAGCCAAATAAACATCTAACAAAATAATTACACATCAGAGGACAAAAAAACAAAACGATTAATGAGAGGCAGATTGAGATTGATTGACAAAAGGACTTCAGAGATGAGCTGTCTTTGAGCAGCTCACTCTTCCGCTCTGTGGAGCACAAGCTAAGAAACAATGACTCCAGACCGGAAAAACAAACATAAAGCCACACAGTGAGACGTTTGAGCCCCCACCCGGAGTATTTATAACCCCTCCATCATGGTCGTGGAGATGCTGCGAGACCCCTCCAGTGGTTTCAGAGTGATGGAGTCCGCTCTCCCACACAGCAGCCTTCCAACATCTGCTCCTCATCTCCTGCTCTTTTCTTTGCAGCGTGTAGCTTCATCGGGACAGTACGCTTGGGTCTAAGTGAGGCCGCATCAGGTTTGACCCGTGGAGCGGGAGGCGCGGTGACGAGTCATCAATCACAGCAGACACGTCACCGTCCGATGCCCAGCGGTCAGCGGAGCGCCTCATCCATCTCTCTTTGCAGCTCCTGGCAGCTCCCAGAAGCTGCAGAGTCCGTCCACTCCAGGGAGCAAGAGAGCAGATCCTCCCAGGACTCACCCCTCATTCATGGGCTGTAACCCCAGACCGGAGAGGGAGACAGGGGGCAAGAGGGGCTCACACAATAGAGCTTGATGTGTGTATACATGTGTGTGTCTCTTCTTCTTTTATTTTTTTGTCCTTTGGGGTGCACTGGTGTGGAGCTCTCTGCCAGCGTTTACCAGACTCTCGTGGCAGGAGCGAAGCCGGACTCTTCAGCTTCTTCAGTTTCGACTGTACCTGTTGAATATAACAAAACGCCAAGTCGAGCGTGATTGTGCACGTTATAGAGGAAATACCTCGCGACTCTCCGTCTTTAAAATACAAGACGGAGCTGGAGATGAAGGAGGAGCGGCTCGAGGGAAATACACACTCGTGTCCTAAGTCGTCTTTACTGTCAATTTTTCAACATGTGCTGGAGACACAGACGAATATAAACAAACATTTACCTCTGAAATGTTTAGAAGAAAACTAACTTGAATTTCCCTCGGGATCAATAAAGTATCTATCTATCTATCTATCTATCTATAATAATATCTTTAAAATATATACAAAATATAAAGAATTAAAAAATACAGATAAATACAAAAAAAAGAAAGATATTGTTTGCTGAATGAAAGATAAAGTACGGATTGGTTAAAGCAGCTGAGTGAAACAAAAGAAACTTCAGCTGAAACATCGAATGCTGAATTTAATAATGTGCAAAAAACAACAACAACAAAAAAAGCAAAGCAAATAAATACAAAAGAAAATGTCAATTCACAAATCTTGTCAAAAGTGTGTCAATAAAAGACGTTTAGCAGCGATAAATCTCTTTGGGTTGAAGTCTACATTAAAGTCCAACACGGGAGGTTCTGTCCCGTTTCAGTCAAACTTCATTAATGATGCTTCTTTGATGCTCTGCCGTTTGACCCATCATTACAAACACAACCCACAGAGTTCATCTAAAGTGATTGCTGCTCCTCTTTTTTTTTCCTCCTTCAATTCTGATGATGAGATTAGTGAGATCTCCAGCAGATGGGATTTCCGCTGTACATGAATCCACCCTGTGTGTGTGTCCACATCCTGGTACTTCCAGTCGGGCTGTTTGAGCGCAGAGCCGCGTGGGCTGGCAGGACTCACACAGACAGGAAGTGCTGTTGTTTAGGGCCGAAGCAGCAGAGCTACATCAGGTCAAATATGGTCAGTCTTATCAATAATGAGTAGGTGGAACAGGCTGGATCAAATTACCAATTTGGAGCTAATCACCAAAGTGGTGGCTGCTCTTTGCTTTATCCCCTCTGCGACTCGGTTTTCTCGTCTCTCTGGTGATTCCTGACGCCATCTGTCTGTCCGTCCGTCTCAGGGGGGGGCTCTTCTTCCCCTCGCTCGCTCTCTCCTGAGCACGACGCTGGATGTTTTATTAATTCTGTTTCACCTGATTACACCCCGTCTGTGAGTCATGCTGCATTAACAGGCATTTCATCTGTGTTTAATTAAGGGTGGGATCAAAGCCCCCCCCCATCCCTCCCCCCCGGAGGTGAGCAGCAAAGATTATATATCAATCACAGTGATAGGTGAAGAGGAAACAAGCGGCTGCACCTCACAGGTAAACGTGCTGATAGTTTGAGATTATTATTGAGTTTCTACAACCAACCAAAAGGAAACATTTGAAAACTTTCAATAAAATCGTGTCCAATTTGGAAAAACTGCTCAAATTATGTGAGAAATTTGAGAGAAACTGAACTGAATCTTAAACTCTCCTCACCATGAAACCTCATGAATCCCTCTCAGGGAGCAGCTTGACCTGCCTGCAACAACACGCAACACTGACTCATGTCAAAGAGATGAACTTTTTTTACTTCTTTGGATCTTTACAAGATATGTTTGTAAAGATCATATCAATGCTTCACTGAGCTCACAAGCTGCTTTTTCAGGTCGGGTTGGTAGTTTAGTAGAATCAGGATTCACACAGCAGGTTGTTGTTTTTATTTAAAGGTTTGTTGGCGTGTTGTAAAAACACAGCTCGGCTTTGTGGAGAGTAAAACCACAAAAATGAGTCGAGACACGACGACGGTGTATCTGAGCACGTGATCAAAACTTTCATTTCAGATAACTTCTCAGCAGCTCTTTCTGTTGCTAGGTTACCAGAGTTTGCTCACGGCCAGTCGGTTCCCTCTGAAGGGACCTTTAAGGACTCTTTTAGAAAGCTCTTCAGATTTTTTTTTTTTTTTTGTCATTTTACAGCAAATATTGATCGAGCTGACCTGGTTACATATTCAAACAGGCGCTCTCATGCTGTTCTTTAACCTCCCTTCAGTTCTCTTGTTTCCTGCATCTCTTCTACTTGATTCATGTCTGTTTTTGTTTTCTGGCCATAGATCTGCATTGATTCATCTTCTTTGAGATTGAAGATGCAATTTTAAGAGCAACAATATTTCTGCAGGGTTTAACCGTGAACATCCTGCAGCTCTGTACAGCCACAGTGAGCTGATCAGACAGAAACAGCGTTCATTTATTAAAAACAAGAGGCTGATAAATGACACAGACTTCCTACAAGTGTCGGACGGAAATCTGAAATCCTCCTAAAAACGTCTGAGTCAACCCTGCAGCTGAAGTCAGCAGTGAACTGTTTGAGTTCCAACGTGTGAAATCAGCTGCTGGATGTGTCGATAAACTGGGAAACTTTGAGACAAAAGGACCGCCGCAAGTCTCCAAAGCTGGTGCCCTTTTACAATCACGCCGCAGGAATTCAACAATGCAGCGGGGACACCAGTGATGAGCAGATCCAGTTCAGAAAACAATCAAGCACACGGCTGAGCTATCAATGGCGAACAAAGAGCGAGGGTGACCACCTCAGCATGTCTTTGGCCAGGTTAGAGTCGGAGACAGAAGAGGAGCGCACGCAGATTGAGAGAGAGAAAAGCCCGGGGTCAGCTATAATGAGCCGTGAATGTGAGCATCCGTCCAATCCTGTTTAATGGGCTTGATCCCTGGAAAGGTTTCTGCCCGGCCTGCACCGGTGTCACTGTGTGTTCTCGTTGGGGTACGGGTCAGGGGTCTGCAAGGACTCTCTGACCCTGAAATGAGCTCGGGGAGTCAGTGGGGACCCCCGCCGGCAGGACAGAGCTCCTTTTATGCTTTAATCTGCAAGCACAGGAGATCAATATGGAAAGTATCGCTGCTGGGATTGTGTGCAGGAGTAAGCGCCGCAGCCATGTTTTAGTCTCACAGGGGGGCTGGCGCACCCTGACAAAAGCACAGCCCTGCTGCCACCTCCCGTCACAATGACCTGCGGGACAGTGGCACACCAGCAACTAACCTACTTAACATTCATTAGTGTCAGAGAGGTGGACAGATGCTCTGGGTTTTACGGATCTTCTCTCTCATGTTCTCTACATGGGGCACATTGAGCAGCGTTTGACGTGTCTTTCATTCGGGATATTGGAGTTGTGGGCGGTGGCGGCGGCGGCAGCAGGGCCGCTCAGCTGTGGATTAAGGGGAGGAAGAGCTGGGTGGGCACGGATGGACTCACCCTCTGCGCGTGGTGCGTGGAGCGGGGGCCGTCGGGCGGCCTGCTGCTCCTGCTGAGGGGAAGCCTGGACTGACGACGCTTCAAATCCGCTCTGTTTTCCCAGTGAAGATCGGGTGCTCCTCTTCTCTCTAACGCAGACATGTCCGACGAGCTTTCAATCTGTACGTCTGACTTGTCCTCGCAGTCCAAACGGGAACGACCCGAGTCCCCGAGCGACAAGAAAACCCCTTTGTGTTTGAGTGATTTAAGGGGAAAGAGACTGAGAAATGCTTCTCTCTGTGGGAGGCAAACATACACTCCTCAAATAGCTTCTAGCTGTTAATAATTAGCATCCTGCTAAACCTCTGCACCTCTCTCCTGCACACTGTTTCATCACACGGCATTACGCTGTTTCAAACTCTGGGCTCCTTTTCCAAAAAACAATCAACTTTCACTGTGGAAGTGAAGCTCTGCTCGCTGACAAAGGCCAGAACAGACACCAGGACCAGCTTGAAGGTCCCAAGGACAGGGGGTCTTTTCAGACCCGACTCCAGACACAACATGGATCAGGTTCTGGGCCGCCATACACAAGCATAAATCTCCTCTCCTTAATTACATTACAGGGCATATAGTGGCAAGCTCTGTGGAAACAATGGAGTCTTATCACTTCCACAAATCAGAGCTCAGTGTGTGTGTGTGTGTGTGTGTGTGTGTGTGTGTGTGTGTGTGTGTGTGTGTGTGTGTGTGTGTGTGCTGAACAGGCCTCTGTCTGTCCAATCAGAGCTCATTATGTAGAGTGTGACTTGAGTTTGAGGTTGTTGGTCGTTTGCAGGAAGGACTCGGTGAAATATTAACAGAGAGTCAAGTGTGGAGGAGTGAGTGTTCTCCATAGTGACCGGGACCAAACACTTACAGCACACACACACACACACACACACTACATGTGCTCACGTCCAGTTTAAACTGCATCAAAAGGGTTTTAAAAAGTGTTGATTTAAATCATCACATTCGCTCTTTCTCTGAATTTCTTCCCCCTCTCTCTCTCTTCTCCCTCCCTCGCTCTCTTTTCTCTCTCCATCCCTCTCTCTTTTCTCCCTCCCTCCTTCCCTCTCTCTCTTTTCTCCCTCTCTTCCTCTCCCTCCCTCGCTCTCTTTTCTCCCTCCCTCCTTCCCACTCTCTCTTTTCTCCCTCCCTCTCTCTTTCTTTTCTCCCTCTCTTCCTCTCTCTCTTTTCTCCCTCCTTCTCTCTCTCTTTTCTCCCTCTCTTCCTCTCCCTCCCTCTCTCTTTCTTTTCTCCCTCTCTTCCTCTCTCTCTTTTCTCCCTCCCCCCCCTCTCTCTCTCTTTTCTCCCCCCCCTCTCTCTCTCTCCTTCCTGCCTCCTCTGGGGGCTCTGCAGAGTATTTTCGAGGTAATCCAGATACAACAAACCCGGTTGCTATGACGATGAGAGAAAATGCACTGAGTGAGGGGAAAGTAAGAGAAATGAAGAGAAAGTTTGGAGAACATCCTTGAGTTATATTGTAGATATTTTAAACTGAATAATCAAAACAATATAAGAAATGTTCTGCGTGTTTTTAGTGCTTCAGTAAACTCGTTTTAATACTTGTCATGTTATTTTAAAAGATTATTTTAGATCTGAAGATGAAAAGTGACACAAAGAGAGGAAGTAAAAACTTTAAAGGTGCTGAATGGCACCAAAAGTTTGTAAAAATAATGTTGATATTTAAGTCCAGGTGTTGATTTGTCTTTGAATATAATACAGAACAACATCGAGCTTTTTTCTTCTGTGAGGCTGAAACATGGAAAGGAAGTCTTTCTCTCCGTCTCTCACACAAATAAACACATTCATCAGCAAACCAAAGCTGACAAAGCCGCTCACAAAACACATAAAAATACAATTACAAGAGCTTTCATGGACTTCTAAGGATCAGAGCCCGGCCCTCCGCGTGCTGCCCTTTGTTGGCGGCGGGACCTGGAATCAAAGAGCGGTGACCTGCACGGCTCTGCCCGGCAGGCCGGCGGGGAGTCCAGCTCTGACTCCAAACCCTGGTTACCATGCAACCCCCCCCTTCACTTCTCTTAGCCCCCTGGTTAGCTCTGTTATTTCCTCATCTCATCAATCTGTCAGCTAAGCCCTCTGACACGCTGCACAATATGGTCCCAGTATTTCCCCGTTCAGGTTCTGTTTTCAATATGGCTCCAGCTTCTCAAGATTAGTCGACTCACACACGATGCTCCAACTCTCCCTCCCCGGGGGAGTCGGAGGCCGGCAGGGAGCGCACAGGCCCCAACTCAGCCAGAGATCCAGATCAGGATCAGCTATGTGAACGCCTCGCAGGACTTTAACTCCACTTCAACTTCGCTCTCAACGTGCAAACAACACAAAGAAAGAGCAAATATATGTAACTGTCCCTGTTGAGTAAAACAGGCGGGATGAGGTCTCACCCCGCTGCCCTGTAAGTTTAGTCGCTTTATGGTATCAACAAGTGTCTGTACGGTTTGATGAGGATAAGAGACGAGGAAGACGAGGGTAAGAAGAACAGACAAAGAGAGAGAGAGCGAGAAAGAATCAGCGTGTACATCCTTAAATGTGTTCAATAAAACTGGATGAATTGTTGACAAGCGTGTCCTCTTGACATGTCTCAATGATCTGGTCTTTGGTCTTCGTCGTCGTTGCTTCAGAGTCCGACTGTGACTGAAGCTGCTCAGATTTACAAAAACAAACACAGATTTATAAATGCAACCTGCTTCTTTAAACCTTTAAAGTAACGTTTGTCTCAACGTGTGTCCTTCTCTCCCCTGTCGCCTAAATAAAGCCACTAACTTAAGAACTCAACTTGGTTCAGCGTTTGAATGAAAACACGTCGCCTGAAAGAGAGTTGAGGACAAACCTGGCCACCTGTGAACACGTCCAGCAGTTTGATGTAAAGAGAGGGGAGGAGCCTGGTGAGTCCCTGTGCTGCAGACTGGACTCGCTCGAGGACGGACCATTCAATTTATTTTCAAGTAAGGATGAAAGGAAGACTCCAAACTATGCATGTCTCCCATTCAGAGGTGACGCTCTTTAAAAAGAAAAAAAAGACAGCAAAAAAAAAGAGTTGGAGCGGGGAGGACGGGGGGGGGGGGGGGGGGGGGGCCCGCTGCATAAATTTTACATACACAAGACTGCAGACAAAGTGATTGTTGCTTCCCCCAAAAAACTTTTTTTTTCTCCTCCAGAAAACACTTTTCTTGCTGAATAGGCACCTATTAGTGACTCCATTATGGGCACAGGGCTCTTGAATGGCTCCTCACTGTGCGTCTTTATCATAGTCAGGCCTGTGAATACAAGCTGGCCCCCTCCCAACTAAACTCTTTACAGCCTGTATTGATAGGTGCTGGTGATGATGGGTGAGGCGGGGGAGAGGGCTGCCTCTCTCTCTCTCTCTCGCCCCCCGTTGTGTGCTCCAGGTGTGGTGGGTTAAGCGTAGCGTTTCGAAGCCTCTATTGTCCCAGACACTTTTTTTTCTTCTTTTCCACTTGTTCCAGTAGAAGGAAAAAAAATGGATGCAGTGTTTTACATGCATTAGCTGATCTCCATAATGCAATCCCCCCCCCCCCCCTTACCTCCCTCCCCTCATCCAAAACTGCACCCCCAAAACAAGTCAGGCCTCCGGCGAATCGCTGCACACCGCCTCAGAGCCGCGTATTGTTGCTGGATTATTCAGGAGTTAGCTGAAAGAAAGAGACATGCCGAGTGGGGTGTCTGTACTTTATCTCCAGGGGAGACAGGGGGCTAAAAGAAGGAGCTTCTTTGGAGGAGTGAGTTAGTGCGGTCGAAAAAAAGAAAGAAGAAAAAAAAAGCACGAAAACACCTGCAGAAGACACGCGAGGAAAGGCGAGGAAACCCAGAGTGTTTGTCTGCACTTTTCTCTCCTACTGTAAACTGAGATCTTCTCCTGAATGGACGAGATCATAGTGATCACATCTGCACAAACCTTTAAACAGAAGTTCACAGTTTCAGTCGACACCACAAAAAAAGAGGAGTGAACAAACCTCTGCTTGTAGTGTGTGTGTGTGTGTGTGTGTGTGTGTGTGTGTGTGTGTGTGTGTAAGCATGATCCATTCACGTTTGAAGTTATGTGTGCACACTCAGTTGAAGTAGAGAGAGAGAGACACACAGAGAAAGTAAGAGAGACTTTATGATGAATATGGAAGCATTGTTCAGCCGTGCTTACCTCCGCAGGGAACCATCTGCTCCCTGTCAATGCATCACCTGCTCGTCTGAGCCGTCTCCGTGGAAACGAGGGGTGGGGTGGGGTGGGGTGGATTAGGAGAGGTTGTAGCTTGGATGGGAGGGGCCGTCGCCGGGGACAGAGAGGAGGTTCTGCTGAAGGCGGCGGTGGAGAGGAGTGGGCTGATCGGGAGGAAAGTTGCCGGAAGAATGTCGCCCTCTGCTGGTGGAGAGAAGAACAGCAGGAGTCACATACAGTATATACAAGGAGAGAAGCTGCAACATCCAGGCCACCTGTTGAACGCCTCATATAGGTGTAGACAAAAAATAACTCACTGCAGCATAAATAACGAAATACAGTTGATATATTTACGTGTTTACAGACATCAATTTATTGTGCTCACCTGACTAAAACCAGATTTTAACATTCAGGTCAACTTGTTAGTTTAATGTCTTTCAGTTTTTGCGGTAAGGGGTTGATTTACTTGTTTTTTTGCATCAACCAGACTTAAACTGGCCCAGGAAAAGACGCAGTACAGATCTGACAGTGACTCTGCAGCCCTGCAGAACATCTGGCGTTGCGTGACAGCGAGCGGCGTGAACGTGGATCAATCACAGAGTTCTCATTAAAGCTGTGTGTGTTCCTCCACCTACACACATCATACAGTGGAAGGAGCATGTGACGGCTGAGTCAACACCGACCTGAGCAGGCAAACACACCTGATGACTGAGTCAGACAGCCACCAACGGACACTCTGTCACTGATCCTTTGAGCAAGGCATTTATACTGACAAATGTCTTTATTCAAGAGAAGGTTGTTGTTTTTATTCAAATAGCTAACGAGGGAGGGATTTGAACCTCAGCGTGCTGAAACTAACAGATTCTGAGTGATTAAAAAAGTTAAAGGTGTTTATGAGCATTTTAATAAATGTGTTTAGGTAGCAAATGTTTCAGTTAATTATAGAAAAAAAACTTATAGAAATCCAATCCAACTTTATTTAATTAAGCACTTTAAAACAACCACAGCTGACCAAAGTGCTGTACAATAAATTAACATAAAGTTAAAAAAGGCATAATACACAATACACAATAATTTAAAAGATATAAAAACATGACTCATGGTATGCTGTAAAATAAATAAAATCATCTTAATCGGTGTCAAAGGCCAGAGTGCAGATCCTTTAATCAGAAATCTACTTTTTAACAAACAAAAAAGAAAAATACTGTAAAATGCAAAGCTAAAGTAAACTGTGTGTACGTGCCGCGTGTCCATAGTGCCCTTGGGCCTTGACGTCTCAGAGACACTCTGCATTAAAAGCCGGACTTTTAAGGTCCTTTGAGCAGGAGCCACATTGAAGCGCTCACCTGCAGTCGCCCTTCACTGACACGCAGAAAGTCTGACTGACAGGTGAAAGTGACCACTGCTGCAGGGAGGAAACACCTTTTGTGTTTGGTCACGGAGCTGGGGAGGGCGGTGACCCGCATCCCCGACGAGATCATCAGCCTGAGGGGGGGGGGGTCTGGATCACTCTCTCTTTACTTCATCAATACACCCCCCCCCCCACCCACCCGTCACATCCTTAACATGTCAGCCCCCCCTTTAAAACAACCTGTATATCTAATCTCCATCTTAACCACATGTGTAGGAAACACTGTGCCTCTCTGTTATCTCCGACACATCCTGTAAAGATGTTCAAACAGCTGCCAGGCCGCATGACGGCCTTCAGCGCACGCAGGTTATATTACAGCTGAGAATACCCGAGGGAGGGTTCAGGCTGTCGGGGTGTCTTATGATCTTTGATTTATTTGTTGATCATTATTGATTTTTCTTATTCTTTATCTTTCTTCACAAAGAAGAGAATGAATCACTTCCTCTCAAACGTGAGGAAACTGATTAACATGGAAGAAATCTATTAACAGGTCTCAATAAAAGCTTTGAGAGAACGCTAACGCTGACATGACATAGACATGATGACATGCTGTTGATCATTCCACCTGATGTTTTTATTATCATTATTATTTAGAATTATTTATTATTTATCAGTGACGCATCAAACAATACCAAACGTTACCTCAAACTGTTTCTAAAAGTTTACTTTTCAAGTCTTCAAACGTTAAGGCTCAAAGTTGGGATGCCTCTTTTTGCTCTGTCTTGCAAAATCAAAAGATGATGCACGGACGTCTTTTCAACTTTCACTTCCACAACAACCTGTAACAAAGTCAAGTTGGTACAAAGGATATGAGGAGGGAGATTTATCCTCTGGTGGATCGAATGCTCATATTTGCATCCACGGAGCCGTGTTGCTCGCGTGTTAACAAGTGTCATCGTTTCCCACTCCCCATCACAAACACATGGTCTGACGCGGACTCTTTCCCTGGACCGGTTGCTGATCCTGGGAGAGTTCCTGTCACAGCCACGTGTAGCTGTAGGGACTCGGGCTGACTTCTCTGGGTGTAAAATTCAATTATCCAGCGGGTGAGCGTGTCTGTTGTGAGCGGTGGGCGCACGGCTGCCCGTTCCCAGCATGCGACAAGGGGGTTAAGAACCACAGAAAGACCTCCATTATCCAGAGTGAGAACGGCCCATGTGGCTGGCTGCACGGCCTCCGCTCTCATTCACTCTGCCTTTACAAACAGCACTCCCGAAAGCCTCAGAGTTTCTTTCTCTTTTCTCTGCCCATACCCCCCCCTCTCTCTCTCTTGCTCTCCAACTCTCAGAAAAGAGCCTCCACAATGCTGCTGGGAGGCTGGAGTGGATTCTTCAGCACCCCTGTGGACAGTCCACATGTGGACAACATTCACAGGATGTCTGTCAACTAGTCCATTAATCAACGACATCTCATGAAAGAACAATTAGGAAGCTCACAACTCTATAACACACTTTCATCTCGGAGCAGCCCTGCACAGCAGTTTTCTGGCTGAGGTTGAATTTCTTGTCACTTTTTCTCTACGATAATCACAAAAAAAAAAATGGAGTTATGTAATCATGACAAGAAAAAAAAAAGAAAAAAAGATTTAAGGACAGCTGTTGCTTTGAAAGAGCTCACTCCTCGCTGGCAGTGAGATTTGCTCACATCTGGCTAATCACTGGTGTGAGAATGGTTCCTCAGTGTGTGAATAAGACTGAGGCGCTGTGGAGGAGGCGACTGAAGACGCACACACTGCACCACTTCTCCTGATAAATGAGCAATTGTCTCCATCGCCATTAATGACATTAAATGACACAGTAGGGAGCTCTTCATCCACTGGACAATACGGAGCGGACACTGAGGAACCTTGGGAGTTTCTATGTGACATCACGTCCCATCTGCAAATTATAGACCACTATAGACAAGCCGAAGACGCATACAGTGGCCCATTATGAGTGCTCTGGAGACAATACGAGGATTTTATAGGATGTGTATTTGCTTTTCATTTACATCAGTAGGCTCATGGATGTTTTTTCTTAGCAACCTTGACATGTTATCACATTATGAAGTTGATATAATTAACTTTACAAACAACTTTTCCCGACGCGGAGCATCATTCATTTCAAGTCCTCTTCGTTTCCACCCTGCTTGTCTCTGTGTTTGTTTGTTGACTGTAAGATTTTATAAGGGAGGAGGATGTGTTCTGTCAACCTCTAAAGGGATATGTGGAGTTGATTTGAATGTCCGGACGTCTAGCATTTCCTATGTATAGACTAACATTTATTAATACACAAAAAAAAGTACATTATGATCACTTTAAGTTTGTCTTGTTAGTGGCATTTTTGCCTTTACACTGTTTTGATTGTGAACAGGTCGACAGGTAAACAGAGAGACGAAAGTTTAGGAAATGCAGCTGGAAATGAACCAGGAATTCTTCTTTGTTATATCTACATTATCTGGTCACATAATGGAGAGAAATATTGGGATAATTCTAATTGTTTTAACCTGTGATTAAAAAAAAA
Source organism: Symphodus melops (assembly GCF_947650265.1). NCBI lineage: Eukaryota > Metazoa > Chordata > Actinopteri > Labriformes > Labridae > Symphodus > Symphodus melops. The sequence goes on from NC_136712.1 coordinate 2,850,051, forward strand.
GAAGATAAATGCTAAATAGCATCAGCTAAATCTGTTCAGAAAAGCTAAATGGAAAAGTAATTTGTAAAATAAAGTGCAGTCACTCAAGTCAATGAAAAGTTTTGAAATGTGTCGCTCTGTGTGCTGGAGTCATGGCGTTCTTTCAACATTACCTAGACCACACTGCCCTCGTGTGGCACCTGTGGAGCTCCTCAGTGTCAGGTAGGCTCCTGTCAGCAGTTCTGCACAGAAAGAAAAAAAGTTATTATTTTTTTTGGTTAAAATGAAGTTTCACCATTATTATGACTGTACTTTGTTTGTTTTGAATGGTTTAATATGTGTGTGTGATGTTCCTCCTGAGTTATTGCTGGCTATTTTTTAATAGTAGCGTATATAACAGACAAAATGCAGAGAGGACAAATGGGACACATATACGAGTAGCTTATAATGAATGGAAATTTCTTATAATCATTGGAGAGTTGCTGGTTCAAGTCCTGGAGCAGACCAGGTTGGGAAATTGGCCTGGTAGCAACAGGACTTGTCTTCTAATATGTCATTTTAAGTGTAACTAGACCTTTTATAGGGTGAGATTGTATAAATACACAGAAATGACTCTAAATTGATTTAAGGTATTGGTCTCCTCTTTGTTTAAATGTCTGTATTCTGTGTGAGCTCAGTTACCTGTAAATAAGATGCCAGGGTTCAGCACATGGTAAAAGCTTTTCCATGAAAGAACAGATAGGTGGTGTTGTTCCCCAAGGCAATTCAGAATGTTTCCTTCCATTTTTCATGCAGATTTTTCCTGATTGAGAAATGAAAAATACATGTCAAAAATCAATTATGTCAAACATACAAATACGTTATTTTAACAGCATTCCTTTTTTTGTCTGAGTTCAAGTTTTTGTCCATAGACTACCTTCATGCTAATGGTTCAATAAACATGATAGAAGTTTCTGTAAAGACTTAAATAAATTGCCAACCTTTGTTATTCTGTAATATAGGTGAAAATTTCATTCCCCATCACTGTCTGGTTTTATGCTAGCAAGCTAACATTAGAGCTAACGAAACTTTTTGGCTTTTTTTTTTGACATGTATTGTAAGCAGACTATGTTTTAAACTTGTATTTGTTTAACAGTTAATAAAAATGTATTGTGCAAAATGTATGCTGCAAAATGTATATTACCATTTAGCTCGAATGCCCGTGTTTACGTGAGGACTTGCGGCTATTAGCAGACTATGGCTAATATGTTAGCATGCTAACATTAGCCTATTTAAATAGATATTTTTTATAACTTTAACCCCAAATTACTATTAAATCGAAGGTAGAGTCGTTTTGTTTATATTATTTTGTTTAATTCTCTAATATAATAGTTAACCCCATGTAGCCTATCATCAGCAAAATTAGCTTATTATTATATATTTCATATAGGCCTAATAATAATAATTCATATTATTGTATACAGTTTATACAGACTTACCTCTTCCTTTGTCCTTAAAATAATTTTTTGATGTATTTTTTCCATTCTTAATTTTTTTTTAATTTAATTTAATTTTGCACTGTGATTTTCTTCTGCTGTCTTGCGTTGCTGCGTTTTTTCTGGTTTAAGGTGATGTGTACCTGCTATACAGATAAAGAAAAGCATCTTTACTGCAGCGGTCATGGTTAAAACTCATCAAAAAAGGAAAAACCTGAACCCCCTCATCCAGTGGTTGACAACCAGAACCAGATGTGGCATTGTAGTTCTGTTTCACAACAACCGTCCCGTGACATACCGATGCTGAGGGGGGTGTGGTGTGACGTGGACCGCTGTTTGATCGGAGGGCTTTTAAAGACAGGAGCTGCTCGGACAAAGTCTGGTTACCAGAGTCCAGCACCTATTCTGCACACACACACAAGTTGTTCACCTGAAGAGAGAGGATGGACGCTGCTTACAAGAGGGTCAATGGAAACTATGGGCCGGAGGCAAAGACAGAGCCAGATGCAGAGACAGAGACAGGGGATCAAGGCACCAGGGTAAATCCTCAAAATGGGACTGCAAATTCTCTGTTTTTAAGTTTTAAACTCCTTTGCATTTGTGTTCTTGTTGTGTTTTTATTTGTTTAATATAAAAACATCAGCTAACCTGTTATCTAACATCATTGTAGACCAGTTTAAAGCAGGAGCACGTTATTGCAAAAAAAGCTTTGACATCTGCTCTCTCAAATCCTTCTTTTTAATGAAACAACAACAATGAAAGAGCCAGATGTAACCCAGCTAGAATATTCCAGGTGATGCAGCAGACAAAGCAGCAAACAGTTGTGAAGAGAGGGGGGGGACAGCTGATGTTACTGCAAAAAAGAACCATAATGTACTCTCATAACACAAATGGGTCTTGCAAAAAAAAAAAAAACCCCATCAGGTTATGGATTTATCTTGCACTATGTATCCAGGTATTTAGGCTGCAATAACACCTTGATCTTTCAAACACACTTTTGAGTAAAAATGCTAAATGTGACTCATACAGTAGGTAAGGGTTTACAGATCTGTGTATTTGGTGCCTGCCTTTGGCTTATGTCAGAGTTTAATCAAACATGCATGTGTTTCAGTTGTTTATTTGGCAAAATAAGCAATCTGAGGATGTGTCCATTGGTCGTGGAACAAATGAGGGTGCTTGTAAATTATTTTCTGAAATTTTACAATCAACTAACTATTCAATGTTTGAACAAATTAGGTTGCATAACATACTAAAGTACTTTTGGTTTTCATCTAAATTTTTGTGTTAAATGATTTAATTACTAAATAACTACGTGACTACATCTGTAACACATTCTGCTCCAGTGTGGCTCACATGCAGGGGGGGGTAGATTTGGGATGTGCTTTGCTCTTTATTCTGGATTGTTGTAAATCCTCTCATGTGTGGAGCATGTGGTCACACCAGCAGTGCTGCCGCAGAGGCCGAAAGGTTAAAGGTGTGAGGGGTTTGAGCTTTGAGATCAGACGCTGTGAATGCAGAAAGTCATGGCTTTCACTCCAGATTTTTTAGGTTGTTTTTTTTCTAACACATGCCTTTGCTGAAAGACATGCTCACAAAAAAAAAGAGGTCCAAACCTAAATCAACCCGCAATACAGCAATTAACTGTTAGCTTAGATTTACACATCCACTTTGCCTTAAAGTCTCAAATGAACAGATTTTGAGTTAAAAACATAAATCATCACATGGACCTTAAGGAGATCAACTATAAAAACGACTGCATGTATTACCCCTCCTCCTCTTTTATGGACTCCTGCAGTAACAGTAGCATAAGCTTCCCCCTGAGGCTCTGGCTTTTTGTCAAAACTAACAACAACATCTATAATCCACATTTCTAACCCTGTGCCGTTTCTTGAAATGTGTCTCTCCGCAGAAGAGAAGGGGATCCATGTACCTGGAGGAGGAGACCGACAACAAGTCAGAAGTGATCTCCTGCATCTTCTCCCTGAAAGAGGAGGTCGGAGCTTTAGCCAAGGGGCTCAGGCTCTTTGAGGTACACGTCTCGATAACACCCATCTTTATTTAAGACCATGTCATCAGCAGGATGCATCAAACACATTGATGCACAAGAGTTTGTGCGATGTACCAAAAAACACATCTTTAGGGGTTTGGCCAAGATTGATTGGATGTCCATGTATTGATCACCATTGTGTTCAAATCACAAATGTGAATGGAGTAATAGCGAAGAACTTGGAAAAAAAATGATAAAAGACAGAGAGAAATAAATGTTTAAATATAGTTGGAAAAGTTCACTCAAGAGCCAGTCGCCATTTAGCTTAGCTTAGCATAAAGAGTGAAAGCAGGGGGGAAACGGAAAGTGGAGTGGCCTTTAGAAAGTCCCTCCAACTTGCAGCACGTCTGTTTTTCACTAGTTTACACGGTTTTCAAAGATCTGGTTCACCATTTCAGCACAAAATTGTAGTTTCTGTTCAGGGCTCAGCAGGTCACGTAAATGATTGTCTCTGGAGTTTTTTGGACTAGTTTTCATGTTTGTGACCTGCTCTGACCCTTTAAAGCTGAAAACTAAACATTATCTTATCGCACATGTTTGTTGGATTAGTTATGTGCAAACATGACATGTGACTGTTTGATGCACTAACAACCCCCCCCCCCCCCCCCCCCCCCCCCACCGCATTTATCAATAATAATGAAATAACCAGACAACAGACTAACTTGATCTCTCACTTGCACTTAGAGAACAACAAAAAAAAACAGTTACAATATCAAAGAGACAGTACAGCAATTTAGTGTGGCACTTTGATAAAGTTGAATGGCTCTAAGTACAAAAGCAATTCCAACTTTCAGCAACAAGTCATTTTTAGTTTAATTTTGCTAAACTGCATGTTTATATTTGGCACAGTTGATTGGCATTAGCTGTTTTCACATTCTCGCTCCCAAAAATAAATTTTTCAGGCAGACTGCTCCTGAAATATCTCTGAGTAACTTGTTCACACGTGCACCTCGCATCGGGAGATTATCTCTGTTGGATAGGATGAAAAAAACAACCAAGCACGAAGTTATAAATTGTCTGTTAATGCAAAGCAAGATGAGATTTTTTTTTTTTTTTAATTTTTTTTTAAGCTAAGAGAAATGATTTCCCATTAGAGGATGAGAGGAATTATTTTTCCATCATGTGATTTTTTTTTTTTTTTTAATTCTCTTATCAATCAGTGCTGCCCGTGTGTACGTGACTGTGTGAAGGATTACATCGAACACTGACTGGCAGCCCTTCAATAGTTTAATATTCAACATGAGCAACATTACCAAAGTTCAAGTTTGCTCTTCCTGCATGCAAATCAGAGATAATTGTGCCCAGAACATTCTGCAGGAAAACGGGCCAAAAATGTGCAAAACATCCCAAATAAGATGTATTGGGAAAATTTTTCTTTGCATATATTTTAATTCTCAGGCATGTGCACACTCCTCTGGGGGTGGAGCAGTTGTGTTCTTATTGTAGTAGTAAACATCAGGATCCTCTTTGAACCTATGAGCTTGCACGTTCCCCATCCTCCCCCTGCTCCTCCCACCCACCCCACTCCTCTCCTATAAAACAGGTCAAACCATCCCCAAACCATTGACACTCCCCTTTCTGCCATATTACATACGCTGATTCTCCAAAAAAAAAAAAGCCTGAAGAGAACATGTTGCACTTCTTCCTAGTTGGATCCTTCATTTTCTGACAAATTGAAAAAAAAAAAAAGAAAAAAAAAAACAGCTTGCAAGAACCATGTGCTAACGTTTAGCCGCGCAGCCCTGGTGTTTATTCCAGGTTCATTTTCATCTTGCTTAATCTCCATTCTTTAGAAAGTTGCACACTATGACTGTGACACCGTTTATCCGCCTTTGAACGAAGTGCATGTGACACAACAGAGGGGTTATCATGTGACCATCCAGAGCTATGCGCCGACCCTGACCTCATAACGCAGGCAGTGCGGCAGCAGGGTGGACGTCGCCTGGCTTGCACAATGGAGCGCAGCTCTTAGGGGTACAACAATCTGACAAAATGACCCATGCCTCAAGCATGGTTTAGGATTTAGAGTTGGCTATGTTAAGCTGGACCAGGAGACTAAATGCACACATGTACAAGTCCGTCTTTTTTTTTTTTTGCAAAGAAACAGCTAAACAGATAATGTGACAATTCAAGCACATTTTTTTACCTTTTAAATTAATACTACTAAACATTTAAGGACATGTAAATAGATTCAAATTATCAGGTGATATTTTTGATCTTTTTTTGGGTCATTTTTGCCTTTGATAAACTCAGACCAACAGAACCTGATCTGAGCTGCTGTTGGTCATGATAGCGGACAGACAAAAGCACAACAACAAAAGGAAGTCATCTTCATTTTTATCATGCCAACCTGGTCATTCCTGTAGTCATCCTGCGGGGATGCAGGCCCCCACAGCCTTTAAAGAAAGCTGTTATATGTACAATGGGATCCAGATGGGAGAAAACGTGAGGCCCTGCTGCTCACACCCTCCTCTTCACTGGGCCTATGGTAGACAGAGAACAACATACACCCCCAGTGTTACATGCATAAAAAACACATTCTTGAATGTGAGCCTCTCTGCATTTTGAACATTAGACCATGGTGCTGAATTGCATCCAATTAGGTTTGGAAACATCCCAAAAGCCTCGTGTTCATGCTGCAGAATGAGGAAGAGCGAAATGTTGGCTGTGAAGGGTGATTTATGCCACACGTCATTTGACGATTTTACATCTAACGAGTACAATATGTCCTGAATTTTTCACATTTTTCTGGGTCAGTGTCAATATGCAGAAGAAGAAAGTCAGCTCTTTCTGACCTAAGAGCGTGATGGCATATCTGCTGAATTGTCATCGACATGATGGCAACACACCGCCCTCTGGTGGAGAAACAAAGTCAGTGCTGCAGCAAAAAAACATTCACTGTCGTGCATTACATCAATGATGATTCTGCTCCTTCTTTTTTATGAGAAACTTTCTCATCACAAAATGGAAAATGTAATAATATAAGACACCAAAACATGAGAGAGCAGCTTTTAAAAAAGAAAAACTACACAAGGCTCATCGTAGGTCTCACCGTCACCTCTCACTTGTCTTTGTTTCTGTGGATGACAGGAGAAGGGCATCAACCTCACACACATCGAGTCCCGTCCGTCGCGTATGAACAAAGAACAGTACGAGTTCTTCATCAGCGTGGACTCGTCCTGCTCCCAGGCCCTGGATGAAGTCATCGACAGCCTCCGCACGCAAATCAGCGGCAGTGTGCACGAGCTATCACGCAACAAAGAGAAGGACACAGGTTAGTGATTGGGGCGAGAGGATCTCAACTCAACAAAAGACATCCAATCAAAAATGGCACGTTACGTAACATCCATGTTTCTACAAGACATACAAAGATTTTAATATATCACCCATGTTGATGATTACCTTCTCGTTTGGAATGAGAGTAAAAGTCAGGAATCACCAAAGTCGAACCTGTGCTGCAAAGGTAGAAAGATCGTTCAACCTTCTGAGAAAGAAAAACCAAAGTGTGTTGGGTTTATCTTCTGGGAAACATGGAAATCTGTTAGTTATGGATCCTGCAGTTTCGAGTAAATTCATTAAAATACTGCTAATATCAACGTCATTAAGGGACTGGAGGACACTTCTAGGAACCACTTCAGTTAATATGGTTCAGTCCTCCGGAGATCAAGAACTACTTCATCACATTTTGTTCAACTTAAGGCTGAACATGTGGAGATAGTTTGTTAGTTCGATGCGTCTTTAAACCTTCTGCGAGTGATAAACAAGAAGTCAGAGGATGACCAAAGTTTTCAGGACTAATATGAACCAAACTTGATGACAGTCCGTGCGGTCGTTTTCAAGGCAATTCACTGCAAACGACAAACGTCAATGCAACAAAGGTCACAGTGAGGGGCTTAAACTTAACCTTCAAGCAACCATCAATATCTGGCTGTATGAATGGAAGTCCATAGATGGCTCCAGTCAGATTCCATCCCTGGAGCTTCACAGTCAGGGAGTCTAAAATAAATGGAATAAAATAGAAATGATTACTTGTGAAACGGTCCATTTATCAACCAAAGTGTTGGGTGGCGCTGCCCGACCTTCCAGTCAGACATGGGTAAGAGACAGCCAGAGTCGCCAATGAGACTGATGGCCCATGGCCCAAATGTCGACCCCTTTATTAGTTGTTTCCAGAATGACATTAGTTTAGCTACTGAGGACCAACAGGCACGGCGGGAACAGAGGAACTCTCTGTCCAGGAACACGGAGAACGAGGACACGCCTGGTCATGGCAGGCAGACAGACAGGGCCACCATGGATCCTCCTTTAACCTCTGCGTAGACTCTGCGGTCTGCCGGTCAGGGTCAAGTGGACGAGGGGATATATACGGCCTGTTTGGAGACTGCCTGTTTATAGAGGAGCCTGGCAGGGACTTATTGTCGCGGCGTCGAGCCTCAGGGTGGACCACACTGCACAAATGCAGATTGATGATTGGGCCCCAGTGTTTTCCAGTGCCATAAATCCACATGAACAAGCAGATGACCCGTGATTGGTGCTCTGCTGAGTGTCAAAATGCCACGGCACCAGAAAAAAATCCTACGGGCAAAACATTATCTACATTACCAACATCAATACCAATTTGCCCTGTACTCATTTATATCTGTGAAGAACCGCAACGTGTCCGACTAATAGCCCCAAAATCAAAATAATGCTGCCATTTCAAACAGAGTGAGGTCATTTATTGTCACTTGGACATCACTATAAATAATCAGACTTTGAAATATCGATCACAATTGTTATAGCTAGCCTGGTAAGTTCACTAAAATGACGTTTTTTTTGTTTTATTTGAAATCAAAAAGTGAGAAAGTTCCTTCCTTAATTTGAAACCGACTCAATCTGCTGATCCAACTTTAGATGTTTGCCTTTGTTGATGAACAGAAGGCCACTGTGGTGAAAACTGAAAAACTCTGATTTAAAATGTGATCAGAATTATAGCTCTGTCAAAGGATTTTGATCTCATGACCCTTTTTTTTTCTGAGGGTGGATTTATTTATGTTTAGGGTTATGGCGTTAGCTTAGCATTAGTTTTCGGAGGTAATCATTGGCTGTTCCCAGTCACACAATTACAACTTGTGACTGGTTTGGAAGGTTCATTCAAGTCATCAGATTTGTTCTGCTTTCTTTTGTTTGTTTTATGCACTTTACGGTTCTCACACCATTATAGTGATGCATTAGCGCCACCAAGTGGACTGGAGTGGAACAACGAGAGTGGTAGACATTTGGGCTCAATAAACAAATACATGGCTACAGTTCAGGTGTTTCATTGAAGAGAACGGGATCATTTGCCAACAAACTGCATTTAAATAAAACTGAAATTTTATTTTATTTTTATTTTTACATTTTTTCAGTTGACTTCAATTCTACAAGATAAAATAAATAAAGTGACTGGAGTGTTTACTCATGTCATTCAAAATTATCCTGAATGTCTATGCCGTCTTAGCTCCAGGCTGTATTTACCCTGAATTGATTTGCTCTATTTACATGTTGAATAAAAACATGCATTATGAGAGTTTAATAACCGTTATTATTCCGCAGTGCCATGGTTCCCTAATGACATCCAGGACTTGGACCGTTTTGCCAACCAGATCCTCAGTTACGGCTCCGAGCTGGACTCTGATCACCCGGTAAGGACTGACTCATCCATCACTGTCTGTGTGCCGCATCCTGCCTCTTCGTGCATGTGTGTGAATAGGTGTCCACTCACGCCCCCACATGTCTTATGAAAGCCGGGCTGCGGAGATGACAGGCTGCACTCTGCTGTCTATTCTAATGGAAACTATGTAGACACACAAATTGATGTCATTGCTTTAATTGAGCCCCTATAATTATAGATAATTGCTCCCTTTTGCCACCGCCATTAAAGCAAAATGTATTCATCCTAATCTGAAAAACACTCTACAAAGGCTTCATTTGAATATGATTATTTTCGAGCTCTTATTACAGACGGAGTGCATAATGCTGTCAAAGGCCACAGGGTTGAGCCTTAGCAGAGGATTTCCACTCTTTGATTTAGCTGTGAGTGGCCAGACTGCGATCATGAGATCTAACAGGGCTTTCCTTTGTGTGCGTGTGTGTGTGTGTGTGTGTGTGTGTGTTTAGGGCTTTACAGATCCAGTGTACAGAGCTCGCAGGAAGGAGTTCGCTGACATCGCCTACAACTACAGACAGTAACTACTTCTATATATTTTTTTTTTTTATTTTTTTTTTTGTGTTTTTCTAGTCGGTGAAAAATCGATTTGTCAGAATATTTTTAATATCTGGTCGGTTATTCCAAAACTATAACAAAAAATCCAGACGAATAACAGGCAGTGTGTGGTGGATTTAAAGGTCCTTGGTTTGTGTTTGAACAAAAGGGTTTTTATTAACAGGCACTACAAAAGACCTCCAAACTGAGAGAAATCCTCACCGACTCGGTCCGGATTGAGATATCTGTGTCATGAGATACGAACGTGTTATAACCACTGTAAGAGCTCTGTGGATGAGCATCACATCAACACGATGTCTGTATACTGTAGCAGTGTTTGTCTCTGCTGGTCCTGGGTCAGGAAACAGTCCTAAAGTCTGTTGTACTTCAGTGAATTTCGAGCACATCCAGACTGAGAAGGATTCAAACTCGTTCCCTGGAAGACATCCACAGTTTGTTTTACACGCTGTTCTCCGCAGAGCCTGGACGATTATCGACTGTATTGGTCTGATATTATTTCAGATCATAATGTTTGACGTCTCTGTCCCAGTGGCCAGGTCATCCCTCGAGTGGAGTACACAGAGGAGGAGAAGGCCACATGGGGCAAAGTGTTCAAGGAGCTGAAGACTCTGTACCCGACTCACGCCTGCCGCGAACACAACCGCGTTTTCCCCCTGCTGGAGAAGTACTGCGGCTACAGACAGGACAACGTCCCCCAGCTGGAGGACGTCTCCCGCTTCCTGCAGTGTAAGACGGGATGTACCCGGGGTGACATGACCTATTAATGCATTCAAGCTCAAGTCCAGGGTGCAACGACTCAGAACTCCTTTGGCCTATTAAAACTCTAATGTGATGTTTCTTTGATCCTACTTTTCCCCAAAAAGCTGAACGGTGAAAACTTTAGTCTGACCTTAAATGTTAACATCAAACAAACTATGATGATGTTTTTAATGTGGGTGAAAATAGCATGAAATTCTACTTTCATGCTATTTTCACCCACATGAAAGACATCATAAGCTAACAGAAGCTAACAGAAGCTAACTCAAAGAAAGGGCTTTCAAGTCACAGCTAATGTCTGAGCTAGCTACTATCTAGCCTTCTGTTATTTTGGAGGGAAAACATCAACACTGCATTTACCTGAGAGAAACAAAACATCCTATTCCTCCCTCCTTCTCTTCCCATCACTCACCTCTGTCATCCCTCCGTGTCTCTCCTCCAGCGTGTACGGGCTTCCGGCTTCGCCCCGTCGCCGGCCTGCTCTCGTCCAGGGACTTCCTGGCTGGACTCGCCTTCCGCGTTTTCCATTCCACGCAGTACATTCGTCACGGCTCCAGGCCCACGTACACCCCTGAGCCGTGAGCATCTAAACTCAGCTTCATAAATCGACTGTAAATGTGTCATTTAAATGACGTTAAAGACTTATTTTAACTTCTGACGCAGTGACATCTGCCACGAGCTCCTGGGACACGTTCCTCTGTTTGCTGACCCGAGCTTTGCCCAGTTCTCACAGGTAACCGAAATAAACATTTTCTTCTATTTCTGTGTCCGTGTTGACGCTTACTTTTTCTGTGAATTGTTGACTTTGAATCTGTGTAGGTTATGCTACTGTGTAACTTTAGTGTTTTCTGGTATTGATGCTTTGACTGTATCCCTTTTAGGAAATCGGTCTGGCCTCCCTCGGTGCCCCTGATGGGTACATTGAGAAACTTGCTACTGTGAGTACTTAGTATTTAAAGAGGAAACAAACAGCAACACACAGTTACTAAAGCTGCTCTTTAAATTGGGATTTTTTTCCTCACGTGCATCTTTTCTCGTTGGTGTCACTTCTTGCATGCGGTTTGGTTCTTAGTGTCCTGAGTCTGTCTGTCGTGTTTCCTCAGGTGTACTGGTTCACCGTGGAGTTCGGTCTGTGTAAGCAGGGCTCGGAGATCAAAGCTTACGGAGCCGGCTTGCTTTCATCGTTCGGAGAGCTGCAGGTAAGAGGAGGAAGGGGAGAGAGAGAGAGAGAGAGAGAGAGAGAGAGAGAGAGAGAGGGTTATGTCTCTGTCAGCAAACATGGCCCCCAAACATTGAGATCCCCCTCTGTGTTATTACAACACATTCACCTTGTTGTAAAACAGCGGTGGTGCAGGCAGTGGGTTAGTGGTCCACTCAGAATTGATCTGTGTCACTGGGGGAGTCGGCCCGCCTGCCCTCCTGCAGGGTTCGGGGTAAACTGGTTCAGTTGGTAAGTGGGGGCAGACAGAGGACGAGCAGCCTGCTAATCGAGGTCAGAGTTACATCAGCAGAGGATGTGCACTCTGCCAGGTCACATCCCTGAATCATGCTGCACTTCCTGCTTACTGATGGGAATAGAGACAGTCATTGAGGAAACACAAAGAGCAGAAAATTAAGGTTAAATGGGCACTTTTTTTTTTTTTTTTCCTTTTCAGTACTGCTTGACAGACAAGCCGCAGGTCTTCTCTTTCGACCCAGACAAGACCAGCCTCCAGAAATACCCAATCACAGAGTACCAGCCGGTTTACTTTGTGGCTGAGAGCTTTGAGGACGCCAAGGAGAAAGTGAGGTAAGGAAAGAGTAACAGCATCCCTTCCTTTAAACACAAATACAGTTTTTTTTTTGTCGCATCAAAAAAAAAAAAAAAAAAAAAAAAAAAAAACGTGTGTAACATCGACGTCTGTCGTGTGTGCAGGAAATTTGCAGGCACCATCCCCAGGCCTTTCACGGTGCGCTACAATCCCTACACCCAGAGCATCGAAGTGCTGGACAACACCCAGCAGCTCAGCAACCTGGCTGACAGCATCAGCAGTACGCGTCACCCTCCTACGTTCAGCCAGGGACTAAATGACAGGGCTATTTTTATCTTATCGCTGGTTTATGACATTTAGGCTAGAATGACACAAAATTCCCAGCGACTGTGATTCATAAAAAATAGGAATTCACACTGATACTGAATGTGTTTATTTGTGTTTGATTTATTTCAGGTGAAATGGGGAAACTGTGCGAAGCCTTAAAGAAACTGGAGTAACGGCAGCAGCGAATCTCTCCTGTTCTTCAGTCATCCAGGACACCGACTCGGCATGCTTCCAAACCGTCTTTTCTTTGTAATAAAACATTTACACACGTCACATATTGACAATATTACTCTGATCTAATTAGTCCTTTAGTTTAGGGGAAACATAGTAGCCTGTTACTTTATGTACAATAATAAGAAATGTGTCTGTAGCAGCTAAGTAATATCAAAACTATGATAGTATAAATGTTACTGAAGAAGTGCTTTTGAAATGAATGTTTGCTCAATCTGCTGAATGAATTAAATGTGTGAATATCAAGTGTTGCTCCTTATATGGTGCAGAGCAGCTGAAAACAACCAAATTTTTTTTAGCACGTTTCCAACATAAAGACACGTCAAGAGATAATTTTGTCACTAACTTTCATATTCCTTAATGTAGTGTTTTGTTTATGCATGAAATGTTGTAATAAAAAAAAAAAGATGTTTCCCTCATTTTTTCTTTGTGTCGTCAATTCTTCATCTGCTGCCCTCTCTGACTGTTTGGGGCTCAATTTTAATTTATTATGGTTTTCATCAGAGAGATGCGTTTCTTGAAGTAAACGTATGTTTGCTTTTAGATTAGTTCAGTGATTGAGTATCTTTCATTTTTTTTGCCCGAGAACCAATCCCACGAATGTTCCCAGACACAAACTTTAGTGACATTTTAAAAAAGGTGTTTCTCTGTGTGCGTGTGTAAACGTGTGTGAGTATATATGCCAGCCATATGTAGGTTAGGAAGTACCTGCTGATAAGAGACATAGAACATAGAGAAACAAACAAATACTGATAGAGACAAAAAAAAAAGTGTGTAAAAACAATGAGAAAGAACAAAACAGTAAATGCCAGGTAGCGTTGGTGCGTATCAGGGCACATACTGGTGGCTGTAATAAGACATGAGTGCAATAATAAATAAAAGACATTCAACTTGTGTCATCAAATGAGTGTAAGGGGAAAGAGGTAAGTTTAGGCTGTGTGTGTGTGCTGTATGTGTATATGTGTGTATGTGCATCTAACTAATGAGCAGAGAGAGCAGAGGAGCGTTTATGACGAGGGTTAGAAAAGCCAGGGGGGGATGTTTATGTCGCGATATATCTGTCCATCTATGTAAAGTTTGTCCACGGAGATGATTGCCTTTTTTCCTTGAAGCATCTTTATATATATATATATATATATATATATATATATATATTTAGCGACGATGGGACTCGGACGATCGGCAAGTGTCTTTTTTTCTTCCCCACACGGTGAACTCACAGGAACCTTTCATGACGCACAACAGGCCCCCTAAAAAAAACGTGCTGTGTGCGTAACTCATCTCCATGAGCCCCTCATATGACAGACTATATAAACCTGTGCTGAGGTGAGGATGACACACTTTCACAGTCTGTGACACCGTTGACCCCCCCCCCCCCCCTCCAGCTTTGCACTCATGAAGACGGACAGCTCGGTGCAGGTGGCTCCGTTCAGCGGGAGGAAGCAGAGTCTGATCGAGGATGCGCGGCGGGAGCGCAGCGGCGGCTCCTCGGGCTCCCCGGGGCCCTCCCGGTACGGAGACGGCTTCGTGTTCGAGGAGAAGCAAGGCAGGGTCACCGTCAACGTCCTGTTCTCACTCAGTAATGAGAAAAACGCAGGATTCTTCAAGACCGGGAAAATATTCGAGGTAATAGCCATAGAATATATATTTTTTAAATGATGCTTCATTTAACTCAGGTCTGCTGCCTTTTTTGTTGTGTTTAGGTTTTCATTAAAATCAAAATACAATGACCAGAAAAAGTAATGTGTCCTAATATTATGATTGAGGAAGTTAAATTAATGAGTTTTTCTTTCTTTTCTTTAGTCATTGTGATTATAGTTATGTTATATGTTATTTTCAGCTTATTGTCGCTCTTTTCTTCTGTATGTATTTGGAGGCTGTGCAAACGCCAAGAAAGTAAAAAAAATGTGAGAACACACACACACCCAAAAAAGAAAAAAATAATTGGAGAAGGGATAAAGAGCCAGCATGGAGTATTTAAAGTGGTTGAGTTAAATCAACCTTTAGCAGCTTGAAGGTTTAAGGGCTTCTGGACATGATGAACCGTTTTCATAATTGAATCTGAATTTGAACACGTTTTCATTACTTTGATTTTTTTGTATCAAGCTCTTAACTTTCGACATGCTTTAATTCTTGTTGTGTTACTCAGTATTATTAAAACTGAACTTTAACTTCTGAGTATCATCCAGTGCAGCAACTTCATTGTTATTCATCGTTATTTACTTATTAACTGATACATCCTTTGTTAAAAAGAGAAACTCTGCTTGTATATTTTTTGGACCCCAAGGTTGTGTCAGCAGATGTTTGTTGTCTGAATTGCAGTAAAGGAAAAAAAAAAATAATAATCAGCTACTCGACACTTTTAGAAGCTGAATTTGGCATCAGTCGGAGAAAATTCAACAAATTAATCATTTTAATCTTTAACTTCAAATGTCTGCTGACCATGGCTTCATATTTATAACAAATATTCTATAAGGTTGTGAATATTTGAATTATGGCTTTGTTTTAAAGAATGGGGGGTCTCAAAAAGGAAACACCTGTTTTTAATTTAGTTTAATTGTGTTAATCTTCTGGTTCTAATTTGAGATTTAAATCACATATTTTATGTTTAGATTTTCCATTTTGTCTCAAAGATAAGATGCAGAAAATGCATCACTGCCAGCCTCCTCTCATTATAGTCGAGGTGTTTACTCGGACAGCGCACTGACTCCTTCCTTGTTTCCTAATTCCTACCAACCTTGAATTTCCTTCGGGATCAATAATGTATCTATCTATCTATCTATCTCTATCTAATCAGACGTTTGAGGCCAAACTTCTCCACATTGAAAGTCGAGCGGGGAGGAAGTCAAAGAACAGCACGACGGACCTGGAGTTCTTCATGAAGTGTGAAGTCAACAATTCAGACCTCGACGTCTTCATCAACTCACTGAAGAGGGTGGCCGAGGACGTCCGCTCGATTCCTGATGAAAAAGGCAACTACTTGATTTCATTATTACACCTCTAGCTGTACTGCTCGGGGCCCTTTGAAATCACTTACAATCACTTACAACACACATTGATTAAATGCATCCAGGCCCTTTACAAAAGCACTAATTCATCATGTTTGCTCCCGTCACAGCTCCCTGGTTCCCCCGACAGATAAAAGACCTCGACAGATGCAACTTGTTAATCACCAAATTTGATCCGGACATGGACGAAGAGCATCCGGTGAGTGCTCGCATACCAACAGCAGAAAACAGACTTCAGCTTTTTAGGAAGTACAGCATCCTCACAGTAACTAAACATGTTTTTCTGCAGGGAT
Organism: Symphodus melops; assembly: GCF_947650265.1. NCBI lineage: Eukaryota > Metazoa > Chordata > Actinopteri > Labriformes > Labridae > Symphodus > Symphodus melops. The sequence continues at coordinate 2,866,162 of NC_136712.1, forward strand.
ACAGCGACCCTGAATACAGAAAAAGACGAGCTTTCATCTCCGAGCTTGCCTTCACGTACAAACAGTGAGTCAGATGTTGGAACCTTAGAAGCACAAAATCTCATTTAAAAAAAACTCTCTCATATTTATGTTGTTGTTTTTTTGGACGCAGGGGCGACCCTTTGCCCACTGTGGAGTACACAGCAGAGGAAACATCCACATGGTGAGCATGAACTCAACACAGCCGTATACTGATGCAGATGCACAGTGGAGGATGGATGAGAGTGCAATGATGTGGTGTTGTTTGTGTTTAAAAAAAAGGAGGGCTGTGTATCGACAGCTGAGGAGTATTTACCCCAGCCTGGCCTGCAGGCAGTTTCTGGACGGTCTGCAGCAGCTGGAGAAGGAGTGTGGCTACGGAGACGACCGCATCCCTCAGCTCAGGGAGGTTTCTGCTTTCCTGAAAGGTGACTATGACACAGAAAAAGCTTCATGCAAGGTGTAATGGTTTGTCAAGAGACGCCTCCAAAGTCCCCTGCAGTAACAGATGGGTGACGTCACTCAGGCTTTGTCCATTAATATATTAGCATGCTACGATTAAAACTTCTTTTTAGTGACATTTAGCATCTAGCGTCTGTTAGCTCTTTTTCCTTTAAGTGTTCTTTCCCCGTGTAATGACAGTTTTTTCTCTCCGCTCTGCTCGTTTCAGAGAAAACGGGTTTCCAGCTGCGTCCTGTCGCCGGCCTCCTGTCAGCCAGAGACTTCCTCTACAGCTTGGCCTTCAGGGTGTTTCAGTGCACGCAGTACATCCGTCACGCCTCTGCGCCCATGCACTCACCTGAGCCGTGAGTCAGCGTTTATGAGTCCTCATTTTTAATTCAGTCTTGTACGCTTTGTATTCTTTATTAACTCTGTTTGATCTGCTCTGACAGAGACTGCTGTCACGAGCTGCTCGGACATATTCCCATGCTGGCAGACAAAGAATTTGCACAATTTTCCCAGGTACAAAATGTACAGCACACTAAACAATATGATCTTAACATCTTCTGTTGTTTCTTACCTTTAACGACGATTTCTCCAAAACAATTTCAGGAGATTGGACTTGCGTCTCTTGGAGCGTCAGACGAAGACATCGAGAAACTGTCAACAGTAGGTTTATTAAGTTTATTAAAATGTAAAGGTAATGACATGGGTAATTATTACATAGTCTAACCTTGTTTATAAAAAAAATTAAGCTGAAAAAAAAAAACATTTCACAATGTCGCATCAAATATGAAATTTTAGGGAATATATCAATTGGGAAGATCAATCTATTTCTGTTTATGGGAAACACACGCTCAAAGACAGCTCTTTAGTGCCATCTAGTGGTCCACATATATGCCTGCACATTATTTAAACCCTGTGTAATAGAAACAGTCTGTTCATCAGCCTTTCTTGTTGTTTTAGTTGTATTGGTTCACGGTGGAGTTCGGCCTCTGTAAGCAGAACGGAGCGGTGAAAGCGTACGGCGCTGGACTCCTGTCGTCTTACGGAGAGCTCGTTGTGAGTGCATTCTCTATGAATCATAATCCACCGGGTGAACTCTTCATCAGCTGTTTGTCCTGACAGTGTCTGACCTGTCCTTCCAGTACGCTCTGTCCAACGAGCCCGAGTACAAACCGTTTAACCCCGAGGAGACGGCGGTGCAGCCGTACCAGGACCAGACCTACCAGCCCGTCTACTTTGTGTCCGAGAGCTTTGACGACGCAAAGACTAAGATGAGGTATGCACGTTTGACTTCTTCATGAGTATGTGCAGTCAGCTTTGGCTGCTGAAGAGAAAACTTATTTGTTAGGATTTTATTCGATCTTCCTCGTGCAAAATGTGTGAATGGGAACATAAAATCACCAATAACCTGGTTACCGTCTGAAGTCGAACGCTTGACATCATTTTCTGTCAATTGTTTTCTGGTCCTGAAGATAATTTGTTTTAGTTCAAAGATTGTAAAAAAGCATCTGTACAATTAAGGTTGTTACAGGAAGTAGTAAAAAATTATGAGACGTCTGAGGTAACTTGACACAATAATGTTTCAACACATTCACGAGTAGTTTTCACTGATTAGTGCTGAAGTATTATTTGGTGGCCTTACACAGTATTCAGTACTATACTTTTCTCCCCGCCTTATCAAAGAATCTCTAAATCCTCTGTAATGTGCTTTCCCTTCAACAGGAGGTTCTCTGCAACAATCAAGCGCCCCTTCACAGTTCGCTACGAGCCCTTTACCTGCAGCGTGGAGGTCCTGGATCAGCCCAGCAAGATCCAGAACGCTTTGAGCCGGATGAGAGAAGACCTGAAGACCCTGCACGGCGCCTTGGAGAAGCTGAGTGCATCCTAAGAGCAGAATATTCCCTGCAGAGACGAGAGAGTTGGGAGCGAATGGATGGAGAGATGAACATTTGGCCCTGTGCAAACTGTGTATGAGCTTAAAAAAAACGACATAAGTAGTCATGTTCGTGATGTTCTACAAGGCCATCTGTGTGCGTCTGTGTGTTTAATGCATTATGTAAAAAGAAATAAATGTTTATTTTCATGAAGAAAAAAAAATGTTGGTGTTGTGAGTTCGAGAAAAGATTTTTTTTAAAAAAGGTGCTGAAGCAGGAGGGGAAAAAAACAACAAGAGCGAACCACTACAATACAGGCCATGTTCAAGATTTTAATTCCAAACCAACTATTTCCATGTGGAAAATTCATGTAAGCCATTTATCATTGTGTATTGGTAAGGCAAAAGGAAGGAGTTAATTACGAATGATTTAAGTATCATGTTCCCTCAGATGGTCAAGGCTAAAGCCAGCGCTGACGTCCAGCTCTTGTGTGGCGAGGCCAGGTCAGCAAGACCTCACACTCGACCACATCACGGTCCGCAAAAGCTGAACTGTTGACAGACACTCTTCTCTCTTTATTTCTCTTTCTCCGCTCGGCTGGAGAATTCGGCCTTTGGGGTTTTTTTGAAAGGCGTCCAGCGTTTTGATCTCCGCGCTGGCGACAAAGCGTATCAGAGTCGCTCACGTCAAACCCTCCCGACTGCAAGGCTCATAAAACATCACCGCCGTCGAAACCATGACTGGCAAATCCCCCCCATGCATCGGCCACCTTGTGTTTGGAAACTTTCCCTTCCCATAATTCCACTGCACAGTAAATCAAGCCCTGCGAAGGCCTCTCCCAAGGAAACCCCAGAGTTGTTGGAGTTTAAAAAAAAAAGGGAGAAAAGATACAGCAAGTGGAGAGAAAGAGTTTGAAAGAGTGTGCAGGGACACACACATGCTCGTTCCTCCTCCAAGCAAAAGTCAAACACTTTATAATTTCTTGTATCTTGTCCCACATCCAGCGCCCTCAAATCCTCAAATCCTTGCGAAACCGCGGCCAGAATCCGAATCCACCGAGAGCCAAACAAAAGCGGGTTGCCGCAGTGATGGGGGCAACCAGGATCCAGCTTGAGTATTCGCCGCAAATCCCAAACGCTGTATCATCCTGACTCCAACCATAAGTGTTTCCTTCATTGATGTCATGGTTTACCCATTCCTACGCTGGCTTGTTTGCCTCTTCGAGGATTTTGAAACAAGGTCACAAAGTTCACTTTGTCCTCAGGCCGGAGAACTCGAACAGATAAACACAGAAGATGTGGGGATTTAAGAGCTGATAAAGAGCAAATGGATTTCTTAACAGTTAACAAATTGTCTCGCAATGCTTCATAGATCAGACGTGAGAAATTAAAAAGACAGTTTAACTCTCTGGAATAGGCAAGAAATGGCACGCCAAACTAGCCCTGTCCAAAGTGAAGCTATCTGTATACAACCCCCCCCCCCGAAAAGCACATCATAGCTCTTTCTTAAAACCCGCCTCAGCTCCAGCTCTCAGACTGTCGCTAGGTTGACTGGAAGTTTGGCTGAGACAGGATTTCAAACATGGCGGCACCCGATAAACCTCCGGAGGCCCCCCTGAAGTAACAGATAAATCCATTAATATTTCTATTTTTCCAACTGGCTGTTAGTAGCTTTCTTGGTTTTTCAGTGTAGCACATTTCCTTTTGTTGTAACCTTTAAATTGCCTCTTTGGACATTCATCATCCCTCAAGCCAAGGGGCACAACACATGAGCTGAGAACTGCTGAGCTGAACTTTTAAAGTACACAGTAAAAAACAAGAACAAGCTGTATGTGCATCATCAGGAGGCAGATCTCATTCCAGAGACTGAGGAGGAAAAAACTTGGAAGACCAGAGTGACCTGGCGCAGAGGAGCTCTTTGCAGCTGGATGTGTCCGCTGGGGGCAAAGAGGAATAACTTAGAAAGTAAGAGGTGTTGGGTGATGTGAGAGAGCACTTTGAAAAAACAAAAAAAATCATTACGTTTGTCTGCTAAAACGAGACTAGCCAAGTCCTGCCTGAATCCAGAACCACATGTTCTTTGTCTGTTAAGTCTTCCAGAGGCAAATTGGTGTATTTCCAAATATCTATTACAGAGATTATAGAGGAGGCACGTTCAGTTAGCCAGGTGATGAGTATCCCCATGATGGTTCACTCTGCAGGACTACAACTTGAGTTAAGCTAGCACCTGACCAGTCAAAAATGCTAATGAGTAAAAAAATGTTACGGCTTAATCAAGACGCACGATGTTCAAAATGTTCCAGCTTCAACACAACTGATGGATGTTTTTTTTCTTACTTTCCTGGAAACAGGCTTGTGTTTTATGCTAAGCTAGGTGAAACTCATCCCAACACCAACTTTTCTGCTAGATTTGACATTTTATCTCTACTGAAAACCACCATTTGTTGTTCTGTTATCATCCTTGGAACCGCAAAACTTTTTCAAGCCAGTTTAAGTCACGGTTTAGATTAAATAAATCAGATAAACACACTGCTACAGTCTTGCAAGTGGGCAGCCTGTTTCCAACCTGTGTGGCTTCTTCTTCCCCCCACTTTCTCTCCCAACTCTCTAAAACAGGCATATCAATGTAATCATGGATTTTCCCAGGAAATGTGTGCCTATATTTTCAGGATTTTACCAGCCAGCCAAAGTATCACTATCCTTCCAGACGTGCTCTCGAGCAAGCTTGTGTTTAGATTCAAAGTGCTGACTACTCTCTTATTGGCGAGAGCATGTGGTTCATACGTAATTGAAATGGGTAAATGAGGTTTCACTTTTTAGCAAACCAGTCGGAAAAGTCAGAATGTCATTTTCAGATAACTGTGAAAAATAAGATATTCATCAAGTCTGTATTTGTAAATGTTCATTTTAATGTGGTCTACTTCAGGTTTGAAGTTCAAGTCATCAAATGGTTCATTAGAGGGGTAAGATGACGATGCCCGACGCTCCATTTATAAAGAATAACAATGACAGATTCGCCCTTCACACAACTTGTTGCCTCTACAGTCAATCAAGTGATCGACCCCGTTCTGACCGATTCTCTCCTAACCCATCGAGGTCGTCGTAATCGCTTCATTCTGGGAATCATTTCACAACAAACCCGTCGTAAGATTAAATCAAACACCAGCCTCAAAGAGCTCTAATCTCCGTCTTTGTTTCCCCTTCATATCAGGCTCCTCATTATTTTTATTTGCTCTGTTTTTTGTTGAGCCCCGGCTTAAAGCTGGAAGAATTATCCAAGGAGGGGGAGATTAGGAGAAAGTTGGTGAGGATTTCCAGGCGGTCTGATCTCCCTTTCATCCATTTTCACGGTTTGTTGTTAGTCCACAAACCACAAGAGATCAGACATCACGGCTTCACTCAGGTTACAATGAAGGTTAACGCAGGAGTGTTTTTCAGGGGCGGTGACATTTGAGAACGTTCTTCCAGGAAGGCGGCAGGTTTGCTAAGACGTCCAACATGAGCAGGACTCAGATGATGCATTTCTCCTCATCAACCATCAGATGGTGTCCTTGAGTCACTGGGATTTGTTGAGCCGGTGTGTTTCATGACTCATGCTCCAGAGGAAAGTGGCTCCGGTAGATTCCAGTGCCCTTTTTCGGGAGCTGATGTGCTCTTTGGAAAACGTTTGGATGAAAATGGCAGCTTCTTGAATCTTGAAGTTGACGTCCACGATGAGACACACAGCTGCTGTAGCACCAAGTTGCACTTAAAGCTCTGCAAAAATCAAGACCACACTTGACTTGTGCAAACAAAAGCGTGGACAAGGAGTGCAGTAGCATGTTTTGCTTTGCGGATGGCGGTTAACGTTTCCAGTCCAAGAAACATACAAGATTGACGAATTGGTTTGAAAGAGTGGCGGTCCGCCTGGCCTCTGCTCGCTCCTATATGTCATGCACATGCATCGCCATACAATAGATCTTTGTGTTTCAGCTCCAATTTACATTCATAAAGTCGAATAAATGGCTGTCCGACGCTCCAGTGTGAGTGCACAGTCATCCAACGTTGCACCCCTCGCAGATTAAGTACATCTGTGGAAACAAGCTGCCACCAAAAAATGATTCATGATCACGCTAATTAAATGAGTGCCTTCTGCTGCTTACACGGCTCTGATAATGGAGATTGTGGTTTCTCTCTCACATGGCATTCCTGTGACGGCACAACGAGTTTTTGTTTTGCTGCAGGGCATCGCAAGTTTCTGCAGAATGACCTCCTGGAATCCATTGATAATTATTCACTGAAAGTCAGGTGAACTTTCCGTCCTCTTCCTGCATCTGTGAGATCAGTTTGTTTGCACGTTATGTTAGTTTAAGACGACCCGAGATGGCATCTGAACTTCTCAAAGCCCTCTTCCTATGATTACACTAACACCCTTCTGCAAGGTTTATCCAACGGCTGGAACACTGCCAGACCTCCTAGTTTTCCTCATCCAAACTTTCCTGTGGATTTCCTGCGAACCACAGCAGGTGGAACCGCACATATAAGGGATATACTCTTGATGCGATTCAGAGTCTCTCATTGACGGTGAGAAAAATGAGACGCAGTGAGAGAGAGAGAGAGAGAGAGAGAGAGAGAGAGAGCACCCAGGGGCAGTGATCACGTTGACTGGTGAGGAATGAGAATTGGCTCCGATTCTTTGATGCGTTCCTTTGAACTTCAGTTTTCTTGGCAGGACATAAGACAGCTGATGTAAGTTGCGCTGAAGAGTGGACCAGCACCTTGTTAATCTGGAGCTGACCTGATGGGGGCGGCCAGAAAACGTAAAAAAAAAAAGAACAAAGCGCAAACGTTTTCGCCAGTTTCCATCAATATCACTCAAACTCTGTGGATACTCAGAAAAATACTTTATTGATTCTTTATGAGAGTAGAAACACGGGACCTTGTTATCCACCAAGTGCAGTGCAGATGTCTACATTTCAGTCATCCAGAAGCAGAGTTTCCTGTCGCCTCCGATCACACAGAGCGGAAGTCTCCGGTGCCAGCTGAGGCCTGATCCCACCGCGGCGGATCCGATCGTCACCGGCTGGAACGACAAGGATATTTAATACAATACTGGTGCAGCTGAGAATATTGAGAATATTTTTTTTTTTTTTTAAAGGAAAGTGATCTGGGGGGTGAAAAGCATCTCTTCTGACCTGTGGGTGGCCGAGATGGTGGATGAGTAGCTGACTGCAGATCTTTCCTGGACATCCAGTGGTGGCAAATAAATTTTCATTGGCTCGAGACCATCTGAGACGGAAAACAGCATCTCACATTAACTATTGTTTTCTGTTCAAACAGCTTCAAACTGATATAAATATTCTAGATTATCTTTTTTTGACAAAGCCAGTCCCTTGGTTGGCAATTTTTAGACGCTTAGACTCAAGAGATAATCAATAAAGACTTGGAGAATACTCAAATCCTCTTACTTGAATAGTCGGGCCTTGTCTGTGTGAGCTGGTCTTTTTTCTTGAGGATAACTGCAAAGAAAACGACGCCATTCAAAGCACATCGGTTACTATTCGCCGCCGTCATCTCGTCATTCAGATCCAACAGTGTAACCCGCCATGCATCGCCGTTTACCTGGAGCGAGTTATGTCCCAGATGAGCCAGTCGTTTCCTGCCACGGCGCCGACTTTGATCGTGTTTGTGAGGCACCAGTCAGCTGACATGAGCGGCGACTGGCCGCAGTCCAGTGACAGGATGGCCTGCTGCGTCACCAGGTCGTAGAAGCGAATCGTGCCCTTCTTCTCAGCCACCATTAACTTAAGGACAAGACGGGTCATCGATAATTATACATCTGTATAAACATGTTGGAGCCTAAACTCAGATTTGTTTGTGTAATTTTCCCTCTGTAGGTGATAAAGACACTGAACAGTGGGCGGAGCCTTCACTTGGTGTGCATAAAGCCGGAGGTCCATGTGATGTGTTCAGGTGTTTAAATGGATTGTGGATTATTGGAATCCTCAATCATGGATTTAATAATAATCTCAGACACGGTTGAAATGGAGTGAATAAAACAAGTATTGGATATTTGTTTTGTGAGGGCGGGCGGCACGAGCTCAGTCCAGAGTGACTTGGGGTTAAGAAATGGAGGGTTGCCGGTTTGAGTCTCAGTGTGGATCAAAAATGGAAATTTGTCCGGTAGCTGGCGAGGCGGCAGACCTCTTCCTGAGCACATTTATACGCCACAGACGAAGCAGTAGGAGCTCCTTGGGGTTAAGTGCCTTGCCCGAGGACACGTCGCTGCTCAGCCGTCCCAATGTCAAATGGGATGTTTAAATAACTTGAGCTGTGATCTGATGGCCATCTGTCCATCACGATAACGCGTGATACCTAGTTTCAGTGCTTTTCTGAGCATGAGCTTTATAACTGGAAGAAGTCCTTCATACCTTGAATGCTTCCTCCGGGTGCCAGCACACGCTGATGCCAGGAGAGCGAAGTCTGAGTGTAGTGCTTTCATTCCCATCCAGGTCCCAAACCCTGCACGGATAAATTAGGTATGAAAATGTAAACAGAAGAAAAAAAGAGATTGATGCGTTCAGTGGATCTTACATCAGTTTCATCTGCAAATTTCAGGATAATGTAAAATGGCTCACACTGAGGGATTTTAATTATCTATATTAATAACTGATTTAACTTGATCTATGACTGCACTTCTTAATTAACGACAAAAAGGGATTTAAATGATTTTAAACAGCTCTTGAAAGTTTACATAAGAATTTATTTTGCTTGCGTTTTTTTTCTTTTTTTCTTTGAGGCGCTCGATCTCAAACATCACAACATTTAATTTTCCAGATATGTTAAATCGTAACACACATTGAACTCTGCCTGGGAAAGATGTGAGGGTCTCTAAATGACCATGTGTCAGAAAGAGTCAGCGAGTTGTTTCTTTGAAAGAAAAAAAAAAAAAGTGTTTGTCTCGAGTTAAAGATGAACATGAGAAATGATAGATGACTTCTAATCCAAGTTCCTTCTTTGCTTCTCGTTCATCCAACTCGTGGTTGTGCGTATGTGATGTTCGGGGTCTTTCTACTTTTCCAGGTAAAGAGAGCTCATTTCTCAGAGCTGTTGAGACAGACAGACTAATGCTGGACTCCTCTTTCAGGGAAAACGCCAACCTGACATTACACTGAGCTATGATAGCAGGGGCAGTAGCATGGGCGGGGGAGGCGGGGGGGTGATACATCACTCTGGCCTGAATCTGCGTTACGCTCCGCTCGGATTACAACAAATGTTTCGCTGTGGGCGGCCCGCTGCCATTCATTTTCTGCAGAGTACAGAGAGGGCAGCGGAAAAGCACGTCAGCTGAGGAAGAGCAGCGGAGGAGAAGTTGAACAACAGCCGACTCTGTTGCAAATGAAAACAGAGCGGACTCACGACCAAAGCCCGACCACGAATCCAAGCTCGTTTTGTGGATTACGACCAGTCTTCATTCAAATAATAGCCGAATCTTAAACTTAATAAGGCCTGTGATAGCAAAAGCAGCAGAGAAACACCGCAGATGTAATAGATCAGTAGGATGGAGGGAACGACGTGTCCCGAGACCTGGATCTCTGGTTAACCACGACGAAAGTAGTAGAAAAGGTGGGGAAGGGGGCAGCGGGTGGCTACAAGTGTTTCTGGGAATTTAAAGCAAACACTTGTGAGGTATGGGAAAGCACTGAGTGATGAAGTCATGCAGGATGCATCATCTCATAAAGCCTCCAAAAGTGCATCGAACAGTCAAGTGTGTTGTTTGAGTGATGGATGGTGTCAGGGAGGATACGGCCCGTCTCACATGGAGACCTTTCGCTGCCTCATCTCTCCTGCAGCAGGACAGAGCGCGGTCAAAACTCTCAGAACCTCCATCATGGAGCATGAGTGAGGCCGAGAGAGGGGGAAAAAAAACCCTCAGACCACAGCAGGAAAACAACGGCTAACCCCCCTATTCTTTCAGAGCAAGCACTGCTCAATTGCACGCTACACCACCAACGGCCAAACTGTGGTCGACCGCTCTGCCCTTCAAACGGAGAGCGCCGACTCCCAGAGAAAACACGACCTCGGCCAAATACGAGAGACCTTTTTCGAAAAACGCGTACGACCTTCTCTGATAAAACACTGAGTAATCGCACAACACTAAATCATCCAACAACACTTTTCTTCCATGTGAAACAGAGTTGAGACGGTCTGAAATCAGGTATTGTGCTGTCTAAGTGGGATTACTGCACGGCCAGGGGCCTTACGGGTAAGCAAGCCGAGTTAACAGGGAAATGGCGTAAGCGCTTTGCGGTATGATTTATTGTGGAGAGTAGAGTAAATAATCGAAGGCGACTCTCTGGAGGGAGAGTCAAACAATAATCCCAGCGCAGAGCCTCGCAGGTTCACCCTGCTGCCGTGGCACAAAGTTTGCATCAGCATCCATTTCAACCTGACCGCTCCAAATGTGTCGAGTCGGACCTTAAAAATGATGACGAATTAAAGTGTTATTCAAAAACATACCTAATGATGACTTTGTTGAATAGCTGCCAGGGGTCAAGTCTCCATATTTAAGACCAGATCCCTCAGGTCACATGGCGGAGGCTGTTATGTAGTGAGCAGCTAATCCCATTCATTAGCATTCATACACCGCTGATAAAGCAGAGGGAGCACTCCCAGGTGAAGTCTCTCGTCCAATGACACGGCGGACACGTCGCTGCAGGAGCTGCGGGGTCGAATCCTCGACCTTCCCGGGTCGAGAGACGACAGCGCAGTGTTGAATAACATTCGGATTAAACTCGGATGTTTTTCCGAGCATAATTACAAGACGGCTGGATGTTGATGAAAAAAAAAAAAAAAAAAAGGCTCGGTCAAAAAAATAAGACGGAGATTGGTTTAAAAAACATGTTGGGGATATGAAGCTGTAATTTGGTTCCCTTACACAACTTAAGGGATTGGGGCGAATGCAAACAGATTAACACTGGGAACAGGACGACACGTTTTGAAACCATATACATAACGCAGCCGCGGCATTGGCGGCAGCAGGTGTGTTATCCTGAGTTCATCTGTGAACTCGGTCAACCCCAAATCCTTTCAGCATCCTGCAGTGTGGCCTTACGATGTCTAGGTGGCAGGTTTCCTCCCCTCTCTGTACGTCCACACTGACACCATGAGCTGACATAGACTACATCAACCCAATGTAAACTCCCTGAAGGGCGTGCAGTCTGGCTCCCCACCTCGATGCGCCAGCGTCAGGTTGCGTGTTGGCTACAGTGGAGTTCCCACAACTACAGGGGACAGTGATGACAAAGCTAAGCAAACTTATAGTAGAGGAGTCGCTGCCAAGTCTAACAGAGCGATGGAGAGGTCATGAGAGCAATCGCCTCCCTCCGTCTCCGCAGGACGAGTTTCCTCCTCTCATATCGAGGCTCGGTTTGTGTGGGCTGACTGGAAGCCCCTCTCCCGTTAACTTGATCCATCCCTTGTTCTGCCTCTGTCTTCCTCCCGCGTCCCATATTTTCTCAACATGACAGAATTTAAATCTTTCAGCAGATGGAGCGCACCGATGTTTTCTCTGGCCGGTCAGCAGAGGCGAAGGGGAAGAGGAGAGAGAGTGGAGTGGAGTGGAGTGGGGGGGGGGGGCGAGTTGGGCCTGATGTGGCAGAACGAGGCTGTGAGCGGGACAGGACGACCCTCGAGCTAAGTGTCTGTCAAAGGGTTTTACAGGGCCGTCACGAGAACAGCCATAATATACGAGGGGAGATAAAAGGTATCAAGACCGGGGAACTTTTTTTTATTTATTTGTTTGGTTCCCAAAAATTGCAGGCGAGTTCCTGCACACTTCCAAAGTGTCAGCACCAAAACATCGGCAGTGAAGTCAGAACTCTCTCTCTCTCTCTCTCTCTATAAAGCAGAGTGCATCGTTTTAAATCACAGATTATTGAACACATGACGCTGACACCGCCCGACCGTCGAAGATAAACACTGAAGAGAGAGAGAAGAGGCTGTTTGATGAAGAGGGGCTGTATGAGGTGCTGAAGCCACCGGAGATGCCGGTTAGAGTGCTATAGAGTGCAAGGCTATTTTCACCACATAATTCAGCTATTTTTAAGAAAACTGATCTCACATCACATGATTTGAAATGAGGGGTTCGGACAGACAGAAGACGTCGATGTTGTCCCAGACGTGACCCCGGCTCCTGGCACGTTTCCCCCTTCCTCGAGCATTCACTGAAAAAGGAACATTTGGGGACCCCGTGTGAGATCCCCCTCAAGGCGGGAAACTGCCTGCGCTTAATTGAATTTCCATGTTTGACTAATTAGCTCGAAAAAGCTACAAAGCAGCTCTGTGCTTAACGCACAGTCACACCGGAGCATGTGGTGCTTAGCATCGGGTTTCACTGTGGAAACACGGTCTCGACTTTCTGCACCATTAACAGAGAACAGGACTGAAAATCAGAAGCGGGGAACACACACACACACACACACACACACACACACACACACACACACACACACACACACACACACACACACACACACACACACACACACACACACACACACACACACACACACACACACACACACACACACACACACACACACACACACACACACACACACACACACACACACACACACACACACACACACACACACACACACACACACACACACACACACGGAAATAAATACGGTTTGGACCTGCAAGTGTGGTCATCGCTGACGGAAGCAATTTGTTTCCCCTCCGTGGGCTCGAACACCAAATGGTTAATGTAGCTGGTGTGGCCCTCCATCACCTAGGCAACAGTGTGGAGAACAACATGCAAACAACAGGCAGAAAACACATGATAAAGACAGAAACAAACAAACAGGAGCATCTTTGAGAGAACACGTGCTGCTGAATGTGCTGGCTCTCTGCGATGCTTTTCCTGTATCACTAAGTACTAAACGTCAGCACCAAGTACACACAGTTTGACGTCGTCTGACAAGCGCAGTTGTGGCCAATGTGCTCCAGATGTTTCACTACCTTGACTTCATGCCGATCCTGAAGATCAGAAGTCAGCAGGCGTAGCTTTCTGTCGGCTGCAGCGGTGCAGAATCTGCGCAGGGAGAGGAAGAGGAAAAGAAAAAAAGGGGAGGATGTGAAAATAAACAAAAGAGAGAACATCAAAACAAAGTCGGACTTTATAGACTCAATGACAGACGACATCTCTCTCTGCACACACGCCTGCGGTCCGCACAGACTGACACCTCAGCATGAGGGTGTCGGCGTGTGTGGTAGAAAACTTGGACGCTGATCAGTTGATTCTAATTGCAAGTAAGATAAACAAGATCCCTCATGCAAAAAAAAAAAAAAAAACCTGCAGAGGACTTTCCCTCTAATCAGCTGCATGACACACCGGTGCCTGCAATTATTCACACAATTACACTACCTCACTTATGACAAGAAAAACACACATATCAGCAGAATAAACAGACTGCGGTTCACATCTCTGCAGATGGATTTGGCCTAATGTCACTGTACCTAACCCCACGACGTGCTCCAGGGTGTTACTGTTACAGCAGATTAGATTTTATTAGGACAGGACCTTCTAACCACACACATGGAGCAGCTGTGATCAATGCACGAACACACGACAGAATCTCTGTCCGCTCTTTAAACGTACCGGCTTCCGCTCTGGACTTTGTGCAAATGTGACTCTGCAAGCATCTTCGGCCCTTTGTTTGCAAACTGTTAGCATGTGGAGTATGTGGATGTGTATTCATACCACCATGACATGGCCAAATGGCTTTTTGTGATTGGATCATTCTGCTTGATCCTTTTCTATTTTCTCTCATCTAAATAATGTTGCTTTCACTGTGCAGGTTTCGATGTGCTTTCGCTGCATCTGTGAAGACAAATCTGTGTATGCGGGTAGTCTGGTGTTTGCAGGATTCAGTACTGTGCAGATCTTCCCATTCCAATGCGCCGAGGTGGATGATGGTGTGGCAACGCTCGAGCTGCAGCTCAGTCCTCCTCTCCTCCCCTTCCTACTGTGGGCCCCTGCTCCGAGTCTCGCCTGTGAGAAAGTTGTACTTTTCCTGGAAGGCACGGCTGTGTGCAGATCTTAGGGAGCGATGGAACCTGAGTGGGCAGTCATCAGCACAATAACATGCGCGCACGTCACAGGCGCTGGCTTGAGGGCCGTGTGGAGTAAACCACAGAAGGCCGGGAATTATCGCTGCCTTTCCTTTTCAATTACAGAAAGCTTAAACACCTCCGGAGGGAGCGCCGAACCTTCCCATGCAGCGCTCCAATTAGGAGGAAACTCTTTCTTGCTAACAATCTACAGCTCGGCTTCTTCCCTCCCGTCCAAAGCCACCTGAAATAACTTGGCTCTAATCTGTGCAGCTGCAGAGTGACAGTGAGAGGAGGCTGAAGCTGCATGCGCAGAGTGGCCGTCTCTGCGCCTGCTTCTTGCTCCGCTAACAAGAGGAGTGTTTGTGAATAATCATCACCATTGTGTCTGCAGACAGACAGAAGACGTTTTGGTGTCTGACGTGGGAGTGAGGTACAGCCTCCTTTTTCCTAGTTTAATGGTTTGGTGACCTCTTACATAACAAGAGGCTCCAGTGAAGCTGCAGATGTCCCTCCATGCAGCCTGTTATTTTAAAGAGGTCATTACTCAAACTGATTAATGACTGAGCAAATATGTCAGCACATTTGAAAAAAAAGAGGGCCATGTCAATCAAACTGAAGTTTCCAACTGTCACCAAAATGATGTGCAGAACGTGTCTGGGAAAAATTGATGCTGCGTGTCATAGAACGATGCTGAAAGCTCGGATTAAATAAAGTGTTTTCAGTAGACAGGGGGGAAAATAAGATGGGACTTGTCAGGCATGGCGGGAAGGCAAACAATATACACCTCATTATTTAAAAACAGATAAAAAGTTCTATTAGGAGCAAACTCAATTAAAAGTGTTGCAAGAAAACACATTTGAGGTGTTCTTTCATTTCAATTCTTTTTTTTAAGATGAAAGTAACTTTTAAAGGCAGGGTTGGTAATTTTCTCAAGAAACACTTTTTAAGATTTTGGTTGAATAGGTCCTGACAGGAATTAATAACTCACGTGCTCTGAAAAAGGAACAAAGAAAATCCGTCTTCTGTGGCAGTTGTTGTAAGTCTGTAAGAACTTCGACCAATCCGCCGCAGGGTACCAATCTGATGAACCAATCACGAGCCTCCATGTCTCCCTGCTTGTTCTCTCCCCCACGGATGCGCGAGCCCACACTCGAAGCACGTCGACGATAACAGAGTTTATACTGTGAGTTTGTCATCATTCTTTTTAACACACATTATAATGAAGTTCAATGTTGACTTTTTGCTGAATGAGACGACGTATTTTCTGCACGATGCAAACGATGAGCTGAGGTCCTCTTCTGGAGCGACGGCGCTCGTGCATGTAAGTGAGGGGCGTGGCTTTTGATGGAGCACTGAGGGAAGTGCTAGTTATCAGGTCAAACAGTAAGAGAAGACCCAGAAAACTGAGATAAAACTAAGTTCATTTAACATGACTAAAAACTGACACAAAACCAAAACCACCTGGTTGATGGTTCTTGAAATAAAAAAAGCAGTACCTGATGGTAGGTATTCTGTCCAGCCTCGACTCAGGGCTCCAAGCGAGAGCATCAACACGCAACTCATGGTGGAAAGCTCGCAGAACATTGAACTCCACTCCCTCTATCTCCATGTCCTCCTCCTGCAGGGAACAAATACGTATATTAAGTATGAAGCGCATTACTGGTGGTGACTCCCCATATCTGTGAGGCTTTTTCTCTCACCTGGAAGAGGCAGGTCCCCACAACCACATACTGGTTTCCACCGTAGGCCAGCAGAGAGAGAGGGGTACCAGAGCAGAAAGGACTGAATTCAACCACGTGAACGTAGTCGTCACAGGGCACCGTGTAAGTGGGACTGCGGCTTGAGTCCTCCTGCATCATCACGATCCTGGTGAAGCTTTATCGACAAGAAAAACAACAACAACAACACACATCAGAAAATGTCTTATTTCATGCAGTTTGTTTGTGTTATTCTCATAACAGGATATATGGCATTATCCTGACAACTCAAGTTCAGCCAAACAAAACAAAAAAAATTAATCTAGTTAGTAGCATTCACAGTTAAAGCACAAATAGGTGTCCTAACCTTTGAATATCACAATTAAAACTGCCCTCAAAGGACACAGAATACACATTTTTTCGCAAAAATGCTTAAAAAACCTTTCAAACCTTATTCACATATTCATCCATCCATCTCAATATGATCCCATTAACAGTAAACTGAGGCTACTTTACTGGATAGATGTCTAATTTCCCTCGGGATCAATAAAGTATCTATCTATCTATCTATCTAAATCCTACGATTAACAGTCACAGATAACAGTAAAAACACAGACAACAAATCAAGCATACTGAATGTTTTAAAATCTCTCTATAAAAGCTGAAGCACACTGTGATTAAAAACACAACATGAACATTTCTCTCTGGGTTTCAGAGCAGTTGACATCTGAGTCAATGTAAGCTAACGTTACAACCAGTTACCAACGTTACACCACGGACTGTGACGCGTTACACATGTCAAAGAGGTAGCACGTGACCGAGAAAACCGTTAATACTGCGCGTGTTCACATTTTAACAACTGTGTCTGAGAACATGATAGTTACCTCTTATTTATGGGCTTTTACACCGTTTCAGAATAAGAAACCGACTGCTAATAAAAACCCCACTGTCGTTGGGTTGGTATAGTGTCTTTTTCCACTCAAATGGTGCGCGCGTTTCATGTGTTGTGAAGCTTCTTCCGGGTTCGGCTCGGAACGTACCACTCAGAGCAAACTGCGAAGGGGTGTTTCACGTAACTTATTTTCAAACATCAATTTCATATGTGAAACATATCGGCAATTTTCAAGTTAGTCAGTTAACGTTGTGTCTAGTTGCAAATGTGTGATAGTCTGACTCGAAAAAGTCGTTTAAAATCGCAGGGGGAATAATTCCTTATTATTTGTCCTCTCCCGATGTTGTTTGCTTCAAGCTGATTGGTCGAGAGCGACAAACGTCAGAAGTGATTTAAAATTTCAAAACAGCTGCTTCTCGTCGTGGGTGATTGTGTCTCAGAGGCGAACAACTGCAATATTACAGGTTAGCACAAATAACTGTTAAATATCACTGTTTTTTTATTTAACATTAGATCAAGACTGGAGTTATCTTTGTGCGTGTTGCGGGACTTAACAAAAAAAACACATTCTGACTCATTTGTTGGCATTAATTGTAAGTTACCATTTTGTCTGTAAGGCCAATGGACCTTGTGTTTTTCCCTTAAAATTAAATTTAATGTGAGATAACTTTTGATTAAATGTATATTTCTGATAAACCTGGTTCATTCATGAATGCAAAAAGTGTTTTTTCAAAGTTCTCAGGGAGTAAACTACCTTTCTGTCTTTCTGTTTCAGGAAAACATGGAGGCTTTAGATGAGCATATGAAGGTAATGGTTAAAGTGTTCAGGAGAGAGTGCCACAGGGTTTTAGACTCTGAGAGGACCACCATTCATGGAGCCAACAGCATGCAGATGGTGCTGCAGCTCGCTGTGGCTGAGGTGAAAAAGCAGGTAACAACTCAATCCTGTTCTGAAAACAGCCTCTTTTAGATGTGCAAAAAACTCTTATCTCATCCATAAAGGAATCATTTATGGTTAAAAACACTTATACACATGACAACACGAACAACTATATATATTATAATATGTCTGTCCAAGAATACCAAACTGGAAAGGTGCATAATGTCAAACATTTTAACTTTATTATTCTCAATCCAATCCTTTATTGTGCTGTTACAGTACAGCTGAGAATTGTGTTGGCCTCCTGGACGTCGATCCATTATTAAACTGCAGGGGTGGGACAACCATACGACCGTGATACAGCTGTTGATATATCAAAAGACAAATCTTAAATTATAATTTACAAAATGTTATTAACTCAAGAATGAAAAATTCCCCCTAAACCATCATCATGCAGGATCAATGTATTTGTCAATGCAATCTTTCTTTCTCTCTCTCTCTCTCATCACGCTGTCTTCTTCAGTTATCGCAACTTCTTCTGTAGCCAATCATCATCACGACTCCATCACTGGTACCCTTTTTTCAGATTAAATCTTGACTGGTTTGAAACCATTGTATCACAGGAGTCAGGGCGACCACATGGAGCTGTTTTGATATTTGTCGTACCTTAATTAAACTGTACAAGGCCTCTCCAGTCTGCTGATCATTTTACAGCCAGTCGTATTGATCATTTTCAATCAGCTCTGGGGAATTAAAAAAAAACAAAAAGTTACCAAATTTTATATACTATTCTGTGTTCTCACTATGAGTCCCAGAGCAGCCCAAAATAAATGTTGTAAGCACCCAATTCACATAATCATAATGGCCTTATTCAATTGAACCGATCTTGATCCTGACTGTCATCACGTCTATAACTGATGACATTACCACAGATTTCCGGCTGAGACCGCTCATGGTTCATTTTTGGACTTTTGGTCTTTGTTGGACTGATTGGTTCCAGCCTGTCGGTAATTACGTCTGCTGCTTTCGCCGTTTTCTCTCTCTCTCCTCTTCCTGTGACAGCACGGCGGAGAGTTCAAAGTGGCTCTGAGCGATGTCCTGATGGCCTGGAAACACTTACTGTTAGACAAACTTCACCTGCCACCCCCCGACTTTGCACGCTTGGAGAACTATGATCTCATCCGCGAGGCTTACGAGTCCTTCCTGAAACGCTCCAACACGCTGGACCTGGTTGATATCTTCTCCATGTACAAACAGTTGAGGCTGGCGGACTCGGATCCAGATGAGCCTCTGAGCCCGGTGAGCACATTGATACCGATTGTGGATGATCAGATTGGCTACTGCATCATAGATCAATTGATTTATCCCCCTAAATACGTTTGTTTTTATTCTCCTACCAAAAGATCCAGATGTTTGAATTCTTATCTGGCAACATGGAGGTCTCAGAGTTGCCAGACTCGTCAGTCCCGTCAACACCATCAAGTAGCCAAAGCAGGCGCTGCAGCTCGCAGGTAAACCAAACCCATTTTTTATGCTCTAATAAAAGGTACTATTCTATCATAAACAACAAGAAACCCCTCTCTCCACTTTGCCCTCTCCCCTCACACGTATAATTTTTACAGAAAAACGAAATCCTTCTCTCCCTCTGGCAATAATCCACACTTTTGCTTTCCCAGCTTTCACTTACTTAATTTCTGTCTGGACTCCATCCTGCTCTTATTGACAGGACCTCTATATCATATCGTCCAGATTTAAGAGCACAATGTGACTTCAATTACCGGGCACATGTTTAAAACACAACATAATGTGGGGCTGGAGAAGAGCTTCTGTAACAGACTCTCTTTTCCCCCCTCTCGCTCTCTCTTCCCTGTCACTTGTGAATTTATGAGTTATTTTAAGTTGAGGCTTGCTGCTGCTCCACGAACTACAGTGATGTCAGTTTTTTTTGGAGTTTAATATGAGCTGTCAGCTGCTGTTTTTAGTGGTCGAGTGTGTAAAAAAAAAAAAAAGTGTTGCCCCCTTAGGTATGTTCATAAACACAACCTGAATGGACTCAAGACAGAAGTTTAACTAGAAGATCAGTTCGAACATTTAGGTTGTCCACTGATTGACTTTTTAGAGGAGAATTGGGTGAATTAATTGATGCAGCAGCCATGTTTGTAGTCGACCTTCACACAAAGAGCAGAGACGGACTGGAACTGCAAGCTTCGCTCGGTTTAAAGATGCCATTTAAAAGTTTCTAAATCTATGAAAAATGCTTTGACTGGCCATAAACAGGCTGTTTCTTGTGCGGTAACTTGCTATTTTTAATAGCTCGGTTGTTATATATCAAACACAAACGGTGATAGAAAATCATTTGGATAGTTTCAGAGATGTCTGTTTGCAGGTTGTTTCCCTTCGACGGAGCCAGGTGCTGCTGTTATTGGTCAAGATTTGCAGCTTCAAATGAAATCAATGTTTTTTGGGGGGATTTAAGTGATGAAGTGTTTGTGCCGTTTAATATCACCAGGTCAAGATGGCAGTGAGAAGGGTTTTCTGCTCCTATCTGAGTCTGCTGGTGAACTCCAAGAACGACATGGCCTCGGCGCTTACCCTCGACGTCCCCGACCGTGCTCTTGGACGTCAGGCGTTTACGGACGTAAAGCACGCCGCACTGAACAGCAACACTTCTCTCTTCTTGGTAAGAGACCCACGACTCAGCATGCGCTTGTAGACTTTAGCAGTGATGTATACACCCTTTGACGTCACTAGAAAAACAAAAGTTCGAGCTGAAAGCGTCATAAATCCTCTCTGCTGTAACTTTCTCTCCGGTCCGATTTGGTGTTTTTTTTTTTTTCCACAGGCTGTGACATCTTTTGTGAGGGCCATCCAGCTCGGAGGGAAGGGCTACGCTCCAGCTGAGTCCGACCCGCTGAGGAAACATGTCAAAGGCCTGTCGGACTTTGTCCAGTTTATAGACAACCTGGAAGAAATACTGGGGGAGATTCCTGACCCAAGGTACACATGACTGCTTCATCTGCGCCTCCTCACGCCTTCATCCTTGTGGCAGAATCAGCATCAATGTTGGGAACATGTCAATCCACCATTTATTTATTTTTTTGCTCTCATGATGCCGTTTTAAGGATTTATTTTTGGACTTTTTCCACCTTTATTTTTAGAGATAGGACAGAGAGAGAGAGCGGTCAGGAAAAGGTGCAACTGGTCGGGATTTGAACCCGGGCCGCCCGCCTGCAGGACTAAAGCTGCCGTAAATGCTCGGTCCGCGCCTTCATTTTTATTTAAAGACATCTTATTCGTTGCAGCTGTTTATCCTCGTCAACACATTTCTATGTCACTTGTTTGCAGAAGCTGATGGAAACAAGCAGCTTCAAGCACCTCTTAAAAACTCCTCTGTTTACTCTTCTGACGTCTAATACTAACAAACCTATTTGGATTCAGAGAAATCCTCCGGAGCTGATTAGGGGAATTCACAGATTCCAAGAAAGGTTGTGCGTGTGTTTCTATCTGGCAGCGCCTGAGGTCACAGTCAATGCAGTGATTTATGGCTGAGTCTTTTTTTTTTTTTTTTTTTTTTTGGAAATTGCTTCACTTCTTTCCGAAATTCAACTTCTGAACCGACTCGATTTTGCTCTCCTGTGTCGACATTTTAATTCTAAATATGAAGCTGGACTTATTTCTGCTACTGTTTCCTGTTTCTTGTGGGAATATTTACAGGCCTGGCAGGCACCTGTGCACTTAAATCACAACTGTGATCATAAATCCACCTGTCCCCCTGCAGGACCTTATCATATCCTTTAAATCCCTCTAATGACTCCCGCATCAGCTGCTCATGATAACATTTGGATTGCTTAAGCATGTTCATCTTTGCTAGATCAAAGCTCTCTCTTTGTTGAAGGACGCGTTGGAGCTCTTACTTTGATGAATTATCGTCAAACCTCAGATCATTCCTTGAATCATTACAGATCATTTTTGTCAAAGCGCCTGGCACCACAACACAAGAGGCTATCAGAAATGATTTAAGCGTTGCGTTCCTTCATGTTCGGGGTTGAGCTTTGGGGTAAAACTGTTAAGAACGAGCTTATGAAGCGACGTTAGCTTCCCTCAGTCGAGCCGTATCCATACATCGTCACATCTGTGTAGCGGTGGACTCGACCCCCTCGCTGCTTTTACTGAGGGGTTCTCGGTTCATGAAGACTTCATGAGAGCGCTTCAGGTCTGAAGAGACTCGGATGAACCCGGCCAACATGTGTCTTTCAACAGACAGTGCCGTTACGCTCTCAGTGGAGTACTGTGTTTCCTCATACAAACACCTTCTGTGGAGAGTTCAGGGCCTTTGTTCACTGAACATCTGTTTTCCCAAATGATTCTGTTACTGAGCCCGGCTCGTTCACATCAGAGCTGGGTCAGAGTTGGACTTCTGCCTCTCTACCTTGCTCGGGATCTTTTTTACAGCATGCTTTAGAGCACACATGAGTTATTACACAACCAGTATCAGAAAGGCCTGCAGCCTAAAGATCCTCATTTATTCTGTCAAACCTACAGAGTAACTTTGCATGATTTGCAACTCAAAAAACCTCCTTATTTATTCTGGCTTCAATGAAAAAATTTAATTTTCAGCCTCTGCCTGAAATGGTTCGTTTCAGCTACTGTCTCTTTAAGGCCCACGTGCCCACTTTCTTCCGATTGGTCATCTCTCTGGAAGCCTCCCACTGGGTGCAGAACGCTGCAGGGCTGCCAGGAGAGAGCTATGTAAGAGCTTTTAGCAGCTTGTGTCGAGGCTTGAGGCCGTCTCGTGAAAATTCTTGACCTCACCTCAGTGAACTGTCGTGAGATTTACAGAACGAGTCGTTGAGCGCCCTCTGCAGACTCAAAGTGGGACTACTCCATCAGTTTTTGGCCCTGAAAAGAAACTCCAGACATCTCATTTTGAGAAAGTCGATATTTTTCCAATAAGGGATTATATCAATGTGTCTAAAAAAGGAGTTTAGATTTCTCTCTTCTTCATGAAACACAACATGATGCCCTTGACTGTTAGAACCCAACAGATGAGATATGTTACTGTAGTTTTTGGACTGGATGATCGTGTAAGAAGAGGAAAATCCTGGAGTCTCTCTCTTTCACAGTACATTGGTGGGAGCTCTGGCAGTGCCCAGCATGCATTAAACAGGGATTTAGATGGTACTTTCTGCTATGTAACTGTTAACATTGGCAAGGCTGAGATGCGGAGGAAAAAAAAATTCAACTTGGAGTTAAACACTGCAAAAATTGCTCCGAGTTCTTAAAGTCAGTAACCAATAAATTGAAAGTGAAAGTGCTGTATATCTTCTGAAGACTTTTGAAGGCTTTTCTGGGTTTTCAGAGTTATTCATGTTGGCAAATTCTGGCTGAACTTTCTGATGCTTGTAATTCAGTCCGGAGGAAAAATCTGTGTGTGTTCTGCAGAAGAAGAGCCATATAAACCATACACAGTTTTTTTTCTTCCGCTCTCATGATTGTCGATGTTTTTCCTCAGTGTGTGTGGAGCCAAGCTGGTGACGGCCATCAGGTCTGTGCTGGTGAAGGGACGCAGCAGTGGAGACCCAGTCTTCACTGCAGCAGAAGAGACGACAACCGAGCTGAAGGAGAGGGTCCGCCAGCTTCACCTGATCCACAAACAGAGCGCTAATGGAAGCGGGACGGGGATAAGCCCAGCCAGGGTAATGTATAACCCGTGCAATCCAGTCACCTCATCTTCCCCCAAAAGTGTGTTTCGTGAGCTTAATGATTGATGTGTTGGCGGTCCTCTCCAGCCAAAAGCTTATGCGGTCAATCACGCCACAGCGTACGGAGGTCGGGACACGGTGAAGGTGCTGATGGCGCTGCTGGATGAAGAAGCTCTGAAGCCTCCGTGTCCGAACAAAGCAGATCTGCTGTCCGAGGATCAGCCCGTCCTCAGTGGCGCAGAAGGGACCAGCGTCCTCACGCTGTTCAGGTCAGCATAAATAGTCTGTAAAATAGTATTTCCAGTTTGTACCATTTGGGTTAAGTCTTCGATTTTAAAATGTCTGCAGACCTTCAGTCCACCACTTCAGTCTAAATTAATTTACCCGAACACATACTGGATGACTGGGGATGAGCTTTAGTACAGACTTTCTCGACCCCAGGGAGATGAACCCTAACGGATTTGGTGACTCTCTCAAAAAAGCCGACGCAGGTTTGGAGAGTGATGTGGAAACGTTTGAGAAGAGTAAAGCAAAATTTGGATGATACCCAACGCGACCCCCATTATGATAGGACTGTGTCCAACGGTCCCCAGTCTATGCGTTTACTGCACGATTATTTCCACTACTGCAGAATTCAGTGAGAGGGGACCGGCCCCCCCAAAAGAAAAAAGAAAAAAAAAAGACAACAACATGACACTAACTCTCCTCTGAACACAACTAGAGGAAAATCCTCCCACACCACTCTGGAAACATTTCTCCAGTCAAACATCTGAAAAACAAATAATAACGAGAAAAATAGCTTCTGGATGTTTTGACGGCGGTGGATGACATCGACTGGCTGATATCTCACATGCTGCTGCTACTCTGTCGTTTTTTCCTTTTCATGTGAGGCAGAGATGCCAACAAAGAGAATAAAATGTGTTGGGGTTTTTTTTTTTGTCATCATGACCTTGTCACATTTCTAAACTTTCTCATTTTTTAACCTCTGATCATCATCTTGCATTCTTTTGTTGCCCCTCAGATCCCCTGAAGTGTCCGCTGGTTGTTCTCCAGAACCTCTAAAAAACCGAGTCCAGAGCCGACTAGACCTGCTCAAACCCAAGGTATCGCGGGCCCCTTCATCCACGAGCGCCTTCACCCGAACCATCAGTTAGCTCAAATTGAATCAGATGTGCAAACACTGAAAATAATGTCTTTACATCCTGTAATTTCTCCCTGGTTTTATACGATTTGTTTTCTTAGCTGAAGCGCACATCTTAACTGACTTCCACCGTTCTCGTTTGTACAGCTGCGTTTTAGTTCTTACAGTTGGTTTGAGGGCGCTGTGTAAATCCAACAACATAAAGAAGCTTATATATATATATATATATATATATATCTATATCGTGGGGGATTCAAACCATTAACCTATCCAGATGATGTGCTGTTGTATTATCAGGGCTCGCCTCCATTTGCTTACGCTGCACAATGTAAACATATCCGACAGAAGGCTCTGACTCATTTCCTTCCGGATGTTTTCTTTGTACCTGAATGTTACCAGGTTCAGTGTCAGAGAATCTGTTCAGCAGGATTATACACGTTTTATTTTAGAGTAATGCTTACTTCACAGTTTTTGATCTTTGGTTTTTGCATTTTAATGAAGCTAAGGGGGGGATTTCATCAGACTCGACTTGCACTCATTGATGTGTCTTCTTCTTTGGTGGGCGGGACTGGGGCAGGACTGGAAAAAATTCCTCCAGGTGCTGCGCTGATTTATGCAGATGGGGATCCCACTCCTCAGTGCTCACCCTCTCCGGGTTTGAATACACCAGAACATCCCGCGCTCTTCAATTCAATTTAAAAAAAAAACAAACTTTATTTGTCCCTGTGGGGCAATTCAAAGGCACACAGAGAAGTACCAGCCAGTTGACCACACCAGCACCGACCCAGACAAACATGCATGTACTGTACATACACATAAATATTATGAACATGTTTCCAAGCCCCATAAATAAAAAAAAACCATGAGCATTTTCTTCAAATGTACGTATCTTACATGCTAAAGCGTTCGTTCTTATTATCCTGTTGAATTCTTGATATCTTTATACATTTCACTGAGGGTACGTTTCCCTTTCCTCGTACGTCTCCAGCCCCTCATCTCCACGCTTGCTGAGTCAACCAAAATGTCCAGCTTTAGATTTGAACGTACTGTAGGTCTGATCTTTTGACATAAATTATCCCCCGGCTGTGTGAACTCTCTGTGTGCTAAACACATTTTGGTGAAATGGCTCCTTTTATTTGATTGAGCTAGCAGATGTCATTTTAGCTCCCCACACTCTGGCTGCCTTCCTGTTTGAGTGCGCTGTAATGGTCCCTGGGCAGCTCACCGCTTCCTGAACTCGGCGAGCGGAAGCTTTCTGCATCAATTTCACTTTGAAGATGCCATATCAGTCGCGTAATTCGACTAGCAAAGGGGAACTTGAAAGGTTATTGTTTCCTGTTGTCTGCTCGATGACTTTATCCCAGATTCGTCCGGCGGTTTCATCGTGCGCTGACGTCAACCGAGATGGACAGATTTAGTTTCTGCGTTTGGGACATTTCCAAATCGCTTTCTCAGGGCCACAAATGATCAAAACACAGAAAACACTTGACTCGATCTCCTGATGTGGCGGTATCTGCACTCTCTGCAGTCTCGGATATTGATAGCAGTTAATGATGCACCTGTTCCTCGTTCTCACTTCTATCACCTGCGTGTGAGGACGGACATGCGTCAAAAACACATCGCCGCAGAAATAGTTTGCACCTGTTTTTGGAGCCACTATCAGGATCGTCTTGGTCAGGTGTCTCCGGCGTCATGTCAGCCGGTGCATTGAGGTTATTTCGGGACATCCTCCTTCAGAGGAATGAGGGGCCGTCTGACCGCACGGTGCCACGTCGGGCTCCCACCTGTTGTAATTGGATTAGATGTTCTCCGTCAGGCACAGTTTAGCCGTGTTCACTCTTCCATCCCCTCCCATTGTTTCAGAGCTGCTCCAGATATGTTTTATTAGCATGCAACCAGGGCAGCATGCATTTTTAGTGTGCCTTGATTCGAAGGGTTGCTGTTGTTTTAGCTGCTCTTTTAAGAAGTTCTTTTGAAAAGGCACAGAGGCTTTGATCCCTTTGTGCTTCACAGACCCACCCAGCTTTGCTCGCTGCATTATTTCCCTCAGATTTCTCCTCCCCACTGTGGCCCACTGGCCCGAAGGGTGAAATCCTTGGATCATGATAATCTCAAGCAGACATAGATCAAACGGTGGATAAAAAAAAAAGCTGTGGATCTGTTTTCCCCGGAGCCAAGATTGTAGCCTTCAGTATCATTCACATTGTTCCAACCAATCAAACGCTTTTTAATGAGCTGCTTTTCTACTGTCTTTGAAACAGAAATCCGCTTCTCTTGTTTAAAGTGGTTTTAACTGGGGCAAGTTCATCATTCACCTTTCTTTATCAATGACAATGGATTCTTCCTGTGGTCTGTAATCTGTTAAAAAGCTCCCATATTAGTCATAAAGGTCAAAACGTATACACGCTAGGTTAACTTCCAACAGATGAAGATGACATTTGGAGACATTTTTGAAAATGCTTCAATTTGATTTCTGGTATCAATTTCGATCATCAGCCGGAATGAAGCTGTTGTTTTTGTCTGTTTATTTCAGGCCAAAGATAAAGTTGTTCGATCCCAGTTTGCGTGCACATACAAAGATGAAGAACTGCCACTGAACCGCGTGCTGGAGTTCCCAAGCACCAGCCAGGTCCCATCCTGTGTGCACGCAGCACCCAAACCCAAAACCCCTCCAGCTGCGGATGAGGAGACAACAACAGGTACAGGTTCGTCCTTTATTTCAACAAATCGTACCGATTTTTAATAAGCTTCACTGCATGCAGGAAAAAGCTCAAAACAAGGGATAGATTTCTGTTTCGTCTGACGCCACAGAGTTGGCCCGAGGCCCAGGCACAACGTCTCAGCTCCAGCCTTGACCTCTTCTCAGCCCCAGCCGTGGGACTGGTGCTTATATCATTATATTAAATGAGTCCCCCTTTCTATAAACCTGCTCACGTCCACATCTGTAAAACCAAAAAAGCACAGACTTTTTGCCCATTTCCCCCCTTTCTGTCTTTTGTTTCGTGGGAATTCAGGCTGGGCTCCATCAGGTTACATGACAGATGTTAAATTTCAACTTCACAGAGTAAACACACAGCCTGCTTCAGCTAGCAGCTAACGTCAGCAATTTCGTCACAGCATTTTCTTTTTTCTTTTTTTTGAATCAGGTTGTCACATTTGCTTCTGCTCTGTTTCAATCTTTCCAGACAAGCCTACTTCTACCTCTGAAAATAAGAAACAGGGCATAGAACAGCGGGGAGTCGCGCTTGGGCCAAGAAGTGGAAATGCCCAACACAGACTTGCAGGAAGTAGAAAGAAAACTGGCGCTCAGATGCAAAACAAGGGGAACAAGAGGAAGCAGGTGGATTCTGACCAGCAGGGGGGATCAGAAAATGAACCTCCACAGAAAAAACAGCCAACTAGTGTCTCAGTGAAAGTACCCAGCAAGAATGTGGGCAAGACATTGAGTAAGAAAAAGCTAATAGCAGGGCAGGGGAAACTAACCAGCTTCTTCAGAGTTTGATGATTATTCATTCTGGTTTCCTGCTTTTGCTGTGGACAGACTGTCAGTAACAAGACGCTCAAACGATTGCACAGGAAGGTTGTTCGTTTGTATGTTTTTAAACTGGTGTCACATGTGAATTTCCTAATTGGGCTGTCAAAAGAAATCACTTTTTCTTTGTCTGATAAATTAGTTCAGTAAAACAGCTTGACAAGGAAATATGCGATTAGCGTTACAGTAGATGAAAGACAAAACTGCGAACAACTCTTTACATTAAACCCATGTTAGCTAGAGCTAACATGGGTTTAACTTAAAAGTAAGCTAGAGCTAGCTAGCTAGCTAGCTCACGTATTATAGTGAAGGACTAGAAACAGGTGTAAACAGCTGGTAAGATAAAACCTTGAACCTATTTAAATATTTGGCATGTGTATTTCATAACATTCAGTCAGAGCTAGGCAAGCTGATTTTTCATGTTTTTAAGCTAAAACTAAGCTAACGCTGCTAGCTGTAGCGCTATGGAGTTCATTTTTACAAGTTAATTAATATACAATTTGTTGGTAAACTTTTGGTAGTCTGGTTAGATTTTGTTAGTAAACATTCAGACTGAGCTGCTCCTAGCTTGCTCCCTGGTTTCCAGTGTTTTTGCTAAACTATGCTAATACCCTGGATGTTGTTGTTTTACATTTAGCTTTCACAGTGTCCCGAATAGTCTCATTTGTCCGTTTGAAAGAGGCTGAATTTGTGCGTCTTACAATTGAATGATATTAAGTTATTGAGTTGATTCATTCATTAAATTAATTTCTTTGAAAAGAGGTACAATGAGACTCTGTTAGCATAAATTTCGCTGAGTCATTTTCTGTTGTTAAATTAACAGATTTAATTGATTACACACAAACTGCAACATCTTCTCCTGTTGAGTAGGGTTTTTTTTTTGTAAAATGCAAATCATTAGGCGTCAAATTAAAACCAGTAATCCTTCTTCCACCAAGGCGAACCTTACCTTCTTGTGTAAAGTGTTTGAATCATCCTGTTGTATAGTTTATATTGAACCATGAAATCTGTAAATATGATGCAAATGTTTCCTTTTCAATAAACTTTTATTTTGTTTTATTTTTTTTTGTACCTGCTCAATTTATAAATACAATTCGGTCTTTTCACACAATGAGGAATATTTTACTCCCAGGACATTAATGGGGGAAGGTGGCAGCTGGAGGTTAGGTGATCCAATTATGCCTCCCAGCAGGGTCGGTACACTCTGCCTATCATGCACCGCAGCACTGAAAGAAGGGAAGAAGAAGACTTACATCAGTCGGAAGAAATATCAAGATATTTTAAATAGTCCTTTACATTTAAAGTTTATTGATACTTAATAAAATCTTGAAGGCTTTGAATGAATACAGAAATATGAGTTTGTCTTGACTTACTGTCAAGTTTGGTGTCTCTCCGACCGATTTTTGAAATTTGCTCAGCAGGGTTGTAGCTCAAGCTTTGGTCTGCGAGCCGAGGGAAGCTCTGAGTAAAGAATGGATTCAGCCCACGAACACTGTGTCCTTTCAGCATCATGTCCTGCAACACATATTGCTCAGTGATTACATGTGGCTCCATTTATTTCCGCGCTGCGGGGTTTGATATTGGTTCAGTAACCGTTTGCAAAGAATAACTTGTTCTGTAACACAGGTGTTCGATCTTTATTTACCAGCGTATCCAAGCCACGGGAACCCCAAATGGAACAAATGTGCTTCCTCCTTTTTACTACATCACAGTGGCCCATTTTTTTTTCCAGATGGCTTGGTTCTCTCCATCATGGCTGCCTGTTCCCCATTATACCGCAGAGATAACCGCCATGTTCACAGCACACTGGGGGCGCAGTCTCCAGATAAAGTCTTTACACATCGCAGCCAAACGTTTGAGGGAACCCAGAAATATCATCATTCTTCCCACTGTGATTCCAATAAAATTTTATGGGATCGTGATCATTTGACCTTTTCAAGCTAATAGTATTTCCCGGTTTTTCCAGCGCTGCTGTTAAAGATTTTCATAGATGTGAGTATAATGTTGACTTAACAGTGGACATAAGGGTGGTGGCCGATTGAAAGGGGTCAAATGTTCAATAAAAGAATTGACATAATGTGCTCTCTGTTGTTGTTCAACTATGGTTAGCTGCTAAACTGTTTATAGAGAGAAATCTCACAATAAATAGTTATGATGCATGACCGTCATTGGCGAAGTAAAAAAGCTGCAAAAGGAGTCCAGCCAAAAACATTTATATGGGATAAAAATAATACAAATAGCTGGTTTCTTTGTTTTTTTTTGTGAGGTTTTTTTTTTGTTTAGCTGACACCACATTTTAAGATTTGGTAAACTCATTCGTACAAAAACTTCTCCATAAACAGACAAGTGTCCATGATACTCAAGTAGAACCAAGACTTTCTGCCAACAGTCTTCATAGGGACTGTTTCTTTGGTAGAAAGTGCGTCAAGTGGAAACAGATTTTTCAATTTTTTTTTTGTATAATATCATTTCACGGTGTACATTGTTCTTGGAAAGACACAATGCTTCTGAACACTTTTCAGTTCTTTCACCTTAAAAAATAAAGTATGTTTCCAGGTAGTTAAAAGTAAACCTTATGAGCTAAAGACCTTTCCCAACCTGGCAACCCGAGTGTTTTTGTTATTAATGGTTTATAACATCTGTCAAAACGATTGATATATACTCATTATTCCTTTTGTTAGATAACTTTTTTGATTTTTACATTTTCCCTGATTCACTCTTTCCCTTTGGATTAGTAGGACCTGGTATACAAAAACTAAGCATTAACTTAGAACATGGAGTATTTTTTGGAAAACACAAAATGATTCCTTCTTGGGAACAGTGAGATTTCACAACCATTTTAACAAAGTAAAAAATGTTTAACAAATGTAATGACTGCTTTAATATATATATATATATATATATATATATATATATATATATATATATATATATATATATATATATGATTTTACGATCTTATTTTCGAATAGGTAGCATCAAATCTACTTATCTCATAATTGCAATGTTTTACTTACTGAGACGAAGATTACTTTGGGACTTTCATCTTCATCCTCCACGTTGTTGTCCAGCACACTTCGTCTGTACACTTGGGGAACCACAGCGCGCTCAGTCATTGGCTCGTCCCTCAGTAACAGGCCAAGGCCGTCTTGCTCTGTCATGATGTCTTCTGCTTTAGTTGTGGGCATTGCCGCAGTGACGGAGAGGCTGCTCAACTCAGAGAACAGCACCAGAGTATACAGGAAAGAGTAAAGAGAGATCATGATGTCTACAAAGTTTACTGCGACAATCTTTGGTTCGATCTTCTCTCGTCTTTCGAACTATAGCGTCTGAGATCTGAGCTGTCTTATATATTCAGTGAGAGGGCTTTTTGTGTACAGGGCAGAATTTTTGAATGTGAAAAAGCTTCACATCCCCTGCAGATGTGTGTTAACCTAAAAGGTGCAATGGTCACCAGAAGTTGAAAGGTCAAAGCAAATGTCCTGTTCCTTCATAAAGAAAATGGTGACTCCATTAAGCCTGTTTAGAGATGTCATGATACAAGGGAATAAAGACTGACAGCAAGAGAGCTCACAAGAGTTTAAAGGGCAGGACTTAATTTAGAATCGTATCCTTTAAAATCCACCTGCTGAAATGAAACCAGCAGGTGACAGGACAAATACACATTTAGAGTCATTTTCTCTGAATGGCATCGGGGGCCTGACGTGGCTGAATAAAACCCTTTGATGCATCACACACAGATGATCAGTAATTGAAGAAAATCTCTGAACATTACCTGATTGTGTGGCTGAGAGAAACAAACACATCTTGGCTGTAATTAGGACAGCTTAACCAAGAGATCATTTGCCCAAGACGTAGGCGGTGGAAATAGAGAAGGATAGATAATGTCGCTCCATTGAATGGTACTCGGGGAATGGGGAGGGGGACAACTTTGCCGAGTATGAGTACGCCCTTAGATGATTGCTGATGTTCATGTTCCCTTTGGGATGAATGATTCAACTAGATCGGTTTTATAATCCAGTTTGTGGGAAAAGCTGTGAAACACATCACTTCAGATTGATCGCATTAGTAGCGATAGTAAGCCAAAGTTAGCATGCTGACATAATCTTGCAAAGCAACCTCAACAACATGTTAGCTTATAAACATTGAGTAACTATAAAATAAAATGTGTTAATATGTGAGCTTTAGAGATGCTTGAAGGCTGGATTCCTAACTTTCTAAGACATGCTAATGTTAGATGTTTCCATTTTTTTATGCAATGCTAAGCTAACAGGATCTTTAATGCAAACTTCTGTTTATGTTACATATTTCAGAATGTCCTAATTATTAGGCTTTTGAAATGCATGTTAGCTGGCTGCCTAGCTTCCTAAGAGAGACAAAGTAAGCTGTTTTGCCATGAATGATCAGTTGTTGTGCAATGCTAAGCTAACATGGAACACGTATTTATTTGTACAGATATGAGTGATATCAAGCTTCTCATCTTAATCCCTGAGCTCTAGAGGATTTTGTTGGCTGGAATTGTAACTTTCAAAGAAGGACATGCTAACGTAATGTTTTTGTGAATTACCAGTTCTTATGTAATGCTAAGCTAGCAGGTCGATGGATGTAACCCCATGTGTATTTCATAGAAAGCAGTATCACGCCTTTCATCTTACTCTTAACAAAAAGAAAAATAAATGTATTTCCCAAAATGAAGAACTTGATACACCACAGCTCTGCAATCAACCCTTAGGGGCATTTGATGGACAAGCACCCACACTAAGGTGGCGTTCATCAAATGATATTAAAGGGTGGAGGCCTTCATGTTGACATAGCTCCTCGCAGGCTTCTTCTCGGCTCAGACAGCTTACCTTATTAACATCACAGGAGCCTCAGGGTAGGGGATGGAGAACCGGGACATGAATAATAGCTATTGAACTCAGCTGAAGTGATTTTACTTGGAGCGGTCAGCCTTTATTTTGTAAGTATTATTGTTGGAGGGCGAGGACTTCAACTGAAGGACTGAACTTGTCCACAGGGGCTCTGCCGTTCCAGCAGAAGCACAACTGAACTTGTGAGCTTCGTTCTCTGTTGTTGTAACCTTTCTCGCTCTTCCTCTCTTGCTGATAATCTGTACCTCCCTTTTCCCATAATTCCACTGATATTCAGTGTGAATATGCTGCTATGGGCACTATAGGCACCCTACAACTCAATGCCACCTATCACCTTTTTTTTGGCACCTGAACTGAGAGGATTCAATGAACTCTGAGATGCGGTAAAGGTCTTTATCTACAGACTGCGATTTTTCCCTGCTGTGAATTTCTAAGAAATCATTACCATAATTTTCTAACAAAAAACGTCAGCAGAAAAAGCCAAGAGTCCAATAATCTTATGAGGACCAGATGTGACTTGGTGGGTATCCATGAACATTATTTACTAAATCTTTGTTTCCACAACGCAGCTCGTCAAACCTTCTATGTTCGCCAATAAACTTTATTTGACTACTGTTTCTGATTTGCATTTGGTGCTGTTTGTAAGCAGGGATAACTGTGTCCAGATTCAACTTGCCTTATGCCTGGTTTAAATCTTGAACTTGAGGAGGTTGCAGAGTAGTTCATCAGCTCTGTCAGCTGCTTGCATCACCTGTCAGTTGTCGGTGCTATATTTCAATCACACCGCCTACGTCTTTGTGCGTAAGGAGACCTCAAAGTCCAGGGCTCATGACATCAGTAGCAGCATTGTTTTATAATCCTCCGGGGGCAACACATTATTTCCTCGTCCTGTTTTAACACACTGCCTTTCATCACCAACACTCATCTTCTGAAAAGGAAAGAAAAAGTAAATACTGTCACAGCAGACGGGGAAACAGGTCCGGTTCCAGGGAAATGTGGTGCACCAATGCTCCTCATGTCTGTGGGTTAGGGTGCCAGACATCAGCGTGCTGCATTCAGGGTGCAAAAACAGAACAGGGGGTATGCATTTCGGGCAAGATTTTTTTTTTTTGCCCAGAGAACAGACCATGGTTTCCTGGAACAATGCAGCTGATGAGAGTCCCTCCAAGGAAAATAAGGCTCTGACATCATGGGTTCTTAAAGCACACAGCTGAGCCAACACTCGCTCCTGCTATAATCAAGCCTCAGTGAATTTCCACTGTCGACTAAAATTGTTAGGAGAATCTCCTCTAATGGTCAACATACTTTTTTTCTTGAAACTACCTGCCTGCTATCATACTCGCTGTAGCATTAGGCTCATAAATGATGGACTCTTGTGTGTCTACTTCTTTTTACATCTGGCCTTGGCACAGGATGTCAATTTGACTTGATCAACTATTACTCATCAAGGCTGGATACTAGCCTCTGTTGTTGTGAATATTTGAGATAAAAAGAAATAAATGCTGAGTTGACAACAACAGAAGCAAAAGTAAACCCAGCAAACTGAACTTCTGTGTGTCCTACCGGAAGAAAAAAAAAACCTAAATGTTTAAAGACTGATGAAGCCTTACAACCACTTTTTCCTCTGAAACAACCAGTAGAATAAGTAGTAAAATTGGTGAGTGTAGTAAAACAGACCACAAGGTCATTGAAAAGACAATTGTGTGCTTAAGATGAGGAGTTGAAGAGTGTGGAGAGATTGTGTTTCAGAGCTTTGTCCAGATTCTGTGTCCTCAGATGCACTGGATCCTGAGTGCACACAGATCAATTGGAACGGGTTACGTTCTTCCCAGAACCATCCTGGTTCTTGAGGTTATACAAACATGTTTGTATTGTGCTCCTTGAGTTTCCATGTAATCTAAATTTAGAATATATGTAGGATAATGAATTTAAAGACCCACAATGTATTGTCATGAAAACTAAATGATGCTGTGCAGATACTTTTCTTTCATTGGCTTATTTGCTATGGCTTGGGCATTGCCCAGGTTTTTCTGCACACAATTTCTCTCTGATTTATTTGAACTCTAAATCTTGCAAGCTTGCAGCCGGCAATTGGACCATTAGGGTGAGATAATTGATTCTGTATTAGTCGTACAAAAGGATGAAATATCATCCAGGATGGACGGGATGACCCGGACCTCAATGACCTCCCCACTGCTTCAAATTTTGATCTCCACCGTTTGCCAGAGAGCCAATTTATCCGGGTTTCTCTCCACATAGACATTTGCTTTTAAAAAAAATCTGCTGACACTGAGTGAGTTAGAACTTGCTGCTGTCACTGTGAGCATCCCACAAAGAGCTGAACACGCAGCTCTGGCCTTTAGGGAGCACCACGCCCCGCTTTGCTTGCTGACCTCCCCAACTCTTAGAAAGTATCACTATGTCAGTCAGCTTCATGTATAGCTGAAACAACTTGAAAGATTTACACATGCTTAAGAGATCAATCTTAGCTTTGTAATTATCAGCTGTTAATGTGTCACAGTGTTCCTCATAAAAGCTTTATGAAGACGTGTGTTGCATAAGGGAGGGAGTAATGTCTTACAGCATGATGATTCCCCAGATATTTGATGAGTGTACATGCATGCTGCATGAAGAAACTCTCCAGTCATTTCTGTGATGTTGACAAGTGGTTTATTCAGCAGGAATGGTGAACAATTTGTCAGTATTTTTTTTTCTACAGAAGGCAACCGAGCACCATAAATAACAGCGCTGTAATCAAACAGTTAGTTGGACAGTGAGCTTCAGGAAATTACATGTTTTATTACAGAGCCGATGATGTCTCAATAACTCTTTTTTTTGTACTGTATTGATTATTTTACATGAGTGAAAAACAGAAATGTTTGACTAGTCCATGGTCACAGGATTGGAAGCTGGTATCATGTCGCTTTCTTCATCACTGCCCGAGATATATACCACTGAGGAACATTTGTTTGGCTCACTTTGCCAAGCTGTATTTATATCAGATACCAGAGACAGTGTGTGAAGGGTGTACTGTAGCTGCAGTGCATTTCAGACAAGGATGGCATTTAAAAAATATTTAATGATCTGGATTAGTTCATGGCATAATAATAAGTGAGACGTTGTTCTCGTTAAAAAGTCTTTGGTCTGTACTTTATTCTGAAAATCTGGGAGGACCAGCCTTGTTGTCCTACCAGATATGTTTTCGTTTTAGCCGCCAGGTTGACTGCATTTGTAAAAAATAGACAAAGTGCATATTCAAATTTCCATTTTAAAATCCTAATCAGCAAAAACAAAAACAAAAACACACATTTAAAGTTGTCTGTGAAAGCACATTTTGATTCAAAGAGCTGCTAACGAATGTCTTGGTCAAAATAAATGAAACTTCTGGCTTGTTCTTCTTAAAGCGAGACTATGTCATTTTGCAGAATATCACATTATGTTAAAACGAAATGCCTGTTTTGCTCCGTTATGATCGTTAGGTACAGCAAATTTTTCAAATCTTTATGTGAAATATCAAGATATAGCCAGACAGGAGTTAGCTTAGCCTAGCATGATTTTAAACTTAGCTAAACTGCTAGCTTGGCTCTGCTCAACAGCAACTCGAAAGAAAACAGCCTTAGCCTTAGCATAAATAGGTGGCATACATCATTGAAGCAGCTAGCTAAAAAACTACACGCTGCTATGTCCACCAACTACAGGGGTTGCTGTCCGTAATGAAGTATTAAATAAGTACAATTCGTCGTTCAACAAGGTACAGTAAGAAGGTCTTGGGAAGTGGATTTTGTTAACTTTTCAAAAGGTTATTTGCCCCTTTGCCTGACCAAAGACTTTGTCTTTAAGCTAGCTGCTCTATGATATTACGTGCTATAACATTGGCTCTTAAATACTACATTTTTAGTTTTTAAAGATAGATAATAGTTTGTTGTTCTGACGTGTGGCCACAGGGGGCGCTGTTGAGCAAAAGTTACAAAGTCTCGCTTTAAGTGTTTTTTTTTTTTTTTTTACAATCAACACATTGGCTTCCAGTGAAGTGCATGTACACACTCATCAGACAAAAGCACACCATGAATTTTAACAATCTTAATACAATTGAAAGAATTAAATTTCACAGTACTTTTGTCAAGTTATTTGGCATAAGGGATGTATTTTGAGAAAATAATTCAAAAAACAGTAGAAAAAATAGCATTTTGCCTTCTTGGGACCACAACATTGTATTTTCTTTTTTCTTTACTTTTTTTTTTTTAAATCTCCATGCATTCACAGATTTCACACAGTTACATTTATTCGCTTACACTACTACCTTATTGAAACAGCTTACAAATAAAAACACTATTAAAATGGTGGCCACAAGGCTGTGCAAAAGGGAAGACCTCCGAAGCCCTGCCATCTGTCTGTCTTAGCCATCTCTTGCAAGTAACAAACTACAAAATAGCACCATTATACAGTGGATAGGATTCTTAATACAGTTTTGTTATATGAAACCATCATGTACAATGAATGATAGTAATGCATAGGTTAACATAAATGGGAGTACTGTTTGATTATACACAGGCAGAGGAGGCAGAGCCGGAGCTGAGATGTCTCGGGCCTTTTTTTTTTTTTAGTATGTGTGAGATAAAATTACTGTAAATCCACACAGAGGCTTGAACAAACAGGCATTACTGTCAGTCCCCATGCAAGGATTTCCTAGAACTGTTTTTTTTTATTTTTTATATGAAACGTGTTTGTGGACACCTGACCCTTGCTCATGGTTACACAACTCTCATTTACACTGTGGGTGCTTTGTAGGTGTGTTTGTGTTCTGTTATTCGTGTGCTGGATCTCACATCTACAGGAAGACACGTTGTTTTGGTGTGCAATATGTACCAAATCATGTTATCTTTTGTGTTTCGTCTTTGTTGGATTGTGTAACAGACGCAGATTTTCTCTGTATTCTTAAACTGATTGAAAGCAATGCAGTACAACCAACAACTAAAGCAACAGAAATATTGGCATTTTTAAACTAGTAGAATTAAATAGACCAAGATAGTTCAATCAATACACTTTCTATTGGTAAAGCTTTTGATAAAGCCTCTCTTGAACTAAGATGTTGGCTGCAAGGGTTTTCACTGAATCTGATCGTTGTTTACTTGCTGTGACTAAACTTTGATGACTTGCGCTTGACCTTGAACACAGGCCTCCACTCAGACTCAAATGTTGATCGCCGGCCACTGGATTGTTGACAAAAAAAAACTGGATTTGGCCACAGTGGTGACATGTGAAACCGATGCAGACGACAAACATTTTGCCTGATTGTCGATATTTGACTTATTCCACTGACTATGCCAAACGCACTTTGATTCCACTGATTGACCCATTTTGGACAACCACACACGCACCATGTTCTAAAAAGTCAAAGAAATTTTAAATTAAATGTAAGCGTCTGGTTATTTAAGTTTTTTGATTAATCACAATGGTGTTTTGGTAGTACTCACTGTTCCTTTTAAAATTCCCCCAAAAGGCTCTTGTTCTGTTGTTACAGAAGTTTTTGGATTGTATTTTTCAGGCCCTCAAAACTTCCTGAAGCTTAGATGGGATTTGGATCACACTCAAACCCTCAAGGTTTCCACTTGGATAGAAGAACCCTGCTTTTTGTCAATGAAAACTGGAGATTGGACTTGAGGATAATCGTAAAATAACTGATACTGAACCACCTGGTCTTTGTCCTGTAAAGATAACCTCGGTTTTACTTATGAAAAAACCCTCAGTAATGCATGGTGCATAAAAATATTTTTTTATTTTGATTAAAAAGATTTAGCTCTGCAAAGTCTGAGGGACGGAACTGATCACAATTGCTCAAGCCTGCTGCTCTCTGATTGGCCAAAACCCACATCCATTTACACCTTTTTCCTGGAGCCAGGGGACGCTGCAACTCACACTTGGAGGTAAAATAAGCTCTTGATCGTGTCTCAGCAGCTAAACTAGTTTGTTACATTGCATTAACAAAGAATTCCTCCCTATATGGAATGGTGCAGTGTATTAAAATAATCACAAGAACCATCATCAAAACCTCAAACACCTCTTAGCTCTCAATTACTTCTAAGAGTGTTTGACCATTGTTAGCCTCCTTGTTGTTTTGTTTTACAGTGAACCATTCCACAGGGGTACCAGGTAAGGCCACTCCCTTCTCTCTTCCCAATTCGCTGGGCATTTGTCCATTCGTTCCGTCCCTACATTCTGTAATTTCTGCCCCCTGTGCTGCCTCGACTTGAGTTTTTCGGATGAACTTCCTGCAACGAAAGAGAAACAACAATTTAGAAATAATTCAGAGATGCAGGACTGACTTAAACAAGTATCTCTCGCTCTGCAAGCCATAGACATAGTCTGGTCTGCACGAGGAAATGCTTCTCTTAAAAGAAAGTTTCATTAATTAAATTATTTAACTTGAATCAAAAGTAAAGTCGAATGGCAAACACTTAAGTTAGCATGCTAGGTGAAAGGGTTATTGGCTTGCTAGCTTCTAATCTTCAAGATACAAACAGCATTGGTTATGAGGGAAAGTTAGATAAGAAAATGATTTCCTAAATCAACTATGCTTATATAATTATAAATAATAAATATAATTATAATAAATTGCACTAACTAGTCTTAAAAAGGGAATAAATGTTTTGTATGAAATATTTAGGCTACCCTACAGAGCTAGCATAGGTTATGCTACAGACATGCTAACTGCTTATTTCCAACCAACTACTTGATTGCGCCATCGTTTTAAATCGCAGATTAACACATATATAAATATAGATTGGGTCATGGCTGCTTATTGTTTTTGTTTTTTTTGTTTGTTTTTTTTACAATGGAGCTTAGTACAGAACAGCTGCAATAAGATTTGTTTTTATATTCAATATTTCAAAGCTTGAGAAAAAAAATCAAATTTCTGTCTGACTTTAACAGAACAAATAGAGAAAAACTTGTATAGCTCAACAATTCTATGATTATATAATACAGCATAATTCATAAATTAATGATCAGATGAGCGATGTGTAAGCCACTGCACACGTAAAGGCAGTGCTTTATCTCCGGCACCTTCCATGTGCCCATCTGTTATGGTGAGACGGCAGAATTTCAGCACATAATGTACAGTAGCAGTGTGGAGATCCCGCCTGGGGAACGGGAGTGCCACTGGGTCTACCACAAAAACCACTTAGTTCCTTCTCTTGCTAATGGTTTTTCTTTTTTGAGAGAAGGCTAAAAAGAACACAGTCCAATCTTAAAAGGATCACACCATCTAGCTGGCTAGCAACAAAGGGATGAATCACCGTCCACATTTAGACCTCACACTCTCTTTCTTTGGACTATAAAATTAATAGGGATTTTTTCTTTAAACTCTGTTGAGATTATATGATTTACAGAGCATGATTACATGCTTAAAACAAAAACAAAATGAGATGAAACATACCTTAAATGATGAATGACTATGTCCAGCTGCAGGTCTCTGTGGAAGGAAAATAAAGGCTTTTAAGTCTGATGAATTAGTGAGTCTTGCTCTTGTAAGCAGCTAGCATTTTTAACCAATTAAAGCAGCATTAGCCACTTAGCTTAGCTTAGCATAGACTGAAACTGTGCAGGCATGTTGTGTATCTGTTCGGTGCTGTGCTCACCTTTTTGTTTTTTGTCTTGTCTGCTTGCTGTGCTGTCCTACGCTCTGTGCCTCTGTCCACTTTGTGCCCAGCGGTACTAACCTTAGGCGCTCTTGGCATATCTGTGTGGCGCTGTGCGCGCACAGAACGAGCAGCCTTGCTAGTCTTGGCGGGTGCGCAGTACATCTCCAGGCGTCGCAGCTCACAGCTTTGGAAGCAGCACTCGTCCACAATGCCACGTGACCGCCGTGCATTTGGCCCGTAGCCTGTTGGTTTACCTGTCGAGAAGAGACACACGAGGAGTAAGTAGCTGAGGAGACAAGATGTTTTTGCAATAACCAGAGTTATGGGTGGTAATTCATGAGTTACAAATTCCTGTATTTTTACAAATCCTAAAAAGTAAGGAAAAAGAATAAGGAAACCCACTGTTAAGATTGTTCAATTTCATAAGTGTGGGTCTGGGTACTTAATATCAGACTGCAAGCTAATGTTAGACTAGCTAATGCTAAACCTGAGACCTAGGTTTGGTCTACAATTTAGGTTTTATGTGCAGTTTCAGAAACATGACAGGTCTAGCAACTGTCAATCAAACTCCAATGATTCCATGATTCAGAGCCCTCTCCCCACCCCCCATATTTTATTTATTTTAACAGCACAAATATATACAATTTAATTTTGGCTGGCTTCCAGACAATATGTTTAGAATTAAAAAAAAGGCCACCTCATGGGACTGATTCCTCCGATATATAAGCAGTCTTGATGACATAGACTTCCTCTGAGTAAAATTTACAGTGTATCACATTGCACACCTTGGACCTTTTTCTGGCAAGCTGCTTCCCAGCATAAAGAAAGGCTGCAAGCTCCCAAACATTGAGAACATCACAGTCAGCCATTTGGGCTCAGGTGTCTTTTACATAGAGGCCAGTCCAGTGATGCCAAACCACAAGACTTCTGGGCCAGCTCAACCTGCGAGAACAGCCAGGCAGGTTTTTGAGGCTGTTCCCCAACCTCTCCGTCCAACTGTTCATTCACATTTTAATTTGGCAGACGACTGATTGCCCTGGAGTTTCTCTCGTAGCACATTTGTGCTGAATCATTGGCAACATGCACCTTTAAGGTCAAAAAAACAGCCCTGTTTAAATGGCCAGCTAAGGGGAGGTGCACCTTGTGTTTGGGTCTGTATCATATCACTAGAAACAAAAATGTAAATCATTATTTAAAGGAGTGATACTCAAGTTGTGGACTCAATAAACACGTTAATCGTTAGCATGACATCAATACCCACTACCCCCCAGAACCCACCCTGTTTTGGTGGCCTTTACAAAATCTCTTACTCTCCATTTATAGTTCCCTGCTCACCTTGTGCAATATAGCCCTGATGGGCTTTTCCCTGTTACCAAATAAAATAATAATAATTTAATATGGCATTTACAAGAAGGAAATGCCTTTCCCTCTCAGAGTTAATAGCTCTTGGCTCAGGAGCTTGCCAGTGCTGACAAAGTGCATTAACTTCTGCTCTCTGTCTGCCTTGTCCTGACAATGTTGTGGACAGAGAGCAGCTTTCATTCAGAAACAGAAGCATCTTTCCCTCCGGACCCAGTAGACACAGATTCGAAGACAACAGAGGTGCGAATGAGAGAGGGTGCAAGAAAATGGGGAGGCTTTCATGTTGCACATCAGGTAGAATGATGCTAAAAATACTTTGTGTGCCTGCATTATTCACCAAACACAAGAACCGGATTTAGCCAGATCTCAAACTGCCTAAATGGGTTTGCTAAATTAAATATGTCAGTGACAAAATAAGCTTACTTTAGCTTTTTGTTACAGCATTTTTAATAAACCTTGGCTGCTAAACTAACACCTGATGTGAAGACATTTGACAAAGGAGAAATATAGCATTGAGCCCTGTTCAGCGATTATATAATGGTTGCTGAAAGCCAAAAGAGGGGCCGGGCCTCATTGCCTGGCCTGTTTTTCAGTCCCTCCCAATAAAGCTTTACAAATTAACATCCGCTATTGTTCTGAAAATAGCCCGCAACCCTGCTGTACAAACAGCTGGAAGGGAGGGAAAAATCAGCTGGCACCGGTTGCAACATGTAGGATAATCAGCTTGGGCAGGTTGGGGAAAAACACGCATATGATAATCAGGTTTCAAAGCTTTGGGAGGTTTTAAACGCTTCAATTCCATGGATAACTGCTGTAATCCTCCATAAACAAGGAGTTGTGCTCTGTGACTGTTGCTTAACAAATATGAGTAAACAATGGTTTCTGCCAGTGATTCTCGCCTCACAGCCCCTACAGCTGTTTGAAACGGACTCAGGATGGAGGATGCGTGTCGATGAAAGTCAGATTAGAAAGCGTGTGTCAGCGTTTCAGCCATCGTGACGAGGCAGAGTGCAGTTTTGTATCTCTTACATAATTCAAATGGAATACCGTTGCTGCATAATTTAAATAATATGTCAGGGTTTAAAATGGGTGTGGGACCCATCCAGAGAAAGTATATTCAAAGGTTTTACATTTTAATGTTCAATATGTTTACGGCTTAAACTCTTAGTTTCTGTTACGCTTGTAAATTA
Source organism: Symphodus melops (assembly GCF_947650265.1). Lineage (NCBI taxonomy): Eukaryota > Metazoa > Chordata > Actinopteri > Labriformes > Labridae > Symphodus > Symphodus melops. The sequence goes on from NC_136712.1 coordinate 2,909,509, forward strand.
CTAGTTAAATCATTAAAAGATGTTATTTTCACAAAGCAGCCAGAAAGCCTGCCATGGTACGAGATTAATAGATCAGGAATCAGCGGGGAGTTCAGGGGCGGTTTGCTGATGATGCTGTCGAGTGTGAAATAGCAACAAGGAATGCTGGTTTGTGTGAAGGCTTCAGAGACACAGAAACATTTTACAGTACTTATTAAATCTGATTTTACAACATAAGAACAATTCTCTCCTTAGCCTTCATGGTTAAAGAAAGTCTTTATATTCAGACTAAATGTACCAAGTATGTTCATTGGTATGTATTTGTCTGACCAGTGCTGCACCTTGCTTGACGATGTCATAATATATATTTGGTAAAGTTGAGGATGAGCCCTTTGTTTTTGCCAGAGAACTTAATTACGAAAGAGGAGGGTTCTGAACTTGTTTCAAAAGTTTCTATTGATTTTTTCTGTGTTTGTTTCCTTTGGAAAGAAATGTGTAAATTTGTCATGATTCCAGTCTGACTAAAGGCCACATCCTCTTGGCATGACGTGCCAAAAACTTTCCAGAATACCTTTGAAGACCATGATAATATAAGAGTAATGCGGACCGTTCATTTAAATCATTTACATCCATGCTAATTTGTAGGCGGCCTTTTCAACTGAGAACTGAATCAACTGTGAGACAGAATCAACTGTCTGTGGTTGATGTGTTTCTTTTGATGCCATGGACTGCTATTTGAGAGCATCAGCACACATAATGTTCATTCCTCTCAGGATCGGCACCGGAGGGGGATGGCTGGACTCCCTCATTCCAAAGTGGTACAGAAAACCTCTGAGTTTTACAGCTTGGTCATGGTCAATAAAAAACGGTGGATTCTTGGAGCCTGTGCACCCGCTCATCCTGCAAAGTGTCAGGCAGTTTACTGCTGAGTAGGGACTGCGAGAGCTGCTAAAGCACTGGAAACTATCTCTTTATCACTGGTACCACATAGAGTTTATGGCAAGTGTGAGGTGTTCCTCACATAACTATGCCTTGCCATTGGATCCAAATTGGCTTCCACCAGAATTATGTGTAATAAAAAAGGAATACTTGGGGACCTAGCGGTTAGTAAGTGCGCCCAATGTACAGAGGCTACAGTTATCAAAGCAGACAGCCTGCGTTTGAATTCCACCTGTGGCTCATTTGCAGCACAAATCACAAAATTGTGAATTTGAATCAAGAAGAACAAATATTTTACAAAGTGTGCTTCTGTTGTCAGTTCCTGCACACACAAAAAAAGTATTATTTCGAATACTTTTGAATAATCTTGCACACCGTTGTTTGAATGTTTTGGTCTTTTTACAGCACCTTTGTATTAAAACCATGGGTACTTTTTTTTTTTGTTGAGCTTTTGCCTTTATTTTGATACAACAGTGAATGGAAAAGGAAATCCAGAGAGAGAGAGTGGGAAATGACTTGTAGGAAAGGAGCAGAGGGTTAGACTTGAACCATGGCTGCCCACTTGGGGGACTTCAGCCATGCATTGGGCATGACATAACTACTAGGCCATCAGCCCCCTAGCCACAAGGAACTTTAAAACCAGTTCCCTTTATCGAGGGACTATGGAGACCCACTCAATTTCAGCATATAGGGCATCATGTATGGTACTGCATTCCCATTCTGCATTTAGAAGGGCACTCAGTCCTGTTTCTTTGCACTCTGGGCCATGGTACAAGTCACCTTTCAAGGCTTATGTACCTCAGAGGAGGGATGCACTTGGAAGGAAGTTCGGCTGCCCAAGAGACGGTACGCCTTACTTCTGGTTTCGCTACGCCAAAGTGAATCGGGCATTTTTAGCTCTTCAAGACTTCTCATATTCTCATAATTAAAGGATCATTTCTCCCAGGTCTTGACACTCTAATGTATCCCTCATTTTATACAGTAGCAAGTAGAATACAGTGCAGTGCCTATTACATAAGCACAGGTTTTAGTAACTTGGTTGTGATTGACTATTGAGCCCAGACCTGGGACACTTGGACACAGCTGTTTAAGAGATGAGAGTCGCTGTTCAGCGGTGTGTTAAAAATGGAGAGTTGGTTTGGTGATCTCTACACTAATGTCCTTGTTTTCCTTCGACCATTATGTGGTTGGATGAAGCTGTTAAAGGGTGTCAAAAGTAAAGTAAAAGAGTGTCCTCAAATCCCTTGTCACTCGGCCTTACCTAATGTGAAGAACTAAATGTGGTCGGCTATCTGGCCTTCCTTTTCATGAGATGCCTCTTTGTTCAGCAGAAGAGTCATTCAAAGAAGGGGTCAGAGATTTTTAGTCCAGGTCTTATTTGAAAAGGACACCTTTTCTCTGATGGAGAACACACAGGAGGTCTTTCTTCAGATCTCCGCTGAGTGTGTCCACTGTAAAACTAGCGAGAGGGGGGCGGTGGAGGGGGTGTCCTGATCATCCTGTAATCCACATAATCCCCTGCTGCTGATGGACAAGGCCTAGCTATGTGTGTTTGAGTGTAAGCATGCATGCAACATGCTGTTTGCACATTCTACCTCTCTCTCCTCCAGCTCTGCGTTTTATAAAACCGACAAGGACTCACACTGAGGAAGAAGAAGAAAAAGGCTCATCAATTGCTGCTAAAAGTTCAGTTTCTTCTCTGCTTTCAACCACCAGTTCATATCCTATTGGACCAAGCCAAAGCTTCTAAATATCTTAGCACTCTTCATGTTTGTATGACCTGTTTTAGAACATGGTGTACCGGCAATGAGCTCTTGGTGAAACATGACGGACTATTCAATTTCATATTATTTCAGGAGAGATAGTGCATCAGTCCTCTTGCGCAAATCAGCAGTACGATCATTTACCTCACACTCCATCTAGAATAAGTGTGACTATTTTAGCAAGAAGTAATAAAATATCATGAGGTCTAGGAGTAACTTAGCGCAATACCTATATAGCCAAAAAAGTCCCATAACAGATTTGATTCATTGAGTGAACATCACAGTGAAATCATCCCACTGCTTGGCCTTCTCAAGCATTACAAAGACAACTGAGGATTTCTAGGTCAGGCTAATAATGGGAAAAACTGACTATGGTTATGGATTTTCTTATGTTTCATAGCCCACAGTTTGTTTCATTACCTTTCAAAAAAATTTCCACCAACTAGTATTTAGCATTTCTGTTGGGGTGTGGAATCTGAGGTCTTAAAATGCCAGTGTGCTACTTTACTGGTGCCATGTGTAAGGTGGATTGGCAAAATCCCTATGAGCACATAAAGCCCACTGTAGTTGCAACACTGTCTCTGGACACATTATCAGTCTGAGGGCTGCCAAGTTCAACACGGACAGACTAGAGGGGAAGAGTTCAGGGAAAGGAGCACGCCTCCTTTGGCCGAGCTGTTATGCTTCACAATCCCTGAGACGACAGAACCCAAATGGATTCTCCAGATATTTTTACGCTAACAGCCACTGGAACATGTGGTGACCGACGGAGAGGAAAAGGAATGACAGCAAGAATATGAGAGAGCGAGAGAAACAGAGGAAGACAGGGAGCAGCATATTTTCCAAAGGCAAGGCACCCTGCTGCTAAAACCTCATCGTCTTCTCGGTAAAAGGATGGAGTGTTTTGTGAAATACAGCTCATTTTCAACACAGAAAAATGTGGCATTGATAGATGGATGCTGTGCAGTTCTGTGACTGTACAGTGTAAGGTAATGCGGGAAAGAAAAACACGTTCCTTGTACCACAAAAAAGTCTGTTCCTGCTTAAAAATTGTATTCTGCACGAGGATTCATGACTTACATTGGCCTCCATTCAACACTCTCTCATGAGATGAATATGGACAGTAGTGCTTTACTTCTATGGCCTATGAGACAAATTCACAAGGCTGTTGTACAACTCTCTCAGTAGCCAACACTTTGTCACATTCTCACATCATCCAGTGTCTGGACGCCATCATACTCTTTCAAAATCTTGAACAATTCATCGACTTCAAGCCAGAAATTCGGACACTTCTTGGGACGTTTTTACAAACCCCAAAACTGAGATGTAAATCTCAGGGAAGGGGCTTGTAGTTAGCTTAAAGAGAACATATTATACCCCTTTTTCATCTTTTCAAACAGTCCCCCTGTGGTCTAAATGAAATGTCTGTGCTTTGATCAAAAAGAAACCAGAAACTAGCTCTCTCAAAACGCTCTGTTTTGGTGTGTGTGTTTCTTTAAATGCAATGAGCCCCGCCTTGAGTTTTCCTTGTCGACTTCACTCCTTCGCTGGCAAGAATATAAATGGTGGACCTGCGCAAAAGTTTTTGGGGGCTGGAGGTAGAGTCCATGGATGGAGGTACCAGGTGACTCACAATCCAACTTGTGATGTCAAGACTTTACAATATAAGAAATTGCAAACAAGAATAAAATGAAAAAGTCCAACTGTATTGATCCTCGCATGACATTGATGTTGAACGCGACGTTTGAATTATTAGAGAATTCTTTATGATGATATGCCTTGATCTTCTCCTACCTTTCAGTCTTACTTATAAGAACACAACCATTTATACAAGAGAAGTGCTGCTGCAAAGGGAATTCAAAGACCAAAATGTCTTAAATGGCAGAAAACTGGCAATCGAGCAGTCTGTCATGACCACTTCACAGCGTGACTGTGTTGCCAGCAGCATCTGGATGAACAAGACTCACAGCTTTGCAGCAGCTTGGTGGCTCTCCAACGGCTCCCTGGCAAGCGACATACAAAGGACCCAATGCAGAAAATGATGTTGACTGGTCATGGAAAAGCTGCATGCTTGGCCGGAGGAATGTTGTGGTGGTTTGGTTCGGAGCAGTAGCAAGGTGCATGGTGACATGACTGCCAGACAGAATGTCGGTACGAGATGACTCAGCGAAAACAACTCGATTCATGTTCAGTGACACAGTGGATTGTTCTGTGTGGCTGTTTGAAAAGTATTCCTACAATGTTCTTGTATGGCGACGATAGCAACATGGGAGGATGGTTAAGGGTGGACAACTGGAACTGATGAGAAGATTACTTGTTTGAGGTTGGGTAGTTTGGTTAGACTGTCATCTTTGGGAACATACACATTCCCAGTTCTAACTTGTGCCAAATATGAACCTCTTTACTTGGCTGTAAGAGGCTTTATGGACAGGATGGGAGAACACAGTTAGTGGACCAACAAGTCTGTCTGTCCTGCCAAGTATCCAATATACTTTACATCTAAAACAGTAAATAGTTGGTAGGTTAGGGGATCAGTTGTCTGTTATGGCAAACCAAGATTTGTGACCTTGGCCTATTTTACCATCTCTCAGTCAAAGCAAGACAACGATCCCCATACCAGATATTCTTTAACAATACAGTATTGGAGACCATCCTCGGCCCTGTAGCTGCAAACATTTGCTCGAAGATCAACAGGTCAATGGTTTGGGTTAGTGCATGGAGCCTCCACTAATACTTGAGCTAGCATTGGGGCTTTCAGGGGTTTGCTGCCATATAGATGGGTTGCTCAAATCTCTACTGGGTCAATGTTTTGATTCAAACCCCAGAAATCCTTTTTCTGTTTGAAACAAGAGTCCTGCACATGAATATCCATGATTCAAAGTCCATTGGCCGGTTTTTGCCAAACCCCCAAGGATGTCTAGGTCTAATGGTCATGCCACCATTTAGATCCAAACTGAAATATCTTGATCATTGGTTGGATGATGCCCCCAAAAGGATGAATCCTAAAGACTTTGGTGACCTCTGAAGGTTTTCAATCCCACTGTCACGTTTTGTGGGAAATGTTTTAATAATTGAAAATAATGACATTTGCACCCCATCTACTACCAGCAAAACAAATGATATTATTTTTAGTTCTGGCTAATGGCAATATGGCAAAAAGGTTGTTTTTTTTACATAAGCATATCAGCTGTCATCTCACAGGTAAATTGAGGTTGATTTTTAATCACACTTTAATAAAATGTGACTTTTAATGGCTTAAAATGTGCATTTCTCTCCTTGACTGAGTCTGGGATTCAAGGACCCCACTCCCTTTCATCCCCCCACAGACTCTTATCTTCTGACTGTCATCACATTTGAGACAGCTTATCTACAAACCAGTTTCAGGTGAAGATAATTCATTACTGGAAAATGATGCACCTGCAGATGCATGTGCTGCTAATTTCCAATAGAAAATCTTATAGCTGACATATTCTCCCATGTGGAAAATCTTAATTCATGTTGGGACTAAACCAAACCATTAATACTGGATGGTTGTCTCTGCACAGATGTGAGAGGGACAGCCATGACTTTAGAAGCGATATGAAGGTTCTCCAGGACAATCAGAGCAGATGGATGGCAGCCAAAGAAATATGAATAATGAGGTTATAAAGCTCCGCTCTGCAGTGTTTGAGCCAGCCTTATTGCAAATGCACAGTCACACAGTAAGTCTCTCTGACAGAAAGATCAGGATACATGTCCTGAAGTGGAACATTGCACCTAACCTTGGTAGCTCCATATATCCTTTGCTGTTCTGGGCTGGGTTATACCCTTAATGGAAAAATCTGAGATTTAAATCCTTGATCGTTGGTGGAGGGTTTTCTTTGGGTCGCTTTCCCTTCTCTGATGGAAAGAAAGGAAAAAACTTCACTGCAACATTTAGTTTCTACCCCTCCTTAAGTTTCCACTGAAAGCCCTTTGCCCACGGGCACAAGTCTGCCACCAACTGTACTTATCATATTCCATATTTCGTTTAGGCTTGCTCGCTCATAATCTGGGCGTCTGTCCATCATTGAGCAGTAAAACAAGTTATGGATGTGTACATGAAGATGTAACAGTATAAGAAGAATGAATGAAGGAAAAAAGGGAACATTAATGCAGGAAGCATCAAGACAAGATGTCAAACTGGCTGCTTTTTTATTTATGAGCTCGCTGGAGGTGGAGAGCTCGGGGACGGATACAGCCAACCTTTATGAATAAATAAAAAGGTGCACTTACTGAAATAAAAGCCTCTCTCTCCACACACAAACTGCAGCGTGTCGACCAGCTCCGCCCCGCACAGGGTCTCTGGGCCCGCCCCTGTTGCCGTAGGAGTCAGGGTGAGGATGCACAGCAGTAGTGAGAGGGTGTGGCTACAGGAGATACAGCACATTGCACTCTGCAGAACAAGGAGAGAGATAGCGTTAACATTTGCACTGCTGTTGAAGACAGAGCATCACCAGACGGAGAGGTTTTCATATCAACAAAATGACTTTTAAAGTCACTGCTCTCCATGTGCACTAAATCTGCTGTGACAGTTGGTGGCTCTGTGCCTTGCTCAAGGCACATCACTGGTGGCAACACCAAACATTTTCCCACATAAAACCAGTGGGCTGAAAGCTTGTTTCCCTCACTTCCAGGTTTCCCTCTGCCAAAGGAGGGAGATATACAAGGAATAAAAGTGGCCACAGATGGTAACTTTACAGGGTTTTAGAGATTGGAAGGAAAATGTATTAAATCCAAAGTTGCACTCGGTGCCAGAGTCAAACAGTCAAACAGGAGCCTGACTCATGAGCTCTGATGCTTCGGAGCGCCTGTGCGCAACCGAGCAGAGCGCGTCCAAATTAAAACACACATTTCTCTTTGTAACACCGCTACTCAGCCTCTGCAGATACCTTCAAAAGTTAATAATGATGCAAATTATTCAATACATGTAAATCCCCCCCCCCCCCACACACACACACACACACTGAGCACTCATAAATGCGTTTTCGGCGCTTCTCTTGTGCCAAATAAAGAGCTTTCCAGCGCGTTTTTACGCATAAACACAAAGTGGTTTAAAATTGAAAAAGGAGAGTAAGAGATGCAAAAATCTGCAGGGTTCTTTCCGAACCACACTGTGAGATGGAAAACTACTCCGCCGCCAAACCCAAGCGAGGAAGCTGAGGGGGGCAAAAACACATAATAAAAGGAAGAAACACAGACCAATATCTATCCATCTATATCTTCTTACAACCCGAACTACACTGTCCCGATGCACGGTCGTCGTTCATGTTGAAGCTCTCCCCTCTCTCTTCTCCCCGCACGTTAGATATTTAGCACTTAATAAATGCAGACTCAGCAGTAATTACTTTGAAAGTTGCACAGCTGCATTAAGACTTTCTGGTGGAAAAGAGCGCAGGGCGCACAGAAGCGCTGAGGATGAAACATCCATTCATCCGAGCAGTGAAACTCATGCACGTCATGTCAAGATTTCTGATGGAAAAAGTCAATTAACATAGAATGGGGGGCAACATATTGTAAAGTGTTATAATAACTATCAAGACATGCAGCAAAGTTATCCAACGACTGTATAAAAAAAAGAAAAAAATCTGAATAAATCCACATTTATCATGCATACAAAGCAGTAAAATCAAAAATAAGCGATGAATAGTGATTTCTATTGTTTCAAATTAAACTAGGATGCTCAGTGCAATAAGTGTGCAAGGTGATAATATAAAGTGTCAAAGGAAATCAGGTAAGTTACCTTGAAGACATCACATAAATGCCACTGAAAAGAAAGAGCGCTAGACATCCCCACGGGTCTCCGCAAGACAAAGCCCGGCGAAAATGAACTTGTTTGAAGTCATTAAAAACGGGGAGAAAGAGGATGAGATGCGGGCAATGTCACATCTCAATATTCCGACTTTGTTCCATTGCGCAGGCTCGTTTTGGAGAAGTGAGATTTAGCGAACAGGAGACGGATTTAGAGAGAAAATCCCTCACATTTATCTACATTACACAGACATTTTCAACAGGAAACAGCTGGGGCAGCATTTGCCTCCTACTCGTCCTAAGTTATTCATTAAGGATTTTGGGCACATATTCAAATAACGTCATTTCTCTTTTTTTTTTTTTTTTTTTTTTTCTCAGAACGGGATTGAATTTTGATCTCTCTAAGACTTGGTTAGTAGTTCAGATCAACAGAGAGAGAAAAAAGCACTGCTGCTCCACCAGCAGCAGCAGCAGCCTACACTCACACAACACGATATTTCATGCTCTGAAAGCTGGACAAGGAGAAGTTAAAGACATTTGGAGGGTTAGGATTCAAGAGCTGTTTGCTGTGCGTAATTTGGCACTGCGGAACTGTATCCAAAATCTGACTTAATGAACGTTTTTTCCATTTCCACGCAATAATCCAAATTATAACGGCACAAGATATACATTCATGTAAACTTGTTCACTATGCAGGGCACAGAAAAAACTAGAGATTACCAAAAAAAAGTCTGTTTCAGTCCAAATTTCAGATTTTTAGCTGCATTCTAAATAACGAATTTCTTCCGTTTTATATGATGAAATTGCGTCAACTCGTGCAGGTTTGCGTGCAAATGGCATGCTTTCCTACTGGACGGATAAACGCTTGATGGCACCCAGTAACGGCCCCAGTGCTCCCACTGTGGGTCTAGGGAGAAATAGCCCAACAGTGACAGACCGCAGCTTCACACGAGGCGATGGCTTATAGAGACTTGTTTTTAGCACTGATCCAACCACTAAACATGAGATCAGTGCTGCGACCCAATCATAAAACGGGACACCAGCGCGTATCCCAGCTTGCACGGCCGGTGTGTGCATCATCACAAGCGCATGTGGTCGGATCCAAAGGGGACCGCAGCCAACGACACGCAACAGTTAGGGTCGTTGGGGTAAAGTGGGTCAAAACTGCAGGCACGATCAAATGTCCCCGCGTGACACGGACAGCTCTGCATTACACTCACAGAGCTGAAGCCAAAGAAGCGTCTCTCATCCATATTGGAGCTAAATGATTGGTTTCCAACATGAGGTCCGGGTCACTTGAAGGGGACGCAGGATGCATGAGGGTGGTCAAAAGTCGCAAAGAGTAAAAAGCTGATTTCAAATAATGAAGTTTTGCTTGTTGGGTGAAATCTAATTGAGTTGAATCATAATTTTAACATTCTTGAGAAATTATTTAATATGTAGAATATAAAATATTTGAAATGTGGATCTATCTTTCAGTCAACCTAACAACAGGCTGAGAGCTGGAGGCGGGTCAGGTCATCTATGCGCCTTATCGTGAATAACTGTTATCCTAGATTAATGGATGAGTCATCAAAAAATCAACTCCCCGTAAAGTGTTTGCTGATCGAGACATGAGTGAATCAAACATATTTGGTTTCATGAACCAGGCTGTAAATATGGTCATTTCTGCTGTAAATACAGCCCTTTTTTTTTGAATGGGTGTGTATGTGACTTCCTGTGCTTCTGCAGCCAGCCTCTAGTGGACACTCAAGGAACTGCAGGATTTTAAATTTTCAGCATCAGCTTCATTTTTCAACACTGGAGCTTGCGGCTTGTTTTACACTCGCTCGTGAACACCTTGGTTATCCTTTAATAAAGTTATTAAACAACGATGCGATGATCATGTGACGGCTGAGCAGCACGCAGCAATGAGGCTGTCTTTCTCACCACGCTGCATTCTCCTCCCAGGTCACATCTCCTAATCAGCATGTGGAGGCGTAGGAAGATAGTCTATATGTATATATAAATATATACTATATGGGCTGGTTGTACTATAAGTGTCTTGGTTGTTGTCTGGTTTTGTTTCTGTGTTTCATCTTGTTTTAGTTTTAATTTTTCCCCTCGTGTTTCTGTGTATGAATGATTCCTAGTGTGGCTCACTTTAGTCTTCATGTGTTTCCCTGTATCCTCCTATGTTTATTTCCTGTTATTTATGTTTTTAGGTTCCTAGTTTTGTATTTAGTGTTTCCTGTTTTATTTTGTAACTTCTGGTTTAGGTTGTGTTTTCAGTGTCAGGTTTGACTTTGTAGTGTTCTGGTCTTGTGTTCTTTGCTGTGTTTCCCTCCTGTCTTGATGACCCTGATTGTCCTCACCTGTCTCATTAGTCTCACCTGTGTCTGATTACCCCTCTCTATTTAGTCTCTGTGTTTTCTCACCCTCTTGTCGGTTCATTGTCTCTTGTTCTTTGCTTGCAGTTGGATGTTTCTCCCTGGATTTACTTTGTTTCGTGCTCGTGGTTTTTTCTCGTTTTGGATTTTGTTTGAGTAAGTTTTGTTTTGCCTTTTGTTTAATAAATATTTTATTTTACTGGAATTGGGTCCTCCTCCCTGTTGACTGCCCGCACCCATGACAGCAAGAAGCTTTCTTTGCATGTGACTGTGGAACATTTCTAATATTGAAAATGTAGATTTCCTGCAATTAATCCCAACATCTACTGTGACTAAGCGCTACTATCATTTTGTTCATTCAATTAAATTGACAGCTGTAGTTTTTTTTGTCAAACAAGCAAAACAAGCAGCTGTGTGACAGATTGAAAACCAGAGGACGTTGGATTTCTAATATGAACTAAAAGCTGTGAAAATACTAAATAACTCCCAGAAGGCAACACCCGATGGGTTTAAAGATTGCTGATTGTTTATCTTTTTGTTTAACTATATTAATAATAATTAAATCTAGCATATTATGGTAACTTGCTCATCCTTGCTTTACAGTCACCATCTATAGAAATAACACACATAGACAAAGTGGTGCATCAAATAGCAAATTTGAAATCTGGCCTCCTTGTCAAACGTGCGCCAGAAGGTCCATGACCTCAATCTGCGACCTGTCTAATCTTCCTCTCAGACTTCATGCTTGGAGACATGATGCCCACCACGCAGCACTGTCTCTGTTGCCTCCCCTGGTGGATTGCGTCACCGTTCGAAGCTGCTGATACAACGTGGAATATGATGATGATGCTCCTCTTGATTAGAAGACAAAGCTGCTTTCAGACCATTGGATGACCTTGTTAGCATCAGATCAGGGACGTGACCGGTCACTGGTGCCCGTAAGCCCCTCGGTCGGTCAGATCTTAGACATGAAATGATCTCATCTTTCACGGCCTCTTGACATAAAAGAAATCTCTTCAATAAATGCTTCATCACGGACTTTGTTATCACTGGGGCTGTGGTCTGTCCGCATCGATGAGGGGATTGTGCTGTACATCTGCTGATGCAGTATTAGGAAGAAGAAGAAAGCGGAGGTGGGGGTTAGGGGGGGCTGACCTTCCCTTGTTCTCCGTCTCTAATGCCCAGTGCTCTAAACTGTCTTGGTGCCAGGTTTCCCTCCCTCCCTCCCTCGCCTCCCTCTCTCTGACTCTCTTTTCTCTTCGGTTGCAGGACTTTTGAACCCCCCCCCCTCTAATCCCCCCTGCAGCTTGTCTAAGGAGACGTCCGTCCCAGTGAACTCATTGACCAAGGAAAGGCTTGTTTTCACTCCCTTCCAGTGTAGGAAGGAGAACGTGGACGCTGCAAAAAATGTGCACTGTGTTTAAAAATGAGGCCAGCAGGATAGTTTCACTAATTTACAACCATTCCCACTTTTTTAAGGTGTCGTACTTAAAGTGCCTTCTTATTGGTAATTTACGAGGGCAAACGTAACTTAAGAACAAAACTGAGTGGACAAAGGCTTGAATAACACATTTTACATCTTTTTTTTTTTTTTTTTACCGGCAGTGCCATATTTGGACGACAGTGTCGACGTGCATCTCAATCTTGGAGCCAACCAGTGATTGGCTGACAGTGAAGAAGCCCCTGGGAGCAGTGCTCAGGTCTTCTGCAGTTTACAGTGAATCCAGGGGGGTAAGGGATCAAAAACTTGATTTCTTTCTGTGCATTCTTTGTGCATTGTGTACTGCAGCCCAACATGAAACTCATATGCAGTCGGAGATGAGAGATAATGCCTAGCTGGCGCTTTCCACTGGATGCGTGTCCGTTGCATTCTGGTCCGTCCTCGCACTCCGGAGCAGATTGCGCCCTCTCTGGTCAATGCTGCACGTTGCAGAAGTCCGTCCCAGGCGCATCCCGTTCTGAGCGTGGATTGTTTACTGCAACTTAACATGAACTGTTGGAAACAACTTGCATATTAACAAACAGAGAATGTGGCAGAATCAGAGTCTGGCGATCTGTCGAGTGTCGATGTTGCACAAGTCGTGTTCACGATGGGCTTTGCCACAGATTCTGCACTGGAAGTATGAACCAGGCGTGAAGCATAACTTAACCTATCCCCATATATATACTCTAAAATGGACAATAATTTGTGAAATTGACTTGTTGCTGTTGGAATAGGATTGATTGTAAACTAGTTCTTAAGAGCAGAAAGTCTTTTTGAAAATGTTAACTGAGGTAAATCGAGAGAGAAGTTGGCTCTTTATCCATCCGGTTAATCAAATTTGACTTTTCTTTGAAAACAGTGGAGTCTCCCCCTACTGGCCAGTATACAGATGCACTTCTATGCAGACAACACTGTTGAATCCAGAGATCTGCTTCTTGAACACAGTCCATGATTTGCTAGAAAAAACCAAGTGAATTTTGTGATTGACACTTCTTGTAGTGTTGACAGCGTCCCGTCTGGCGTCTCCTGCCAAACAAATGTCCGAGTCAGAGGGATACACAGATACAGACAGTGGTGCAGAATGCAAATGAATGGGAATACATGAAAGTGAGGAGTCAGGGGGAAGAATTAGTGAGAATGAAAAACGAGATGCAGCTTTTTGGTTTTGCAAAAAAAAAAAAAAAAAAAAAAAAAAGCCCTGCGTAAAACCACAATGGCGAGGGTTGATGGAGGGCTGGTACCCAAGATGGGAGGGGATATGTGAGGTTGGGGATGTGTCTGGGCACACACACAGGTTCACATGAGGACACACACACACCAGTAAGAGTGCAAACGTACGTACATATAAACACTTGATTAGCAGAGCAAGCCTCCTCTCTTGATGAGTGTGAGGGTTTTTCCAGCTCTGTGTGTTCTCTCTTTTTTTTTATTACCTATTCTATCAACGGCTAAAAACAAAAAAACAATGAAAGCAGAGTATCTATTGCAAGTGATTATCAGGGTAATTTGTGATTTTTCTTGTGTGTTGTACTTTCCCCGAGCTCGGCGGTTAAACAGGGTGTGTTCTGAGTTTACACGAGTTTGTGTGTGGCACTGGTGTTCATGCGTTCAGAGCAGATATTGTTATCAAAGCCCTCTCCGCTGTGCAATACACTGTTTATGTGGAAGAAAGAAAAGGTGCGTCATGGAGCAAAAGGGAGAAACGGGCAGCCTGTTTTGATACGCTTTGTTTCCGTAGTAACTCTCAGGGGTCACAGTATTTTTTTGGCGTCGAACGACCAGGAAATTCTGTGGTGCCTGTTGATGATCAAAACCTAAAATATTTCTTGGACAGGTTGAGTGTTTATGATTGCTGAACATGCTGGAAGCAGTTGGATTTTCGTGCAATTGTGTTATCGCATCAGTTTCTTCGGAAACTAAACTTGGAGGCTGCACTCGTGCATTTACTGTTGATGAAAACGAGGAAGGAACGACGTGGAATCCCAGCTGCAAAAATCACTGCTTGTTAGTTACTGTCGGCTCCATTATCAGGAGTCTGAAGTAAAACAACCAAAAAAAAGGGCCTTTGTCTAATACGGCTGATTCACTTAAGTCTGAACTTAATTTTTAAGAAGGTTAAAGCTGTATTTTTTATTCTCTGGAACAATGAAACAAATGGCTGTGTGCTATTTAAAAAGGTGTTGCATGTCGGGACATGTAGCGATGGTTCACTACCTGCTCAGTGTCGAGCTGACTGAGCTTCAGTCTGGCAGCGTTTCTTCTGCTAAAAGTTCAAGTTCTACCTCGTAGGTTGGTGGAGACCAAAACCGAGATACATTGAGAGTGAATGCTTGACCAATCAGCCAATCACAGCGATTTAAAAGAGCCTCACAAACGAGCTGGTGTTTGGCTGAGCACCTGGAGGGAAGCTGTGCACGCACAGGGAGCATGTGCAGACTTACTGGCCCTGACCTGTGATGAGATCCGAACTCGTGCTAGCTGCTCCAGCACAGATCTTTGACCTGATAAGAAAGATAGGAAGTCACATTTTAAGATTAGGGAGGCTAATAATGATAGCATGATCTAGCTCAAAGAAAATACATTAAAAGCAGGTCTGATCACAAGAAGAAAAAAAAAAAGGTTGTTATGTGTGATGAAAGCATTTAAATTTCAGGTCTGTTTCATGAAAAAAAGTAACGAATAGCTCATCTGACTCGAGCAGAGAAGTAAAATTTATACTTGAAAACTCCACCAACCTGACTCTCAAAAAATCCAATTAAGAGCCTGTCATTAGGAAGAAGACATTAGCAGATCTGACTCATAAGAAAAGCAAACGATAGCAGAACGAACCCCTTGAAAAAGTTTTTCTTCCTTTCAGTTGTGGATCTGGCTTACGACGAAGGAACCTTTTAATGGATCCGACTCACGAAAAAGCAATTACGCAAAAAGACTCGACGGTAAAATATCACGAAAACGTAACTTTTTGTTCTTTTTTTTTTTGTCTTGGTGGTACTGAGATTTCTGTGGTTGCCCTTTCAAGGTTTTGTTCATGTATCATTTTGAAGAGGAAAGTTTCCAGTTTAAATTTAAAATTGAGGGAAACTAAAATCAATGAATCTGTTTTGTCCTGTCCAAACAGCTGCATGCTGCTGTTGTGACATTCACAAAGGTTCATAGAGGAACTGACATGGATGTTTGTTCGCAGCAGTAGAAGAAGTAGATACTCTGAAATTTTTCTCAAAATTATTTTTTTAAGTGTCCCGTCCAGCAGAGGATAAACAGCCTCTGTTACTAACAGTGACATAAGACTCCTCAAGCATAAGTCTGTGTGTACTAGCCAATGAGAGACGGGGTCAGGGTCATCCTGTAGGGATTGCATCATCCTGAATATGATCAATCAATGAATGATGTGAATCAGAAGAGATTTAGAAGTGGGTTTACCCCCCCTTATAGAGACCTACCCTGCACCACACCAAGAAATGTTTACATTTTTGTCTTTCTCCTGTATTCTAGAAACCAGGGAAATCCCAAACCTGTTACAGCTCGCAAGGTTTACCTCTCTTTAAAAAAAAATTAAAAAAAAAATCCAGGAATGTCCCACTTAGTTGGAAACAAAAACACACAACAAATACATGAACAATAGCATGTGCGGGTAATTACAGAGTGAATGTGTGGCGTCAGTAAACACAAGTGATGCCGAGCAGACAAACCACAGACGAAAGCCAAACATCCCTGAAAAATGCAAACGTTTGGTTGGAGTGATTTCACGGCGAGCTGTCCGTCTCACCCAGCTTTTCTCATAATTCTTCTATTAGAGCTGGACGAGGGCCGGAGCGACATGCCGCAAAGCATGCAGGGAAGTGAACGGATTGTGCTTTTTTACGCATCACAAAACAAGGAATGTGTTTTTTTTTTTTTTGGAGGGGGGGGGTGTAAGAGTGCCACCAATCCCTTTCTGTCTCTCCCTCCCTCACCCCCCCACTCTGGCTAGTTTTGGGAGTGGGTGCGGTGTTCCTCTCTGCCCACCAGCTGGCATCAGGAGGACTATGTCTAGGAAAAGGGAGCTCTGCCAGGCCTCAATTACTGGGGGGAATAATCCAGGACACACTGAAGCAATTACAGCCTCATATAAATCAATATGCTTTGGGTTAAAAAGTGATCTGCTCCCAACACTCTGGAGAGGCTCTGACTCAGCCGGCCTTTGATTTTTTATTTTTTTCTTCAGGGTGATGGGAGCAGTTTCTTGGCAGACGGGCAGGGATGCTGCTCAGGCTGCTGCTTCTGTGGTCGAAACTGTCACTCAGACACAAACCGAGAGGAAGAGCAGAAGGATGGATATCGATTTACAGACACTGACACTGTTCAAACAAATATGAGGGGAAAATCATGATGCTTAAAAAGCTGCCCCACAAATCACGTGTGGGGAAAAAAAAAAAGTCTTCACAGGTGTTGCACTCTCAAAAAGAGGAGATATGTGAAGAAAGAATTATTATTATTGAGGGAAGCTGCAACACAAGCTGTGTCAACAGGAGGAACCAACGCTGACAGCTCAGCCTCCCCCTGGAGTCTGCTGATCCCTGATGCTCATCATCGCGACGGTGCTGCCACCTGCTGGTGAAAGGAGAATACTGACCGCGTCCTAATGTGCTGCGAGTTAGCAGAAGTACCGGTAGGTGTTTATTACTCAACACTTTATAATGAGTCAGCATCTGAACTATACCGGTAATTTAATGACCCATTTCTAGTTTTTTTCATTTTTATTTTATGAATCCTGAAACCGAGTGACCTTGAGATTTTGACCTGAGCGATTCATCCGGTAAATGTACATGAACATAAAGTTACAGCCTATTTAAGGGGGCAGAATAAAATAGATTTTAAATCTTTAAAAAAAACCCGAATGAGTTATCAGGTGAAATATATAAAGTGTTCGCTCTCTCCTGAAGTTTTAAGAAAATCAAGGAACAAACAAAAACCGGAAGTAGCACATCCTAACATTGCAGGTGAGGCTGGAAGACATCAAATTTCGTAATTGCACAAATAGTTGATTTTTAAAGTTTCCGTTTATTACGTGTTGAAGATTTAACAAACAATGCAGAATGTTTTATTTGCCTTAAAAAAACAAACAAAAGGAGCATTTACAATTTTCAAGTGAGATTTATTTTGAAAGGAATCATGTAAGCAGAGGTTGTTTATTTGGCATTCATTATTTACATGCCTCACAGATCATCCGTCTGCTTCACAGAAGGCGAGAATGGAGAACTGAAACGTCCAAAATCGATTCAAAACGATAACAAAAACAAAGAGCTCATTAATAATAAACAAATTGATGACCATGATACCAGCTCACAACTCTTTATCATTTCATTTGTCTTTAATGAAAAAAAAACAAAAACAAAAAAACTACCTACACGTTTCATTCTATTGAAACTCTATTCTCACTTCCTCCGCGAACGTTTGCTCCATTTTCACGTCGTGAGTGAGCGAGTGTTCCCACAGGGTCTTTTTATGGAGGAAGGCGAGGCCGCACTCCTCGCACATGTAGCTCTTGGGCTTCCCGCTGTGAGTGCGCTGGTGTTTCTTCATGTGATACGACAACCTGAAGCTTTTATCGCAGACGTCGCATTTGAACGGTTTCTCTCCCGTGTGGATGCGCATGTGCGACTTCAGATACCCGGACTGGATGAAGGCTTTCCCGCACACCTCGCACTTGTACGGCCGCTCCCCGGTGTGATAGCGGTTATGGAGGCGGAGCTCGTTGGAGGTCAGGAAGGTCTTCCCGCACACGGTGCACTGGTGCGGCCGCTCGCCCGAGTGGATGAGCTCGTGCCTCTTCAGCGACGTCTCCTTCATGAACTGCTTCCCGCAGCTGTTGCAGGGATACCGGACGCCGATGTGGATCTGCTCCACGTGGTTGGTGAGCTGCAGCTTTGTGCGGTACGCCATGTTGCACTGAGTGCAGGCCCACGGCTTCTCCTCCGAGTGGGTCCCCATGTGCACGGTGAGCTCCGAGGCCGAGCGGTAGCTTTTCCCGCACTGCCAGCACAGGAAGGGTTTCTCTCCGGTGTGTTTCCTCAGATGAACCGTGAGACAGTTGGAGGACCTGAACTTCTCCGGACACAAACTGCAAGAGAACGGGAACTCCCCTTTGTGGATTCTTTGGTGGATGGCGAGGTAGGACAGCGTGATGAAGGACTTCTCGCACTGCGGACAGGGATACGGTCCTGTGAAGTTGTGCTGCTTCTCGTAGTGCTCCCTCAAGCGTCTCAGCAGCGTGAACGTCTTGTCGCACATCGTGCACTGCATCGGCCGGTGCATGAGCTTGTGCCTCTCGAAGGCGGGCTCGCTGGCGAGGATCTTCCCGCACTCTTTGCAGTAGAGCGGATCGTGGATCCTCTGGTGCACTTTGAGCATCGTCATGCTCTTGAACTCTTTGTCGCAGTCGTTGCACTTCATGATCTCTCTCAAGTCCACTTTGCAGACGTTCTCCTGGTGCTCCTTCAAAGCCGAGAGATATTCAAAATGCTTGCCGCAGTTCGAGCACCACACGGGCACTTTCATCGCCGACGTCTGCTGGGCGTCGCCCGTCGCTTCGGTTTGGCTCGGCCCCGCCCTCAGCTCCTTCTTCCAGGTGAAGCGTGCGACCTTGCGGTGGCAGATGGCGTAGATCTGGTGCCTCTTCAGGCCGTGCATGTGCTTGAAGCGCTTCTTGCAGTGGACGCAGTGAAACGGCCGCTCCTCCGTGTGACACTGGATGTGCCTGTTGAGCGTTTTGATGCTGTCGAAGGCTCTCGAGCACACGGGACACACTTTGGGAGCTTTTTTGTTGACCTTTTGTAAACCGGCGGCCTGCTCAGAAGTTCCCGCGGCAGCGTCCGGATCGTTTTCCTTTTTGTCGAGCTCGTCGGCGTCGCCCAGGTGATGAGCTTCGGCTTCGGCCAGGATCTGCTCTAAGCTCTTGCTCTGCTCCTCGCGGATCCCCTCGTGACCGTGGATGATCTGGTGCTTCTTTAACGTGTCCTTGTACTTGAAGCCTTTCTCGCAGGTGACGCAGATGAAAGGACGCTCCTCCGTGTGCGAGCGCAAGTGCTTGGCGATGTCGGCGGTGCAAGGCAACACCCTGCTGCAGATGGGACACACTTTCCCCTCCGCCGCCGCCGCGCCCTCCGCCGGCGGCAGCGGGTTCGAGCGCTGCGCCTCTCTCTTCTTCGGTCTCTTCAGCTCTCGGCTCTTACAGATCTCCTTCTGATGCCTCTTCAGGACGTACGGGTTCTTGAACTTCTTCTCGCAGAAGCAGCAGTTGTACGGCCGGTCCTCGGAGTGGGACTTCATGTGGCGCTCCATGTCCACTTGACGGGCGAAATACTTCCCGCACAGGGCGCAGTTTTTGTTCTCCGACGTGTCGGAGGTGCTCGGATCGACGGAGTCCTCCTCTTTGGCGTTGACGCTCACGTCTTCTTTCTCGTGGACGCGCATGTTGTGTCGGTTCATGTCGTAGAGATCCCTGAACCTCTTCTCGCAGTTGGCACACTTGTACTTGAGATCCCGGTTGGCCGAGTGAGTTTCCAGGTGTCGTCTCATGGCGGCAGCACGCAGGAAGTTCTTACTGCACACCGGACATATTTTATTGCTTGGGTATTTTTTCCGTTGTTTCTTTTCCATCATTAAGTCTTTCTCTTCGCTCAGAGCTTTTCTCTTCAGCTGCAGCCGTTTGCTCTGTTTCAGCGGCTGGAAAGCTGCCGGCTTCAGAGATTCTTCGACGTCCTCGCCTGCAGTCTCCTCCTCGAGCGCCTCGTCGTCGTCTTCGTCTTCTTCTTCTTGATCGTCGCCCTCGACCAAACCGGACGGCTGCTCGATCTGGATGTAGTCCAACAGCGTCACAGTTTCGCCCTCCACCTGGACCGTCACGCAGCCTGCATGCATCTGCTCGGCCGCAGACTGCAGCTGGATTTGCTCCGTGTCGATGACGACCTTCTCCAGCTGAGGGAGCGAGAGCGAGGAGAGGATGCAGTTTCCAAAGGACGAAGGAATGCTCTGAGATTCATCTGTGGGGAAAAATGAATTCCATGAGTATTAAGGACAGCAGCGAAGTGAAGACAAGTCTCTGTGACTGTCTTTAACACACAGTCTGATTGTTAGACAGCGAGTGAAACAACAACCGGCACGGCAGCGAAAGGCAGATTCTGCTTTTCTGTTGAAGACAGGAGGATCATTCTGCAATCCACCATCCCGTCGATGCGTCATTATCGAGCTCCTCATCAACCTTAAAAAAGAAAAGGTCCTGGTTGCCCCTAGCAACAAGCAGAACTTGCACAGATTTCTGTCTCCTGATGCAGTTTGGACTGTTTTTAAAACTCGTCAACATTTGTAAATGCTTGTGCTGAGCTGTGGCCTCATGCTGCTCTTCAGCTATCTCCGTCTTACTGACAGGATCTGCTTCTCTGTTTACATGTGGATTACTGTCGTACGGTTTTTGTTTTGCGATGCTGCTATAGAAGCAGCGAGATGACGCCTGCAGGATTTGAGTGCAAGACGAGTTTGACCGAGAGGGAAAATGACGTTTGAAGACAGTACTGCCTCAATTCAACGTGTGCAGACATCTCAGACGTGACTCACCGGATAGATCGAAATGTCCGAGAGTTGTGTGGTGCAGGAGCACAGTTTTCAGGTGTCGCGGGTCCGGCGTGGAGTGGACGCACTCCTCCAGAGCAGACGGCACAGCGCTGAGCATGGACGCCGTCTGAAGAGGAGACACGAGGAAAGTCATTCAGCTGAAGGAAAACACTCAACACACCCAACCCGGGCCTGGCTCTCTTTTCTCTCTATGACGCCAAATAGAAAAATGCATTTTATTTCTTTTATTTAAAAAACTTCAGGTCAAAAGTCCACCAGCACTAGTTTGTTAACGTCTGCCGTCGTGTGTGAACTAAAGTGACCGGAACGGAAGAGAGAGCAGCACACAGGTTCTGAACATCTTCACCCTGGAAGGAAGTTTCCAGAAGCTAAAAACACGGATTGTGTCCGAGAGGCCAAAACAAACCCCTCCGTTTTCAAAAAGACCCGGCTTCGTGTGGACGAGGCCGCCGCTTTGTTTCCCGTCTGCATGACCGCGTGTTCGCCCCCGCAGGTCGCCGTCAGTCAAGTCAAGAGTTGAAGTGTCACTCAGAAAGTGTCATGTTTACATTGAAGCAAACGAGCAGCAGTTTAAAGGATGCCAAATAAGCTTTTAGCAGCTCCGGAGTTCAATGTTCCCAGACGTGTTGAGGGAATAATAAAAAGTCTCTTTGCTTCTGAAGTTAGAAACATGAAACTCCTCAGGAGAGTCTGCAGCCTGGAGATTTATTGACGTTTGTTTGGAGTTCTGTATTTGTGATTGAACAGACTATTTTGTGTCTCTGCAGCCTAAAAACTGGGTTTCTTTAGAAATGAAGTGACGCTAACCCTTTGAGTGAACACAGAGCTGTCTGATAGAAAACATTTCCCACTCTGGTTCCAGTACCTGCTGAATGTCCGGTACTGGAAGAAGTTTCTCCAACCTGGACAGGAAGTCCAGCATTAGCACCTGCAGAGCGCCGTCATAGTCGGGCCCAAAATCTGTCGGAAAAACATCCTGGAACAAAAACAAAATCAAATCAGATGGCAGTGACAACCTCGAGCGGTCAAACCAAAGTGGACAAACGCCATGACAGGACAGTCAGACCTGGAAAAACTTCTCCCTCTCTTCAGCGTCTTTCAACAGCAACTCGACCTGATCGACGAAGTTCGATTCTGGAAATTCAACTTCTGCAAAACAAGGCTGGAAGAAACAAATGTGTGAGCGTAGTTGAAGCAGAAATGACGAGGCCGACGTCGAACGATTAAAAAAAAGACGCTGACCTGCGCTGCCCATGTGGAGATAAGGGACTTGATCCGCTCCAGGTGCATCTCGATGCTTTCCATATCTGATATCTGCTCGGCCCGACACATTTCAAGTACCACCTGCAAACATTTCTCCTCGTGTTAAAAACAAGTGACAGGAAGGATTGACTCACAGCAGCCTCACAGGAATCCTGCCGTTGTCGTTCTCCTGTCTAATCAGTATTATCAGAGGTGGAGTGCAGTCTCACCCGTGCTCTGAGGCCCAGGAGGAGTTGGGCTCTCTGATCTGCGTTCAAAAGTTCCGGTACGATATCTGAGACGGTGCTGATGAACTCCTCCACCATCCCGTAGTCCTGCACGTTCCCCCTCTGGACCACCTGCCACATGGCTGCAGACACCAGGCGCAGCGGGGGGATGAAGAGACGGAGAGACGGCAGCAGAAGATGCAAGTCTGGGAAAAAAGTCACAGCATGTCACGACTCAAATAATCACAAGCAATGAGTCGAAGCTGAGAGGTTGACGTTCTCCTCTTCTTAGACTGTTTCTTGTGTGTTGTTTATTAGACATCTTTGAATATTGAGAAAATCCCTATGCAAGTCTAATGTCGCTTCATTATTGTGAACCACAAATGTTGAAATGTCAACTTGTGTTTTAAAGACTACATATGAAATGTTCAAATTACTCATGAAACAAATCGGCCTACGTGTAAGTGTCCTACACACTGCTGCTAATTAAATATGGCACCTTCGTTATGCATACACTCCCCAGTTAGTTCATAGCTGTATAAAAATAAATGCACATTTGTTTATTAATATAACTAAACAATCACAAACGGACTGTGATGGGCGAGTTATGGAGACAGACTAGGTTGCCTTCAAGGACCAGCAACTGCGTCGTAAATTCGGGACATCCCATATGAACTATCAAATTGTTGCTTGCTGGTCTATTCAAACTATTTAAGCGGTGTGTGAGATGCATGCTATTATTTATAAAGCTTAATTCAACTATATCCTAAATTCCAAGCTTTAAATTTCATTACTTACTTGCTCGTCTATTATTTTTCCGATTAACCGCGAACGCACCATCAGTCAGCTTGTTTTCAGTTGCTAACGGCCGTTAACTTCAACCGACACTTAAAAAAAACTACAAACGCGGTTCTGTTCTGGGACGATATCCTTCCGGGTTGACGGACTAGTCATGTTAATAATACATCGCTGAGCTGCCGTAACGCTCGTACCGACAACTACCCGCACACATGAGCTGTAACGTAGCACAAAAAGCCGCCACCGCCGCCATCTCAGAGCGGGGTACGCCATGTTCAAAATCGTGCGCACACAATCTAATAGAAAACATAATAACTCCCAATGTGGGCTTCGCTTTTAAGTAATATTTGGCTTACCATCTTCGTTGCAATGCGGGCTCTCCATCATGTCTTGGAAAATATCCAAATAATCAGGTAAAATTAACTCTGGGTTGTTGTGAGTCGATGTCCGCCCGACCCTGCGGTGCGAGCTGGCGGGGAGGAAGGGCGGCTCGATATTCTGCTTTCCACTGCGCATGCGTAGAGGATAACTCACGATTTTCTTTTTTTTTTTACCGGTTTCCTCTCGTACTAGTTGGTCTAAAGCATATTTATATCTTGTGGTTTGACCTGATAAGACTTTCAATCCTCCAGTTTTGATTGAGGAAAGTCACGCGGTGTAAAAACATGACCAACTTTTGAAACAGTGGCAGGAAAACTTCTTCTTCTCCTGGAAAATATAGAAGGCTTATGTGACGTCTATGGCACCACCTAGCGGCCGTTTGAAGAATTGGTATATACTCGTAGCCTACAATTTCCACAATTTCCCAGCTTTCTTTCCTGGACCACAACAGTTAAAATTAATTCTGTGCTTGTCATATTATTATCCCATCATGGTGTCTTTACCTTTCATATTTTAAAAGGGACATATTATACCAATTTTATCCCTTTTAAAACAGTTCCCTGTGGTCTAAATGACATCTGTGCTGGGGTTTGGTTTAAAAATATAACATGAATCAAGCAACAGGGGAGGTTTAACACCCTGTATAAACTATAAAGTGCATTTTTCGTAATATGTCCACTTTAAACTCTGGGACGTGACCACGAATTTTGACCCTTTTGGCGGCCCGTACTATTATGCATTGCCTCTCTGACTCCTCCCCTCTCCTTCCATTCATGTTATGAAAGCTGAACGGTGGGTGTGTGTGTGTGTTATAACTTGCAGACTCCACCGGATAAACAAGGTTTGTAAACAGGTCATGTAACCTGATTGATTATCAATTTAAGATCAACATAGATTCTTGCTGTGTGTTACATTCTGCATGTGATCACATCGTGTGTGTGTGTGTGTGTGTGTGTGTGTGTTATGCACACTGGCTGTGTGTTACGTAGCTTGCATCCAAAACATGCATGGACCATCCCATGACCTGTCAGGACAGAGCGTCCTGTCTTCGGTTTGAATGCATTTCAGGACTAAACTTTAAACTTCATCAACTTGATTCACTCGTAAAATGTGACGAGATGATTCCTGTTATATTAAAGGAGAACTTTAAATAGGGCTGCTCGATCATGGCAAAAAAATAAAATCTCTATTATCGATACCAAACATGATCACTTGTTCATTTTGCAGCATCTAGATCATAGGAATTTATCGAACTGAAACATTTGTAAAACCTTTATCATTCTGATCAATACTCTACTAATACTAATACTAAGAAATACATGAGAATAAATAGGGGAAAATAATATCCAAAAATATGAATCTATGATAATGATGAAAATGTTTTTTTTTAAAGAAAAGTAACTACGTTTTCGAGGTAGTGTTGCCAAAATATAACAAACACTTTGACACATTTTTAACGTGTATGACAAAAAACTGTGGACAAAACACGGCCAGTATCTACAGTATCTTGTTTTAATTTAAATTAAACCCCCCATTAATTTCTCATCTCTAACTCCGGAGTCATTAAAATGTAATTTTTCACCCCACACCAACATAATAATAATATAATAATTAATTATCTGTGAAAGGGTCTCAGGCCTGGAAAGCAGCGTATCAAATGCAAACACTTGCTGAATGTCATTGTCTTTATGTCCTTAAGAAGTGCAAATCTCAAAGTGTTGATGTGCTTACAGGTGTTCTTCTCTCCTGTCCCAGATCAACAACAATGCTTCGTGTCACCACCGCCTCTCTGTGCACCTCCTGTCAGAGGATGAGGCTCTTCCTGCCCCCCTCTGCGTCTGCCTCCAATGTCCCTACTCCCAACAAACGCCCGGAGAACAAGCACACAGTGGACTCCCTGTACGAGCTCTCTGTGGACATACGGAAGGTGCGCAAGTTTAAGGGCTGGGTTCTCTCGGAGAGTTCTGCGTATGTGTCCGAAACGGCCGACCTGCTGAGGGACATGGGCGCTGAGTCCCCGGTAATCGCCCGGATCCTCGAGACTCACCCTGAAGCCGTCCTGTGTCTTCCAGAGGATGTCGCCGCTCAGCGCGACCTTTGGGTGTCCGTGTGCCCGAACAAGCGCGAGCTGGTGAGCATCATCGAGAAGTTCCCGGCGTCTTTCTTCGCGTTGACTCACCACAGCAACCAGCGGGCGAACATCCTCTACCTCCAGGGTCTTCGCCTGAGCAAGAGGATCATAGGGAAGCTGATGGCGAGCGCCCCGCAGAGCTTCAGCCGCCCTGTGGAGATGAACCAGCAGGTGATCCACACCCTGAGGGAGACCTACCTGGACTTGGGCGGGGACGAAGGGAACTTGCGCCTCTGGTTGCAGAAGCTCCTCAGTCAGAATCCGTACATCCTGCTGCGCCCAGCTGAAGCTTGGAGGGACAGTCTGGGCTTCCTGAGGGAGCAGGGCTTCACCACGGAGGAGCTCCTCCACCTGGTCTCAAGTCTCAGAGCATCCATCGCCGAGCTGCAGCCGGAGAGCATGCAGCAAGCGCTGGCGTACGTCGAGAGCGCTCTCTGCTGCTCGAAGGAAGAACTCAAGCAGATCGTGATCCGCTGCCCGGCTGTTCTGTACTACTCCTTGCCTACTCTGACCGGGAGGTTCCAGGGGTTGATGGATGCTGGAATAACCATGGAGCAGGTGAAAGAAACGCCGAACGTGCTGGAGCTCACCACGCAAATCGTGCTTTATCGTATCCACAAGCTGGCCTCCTACGGATACGACGTTTGCTCGGGAAGCCTGGACGTTATCGAGGGAACCAAAAAGGACTTTGAGATGACTTATGGGAAGCTGCAGCTCAGGCAGCAGCGACCGCTATTCAACCCTGTGGCTCCCCCCAGATCTGCACAGGAGTAACTGTTGGCATGCTGCTCTGTCTGTGGAGACAAATGTTTTACAGCTTCACCTTGGTGCAAAAACAAAGCAAGACAGTTTGAATAGGAAGGAATCTTTTAGCCTTTTGGACTCAGGGCTGACGGCCCTTATGACGACTGTTATAAAAACAAGAGTACTGTATTTTATATCGTAAAGTCAGAGATATATGATATGGGTGAATGTGAGGGATGCATTGATGAATGGCTTCAACTTTATAATGAATCAACTTTGTTCCGGGTACTTTGTAGGAATAAAAACCTCAAAGTCGTCTGATTTCAGGTTCTTACTTTAAAAAAAACAAAAAACAAAAACACGGATCAATCCCTGCTCGTTCTTTAAAAAAGAAAAGGCAGGAAACGGTTTGTATAGTTAAACCAATTTTAATCAAACAAACACATTAAGAAGGAACAAGAAGCAGGTGAAGCAGTTCTCTCCAGTGGTACATTTATGTTGGGATTATACGGAGGGGAGGGGAGGAGGAGGAGGAGGGGGCACTATGATATGAAGTCTCCTCTTCTCAGAAAGCAACAACTGGATAGATAATGTCCTAGCGATGTTGCCTCTACAGCGAGAAGGAACCAAACACGGTGAGGTCAGAGGATGACACGTCTGTTCATGAAGAGGAGGATGAACGAGCAGACAGGCGGCTGTATTTCAACAGGGTTTTTTTTGTGTGTTTTTTTGAATGGACAGTTTATAAATGCTTTCATATTTTTTATTGAAAATTCTCCAGAAAAAAAAGAAAGATCCATCCACAATTGTTTCTCATATCAAAAATATATCAATGGGTCTATGGCTACACAAAGAGAGAAAAGACACATACAATATTCAAATATGTACACGTTTGTATGTGAGCCCAGATTAACAAACTCATTATATACACAAAGACTGTCCGTGGAGCGCAGTGTGACGTCCACTGCAGCCGGGCCGTGCGGTCCACGTGAGAATATTCAGTCCAGATTTGTGACAGTCAGTCAGTTAGTGTGAACGGCTTTCAGGATCTTTGTTTTCTCCTCCTGTAGGTGCAACAGTGCACTGCCGTAACAAAAAGTCTTTAGGGTCCTTTTTTCTTGGGGGAGGGGGGGGCTGTGTACATAATGTGACGGACATCAGGTCTGCAGATTCTAACCAACCTTCCTAGTGGCTGCTCTGTCTCTGGACTTTGGAGCCTCTGCCGTTCCCGGAGTCTTCGTTGGGTCGTTTCCCGCTGGTCTGAGTGGAGCTGTGGTGCTCGGGTCCTAAAAAAAACAAAAAAAAGGAAAGTGTTTACCAATCCATCCTTTAAGTGCAGATCAGGATTACTGTGATGGACGTTACAGTGGAGACAGGCTGCTGTGGATGCTTTTATCCAACCAAACAACATGAAAGTCAAACACACTCGAGGCTTCTATGCAGCTAAAAGAAGAAGAAAAGATGACGTGTTCTTACCTTTGTGAAAAGCAGCAGCAGAGATCTGCTGTGTGCCTTGAGAATAACACATCATCCCCACATCAGCACTGGAGCCTGCATAACCTGGAATTCAAGATTCAAGGATGAGACGATGAGTACTTGTGGTTGAAAGGACATTCCTTCAAGTCCTTTAAGATACCACATCATTTCAAATGATTCATGAAACGACCATGAAGGATGTTAACGCTGCAGCGAAGGGCCGAGGCGTGTCGTGTACAGACGGGGTCACTCACCCTGCTGATGCGTGGTCACGCCGGTCTGCTGGTTCCCCTGCAGGTACATCATGACCCCGCTCTGCCAGTCTTCCTGAGAGTGAACCGGCACCTGATAACCTGTGGAAAAATAAATACAAAAATAAATACACATCTCCTGTCTCTGCTTCCCCACACAAAGAGAAGTCCTTAGAGTCCAGATGTGCTGCAGCTGTTTTCATCTCTCTTACCTGATGATGAAGCTGCAGCATCGTGTGTGTTCTCCGCAGAGTATGACATCACTTCTGAGGACATGTCCGTGTTTCCGTTGTTGGAGTTGGACGGCACTGTAGCCAGAAGGCCTGAGGACGACACAAACGGTGAATTTTAATAAGTAAAGTCACTTCACACAGACACGACAAACGTTTGACATGTGAGTCTACTCCTCTTCAAACATCGACAGTCTGCTCGGCTGTCCTTCTTCACCACGACTTCTCATTGGTTAGGTGAAGCCTCTACTTTTATTTCATTCAGACGTCTTAAAGAAAAGGTTTGACCAATGAAAAGTCCAGATGGAGATGCTGTTTGGTCTGTCTCTTGCCCGACACTGACTGATAACATGAGAAGTTTCAGGTGCTGTTTTCAGAACAGTCACACGGGCCTTTTGTTGTGCTAACTGCACAAGAACTCTTTAGCAGTGTCTTAACCAATCAGCTGGCTCGGCAGTTCTTTTGAGGAGTTCAAGTGTGTTAATCCTGGCTCATCAGCCGTGCTCAACTTCTTATTACATAAGTCGTCTCATAGGAACACGAGGTCGCTATCATTAAAGGCATCTGATCGCTCGCCCTGCTTTCGACTCGATATCGAAGACGTGTGGGAAAAGTGTGTGTTCGGTGTGTTCTTACCGAGGCCTCTGTAACAGGAGAGCTGCTGGTAGATCTGTTTCATCCTCTCGATGTTGAGGCGGCTGGCCTCGGCGTGGTGCACCATGGGCTTCGGGTAATGCACCCCGATGATACACTTGGCTGCTTTCTGCACGCTGTCGGGGGCGTTCCAGGGATCATAAATATACTTGGCAGGAAAGCCCCTCAGAATGGGCAGGTAGCGCCTGGATGAAGACATGGACCAGGAGTTGGGATGAGGACAGGGACATTCAATGCTGAACGTGCAATTTATCTTGCATAACAGTTTAAGATGTCTGGTGAATTCAGGCCAAAATATGAAAGCGAGTTCAATTTCAAAGTACCTTATGTAATCTCCGTTGGGGTCGGTGCGCCGGCCGAAGCCCACTGGGCAGTAGCAGTGGAAGAACTGCTGGAAGAACGAGCTGCAGGAGAGCCACATCCAGCTGCCTGCGTTTACACTCCAGTCAGCGTCCAGCAGCAGCTCCTCAAACACCTGCAGACACAGATTCACAGGTGTCAGGTCGTTCGCTAAGGGTCAGGACTTTTCACACCGTTTCGCCTCATTGAGCTTTTAAGGGAGAAAAAAATCTTCACCTTCATGCCCTCCTCCCAGCCGATCCACAAATCTCCCCTGGTCAGGAAACAGGCCACGGCGTGCCGGGCCAGGTGGTGGATCCAGCCCTCCTGCCTCAGCTGGGTCATGATGGCGTCGATCCAGGGGAAGCCGGTCCGGCCCTCCGCCCACTTTGCCAGCGCCTCGGGGTTGCGGTCCCAGGGGATCTGCACGCAGATGGGGTTGCTCTCCATCTTGTCGAAGCAGGGGTTGTTGGTCGCCGCCGTGTAGAAGAACTCGCGCCACAGTAGCTGACCGTAGAGCGAGAGGGGAGGGGAGCTGTTCTTCTTCACCTGAAGGGGGGAGGAGTGAGCGTGTTATCTCAGTCGCATCACATTTTATATCCTAACAAAAGGTTTGACTTTCTTTATTTGAGGCTCAACTGCAACTTGTCTCCCCCTGCTAAGCCCCACCCACAAAATAACCAAAGTTGTACAGCAACTGTTAAAAACACCTGCTCTACTTTAGAACTATCTTTTATGCAACATCTGCACAGGAGTCTGAATATGTACAACATCAGGACACAAGAGGGAGCCAATGCACTGCTGTGGCTACATTTATCTCTTTGCATAACACCTGGGTAACCACAAGGGGGCGGTATAACTAACACATGCAGAAGAGGAAGTTCAGCAGAGTAAAATGGCAGTGTGCACACAAACAAGGCTTCCTCTACCAACGCAGCTGAAGCCAATGAGCGGCTCGTTATCGGCCTTCTGCACAGCTTGATGACAACACATTGGTGTGTTGGAGTAGAGAGACGTCTGAAAGTCTCAGGTATCTGGACCTCGAGTTTGACACCCCTGCTTTAAACGTTGTAGCTTCCTTTGAATCTTTGGAATCTCTCCTACAGACTCTTCACTTCAAGGTACGTTTATCTGAATCTGTCAGCTGTTTCTTACTCTCTTAGTTGTCTGTCACATGGAAGTGTTGTCTACACGCTCTGCAAGAAAACTCAATGTTTGAACCTGAGAAACGCATCAGAGCAGCAACAATGACATCCTCACTCTGCAGGAACCAGTACTCCCTCTGAGGCATTTAGACAATTAGGAGATTGCACCCGCAACGTTTCTGTCGGTGGCTTGTGAGGCGTTCAAAGACTGACCTTCCTGTAGAGGTCGGTGAGTTTGAAGTAGAAGAGGCGGCAGGAGAGGCATCCGAAGCGCAGGTACGGGCTGAGGCCTGTCGGGCTGGCTAGCAGAGAGTTGGCGTTCATTCTCGGACGCTCAAAGTTGGCAACCCACGCCTGATGGTGACACAGAGAGGAAAGACATCAGATAGGAACATGCACGGTGTTACATCACAAGCTAGCTCCCTGCAAGAGAAGCTTGAGCTCTTTTTTTGTATCTTATTGTTCGTGTTGGCTTTTCATTCATTCATGGTGTTGCCCTCCTTGAGATTTTTTTTTTTTTTTTTGATTATCGATTGTGTTGTTGTGAAAAATAAATCTTCTAAAGTCTCTGACTTTAACGGACCTTTCTCTCCAAATGCCTCTCGAGTCTCGTGAGGGCTTCTGTCTCTCCTCCCGGCCAAACAGCTGAGGACAGACCTTCAGTATCGAAACCTGCAGGGATCACATCACAGGGTTAAATATTGTTTTGACTGTCCTCTTTTTTTTTTTCTTGATCCTTTCACATCCTGTCTGGCCTTACCCAGCTCCTCCAAGGACGGGACGCCGAACTTGTCATCGTGGTCGTCGGACAGCGGCGTCGTGCATCGCCCCATGATTTCAGCCGTGATGGATTCTGCCGGCATCTCCACCGGCTCCATGCGACTGATGAGGGTCTGGAACCGCTTGTAGGTAAGAGGGGACTGTCCCCCGTTTAACTCTATGATCCTGCAGGATTACAGCAAAGAGTCAAAAACCCGACAGACGCACAGAAACACCAAAACCCAGCTGAGGGACGAGGTCACGTTTACTCACTTGTCTAAGTCATAGAGCGTGTGCGAGATGCGCACCGTCACCTCCACTCCGGCCTCAGAGGCCAGTTTCTTGATCGCTGCATCTCGCTCCTTCCCAAATGGCTCAGAGTCGTACTCGTAAGACAAACGTGAGATGTTCCATTCCTGCACAAAAAGAAGAAGAAAAATAAACAAACTGTATATCGACACTTTGCACACTCTGGGGTTAAAAAAAAAACCCAAACACTTCTCTGTCACCTTGAACAGTCTGGGAAAAACATCAGTGGGTTGGCCCCGAATCACAAACAGTCGAGAGTTGTGCTTCCGGAGGCTGGAGTCCAAGTCCTCCAGACTCTGCAGTAAGAACCTGCAGGAGGAATGAAAGGAAGACGAAGGGTTAAAAATCAGGCAGTCAGAACAAAGCAGTAAATATTCAGAATCCTGGTCGAGTGTCACGGAGTCGTACGGTGTTGTAAAGGAAGAAGAGGCATCATGTTGTTTGTTTGTTTTGACAGAGGGAATCTCTCCAGAGTTTGAAGATGTGAACTAGTGACCTCGTTAAACGAATGTTCCCGTAGCTGACTGGAGGGGAGAGAGGCAAAGGTTTGCTCCAGTTACAGAACAACAACTCTGGCCTACTTCCCCCAACCTGAATACAAAGATTTGATTCTCCAGACGAAGCTCCGACTCGATAACTTTAGCATTCATAAAACAGACATTTAACAACATCAAGTGCTTTTTTTTTTTTTTTACATCTAAAAACATATAGCTTTGATTTTCTTTGGTTCACCATTCGAGACTATAAAGAGCCGTCACTCTGTGTGTGTTTAGGACGATTTGCTCTGAAGGGAAACTGTGTTCTGATGAATGTTTTGTCAGCTGGATGAAAGTGAGGTCAGGTGTGTGTGAGTCAGCCGGAGCTTCTAATGACCGCGCGTCCTGCTTTTTCAGAGAGTCGGCCTCCTTATCGGAGTCGTGTGGCTCGTCGGTGGTTTAAAGAGGCCACAGGCAGAAGAACGCCTGAAAGACCCTTGAACCCATAAGGGGGCACTCTATTGTCTCTCAAACCGAGCTGCCGCCACTTTCGCTCGGCTCGTTTTGAAGACGTTATGCCTCCTGATTTCAAAGTGTTGTACAGTCCTGCTTATCTAAAGTCTGCATACAACTTCTTGACCCGAGTCTCTTTCCACAGTTAGCCTGATGACGGATAATCTGAAACCAGCAGAGCTACAAAGTGCCATGAAACCATTATCCTCAATGGTGCCAATTTTCTCTGAGCTCAGTTCCTGTTGAAAAAAGCCAAATATAACCTCCATTTAGCTGGAATGAAAAGATGTTTTTGTACTTACTCGCCACCTTCTGACATAACTGACAGTGATGCTTCATTAACTTAAAAAAGAGACGGGCCTTGAACTCAACCTTCGGGCTGAATCATGCAGACAGTGGATGAGTCAACCGACCCGCGTCCACATGAGTTTAATCAAGTCTGAATGTGACGTCAGTGAACAGAAACGAGCAGAACATACCGACCAGCACCAAGACTTTTCTTTCTTTAAGAACAACATGTTATTGTTAGTGAAGACTGTTTTCTGTTTTTCACTTTCCTATAATAAAACAGTGTGAAAAAACACACACACACACACACACACACACACACACACACACACACACACACACACACACACACACACACACACACACACACACACACACACACACACACAGAGGCCAAGCAGCAGTAATGTTGGGCATCCCGTGTTGTTGCTATAGGTACCAGCGCTCGTAGGTGGAAACTTCCTGTATACTCTCATCGTGTGTGTGTGTGTGTGTTACACTGACCTGACATTTGTGTCTTCTTAGAGATTCAGATGAAATAAGACTAAGCGTTGTTCAAGTTCTCATCATGTCCGGGTCATTTAGCGTCAAATCAACGTTTACATATACCATAGCCCTTATGTGCATGCATGATTATATTATCCAATCAACACGTCATAATGCTAGGTTGATTTGAAGATTGATTTTTAGGTTATCTGGGCTTTTTATTGGATAGAATCAGGAAGAGAGAGAGGTGCAGCCAAGAAAGCACTGGTCGGATTTGAACCTGGGCTGCTGCCCGCTTGTACGCCCCTGCTCAAGACAACTTTGACATTTCCAAAAGTACTGCAGCGTACGACTGAATAATTCAGACTCCCTGGTTGTGTTGAAGAATTTGTTTCTGTGCTGGTTTGTTATTCTGCAGACATGGGGAGGGTCTGAGGGAGTTTCTTCTACATAACTCAACTTTCTACATTCTGGGAGCTTTCCAGGAACAGCTTGAACAGTCGCAGCGTGTGCACATCTGCTGACTCGCTTATCTGAAGGAAACTCAACAGATTCCTCGCTCCCGAGCTACGATGTATTCTGCAGGTCCAGGAACTCGCTCCTGAGGCTGCCTGCTTCGCTCCGTTCTGGAGCCGACGGGCTCAGACGGCATTTCCAAAAGAAAAGCAGTTAGCTTAGTTGTTAAGTCTATCGGGGGGGGGGGGGGGACTGTGCCACAATGCACAAAAGCATTCATCCCTGTCTGCATTTCACTGTTGTTTATTTTCAGTCTTGCTCTAAACACTCTTTGAAGCATCTCCACACTAATCACATCCTCATGAACCTCTTTCCACTTGAAGAAGAGGACGTTCATGCTCGTGGGCCACCCAGAATAACAAAGCTAACAGATGGAGGCAGCAGTGCAGGGATCAGGAGAGACGGCGTCGGGGTCTTCTGAAGAAGAAGACGGGTGAAACGTCGACTGCTAACACACTGACCTACTGAGGCCTGGGGGGAGAAGATGGGGGGGGGATGGGAAGGTTATTCTGCTTACGTCTTCTGTTACTGACCCCCGCTTGATCTCGAGGACGAGGCTGCTAAGACTCACTTACTACTTCACCCGCAATCAAATGATAATCTGAGTGTGCAGCTTGTCGGGCGAGCAACTGCAGGCTGTGTTGCACTTTTCAAAGTCTCCTGTACGCATCAGCATCACTCCGTTGTTATTGTCTCCAGTAATATACGCTAGGTGTGATCTATGAGCTGAGCACTGACGCTCTTTATTCTGCAGCTGTAGTTTGTGCAAAGGTTTTCTTTTCCAGAAGGGCTCAGCTTGTTTGTTTTTTTTAATTTAAAAAAAGGCATCTTTAAGTTTGTGCTCTTTTAAAATCATGAAGAATTAAAAACTCTTGAACGTGAGGATTCAGGTAAAAGGTTGGCTAATCCTCGATGCCCTTCAGCTTACACACAGGATGCCGGCTGAGGGGGCTGCACGCTGAGCTGCCACTGGAGTACACGTACACAGCATTTCTACTTCCACATCATCAGACGAGAAATTCTCTTCTTCATATTCTCTTTTAATTGAGTTAAACAGAGACTCAGACACCGCCTTGCTTGTGGATTGTGGTTGTGTATCTGGTGTGTACTTCACTTGTAAATAAACAACAGTAGATTCGGCTGGATGTTGACGCTGTGTGATGAGCTGACTGATCCATCAGTGTTGAGTGAATATAAACCAAAGTTTCTGACAGAGAAGACGGTTTTATAACTCAGCCCTATAAAATGTGAGTGTGTCAAAATGTAGGAACTTCCTCCATTTAATGGTAGACTTTTTTTACACACTTTATCAAATCAGACTTCTTACGCTGAATGTTTTACAGTACTGAGAGAACATGTGACTCTTTACTGTTAGGAGAGATTACAGTCCATGCACGCCGTGCAGTTTTTTCCCCTCATGTTTGATGCATGTTAAAAAAAATGAAGAGAATGAATCAAGGCGTTGTGTGTGTCTGTGAGCTCTGCGTCACTCCACACTGCTGTTACATAACTGTGAAAGCATAACATGGATGCTCCATAGACGGGCGCGCCTGAAAGCTGCTGCCCTACTCTGCCGGTGACGGCATGGGACCAAACCAGAGCGCACAGCGGGAAAGGAAACAAAAACATCCAGGGAGACTCCGACTGTACAGAGAAAACTGGGAGCGCCTGCATGTGTTCAGTCAGGGAGCCAGGACACGGAAGTTTCCAGACAGAAGCAGCTAGCTGAGCAGTCATAAATACAGTTCTGGGTCACGGATCACACTGTTTGTTTTGAGGTTAAACTTTACACGCTAGACTGAAGGTTCGCTCTCAGGCCATTTGCAGGAGACTTATCAGGGTGGAAAGTAGAAGAATGGAGAACAACCCGGAGCTGCCCTGTTTTTTTTTTTTTTTTTTTTATCTCTGTCACATGAGCGGTTAAAGCTTGCACTTCTCTGAATCACCGGACTCCATTAGCCTTTCCATATCTTGCATTTCTGAACGCACATCGTGCACGTTTACTGGCTGTTTGGACTTCAGAGAATGTCAGTTACATAAAGTCTTCAATATTAGATGAAGCATCGCCGCAGCTCCACCAATGAAACGTTGGGATACATTTTGGATATGCACATAGAATAACGTGCTTAAGAGAAATAGACGTTAAAATAGGCTGATGTTTGAAAATGCACAGTGATTTTTCATTACCAAAACCTAAACAATTCACTTTTTATTCAGCTCTGGCAAATACGGAAGCAGATTCGGAAATTAATTCATTCTTAATTCTTTTTTTTTTTTTTATCTCGATTCTTAAAAACAAACAAACACAAAAACATGTCACAAATAAGTCACTAAGGATGGTGGAAACTTCTCCTATGACTCTGCCAAGTCTCTTATCCCAATGGAAGAACTAATTCATCCTCTGAGTGCTGTAACAATCGAGAGAAACAGAGCGGGCCTGCTATGATGAGGATCAACACAGTAAAGTGCTGTTTACTGGTTTCACGTCTCACTGAAGGAAAAAGTTGTATTGTAAATGATGTTTCCATTTAATGATGCGTCTGAAAGTAGACTCGGTTTAATGACTGACTCAAGATTGAATTATACCTCATGATGTAATGGAGGATCCACTATGATTAGTGATCTGACTCATGTCGAAACCAATGCTTTTTGAGTTCAAAATCAAGATCCATAATCAAATGATGCCAGGTGCTGTATATCTTTGTGACAGTTCAGATCACGTCAAATGTTCGGAAACGATCAAAAGTCAACGATTTACTGCAAGTGACAAAACAAAACACCAAGCGCATTATTATACCAGTGTTTTGGTACCAACGAATAGCACCTGAAGTCCTCAACATCAACCAGATTCAACATTACAAATCCCCAACTGTATGTGTTAAAAGCTCAAACAATAACATAAGCAGCCAATCAGAATTTCTCAATTTCCTCCAGATGACCGACTGGTTAGCTTTATCTGAACCCAATGTGCAGTCATCCTAAAAGGAACAGACAATCTGAAGCAGCATGTTAGGACTTTCCCCCTCCTCAAACAGTTGCTGAAATAATAGGCACAGGGTTGCACATTCAAAGATGAATCAATAAAGATCAACTAATAATTACAGTTTTAAATCAGATGTTAGCAAAAACTATGCAGACTTGCAATCGCTCAACTGCCCTTTGCATTCAACTTCAACATATAAACAAATAACTTGAATTTGACACCTCAAGTTTGTTACCTGCTTACAAACAGATGCATCAGAGAATCATAGGAAATACAGTCAAGGCACTCCGGTGTGTCATAGAGAGGAGCTGTGTGTGTGTAATGTGTAACATGTGGTAGTCCCCTGCTGTATATCAATATGGGTGCACGTGGTTTGGACCCCTTACCTCCACCTGTTGATCCCAACGTTGGAAGATCCCGCGAACCAGGGGTCGAGGATGTAGACGCAGCGGACTGTGTCCGCTCCCTGCAGAGATTCCTTGAGCGACGGATTGTCGTGGAGCCGCAAGCCCTTCCTGAACCAGTGGATCGTATTAATGACCATTACTCGACTTGACGAATCCTTGTTTTTCCTTTTTGAATGATGAAGATAGTCTTTGTGTGATCGCTCCTCTTGTTATTCCGATTCTCTGGCAGTGATTCAAAAAAGTATGTCCAAGAAAAAAAAGAGAGAATCGAGTCCACAGGGAATCCAAATTTATAAAGAAGAAAAAGAACAGCTTGTATGCCTTTTATAGCATACAACCCGGTGATGTTCAGCACTGCAGTCCAGTATAATTAGCCTTGCTCTAATAAAACCTTTTCCATTATGTCGTAGTATTTAGAAACCGATGGCTGCTGAACCATTTGGACCGTCGTAGCGCGCGTTCCCCGGCAATGTGACAGCCACGAACACGGCGGGCTTTAGGACGCGATCTGCTGACGGACGTGGCTCGTTGTATAACTTGTTTTTCTGAACACTGAAAAAAAATGCGTTTATAAATGTACTAAAAACGCCTTAGAGAGCCTGCATTGAAAAAAATAAGTATTATTTACGTTTTAGTTAACAACAGAGTAATTAACTCGCCTGTAATTTGAGGACGTTGACGTTGCTAACGGCCAGAAGACACGCACGCGCGAGAGTCGGTTATGTAAAAACAGATTCTGACTGCGATGCTGTCAAATTCTTCGACTGAATGTAACCAAAACAATCACTTAGCTTTCATAAATCCGTGTATACAGTCTCCCTTCCGTCCGAGCGGGTGTTTTGAGCTTGTACTAGAAGATTCTCTCCCTCGATGTCCACGAATAGCTGCTCATCCCTCTCGCCGCACCCACAGACGACGCTCCGCCCAAAGTTAGAGTGTTATGTCTGTGCTGGGCTCTGATTGGCGAAGAGGGACGAATGCCGCGTCACGGCGTGGTCACGTTTCTGCAGCGTGCTTTTCCTTGACCTAAAAGAGACTAGAGACAGCTAACCCACCTGTGTTCATTCAGATAACGACCTCCAGGCTCAAATTGTGACCTCTCATGGCATACTAAACAAACCTTGGGATGTTTTTTTTATTATTATTTATGATAAAGTTATGTCAATATTTAGAACTACGTGAGAATCTTGGTTGAACTCTATTATTGTATTTTCCCCAATATAACAAGTAAAATAATTAACATTTTAACTGTCAATTATTGTGTAAACACAAACTTCAGACCTACAAACACCTTTTAAAAAACAAAAACATTCTCTATCCGCCTACAAATCCCAGATAGCTTTTTGTTTACGACAAAAGAACCCGGATGAGCACATGAAGTCAGGCATGAGCGTTGGGCTTCACCTCACGCGCCAACCTGCGTGCTTGTGTGGGTGTGTTTGCAATCGTAGTACTGTTGTAGTACAGTGGCTGACGCACTTGATATTAGAAATGATTTGATAGCAGCTGTGTAGTTGGGAGTGTACTAAAACTCCGACTGTGTACCCATAGTGGCCTACTTCGATACAACAGATAGGTTACTGTGTGTTTACAGGGTTAGACTATGAGAAATGGACAAGTATAGCATGGATTAGAGCTTAATTTAAGTTTTTTTCTGCTTGTTTTCAGCACAGTTATAAAGTTGTTAAATTCTCTTTATCAAAGTAAAATATTATACACTGATATATTTTATACACTTGAATTGTCTATGTTGCAGCGTATCCAATACTTATCTGAACTTATTTGACTACGGTACAACTAAATGTTATACCACAATGCGTACTTGCCCTATTCATTTGCATTTCCTCTAATTCCTGTCTCATGCAATTATTTGTCTTACGGCATTCACTTTTATTAACCTTAGGTTTTGCTCGTTGTACAAATACAGAGTACAATAGACTGTTATGTCGTATAATAATCAAACCAGCATGAGTTTTATTTGACCAACTTATCTATTATTTATGATCAAAGTTGCATGCGTGTGTATCTTTACCATATGATCATAAAATGAAAAGACTAGCAGCTAGGTTAACTAATATGACACTATGCGGCCTAACTTTATCACTACTGGAGGTTATTTAAGCTCTAAATAAAAAATGCGTCACACTATTCTCTTACATAAAATGGTTTTGTTATTATGCAAGAGATCAGCTGCAGCCTGGCTCTGTAGAAAGTAGTTACGTCTTTTGGCCACTAAGAGGCAATATAACACCGTGCCTAAATGACCAACTCTTTAACAACAACGCCATAAAATTCATCCACACATCACAATA
Organism: Symphodus melops; assembly: GCF_947650265.1. Classification (NCBI taxonomy): domain Eukaryota; kingdom Metazoa; phylum Chordata; class Actinopteri; order Labriformes; family Labridae; genus Symphodus; species Symphodus melops. The sequence goes on from NC_136712.1 coordinate 2,949,088, forward strand.
CGCTGTTGTATTTGATGCTTTTGTCTCTCACACTTACAGCAATTCCAAAGGCTCATGTGTTATTGGAATAAACACATTATCATTTATAGTGTTGTTTTGTACAGAATGAAAGCAGAAAATTACTCATCTAATATCTGTCAAAGTTTAGAAGAACCACATTATTTTGTTTGAATAGTGTTAAAAAAAGTACAAATATAAATGTGAATCAGATTAAAGGGCTTTGCAGCATAGATACTTCATTACACAATCGGACGTAAAACAATATCAACTTTTTGAGTATTGTACATATTAGTCTTTAATTAGCTGTTTATGTTTTTAGCTAATTGTTATTTAATGTTTACATGTTATAGAAAGATCACAGTCTGCCGAAGTTAAATTCCTTGTGTGTTAAACGTACCCGATAAATAAAGCTGATTCTGATTTAAAAACACCTGATTAAGACGATTGCCAAATAAATACGTGACTCCACAGAATGACTAAGAAAACATGTTTACATGGCACAAACACACTGCTGGCAAAGAACAAAAACAATCCATCTTGCCGGAAAAAAAATCATGATCATTTTTGCTGTTACCAGGCAACCAACGCATAATACGTGAGGACAAGCTTAGGAGGACCACAGAGCATGTAGAGAAGCAGCTGACAGCTGCCCACCTCCACCCGCTCTCACCTTAGTTAGTCAGCAAGATGTGCTGCAATGCAGACTGCTGGAGATAAACTCGGTTACTGTCACAGAGCGGAGGATGGGACGTGCTAACTGTTTTATCTGCTGACATAGAAATAAGTCTTGGCACAAATAGAAACGGATTATAACGATTTTTATCTTGAGAAGCTCCATAATGATGACACACACAATTTAGTTAACAAATAGCTTCTTAAACTTGTCCTCCATATGCAAAAAGAAAAAAAAAAGTCTTTTCTAATCCAACATTTCAAACTGAGTCCATTCTCCTCTGAGTTTAGGCTCAGGGTGGCAACGTCAGATGCTGTTGGCTGTCATAACTCTGAGTTTCAGTCTTACAGACGTACAAATTGAAGATATTTGACACATTCTTGAACATTTTCTGGATTGATTAGTATCTAAGGGACATGTACACGAAAAATGTGTAGTGAAATGCAGCCACACATCAAGTTAAAATAGCTTATTTGATAACAAATTTTCTGGTGGTCCAACAGCTTATGTTAGCATGCATATTAGCATACCTGTTAATATGATTGTTAATAATAAAAGTTTATTGCAGACACAGGTCCATATCAAACACATACATAATACATAGTATAAAAGGAGATACAAAATACATGTTAGCAATCTGAAAGTGGTTAATAGGTGAGACATTAAGCTTTAGCGAACCCAATGTGTTTTTGTTTTTTGGACTTTTTTTCTACCTGTGTTAGAGAGAAAGGGGAGTGGATAGAGTTGGAAATCAGAGACAGAGAGAGAGAGAGAGAGAGAGAGAGAGAGAGAGCGGGGAATCACGTGTAGGTCGGATTCGAACCCGGGCCGCCAGCTTTGAGTACAACAACCTCCGTACTTGGGAGCACGTGCCCTTACCACAGTATATGCTACCTGTAACCCCAGCTCACCCAATGTTTGTGTTCCACACAAAATGGTGAATGTGATCATGAGTCAGTGGATTATAAAATATTTTGTTTTACTTTGAACTAATGTTTCCAGATTTTTCATCTTTTCAGTGTCTAAACAAATAAAGAAGTGAATTGATGGCATATACCGTAAATAGTTGCTCTACATTTATACGGCTTACATCCCATAATACAAAAGCACAACATTATAATAGTTTTCAACCTCTCTCTAAGCGAACGACAGAGGACTGGCCGTTGTTTAAATTTGGTGAATGGCACACAAAGGCCCGCTGTGTTCCCATGTCTCTGTATACTGTACGTCACACTGGGCGGTAATGCTATTGTTAGCATTTGTCAGCCAAACAATGACAGAGAGATCGTGGCATTATTTGTTTTATTTATTTGCCGTCAGTAACTCAACAGCAGTGGGTGTCGCATCATGTCTCAACAAATTCCGCTGTAGTAAGTTTTCAGTGTTGGCATGCCGACTGCAGTGTCATGCTAAGAAAATATGAAAGGGCCTCTGGCATGGCAGGCGGTGTGTGGACAGATGGTCGGTCCACCTCCGACGTACAAGGAGGAGCCCGAACAGAATGGATGAGTCACGATTTCACCAACTGTTCCTCTCAGCACGTCCTCAGAATTCAGCTCGCTCACTCTTTGTTTTCATAACCTGACAGAAAAAGGCTTTATTGTGCAGGACAGAAAAGAGATCATACAACATGATGCTGGAGCGATGCTAAACTCTGAAGTCTTATCACAGGAGGGTGGATGTATCTCAGATAACTTGGGCTCTGTAGATTGAACAGTTAACATTTAATAAGGATCTGAAAGTAATGCTTCTCAGTTGAGCTACCTTTGTTTCAAACTCACTTATTATGAAGGATCATCATAGTGTTGGACAGCAAGGCCAGAGAAGAACAGCTTTTCAACACAAGACCCTGGACCATGTCGCCTGTTTTAATTATTAGGTGTTGTTAAAAAAAAAAAAAAAATCATATAAAAGGGACATAACACTGTTTTGATTTTTGTATTGAATCGAGGTTTTTCTTTTATCTTGTAAATAAATTGCGAATAAACATGTTTATTTGCAATTTTGAGTGTTAAAGCCCAGTTTTCCCAAATGAACTACAAATGTATATGAAACCTAAATGAGCTGTGACCCCTTAAAAGCAATCTGACAAACCCACAAAGTACTGCTTTAAGTCTGACAGTATGCTCTTTTATTCTCATGTGATACATTTGAATTCATAACCTGGTTGTTCAGGTCACTGCTCCACATTTTTCCCACACAACCAGGAGCACGTTGACATTTCTACCATCTGTTTCCTCTGCGGGAATCCACCTCTCATCCTGGCACTGCAGAGATCACTTCACTGCAGCTACAAGACTGTGAATAACAGATTGGTTGGCACAGCAGCCTCTGCGTATGTGTGTCTCTTATTCTGCAGTTATGTTTCACCGGCTCCAGGTAGCTTCTGGAAGAAGGTAGCAGGCAGGTTGTCTGTGTCAGTCACAGCTGATGGGATTGCTGATTGGTTTGTGTCAGCCCGCGGGGCTCCAGACTCCACCTCCCGGCATGTATGGAAAGCCCAAAGTGCAAATATTCAAACCTACTTTAATGGGTTTCCCCTGAAATATGTTGTACACTGTTTATCCCTCAATAACACACAGTGTTCTTAAACAGTACAGTACAATAATTATGTTTATGCCATACACATCTGACGCACTATAAAACACATCCTAAAGCTTAATGAATACATGTTTTGGTGCAGTATTTATTATGAACATACAATTTGAGATCGCTAATTTCAGCAGACGGGCTTTAAGTTCTGTCTTTTTTTAATCATATTCCTTCATATGATGCATGTAAAGCTGAATATTCCCTACATACTAGTTTGGTTAGTGTAACAAAAGACATTTTAGTTTAGAGGCTCAAATTATTCAGTCGAAATTGACCTTTTGGCTGAGCATGAAACAGCACACTACTAGCCAATCAAACCGTAGTACTGGGGGACCCAGTCCATTATAAGCTCATTTTAAAGGATATAAACATGTTTTAAGAAAAGATTTTTAAATGAGATATGAACAGTGATCATCAAAGGCAATCTACTTGGCTTTTTATTACTTATCAATCAAACAGTGTCATTACATTGACACAGTTAAAAACATCAAGTAAATAAAGTGCATAATTCAGGATTAAATTTACTGATTTGCTTGTAACAGTAGATGCAAGATCCAAAAATAGCAGTTTTCCAGCACGACCAAGCAGCAGAAGAGGTGAATTGTGGCTCATTTGGCTTTCCGTACATCTGCGCTCGTTGCAGTGAGCGCGGAGGTTTCGTGCGCTCTCAGGTTACGCGTCTGAAGTTGTGGAGAAGAGGATACAGAAGACATCCAGACACTTAAAGGAGGAGGAAACTAAAGGCTCACTTCTTTTATTTGCTTCCTTTTTTTAACGCTGGGAATTACAATTAAGCCATCGGAAAGCAGGCTGATGAAAACGCAAGGAAAACGAGTTTGTAGCATTTAACTGGGAAACCCAAGCATACCCAACAGTATGCGGTGCAGTTATGGCAGGCAAGGGTAAGACAGTCGTAAGGACGCTGGAGGATTTAACGCTTGATTCTGGTTATGGTGGAGCCGCGGACTCGGTCAGGTCGTCCAGCGTGTCGCTGTGCTGCTCTGACACGCATCAGTCCGTATCGGCTGGGGGCAACTGCTGGCATCTGACGGAATCCATGCACAGCAGACAGAACAGCGTGGACACAGTGAACACCGTCCTGGCGGAGGACACGGAGATACTGGAGTGCTCGGGTCAGTGCGCCAAGCTGCCCGAGCTGGAGGACGTGCCATGGAGCCTCGGCGAGGTGGAGGGCGCACTGAGGAAAGACGAGGAGCTCATGGTGGGCGACCCGCCACCGGAGGTCTTGGCGCGGCTGTCCGCTCTCATCAGCCGCGCGCTGGTGAGGGTAGCCCGGGAGGCGCAGCGGCTCTCTCTGCGCTACGCAAAGTGCACCAAGCACGAGATCCAGAGCGCCATCAAGGTGGTTCTCTCATGGACCATCTCCGTGAACTGCATCACGGCGGCTCTGAGCGCCCTGTCCCTCTACAACATGAGCACCGGGGACAAGTTCAGCCGAGGCAAGTCGGAGCGCTGCGGGCTGGTGTTCTCCGTGGGGAAGTTCTTCAGGTGGATGGTGGATAGTCGGGTGGCCCTGAGGATCCACGAACACGCGGCCATATACCTGACCGCGTGCATGGAGAGTCTGTTCAGAGAGGTGTTCAGCCGCGTCCTGCGCAGCGCGCTGGTGGAGAGGGACAACGGGGTCCCCAAGTTTACGCCGGAGTCACTGGAGCAAGCCATCAGCAACGACTCGGAGATCTGGGGGCTGCTGCAGCCCTACCAGCACCTCATCTGCGGCAAGAATTCAAGTGGTAAGAAAAGTCCAAAAGAGAAAAACCAGTGTGATCTCTTATGTCACCTTGGTGGTGCATTTCTGAGAGCTTGGCTGAGTTTTCCTGATTCCCCCATCCGCTGTTTAACCCAGTATGAGAGCTTAGATCAGTGCCAGGTTTCCCCCATAACGATCCACTGAATTCACATGGATGTCCACCTGTTCCAAGAAATATTAGAGACATGTGGCTGCATCTCTTATCAGACTCCACGAGAGAGAATGAACTCAAGTCACCCGGATTTCATTCCAAAACACAATCTCACACATGCACCATAGTTTAATTTGTGTTATTTTCTCTTCAAGACAACATGATTTTAAAACGCTGTATTTGATCAGAGGACACATTTTACAGTGCAAACTTTGATCATTTGCATATTCGGATGAGTAACATGAGCATAGACTGTGTAATTATGCTGCTTATCCAGCTCGCTCCCAAACAAAAAAGACCTGACAGTTTGTTGAATATTTATCACCCTCACTTAGACCTCAAAGCCCACCTGTGAAACATGTACTGTCTCTGTTATCAAAGCCCCACAGCAACTAAAGTCAGAATAGGTGTTTATGGTTGGAAAGAGATCAAAAAGCCTCCACTTTCTCCATCTCTGCAGCTATTATGTTCTCAGACATCCATTAGAGGCCCCTAATGTTAATGTAAACGGTTGTTTCTGACTGTGGAGGAGGAGGAGTGTGGTTTTGTGAGTCGTGATTGCTGCAGCAGCAGGATTTGTGTTTATATTGTGTGCTGCCCTTGTTGCTAATGCTATTACTGTCTCACTCCAGAAGGTGTAAGCTGTCAGTGTGGGCCGGCCCTCTCAGCCGGAGCCCTGAATGAGTTGGCTGAAACTATAAAGCAGAAGGGATTTGAAATGTTATTCTTCATCCCGGAGCCAAATGTGCCACGCAATATTGACCCCGTGACAAATCATGTTGCGTTGTTTGTTTTTGTTTTTTTTTTGCTGCGTGCTAATTGTTGCAGCGTGATTGTTTTTCTTTCAGCACTCGTGAGAAAACTTAGCAGGAGAGGAATTTCGTTGCCTCCATGTTTTGTGGACGAGCCACTCCTCCATAATAGCAGCAGAAAAAGATTGTTCCAGAAGCAGAATGGATTTCAAATCGCTCTCATAGGTTGCCTGGTGGTGTTGTGTGATTGAAAATTCAATATCATGGATGCAGGTTCTTTTTTCTTCTTGTTTTTTTCACACAAATCCAATCTTTTGCCTCTTCATGTACACCCGATTCACCAACACCACTCAATACCTGATCATGTTTAAAATGAACTACAAAGGTATTAGATTGACATTTGAACAATTTTAATGCTATAGTACAAAATATTTATTGACAAGTGACATAGTGTCAATAGTGGGGAATGACATGCTGGTAAGGAATCACAGGTTGGATTTGAACCCGGGCCGTACATCCGGCGCGTGCACATCAACCGCTTGGCCACCAGTGACGCAATGTATGAACATTTTGCTGCTTTTCCTCGTCTTATTTCTGTTCTTGTCTTGTATGTGAAATTGCCTCCATGACAGTAATGTTAGTGTCATTGATGCATGTTTTTCCTCACACATTTCTAAGACCCAAAACCCTTTTACTCTCCGTCCATTATGACCCGTACAGTGATCGACACGTGCAGCCCCAAAGACAGAAGTAACATGGAGGATTGATAAGGGTGGAAACGTCAGCGTTGATTGATGCATCCGTCTGTGATTTTGTCGATTCGTCATCGTTACCTTTCGGCTTGATACGTCAAAGACGCTGATCACAGTTTTCACAGTTTAGTTTAACATAACGTAATCTTCACTTGTGTAAAAAACTGTGAAAAGCACCAAATTCTGAGTGTTTAAAAATCTGGGAGCAGATCACTCTTCCCCTTTAGATCCCTGAAACAGTTAATAGATGATCAAAAAATCCATGCACTTATCGATTGAGCTCTTAAATGGATGAGCCAGGTTTCCTTTTCTCCCCCTCTCCCCGCCCCTCGTTCATCTCCTTCCACCTCATTGGTTCTCATTGATATTTGGTCAGGGCGAAGACGCGGCGCTCGAATGCTTTGTCTGGAAATTGCCGTTGAGCTGAGAAGCAGGTATTTCTCTGTCGACGGGCCGCAGAGCCGAGCATGCCTCCCTCCTCCACTCCTACCCGAGGAGTGCATCATCCCTCTCGTGGTGCAGAGGAGGCTCCACTCTGCTCTCACACACACACACACACACACACACACACACACACACACACAATGGTGTCATTTTGTCCCCAGTTATAGGGAGGCCAAAGTGCCACCATTTTTACTTCAGCAAACATTTTACGAGCTGATTTGTCTTGTCTTTTTTTTTTGTTGTGGTTTTAGAATAACTCGTTAACGTGTCTTAAATTTGTTGAGCTGTCAGACCTGGGGCGAAATAATGAACCATCCTTAATCACACATTAATCAAACGTTGACTCATGTGTCTGCTATTTCTTCCTTTCTCTGTGTGTGTGTGTGTGTGTGTGTGTGCTTCTGAGTTGAGCCAGCAGAGCCCTTCTGGTGAGAAACATTGCCTCCCTGTTAAAGATTTCACCTGGGGAACCGAAGCCGTGCAGCACATAATGACTAAATCCGCGTTGCTCTCCGCTCCCTCGGACCATACGTGCCTCTGTGCTCTGACTAACGAGCGCGGCTACATGGAGGCTCGTCTCAAGCTTCTTTTTGTTCTCGTTACTATTCAACCTGTACAATCTGGAGCTTTAACATTTACAGCAGAGAAGGAGCAGGGGACGGAAAAGTCAGCGCACGAAACGTCCTTCGTGTCTTTTTTTAAAATCTGGGTAAGAGCAGCGTACAAAACAACGGACGAGTTTCAGCACAAGGCCTTGATGAGGAAGGAGCTGACTCAATGTGTGCATGCTTGGTGATAACCTTACTCATACTGAGTCTGAAACTATAACACCTTAGCTGTGGTTGACTGTCTGCAGGGGGAGGGACAGGCAGTTGAACATATCCCGCTGTTTGTTGAAACCTTTGAGACTTTTTGTTCTTCCTTTTGATGAGAGGGGAAATGTGCGATGTCTCCCGAGGACGCATCGGACCTCAGACCGACTCAGCTGAAGTACAAACAGGAGATGGTGGCAGGACTTTCTCATGTCAGAGGCAAACAAATCTGCCACGACGCGAAAAGTGTGCAGCACTTCAGCCCAAGAAAAAGTATCATTTGCTCTTTTACCTGAGTATTGCATCGCATCATATCGCATATCAGACAGTATTGCATCGTACCATACCGTTATTTATTAGTCCCTTGTTCTATCGTAGCCTATTCTTTTGTATTGTATCATCGAGCTGGGTCCCCCCCCCCCCAAGTACCAAGTACACTGAGCCAAAAATATAATTTAAAGGCAGAGCAAAAACTGTCTTTAACTTCTAACTTCTGATTCTCAACACAGGATTCACTGTCTTTTACTCTCCCTTCCCAGTCCTGCAAAATCTTCAAATGTCAAGTGACCTCAGAAGCATTTTTAAATTTGGGATCCCGCATGACTTGATTGTATCTGATTATATCCGTTATTTGCCGTGACCTTCCCCCAAGGAGCCAGTCCAACCTCTGCAGGAAAGACGACACAACATAATGAAATTGCATAGCCTGCTATAGTCGGTCTATTAAATTATCAGTGGGGTGTCTGTTCTCCCTCCGTCTTCCTGTGCTGTCTTTCACACCATATTTTATTGTGTTTACTGCTAGAGGGTGGGCTCAGAGAGTTTGCATATTTATCTTCCGCTGTGGGTTTTTAATAAGCCCATCTCATAACGGCGTGATTCTGGCAAAGGCTTTTGTTGTCCATTCTGTTATTATTTTCCGCCTGTCCTCCCCCTCCTTGGGGTGGACTCGCAGATGAGCAGACAGATTGCTGACTCTCTGTCGGAGAAGCGAGCAATCGGGCAGGCAAGATGGTGGTGATGGATCTTTATGTTGTGGTAACTTCGTAAGACCAAAGTGCTGCAGCCATCGCCCTCTACCAATCTTCATTTCGACTGGCTTTTAAGCAATGATAATGATATATATGCTTTTTTTCTCTTAAAACTAAGACATGCTTTATGAGCTGCATCCATTTCTAGATCCATTTCTCATTTTTAGAGGCGGGTGAGATTATTGACTTTTATTTGCAGGGGATCCAAAAGCATCAATAACTTGAGCTCTGGGCAAGTGGGACCTGCCCAAAAATGATGTGGTTTTTATTACTTCCATGTCATTGGAGCGTGGATCCCCTTTCCTTTTCCAGAAAGTAGGTGAAAGCACTGGGTCAGAGATGAGATAACGAGAGGAGTGAGAGAGCGCTGAATGCCTAATGTTGTGAGGGAGGAAGCGAAAGCAGGCTGGAGTGTCAGCTAGAGGAGGAGGAGGAGGAGGTGGTGAGGGAGCACTGGCGCAGGTCCCTGCGAGATATAATTATGCAGCCCTCTTTAATTAACACTCGTGCTTATCTGGTAGTCATTAAGATTAGGAATTAGCAACGGGAAACACCAGGGAGCCGGAGAGAACAAAGATGATAATTCCTCTCATTCATTTCTAACACCCGGTGTGCCGGTCTGCATCGGTACGTTCAAACTGATCGGTTTGTGTGGCCGTGAAAAAACCGTCTGCCAGACATTTCTTCACAATGGTCTTCACTCAACTGAGAAACTTTTACAAACCTGTCCTTCATGTAGGCACTTCTTCTTTTTTTTTTTTAACTTTGGAATAAATGCCTTCATGGCTTAACAAGAAAACCACGAGAAAAGCCGCTTATTGATTCCTTCAGGATTTGATTCCTTTCAATAAAGTCAGCAATTGCCATTTTAGCTGACGTACGTTTCTCCGTTCATCTCAATATGAAGGGCTGGATTGATTTAATAGTTCTGATCTGACTGAGACTGGATGTCTTCAGTCAACGGACAGACGTCTGTTGTGATGTCGTGTGTGCTTACCTTCATACGAATCCTCGAACTAATGATTTTAAACTGTTTTATTTAAGTTCCACTTTGTGTTGAGAGACGATGGAGCACGCTGTATTTTCATGGAGTTTAAAAAAAGTACAGTGACATAATGCATTTCAAGTGCGTTCAGCTCCTCCTTTAACTCCCTCTTTTGTCATGTTTCAAACTCGTGTTCATGCCTGTGTTGAATGACCCGACGTGTAATTCATTCCATCTGCAGACTTTGATCCGTGTTTTGGGCGTGACGTCTGTCCAACAGGTGGTTGTTTTGGTGTTGCAGTGAGCCATGCTGATGACTTCACTCGGCTCTCGCAACTTGGCGGGTGAGGCGGGAATCAAAGGAAACAATGCCGCAATGTCAAAATGACCTAATTGTCACAATCCCAAGTTAATAAAAAAAAAAAATCCAACGGTGAGATTTGATGACACATCCTGAAAGTCTTCGGGATGAGACACACGGCGCTCCTTTTGATGTCGACACAATTTTTTGTGACAGCCGCTGTCAGAATATACTGTGTTGTTTCTTGTTATCTGTCTGCAAGTACACAACCTTAGTCAACACTTGTGTCCTTGAGGGACTTCTGAAACAACGTCAGATGTGATGCTACTTTTGCTTTTATCTCAACTTTGTACAATAACGAGAACGTTGTCTGTTCCTGTAAAAAGAAAAAGGAGTTTTTTTCCCGTTAAAAAAAAAAACAAAAAACAAAAGTCATAGAAACGCCAGAGGACGATGTCAACACACTCGCAAGACACATTTTAGGTTCAGCTCACACGAATTACAAAAGCTCACATTTTTTGAACTTATCCCAGATGGTGTCCACTCATGCAGAAACGTTTGGTTTCACTTCTGATTTTAAGTTCACACAGGTCATTTGTTAAATGTGTTTTTCCCTTCCAGTGTTCAATGAACTGGATGAATCGGTGTTAAACTTGTTACCGACGTTGGAATCGTTTGTTTGGTTCCTTTCTTTAAAGGGTCATTTCACCCATGAATACAAAAAAAACCTGAATGTTTGCACCTTCTCCTGTTGCATTGTGTGAAACATTCTGATGCGACTGTTTGATAACAGAAAATTAATGTTCAAATAACTTTTTTTCGAGCTTAACCATGTCATACATGACCATACCTTTATATGCCCTAACCATGAGCTTTTAATACTAATACTACAACAAATGGACATTGTGAGGATTTTTCCTTAAGAACAGGTGCACAAGACCTTTAAATATTACATTTTCAAATGCTTTATTATAATGGCTTCAAAACCTCATAATTACTCCCAACGAGGAGGCTGCAGAAGCCCAGAGATGTGAAACTGTAGACCTTGAAAATAAAACCAAAAGTATCTCCATCTAAATGCCAGACAGCCAAAAAAAAAAAAAGTTGAAGTGAAAACAGAATCAAGAAAGCCGTTTTAGATCCAGGGGAAATTTTTGGCCATTACAATTCCTCCAACACAACATACAAGCAAATAAGGAGTGGACACTATATGCTAAAGTGTGTTGTATTTAATTGTGCATATAATTGACAATGTATAACAAAGTAGTAAGGACAATTAGGAACAAGCAGTATGGAGAAAATATGAATATGTACAGATATAAGTATAAAACAGCTGTGTGAAATCAAAAGTTGGACGTTTCCTGTGTTTGTTGCTAAATCACGTCGTCTGCAAAGCTGCAAGCTTTTAATCCCACAGTCTGCATTTGTGGTCAAACCTACACTGTATCATGTCAGCTACACTGAATGCTCTCACTGCTGTGCATCTTCTGCACTGGGCCTGTGGTTCTTCTTTGAACTCTATGACCTTCTTCTGATCACACATTAGGCCCAGCTTTATTTATTTCAATCTTGTATTTCCTGTAATTCTTTAGCTTTACTTGAGCAGGACCTGAAATTCTTTTAAATCAGCTGCTCATATTCCTGTGAAGACACAACTCTGACTAAAGGTATTGATTGGTTTTGAAGCTTTGATGCTGTTGCATGAGTCGAGCTGTTGTGTGGTTGTGAAATGTTTGACTTACTGTAACACTGATGTCATCCATGGACGAGGAATGAGGATGTTGAAAAGAAATTACATCCTCTTACAGACACTTTATTTTAGTCATAGATTGTCTTTCGGGGACTTTTTTGGTGATTGCCTTCTGGACCGTGTGACCAACACAAAAGAAACGATGCGATTTGTTGGATGATGTTGAAGAAGAATCTTTTTCAAGCACAGAAAAAAAAAGGGAATAGAATAATACATTAGCAAATTACATTCCCCTTTGGCCTTTATTAACATATTGTGTCAGAAAGTAAAATTTAAATTGACAACTGGCTGATTGCCCTGTTGGTGTTCATTAAATTGATTGTTACACATCTGTAGTGTGGGATGCAATCATATCAATTCAACAAAATTTCAATTCGAGTCTGGCCACTCATTACTAGCCAGCTCTTGTGCTTTTGAATTATGCAGCAGGCTAGATGACTTACATTGTTCTAGCACCATGTGAGTTTGTTTTTTAAAAGCAGCATGCATCAATCAGAACTCACCCACTTGCTTATTATCCTCTCCCTCCTATTATTTCACACACTTACTACGCACTCCTGGGGCTCAAATTGTTGCAGTGAAGAGGAATACATTTAAAAGAAACTAACTACAGCTAATGTGTTTGGTTCCGACTTCTCTGTGTCGACTTTGTGTGAAATAGTTGACACCCGGCTCTCGACTGACTAAACTTCAAGAATGAATGACGGATGCTTATCTCTCCGCCGACGCCTTTTTTTTCCCAGACTATTTCTCGGCCTTTCCCTCCTCAAGTTGAACAGTTTCATCCTGTGTTAAACTTATGAAAAAGATGGAAGAAATAGAACTCAAGTGTGGCTACTGTCCATATTTTGTCCATCATTTCTTCAAGCTGCTTCTGGGTGTGTTTGGAGAGACGGCGTCTGGGCTGCTGGCCTCTGGGTGTTTGATTCCCATGGCAGTGATTGATTGACATGTGAAAGCTCTTGTTGCTGGGAGACAAGCTTACAATTTAGAAACTGCATAGCCTCATATAGCCTTCAACATTTGATTTATGATGTTTCCTTATTTGGCTAACCTGCTGAATATCCACGGCGTGCTAATATTGGCCCTGAGCTCCACCTGCCATCACTTTGACTTGTGTTATTTTAAGACAGCCTTTGTAGTTGGTAGCTTCCACAGACCCTTGTGTTAACCCCCGGGCTAATGTATGGTTAGCGCTTAGCAATTTAAGCTTATCCTCGTTCCTTGTTCAGAGCTCATGAGTTATTAATTTCTGTAAGGACTTAAAGACAATTTTAACCAACTTCTTAAAACGTTTATCTTGAAATATTTACCAACCCTGCCTTTAGCAAACTTTTACCCTTCATGGGAACCCATTGTGCCCTTGATTTATTTAGCTAGCCTCGTGTGCTTACTAGTTAGCCTAGCTTGCTAATATTGGCCTAATTTTTACTTGACATTCATTTCATTCATGTATTCTATGCAGAGACTTTCTGAGTCAAAGGTAACTCCATCGTATCCCAATTGGGTTGTCTAACAAAATAGAAAGCAGAAGGCTGGCTAGCTAACAGCTAATGGTAGCAAATAATCAAACTGTAGAAACTGTTTGTGCCAAATTCAGCTTTTTGGTCCTTCAATTTCAGCAGCTTGAATTCATTTTGACTTGTACCTTTAAGTCTCGGTCCAGGTATTGCAATGATTTTCATTTTAAAAGTATGTGGTTGGAAAAAAAGTGTCCATCTCTTTCCGATCTGCCCTGGTTGGGGCAGTCCCTGGCCTTTCAGAAATCTGACATTTCTTCCCTCCAGTAGACCTGGTTTCCTGTATATTTCATGAGAACCTCTCACAGAAACAGGAAGTCTTTCATGTCTCTCGCCTTTACCCCGTGCACAAACTCTTTCATGTTTTCTACGTGTGATGGCTCTGAGGTGCTTTAGTTGACCTCAGCTTGTTTGTAGCTTCGGGTCGACGCCTTCCTCTTGTGCTGCAATGCTGGCGGGTCACATTTTTACTCAATATGTACTCTGATATCCAGCTAATGTCTCCCAGCAGCCTCGATAAGCACAGATTACTGCACACTATGACATGATTACTTGGCTTCCACAAGTTGGTCCAATGTGTTTGAGCAGAAGTGATTAAAGGCTTTGCTAAAATCAACAAGAAATGTTTTTTATTCACAGTTCTTCTGATGCCCGTCCATATTCAGACGTTATCCAATCCAGGGAAGGACCTCTATTTTCCTGTCATGTGTTTTCATTTGAACTCTCTTACATCAACTTGTGAGAGAAAACCAATCCAAATGAAGGCCAATAATTTTGTTTCTGTTACTCAGCTGTAATTTTAGTGTGGAGGAGCTGCATTGAGTTGCTTTGAAAGGATCAAAGACAGATTAAGAGCTGAATGTTGGCATTTCTACCAGTTGGATCATCGAATAAAAAAACCCCCATCTCACATAAGATGTCAGCTGGACTCAGAAGATGGCGCATCATCTCAGGCTTACACATAATTTGTCAGCCTGTGTTGAGCTCTGTAATGGACGCGTAATACTTGTGAATTTTGTACCAAAAAGGGACTCTAAATGCTGCATTATTCACTGCGAATAATAACTCCCTGCACCTTAAATATATACAGGTTCTTGTTCTTATTGCAGGCACGTCCACAGGTCATCACAGACTGGAGAGGAGCAGGGAGACTATCAGGAGAAAACTGCGTCTGTGGTCAGTAAAGTGGACACGGATAAATAGAGCCATGTCCTCATGTTCACTGAGCTGCGGGGTTTCATTGTGTCGTGTGTCACATCCCCAGAAGTCAAGCGACCTCCTCCGCATGCCGTTACAGCATTTAATTAATGATGAGTGAGTGCTGGATCAGTTTCTGGCTGTTCCCAGGTGGTGATGGGAAATTAGGCTCCTTGCTCTGGGGAGAACCATCTGGTGCCCCTACGACACAAATAGGCTAATGATAGGGACACTGAGCATTCTGGGTAATGGAGTTTAGGTGCTGTACCAGTATTTGGATTTTGACTTTTTATCACAAAGCTTCGGCTGTACTTCCTTTTTCAGCTCAGAGCCAAACTAAAATCTTATATCACCTAAAAGTTGAAACAATTACAGCCAATCATGTCACCATATTTTTTTTCTGGGAGGTTCCTGGTTTGAGTTGTTTTGAGGCAGAAAGAGACCTCTTTATTGATATGGCATCCAAAAAACAAAACAATGAACAATGAATAATTTCTTAAAAACCAGTTTCTAGCGTCTGCTCAGCTTGCAGCCCCCTCTAACACAGATGGAATTAATATGTCACAAGACACTGCCTGATTTAGTGCTTTTACCCATTAAAATAAAAGCCTCTCAAGGTCCTCTTGATTTGGCGAGGAGAAGCCCTATATGGTCAGTTCAGCTATCGCTAAAAATCATGTTGAGACAAACACTTAAGGCTCTATTTGCGACTGGAGAGTTTATAACCAGCGATTATTCTGCTCCTGCTTTGGTGCCTGTACAATGATTCAGCTAAATAAAAGTCTCTATCAGACTGGGAAAAAAATGCAGGCAGACTCAGGGTCTTCTCGACCGATGATGAGAACAGTTGAATTTAAAGGCGGCAGCTCTCGGGAATACCCTTTGTGATTCAAACCCACACTTCTCCTAAAAATTGCTCTCGAACACATCCTCCCTCCCCTTGTTCTCCTTTTTTTTTTTTGTACTTACTACTCTACTTAATCCCGACTTGACAGGAGCAAACGCCAACTCACACAGGGACTGCAATTGTTTTAAAGCCCACGGTTACATAAGCTGTTTCTCAATGACCGCCCATTGACAAACAGTGGCAACAGTGACACAGTCTCACATACAGTATTACTGACATCTCTGAGTCGCTATATACTTCACCCGTCTAAGGACGTAGCAATTTAGTGTTCTGCTTTTGTGTAGGCAGTGACACTCCCTCCCACTGACATGAGGCATTTCATAACAGCTAAAAAAAGAGCCACCACAAGTAGTTCTGCTCAATGCAATCATTGCATGATGAATCCCCCCGACCCCAAAAAAATCTGATCCTATCAAATAATGCCATCCTATCTTATCCCCTTCATGAGAAAGATACGTCTCCAAACGAAGCACGATTACTGTAAGAAAATGACTAATCCTCAAGCAAAATATAAACAGGAATCTTAAAGGTATGCAGCTAAATAAGGTGTTAATGTGTGGGAGGTTTGGTTCGAAGTACCATGTTTCTCTGTTCACCGGAAAGTGACATTCGTGGGTGAATTGGGGGGGGGGAGAGATTGCAAACTGCTAAAAATAACTGTTCCTTTTACGACTATATGTGATTATTTATTGGAAGTGGCTCCACAAAATACCTGGCTTCATCAACTGCTGTCACACATTGACGTTTACATTTTTTTTTTCCAGCAGAAAAACAAAACTGTTACCAGTTTTTGAAAAGGTCTTCTGACCCTCTAATGCTCGACATATCCTGCTGAACAATTTGAATAGGTTGGTCGAGGCGAAACGTTGGTAATGCTGCTGTTTGTGTTCTGGTTATTAAGAACACATTACATTATTACATAGATCTCTGTGGGGTGTAAGGGGGGGGGGGGGGGGCTGCCAGTCGAGCTGCTAGTAGAGCTGCTAGTCGAGCTGCTAGTACTCGTAAATACAGTTACAAGTTGTGGTTAGAAAATCTCACCTGATGCAGCAAATCATAGACATGCAGTCACATGACGAGAGAACGGGCTGCAAACTGAGCTGCTCAGCGTCGTTTACTTTCAGGAAGTTTTTTTATTTTTTTTTAATTACTATTCTTTGGTAATTAAAAAAATAAATAACAATCTGGGGATAACATTGTTCAGAACAAGCACAAGGAGTACGAAGACCAAATTCAGCAGCTTGACCTCAGGAGTCGTTGGGCTGTTTGACACTTTCCTGTGCAGTTTCAAGGAGGCTGCAAGCTGAGCTGCCAATTCTCCTTCTAATAGTCTAATGTTCAGTAAAGAGAAAGCAGGATTTGAAACCACAAGTAGGTAGTAGAGGGGAAATAAATGCAGTCGCAGGAACTCTGAGGAGAAAACTTAAACAGATCGGTGGAGCATCGCAGGACCGATCCGTTATAAAGTTTAGCTCGGGTTTTTTCTTTCTGAAGCTGCAACTGCTAACCATGCAGATTCTTTTACTCTGTAGAACCGAGAAGCTTTGTATTTATCTGCCAAATTCAATTCTATTGACAAATACTGACCTTGGTGCAGCCCTGGTTTTACTAATAGAGTCCTAATGTTGTGTGTTTTGTAGTGGAAGGAACAAGTATCAGGGAGAGCGAGTGTTAAAAAAAAAATCAATTCACAGCACAGCAGGCTTCTGTGAGACAAAATGCAAACAAAAAAAAAAGAGCCACTCTACTCCCACAGAGAGATCGAAAAACCTGCTCCAAGGACTCAAATAGAGAAACTGAATCTTTGATTAGATCAAATATTAATTTATGATACGAATATTTTCCCACTCATCCATCAGTGTGCTGCCAATCCTGCTTCCTCTCCTGACACGGCATCTCGTTTGAAATCGTCGTCTTCGCTTTACTACGATACTAAATAATACGAATGACCCTCCTTGTTGTTTCTCTTGTGTGTTGGTTTTTACTCCACTACTCCACATGTCTGGTTGAACCTGCTTTGCGTCATCCTGCAGTCCTTTTGGCCGACGCGACAGACGTGTAGAGGCACAGCGCGTTGTAGACAGGTTGCATCACAGCCTCTGTTTATCTAAATCCTGCTCCATTGCCAGAAACCAGCTTACAAGAGGGCGTGCAAATCAGCACACAAACAGGTGTTTGGACACATATTGGCGCTCGAACACGTTGAAGTTACAGCACCTGTGGGAATGTTTGAGGATATGCGTTAACCTGACAGACATGAATATTTTCGCTCCATTCTGAACCTTTAAATAAAACTTTAAAACTCCTAATTTGAATGCAAAATTTTGGATCCTAAAAACATTGCATCTACTCCAAAAGCCTTTAAAGCAGCCGAACACTCGCATAGCTTTTTTATTTTCAGGACTGATTCACATAATGCCGCTTCCAGCCTCTCATTCCAAAGGTGCATTCACACCTCTCCGTTAAAGGAAGAATGTGCAACTTTTTCATCTAGTAGATGTCGCCCTTCAGCGTCAGCGTGAAACCAGAGCAAACTTGAAGGTCGATCTTGCTTTAAGTCGGATGAAACCTGACCGTCACGCCTGTGTTCAGTATCATCAACTGAAAGGGAAAGTGGAAATGGAATTCAACCTGCTTAAGATAAATCTCTATCTCGGGTTTCTGCTTCCTGTGAAATCAGACGCCAACCACACTCTCATTAAACCTGAAATCATCTAAATCCTTCCTGATGATCTTTTCTTGAAACACCCAGGACAGGAAAAGTCCTTACAACTTTTCCAGTGAACCAGATATATGAATAGTGAGGACATCCAGAGGGCCTGCACATTCATACAGACATTTTGATGAGACCTGGAGTTCAGTTGAAGGTTGACGTAGTGGAGCTGAAAACATCACCATCTCTATTTAGAATTAGTGATGATGAAGCTATAAATAGACCTGCAATAATAAGAGCATTTTTAATATGTCGGTCAAGATAATACGTGGTTAACCTTCGATCTTTGCTGTCCAATAAAGACGACGCTAAGGTACCCAGGAGACGACTTTCTTCAAGAAATAAATTCATGAATATTACACCTATTTTTACACACACTGTGTGAAAGTTAAAGCTAAGAAGCTTTGTTTTTTTCATCTGCTCGATCATTATGAGATGCATTATTTGGGTTCAAAAAAATATTCCATATGAGTGTGTATTGTTAAAACTTGCAGATACTGGTATGTCCGTGATAGGCCTGTATCAGCCTTAAAAAAAAATCGATCTTTTGATAAATTGGTCAGACTCGAGAATTGTTATGTTTGGGGAAAAATGCTTCAGAATTCTTTCAAGCGTATTTTTGCTGCTCTGAAAAAGTCCTGATGTCTTAAAACTCTTGTGACTAACTGTGTAGACGGGATGCACCCTGATCTTTAAAAAAAAAAGGAAACTGTGTCGATGTCAAAATGAAGACTCAGACAGGTGGTATATAGTTTTAAATCCTGACCGTGTTGTGACACTGACAGAAGTTCTCACAGATCAAAGTGCAGGAGAACAATGCTGCATTGTCACTCACCTGCTGCTGCACCCAGGTGTGACAAAGAGAGCTTATGTAACTGTGTTTTTGTTGGATGTATTTTCACAAAGCAGTCTTTTTACACATTCTGATTTCATAACATGTTAATGTAACCTCACAAAAACACTCACTTGATGCGTTTAAGAGCTTCGATCTCGGCGCCCTGCCATTATCGAGTGCCGAGTTTGAGGTATTCAGGCGTATCATGCGACTCCAAGTTTATCCAGCCAAGAACTCATCCACCTATGCTAATGCACACCTACACACGGCAGCAGCATGATATACTTCCCAGCTTCCGCCCATAATCCTCCGGCTTCCCGGCTGCTGATTTTTTTTTCCCACACTCCCCTAAAAGACAAGCACTCAATCTTATCTGGACCCGCAATCAATCACCGCGTCCCAGAGGCCGCCTGGTACCGTCATCAGAATACAGTTTGTATTTTTTTGGCTTGTTTTCGCCTGTGAATGCATCATCGGGGGGGTGGCAGCATCCATCTCCCTGACCTGCATTTTGCTCGTTAAAAGCTCCGTTTAAATGTGTGTGAGTCAGACTGAGGCAACACGAGTTTGCATAAAATGTAGATGCATAATATCAGGGATGTTTTTTGTTTTTCTGTCATTTTGAATAAACACAGATAATAATCACAGAATATACTTGAAAAGCTGCTTTCTTCCTCATTATGTCTGGCCTGGAAACGGAAAAACATGGTCATCCAATAATTAGATTTAAAACGGATCACCTACAATATGTCGAATTTTAATGTTTATATTGAAAGTGCAGCACTGATAGAAGTCCACAGTATGTTTATATTAAAATAACTAAATTAATAGAAAACGGACTAAACCTCTGACTTTACCTCAAATATTTCCAACATTTATCAAAGCCAGAGAAATACGATTTTAGAGTTGTAACAGGACGTGTCGAAACGACCGCCACGAGAGACAGAATATTTATCGTTGCCGTGGAAACACTGGATGTTACGTCAAAGGCTGATATACGCAGGGAAGCGGGAGCTGTATGTTCTGTTTTGATTAAAGCGCCATGAAAATAAATGTTTGTCGTCGAACACTTTCTCTTCCTCAGGTCTGTTGTGTCCGTTCGTCTTCACTACGTCATCACAGAGTTCAGGGAGAAGGGGAGGAGTAGTAGAGAGAACTCCCATGATTCCCCGCCAGCCTCGATGCCATCTTTTGTTTTTGTAGAGCGCCCCCTGGTGGTGGAATCTACTCACTGACACACTTAATATGCAGTAGGGATTTTTAAAATATGATAGATGTTCGGTTTATCAGCTGGGTAAAAAAGAACATTTGATTGATTTGATTTGAAATTTTGAACAAAATATTGATGAACTTTTTGATGAATTTTGCACAGTGAAGGTCTTTTTAAATATACAAGTGAGTGAAAACTGAGTCAGGAAGGTTCAGAAGTGCAGCTGTAAAATATGCAGGGTGTTTTTTTTTTCCTTTAGATAAAGCAGAAAAGTCTGAGAATAAACTGAAAAAGAAGATCTCTACTTTCTACTTATTGACGACCGTCGAAAAAGAAAAGTGAAGTTTTTGAGAAATTTAAATTCGCCTCCATAAGCTCTTCAGTCATGATCTTAAATCGAAACATTGGGGCTCAATGTTTTATGATTTGATGCATTAGCATAACCGTGCTGCAGGTCGTGGAGGATTAAAGACCCTTTGTTCTTGCTCCAAACATCTGTTAACATCTCCGTCACTGTTTCTCCGTCCATTTCTCTAAAACGCTCACGTAAAACCATTAATTGATTTCTTTCGGGGCCAGAGAAACAAGCTGTAAACACAACACTGACATATAGTGCCTCATAAAGCTGAGATGGGAAACACTTCTCTGTTTAAACAGCCAGCTTTAGCACGGACGAGCATTAGTATTCATTTGGAGTCGTGTTTCTGTTCGTCTGATGAATGTAATGTTCGCTCTCTTTTTCGCTCTCTTTGTGATCTTTGTAAACTCCTGAGGGAGACGTGTGGCTCTGCTAAACGCTCCATTATAATGAGATGGGAGCTAACTCTGTCTGTTAGCTGTTCGGTGTTTGACAAAGTAGACGCCTTCTGCTGCATACGAGATTCATTAGAGGGGTTAGAGTCAAATAGAAACAGTAGATTTAAAGGTTTGGATAAGAAAAGAACAGCAGAGTCTGCTCGCTGGTCACAAAATAGCACCTTTTCAAATCTGACCCAAAATTGAAACTTGACTGGAAGGCGTGTGGGAAACTGCGGCCTCGTGTTCTGTTGCTCTTTTGGTTCTTTTTTTTATTTTATTTTATTTTATTTTTAGCTCTTTCGGTTCTTTTTAGGGCTTTTAAAAGTGAAAAATCAAACGTTGTGTCGGGCATCACTGAGCCAGCTGTGGTGCCAACGCCAGCGAACCCTAACCTACAAAGAGAGCATCTTTTCAAATGAATGTCGACTGCACATGGATGCACTATAGAAGAGTGAGAACAGAACTCGGGAGTCCGCCATTGTTGTAGTCAAACATCTACTGTGTGGACTACGCAACAAAAGATAGCCGTTTTTGGTTGCCGTGGTTGTCGTGTAAGCTGGGCTGAGAGATCACGACCCCTCTGGATGTTTTACAGTGAGAAGTCGACAGCTGTCCTTTCTTCGTCTCTTCCCTTAACGCTCTCTGTCTCTCTGCTGGAAGTAGATGGCTGTGAAATTGACCAGGAAACATCAATCAGTCAGTCATTTCCAAGGCTCCTCTTCCCCTCTGCACCCCCCTCTGGTCTTGTACCGGAAGAATTCTCTTCTCCGCTGCGTGAACGTCTGCCTCCTCTTGGGGAAAGACCGAGGCTGATAGTGTTTTTACATCCGTGTTGGTATATCATTTAGAAACCTCATTCCAGAGGTGAGGAAGTGATAGAGAGGAGAGATGTGCGGCTGATAGCAGAGATCTCCCTGCTGAGAGATGGATTGGAAGTCAGAGATTCATTTTTTTATTATTTAAAGCTCACATTGAGAAGAGCATTGCAGAGTGTGTCAGGCTATAAACCTCGTTGTATTCTGTTAGAAGCAGCCAGTGTGTTTCTAATTAGCATGCTAATACATATTAGCATATTAGAATGTTTTTTATCTACATTTAGAGAGTGAGAGTGGTTCCAAGAAAAACATTTTCAGCCGGAGTGTTTTTTATTGAGGAGTTATTTTATTTGAATAATTAGAATCACTGTGTATAATCTTGCAGAGTCGATTCTTTGCAGACGACAGTTTGCTGTTTGATAGATGGAGGAAAATGTTTCACCCGGTCGCCCTGCTGCTCATTTTTAAAAGCTCATAATAATTTATGCTTCCCCTCGTGATTTTTCACATCACCGCTCAACTTTTAATCTTTTATGTTGTCCTCGCTTTGTTAGCTTGTAGCAGTTTGTGCGGCATCGTTAGCATGACAACGGGGACCGAACGTACTCAAGAGACCAATTTGTGCTTTTATTGTCAGACTGTCCCGAGTGTCGGGCGCGCTCCCGTCGTCGTGATTGTGCGTGTTCATCTGAGCATGAGGCCTTCACAAATAGAGAGCGCTCTGTCAGACATTTTGGATGTGACACTGTTAATCACTCGAGTGTACAGACGCACACACACACACATCCAGATGCGTGTTTGTTCAGCCTGTCGGGGGAAATAAGCAACTTTCCCTCCACCTTTCTGAGGAAGACTTCAAGCCTGTGTGTGAAATGTTCTGCTGGGTTTTCTTTTTGAAGGATTAATTGAAAATATACTTCTGTCATGTTCAAACATTTTCACAGTCTGACAGAAGAAGCGCCTCCTGTCGCTGAAACGGAGACTTTGTCCCCTTGAAGCATCTTTTTATTTGATCTGAAACAGCAAAGAGGCGTCTCTTTGTTGTCTTGCATAAATTAAAGCGTTGAACTGTTGTGTCAGGCAGCAGAGGATTGTACATAAAGTGAAAGTTGTCGTGTTTTTCTGCTGTTTTAGTTGGATATCGTGACTCCAGGTTTGTGTTTGTGTGTCACCCAGAAATGTCAATCACTCTGCTGGTTGTAGCTTCTGGCGTTTGGCAGCTTCTCTCCATATTTAGTCACCATAAGTTGAATATTTTTGGGTTTTTAGACACTTTGTTGGAACAAATTTGCATTTATAATTTTCCATGTGGGCTGTGGCGAGTTGTGATTGACATTTTTAAAATATTTTTGACATTTAACGGACCAGGAGCCGGAGATCAAACCTTAAATTAACATTAAAAATACATGAAATTTCTCAGTTTGAACATTTGTCGTTTTGTCCTTGTCCTATTATCAATCCGACATGCTTTCAATGTTTTGGACATGATCCCATTCTGTATTAAAATCCACACACGTGAACCTCCTTCAGTTTAACTTTCTTTCTTGTCTCTTCTGGCTTATTGCTCAGTTTCTGTCTTGACCTTCCTCCTGCTCGGTGTCTTGTACGCTCTTTTTTTGTTTTGTATCCTCCAGCTGTAAAAAAAAAAATAAAAAAAAAAATAGGAAAAACATGATCATATTCCAGCTTTATTTTTCACTTTTTCAAGTTTTTGTAGAAGCACATCAAGATGAACTAAAACATATTTTTTAAGATAAGTAGCTTCAGTAGAATTACAAACATGTTGCGCTGCTTGGTCCCAGAAGAAGATGACTCAGCTGAAAAATGTTTTTTATGTCTGCGTCATCATCATCAGCTCCGAGTGTTTCGTGGTTTCTGCATGACTTCTTGTTTTTACTTTAAAAATCGGTGAACATACAGACTCCCAGCTCCCTGCATGACACATCTCATGATCGTCCTCTGTGACTCTGCACCACATGCTCGTTGGCGGTCATGTGTGTTGTGGGTTTGGTTAGAGATTGTTTACTGAGAAAAATACACGTTTGTAGAAAGATGGTGATTCTTGTTCATCTTTTGAAGTCCTGAGTTTTTCTATAACAACGAGCCGTGTGTTCTTCCACACGGCTGATATCAGAATGCACCTCGCTTATTCCGATCAGTGCTTCCCTTAATTATCCGAAACATCCATCGGATTGTGTCGTCTCCACAATCACCGCCATCCAGATTCGTGTGCGGCATGGAAGTGTGGACAACAGGAAGGCGAGGACAAATCCTTCCTGCATTGTGTCCCATCTCCCCCATCCCGTTTTTCTATTGTCACGAAACAATGAGTAAGGTTTTCTACCTGCTTTTTGCTAAGCGACCGAAGATAACATTTGTTATGATTTGGCGGCGTACAAATAATGAATGACTGAAACCACCTTTTGTGTGTTGTTTTCTTCATGTTTGTCTGAGTCCATTTGGGGCTTCTGTACCTGCTGTCTGTCTCCTCCCACGGGTGAAAGACGTCCCGTAAATCTGGAGGTCTGACGCGGTCAATAGCTTGAATGAGAAAGTGTTTGTCTGTTGTGTTCGTCCGGTAATAGACTGTCTTCCCCCGTCTCCCTGTTCTCTGCACAGTGCATTGTGGGATTACGCTCCCCTGTGATGAATAGATTGGCTGGGATCAAACTAAATTAGATTTCCAATAGACTTCCTCTTTTCTGAGTGAGGCAGTTCAAATAGCCTCCAGATTGTCCTCCGAGTAGATTTGCAGCTCTCTGAGTCTTTAAATGTGCGTTTTAGATCTCCTGTTCCCTCAGCGGCGCTCTCTGAAAAAGCTAAAAGGTTCGCTGTAATTAGGCCCAGCGTTTAAAACCCCCCCAAAAAACCTGCTACCTAATTCACAAATTGACAGCCTTAAAAAAAAAAAAAATGAACCCCTCTGTTGAGTCGGCTAATTTGTAAATGTGTGTGATTATCTGCGAATGTTATGCAGTGTGGATGAGTCAGCAGAAATGGGACGGGGCTAATGGAATAAAGTCTACCATATTACTCGTGAGCTGGAGCTATATTTGGGACACGAATGTGTCAAACCAGCCGTTAATACTGTGATTGGATTAACTTGTGTGCATGAAAGTAACGACTCAAGGTCAAACGTGGACGACAGAGTCCCACTCATTGAGAGCACACTGGTCGAGCCTCCTGTGGCGAACTCCCACCTCCTTAACGACAATCACAGACTCAAGTCGATTTCTATTTAAAGGTCACATATGCTTTTCTTGCTCTAATATGCGTCTCTAGTTTGTCTTCAAACCCCCCAAATCATGACAAAAGTCCATCCTCTTCATCTTCTGCCTCCTCTCAGAACACGTGTGCTCAAACAGGCTGTTTGGAGATTTTCCCTTCATGACATCACAAAGGGCAGTAGCCCCTCCCCCATGTGAATGACACTCCCACAGCTAGGTGTTTGTTTTTCCCTCTGTCTGCTTTCTCACCCAAAACAATAAACAACAATCATTTTGAACAACATATAAAGATGAATATTTTCTTTATAGCGTCATGTTGCGGACTCGTCTTCCATGTTGTTGGTTTTACGTCATGTCGTCTCCTGACTCCAGCTTCCTGTCTGACAGGACGTGTTGGGATCAGGGCAGTCGGTGAGTGTAAACAGCTTCAGAGGTAGTTACCGCAGCATCACGGCTGCAGACAGGAGATCTAAAACAAACTTCCCTTTTTCGTCATGAACCAGCTTGGATAAAAAAAGAAGAAAGAAACCTTACTCAGCAGTTTTTCTGACGGGCCTACACAGGAGGTTTTAAAAAGTAAAACTGCGTCAAGTAGCCCTGACTTTATCTGTCAAACACCCACTTAGTCACCTCGTCACGCCCTCGTGTCGGAGCTGCAGCGCGAGAACTACCTCGCTTTAGTTCAAGATGGAAACCTTAGCCTTGTAAAAACAAACAATTCTTTGATTCTTCCTCAGTGTGCTGATACAAATTCTTGTTGCGTAATCCGGAAAAGAGCCTTTCTGCAGTCTGAAACATAACCAACATGTCCACAACACTTTCAGAAACCTCCTTTCGCAGCATCCTCCCTCTTCTCCTGCAGCATCTTCAGACATGCCTGATGCATGCTGGGAAATGTGTGTGTTTTGGGTCTGCCCCAGGATGTCCTCCCAGTAGGACGTGCCCAGAAATCCTACAGCAGGGAGGCGCGCAGAGGAATAGCAATCAGACACCTGAACCACCTTCTCAATGTCAAAAGAAGCAGCAGCTGCAGGGAAGAAAATTCAGCCGATGTACTTTTTTCTTTTTTCATATGAATTTAAAATCCGATAGAAGAGTGTTTTTTTTTTCCAGGAGTTTTGTACAAATAAAGTTAGTAAGTTTGCCTTCATTACTACGAGGATTAGATCACTAATCTGTATCTATGCAGAAACTACGGAAGCCCCAAGTGTCCAAACATCCATGCATTTTTATCTCCTCCGTTATCCTCTAATTACGAGCAGCTCCGTCTGTAGGGACTCGGGTTAGTGTGCTGGCTGCAGAGGTGCCAGGTCACTTCCAGAGTGCTGCCCTTGAGCAAGGCACCAATCCCTACTAAACAGCTCTGGTGCGCCCCCTGTGTCGCAGCCCCACCAACCCATCATTGATTTGGAAAGCTTTTCAAAGTGCAAATTAACTCCTCGTTTTCCTTTTCTATCCCTGAATGGATATTATATTTTCACCTGCTGGTGTCTCCGCCCTCGAAGGATCAAAGAGGAAATGAGTCTGTGGGCTTTATGGTGTCATTAAATCATTGAACAGTTTGTGTATGTGATAACTCCATGAGGCTTTATTAGCTCTATTTTAAGGACCGTCTTGTTTTGTCTCTCGCTGTGGCACATGATGAAATCACTTCCCAGAAATGTGCTTGAAGTCAGCTCCATCAACTTTAGACCTGGACATTTTGAATGTTGATGTTTTTAGACATCCTGTTTGGAGTCCAAGTCATTGCAGGCCTTTTTATGGATTTATTGATGATAGATGGTTCATTGAATACGTCTGCTCCTGTTGCTGCGTTTACACACACAGTTCATGTGATTCATTCACTCAGTGGTCACTATGTTTCAACATTAATTCAACATTTTATTTTGAAATTGACCAGACGCTCTGTGCGTTTCCTCTCCTGACTTCCTGTCCAGGTCGCGTGCCTGCAGCGTGTTTGAAACGGAGCTTTGACTCAGAGCGCTGCTGGCTCAAGTGTGGCAGCGAACGGCGGCGTAGTGTGCGGCACTAACTGACCGCCTCCGGTGCTGCATGTGGACATTGGGGTTACACGTGTTATTTTTTGATGTCTTTGCAAGCTGAACCCAGTAAATGTGTAATTTTGTTTCATTTCCTTTGCACTCGTAGACATGCAGAAAATGTAATGATTGAATACAAGGTCAAGTTTTTTTTTTCTCCGCTGAGAGAAGTGTCATTCCCATTTTCGTTACCATGGTGATTTTTTTTCTTTTTAAATGTCACTAACTCGTGTTTTGCTCTGCCTTTCATGTTCGTAAGTTTGTTTGAGAAGGAAACAGGGTCAGGAGCAAAAAAAAAAAAAAAAAAAGTAAAGGGTAGCAGACATAAATAATATAACTTGAGGTTTGGTGCTTTTTTACCCTGTTGCAGCTAATTTTTCCTGCATGATTATGAGGTGAAGTAACTGTCGTGTATTTTTGGTTTACAACTGAGAATATGCTTGCAGACGGTAATTTAATGCACTGATGCATGTTTCCCCTCAATGCTTATGTGGGCCAGAAATGAGCTACTGCCATCCAAATGCCCCAAATGACCACTGTCGCCTGCTGTGCCCGGGTGTGTGTGTGTGTGTGTGTGTGTGTTTGGAAGGCTTTGAGTTAGCCTCAGATGGAGGTCGTGACTTCAGTGGCCCAGTAGACGATGCTAACCCCTCATTGGATCTTCTTAACCTCGTCTCGGGGGGGTAAAGATATGTTCCAGCAGGATGAGAGGTGCAGAAAGGCCAGACTAGTTCAGCCTGTTGGTTTTCATGCAGACGCCGGTTTAAAGTAGGACAGCTCTTGCCTGCGAGCAGCCGTGCCGAATGAAGCTTCCTCGGTCGCCGTGTGAGGCGGCGTTTTTGGAAGGAGCCTCCGGGGAGGCGGGGCTGTCAGGCCGATGTGAAAGAGTGGAAATGTAGCAGAAAAAGGAACGTGCGGTTTGGAAGTGTCTCGAAAGCCTCGCGTTTTGGTTCGAGGCCTCGAAAGTGTGTTTCGAAAATGTGAGCAGATAGAGCTGCATCAGGAGAGATAAACAAACGAAACAATACAACAAAAAAAAAAGAAATAAGAAAAAAAACAAAAAGGTAGAAAGCCTGTTTATTAAAAACAAAACAAAAAAAAACAGTGAAAGAAAACTGAAACCAAAAGGTGTTTTCAGACCAAGAGAAGCCAACACCTTAAATCTTCTATTTCTAATATTTCTTCTCAACTTCTAACAGAAAACATTTAAACCGTTTGATTTTAAACGCACGTGTTCTGTCGCAGAGGTTTTCCCTGGAGGACACCTTCACTATCACGCTATTAAAGGACGGTTTTTGTCGCCTCCCTCGGCAGGACTGAACCTCCACACTTATTTAACTGTCAGAATCCACCGGGAGACGAAGAGCTGCTAAACAGTCAGGGAATCCCAGGCTGCCTGACAAAAAGCACTTTAAATGAACGCTTGTGAAATCCGGCTTTTCCCGCAGCCTGGAGGGGGGGACAACACGCTGCAGACATGCACTGTACGTCACATCTATACTGAGTAGGAGAAAAGGAAGCGAGGAGGTGACAGCGTCGAGAGGAAACGGGGGAGTGAAATAATTATATTGACTGAAGGAGAAACGAATTCAGGATGAAGAGAGGAGAAAAAAAGAGAGAGAGGAGGAGGTGGTGGTTGAGGGGGCGACCGAGGCCCCTGAGTGGAAGCGGGAGGTTTCGTTCCCGCCGAGCAGGCCGGGATAATCAGAGCAGGGAAATGAGCCGAGTCCCACGCAGTCCTTGCCAAACCGCCCCGGAGCGACCGATGACAAGGCTGATGGATGGCGGCGCACGGTGAGCACACTCCTGTGGGAGCGAGCGAGCGAGCGAGGGAGGAGGAGAGAAAGAAGAGCTGCAGGTGGTCAGAGAGGAAACCAGATACCTGGAAACGCGGGGACGAGGCTCGAGGTAGAAATGCGTTCCTTAGTGACCACTGAGAGGAAACGTTTACCTCGGGTGCGACTGTGACACGTTTCAAACGAATTACGTTCTAAACCATCGTGTCGACTGAATTCCTCATCGTCGCTCACTTACAGACCTCTGATTTGGTGCAGTCAGGTGCTACATTCGATGAGTGGGAAAATACCGAAGCCAAGGTCGCACATTGATGACATCATAACAAGCGTCAAATATCAGAAAAAGTCCACAACATTGCACTTTAAGTACGATCTACATCGAGCTCCCAGCCTGCAGTAAGAGTGAACAACATGTACACACGGCCCTTCACAAACCCAGAGTATCCCCGTGTCAAACATCATGTAAGAGACCTGACTCTGAGAGCGTCCAGTTGGCTGGACCACGTCCCGGCCTGAAGAGCACCTTGTGGGCCTGTTTCACAGAGACCAGCAGCCAAGAGAAATAAACAAGGCTGTAAACACAAACAGCCAGGAGGGGAGAGTTTATTTTCACTCACCATAAGAGCTCTGCCCAATCACAGTCTGTCCAAGTCCCAACAAATCAAACCAATAAGGGTTTATAAGGAGGCGGGGGGGACAAATGCATAATAGAGTTATGAAAGTGTCAACAACATGGCAGGGAGACGGGGACAACAACTCAACAACTACATCAGCAAATTGTTTCCTCCCTTTGTTTGAACTTCAGTTAACTGAGTGTTTGTGATTCTTTTGGAGGGAATGTGATTATTGCAAACATGTTGAGACATTGGTCATCAATAGGAGATAATATAATATATAGGTCATTTTTGTTGTGGCACAAGCAGAACTGCAAATATTTGAAATTGTGTAATTTTGTATTTTGAAGAATTAACGATAAAAATGTGTTTGTTTGAGATACTACAGTGGGTTAAAGGGAGATTATAATGTGAATTTCATCAATATAACATAAAATCAATATTTTCTTATGAAAGGAACTGCATTTAGTTGTACCGTCATTTTCTTTAAAAAACTTGAATTCCTGAGAATTTTAGCGTCTTTCAGCACCTGTTTTCATTTTTCGGTCCAAAACGACGTTGTTGTTTTTAAACACGGCTTTAGTCATGTTGTTTTTGTGTGTATGCAATGTTTGGCATCAAGTCATCGCCACGTGCAGCTCTGCTCTAAACTAAACACGGTGACTCAGTGAACAGAAGTTATTACATGTTTTTAATATGCAGACGATGACGACGTGACGTGCATGATTTCACACTTCAGTCTGTTCAGACACACTTGAAGTCACACAGCAGGACATGTGTGTGAGGTGTGTGTGGGCGCCGTGTGTGTGTTGACTCATTACGGAGTGTGATGCAGATTGCAGATGGAGAGACGGTGAGAGGAGATGACCGCAGGCCGGCTGCACCTCGCCGCTCGCTGCTCTGAAACGTCACGTCAGTCGGCGGGTGCGTCGGCGGGCGCTGCGCTGTGACATCAGAGTCAACATGTCAGGCCTGATGAGAAGTGACTGATGAGCAGATCAGTGTCCAAAGTTTAATCCGGCGTTAAATAGCCGCTGATGAATGAAGCCATCAGAAGTTCGAACAGGAACGAGCCGATAGTGAGAGGGACATTAGCTCACGTCACAAACATCAGATGAAGTAAACACTTTCTGACAAAGTAAACTCGATGTGACGCTTCGTCTCCGAGCAGATCGATGATGAGATGAAGATTTATTTCTCCGCAGAATAAGATTCTCTGCTTCAATTGTTTTATTATGACAGGTGCAGATTGATGGCTTTAATTTCCAATTTACTGCAAAAATATCAATCTTCTCTCAACCCACCTTCGTCGGGATCCAGTCCTAATTGAAGAAAGCTTAACTCGCCTTAAAAGCTTGTTTCGAGAATGACTCGAGAAAACTCCCCTCCCCTGTTATCTCCACCCATGGACTCCACCATGGGGGGGGGGGGTCTCAGAGAGGCTGAAGGGGTAAATGTATGCAGCTTACATTAAAGTATTTTATTTAAGTAACATGAGGTATGTGAAGACAAACATACGAGTTTACCCTCAGAGAAGAGACGTGTCGTCTTTCCGTCACTCCATCTTCGTTCCTCTGCTCCCGTCTCGACTTCGTGTGTGTGTGAGCGAGCGTGTCGGTGTGTTCGCTCTGTGAGTGTCGGTGCGTTCGCTCTGTGAGTGTTGGAGTGTGAGTTTTGTGTCACTTTTTTTTTTGAAAGTTAGCTCTTAAATTATAGAGAGATGAGGCTGCTTTCCTTCAGGGAATGCACCAGAAATAGTTTGCAGGGATGCTAAAACTCCTGAGTACCTTTATCTCTTTCAAGTGGAAAAAATAGGGACTGTTTTAAGTCGACTTTATGAGAAATTCAAGAAATGACTGAATGTCTGTTTCTGGACATTTTTGAAGCCTAAGGCCAGACATTCACTTAAGGTTTAAAAAATGTATTTTACTTCCTGCAAACTTCGTTCTACTTCCTTCAACTTTTGTGTGGTTTGCTGTCATGCGCCGTGTCAACAAGTTATCCTCACTATAGAAGCCCTCCATGCTGGCTGTGGTCACTTCAGCCTTTCCAAACAGTTGGACAGTTTTGGCACCATCCGGAAAAGTTTTATCCAGTATGAGTGACTTTTAAAGTTACATTTATAAACTGAAATTATCAGCTGGTTGCTCTTTGAAAAATTCCCTGCAGGCACGTCTAGATCTGCATTAGTGGGGACGGCATTAAGTTGGAAGTATTAGGTGAACTATAAAACAGTGTAGTGGAGGTGAAGAGGCCGTCTCACACCGGGGCCGTTTTCAAAGCTAAGAAGCTCACGCTAAAGAGCGCGCCGGCCGATGTAACCTCAGAGAATAAACTTCCAGACCAGCAGCCGGACCGAGATGATTGTATTTCTACAGGAGAAATGTGCAGAAGGAGTTATAAAATCTAACAGCAGCCGTCGCCACAGGCCTCATAGTCCAGACCCAGGGACTCCTTTGGGCCTTATGAATATTTCAGCGGAGTAAAACGACCCTGTCTGACACTTCTAATCCTCTAATTGACCAGAACACAGGCCCCAAGGCCAGTTCTTGAGATGATGCTGCCCCTTTGTTCGGTGATACTCGCACCTGATTAAGCATGCATGTGATCCTGGCCGTCAACGGCGAACGCAGCCCTTAGCTGGGTCACACCAAGCCGATCTTGACATTTACGTTTGTTAAACAAAATCGCCAAGTGGTGTTCAGATAAAAGGGAGGATGTAATTATTCAGGAAGGTCACAGAGATGGGATCGCTTTTAAATTGGTACCAGTCCGTGTAAAACACGAGGATATTATCATGCAAATGCAGGTAGGACTTGTTATGGTAAATCCAGACACAATGTATGAACATTGTTTGCTTAAACAGGATAAAGATGGTAAGCTGACTGAATCCTATAAAGCTAGCTAAGATGAGTCATAGCTGGGGAGAAATGTAACATACAGATATCCACAATAAACTTGGGAAAAGTTTTAAGTTTTTCACAAAAGCCCGACAGGCTCTTCATTCTCCTGTCAGTGTCACCGGCACGTCGAGCACCATAGAAAAGCCCATCCCGTGTCAACGTGCGAGGACACGCCCACCCCAGAAGCGCGCAGAGAACCGGCCCTTTAAAAAAACAAAAACGCCCGCTAAAGGTGAAAGGCCTTCACAAAGACAGCTGTTTTTAATGTGAGCGATTCAGACAGAGCCTGAATGTGTCAGTTTAGGACAATATGAAATGTGAAAACTAGTGGAATACTTCTTCTTTATAAAATTAGTGTTCAGTGTCCTTTCACATTCAGAATACACGCAGCTCTTTTTTTGTCACCATCGGGCAGCAGCTCATTTAAGGATGTACCCCTCGGGGTCGCCGGTGGCGCAGCGGCAGTGCGCGCGACCCCATGTATTGAGGCTCAGTCCTCGCGCGCGGGCGGCCCGGGTTCGCGTCCGGCCTGTGGCCCATTTCCCGCATGTCTCTCCCCACTCTCTCTCCCCCTTTCCGACTCTATCCACTGTCCTCCCTCTATCTATAAAGGCAAAAAGGCCGAAAACAAAACTTAAAAAAAAAAAAAAGGATGTACCCCTAATGTGAGGACATTCCCCTATAAATGTACGCGATTGACATCAAGCTTGTTTTGATTATTTTACAAGAACACTCTTTTCCTTTGTGGAAGCCCCTTTAGTTGTGTACCTGGTGTGAAGCTCTCGTACAGCGTGCTTCTTTAAGGCGTTACAGATGGTGCTCTGTGCGCTGCACACACTAAACTCAGCGACCATCTGTGTCGAACATCTTTCAAACATGAAATCAAAACTTTCTGAAGCCCTGTTTAATGTCCTCGTGACGTACTTTTTGTTGGAAAAAAATCAAACTTTTACTTTTCGAGTCTGTGTCACATGCCAGACTGAGATAAATCAGATCCTAATGAGGCTATCTGTATGCTGGACACGTCATCTTTGAGATTTACTGCAGTTAGCATTGACGCATCTTTAGAAAAGCTCGGTTCAAACGTGTAATTCTTTAGGATATAAAAAGGTTGTTTATGAAGCTAGTTTGGTTTGCAGGGATGTTTCCTCCAGCTTGTGATTAGCTCGCTCAGCTGGGGTCCTTTCAGAAGCTTCACTGACTGATTCACAGCCTCCAGGTGGGTTAGATTTATATTAATGTTGCTCAAATCAGTGAGCCGTCGCGCCCTGCAGCAGCAGGTGCAGACATGTCAGTCTGAGGACTAAGAGGAGACAAAAGCAACAACTTGTTGATGTGTGACATTTTTTTTCAACCTTTGGCGTCGGGTGTCTCTTTTTAATTATTGATTATTAGTTAAGTTTCCCAGAAGAGGAACAAAAGCAAAGCGAACCACTGCAGCAGTGTGCAAAAAGAAAACCTCAAACATGCCTCTTTGTTGCACTAATGTTCATATTATTTGAGTTTTATATCGAGGGACATATTACAAATTAATGTTTCTCATTAAAATATTGTTTTATCAGTTTTATTTCTGTTATTAAATATTATCCATACGTTTAATCAGTTTCAACACTTTTAATCCCTTGATTTGATATTTAATTTGAAATAGTCACAGCGGCGCCTCGCTCACATTGGTGAAGAGCATGTTGATGTTGAGCGTGTACTTTATACGCTGTGATCCACATCCTGTTTTAACCTTTTAGTTTGGCGAGAAATTATGTCTAAATTAAAAGTGCAGCTCGATCAGCGGTTAGGCAATTCATCTGCTGTTTTTTCTTTTTTTCTTTATCAGAAACATTCAACAAACACAAATGCTGCCATGATGAAGACATCAAACTTGTTCTCAGGGCGACATAAATGTATTAATTTCACCTAAATCCCAAATTGCTGATTCTGAGTTCAAGAGGAAAAGTCAGGTTCGGGTTGTTTCAGTCCTTATCTGAACACTATCTCATGCACAGATTGCTGTATGTGAAATTAATTTCCTTTGGGACATGTAGATATCTTCCCTCTCCCTCTGTGGATAAAAAAAACAAACTTGCAAAGTAAATATTCTTCACATTTCCAGATCCACAGGCATCAATATGAAGCCATGTGCCAGATTATCTGCTCCTTCCTCCCCCCCTTGTGCTTTCCGCTCCCTCTTGCTTTCCTGCACACAAACTAAGCCTCGCAGAGGGCTTTTGTACCTTGGGGACTGACATTGGCTTGTAGGAACGCTGCCAAGCTGGTACAGTAAGATAGGCACGCAACGCTGTGCTACTCCCAGTAGATAAGCCCCCACTGAAAGAAAGCAGAGAGGGAGTCAGGCGTCCAACATACTACAGGGGTCAGTGGCTCGATTATCTACCCTCTCTGAGGCCCTCCATTGTTGCAGAGGACCCAGCTTATCTCCAGGCACTAGATCTCTGACACAAATGAATAATCACACCCCTCATCGCCACGCGGCCTTAATCTATCTCAGGGATATGGCGCTTCATGGGAACACAGAGCTGTGTTATATCTCCAGTGGTCGTGTTTGAATGTGCGAACAAAAGTTTACAGAGGAGGAAAAAAAAAAGGCGCTTTGGGGGGAAATGAATGAATGAGTGGTGGACATTTGTTAAGGTAATGGTAATAGAGCCCGCTGCCCTGTGCAGTACCCCTTCTATAATTTCCCTGCTGGTCTTTTATTGACTGGCTGTCATTGTGCTGTGCAGCCCTGAAGGACCCCATCTGTCAAACATCTCGTTTTCGAATGACTCGCAATACTGAAACCAAGCTGAATGGAGTCATCTGCACCCACTTAACCAGCCAGAGATGTTTGGCGGCTGTGCAGGGTCTAAATTGTTACATAAATATTGCTTATACTTTGACTTCCACTGGTTTTTGCTTTATTTTTGATTCCATCACGAATATAAAGAGTCACACTGAGACACTGCCAGTTTGCCTAACGTGCTGCTTTTAACTCTGCACAAGCGTCAAGAGTTCAACACTGATTTTCTGCTAAACTGTACTTCAAAAAGCAGGATAGTGATCGTCTTACTAAAATGTAACTCTCCAGACTCACGAACGTACATTCGTTAGCTTGTTAGCAGCGACTACTAAGGCTGAAGCTTCGCTAAAAAACAAGCAGTTTCCAACCTTTTAGGAGCCCCGCTGTGGAGGGAAATGTTCTGACATTAAGAGGGGAACTGATCGATCAGTCTCCTGGTTGGTTTGTCTGAAACTTGCTTGAGCATACGCCTTTTTTTCCCCGTTAGCATTGCTGTTTTTTTCCGTTAGCATTGCTGTTAACAGCTGACAGCTTCCGTCATCTGTGTACTTTGCTAAATCTGTTTTCTAAAGGTCGTTGTCGCTGTTTAAATTTCTTCAACCTTTAATGTAGCATTCTGAGTTGACATAAATAGTCAGTTTGAATGCTCTTTTCGGGGACGCAAAAGTTAATTTTTGTGGCATCATCACCAACAGGTTGCAGCAATTGGTGCAATTTCAGAATCTATTTTATACGAAAGCTTCTAATTTCTGTTTCGTGTTATTCTTGGATGCCCTTAAAAAAATTCTTCCCAGCTCTTGAAAAGCACTCTCAGAAAGAGGGAAGTAATTGTGATTACTTCCCCCTTTTTTTTTTCCACCCACATAAAAAGACAAATAATGTGCAAAAATGTTAAGAAAGGGCGAAAACAAAAAAGATGATGGTGGAGGGCCCCAATCATTCACAACAACAGCAATACAGAAGGCAATCAGTAAAATGTTTGATTTAGTGACTCGTTTTTACAAGGGAAATTACAGCTTTTAGCAAAAGAGAGAAATTTCCACAATTTACAATCAAGAAGAAAAACAGCCTTTTGTCAACATGATAACGGGTTGTACGTGGAGTTTGTCTCAGTGCTGCAGTGAGCGGTTGTCGGGGTTCAAATGTCCTCTCCTGTGAAATCATATACACGCTTAAGTTGCTGAAGTACTGACCACAAAGATGACACTGAATATCCCAGCTCGTCCAACAGCATCCCCATTGGGATTATTAGTTTTTGTGTGAATGTCCAAAGTCCAAAATGTTATATAAGATTCAATTTCAGGCTGGAAATCAAACCACAGAAAAACTTGATAAGCGTGATCAACTGTGCTTAAACTGTTTACAGCTGTTAAATGGTTTAACATCTGTGTCACACACTCCCATGGTGTGTTTAACTTTAATTACTTAATTATCATCAACTGTGGAGCCAAATCTTAACCACAGAAGGTGAATTTCAAACCACAATCATCCAGATGGTTGAAACAGTCAGAGCTCAGCAGCATATTATCCAAGAAGGATCCATTTTGGTCATTTCAATAATCGACTTCACGGCTTTAAATGAGCATGAGAGAAAGCTTTAGAGTCAAACTGGATCAAAATGACTGTTTGTAAAGGATAGGGCTCGATGTTTTTGACAAACCAAAAGAGTTAGCAACCTCCTCTGCAGCTCCTTTTTAATGTGTGGAGTGTTTCTGTTGAGCTTTCTCTTACAAATGTAATATAGACGAACAAACATCAGTACAAAAGTAATGCAGCTCTATCACCACTTTCGGGTCATCGTGTGTGTGGTGGTGACTGTGTCTGCAGAATCTCTGCATTGCACAAAAACTCAGAAAACTCCTGTTTGGTAGACTATTGCTTTGTTGCAACAATACTTCTTTGCATTAAATCTTATACCGTTGGAAAGCCTGTGTATTTCCCCTTTTTAAATGGTGCCGTGTTTGTAAGGCACATATGCATTTGTGGGATGAGCAGCAGAGCTGAGTATGTATAAATTTTCTCTGCCAAACACAAATCTTCTTACTTTTTGTGCAATGTTTTTTTTAATGTTTTGGTTGAAACAGAAACGTTTCTGTGCGCGGATGACGGCACACAGGTGAATATAGGAGTGGATATAATTCAGTGATCGGACATACCTTCAAACAAAGCTGTCGAGAAAATACATCACTGAGAAAATTAAGCGTATGAACTGGTGGTTCGATGGCTGAATGGTCTGCTAAACAGGAGAGCAAAATGAAGGTTAGGGGACTTTGTTCAATGCACCAGATTCACAAAACCAAAGGAACAATATACAGCAGATGCAGCAAGTGTAAAATTAAATTTATGGCTAAAAGAAATGAAGGTAAGGATGTAATGTTGGCCTGTTCTACAAAGACTCACTCCCCACTATCACATTAAGGCGACTCCCAAGGAAAGGAAAAAGCCCATTTCTGTTTTTCTCCTGATAAAAAACAAACAAACACGAAGGCACTTAGAAGATGAAGGGAATCTGCAGAGAGTCGAGAAGGTGGGAAAAAGAGCGGGAGGGAGAAGCAGGTAGCTGAATTGACAAATTGAGCGGCTCGAGAGAGAGGCCGAGCGACGTGTTGAATGAGCCTGCTGAGGTGCAGAATGGATTCGGCTGTAATGAAACAATTACCCTCACAAAGGACCTGCTGTGACAAGCAAGCAAAAACAATTATGCTGAAAGGGGGAAGGTCAATTTCAGGACATAACTGCTGTTAACCTGGCAGTCTTCGAACAATTGCATTGAAGATGGTCTTTGGTCGTTCTTTAGATGAGTTTTCAGAATAATGAGCATTGTCTTTCCTTCTAACATAAAAAGATTTGATGAACCGGTAAATGTTAAGTTTGTTGTCTGAGGTAAATCAACATGCTGTCATTAGTGGTGGACGTCTTTCACAATTAGCCACTGGATCAGATATTTCCCGTCAGCTTTATGTTGACAGCCTGCAGTTTGCCGCTCCTGATGGATTTTTAATTAAGTACGCGCTTATCAAGCCTCACTGTTTTTAATTTGATTAAAGAGTGTGGAAGTAAAACTTCATTCGATGAGACTGACACTTCCCAACGTTAAACTGGCTTTTCAATTAACGCTGTTAAACCACCAGAAGAGGCACTTACAGAGTGCGAGATGGTGGGAATTTCCAAACGTGAGACACTAACGTGTTGCTTTAGTTGCAATGCAACAAAATCAATGAAATTAAATACAAAATAAAATGTTTATACCACCAGAAACTGCACTCCCTTGAGTGGCCACTGGAGGCCACCTCCAAAAGTGAGTCTTTCCCCATTAGGCCCCATATTAAAGTGTCCAACTTTACAGCAGAAAAAAAACTTGTTCACAGCTTGATGGAAAAAAAAGCAATGTCTTTTCTCAAGGCAACTGTACAGGAGCTTTAAACGTAACGTCCTCACCCATTCAAATAAAGTCTTAAAATGATGGCTGATTGTAGGGGGGTTGTGGTTTCTTTAAGTGACAGGTGGATGCTGTGTTGTGTGGGTGAAAGCTGCAGCTAGTGTATTATTCTTTAGGGGGACAGATAGACCAGGATGTGTAGTTTGTTAGCTTGATGCTAACAAATGTTGGCATTTACCATTGACGAGCTAACATATTTAGCATCACAATTGTGGTGTTTTTACTTAAGAAAAAAACAAACATTACCATGACAGATGGTTTCCGCTGTCCAATCATGTTAAAGGAAAAGACATGATAGCATTATAAATTTGCTGCTGATGCCAAATAATCCAACATGGAGATTTCTTTAATGCCCAATTTACAGCTTCAAAGCAGCAAACAAGCAATGAACAGTTGACGTCCATTACATTTACAGACTGTCAACTGATGAGGTCATGAATCGACTCCGTCTGTCAGTTTTGTGACGCATCTTGACGTGCAGCTTTTGTCATCTCAAACTGGAACAGTGAGTCCGAGCCAGTCAAACGGTGCTCTTTAAAGATCAATAGGCCATGACCTTAAATCTGCAGGATGGATATAAACCCTCAGTCAGTCAGTCAGGAAGTCACTGCACGACTGCAACTCGTACATGAACTTAGCTGAGCAAGCAAACAATAGACACAGAGCCCTGCAGAAACGTTTCCTCGTGCACTTGTGTCCTTTTTCACACACGAGCATCTGTCATGTTCTGCTTCGTCACATGCTTTCTCTGCTCGCAGCCATCACATGGAGTTATAGTCACTCTTACCCCTCGTGCATTAGTTTCCAGGTTGATGTGTTTGCGCGCGTGTGTGTGTGTGTGTGTAATTGACAGACTGACATCACAAACTGACTAACGTTGTATCCTGAGGGGAAGTGACTGCAGGGGGGGGTTTGTTGTTAGTCCACTCTGCAGCATGTTTGTTCAGGGTCTTTGGGTAAATCAATGAAGACCGTGGTGGAAAAATCAAAGACATGTTGAGCAGGAACGATTACTTGTGGTTCTAAAAGGCACACTGTTACACAGAATCGTTTGTTTATTGGCTTATTTCTTTGAAACAATGTGAAATCTATGCAAATAATCACTGACATGCTAACACAATTTCACCAACATGTGGCACACAGCAATACAACATGTTGATTTATTAGGTGATCTACTTTTTAAGTCTGTTTTATTTAACATATTTTTTTAAGTAAAACCAGCAAAAAACACATTTTATTAGATGAGGGCTGGATGGTGCTGCAGTGGTTAGCAGCGAGGAGGTTCCTGGTTTGAATCCCTCTATGTGGAGTTTACATGTTCTCTCTGTGCATGTGTGGTTTCTCTCTGGGTCGGCAACATATAACTTGCAGGGCTGCATGTAACAACCGAAAGGTCTGGCATGTTTGTAATGCTCGTGCACCCTTTTAACTCCGCTCCGCTTTAAGGAAAAAAAAAAAAAAAACATCCGTTTTTACGATGTAGAATGACTCAAAGCTAAATGTTATTCAAAATAATCACCTCTCATCATGTCTCTCGTGAGATTTTGACTCAAGGTTAAACGATGAAAACTGACAGAAGAAGCAAATGAAAAAGAAACCTTAAAAGTTCACCACATTTTTCAGCAGAATAGAAATAGTCACAAAGACATTTCTTTTGTTCAAAGTCTTTAATTCGTGCGGGTTCCTCTTGCTCTGCTGCACATTCGATTCACGTTCCCATGGCAACCAAATCGCTGGTAAGATCCCTGGCAAATTATGGGAGCGTTACCTTCATTACAGAGAGTGGGAGTGATGTCAGAGCTGGAGTCTGGGGTTTGTAAGGATATGCAATTCCTTTAATTCAATTTCAACAGAGCACTGAGTGAAACCATGTGGATGTACAGGGTGTGATCATTTCACATTGTTCAGATTTTCTTTGTTGTATTTCTAAAGAAACATTTGTACATATTTAGGACTCCTCAGAGGCTCAAATGTAGCCGCCCTTTGTCGACTTTTCTCAGCTCGATGTCTTTGAATTGATGTCGCTGTTATTGCTTCTTAATTTGAGTCCCAGTCAGTCGGCTTGGCCAGGGTTTAGTGGAGGAGGCCATTACATCTCTGGTCTGGTTTTAGACATGACCCGGGTCAGGGATGACATCAGAAAGTCTCATTTCCCTTCGCCAGAGACTTCCAAAACGTCAGCACCGCAACGAGGTGGCAGAGCTGGCAGAGCATCCTCTTCTTCTTCTTCTTCTTCTGCTGCTGCTGCTGCTGCCGTCATTTTCATCTCTGCTGAATTACTGCTTTCCAACTTTATGGGCTGATACTTTGCAGATAAAAAAACAAAAAAAAACTTTCCCTGCAGCAATTTGAGAAAGAGAAACAAAACAGATATGCCACTTCGAAAAACAATTATTCTAAGATTGCTGAATCACACTTGTATGCTTTTTTAAAAACAGATTGTGAAAGAGCATTTAACAATATGTCCAAGTCTGTCTAAACTAAATCTTATCTGCAGCCATCATCTGTCACTCAGCTTGAGGGAATAAACTGCCACAAGACACACTGGGACAGGTTTAATCCCTGTGGTCAAATTGGGGATTTAAACTCACCAGAACTACATAATGCCGAGTGTCACTGTTACACTCACACACGTCTGGAAGCACACACACAGAGTTGTGCACCGCTATTGTTCACTTCCTTCTATCCTGACCTTGACATGTTTGTCAAACCGTGTTCATAAACGCCTCATGGCAACTTCAGAAAAATCGACATTTTATTTCCGAGCGGTGGGTAGCGCCTCACTTTCAAAGTACGACGTTCACCTCGAGTGATGAATACAAACGATGTAAAGAACGATGACCGGAAACAAAATCAATCCGTGTATTCATCTGTTTGTTTTAAAATTGGAAAGTGTCATCGGAGCAGCCACAGCAGGGCAGGAGTCTTTGTTTACTTCGGGGCTTGTTGTTACTTGTTGATCTCGGACCAAAGCAGACCAGAGCTAACCAGCTATAGGTGTGAAAACACCCCAAACAAAAACATCTTGTTGATTGACACGGAGGCTTTGTAAAATGTTGAAGTGGTTCATTGACTTAAATTAGTTAAACACAGAAAACATTCACCCATACTGTGTTTCTATGTAGAAATAACCTAAGAAAAGCGTTTGTTTGAGTTTTAGCTTTACACTGCTGCTAACAGACGAGAGCCGCTAACTTCCACCTGCAATGCATGATGGTTATGAATGCTGGTTTACAGCAACATGATATTTTAACATCAGTATGAAAAAGTGCTTTAAGCGTCTTTATAAACCTATACTCCCTAAAGTATAGAAATATCCCTCTAACCTGTTAACTTCCTCTCGACACAGTCGTCTCAATGTGTGTGTGCAAAAACATTCTGTCTACAGTCGAAAAGAAAAGTCCCCACAAAGATAGAAGCCCGCACACACACACACACTCCCCTCTCTTGCCCTCCATGCAGCCCTGCTCATCACTCACTATTACATCATGCAATTAAAGTTGAACATAGGAACTCTGGCTGGGCTTATTTCCAAACACAGTGTAACTCAAAATTGATTTCCCCTCCACACGGTCCCACACTGGCGAATAAAAAAAAAACAACAACAAAAACAACCCTGTAGATTTTGCGATTTAATGCCGCAGAGAGGATGCTTGTTACAGACTCGATAGAGGACACACCCTAACCCATGGGAGCAGCCAACATAATGAAATAAGTCCCCCAGGAATGATGAATTATGGGTAATTACGGTGGTGCTGCTGCAGCCCGTTCAGAGAGCACTTAGTATCAAGTCTCAATGAACACTTTATAAATATTAATTGTTTTGTCCGTGGAGCGGCGGTGTCTACGTGAAGGACTCATTAAGTGGAACTCATTTCTTGGAAGCACAGCTGGTCTGAAGGCTAAAAAAAAAAAAAACCCTCCCTCACAGGTTAGGTTTAATAGGTTAGAGCTCGATAGAGAGAAACAATTACAGCTTTGATTGAAAAGGAAACCTAAAAGCAGACCATGAAGTGAGGAGCATAAAGGAGCAGCATCAGATAGATAAGAACTGTGAATCATGCACGGCTCTATAAAAACATACTGGAGCTGGAAATAGCTGGGAATGAGCATAATAGGTCCACTTTAAACTCCTATTGAAATGTAGTTATGATCCAATTTAGCAACTCAAAATAGATCATTCTCATCCGATCTCGTTACTTCGATACCCTCCAAAGAGATTCCAGCTCAGATACCTAACAGTGGCATTGTAATGAAGTGAGACAGCGCTCGGTAAAACAAACGGTTCAAGGACAAATGATCTCACAGCTTCATCCAGTGCAGGAGAAGATAACGCCCACCGGGGACGGCTCCTCGGCCAGTTCTTACTTATTAGGACGGCTGGCTGCGCTTGCAGACACCCTGAGGGAAGAGGATGTTGAGATGGTGGGTGTTGCCGGGCGGAAAGAGCCACTTGAGTATTCCACGGGAGAGACGAGAGGGGTCAGGGTTGATTATTGTGTGCACTTCCTGCTTCAGCTTTGTGGAGGTCAGCCGACAGCTGACCTTTACTTTGGACAAAGTTTGGAGGGAAATTGTGCGCGATGATGGGTTCTTCCTGTGAAGTGTTTCAGGAGAGTTTTCATCTTCAGAGAGCATCTATGAACTTCAAGGTGAAATCGTTTTTTTTTTTAACCAAAATAACACAGTCAGTTTGATGTTTCTGAACTATTTGCACCCTCAACCATATCAAGCTTTCGTGAGAATTTGGCTTTTTTTTAATTGGTGGATTTTTCTTCATTTTTATTCAAGCTGGCATTTTTGGACTTTTCAATAAGAC
Organism: Symphodus melops; assembly: GCF_947650265.1. Lineage (NCBI taxonomy): Eukaryota > Metazoa > Chordata > Actinopteri > Labriformes > Labridae > Symphodus > Symphodus melops. The sequence continues at coordinate 2,992,728 of NC_136712.1, forward strand.
TTTTTTTTTTTTTCATGGTTGGTATTTTGTCAACACAGAAATTTGTCATCATTTTGTCGGGACACTGAAGGCACCTTTTTTAAGCTCCTGATATTTGCTGTCGTGCCATTAGCAGGTGAACACGAAGAGTTAGCATAAACCAGAATTGGATGCACAGTTATGTATATCAAAAGCAGGATATGATACAGGTACCTGAGCTGTGGGTGAGCCAATCTTAGTCTGGAGTTTAATTAGTTAAATTGGGAAGTTATTTGGTATATTTGTTGTGTTACATTACATCCCCTTAAACGTTAACTTTACGTATTTTAAGTCAAATATATAACTCCAAACATCTGACATTTTTAGTTCCTCACTGGTTTGAGAAAATCTCGCATGGCGCTGATGCATGATGTAGAACAAACACAAAGAAGTAAAGAATGTAATTAAAGTGAGTGGACAGGCCGAGTATAACTGATATCTGATAAAGCTTTTTGTTATGACTTAAACATGTTCAGGTTAGCATTTAGCATTTAGCCGTTTTTATAGCTGCGAGCATGGCTGCAGTCATCCTTGTTCAACCTATATTGGATCCTTTTTGTATGTTACGATCAGGAGAGACACATTTTATGAAGTCAACTTTTTCAGCAGATGATTGTTGCATGAAACTTTTTCGGTTGTTTGACTCGACATGGAAATGTGGTCATTTAAAGGTCGTGAGCCACAGCGAGAAATGTCCCCCCCCCCCCGTGGAGTAGAGAGGACGGGGGTGGGGACGCTGTAGCTGCTGACTTCTTGCGGAGACTGATGAAATGAGGAAGCTGATGAAACACAAAGGCTTGATAATAATGAAAACTCAAGGCAGAGAAGAAGTGGTAATTAAAAGGAAATCAGCAGCGTGTGTGCTAACGATGAGGGTTGGATGCAGTTTTTAATGGATTAGTTGAAGCCAGTTAAGACAGTTGATAGAATCAGGCGATGACTTTCTCTCATAGTATTCTTCATTTCTTTAAAATGAATCCATGTGGATTCTAAACGCCTCTTTAACTTTCAGGTATCGTCTCATCCGGCCGCTCTGATTGAGCTGCTCATTGCTTTGAACAAGGGGAGGTCAAACTTCCCTCTCCTCGTGTGGTTGTCTGGTGTCGTGCTGCAGTGTTTACTGGGTGGTGCAATCAGAGAGCTGGCTTGAATCAGTGCTGAGGAGAGCAGATGGAATTAGTTAAAAAGCACGAAAAGCCAACGTAATTCCGGGGAAATTTTCGAACACAACGACACAGTGGAGAAAAGTGCGAGTCGCTGGACGGCCGCAACCCTGACGCAGGGTTAGTGTCACATGTCGGTGTAAACGTCGCAATGTTGAGGCTTCATTTTGAAGGCGGAGTCGATAAACAGATAATTGTACGTCTGGATGAAATAAAGACAGACGAGCCAGTAGTCAGCCCTTCCCTACAGACTTTATGTGGACTGTTTCATTGACCCAACAAGCGTCGGTGATCAATGTCCCATGTGATTGAGTGTGACATTACTTCCTTTGGGCGACCGGCAGTAACTGCACGTGTCGGTTGCAACAACCCAGAGCAGATGGCTTTTAGTGCTGAGCACAGAGACATCTGAAAACATAGTTTTATATACATGTATGTATGTATAGAGAGAGAGAGAGAGAGAAGCTGGAGGCGGTGTGAAGACGAAATGGCAGGAGGTGAGACCCGTGCAGCGACTGTCCATGTGAAGCCATGACCTTTGCCATGACAAGCTACAAAATAATGAGGGAGGTAAAGCCAGATAAACTTGCGTGTCGTTTTGCAGATATAGGATAATAAATGACCTTACAGTTACACTTTGCTCCTGTCGTAATAATTATGGCCACAAGAAAGCGCCCGTTCCAGTTTGCATCTGTGCTCGCCGCTCCTTTTTTAAACATTCAAGAAGAAACAAATGAAACAGACTTAATAAAATGTATCTGTAGCAGCCTGATCTTCCATACGTTTTTTTTTTTTTTTTTGGATTCATGGTGCAGAAAAACCCTTGAGTTTAAGTTGAAGCTCACATTTTATTTGCCAAATGTTTTCCCTGTCTTATTGAACTGGGTCGCAGGAGTGACAGCACTGAAGTCTGGAGTTCTGCCACTGAAGCTTCAACTTCCACACTTCTTTGGCTTCACATGCGCTCTCTGTTGTCTAGCTCTGCGTCTGCGATGCCACAGACGGCGTCGCAGCCAGGCGGCAGCTCTTCAAGCTCCGTGAGCTCAAGCTAAAGTTACAGTTTCACAGCGAGGACGCGGGACGGCCTCAGGTTCGAGGATCCTGTCGCATCCTGTCAGAATGCTTTTCCCTCGCGGGGCGTTATTTCTCATCCCAGTAGAAGTTAGTGGGATGATTGTGGAATTTAAGTATTGTCGTATTTTTACAGTGATAACAGTTTGGGCCACTTTTAACAAGATTGGGTAAAAAAAAAATGTCCGTATAAATGAAGAGATAAATTGTGAACTTTCTATGAGAAAACTTGTTTGCTTTGTTGCCGTTAAGATTCTAGTGGAGGTTGTCTGAAGGTATTTTTAGGCGAAAATCTGCCAGATTCGCTCATTGGCATCCGAGTATAAATCCTTTTGTCAGCCTGTAGGTTTGGTAAGGTCAGGCTGTTTGTTTGCTGTTCAGAATAAAAAAGACACAACGGCACACAAAAAGCCACAGGGGAGATACAGACACACTACCTACAGTATGAGGAGGATCATCTGGCAGCAGTACTGGTGCTCATCAGACTCGAGGGAGGTCTCGGTTTAATCAAGGACGCCAAATTCGACTTTAAATCATGTGTCACAGTGGCACTTTATCAAAAATTGCACAGTCATGTTGTGATATTATTTTGGCCTTAATTAAAAAATCACAGCAGAGAGAGGGAGCAAAACATTTGGCGAAAGATAAAAGCTGCTTCGCCAGATACATGATAAGTATCTAAAAGCCGGAAACAGGTGGCGAGTGCGTAAATGTGACGTTAGCAAGCAGCGAAATTATCTCCAATCAGGCTGGAAATAAACGAGAAATTAATGAATCTTTCTTTTGTAGTGGAAGCACCCACCACAAGGTCGACGCCATCCATCCAAGCCCATGACACCAGGCCAACGCCATCTGCTGATAGAACGAGTGGAGCGACATTATCAATATTAATAACAGCCGATGTTGACCAAAGGGCCTCTTAAAGGACCCTGCATACATTTGTTTTGTCAACTGAGAAAAAATTAACTCAGGATGGAAAGAAGAGTGTCAAGACCTTTGTGTGGGGGGAAAAAAACAGCACTATAAATATTGTATATACAGTATGCATAAATTTGGGCACTTTTTGCCTTTATTAGATAGAACAGCTGAAGAGAGGCAGGAAGTGTTGGGATGAGAGAGTGGGGGGGGGGGGGGGGTGACATGCAGCAAAGAGAAGAAGTCAGATTTGAAACCCACAGCCGTTGGGATGAGGACTATAGCCTGCGTAATTGTGACATAACCACTAAGCTAGCTGGCTCCCAGCTCTATAAATATTTAGATTTTTCTTTTGCAGATTCAAGAGAGAAGAAACAGGACTGTGTCAAATATATTGAAAAAACCAAAAACATCCAAATCATATCGAAATTCATTGCGATATCCGTCAGGTCGTGCAGTTCCCTGAAAATTCACATTTAAAGGGCAACATTTGATAGAAGTTAAAAGAATTAGAAATATATTTAAAATGCAGCAGAGGTTCTTTTCATTTGTGTCTCACTCAGCAGATTACCTCTGAGTCTCACTTTATTGAAAAAAACTTCTCGCTCTGACTCGATTTCCTATTTTAGCACTTGTTCAAAAATGGTTGACTCAAGGCCGGAGCAGAAATATCCCGTCCCCTTGTATTCGCTACAGAAAAACTTCAAAGCGAAATTTTCTGTGTTTTTTTTGTATTCCTCCTTCTCTCTTCGGTTCAGTTTCTATTCTACAGGGGAAAAATACAGGTTATTTTCACAGCTCATTGACTCGGTTGAGAATCTTCTCCGGACAGACGCGTCCTTCTACCTCCTGAATCCACATGAGACGACGGGTTCCTACAAGCTTAGCTCTTTTCCATGGCTTGTGTCTCACTTCAGCTGACCTCGGAAACCACATTTTCTACGAGCAAATCTTTGACCTTCGGCTGATTTATTAAGGCGCTACCTCTGTGTTTCCATTTGTACTTAGTATTCATGTCTCCTCTCCGGCCTGTCTCCTTGGGTACTTTCTGCATCCATAGGGAGTCGAGTAAATGTCATTTTTTTCTCAGAGATAATTGGACCCAGCAACATAGCGGGAGGGATTTTCTTCATGGTTCAGTCTGACAATCTGACATCCAGGTTAACGTCTGTTCATATCAGCTTCGTTGCACCAGGAAATTTGAGTCCAGACACAGGAAAACTGTCAGTTATCTTTTTTTCCATCTATTTCTAAGCAGTGTGCTCTCTTTACCCTTCTCAGTCAAATGAGAATGAAGAATATTACAGAGGTGAACGGATAAATATCTCTCTTTGGGACTCTCATCAGAGGTAAAAGTTCTTCTAGCGGTCAAACATTTGATTGTGGAGTCACTCTTTAATTGAACTACTTTGATGGTAATGTAAAGTACAGAACTATTCATTGTGCTAATCACAATCCTCTGATCTAATGATGCACAGTAGAAGCTGCTTTATTGGCCAAGATTCACCAATAGTTGTGGACTTTATTCATTGACTGAAGCCAAATCCATCCTCAGGACTGACTGTGTGCTTTATTGCCTTTTTCCAATTACCACCAGCGTGACCCTGTTCTGCACAGCGACGGCTCTGAACTGCTGTTCCTGCCTCTTTTTGAGCGACTCTTCTATGATTAATTAATGGATGTTAAAAATACTTTTCAATGCCATTCCAACGCTTGTCACACTTTTGTGGTTGAAAAAACATCGATTAATCAGATCAATCTAGATGTGCCAGAAACAAAATTTGGGCCACCAGTCTGAATATAGCCCAAATGCATTTGTCCCAAATACCGAACATAATACACTGATTAGCATTAGCAAAGTGAACTCTGTTTAAAATGACAACAAAGAAGTCTTAGACTTGGACTTGCAAAACATTTAAAGCCAAAGCAAAATGTTGCTATATGTGCTTAAACTTTGGCTTTTTTAATTGTCATTTCTATTAATAGTTTTGCGTTCAATAACAATCCTTGACAACAACAGAATCGTTTTCCTACTAATCACAGCAATTACGTGGAAAAACAGCCTATCGGTGTTGGTCTTGATTTAAAATCCCCTTCATCTGTGACCGAGACAAGACAGAGTAAAAATGCTTCGGTTCCGATTTCGAGTACTACAACAACAGTAACTGGAAGAAGAAAATGAGCAACTCCACATTTAAAGTGTTGAGTTCTTAAAGATCCTCATTAAGCGCTCTGTGGTAGAGACAACTTGACAGTGGGATTAAAGGTCAGTTCTAACAGAGTGATATTTTAAGCGCTGTGCTGATGAGCTCAGATGTATGAACTTCTGTTCAGGTTGTGTTAAAGTTTTCGTGGATACATCTTAACAATATGAAGTGATTGTGTAGTTATTTGACCTTTTTGAAACTCAATTCGTGTTTCTCTGAAAGCTTTAAATCTGTGGCTGTCTGACCACTGATTTCTTTTTTAAAGTCAGCATGCACTGAAAGTTTGCACAGCACCTGAGACACCACGCTGTGATCCTCTCCTTAAAATGTACGTGGAGTTATTTTATCCCTAACTTTTTAATTGTCAGAATAAATCATAACAAATGATTAGTGTGAAAGGTGTCAGTACAAGCCGTGTTAATGAACCTCGACGGTGTTTCTGTCTCTGTAGCACATTTCTCTTCGACTCCCCCACATCATCTGACATCGTTTGATTGACAACACAGGCTTCCTTTTATTTCAGTGGGTGGTGAGTTACATAAGGCCGAGAGTTGATGGAGGGTTGATTGCCCTCTGTGTTGCTTCTGCACATACAGCGCTCCATGTAGCCTTGGACGTCTGAGGGCTACATGCGCTTCATTTCAGCCCGAAACAAGAACGCTTCACAGTGAAACAGGCAAACAATTATTTTAATTTACTTGATCAAATGTGTTCATAAAACACTGCAACGCTACATTTGCTGTTGAATCAATTGACACATCCTCAACATAAATTCTTATGCATATTTTCCAAAACACACTTGTAGATTTGGCTCAAGGAATTTCCCCCAAAAGCGAATATATATCCATATAAATGAAAAATGTAGCTGCTTCTAAGCAACAGGGTCATAAAGTCTTCCAATATCTAAACTAGTGGATATTTACAAAAACTGTTTCTGTACTTGTAAAATATGTACTATGTTGAGTCAATAAATAATGTAATACGGGACTTGATAAATCCATTGACAAGCACTGGGGCAACAACAGAGAGTGCTATATTTTGCAGAGAGTCAAAAGGATGAAGCTAGTTGGAGCTAACACCGCCCACCCCCAGGGGAAATCGCTAAGAAGTAGTTGAACGCCTGCGAAATAATTTAATGTGATTTTCCTTCAAATGAAAATACAGGATCAGAGGTCAGGACCAGCACTTTCACACTCCATGATGTAGCTATCAAAGCAGCGGACTGCAGAGACTCTTGGGAAACGTTGTACAGTACAATGTGTACTTACGTTGTAACTATAACTTGCAGTTTCAGGACTTACAGGCGCTCACATGCCTATTAGTATATATCAATCCCTTTGTTTATTTACTGACAACTAAGATAACTTTTGATGCCTCAATTAGCTAACTGATCATGTCTATAAACCCCTCTATTTCAGCCCTGATCAGAACAGGCTGTTTCTGTGTCTGTAGCTTTAAATATGTAAATGAGCTGTGTCTGACCACGCCCCCTCTCTGGAAGGACTTGGGTGACTTGGGCTTTTAAACGTTACTAATTATATACTGAGAAGGCAGACTCAGAGGGCAGAACACACCTATCTGTGAGAGTGCCCTTTGTGATGTCACGAAAAGAAAAACAGACATTTTCTGAAAAGTGGAGCAGGCAAAAGACAGAGAGGATGGACTTTACCTTGAGGACGGGTTTGAAGACAGATTAGGGGCACATTGTTAGGAAAAAATGGTAAAGTGTATTCTGCATAACGTGACCTTTACATTTAAGGCAGAAGGCACAAACGACCCAAAGACGTTTTCTCAAACGTTTTTTCGAGGGAATCAACTTGTGCACATGACATCAAATCTTGCATTCTTTTTACAGCGCTGCTTCTTTTTAATTATGTCGCTTCAGGAACCCCCACATTGACAGCCCTGCTAAAAATTGATTTATAGAAATGTCTTTTTTGGAATCTCTTAGAATTCTTCTCTATGCATGAAAGCCTTTAAAAAATCATTACCAATGATATTAGAGTGGTGGAATAATTCATTGGCATGGTCTGGGAACTTCTTTATTCAGATTACGAACAGTAATAGCTTCCTTCGGGGTGGATTTAAAAACAAAAAAAAATGAGCTGTAAGTCAACCTCTAATATGTATGATGTCAACAAAAAGACATTTAACCTTCGAGGCTGGTTATGTGTCATTGACTTGGAGCAAATTTAGTAGGAAACACAGAAAACAAGCTAGCCCCTTAGCTTGAGTCCTATTTTGCATGATTCTGATTGATTCCCAGAGGGATCCACACCTGAAGCTGTGATGTGAATTGCAATGATCCTACCATGTGTCGTGTACTCTCAGCTGGATTTGTAAGTGTAATCCAAGCTAACATAATTATCTCTCTCCTTCTTTTCCATGCCGCTGCACCTGATCTCCCTGCTGTCCACTACAGGTAAGCCTCTCTCTGTTTCACTTACACTGGTCCGAGTGCATTCTCCCAATTTACTTGCAGTTTAATGGTTCAGGTCGCTTGCCAAGCATGAAAACAATTTACCGCAGACTAACAAGTTGTGAAATGGGATTCTGTACATTTTCCAACTGCATAGCTGCCAGTGGATATGCTGGCTTTATTCCCCTGCTCTGAGGTTGGCAGCACTGAAAGCAAACATTATTTTGTTGGTATGTTGTGTAACTGATTAGAGGAAGCAAAGAGAAAATTCTTCTTCTCTTGTTGTTTCCTCTTGTAAATTCAGTGTCTGTGACATCTCATTGCAGAGCTTTAGCTGATTATTCCTTTTTTTATGTTCTGCTTTTTTTTGTTTTGTTTTACCGTTAAGAAAAGTGTGATATCTCATTACCAGGAAGCTTCTCACTGTCTCTGCATTGTTTTTTTTTTTTTAACTCTCAGGTGGTTTGTTATCCAAATTCATGCGTCAGTGGAGCGCTGTGCGCCTTACTTTCAGCCTTAAATTGTTTATAAAAGCAGCATCCTTTTAAACCACACTCTTTATATCTGCACTTCATTATTATCTCTCTTTTATCTCCAGTCTTGTGTGTCCTTGTTTGTCGGGCTGTCGTACAATATTTAAACTCCTGTTATCTCAGAAAGGAGCATCAGATGAATAACTGACAACATAGTTTCTTACATGTAAATATGTCGATAAAACTAGAAAATTCTGCAGCCTTCTGTCGGGGCTCTTCCTCCCTTGGGCTTTTTGAATAATATATTAAACTGACCTTCACTACAACTCTGATGCAGACTCTGATATTTCTGCATTTATACTTCTGTATTGGAGCGCTTGCTGTTCAGCTGCTGTTGATTGTTGGTATTTAAAAAAACATCATCCAAGAAAAGAGTTTGGTTTGGCAATACAAGGCCAGGCTGTTTTTTGCACATTTTAAAGTCCCATTCCTTGTAATGTGTTTTTTAATCATTTGTGTGAAATAAAAAGTAAGAAATTTAGGAAAATGTTGGTTTCTAACAAAAGCTGAAAATGTTAGCATATCCAATCAATTATTAAGGAACTTCAGACAAAACACAGCTGTCTTATGTCACCAAGAGGGCGATGTTAGCTGAGTAAAACAAATGCTACTGTTTTTTCAGACATCAAAGTATTTTCTTTATTATAGTTAGAAATTAGTCTAGAATGTATTGCAATGGGGGAAAAAATGCTGTTTTTGAGTATTTGTAGCTCTACTACAATGTGTGCTAAGCGCTAACTTCAGTCTTTTAACCAAACATTTCCTCATTATGGTTAGCTTAAGTCTCAGTCTTTTGGTATTATGTCATGTGCAGTACAGTAAGTAGCCAGTGTGTAAAAAAACAGTCAGAAGTTGTTAACCAACTCAACGTTAGCGCTATAAGCTAGGCAACTGCAGCAGATAGAGTTTGCTAGCATGAGTCGGCATTTTCCACTGGGAAAAGTATTATCATTGTGTTTAGAAGAACTAACTATATCAGAAACCAAAAACAAGTTGATTATGTAAAGAATCAACAATGTTATTGAACAGCATTATGTTCTGCGTTGGAAGGTGATGATTTATGGACAAAGCATCGGTAGGCTAACAGTTCAGTTGCTAGCATACCCAACAGCAAAATTATAGGAATAAAAAACATCTCTGACAACCTGATTTTTATTAAACTCTTTCTTGCCATTAATTATTAACAAATTACATTGTGGGATGTTACAAACCTGTAAAATACAGCTCCCTTGAAAAAATATACTAACATACTGCTTGTTGTTGTTGTTGTATCTGTTTCAAACGGTTTGTCTGTTGTATGTCCCCGGTTGGGATAAACGTTTTGAATTCTGCTATTACAGAGGGTGTCATTTTGTTGGCTTTAATGTTTCTTCCAGGAGGGATTTGAAGCTTTGATCCTCCGGTAACACAGTGCTCTGGCCACCCCTCGAAATTATTGCCCACTGAGCGCCAAACGCTGGCAAAAATTGACTTTGGTGCGAACATAAAATGGGGTTAGAAGCTGTTTAGGTGGTTATTTATTTCTGGATTACTGCTAGCCTCAAATCACTGTGTTAACTGTGCTCTGATCGTCTGGGTTCGTTAGAACAATAGTATGACCTTTTAAAAAATGGTCCATTTCAAAGTCTGAAGCATATGTTCTGAATGTTTTCAGCAGAACAAATTTCACATTAAGGCTCTCTCTCTCTCTCCTGTTTGTGACGCGTGGATGGTTTATTTCTCAGTTAACCTGTCGCTGGCAGATGGGCCAGAAAAGTAAATTTTGGTTCCTGGCTCCGGCTGTCTGGCTCTGTAACAGGCGTTGAAGCATCAGATGGCTGAAATGAGCATGGTGAATGCAGCAGGCCTATTCATCATTGCAAGAGGCTCTCTATCACAGTTTAATCACCGCTCTGCCAATGTTTGCTGCTCTCACTGATCAAAAGGAAACAGTGCATTTTTTAAACCTTGAACTTTCAGTCATACTCATGCTGTGAGGCTTCACAGGAGTGAGGAACTTTTGCACTTGGCAAACTTTAAAAAATGTAATTAAAATGCATCCTAAACTTGTTTTTTGCATTAGGGAGTTAATTGCTTGAGATGTTTTGTCTTCTTCTGAAGAGGCTGAAGAGGACAGGGTGACTAATGCACCATTCAGGAAGAAAAAATTTACAGGTTTAAAGTGAAATTTGGTTTCCACTTCATGGTTTGTACTTTGTACTTCAAACGCAGGTGTGATGTCTCTTGTACATTTGTACAGGCTATTTGAGCTCCAGTTTGCACTCTTGGCCTTTTGTATCAGAATCCAAGTGCAGAGGATTTAACAGAGGAGGAAAACTGAAGTGGCCTGAGACCTTGCAGTGCATTGTGGAACTTGTAGCCGTGGCTTGCACAACCACCATGCTGGAAAAACTCCAGTCTATATTGCATGCAATGAGAAATGATTTGCATTAATCAACAACATTAAAGTTCAAAAGAATAGTCTTTTTTTTTTCTTTGCTTAATTGAGCAAGAGTTTTGGTTTAAATTTGAGACATGATATACACTCAAAATTGCTTTTCCCCCTAAATTGGTAAAGTATAGTTTCAAATCAATCTCCAAAAAAGCCTGCAATGCTCATTTACACTATTTTTACACAAGAGTAAATATGCAAGTGGTGCATGTAGGGCTATATGACATGATGAATCTGACCTCTTCTTATTGTGAAGTCACTTTAGCTCGCCGAATAAATAGCCAACCATTCTACACTGTCGTTTACCTCCACCCACGGTCACCTAAGATTTTACGATGACGGATCTAAAACACCCACAGAAGACATTCCCAGTTTATGTCGCCTGATGAAAGCGAAAGAAATGATTGCAATGTGAGAAATTCCTTCGTGAAACACTTCAAGAAACGGAAAAACTTTTTTTCAAAGAAATAGCTCCGGGCATTTTTTTGGATAAAAAGAACAGCTGCTGTTGAAGTAAAAAAATAAATGGCTCAGACTTCTTCTCCCAGGTGTAATGGTATTTCTAGTAGTGACCTCGGCACAGCAGGACAAATGGTTGAGCTGCTTTAGCTGCTGTATAGCTTATTACTGTTACAGTGATTTATCATTCAACCCCAGAGGAGAAAAAAAAAAAAAACGTAACATTTCCCCCTGATGTGAAACTGAATTAGAGGGTTGAGTTTTGTTCAGTTCGCTGCTACCTCCCTCTTCTCATTATTTTCATTTATTCTGGATTCTTCCAGCGTAATCACGTTCAAATAGCACCGTGCAGCAAGGAGGACTTTCTCCTTTTCTTCATCTCTTGCTTCACTTTCTCTCCCCCCATAACCACATCGCCAAATCCTGTTAGTATTCATGTGGCGGCTGCCCTCCGACTTCTGCATTTGTCATTTAAGGGATATAATTAGCTAATGGAGTGTGTTTGACTCAGGTCAGTTAGTCGGAGGCAGAGTTCTAGTCAAAAGATCGGACCGGCTCCTCAATCCCATTTATCCTGAATATGATTTAACTTAACGGATGTTGGCTGCTGCTGCTTTGGGCTTTTTTTTTTAAAAAGCCCCTTAAATAAGTGAATGCACACAGAGGAGCAACTCCTATAACTGTTGAAAATGAATTTAATATGTGTTGGGACTGTTCGAGCCAATGTTCTCTCCTCTTTATGTAATATTTATGCAAATTATTTGTGCAAAAAAAAAAAAAAAAGTCAAAGCAGGGTCTTAAACCGCCCTGTATTACCTCCATAAAGTGTGAAGGCACAAGTATTCTCTTGACATTCAGCTGATAACAGACAGATGTCATTTGTTCTTCATTAAAAACAACAAGGGACTCATTTACTGCCAATTCCATCAATGAGGATGCTTATTGTTAAAACAGTGATTTGATGCAAACGTGGAGGATTAGGATGAGAAAGACTGAAGTTGAGCACCCTCAGAAGTTGCAGCACTGATTTGGTCTGCTCATGTTGTTGTGTGGCTGATGAACTAGCTGCCCTATGTCATGTGTTGAGCACCTTGTGCTAATGTTAGCTACAGCTGGCAGGCTAGTTTCCACAATTCCCTGTTGCGTTTATATTCGTGACTTTTTTTTTTTCAGCTACCTGTTGTCCTAAATGTCACACCAGGAGTTACCTTTCACAAAGCAGCTCCACAGACCACAAAGCTCTGCACTTGCAAACAAAGTTACATAACGTGACAGAGAGCCAAATCCTATCGAGCGTTAAAAAAAAAAGAAAAAAAAAAATCTCTAAATCTCGCTCTGTGAATAATTCAGAGCTGCTACCATGAAGATGCATAAACCCCCCTGCCCCTTGTGTTACATGTTTGCTGTCATGTTTCTTCGTGAAGGACAAGGGCACGCAGGCCAACAGGTGGTTCACAGAGGGATCCCACATGTCAGGGTAACACAGAGATATTTGGCTGTAGAGCAAACAGACTTAATCAGTGGCATCCTGCAGAGAGTGACGGGTTCAAAGTCGTGAGGGGAACTTCTCCTGAAGGATGCAAGAAAATGTTTTTTTTTTTTAATAAATGAGTAAAAGTTATTTTTAATAGTCTGTTTGGCTGTTGCAAGTCTCTGGGAACTATGTGAAAGTTTTTATTCGGCTCGTCACGCATCATTTAATCCAATCACTTGTGATGGAAAAGCAGAGATTAGTCAGTTTTCAGATGTTCTGGCTTAATGGGCTTCATTTTGGTACAAATTTAAGCGAATTCACAAGATTTTTAGGATTTAAAGTAAATCTATCATGTCAGTTCGTTTCTATTTTGTGATACTTGTGCTCGCACACTGTTGCAGCAAGGTCGAATTCACGCTTTAGAAAATTACTGATGCAGTGGTCAGCACTTGTAAAAAGGTACGTGACACTTTAAACGGTACGCAGCAGCAAAACAGGCTCTCGAATCAGCCACTTTATTCGCTATTCAACAGGTGACTGTTGTTTTCGTTTATTTCTACTTTTCAGCTGTCTTCTGAAAACATCATCACATTCTCTCATAACAAGCAAAACATTTTATTTCTTACCTCATGTTGTAGAATCAGGTAATATTGTTGTTGAGTAAGGCTGTGTGTCATGGAAGTCAAGCTGGATTAGGTTTCCCTTTGACTTAATCTTACAACTACAAGTATTCTATATTGATCTCAAACATTGAGATGTTGAGCTTTTATTCACACATATTCGGCACATTGGTTAAGTAAAAGCACTCTGTTAGAGGCCGGTCACTTCCCATCATGCCCCTGTGGCCTGGCTGTCTCCCTGCTCTGGGCCGGCCTGTCAGCCTCTCTCACATCAGGAGGTGAGGCGCGCTGAGCTGAGAGGTCACGGCTGGACAATCTACTCTCTCTCTCTCTCTCTCTCTCTCTCTCTCTCTCTCTCTCACTCTCTCTCTCTTCTCTCCTCTGTAACTGTCAGGGACAAAGATTAAGAGGTGTGTGCATTATTGCGTAAGTGTCTGCACTGAGGAAAAGGGCTGCCATCAAAACCATTCCCAACCATAAAAATCTCTATTTGAATCTGTCAGTGGGAGGGGGGGGGGAAAAGCCGGAAAGAAATCTCCTCCCTCTTTCCTATAGATGTGAAGCTCTCTGACGTGTCTCCAGAGATTCCTTTAGTGAAGTGCCATTTTCTCGATAGTGGTGCAGTGATGGGTCTTTGAGCGATAACTACCATTGAGCACGCAGAGGTTGTGTCCTCTGCTATTTTTTTGTCACGTCCAATTCAATTTTTCACACAGGGCTGAGATCCAGCTCGGGGACTTTGTACAGTAAAGATGCGACTGTAAACTATAAGCTCTTCAGTCAAGTTTATAAAGTACTATTAAACCCTGTGAAATAAAAATTCTGATATTTTACGTTCTAACTGTTATTATAGCAGATCTGCAGAAAATAGTCCTGTAAAAGACGCCAAAAGATGAAGAGAGATCTACAGAATCAGAGGAAGGACAGAAATTAAATTTGTACCGGAACATGTTACAGGATACGGAGGTGTTAAAGGACGGCAAAATGGAAAAGAAAATGTCAACACTTGCAGTGTCAAGGCACAGGAAGTCAAATAGGTGTTTTGGTGATTTATGTGGACCTTTTTTCGTCTTACCTCACTCAACATCAGTCAGAACTTTTCACTTAAAGAAGACAAGATGCAGCTCTATGAGTCTATCAGACAATTTTTGAGATGTCTTTTTTGAGCTAATATTGCACTAATAATCATATCAATAAAAAAAAGCATCTTGTGCTGACATCTAGGGGTTTTAATTTTACAGGTGTACTTTCCTCAATGCAGGTTGAGTTAAAGGTCAAATTGGATTTTTTAAATTAATTTCATCCCGTGTTAAACGTGCATATAAATGTGAAACAAACACGGTCAAATAGCTTTCAGAGATTTTGCATGTTTCCATAATGCCTAATGATATTGTAAGGTAATTTTTTGATTGAATTCAGTAGATATCTTACACATCAAACCCTTGAGCTGAGATCCAATACAAAAATGAAGCAACCCAAAGTTTCTAAATTAAGTCTAGAGTCCACATTCAATGTCTGAAGCCGTTTTAGGAGAAAAAAAATAAAATAATGAGCGACAGATGAGACTGATTTACATCAAGAAGTTCATATAAACGCCGTTTTTTTGCTCTCACAAGACCTCTCCCTTTTCCTCTGATAATAAAATCCTTTTCTTGTATCTCTTAATTATCCTCTGTTGCCAAGGCAGCTTGGTTCTGACTCTTCAGACAAGTGATTCAACAGATAAGGCAGCTGAGGGATAAGAGATCGATCAGAGTGAAGCGCTGCTGCAAGGGCTGATTTAGAATTTGTCGCAGCCCCCTCCTCCCGCTTTCACATCACATGAAATTCATCCGAAACACACACGCTCACAAAGAAGCAGGTATACTCACATCGAGTGGGGGGAATTTAAGAAACAGTCAAGTTCAAGTAAAAACAAAGGAGCTAATTTCCTTTAGCCCATCTGTGTGTGTTAGCAGTCAAGAGCATTTTCTCTGAGGAGTGATGAGAAGGATGTTTCTGGGGTTTTTTTTTTTCTGTGGCAGCGAATTTGACAGCTGTGGTACATCCAGCAGAGGTATTAATCAGGGATCGCTGCAACTGTTGGCTCGAGACCACGGCTGGAAGCTCAAAATCTGTTCTAGTGTCTGCTTACTGTGGGTTTAGCATCATATAGTTGAAGGGTATGTGAGAAATCATTATACCTTTTGCAGCATATTGATTGATCACCAAAAGATAATGAGTCACGAAAATCCAGATAGACTTTCTTCAATCAATGAAAGAAAAACCTGTTTGACAGCTCATAATCACTGATATTATTTAACCACTTTCTAGCCTCTATTAGCTGCTGATTCATTGTGTAACATGAAAATATAAATTCACTGTTGACCTTAAGTATTAGCTAGCTAACGGTGACATTAGCCAGAACGTGATTGAATGTAGATAGGCCTAAGGGATAATCAAATATATTTGCTTTTTTAAAGTGAAGAATTTCATAGCTGGTGCTAACTTCTGAGTTAGCATATTTGTTGTCTTGATATTTTATTATCTACTATTGTTCAACAGCTAATGTGGCGCCCAACCACTTTCTAGCTAACAGAACAGTTTGAAAGGTTAAAATAAAACAAAAGAAATATTGCTATCTTTAAAAGCTTCCTTGCTAGCTAAAAATTGTAATGCTAACATTAGCCTATTTGTTGTAACTTTAGCTGATTGCAACTTTTGAGTTATCCAATATGTTTGTTAATAACTCATTAGCTTAATAACGCATTAATTGTCAATAGCATAAAGATAGATTACGCCAAGGTGCATCCCTAACTATGTTTACAGAAATAGCCTCTTTTTAATAACATGATTAGCTACAATGAATGTTAGCATCGAAACTGCCACCCTGCAATAAAAAGGAAATGTGTTTTAATTACTTAACGTTGAATTGGCTTATTATAAACGTTTTGATAGCCTCCCTCTTAAGCGCCATTTGACATCAACAAACAATAGGCTAGCATGCTATGTTAACACTATGTTCAACAGAAAATGTAGCCTTTACTATAAGATCTTGTTACACAATGATGGTAATACTTTTTTGTTGCTGTAGTTATTAAACAATTTGAGGTGAAATATAATATTGTATTTATCTCTATTTAAAAGAGCTATACCCTGCACCTCTGAAGTACATCTACTTGACAGCATTGAGCTTCCCTTCCTGACTCTGACATCAGAGGAAAGCGGCTGCCGTGTGAATATGGTCAATTGAATCAGCTGTGAGTCACAAGGTGTCACATTGCAGTGATCAGGGAGCCGCTGCGGTTTGACTTGTGGATTTAGAGAGGCGGCAGCAGCAGCTCCTTGGAGACGAGCTGAGGGGATTGCAGAGAGAATTGAGGCTTTGCTAAGAGATTTGAATTTGCTCTGAAGATTTTCATTCGGCCGGCTTTTGAAATATGCTCTGTTAAGCTCTCGTATTGATCTGAAAAATAGAGGAGAAGGACGGTGAGCTTCTGGCAATGGCAGTGAACAATGGCCTTTCTTAAAAAGAAAGCAATTACAGAATCCATCAGTTTGCTCCTTAACACTGACCTAATGGATTGTTTGAAGGCTAGCTGTAAACTCACCTTACATCTTACAAGATTTTCAAGACAAAAACCGAACAGCAGCATTGCAAACCCAGACTACTTATTGCGTTTTCTTTATTTTTTTTTCAAATTTAAACATTTTAAACATGTTTCTGATTCCTGGGATTCAGTGATGTTAATTATTTGACCAAAAGAAAACAACCTCTAAGGACCGCTGTGATCCGATCACTGAAAACACTTCCACGGTTGGTCTTGGGTGCAGCTGACCACATCACACATAAGCCACTGTTATCCTAGAATTCACCCTTTGTTTCCTGTCCCGTCCCTTCAACCACATCAATATTTACAATGAACTTGATTAAGATTGATCAGGAGTTCACCAACAAACCTGAAGTTCTGCATTTTAAATGAGAGACATCATGATTCTTTCTTTTCTCCATGAATCCCAGGTTTAGGCTGTAATTTGAGACAAACTGCAGACAAACGCATCTTTTACAGGAAGAGTTTAATCCAATTTTAGATCGAATATTTGCCCATAAAACAAATGATTTGAAGACAACTCCTCTGAAGCTTTATTGCATTATAATGACAAGATGCAACAAACTCCCCGCCTGTATTTTAAATTGTAAGAAAATGTGACCTCTAGCCTTTCATAGGGGGTTTAATCTCAGCTTTAACAACCCTTGTTTCAACATTAGCAAGACGAATCAATAGCCTGCAGTGTTGCACAGAATCTGCCTTTATTTCTATTGTGTGTATTAAGGTAAATAAAAACATAATTATTCGCTATCACCTTGCCTTCTAGTGTGCAATTAACCTATGCTTGACCCAGCGGCAGTGAACGCAGCGCGCCTGATAATCAGCAGTGACAGATATTCCCAAACCGCTGCAGTGATGAGCGCTGCAGGAGGGGCGATTATTGAACTGCAACGGGTTGTGATGGCAAAAATCATTTGACTCATCCAACTTGAGTGGACACTGCCCCGAGGAAAACATGCATCGATTCTATAGTAGCTGCACTGAAATATTATCTCTAAATCATAACTTCTGACAGTGAAACAGGTCGGCTCTCTGCGATTAGATACCCATCTTTTAGAGTAGGTCGTTGGCTTCTGTAGCACATAGATACGAGAGAGTTATGACGATCTGACTGGAGGAAGGTAAATCAGACATTTCCAAAAGGTATAGTTTTGCCTCTTACTGATGGACAGTGCACTTAAATGTGCATTAGGCTAATTCAATTACTCCATCAAAGCTGCCGTTTTCACCGTGAGCCGGAGTGTAGGCCGTAATTTGAGTCAAACTGTGCAGCACTCTCGCAGAAATATCTCTTACAGGTTTTGATCAACGCTGCAATTAAAGCCCAAACTAAAGCGCTGGAATAAGACGAAGATGATCCTCTGCTTTCACACATTAATTACTGAAAAAATTTGGCACCGTCTGACATGGAGTGAAAAAAAAAAAAACTGGCATTCTCTCCGTAATACAACAGAGAATTCCCATCTAAACTTCCTCGTCTGTATCTCAGTTGAGGGTTTTAGTGTCTTGCTGTGCTGCTTCAGAGGCCTCAGTGTCATTCCTTTCATTAAATACTGCGTTTGACTTCTGACATGCACAAACTGTCCTTTTAAATCCTCTTAGAAACATATTGTATTCTTACGCCGCCATACTGCAAAATAACACCACACTTTCCTTTTTCGAAAAAATGAATTAACAGCAATAAAAATTTGAGAGTATTTGAATATCTAGACTGCATTTAATCATTTTATGTCGAGCTGTAGCAGTCCGTAATTTGGGTCTTATTATCTTTACTTTGTTCTCTCAAAACGTAATTGGCTGTTCGTACTTATCATTTTTAAAGGTACAGGCACTCTTTGAAAGAAAGCTTTCAAACATAATTGCTATTAAAACAAAAATACAGCTCTAGAAAAAGAAAAAATAAATGTTTTTTTTTTTTTTTAAGGGACAGGAGGCATAACTTTGGTACATGAGCGGTTGTAACGTCTCCTGCCCTGGCATCAGAGTCTGCTGTCAGCCAGAGTTATGCTCCAGGTTTATGGGGGGTTTCCCTGATTCTTGGCAGGTCCCCAGCTTCCCCCCCCCCCTCCTTCTCCTTTCGCCTCCTTGCCTTAGATCAGCCTCAGTCTTTACGAGCCGTCTCTGCCCTGTCTACCTCCCTTAATCTCACAGCAACTATTAGCAGGAACAACTCTACAGTATCTCCAGCCTTGCATAGCAACACCGCTGTCTAATCCTGCCGCTGCTGTTTGTGAGGGATGAGGCCGACTGCTGACACACCGCTCAGGGAGGAGGGAGGGACTGCTACAGTGTCTCAGCAATGACGGAAATATGAAAACTAAAAACAGGTTTTTGCATTTACTGTTGTTGTTGGAGGTGAAGCTGTCGGCAGAGAAGATGCAACTTGACTTTAGCTAAGGTTGACCTAACATCGAGCAAAAAACAGTCACTCTTAACAATGATTATTTAAAGTCATTCAAATCAATGCATTGGCTGGGAAGCAGTTTTGAAGGAACATTAAAATATATCTTCCTACATGAGCAGAATAAAGCTGTAAAAAAAAAAAAAAAAAGGTTTATTGGTCTATCATAGCTTTCCAGAAAATAAAACTGGGTGAAAGCAGCAGTCCAACACGCAAAGATATTCAAATTGCAACGACAATCGCGAAGTTGCAGATTTGTGAATCTTGAACTTGTATTGTATGCTCAGTAAATGACGTAATCAATGAAACAATCATTTCCAATCAACTTCTTACCTTTAAAACAGCTGTTTTTTTTTTCATGTTCTATTATATTTTTTTATTTTATTGGAGCATTATGATGCACAGATTTCGACCAGCTTGTGGTGTTGTTTCTGTCAATGCATGTATTTCTGTTCCTCTGATGTAAAGGAAGAGGCCACTGGGTAACACAGAGACACCATGTTAATCAGTTGGCGTCCCTGAACAAGACCCTGAGGTGTTTAACTGCTCTCCCCAGAAAAATTAAAAAATCCACAGGATGTCATTTGAGACACTGAAATCCAGGCCTGTCTCATTTTCCTCCCCGGGATGCACCACACATACCTCTGTCTTTCCTATGGGTTTGTTATCACACTCTGTTATTCCACACCTGTCACCCCCCACTGTTAATTATTCATGCTTAATAACCACCTGCATCGTCTTAATTTTGGCTGTGACATTTCATTAGCTAATATCAGACGCCTTCATTAGTTTTCCTGGAATAACAATATCAGGGGATGACATTAAGTTTCACACTGAAACGCATCTGATGAACCTTGTAGATGGTAAATTATGTAATATTTCACCTGCTGGAAGTGTCATCTCAGGTACAGGATTCATTTCTCGTTGCATATTTGGTCTCTGCAGTGTTATCTTCTGTGTTGATAGCCTGAAGGATAAAGTGTGGGCATAAAAATTAAAAAAAAGACAGAGTTCACGTTTGCCAATTTATCCATTGACAGAATTTGAGTAAAATGAGAAGACGGCTTTCTACCTCAGCAACTCCCAGTCGATCTCTTTGCCCCAGTTTAACCCCAACTCTGAAGGTGTTTTGCCCCCAGGTTGAATTATGCAACATCTGACGAGAGGATTGGCATCCCCCCGGTTGCCTAAGTTAAGATTCAAATCTTCATCTTCGTTATGAATGACTGCTGCGATGATTCACCAGTGAAAAAAAAAAATATCCCAAGCTTTCTGGCTTTAATTGCTTTCCGATGTAAATGAGACAACTTGTGTTGGAAAAGAAAGCCTGAACCACTTCAGGGAAGTTCTGTTCAACTTCTGTCCTTCTTCTCCGTCATACTTTACATTTCTGTTCCTCTCACTTTGACTTGTGTTTCTGGCAACCTGAAATTACCCTGTTGATCATGGTCGTCACCTTATAAAACCTGTTTTTCAATCTTGAGAAACCCTTGACTCTTGTCTACCAACGATTTTCTCGTATTTAATCTTTCTTCACAAAAATTGGGTTATATTCTTTGCCTCAGGCTGGTGTCAGACTACAGGAGTTTTGAGACGATTTATATCCAGTTTTTGCCTCCTGACAATCCTTCTTGGGAGATTTTTTCTGTACCAACGTTCTGCCAAGATTATGTAAGAGGGTATTATAATGTGTAGATCCGGTTTTTCACTTTCTAAAGAATACAGATCAATATTTGCAAGACTCCTGGACAATGTTACCCAATGTTTATATCAGTCAGGTTTAAAATAAAAGGTATGATGCTCAAAACAGGAGACCCATTTTAACGGACAGTCTCTCTTCTTGTCCTTTCTAAACGGTGTGAGCCATTCCAGCTGATCAAACGTCAACGGTGCAGATTCTTGATCAATCAGTCCGTCTGGGCTCGGCGTGTGTCCTTTCATGCTCGTGAAAAAAATCCACACTGAGCGTTTTGAAAGGAGGCAGGAAAGGAAGCGTGTCTGATTAAAGTAAGCTCCCCGTGAGTTGTGACCCAGCCTGACCATGGTGGAGCTCCAGATCTGCTGATGAGGACTCACTCTCTCTCTCTCTCTCTCGCCATGTGGGCCGACACGGAGGTGTAGCTCCCCGTCTATAAACATATCCCCCATCAAGCGACAGCCTGTAATTCACCTGGCAGCTCACTCAGCATTATATAAGACATCCCCGTGTTTTTACAGTAAAAGTCGACGCTGTAGCCACGGGTGCCGCGGCTCCAGTGACTCAGGCAGATAGAAAGGATCCACAGAACTTGTATGTGACTCTTAGTACACTCACATTCCAGGAGGGTCTTAAAATCGATCTTTTATGGCGCCATTACCGAGGGACTGGTGACCACATTTTGACTTTGAGTGTTTCTTTTATTGGGTAAATGAATTAATACATGATTCCAGATTGTCCTTGTCCTGTAATGTAATAACACGCCTCAGTACCTGCCAAATAATTTCACGCAGACTAATTTAGCTCTGGCTTTGGAGGGACGGGACCCAATTTTAAGATGAAAAGTTTGAGAAATTCCCCAGTGCAGTTTGATAAACTTTAACCACGCTCCAAGGTTAAAATCCTGTCGTGTTTTTGATTCGCCCCATCCCCAGAAAGGTTGATGGGTTTTATGTAACCTAGGAGGGTATTTAGGAGAGCGGTGCGTGTGCTATGGGAGCTGGATCTGTCACTTAGCGTTAGCTTAAAGGTAAAAGAAAAACAATCCAAGCTGATTAGAAGAGAAATGTTAAATCGCTGTTGGAGAAAAACTGGGGAGCAGATGTAGGTCTGCAGCTGCTTATGATGTCAGAACTGCTGAGCAAAATCATTTGTTCATTTTTTTTGTTCCCCGTCACATACTGCACAACCACAACATTTTTATTTCTTTGTGCTTTGCATCAAATTTATGAATTCATATTTTGCTATTCGCAGTGGCTCTTGTTCATATACCCGCCTTGCTCCTACAGATCTAACTTTAGCATTCTTGTTAACATCAGCATGTGCAAATCCAGTTTTATTTTGGATACTTTTCATGCTTTATATGATGTGATATTAGCTAAGTAGCATGATCCAAAATCACTCAGACCAATCAGAAGACAAATGGCTTGTATGGAGAGGAGCCTTAAAGACACAGTAACTTAAATCACCTTGTATCTGACATAAACTGAACTGAGGGTTTTTAAATGCACCAGGTTGGGATAAATAAATAAAAATGTGGATTTGTATATAAATCACACAAAACTACTAACGATGCTTCACAAAGTCAAAATCAAAAACTTGAAATTAACGTAGTGGCTCTTTAAAAGTCTGCAGCACAGGTCTGATGTTTCTGATGCACTTCGCTAAACAGAATCCAAATCACAGTCTTCTTGTTTCACCTTGTGTCGTACAAATGAATTCATATTCAAGAAGCATCGTAATGTACTAAACCTTAAGCTATTGACCTGCATTTAACCTCGCGTACTTTCATTACACACTGACAAACATCTTAATGCTCTCCACATGTCCTCAATGTGCCGTTAATGTACTTTGTGTGTACGGTGGCAGTTTTAAACCAAGCCGGATTTGCTGAGCAGTGCGACTGTTGAAATGTCCTCATTTTGATCCGTTCTTATCTGTTTGGACAGACAGGCGCTCAGATTAGAGGTGGGAGATAACAAAGACTTTCTAAGGAAGACATCCAGGCTGTGATCAGACACTTTTTTGGCAAGCTGAACACACCGTGATGGAGCAGAATCAGGCCAACAGTCCAGCCAATTTAGTCATATCGATGTTTAAAGGTCTAGAACAGAGCCCTGCATGTGTACTTCACATTCTCTTGGGAGAGCCATTTTTATATTTGGAAAGGAGCTTTATTTGCAGGTTTGGCTCTGGAAAATAGAAGACTATTTTTTTTCTTGTTTTGGTTTCAAAGAATGTATTCAGGGTTAGTTTTTAACCCTGCGTTCCTATTTAACTTTTAGATATCGGCTGGTTCTGTATTTTTTTATTGATCCTTGTCAGCCACACTGCAGCTGTATTTAGTTAGTGTAAGTGAACCCTGTTGTTTACAGCTTTTGCTGATTCACATGTAGACTTTTTAATGGGGAGCATTGGCGAATATTTGGATTGTTAAATTTACCAAGGAAATCAATGTGTTAGGAGAGCTATACTTCAAAATAAAAAGAAGTATGATCAACTCGTTTTGCCCTTCTTGGTCAGTTATTTTATTTTACAAGGTTACAACTGATTTGGTTTGCAATGTTTGGCAATTAATAGAAAACACTATCGTATGCACTTTGTCGACCATGACACAGCACCAGAGGAAAGAAATGATTTGAGTATGCTTTTTGTAGTATTATAGTGTTATGTAAGAGTTTATAAATCCGACTGTGAAAACTTCCTCGCACAGAGCTGACAGTTCACTTGAAGGAATTTAATTTAAATGGGTTTTGATAAATGCTGTTTCGAGGGATTTTCTACTTTCCAACGACTCTGAGTTCAGGGAGAAACAGTGAATCTTTTAAACTTTTGTCATAAAAGAGGTGTCAGCTGTCAGTCAGTTGGTCCTTAGCAAGTATTAAATGTATTACTGCTAAATAAGACAGCCATGATCCTTTTTATATAAGAATAAATTACATTAAAATCTGCAGTCTGTCTGTGGGGTTCCCAGCTTTACAAAGGTTTAAACTTTCTGTGTGATGATTACATCGTGTTCAGCAAAGACCACAACGTGCAGAAGGCTGACCAATCAGAGAGAAGAGGCTTGCTACTGTAGATTTCAGTTAAACAAGGTAGACAAACATTTTATATCCCCTTTATAAATTATGAATGTCCAAAATACAACTTAATTTGAACACTTATTTTTTAACATTATTTGGTTAGCTTGCATGCTAGCGAACGTGTGAATGCTAGCTAGCATTACGCTTTAACTACAGGGGACAAACTCTTAACTTTCTATTCACCGTTGGCTCATCTGTTTATATTATTTTCACTCTTCTTAAGATGTGGTACAAAGACGATCATCTATCAGAATCATTATTTTCAGTTTAATGAGCATGTGAGTCTCACATGGCTGCTAGCTTGGCTATAGCGCCGTTTTCTAGCCTTGTAAGGATTCTTGTTGGCGTGAAAACAGTCGAATGTAAAATCACAGCACCTAAAATAAACACGTATGCTCCACACTGGATGTTGAAAAATGGGATGGACGTTGTCGTCTTTACTGTCACAGGAAGTTGCCTTCAAAGCACACACATGAAAAAGCCGCACATACCAGCCTCGTCCAAACATATGGTCACATTTGCATATTCCCACACCTTCATCCCCACATATACTGTCATACACAAGGTAACATGCCAACATATGTACACACACAATGTATTTAAGAGCTATTTTTGCTATGACAGAAGGAGCTGGTATTACATATTCAAGGCTCTGTTTAGTTTCATTTTTTTCAAGTTCCAACATTTTTATATAGAAAAAACAACTTTTAAACCCTCCGATGTAGAAAACAAGTCCACATCATCATTAGTAGATGTATTTGAAAAGAAAATCAGGTGTTCCTGATTCTGGTTTGAAATGTTTGTTTCTCGTTTGATCGTCTGTGTCAGACGCTGCTGTCAGAGCTGAACTACTGATGTCTTCATTATTGCTGTGGAAGTCTCCTGCAGCAACAGAAGCCGGAGAGTTATTACGATCACATCATTTGTGCTTAAAGAAACACTCCACAAAGCTCATTTGTAACCGAAGCGATGAGGACTGAAGAAAATGTTCTTTGTGTCAGATCAGATAGGAATAGGTTATTTTTGGAGAGTTCAGCTACACTTCTGATCGCTGGAAGATTTTTCTCACTTTGTTCTCGTCCTTGTCTGGCTGAGGAGAAAAAAGCCTTTTAATGACTCTGGCCAATTTAATCAAGTACATGCTATTGGATTGTGGATTGATTCTAACTTTACCCTTAATTAATCTGGCCGGTTGAATGATTGATCACCAGAATTAAATCTGTAACGTCTCTTTTTTTCCCCCCGCGACATCTGGAGCATCAATATATCTGATTTCAAATTGCAGTGTTGCATTTTTCAAAGTGTCCAAGGAGTGAAAGCAATTTAGACAGACAACCAGCAACCAAACAGAGAAATACAAAAATACATCAAATAAAACGTTAAAATGCCCGAAAAGTTGAAACAGGACACTCGAGTTAAAGATACGTTTTTAACTTTTGGGTAAATGTCCTTTTTTTTTTTTTTTTTAATCATATCTTTCCAGGCACTTTGTTGTCACATCTGATTATGAGACAAAACAACAGAAGGGTTTGTGACACAATCACTGTTTGGATCCATCAAACAGATATGAAGTTATTGTCTCCCTCAAGGCAACGGTGTGCCTCAAAGCCGTTACGTAAGAGCACCTGTAAGATAAAACACCTGAGCCTTATCAGACAGTATCACCACGAGAACGACCGTTCCTATTTTATCCTTCCATCCATCCATCCATCCACCTCTGAGTTGGAATAACACAAGTCTCCACAACATTGTAATCAAACATGAAATCTTTATTTAATCACCAGTCATTTTCTTCAAACCAGACGACCAAAGACTGCCTCCTGTGTTATCTCTTGTTGTCTCTGACATAATGATATGTGGATTTATTTGGATGCATGGCCTCTTTGTTGGACTAAACAAACCTTTTGATTGGATTAAGAATGTCATGATGTCCATTTTCCATCATTTCCTGACATATTAAATCTTGAAATAGATTCTTTCGAAGCCCAAATAATCTAACCTGCTGGTCAGCCATTAGTGGACTGAACTCTTGGTCTTAATCAGATTCAGATCAGCTGGTATTAACATGATGCTAAAAAAGATTGATATTTGTTGATGTATAAATCTTGTCAGGGCTGCGATTAGGTATATTTAATAGTTTCTGACGTGAAGTATTGAAACTGCTCGATTCGAAATGAACCTGCCTGAGAGTCTTTTGGTATCCAGGTCGAGAAGCAAATGTAGTTTTGAACACAGCTAATCTTTGTCATGCAACATTATAAATATTAATATAGCAGGTTGATATCAAACTCCCTCTGGATCTGTTTTTCATGATGTGTTTGGTTGATTTCACACTACTTGAAGAGATTTTTCCAGGTTCTATTTTTTGCTCTGTTTCCAAGCTAGCAGTCACATCACAGCAACAGAAGGCTTCGCGACACGACTGCTGATTGGATCCATAAAACAGATTACAGGTTATTGTATTCCTGAAAGCATTGTTGTGCTTCAAAGCTGTCTAATCTAAAAGAACCTTCACAATAAAACACCTGAGCCTGTTTGAAAAAATACCACCATGAGAGTTTCACAGAAGGAAAGACGAGGTGAATATTTGACTCTTCAGGATCGCTGTATACATACTGTAAAACCTCGAGGGTGCGTTATTCATCGGGGCTCAGACTGCTATAAAACAACATGCTGACAAATGGGATTAGCTGAGCTTTTAGAGAATTAAAAATACGTTCTGGGGAAAATTGATCTGGAAGAAATGAGATACTTGAAAGAGTCCACACTGCTCACTGAACCTGTGCTGCCTGTTTTTTTCTTTCATCTTCATAATTAGCAGCCGGGAGGTAAAGATCTGTATCTGGAAGGAAAAAAAAAAAAAAAAAGACATCTTACCCTGACTTTGGATGCGCTGTGGTTCACCCTCATGGATAGGTTTTCATTATAACACAGGCATGGTATTTTTTTTTTTTTACCTTGGGGCATGTAGCATTTATTGGGATAGGACAGCTCACGGGAGACAGGAGAGGGCAAGCAGAGCCACTGCTGCGAACTCTGCACACGAGGATGCTCTCCGACCGCTGAACTGATCTGACATGGTTTGTTGTCAGTGAAAACACGAAGCTGTGGGTAATCCTGCCATTTGTTAGCTTTAACTTTAGCTTAATGACATACTGATTTAGCATTTTCGTACGTGAAAACTGGGTTTGAGTCCAGACAAGTTTGAGAACAAGCAGCAAAGTTAATGACAAGGGGCGTGAGTTATGTAGGTGCTAATATCAGCCCTAATAACAATCTTTCACAACAAAGCCAATCAGATTTAGTGCAACATATCTGCCAACATTTCTCAACATTAGTTATTGTCAATGACTGTTGCACATCCATAAATCAAAGATTGTATCCGTCACCATTTATCTACTTTGAGTTTACTGGGGATATCTTATAAGATCTGGCCAAGACAGCAGAGTAAGAGCAATAATCAATAACCTCAGTATTTAACCCTTCACATCAAAGAGGTGATTTGACTTGAGGGTCACACTCATTCACACACTGATGGCAGAGCCTCCATCGTAAAGTGACCAGTCCCATTCATACACAGACAGTCAGAGCAAATCGAGCCCAAGGGCGTGTTGGACATGTTGTTGCAGGAGCTGGGAATTGACCCCCCCCTGACCTTCCGGTTGAGAGATGACTTCACCCCAATTGAGCCACAGCCGCCCCAAGTGGTACCGAGGTAGTCGTACTTTTAGGCTGAGGGCAAAATTCCTAAATACCTGAGTTGAGGGTGAGAGCATGTTGCTTACATGGAGGCCAGAGTTGCTTCTCCAGACTGATTAATGGTCGCCTCTGAAGACTCAGACTCCCATCTCTCTCTCTCTCTTTTTGTAACACCAAATAGAATGACCGGGGTTATATGAGGGATTTGCTTCATTTGGCGCCAGCTGTGGTACATTTGTTGCTGCTTTTTCCCCTCTCTCCAGTGAGCGTGTGTGTGTTTTTTTGCAGACAGAGTGAGTGTTATATAAAAGTCTCCACCCATTCAGGGTATGCCGGAGCAGATCAGTAATAGCAGTGGATTTTACGACCGAGGAGTGTAAGATCCTTGTGGAGCAAAGATGTCAAACCTTCAAAGTGAAATACTTTACCCTGCATGCTCCAGGAAAGGTAACCGTGCCACACCATTTGTTTTCATTTCCTCCTCCCAGTTTGCAGCCAAGTAGCACAGCCTGTACAGAATCACTTAAAAAAAACATACTAATGCAACCTGTGCTTAAGCATTAGAACCATTTGTGTCTTATATGAGAAACGGCCTGGCCGTGGCGCACAGCAGGTGGTGGTGAGATACTCCAACACCTTATCCAAATACACAAAAAGAAAGAGCTTATATCGGGCCATATTTGAGGAAAAAGTCTGCCATTGTTTCCTCATTAAAGGAGATACCAGTTTGCAAGTTTTCCCCGACAATTCAGTGGAATTGACTTTGTGAGCTTGTGTGAATAATGAGGTGAGACTCTGGCAGTAAACTCATCTTGCGAGCGGCCTACAGCAATTTTAATGGAGCTTTTTGTTTCTCACAGACGCTCTCTGACCTCAATAAGAAAAAAAAAAAGACCTCATAAACTCAGGAGGTTTCTGTGTTTCAGAGAGTCGGTGAGTGAGAGGAGGATTGGGAAAGTGCATACGGTAGTTTGTGGTTGTTTTTGGCAAATCTGTCATATTGAGCTTGAATTCTTTCGTAGCGACCACACTTGTGTCGAATTTGTGTGCTGCTGCAATTTTCTGTGACAGAACTAAGAGAGGGACACCGTTTTTTTTTTTTTTTTTCTCGGCACACATTTACAACCCTCTGAAAACAAAGGATGCTCTCTCCTGCATGCAACTAAAGCCTGCTCAAATGTGACCGATCAATACTACTTAGACTGCAAATTACTACAAATTGACTGAAGCGTACATCTGATAAAAACAGGTTTGGTCCTCTGCCTGCAGGTCTGTTGTCACAGGCAGAAAATCTGCTTATTATGTTCATGCAAACTGGATCAATTCTGACCCTGCGTTGTTTAAATTGTGTTTATCCCGTAGCATGTAGTGTTTGGTTTTCAGAGCTGCACCTTCACAAATTGAATAATATGGAAAAATAAACCGAACGCTGCCGCAGATTTCTTTCCCAGTCGCCCTCCTGCCAACCCCTCCTCCGTCTCCGAAAGCCACATCCTTGGCTTCTCCTCTGCATATTTACGGATCATCTATGTATATCCTATGCAAACTCAGTGGGTGAGGTCAAGCGTGAGACTCCGGAGCAGCCAGGCATCCTTCCTGTCCAATGCCGCGGCTTTAGGTTCCACTTGTGCCAAAGTGCTGTGAGCAAAAAAAAAAAAAAAAAGAAAGAAAGAAAGGAAAAAGAGCAAAGAGTGTCCGCGCCCTGAGAGGAGAGCTGCTGTGTGCGGAGGGCTGCTCCTCCAGATGACCCGCTCCCTAATTGGATGGCGTTGCATAAGCTGGACTCCCCCAGTGCACTTGAGGAAACACACACACACACACACACACACACACACACACACACACACACACAGAGTGGTTGACCCACCCTTGAGTGTGTTAGAAATGGAGCACAGTGGGATTTCATGGCTAAAATGTAGCTTGAAGGCCAAAGATTACAAATAAAAAGATGGACGTTAGAGGAGTTCTGATGCTGTTATTTCTTTCCCATAAACACTGATATGAAACATGGACTGAAATACTCGCTGATACCCATCGCTACATTCAAGGCAGCAACATAAGCTGTCTGGATACCAGTACTCCTGATACTGGTATAACACTGATACTGGCTCTGATACTTGTACTGGTACTTATACTGGTATAATACTGATACTGATATGATTTGATACTGACACCATGATCCTGACATCGAAACTGATCAGTTTCAGCTTCTACCAGTACGCAGAAGCTGAAATGACGGTCTCAATATTAGAAACACTGGGATTTTTAAACCAATTGATTAATGCACAAAGTTGCCAGCTGCACAAAAGTTGTTCTTTTTGTAGCATCAACTGTGTCTTACTTTTAATTGGTACCAGGGATTCTCTCAGAGGGCAGCTGATGTTGTCTTTATGAGTTGCTTCATGCTGCATTCGTGTTCTGCAGGATTTAGCCGTTTACGACAAATTCCCAAACTGCTCTGATGTCTTTGAATCCAGTTCATTAGTTGCAGCAGGATCCATCAGCCTTGCAGCTAAAGTCTGCTCAAAGCCAAATGTTTCCCCTCTCTTCTGTTGTTTCTGATAAGATGCTTTAAGGAGAGTCATCGCAGGCTAATTATAGTCAAAGCTGGAGTGTTGTGTGGGCTGGAAAGTGTCTCGATATGTGGCACAATCTAGATTAAGAAGTCAGTTAATGTAAATGAATGCATCCTTACTATACAGCCAGCATGCTGCATATTTATCTAACAACTGGTTTGAGTCTGTACTGTTTGAAACACTTTTAAAAACAACATTTTTCGACTGTCCGTGTTCTCCCACACTGCAGTACACAAGGGAAATTTGAGGAGTTGCTCACAGCTGGAAAATAATTAAATTATGTGCAGATGGTGGGAAGAGAGCTCCAAAAACAACTTGAGATACAAACAAATAAAAAAGAAGTTTTGCATTTTAAACTTAGAAAAACGCCTGAATTTTGGTTCAGGTGTTGCAGAAAAAGAAAAGCAATGTTGACGGATCATCAACTCTGAATCCAATATGAAGGACGCGCTCTCGCAGCTCTCGTTACCTCAGCCGGTGGGATGACAGATCGAGAGATTCTGCCAACAACACTAACAAACCCAGTTGGTGCTGTTATAATAGTGATGATGCATTTAATCGTCGTTTTAAAAGCTCCGACTGAAGCGCTTCTTCTTCCTCTTCTTCTTCTTTAGTCCTTCAAAGAAAATTCAAACAACGACGACAATTCTTCCCCCAAATCCACTGCTGTTATTTACTTGTTAGTATTTACCCTTGAACTGGCAGCCTTTGAAGATGAAAGCCCTGGAAAGTTTTGGCAAAGCTGCCTTCCTGGTGCCGGTGTTTGGGGTGGAAATAAGAAGCTTTTTTAAGCTTTACGCTTTTGTGACTAAATACTCTTTCTTCGGAGCTCTGAGGGATGCCGATAGAGCCTCATCAGAGTTCAATTGCTCCCTTTGCTTGTTTCTTAAGGACGCTTGAGTTCACAGCAACAGCCATGCAACGTCTTAATCTGTTACACAACACTGAAGTCATCTCGCACGGAACAATCAGCCGCGTGATGCGACCTGCTGGTACCACGCATCAATGGTTTGTTTTTAATGCTAAGATAAGTGGCTTCTATCATTTTCAGCATGGCAACAGGTATTTCCCATAACATCAACTAATTATTGTCGCGTGCCATCTAAATTATGACCCTCAACAACAAACTTACTTGACAATTAGGAGAAATGAAGTGCTGAGAGCGTGACAACAAAGGTTCAGTGCCTGTTTAAGCACTGCAGCGACATTTTCTTTAAGAGTCGAAGAGAAAGCGAGGACTTGGAGAGGAAGTATATTCAGGAGCTGCGGTGAAAGGAAGATTATCCCCAATTGTTCCTTTCAGCTCTCCTAAGCTGTCTCGATTCACTTTCAAATGAAATCATTTGTTTTGCAGCCAACACCTATAGCATGGTGAGTATCCGAGCGGTGGTAGTGTGGCTTTATGAAGCTGCGGCATTAAAAGCAGATAGAGTTTTGTACAGTACAGTTCTGACTGAGCCCTGCCTTTTACCCTGAAGTATTCAGTAATAGAAAGCACAAAGCTCTGCCTGGCTCATTTATTCGAGCTCTACCTCTTGTGGAATTGAATGAAATAGGTCATCAATTTTCATGCTTGGGAAAGTCTTTTCATCTCTCGACTACAAAAAAAAAGACACAAGAATGGGAGGCCGTAAAGTGCTTCAGATATGGCTGCGAAAGGGCACCTTTATTAATAATAAAGAAAAATAAATGGCCTCTTTGATGAGCTCCAATGATAGACGGAGGCATCCCCCAAAGAGCTCAGAGAGAACTGAGCAAATGGATCAATACAGATTAAACGGGTAATAGTTTCATTTTCTCACATGGTTGCCAAATGGAAACCATTCAATTTCTATTCCATAAAAGTTGGCAACTGGAAAACCAAGAGGAAAGCATCACAAGTGTCCTTTGCTTGAGAAAACCATCCGCCCTCAAGGACCCTCGCCTCTGCACATTGGGCGCGTACACCAACCATCTTTCCATTTGCACCTTGTAAATCGACATTATTCTCCAATATAAACCAGACCTGAGTAGTTTCTCTGTCAAGCTAGGATATGTTTTGGAAAGTTGTTTGTTTGGGATGGAAATAAAACCTGCTTTGGTTGATACGGACAATACAACCATTTGTTAGCATAAATTGGCTAACATAAACACTACATCAGCCTGTGGAAAAATTCAGGCAATTCAGATGGGGATGTCTGTTCAGTTAACATGAAGAAAATGCTAAAATGCAAGTTAGCTTATTAAAGAAAACAAGCTAGCTTGGCATTCTCTGAAGCAAGTGAATTTTGTTAGCCAACGTACAGTCATGCTAGCTTTTCTTTCTCGCTGAATCAGCTAGCAAACTGCTAACTCTACACACACAATTGACTGTTCATGCTTTGTCTGCTGCTTCAGAAATATAAATATTAATAACGCTCATTGCTTTCAAAGTTAGTGATTGAGTACGGCCATTATTTTCAAATCTTGACAGTCTGGAGTAACCTGGATAATTGAGGTGAATGCACCGTCTTTCATTCAAACTCGTACCTCAGATGAAGGCATGCAGAGGAGGCAAGACGTGTTATTTTCCAGCTACCTTTTCATGTAAATGCTAATCGAGCCGGGTCATGCAGAAGGCGTAACAATCTTCTTGTCTTATTGAAAAGAAGCATGAAATCAATCTTTGGTCCCGCTGGCTGGCGTGCGTGTCGCCTTTTGTAATTCATGTTCAGATCAATTTAAACCTTTTTCATGTTGAGAGATCCAACAGTGACGGAGGGAGACACACTGACGTGTGTAAATGATCACGGTGAGGGGCTCTGTTTAAACACGAGTGCGCCTCAGACAGAAGGGAAGGTAACGCAATAGGACTGATAATCACAGCAGAATACAATGACAGGACTGTGGGATGAAATCTCCCTCTGGAGGTCTCACATTAGATCCAATAAGAGGCTGCCTGTATCATCGGCACGGTTTTTATGAACAGAGATTCTGTTTTTTGGGATTGCTTTCATTCCTAATTCACCACTGGAAGCAAACAGATGAGATAAAGATGGTTGGTGAATGAAGACTTAATAAGGTGGAGAATAGACTGCAGAAGAGTAGAAGTTAGAACTAAATGGAATGGAAATGATGTAATGCAGTAAGATTACCTGTTAAACAATGCTTCATACAATATTAACTATTAATCGCAAAACCTGTAATTAACTGGATAATGATTTTTAATGATTGACCTCACAATTTTTAACCTTCATAATGATAGGCTTAAAGGCAGGACTGTTGTGAGCTGCACATGTTTGAGCCCGACGTACCTAATAATCTTGAACTGAGTGGACGCGTCTTAAAAGTCCTTGTGAGGTCGTGATATGTGACTCAGCTCTGTGCAGCCATCTCTCTCGGTCTGTTCCCTGATTCATTTATTACTTCTGTAAGAAAAGAAACAACTTCACACACTTCCTGTCCTCTCCTCTTGCTAACACAGTAGGTGTGGGTAGTGAAGTGTTCCCCACGTTGGCCCACGATGCTTCACTGCACTTCTGCAGAGCCAGGTAACTAGGCAACAGCCATGCTGGGCGGGCGGGCAGGCGGGCGGCGGAGGTGGGTTTGCAGAGGATGCTGCGGGAAGAAGGTGACTTTTTCCGAGATCCTCCTCTCTGCGTCACTCTCTTACTGGAAGACGAGGGGCTTCTGCTCGCATCTTGTTCGTAAACAGGAGGGTATTTATTTTTGGTCTTAATTTGAAGGAGGAATATCCTCTCCCCGCAGTGGTGTCAGAAATCTGCTGGCAAAAGGAGGCTTGTCGTTTTCTTGGCGGTCTCAGACTCCCACAGAGTCGGGCTGCCTGCCATATGGTGCGGGACACGGTTGAAAAAGAAAAGTGCACTGAGGGAGTTTCTGCCAGAACTGGGTCACTGAGACTGTTTTTATACGGTCAGGGACGATAAACCTACGTCAACTCAATTTACCTTTTCACACCTGACTGTGTGAGGAGAGGGAAATCCACCATAAAAAAACATTGTTTTATGTTACATTTTGCAGCTGATTGCTTTTATATCAGACTTATGTATATTCATATGATGACTGAAGAAATTTAAGTACATTCTTTCAAGATTGTGTTGTTGTTAAATTAAAGGTTTGGATTGGTTTTGCTTTGATTGAATCATCTGTTATCGTCTGTCTGAAGGTCAGACATTAGTCACATGGTAGGAAGGCTCACAGTAATCATTCTGCATCGTCTCCACCTGAACAAATGCCAATTTCATCATTTAATTTTGCCCTGAATATTTTGATATTTGGGTGTTTTTGTCGTTGTTGATTATGACCTGTGAACATCCTTATGGGAGTTTGCAAGAACTCACCCCAGACTAAAACATGGACGTAGTCTTTGTGACGTCCTCCATTAGTTCCTGAAGAGGCGCGATGAAGCCGAACGAGGGTGGTCACCATCTTGGAAATGTCATCTCAACCTAACCGAAGAGAGGAAGCTGAGTTGGGCCTGTGTTTCATGTGTATAGCGAGTGTGGTTGTCTTTTTGCTATCAGCATCTTCTCCACTCTGAATTTAACTTTTTTTTTTTTTTTAAATTACATCATTACTCCTTTTCTTTCTCTCCGGTCTCTAAGTTACCCTGACTAGATTTCTCTCCTGGGTAGCTTTGCTGTGTTTTCCCATCTTAGAGTTTGAAGTCTGCAAAGCCGTCTTCCCTAAAACTGCTGTTTGATTAATGATGCAAATTAACAAGATTAAGAAGCTTTAAAGTTCTGTAATTAAATATGCAGATAGGGTCCTATAACAGCATAAATCAATGCGTTTCTGAATAATGAAAGATTTTTTTTTTTTTTCTCCCTCGGGGGGATTATTTAGCATACGATGACTGCAGAGTAGGCGTCTCGCACTCACCTTTACCTCTGTTGGTGCAGAGCCAGCGTCATGTTGTTTGTTTATCCGTTTCTTTTTCTTCCTGTTTTAATGAAACTTGAGGGACTGATTCACATGGCCTTGATGTTGTAGCATTTGCTGATTAGCTCGAGGGAAGGCGTCACAACTATAGGTCAGAGTTATGAATTTTAATGTCGCTCCCACTCAGCAGATGAACAGAGAAGTTTGATGCACGCATTCGTCTGTCCTTACTCTGCAGATTTGCTTCCTCTGCTGTACGTCATGTCGACTTTTTTTTTTTTTTTTTAAGACAATTGAAGCTTTTTTTTGTGTGTTCCTGCTCCTGCTGACCCGCAGTGAGGCTGCATCGTACGTCGGCGTGTTGACAGGTTAACTTTTTCATTTTCTGCTGCATCCCCCCTGACTTGTTTGTGTTTCTGGAGGTGTGTGAGGTCTCAGAGTTCCCGGGATTGTCTCCATGTTTAATTCATGCAGGACTTCATGTATAAACCACACGTTCTCTGTCAGCTCCCCTCTTCCCCTTCCTCTTCCTCTTCCTCTTCCTCTTCCTCTTGTTGCCCTGAGTTGAAGCCACGGTAGGAGACGCGATCTCTCGGGTCATTTTGATCAGAAAACCCCGCCTCTGATCCAACCAAACAGCTTGTGGAGGATTTAAACCCCTTCCACCAGTCAATCAAAGTCTCCTCCGCCTGGAAAATACTCGGTTCATGACATATTTTTGCACCTTCAGAGCTTCAATTCTATACCAACAAAAAAACTTGAGACTTTCGAAGCCTCCAGTGCTCCTGAAAGAGAGCTGTTTGTTTTTTTTTCGGAGAGGGAATGAAAGGCTTTCTGTGAGGTGAAAAACAGTGCGAGGACAGGTTTACTGCAGAGTGCTGCTTTAGGCTTTAGAACAGAGATTACATCAGGTGTCAGGAGCCGTTTGAGCAAGTTGAAGCCATTTGAAGGAGAGCAGATTGTAATTTAGGCCTGATCAGATGTGTGCGGATTTTAAAATAAAACACTTTGAGGCAAAAATGCTTGAAATGTTGAAGTCTCTGCTGGCTTTTCTTGCATTTATTTGCTCTCAGTTTTTCCTTCACACATTTCGACAACAGGTCACAACCGAGATAACATCGGACTTCATTCCTGAGGAGAGGGACAGTTGGTTGAAAGGTTGGCGAAAACACGTAAATTATTTAAGTGTTCGGTGCAATTTCAACATTCCCAGCTCTGCAAATAAATCCAAATATTTCTCTGAAAATGAAATAAGCACCTGTTTGGTCCATCTGTTTGTGCTCAGGCTGCGACGCTCCATCAAAGAGAACGAGCAGAAATATTTTTGAACGGGGACGCAGATAAAGACGGATGAAGTCATGGTGCCCATTTTTTTCCCGATTGTTTTCTCTTTGTCAATTTAGAGATTCCACGGCTGACGGCAGACACACCTGCTACTGTGCAGTCACGATGTGCCGTTTCTTCATGGTAATCGTCTCGTTCTGTCTTAATGCGGGCGTGTTAATCGGGGCTGATAACAGCAGGAAGCAGACACACACACACACACACACACACACACACACAGAGAAGCTCCTGCAGAGGTTTGTGACCCTCCTCCTGTAACTTGTGGCGTCTTTAATAGAAAGTCTTCTGCGAGTGTTCGGCGGCTCTTTTCCTACCTGACGCCTCCATTTAAAAGGTGACGACAGAGGTCAAACGTGATATGCCATCTTTACAACTGACAGCGTGCCACATTACCCACAATCCCCTGAGGTGGCACGGTGGAGACGGTAAGTGGCAGACAGATATTTTGCCCCGATGCGACACCCGCTGCAGCTCTGACCCAGGTTCTGTGGTGGCCCTCTGGCCTCTCAGACAGTCAGCAGCACCTGTCAGCGTCTGCTGTCAGCACAGAGCCCGACTCCTCTCTGATGGTCCTGGAGCCGGTTTCTGAAGGTGCTGTGATAAGAAAACAGCGTCAAGATGAAGCAGGGAGACGAAGCTGATTCTGTTTCCAGAACATGGAATATTCTGGCAGAAGTAGAAAACAACACTTTTTCCAGCAGAGCGATATTATATGATTAATTATAGAATCATTCAGGTTGGATTAAAGTAATGGAAATGAACTCGGGCCAAAAGAGGGGCCTTGGTACGTGGGGCAAATCCAACCGCTAGGCCTCGAATTTAGGAATCAACTTCATAAAGTGAGATTAAACACTGCCACCTAGTGGTCTGGGGTTTGAAAACAACATTGAGCGGTTGCCACAAATCTTTGTTTTTGAGAGTTTGAGAACCATAACAAAAATATAATGTTGCCTTCCTCAAGGGTAACATAACAAGTATCAGTTCACTGATATTTTAGCGTGTTAGTCACTTGGTGAATTCAAGTCTGGTACTCAGTGAAGTCTTAATGACTCGCTTGGTTTGTTTCTCTGCCGTTGATTCAGATATTTGGCGGCTAAGCTAAATGCTAGCTGTGCATGTTTTCCTTTAAGTTTAATGCATATCGCACAAAGTTGTTTATTTTGGTGGTTTTTTTAAGAACTCATTTTGCTTAAAACAGTCATGATCAAGGGTTGGAAACGTGTTGGATGAAAGGGCAGTTTGTTCTCATGAAAACCAAACCAACCAGCTGAAGGATTTTAAAACGGTCCACTGGTCCAGTGAGATTAAAGGAGCCGCAGGGTTTGATGATGGCAAAATGATCAAAGTCATTTGAACTGGCCATTAATGCTTTTTAAGGTCATAAATAATCCTACAGTTTTGTTCTGGAAACTTTTTTTGAAGAGGCACTGAGCCAGAGAGTGAGTCTTCTGTTTGAATAATGACTTTTTTTTTTTCCCATTAGCAAGAAGCTTGAAAAGCCACCTGATAGTTTCTCTAACAACACCTCACAGGAGCTTCCAGGCGTGTAGCAGTCTCAGGCTTCAGGTGGGAGCTTCAGACAGGCGACCATGTAACTCCACTCCTCCCGTCATGTTCATGAAGAGCTCCGAGGCTCCGTCAGATCCAGACACTAAGCTGCTCATCTCTCCTTCTGCTGCCACCCATCAACGATTTATCTCCTTTCTCACAGACCGCGAGCGGCGTGTCAACACTGCAAAGTCACGCAAGGGCAGCTGTCAGAGGAGTTAACAGGGAGCCCGTATGGTCTGATTTCAGATTTCAAAGCACAATGTTCATGCCAAATCATCTCCCTCTCCGGCTCATATGCTAATCTGACATGCGATACTGAAAAAGGGTGGCATTTTTTTCCCCCCTTTACTAAATTCCCCAACCTTCCTCTACGCTCCCATCCTGCAATGAGAGGGCTGTAAGGGACAGACCGGACACACTTAGAGCCTTCTTGAGGTGTAATTACAACGCCAAAGCTCAATCTCTATCTCTGTGTCAGACAGGAGCTCTCAGTGAGAGTAGTCTGAAGAGGCTTTGGAGGAGACGGAGGGACAGGACTTGGCTACTGAGTGACAGACAAGCCACCGTGGAAAAACAAGCGACTCGCACTTCCTGCTGTGCTTCAGCGAGTTTGACATGTTCAACTTTAACTTACAGAAATTCAACTTTTAAGTAAGAATTGTCTTCATGTCGATAAACTTATCCATAGTTGAGCCTTGGCTGCTTTGTGAAAGTTTTATACACGCTGTTGAGCCAGATTCAGGTCGGGCCAATCACTTCATTAAGTTCTCGACAATCTTAAAAATGTGGTTTCTGGGGGGCGCCGATAGCTCAGCGGCAGCGACAGCGCGCGTACCATGTTGTGAGGCTTTGCTCCTCGCGCGGGCGGCCCGGGTTCGCGTCCGGCCTGTGGCCACTTTCCCGCATGTCTCTCCCCACTCTCTCCCCCTTTCCGACTCTATCCACTGTTCTATCAAATAAAGGCAAAAAAAAAGGCCAAAAATAAATCTTTAAAAAAAAAAAAAAAAAAAAAATGTGGTTTCTGTATTCAACATTTTTATTAATTTTCAAACGGGTAATAACAAAGACAGAAATTAAAACAGCACATTAAACAAACAGGAAGAAAAGAAAACAAAATTAAAACAAAATAATCACAATGACATTAATGATAGTAGTGCACACACTCTTTCCCCAAGGTGAATAGATCCGAACAATGCTGAAATAAATCAAATGACCAAGCTGACCGCTTAAGTTACAGGGACTGATAGCCAAGCAATGAAAGGGCCCCACGTAAACATGTATTGATCCAGTTTGTCCAACAGAGAATATGTTACTCTCTCATAAGCAGCTAAAAATGTGGTTTCTTAGATTTATGAGCGAACACATGCAGACTCATCGCCATTCAGCTCATTGAATGGCTCATTTTTTATTTTGGGAGCCAATTAGCAAACGTTTGCACGCTTAGATGCTAAGTGAGCTAGT
Organism: Symphodus melops; assembly: GCF_947650265.1. Classification (NCBI taxonomy): domain Eukaryota; kingdom Metazoa; phylum Chordata; class Actinopteri; order Labriformes; family Labridae; genus Symphodus; species Symphodus melops. The sequence continues at coordinate 3,032,299 of NC_136712.1, forward strand.
AGTTGTGTAATGTGGCCGTCTATTACTCCATATAAGCTTTATCTGTTAATTAGCAGCTGTTTGCTATTAGAATCATCAAATCATGTCAAAGCTGTTGGTTTGTTTGGCACCGCGAGGCAAATAAACATCTCTTCTAATCCTCTGGGGCGGTACACATGCCTTTTAGAATCTCATTTGGTGCACACATCTGCATCGCGTTGCCTGTCAAAATCTTAAATTTATGCTTCCTTCTTCTACCTCTGGAAACAAGAGTATAAACAAAACAACATCTGGGAAAGAAGAGCACGCAAATTCTGTTTCTTTTTTTACTCAAGCATCCCAAACAAAATTGTCCGTTTTGGCTCCGGAGCAAATCAAAGACATAGATGTCTTGGATTGGAAAGAAATGCCATTGAAGCCGTCAAATTTCATCCAAAGGGAAAAAAAACAGGCCAACGTCTTTAGTGGCGTAAAATCAAACACTTGGAGGGACTTTTGTAAACACATTAAAAACTTGGTATCGATCATGAGCTGTGTGGTTAAGAGTAATCATGTAATATCATACGAGTACTGTACATTCTTGAAGTCAACAAAATGGACCGACCCCAAAACAGGAAATGAAACGCAACCTGTGCAGCATCTGGAGGCTACAGTAGAGAATAACACAATGTAATGGAATTGAATAAATGGAGCACAGCAACTGTCCAAGACTTTTAGTAATATCATTGTGTTCCTGGCTGAGAGGTAAGTGAGGCGTAATAATACGAGCACACCTGAGTCCCTGAAGACACGTCAGTGTAATGGGGCGGAGGGAACTTTTGGGTTTTGTTATTGAAGAGAGTCACACAAACCTAAAAGACAGAAGCTAATCGCTCTGTTTTCACAGTTTAATGTGGAGTTTAACGAGGCATTTCAGCAAGAATCGAGTGATGTCAAAAAAACATTTTTTTCCCCCCCAAATATCTTCAGATTTTTCTTTAACCACAAATAACATTATGTCGATAACTGTTGTTGTTTTGATCTTTCAAAGTCGTGAATATTTCAGTGTTAAAATGTTGGCCGTGTGTCACCTCACATGTTCTCTGCTTTTCAACCAACGCATGCAGAACTTATTGGAGCAGTTTGTAACTCTAACATTGAAGAGAGCTGCCTCACTTCGCCCCCTCGTCCTTTAGATTTGAGGCACACATGGGTTGCACGTAGCCGTGTCGCGCTCACTGTAGCTTCAGCGTTTAGCCAGCTCTGCATCGGCCTGTAAATCTTTCTGTGTTCTGACCTCTCTGGAGCATATTAGAAACATGCAGAGGCGCTTTAGGTCGGGTAGAATCACTTCTATCTGAACCCACTTCTATCGCTGCAACACCTGGAAACAGAAAGAGCGTCCAAAACAAATCCAGACCAGCATGTTTCCTTCATGTCTGATGATACAGTAAGGTAATTTATGATTTAATTCATTAGATATCGTACAGATTGCTCCTTTAAAAATGCACTTTTGATTCAGTTGAACACTGGCAGTATATTTTGTGCAGAAGTGACTTTCGACGCCAAGAATGTTTCATCTGATTCTTCAGTTCTACACTTCATTTTAAAAATGCAAAAAATGCAGAATATATTAGTGAAGCGGCTTTTTTCTCGTTCTATGATTAATGACTCGATCCACTCCTGACTCCGACGCGCTCAACATGAAACACTAAGCTAAATTAATAACTGCTAAATTAAGTTATTTATCAGATGGAGCGAGCTGATGGCCCTCACGATAAGACATCAGAACTCTGCACTTTTTCCATTTCTCTCTGGAAAGAACATTAGCTCGCTGCATGAGGTGCACGTGTGATTAAGATGTATGAACTTTGTGAATGAATCTCTGGTTAACACAGACGTCTTCTGTTCTGTTAGTGTCTCCGCCTGTGTGTGTGTGTGTGTGTGTGTGAGACAAGTTCAGACCTGGTGTCAGACTCTACCTCAGGTGTCTGTGTGTCTTTGTCGTGTTCAGCTGTTTCATTGAGACATAAATGCGGTAAATGCAGCCGGCTCATATTCCTGCACTCAGATATGCTCCGTCATGTCTCCCTGAAGGCCAAAAGAAAGAAAAAAAAAAACAGCACTTTCTAACCTTTTTTTTTTATCTGAAAGAGGGTAATTTTCTTGTCCTTTAAGCCCACATCGCTCATTTGAACTTGTTTACTTCCTTGTTAAAGATGTTTGCTGTCTCAGACTTGTATTTGTTCTTGCTCAGTTCATGACTCCCTTGCGATTGTCTGTTGTTTTCTATCTCTCTGTACTTAACATTTATGGTTCTCCTGCCCTTCTCTTCATATAATATTGTAAAGGCTGCAGTCATGCATAATAACACGGCGACTAGACGGTGGATTCATCAGAAGATCTCCTGCACGCTTGTGTGTGTGGATGTCGATGAGCTTGCACTACTGTAGCTCTTAACTATGTTATTTATACATCTGAACATAAATTCTGTTTATTTATTCAGATAAATGGATGTTTTGCAGCCGCACTCTGACGGCATGAAAAGATATTCAATTGAATTCTGGTTCGATTCCACTCAGCCTCTTACAGCGTGTCCTTTCCTTGTCCTTTCCTGAGAGAATAAAAGCGTTAGATATCCCGTCTCACAGAGTCTGACGCCCGCTCTGCACGCTGCATTCATTAAATATGAACTTCTCTGCTGAGTGAGTTCCAGTCTCCCCTTGTATACAGTTTGACATCTAGTGCTTTTATTTTGAAGGTGAAGAAACAGAAGGCGGTATCCGCAGATCTTAGTAACACATTCAGAGATTTAATAACTAACACTAATGATTGTAAAAGGTCTCAAAATAAGACGGAGGTTATAAAATAGAAATCTGAAAATGGGTCTTCAGAGCACTTTTTTCTTTTTAATCTCCTGATTAAATAACATAAACAAACCCTTCTCTTCAATCCACCCACTTCAGAAAAACATGAATTTCATGAAGCTGCATTATTACTCATCCTCTCGAAGTGAAGACGGCCGTGTTGTCCTGAAGTCACAGGATGAAGTCTGGCTTCGTGGGTGTAATGAAACATTGAGCAACATAAATAAAAGAAGCACTCGTATTATGCAGCACTGAGCCGTTTACTGTCTGCTGGATGGTTTTTGGTGGCGCACGTTATTTGCACATGATACCAGATGTTACAGACTTAAAGCAAGCAGCAGAGAGGCTCATGGGTAAACGAACTGCGGCACTCAGAAAGTGATTGCCCCTCTCACTCCTGTCTGCTCGGTGTGTTCCCGCCTCACTGTATGCGCTGCACGGACATATGGCGACCATCTGTGCAGATCGGGGATGTCAGAACATTCAGGCTGGGTGATGTTCATGGACCCGCAGGTCATTTTAACCCCTTCAGCAGTGAGGACAGCTGACACACACACACATGCACGTACACACGCACTTCCACAACGTCTTAAACTTTGCTCTTTCACTTCCGAGAACTTTCAACATTTCATCAGAGAGACGACAGCAGCTGAAAAGAAAAGTGCAGCGTCTGACATTTGGTTGACGTGTTGTCCGTCATTCACCTGGAAGAGCTTGTTTATCAGAGCGCACTCTCCCTGCAGAAAAGGATTGTTGTTGACTCTCACCTAAGCCACTTACAAAACCTCTGAGAGAGTTAAGTGGACTTAATGTACTTGTTTTTCCTTTTTTACGACGTGGGTCTGACTAAAAGTTAATCCTACACACACACAAAGGACACAAGCGACTCTGCGCTAAACCCAACAGACTTCAGGCTAAATCTGTACTCACACTTTTTTTTTTCTTAAATGCACAACTTCAGCTATGTTCACATAGCATTGTTGTACTTCTCTGGTGTTTTCTGATTGGTTAATCATACAGTACACTGGGTCTTGTCTTGAAAATGTGCTGCTGTTTAAAAGCCAGAAGTAAAAAGTAAGTAGTAAAACAGTCCTGCAGTCGCTTCAGTGCCGAAACTCCAGGCTGGCTGCAGAAGCCCGGGAAGTCACATCCACTTACCTCCCTCCCTCCCTCCCTACCAACCTACCTACCTCCCTACCTCCCTCCCTCCCTCCCTACCAACCTACCTACCTCCCTACCTCCCTCCCTCCCTCCCTCCCTACCTACTTACCTACCTACCTACCTCCCTCCCTCCCTACACTGTAAAAAAAAAACTGTTGTTTTAACGGTAAACTTCCGGCAGCTGTGGTTGCCGAAACACTACCGTAAAATTACGGTAAACATTTTCTTCATTTACTATCGATACTGTTGATTTTACGGTTAAAAAATGTGCCTCATTCCATATTTTACTGTTAAAAAAAAAAGTTTGAACCTTTAAAAATTTTTGTTTTACTTGAAAATTTACATGGAAATACCGCATAAAATAAAGTTTGTTTCATGGCATATGACGGTTTTTTGCTTGACAATTAACAGTCTAAAATATAAACTACTAATTTATTCTGTAAAAATTCCCAAAAATTACTGCAAATATTAAGGTTTGCACAGAAATTCCCCTCAAAAATTACAGTAAATCAATGTCTATTAGTAATAGCAATGAGTGCTAGTGCTGCTAATTTTATGGTTAAAAATGGTGTTTTAGTCCATATTTTACTGTAAAAGCATGTTCATTAATTGTATAATTAGTACTATGAATTATAAACTACTGCTTAAATCCATCAATGTAAAAATCTAACAAAAGATGTTTGAAGCATACTTTACTTCTCTATATTTATCAGAGTAGAATCAGAACATAATATAAAATAAGAAAAGATCACATGTAAAGAAAAAAATTAATATACTTTGAATATTCAGCCAAATTAGCATTTCCACTGTTATCATTCATTCTGTTCTGTAAACTTAAAACAAAGAGCATGAATTAATATTGTCAAATTACTTAATGTACTAAAACAGCAACACAAAAAATATCCACCTTAAACTTTTCAAATATATAAACTCTTTATTTGATATTTGTGAGGTTGTAAATATCAAATATTTGAAGTTTTACATATCACAAAATATCTATGAATAACATCATAACATCTATAAAAACATCATGTAAGAAATGTTCACTTTGAAACTGTTTCAATTTCAAACTTGTGTAGTAGCTGAAGACACAATTTGCCAAGAAACCTTGAGACTTAATTTGAGAACATTTAAGTGCATTTTTTGGTACAAATATAACCACAAAGTGACATCAGTCTACATACAGGGTATCATTTTCACGTCATCAAAATAAAATCATCCCTGAAGGGGAGCAAAATTTCAAATCTTGCATCATAAAGCTAAAGAATATACAATCTCTATGACTGCAAGGAATTGTAACACTTCACTTGAGAGCTTTACCATTTTTAAGACAATTCTGGAACTAGCAACAACATGTACAAACTGTACCAGACAATTTATCTAGTAAAAATATAGCTTTTGTAAAACTTTCAGAAATGTAACTCTAACAACAAAATATCTGCATTTTATATAACATCCAGTGTACCTTTTATCATATCATCCCTCAGCATCACTGGTAGGTCCACTCGTGGTCAGCAAGGTCTGAGATCAGAGTGAGGACCCTGGGATTGACTGAGAACACTTTCTTCTTCTTCTTATTCCACTCGACTTTGGTGCCTTTCTCAGGATTTATTGAAAAGAAACACCTTTAAGAAGGAAGGAAGGAAGGAAGGAAGGAAGGAAGGAAGGAAGGAAAGAAAGAAAGAAAACATCAGATGGGTCATCAAATGCAGTGTATTTTCTAATATTATAAAAAGAAAGAAATTTTACCGTTGGAGGAACTCCAGTGTAGACCGTAGTTCCACTGGGTAGTGTATGTTGAAGCAGTAGTAACTGCCAAACATCAGGCAGATGGCAGATGTGAAGGAAGTGATGTGGTTGTTGACAATCTCTTGGTCGATGCTCAACATAAATGTCTCAGCGGCCAAGCAGGAGGACCCTAAAAATACAAGAGACAAGAGCTTCAATATCAGCCATACAAATCCAGTGGTACTTATTTATTACAGGTTTGGTTCAGTTTACTTACCACACACAATAAGGCAGGGTGTTGGTGGAACATCCTTCATCTGAACCTCCTCAGCAAGGCTTGTCTTCTCAACGAAATGGAACTGATGCTCTTCTTTCTCATCAAAATGAGCCAGTAAAAGAAGCACCATCTGTATGATTTCTTCTGAACAACCAGTGGACTGACCTCTTTCAGTTTCCTGCTTTAGAAGAGCATCCAGAACTTGTTTGCGTTTATGTGCATCAACACGTTTGAAGAAGTTTAGCAGACGTGCCCCCTTTTTGTCCACATTGGCAAGGAAGGACTCGATCAAACTAATGCCAGTCAGTTCCTGGAAGTGTGCTGCCATACCAACTTCCTTAAACAAAAATGGCCATTCCTGGCATAATTTCTGGATGCTTGCACCTTTATTGATCTCTTTGCGCTGTGTGAAATAGGTGGACTTGATTAATTCTTTCACAGCATCTGAATTGTAGTTCATCTCATCAAACATCTTCATTTGTTCTTTTTTTTCTAGCTGACTCTCCACAGTCTCAGGGAGTGGCAAATGTTTCGGCTCCCAGTTGACACAGCCATACGTGTCCTGAACACTTGCTCTTTGTTCAGCAGTTATTTCATCGGTGTCATCATCTGATGCTACTTTGCGTTTCTTTATCTTTGGTGTGTCAGGTCGTTTGACATTTTCAACTCTTGACTGGAGCTGCTTTACCAGGGAATGGTATCCAAGTCCAATAACATCACCATCAATCACATCTTGAAGAGACTTTGGATACCTGGCCACCATCCTTTTTGCTATCTCTGTGGTGTTGTGTTTGGTTGGATTCTTACAAATCTTCATCATCTCAGAGACCACAGTCCTCACCATTTCTCGTCGTAGTCGGGCACTTGGCCTTTTCTGTCTTTCCAAACTCTGTACCAACTCTTCAGGGAGCTTCTGCCATGGTATCTGAAAATTGTCTACCCAGTTTGGTGCAAGTGCATAACAGTTTCCTGAAGGTGATGATGTAGCTGTGGATGATGCTGGTGAGGCAGTGACTGAGGATGGAGAAGGAGAGGAAAGGAGAGACACTGGAGAGGAACATGCCGGGGCTGGAGTTGGAGTGGATGAGTCTGTAAAAGTACAACAAAAAAACATTTGAAAGCATTATACCTTGAATGTTTTTCTCCTCTGTAACAGAATGTAACATACTTATAAATTTCTAGATAATTTGTTGAGTGGTTCCCAAACTTTTCCCACTCATGGCCCACTCAAACTCACCATTTTGGGCCCAGGCAGCAACCAGTCGTCTGGCTTGTATTGGCCTTAATACTGGCAGCAAGTCTCCCTCTGTAATGTACACTAAATCAGCTGTTGTATCGGCACCAAGTGCCTTCAAAGTATCTTCTACTGTCTTGACAACGCAATCAGGAAGATCCGGTAGCACTGCTGCTACAGCATCACACAGCTTCTCTGGCATCTGTGACTGAGCCATATCTGCTAAGACACAGACAAGAGAATTTAGCATATGGCCCACTGTAATTAAAGCACTTAGTGTGAAAAGAGACTGTGCTTCAGTGGGACAATCTGGTTTCCGTTTTGTATGTAATATGATAAAGGCCACATGTCAACCAGGTCACTAACAAGTCTGCAATCTAATCTTCCAGTGTCCTTTTTTACAGTGTACATGTGGTAGTGTGAAAGAAATTCCCCATCATGCACTCTCATGAGAAAATGAAGTGCAAATTCATCTTTCACAAGAATGAGGATGATTTCACCAAACTCGATGGAATCATCATTCTTAGTGACAACAAATTGGCCCTTCTTGTAAATGATCCCATTATACTGCACGTTAACATGAATTGTTGTATTTCTTTCAGTGAAGCCAAAATGGAGGACTGTGCCTTTAACTTGCTCACTGTAAAGCTCTGAGTAAAATGGTGAGCTGTCTTTTATTTGCAAGGCTGGAGGACTTACTGACCCAGCAGAAAGAAAGGCCTGAAACATCTGATGCCTCTCTGAAAGAGTCAAACACAGATTTTTGAAATTCTTCAGATGCCTTGTACATCTTTTGAAGTAACTATGTTTGCTCTCAAACCGCATAGTCCATAGCCTGATGAGTGGGCCAAATTTCAGAATCAGTCCTGAATAATGCCGCAAATAATGATGTTTAGGTCTCAAGTTGATTTCTGGAAATAGTGTCTTCCTGGTTTCCAAATATTCTTGGATGAGTACATCCAGATAAGCGACCTGAGCTATGGAAATTTGCTGAGCACAAATCAGGTCAACAATGTCCTTAAGCTGCAAAATTAACTGCCACACACTATCTTGGGGGTCCTGCACTTTGTCTCCAATTATAAGAGGCAACAGTCTCAAGAAGTTCCAGTTTTGGACAGCATGTCCACTCAGTTTTAGTGTTTGAGGACTGACCTCACAAGGTTTGGAACAAGCATCTGTTGCTTTGTATTCAAACTGCTTGATTCGCCTGTTCAAAATTGTGTAGGTGAACCATTTCTTTTTGTTGATGAAGTATTTGAGGCAAATAGCAACATCATACGAGAGGACACCCTCAAAGATGTCATGACCGAGACAGGGAGGCAGGCCAGGTGAACAAACATCAAAGTTTTGCAAAGTATTAAATACCGACCTGAACTTTATCCCTTGTACTTGTGGGGAATCCTCCTTCTCCAGCTGTTCAATGGCAGATCTGTATATTTCTGGAGTCCGCTCCAGTCCACAGATGTTAGGATCAGCACCCTGAAATTCAGTTCGAGAAATCAGACAATATCTGCAGAAGTACTCGGAAGAACTGAAATTTTCTGTAAAACCACCAATTGCGTGAGAGCCCAGGTTGTCTCCAGCAATGCAGTAGAGAGCTCCCTTTACTACAGGTTCATCTCCTATTGTTATCCCATTTTCCTCCAGTTGTTTCAGATCAGTAAGCAGTTCAGAAAAAACCTTGGCATGGCCAAACTCCTTAAAATCTTTCTCTCTACACAATAAAACCAGCTGCATGTGGTCAACATTTGATCGCACATGGGGGGGCATGTTGAGTAGAGAGAAGTACACAGCCAAAACCTTGTGCTTCTTTTTTGCAGAACCTAATGGGTTCACAACTTCGAACGCATCCTGGTATAAAACCAGCTTGAGACAGTTTGGGTTTTCCTGAAAAAATGTGTTTGACACAAACACCTTACCATCACAACTGTCAGAGAGAACATCTGTTTTGGAAACATCATTAGGATCCACTGACATGAGGCCCTGCCAAAAACCAGACTCCAGCATACCCTTTAAAGTGTCTAGCACAGGAATATAATAGGCACACCTCTCTGTCCTGTTCTCATCTCTGCCCAACAACACTTTTTTGGGCTCCACATATTTGAACATGTCTTTAAAGCTCTGGGCCCTTGAGTAAGCAGTTCTCATGGGCCCTCTGTGGCAAGCTGTAAACAAGTCAGATTGTTTAATTGTGTCACAGATTTTTACAATGTCTTCATCTGAAGCTGACATATCTTTTAGAAGTAAGTTAAGTTGATTCAAAGTATATGTCTGTCCCAACTCGTGTATATTCTGTATTTCTTCAACAATGTTTTGAATGGTAGACACTGGAAGAAGATGCTGTCCCTGCAGTTTTATGTAAAACATACATATATTTCTCAGATACAGGTCACTGAAATTAGACCCATCCCCAATAATGTTTTCAGCATCTGACATGCTGGCAGCTCCCTGTGTGCTAGCACTTGTAGTGGGACTCTCACACTGTGTATCTTTGGTTGATGGACAAATCACATTTTCTGACCAATGTCTGTGCTTTCTGGACATGTGAGAGGTAAAGGACGTTTTTGCAGTGAACACATTTTTGCATCCTCTCACTGGGCAAGCTACATGACGCCCTTCTGCTATGTGCTCCTTTAAGTGAGCGACCAACGATTTAGTTCCCTCACACTGGCGTTCGCAAAGTGAGATGGTGCATTTTAATGGCGCTAAAGTCGTATCCTGAGTAACTGTTGGTGTACTGCTGTGGTGACGATAGAAGTGCGACTTTAACGCGGTATATCCAGAAAACACCTGCTTACAACTTGTTCCAACACATTTGAAAACACGTCGGGGTTCATTGCGGTGCAGTTTGCAATGTAAAACATAGGCTTTTACAGACGTAACGTTTTCTCCACATACATTACAGGAATACATATTCAACAGTCAAAAACACACAGAGCTTATATCCACAACACGAGCAGCGTAGTTAGCTAACCGGAGGCTTCAGCACAGACGGACCCGCTTTAGCTTGATGCTAAGCGGCTAACTACACAGCGCATTTTTTTTAAAGCAGTCAAACTGATTAAACGATTGCTAATAAGTCACTCGGTCTCTTTAATTGGTGTTGCTGTACTTACCGAGGTGTACTGACGACAGGCTTTGGCTGGAAATCATAAAAAAGTCCAGACGCTGATGAAAGCTGCTCCTCTGGTGAAGACCGTGAACCGGAGTGTGTCAGAGGTTAACGTACGATGCGTCAGATGCGATGCGCTGATTGGCCCGTTTTGAATTTCAGGCGCGCTATCAAAGAATGCACAGTCTGTCGAACGAACTGTAGGGGGGCATACGACTTCTACTCAGTTTAGATAGATAGATCAGATTAATGTTTTAAAACAAATGTGTGTGTGTGTGTATATATATATATAATACAAAAGTTCATATGAGAGTTATTTTCAAGATATGAATTTAAACAACATTTTAAAACATTTAAAGGCAAACTGTTGTCTTAGGATAGATATTGTTAATATAATTCATTGTAAAGGGAAATAAACAGGCTCTTCAACCATATGAAAAACAATGACAATTAGCATTGTAACAACAGAGAAATAATCTAAATAAAGTTAAAAATTAAAAATAAAGTTTTCAGTTGTTCGGTTATCAGCACAATAGTATAGTACAATAGTAGTTACAAACTGCATTCTTTATGAGAAATGAATGTAAAAACTGTAGTGTGACCTGTTATAAATATTACAGTATGTTTCAGTGATCAGCACAACAGTACATACATTTAACTGTGAAATATTGTATTCTTTTCAAGAAATAAATGCAAAAATCACAGTATTGAATGTTATACATATTACGGCATTTTTCCATTAAAAAAACTGTGCAAGAGTAGGGAAACGTATTTTTTCAAGAGAAAAAATGTAAAAAACACAGTTTTTTCCTGATTAACTTATTTACGGTGATTCTGTGTTATATAAACAGTATCAAACTGTTTTTGAGATTTACAGATTTTTACTGTCACGATTGACAGTTTTTCACCGCAAAATTTACGAACATTTCTTACAGTGTACCTACCTACCTCCCTCCCTACCTAGCTCCCTACTTACCTACCTACCTACCTACCTCCTTACCCCACCCACCCACTTTGAAGAACGTGTAAGTAGGCACTGTACGACAGGCAAACAGGAAGTGCATTGAGGTCAGCAGCAGTTTTTGAGGGACAGGAGAATACTGGTGTGTTGTGAGGAATATAAAATTAGACGTCTGTCACCATTAGAGGCGGTTTTGTCCTGATCTGCTCTCTGGCAGTTGTCTTGGAGTTTCCAGGTTTAAAGCAGTCACACAGAGCGTGTGCCAAGTATTCTCTACAGAAACACACAGGTATACACTCCGACATTCTGGTATCCATCCTTGATGAGGAATCAAATCCCAGACAGCTGGTTAAAGTCTTATATATCCGAGTTCAAGGCTTATCAGATGTTTACATTATACAGAGTGCTTGATACACAGTAAGACTAGATGTTCAAACAGAAATCCTCATCTGCCTTTGCATTTGGTGGTCCATGAAAGAGTTAGAGTGAAGAGAAAGTTTGAAGGAGTTTTGGATTTTTGTAGCTGGAGCCGGTCCGTTTCCTTCAGGATGTGAAAAGAAAGATGATGATTGTGAAGCTGTGAGATAAAATCACGACTTCCTGACTTTCTGTTGCTCACAGCTTCCCCTTTCTGAACCCCTCTACACATCCATCACTTTTTATTCTCTCACTTTTTATTCTCTTTCTGCTCTTTGTCCCCATTGTTCTCTCTCTCTCTCCCTTCATCATCTCTGTCATCCTGTCGCTCTCTCGCCGTGGGATCAGAGAATAAAATGTTTAAAAACAAAAAAAACCACCGCAGGCTGTCTGCAGGGCTTCAACCAGTCACAGCTGCGTAACCTCGACCGCTTCCCAACCTTCCCCGACCGGCCGGGTCGCCTCCGCAGCCCGCTGACCTGTGAGCACGCCGCGGGGTCGCAACCGCCATGTCTGCAACCTTAACATCAACGCAGAGTCACACAGCCCCCAAATACAGAGCTGCCAGTCTCAATCTGTGCGCCACTTTTGACTCCTGTTACGCCTGTTGTCTTGTTTCAAAGTGGATTTTCATATTTTCTAAAGACGTCGCCTGAAGTGCTGCAGCTAATATAAACGTGTTCTTTACGGCGCCTCTGCACTAAATGACCATCTGTGGGAGAGACGATAACGTCGTTCGACAGCAGTAATCATTGCAACCTTTATTATCTGGAACTGCTTTCATAATGCAGCAGCTTTTCCATTTCGGGGTTCGAATTTCTTTTTTCAATTTACCAACAGCCCAGCTCATAAAACGGGTGAAATAACACGAGTGGAAATGATATTTGACACTCTTACTACTCCCTGATTTAAAATGCATTAGCTGCAAAAGCCGGTGTTTTATAATTCCTGCTTCAAAAAGACACTACATTTATAATTTCTGGATTTTTATTACTTTTACTGAATTAAGAATATCTATAAAGGAGACTTTAAAAGCACGGAAAGTCATTATACTGACAGAAAAGTCTTATCTGAATTCATTTTGAAACTTCGGCGGTCAACAGCTCTGCAGTCCAGGTGATGTTGGAACGAGCTCGAGAAATTATTAATTGAACTTTTCTGATTGCACGCAGGTGTTTTCAGTCCTCTGGTTGATTAGACGTGCAGTCGGGTTGAGCGCTAATCACGTATTAAGTGAGAACACCTGTGTGGAAGTTTTACTGACACTTTTAAATTCTTAAATGCTGCTCGGGGGGGTCAAAGTCTCCGAGTTCGGAAGTCGTTCTTCCGACTTCGGTGGGTTCACATGATTCAAGTTTGGAAAATCGTAATGTTGTAACAACATAAAAAAATAAAATTAAAAAAACCCAGTGTAACTGTTAAAGTTATATTTGAGTAAAAAGTTGATGTGCAATACGTGAATTAATAACAAATACGTTGACATTGACAAAACGTGTTTCCTTCCCTTTGATGACGATTCTGACATCAAGTCGAGAGATTCTTTTCCAAGTTTCCGAGCTGTGGTTCTGACCCTATCAGGTGTTAAAGCACCAATAGACACCATATGTGCTCTGATTGGTCAGCATGTGGGGGCAATGGTTCCCTCTAATCGGGTTGTATTTGTTGTGTTGACGAGAACAGATCACATCGTAGGATTTTCTTGCCTGCTTTAAATTGTAGTGACACAACAATAAACAATGACTTCTGACATCTGTGCATCCCATGTTGTTTGCTGAGCAGCCGATAGATAGATAGATAGATAGATAGATAGATAGATAGATAGATAGATAGATAGATAGATAGATAGATACTTTATTGATCCCGAGGGAAATTCAACATGGCTGATTTGGGCTTAAACCGATGTTCTGTAGCTACATGTATGCATCCCTACTTATGTACAACATTTCAGCAACCAGGTTTCCCAGTCCACTTTTGAGTTGACTCAGTATGTTCTTTTTAGGCCTCTGTAGCTAAATGAGAAGTGAGAGGTGGGATGAAACCCTCCCTTGGAGCTTCTGAATGAGGGCGGACAGCTTTGACAGATGTTTTCCATATTCCTACACGTTCAGCAGAAGAAATGGACAGTTAAATCTACTTTGAAATATTCCCTCCCTCCTTCCTCCGGAGGAAGAACAGGTGGAGGAAGCTTCTGTGAGGAAGTGAAATATGGCCGCTCAGCCCTCCTCGTGGGGGAAGACCTCAGGGGCCAGAGTCCAGTTTGTCTTTTTTTTGCTTTATCACAGTTTTTCTTTACCAGATCAAATCACTTCCTGGAGGACTCACAGAATCAATGATGCCTGTTTTTTTTTGTCTGAGTTACACTGACTGACACAGCGGGAGAACATCCTGCTGAACACAGAGAACAAGATCAGGTTTTTTTGGTACGTTAGCGGCATGCTAATGAGCGATCGTTACCCTTCCCACAGGGCAGAGGATCCAAATGTCAACATCGCCCTTTGCCAAATTAGAAACATGTTCCGTGTGCACTTGGCGGCTCAGAAGGCACTGAATGATATCAGTCTACCTCTTCACACCTGGTGCTCTCACCGAGGAGCCATCTCTTTGTGAAAACAACTGAGACAGGGCCAAAGGGTGATTCCTGCAGAGGAAACAATCTTCTTAACACCATTTAAAAAAAGGTGTGAATGTGTGATACTTGATACCCTGAAGCTCACTCTCCTAATTTACTGCTTATTGCTGATATGTAATTTGCCTCTTCAGGGCGCAGGTGAGAAGTTGACATAACTTTAGTGAATTAATGATTACAGTATTTCTTCTTCTGACTGTTTATTCAGATGGACAACACATCTCAACCTCCTCCAGCTGCACAGAAATGCAGCCAAAATAAGTCCCGCATCAGGTGTCGACTCCTTGAGCATGATGAGTCTGCAAAGTAGAGATTGGCTGGTTAAGCCCCGTCATTAAAGCCCCGCCCCTTTCGCTAACCAAAACGCACATTTGCAGAAGACAGAAAAGATCCCTAAAGTCGGTCGAGAACGCAGAGAAATATATTTGACTTGTATTTTGATTTTAAAGTTTGACCCGTGACCCATCTGTTAACATGGAGGGGGTGGAGCTAATGACCTACTGCAACAGGATGAGCAGTATACACCCACGCCTATTGATACATACATTAATCATCAGTTCTGCTTTGACTGTAAAGTACTACAAATTGACATGACTAAAATCTAGACCCTCGCTTGTAACTTCTGTATGTTTAAGTAAATACAGATCAGGGCTCACGCGAAAAAAAAAAAAAAAAAGCTGTTTCTGACAAAAGTTAGCTGCAAAATGGCTCCGATTCTAAATGTTTCCAAAAAGACTTCATATGCAGCACAGAGAAAGTCACAGTCCAAGTTAAAGATTGCCTCCTTGATTATTTTTCATCAAGAGTAATGCGTCTTAATCCATTGGAGAGGAGCCCGCCACTTCAAACCAGACTGAAGATCCTCCAAAGACCAGAACTTCAGCTTTGGCAGAAATATTGTGTTCATGTGCTTCGCAGTAAGAAGCTGATTAGGGAATTTAGTTTTCAGGGCCTTTCAAGTGTACATGCAGCCTGTACTATGGGCAGCTGTATAATTCAGTCTGATGTGAGCATCAGGATTCTTTTGTTTCCTTTTAGTCCTTGCAGATGTTGTTTGTCTTCCAAAGGCTCGATGAACAAATGGAAATGTAAACTGTAGCTGGCGGCTGAACACAGAAAGTTTCATTTTAAATTGTGTCGTTTGGATTTCGCCTTTTGTGGTCGCAAATCTACGATTCTTTTTTTTTTTTAGTGGTTTCACCAAAATTCAAGATTTCTCTCAATACCAAGTCATTATTTCTACCGACTTCACTGACTGGTAACAAAGACAGAATAAAACAGTTTTACTGTTTATTGTGTGTGTGTGTGTGTGTGTGTGTGTGTGTGTCAGTGTAACTCCATTGGTGTGTTTAGTTGTGTGGATGTGTGTGTGTTTGCTTTATCACATTCAGACCACTTAACTCTGACACTCTCTGACTCCACTGTTTTTATATTCTTCACCCGCCCTCGTTACACACCGGCTGATATTTGTGTTGCGTGTGATTGCACTACCCACCCCTCCGTCTCGTCTCCTGCAGTGATTGGGATGACTCAGGAACATCCATTGAGCGAGCGCGCACACACACACAAACACACACACACTGCACCTCACACCAGCCACACGGGGGAATTCAGACCACTCATTTTGAATGTTTAATAATCTACTTAATGCAAACAGCGGGGTGACTGAGTGCTGTCTTTTGAAGCACTAGGGACGATGTGGGCTGATTTAATGCAGCTCTGATGTGACACCCCCCCTCCTGGTCTATGTGGAGATTGTAAATACAGTGCGGCAGCTGGTGTTCAACCTGCAATCCATCTGTCCTTGCGTTATAAAGGTGCCCAAACAATGAGGGATTAGACTCTTCATCATGCTGAAGACTAAGCGACAAAACTTCCTGCAAACATCACGCTCAGGTTGTTGTATCTCCGCATACTAATGATACAGAACATATGGATCCGTCTCATTTAGACCAACAGTTTGCTTACTTTCAAGGTGGTTCTGATTGGCTGCTGGCTGAGATGTCGAATCAGAAACAGGAGGTAGCTTAAAGGCCATATGGTGCAACTTTTCAGCCCTCTCTAGTGATTGGTTGTTGCTGGACTATTTCTGATTTGTTTTGTCATTGAGTTGTCAAACTTTTAGACTTTAGTGCAATATGTTGGTTTTATGATGCAAAGCATTTTTTACATCCAGTTATGGATCTCATCATTAGTGATAACACGCTGTTGTTGCAGGTCAGTCGATGTCTTTGTTCTGTGCTTTCAATTTACGAATCTATTACTGTGGAGGTCAGGACTTATATATATGAACAATATGAAAGCAACGACTTAAAACTCTATCTACCACTGATTAGGATGTCATATGAACGTAGCCCTTTGTTCAGAGGATACAGTGGTATTTCCAGACATTTAAAAATCAGGTGGGAAAAAAGGATTCGCTTTTGGAAACTTCCCCATTTTCAGATAAAGAATTTTAAAGGTCACATATTATCCTCCTTTTCAATAAGTCTCAATAAGTCTCAGAGCTCCCCAGACCACGTCTGTGAAGTCTCTGATTCTAAATCCACTCTGATCCTGTATTTGATTATTCCTATAATCCCCTCTATTTCAGCCATGCTCAGAACAGGCTGTTTCTGTGTCTGTACCTTTAAATGCAAATTAGCTGTGTCTAAGCCCCGCCCCACTGGAACAGCATGGATGGTATGAACTTTCTCGCTTCATGTCCTGTAGTGTTTAGATAGATAGTCTCACAAACACCAAGCTGTGGGAGTGTCACCCACCTTGGGGGAGGGGCTACTGCCCTTTGTGATGTCATGAAGGGAAAATCTCCAAACGGCCTGTTTGAGCACACATTTTCTAAAACAGTGGAGCAGGTAAAAGGTGTAGAGGATGGACTTTTCTTTTAATTAAGGGGTCAGTAAACAGGCTGCGACACAAATTAGTGTAAGAAAACCAAAGCAAAACTCTGAGTGAGGCAGGGAAAGTTGTTGTGTCTTTTCGTTTGACACAGCAGGCGAAGGGCACACGCCCAAGCTGGGAAAAGACTGCAGTGATGCAACTAAGAATATGCAAATGTTTAAAGAGGAGAAAGTCTTCAAACAGCCAGAGAGAGGATCAGAGGAAAGAAAAACAAACTTCTCAAGTTAGTGAGAAACAGCCGGTTTGCTGTGGATATGCATATGCTGCAAAAGCCTTTCAAGTAAACACATCTGCATGTGTTTCCTTTACATGGCTGGATACATTTAATTTTTGTGGTTTATTTATGAGGATGTAAGAGCAATCTTGTTTGCAGATATTACACTGGAGGAAGGGGAGGAGGGGCACAAGTGTGGCGATAAACAGTAGATCGTTTGAATGCTAATGAACGGATGGAGAAATGTTCTGGTCTGTGATCAGAAACAGAAAATCAAACAAGATAACAATTAGCACACATCGATGCCAAATTCTTCTTTCTTGACACAAACAAAAATGGTTGGTAGTGAATGAAAGGCTTCTATTATAGAAAGTGTTGTGCTTAAAGCAAGTAGCAAGAATAAACCATGCACCCTTGAATTTCAGTAATAAGACATATCAGACCTTGTTAAAAAAACAACAATAATTAAGCCAGCTGTCTCACATGAAAGGACAGTTCTTAAAATATAAATAGGCACAGCTTGGTGTCGTCTGGGCTCTGACCTTTTCACACCCCAAAAGCAACCACCAAGTGAAGCACAGCAGGAAGCACAGAATGACAATAATAACTTTACCTCAAGGTGACTGGACACTTATGCACAAGTCCAATTCACCTCATTATGAGGATCGCCCCGTTCCTCTGATTTCACGTTCAGGGTGTTATGATGCTGAAATGAGGGACCTTTTGTAGTTTCATCTGTCTGCAGAGAGAATAGGCAGACACCCTGCGCTGAAAGCCAGTTTAATAAACTTTCATAAGTGCGATGTCAGAACAGGCAGCATCCAAACCACACTGAGCTGAGTCCAGCTCAGTGATAACATTTCTAATCAAACACGATAAAGTTTAAAAGGAGAGGGGCCACAAGTGCCAATTACAGCATAATGACACATTGCGTTTTGCTTAATTTCCCAAGATTCTCATTGGTCGGTTTCTTTACGACATCATCACAAGCGTGATTAGAAAGAAAGCCGTTCAGTCAGCATATTCTACTCAAAACTTACAGTGTCTAAAGTTTACTAACACCTGACATAAATCAAGTCTGAATCCTGTTGACATGGTTTCTTTAAGCTTCCTTCATACATTTCGTTGTACAACAAATCTTCTCCATTGAAGTGTATAAACCTTTGCAGTTTGTGCATTACATCACATTGTCTTCACACAATTTGAGGAGAATAAAACAAATCATAATTTTTGTTGGTATGGAAATACACTGTTTGAAGCAAGTTGAAGCTGTTGACTTCCACCATCTCTGAGGTTCATTATATTTTCATGAAGAGCTCAAAGCTGCTGATGAACTCAGGAGCTACAAAGCTTAAACTAAATTTTAAAAATGTATAACTAATTAGACCTTAGTGCATTTGCCATATTGGCACAACGGGGCTGTTTAATATGGTTTTGGTTCTGCAGAGTTTCTGCTCTGTCTTTCACTTCTGTGGGCTAATCACAGCAGGTCATGGATCTATGGCTGACATTTGCAGTTAGCCAGGGAGGTCGGCTGTTTAATTATTTTTGGCTATTTTACTCCTAATGTCGTCTGAGTCCTAAGTACATTCCTTCATTATTGATGAAGCTAAGCTAACGGTCTCCTGCTGTAGCTTAATATTTAAAGACCCCCTCCTATGAAAATGTTTTTTTTAACTCTGTTAACATGAGGTGTATTTTATGTTGCATAAAATATGGCTTTTTATTTCTGCCCTGAGATCCTGGATTTGGACACTCATGACGTTTTGCTTTAACCTTGTAGGATCAAAAGTTCTCTTACATTAGAAACTACAAGTCCACTGTATCATTACAGAGTCGAGGCGAAGGCTGATTACATTGCTGTCCAGAGGAGTGGCCAGGGGTGGCATAGGCCCCCCTTAAAATCTGATTGGCCACCTGAAAATACAGATGTATGATTGGCTAATTGCCTAACGAGGCAGACTTAAGTTAATATCAGCTATTATGAATGTTTTTGCAGGTAATTTTCTTTACATTCAAATGTAGTAACTTTATTTTGTCAGTACTTTTAGTTGAAAATAAATTGTGTATGCTTTGCTCTTTCCATAAAAAAGATACAAAGAAAAAAACTTGCAATACTTACTTATCAATAAATAAATTTTTGCAGGTTAGAGTTTTTCAAGAGTTTGTGCATTTTTCTAGGTATTTTGAATTACGACTTTGCAGCAATCAGCAAACTTTGTTTTTAGGTCCCCGAAAAATCAATGTTTCATGCTAAAAAGAGACAAGAGTTTTAAATTAAACATTTCAGCAAAATATTCTGAGCTGTACAAACGACCTGAAACATGGCACTGAAAATATTCACAGCACATGTTGCTAGCTGACCTTCAGGCTCCCTGTGAGGGGAAGAAAGTGGGACCAGGTCAGCACAGAGAAGCTTTTCCCACTTTGACCATTAACTCACAGATATTCGTGATCTTTGGTCCCTTCACGGCACTTCATCCAGCACATTTTCTCTCCTCTTTCTTCCATTTTTCTCTCACCGCTGTGGGCTTCCACCAGCAGCAGGGTCATGGATCTGCGGCTGACATTTGCAGTTAGCCAGTTGGGCTAGCCATTTAATCATTTTGGCCATTTCACTCCTAATGTGGTCTGAGTCCCGAGTACATTCATTCATTATTGATGAGAGAATAAATGTCTCTCTGGTATACTGGATGCAGCAATTACCCAACTGAATCATTCTGCAGTGATGAGATGCTTTTTGTTGGATGGCTGGTCATCCTTGTGGATTTGGCTCTGGGTTTTAAAAGTCAAGAGTTTTTTTTTTTTTTTTTGTGTGTGTGGTTTTTTGTAAAGGAGAAACAAAAACGCTGCCTTTTTCCCGCTCAGGCAATCATTACATGCTGTTAGGCAGCAGTCTCCTGTTGCCATAGTAACTACCTGTTAATATTCGGTCAGAGTTTTCTCACTGAGAAGGGGAGAACGCCACTTCTCACTACTGAGAAATTTAACTGGGCATTCCTGCAGAAGAATAAGACAGCTGAGCTATGTGGGCCCGGTTAAAGAACCTGTAGATGCTGTAATGGCTCCCAGCCTGCATGTGACCTCATTGACCTTCAGTCGTCCTTCAGAGTAGCAAAGACTCTCTTTATGCGGCTCATCCACGATCAAAACATCACCCAGTCATCTTCAAGGAGACACTTTTGTTCTTCCTTAGTGCTCATGTTGTAAAAAGCATGTTTGAGATTTCGCTCAAGAGGGATTTTCAAAAGGTATAGGCATTAAGGAATCAAGCCTTTCTTTTGCTCCTAAGTGGCGAAGCGGTTTTGAAGGGATTGGCTGTCTATCATGTAAAGAGACGGCATTGATCAAGAATCCCATTATACCCCGAGCTTGATCTCAAACAGTCCAGACAATCTCAGCTCCCATTTCTCTCCTCAAAAGACCTTTTTCTAAATGGTCCTTTTCTCCTACAGGAGACAGAAAAGCTGGTATGATGAGATTTTAATTACACACTGGTACTTTGTGTGTGTGTGTGTGTGTGTGTGTGTGTGGGGGGGGGGGGGTCACATTCGGCTCCAAGTTTGACCAAAATTCCTTACCGCAAAGCTTGTTAAGGAACTTTACATGAAGCCGTCTAACATCATCACATTCATTCAACCTTTATTTATACTCGACCTTTGAGTGGAAACCCTCATTTACAATGCCATCGAGTCATTATAGAAATAATCAGAAAACAGACATTAAATAAAAAAACAGGAGACAGTTAGACAGAGTCATCAAGCAATTACATGTTTATATCTGTTTTAAGACGACCATGCAATTAAAATACGAGCTTTCCACCAATGCTTTTCTACAAATCTTTAATGAGAGGTCTGAGGATGTATGTCGGATTTCATTGTAAACTTAGACATACTTCTTTCAGCCGTGACGTTTTACTGTCCTGTTTGACCTTGCGTTGAAAACCACACAAAGTTTCCTTATAGATTGTGAAGTTTGAACTTGAACTGGCCACAATTTGTCAACATTTTCTTGGCTATTCAAAAACAACCAAATGTAAAATTTTTGAATAAAAAGTGGCGCCCTACGTGCGTCGCAAACCACACGATTAACGCTGCGGGCAACATGTCGATGTGAAACAGGTGGTTGATTAAAGAGCAAAGCAATTTAAATTAAAAATCACGAATTAGAGATGCTAAAACTCCAGAAGCTGGTCTGATGATTGTTTGTGATTGTTTTTCTTATGTGGAGGGAATAGAAAATCTTTAAGGGATACTTCACCCATTTGCATGAAGCTGTGTATCATTAGAAACATGGTAGTAGTGTTGAATGGTCGTGAATCCAGCCCTCATTTTGCCCTGAGATGAGAAAAATATGTTTTTCTTTGCCTGGAAGTTTTCTTCATGTGATGCAATATGACGCTTTTTGCAGCGTCAAATGTTTCTAATGATACACAGCTTCATGTAAATTGTTTAAGTATCCCTTTAATTTTGTCAAAGCTTTTGAGGAATTCAGATCCTACCCTAATGCTGAAGTTATTTGTGAAAACCTTACTTTTACTAAGAGAACATTTTTAATGTCTCTTAAAGTACTGGCTTTGTGGCCTTAAACTACAATAAAGCTAGCATTGACTTTAGCATTGTGAGAAAACCTAGACAACATAAGGAAGCCTTGTTGTCCATTTTGAGTAATGGTCAATTATAAGAATGTGTGTTTTTTTTATTCATGTTCCTGGTATAGAGAAATAGCTCTGATTCGACATGTCAAGGTGTGTCATTAAACCAGCAGACCTTTCTTATCGTATTCCTCTTGGACTTCAGAGTCATCTTCTTCTGTGAATGAGATGGTGGATCTGAAAAAAAAAAAAAAAAAAAAACACTTGAGATTTGCTGTCTGGCTCTGAACCTGATGGTCTTGTTGTTCCTGAGTTCCTGGAAAAAATTCGGAGGATACAAGGCCATCGGCTTGTATACTGATGAAAAGGGCAAATCTGACAGGTCATGCCAACAGTCACCTCCATCAAGGTTCAGTAAACACAGTAATGATTTCTTGGAAAGGGTTGCTGCATGCGGCCCACAGAGCTCATCTACCAGACAATCTCACGGGGATGGAAACCCCCCCTCCACCCCCCAACAGTGCATTTCAGATATGTTATGTTTAGCTGTATTTTCTTTTTTTTGGGGGGGGGGGGGGCTTCAAGTCATGCGCTGATTAAAGCACCATTCAAACTTTTTTCAAGCCACTTATTTGCTTTCATTAAGAGACAGCGCGATCAATATCTGTCTCACTGGATTTTCTGTCTGTTAAATGTGAGGCCGGGAGACTTTCAGCTTCACTTAGCCTCAAGTCAAAACAGTTAGCTTAGCCCTTCTTATTTAAACCAAATGCTAAGGGTCCGTTAGCATTAAGCTTATCAGGATGACAAGCTTACGGGACAAAACGGCTAACTCCTAATAAGTGTCTGAACATGAGTACAGCTCTCAGAACTAGCTGCTAATAACTTTGTCATTTTTTTTTTTTTTGGTAGGACTCAAAAAAGAGGAAGACAAATGTAAAAACTGAACTTCTTTATGTTTCTGTCTCTATTTTGATATTCCACTTTGTGTTCTGAATAAGATTTACAGTTTTTGATTGTTAACTTTTACTTTTTTAAATTTTTGTTTTGCTTTATCTAAACCCTGAACTGAGCTGAACCCAGAGCTGCCTGTTGTTAAAGTAAAACAATAAAGAGTGTTGCTGCGTCTCTGCAGTTTTCTTCTTCTCAGACACAAGTAAACATGAAGAAGTTTGTGGAGAAGTTGTTTCATTAAAGCAGCAGCAGCTGTAGGCTTTAAAGCTGGATAAAAATCAAAGAGTCGAATCTTTGTTCTGCAGTTTCAGGCTGTGAAAGTTAAATTAATTGCTTTGTTTTTGGGGCCACATGAATTCAGTGTTGCTTTGTATCGTTCCTCCGCTTCTCTTAAATGAATTGTCCTACCTTTTTGTTTTCTCTGATTATCCTTCCCAAGCACAGACAGCTGTTGCGACTTGAGCTCGATCTTCTCTACATTATTTATAATGACTGGTTCGAGCCACACGGCGATGACTCCATACAGGGCTTTGAAGAAGTCTAGTCCCCTTGACCCAGTCTCCATCTTCATCCGCCAGACATGAAGGAGACCCCAGAATAGAAAATGCAGGTCATATCTGTGTATCTGGGATTAGACTGCTTCTTATATATATATACTGCTGAGCTCATTCAATTGCCACAGAAATACAAGGTTTTAAAATCCGCAGGTTACGCTTCGGGGTCTCATGTTGTTTGTTGTTTTTTTTTGTTTTTTTTAAATCAGATGTCAGTCTCCCCTCTTTCCTTCATCCCTGATTTTTCCTTTTTTTTCGAGTCTCCATGGGGCGAGACTGACTTCTTTCTCACCTCTGATGTTTATTACACAAACAGCGCCATGGATCAAATATATTTTTTTCTGTGTGGAGAAGCCAAGTGTTAGCGAGAGATAACATGTATAGAGGAAGTGGGAGGCCGGGAAGGAGAGACGCAGACTTGTTTGTGTGTCTTGATCTGATGGGATGAATAATTCAGCGAAGGGCTCCCCAGGATTATATTAAAAGAATAGTTTGGGCAGTGGAAAACAAACCCGAAAAAAAAAAAAAAAAAAAAAAGTTGGGGGACAGTGAAAGGGATGATGGGAAGCCTTGATTACTGTGAGCTCTGTGAATTATTCAAATCCAAAGAAAACACACAAGAGCTAAAGAATCTCCAGCCGGGGAAGCCGTGAATGCCAATATGGTCTCCGTGATTACAGGAGACGAGATTCAACCGCCTCACTCTGGGACAGGAGACGGAGCGGGACTGACAGCTTCCTTTTCTCTCAAAGTTTGAGGAACTCCTGTTTTTCCACTTTCCATCCAGTCCTTCTGAAGTCTTCTTTCAGAATCTTTTACTTTGTTTTTCTGGGCTTTTTCCCCCCCAGACACTTGCAGAGCAGACCAACACTGATATGCTGTTTACTTGGCAGTTTCAAAGACTTTCTCTATAATAATAAGTATTCCTCTTGATCTGACCTTCTGTGAATTGAAACAAGCATTCGTCCAAATTGCACTCTAATAACTTATAATTTAACTCCTGTGTCCACGCTTTGGTCATCCTCCCCACTGTTCAATTCAGTCTGAGTTTATTTTTAAATCCTAATGTATGGTCCCTTCTCCAACAACCCACAGGGAAGGTGTGAAGTGCATGTAGGTTGTTTCTAATGCTAAAGTTAGCCTACTGCTTAAATGAGACATAATTGCCTCTGCTCGCCGGGCGCACCTGCATTAAGTGCGCCGCTATTCAAATGGTGCATTAAAAGGGTTAGAGATAGAAATGGTTAAAGTCGAGAGAGTCTATGTGTGAAATGAAAGACCTTTAATGTCGCAGCAGGAATCTACTCGTGCTCCACCTCGCACATCGGGAACTTTCCCACATGGGCCAATTTTATCATCTAAATTATGTACATTTGAAAAACTGTGCTGTTTTGAGTTTTGTTGGTCTTTGGTGAAATATATTTCTGAAGCGTCTTATACTTGATTTTAAGATCAACACGCCTCTCAGTTTTCTTCTCATCCAACGTGAGCGTTTAAGACAAAAAACGCGACCTAACTTTCAGCCAATGACGCGCTGTTTCATTTAGTGGAGCTTAATGTTTCCTTTTGTTTATTGTGAAATGTTGTGTTTGTCGTGTTTCTTAAAGTGTGTTTGTGAAACGTTGCCGCGTGTGTGTCTGGAAAATGCGATACTTCGTTGTGTATCGCGATAATCTGCTGTGTTTTATCGTTTCATTTCACAAATTCAGTTGAGTGAAACAGTTGGTGTTTTTTTTATTGTGTAACGTGACATTTCATGCATCCTGAAATGTCCTGTATTGTGAACCACCTTGTTTTTACCTACTGGGCCATGGTAAAGTATTTCTGGATAAATGACTTAGCAACTTAATTATCGCTGATTTGACGATTTAAGGCCCAAAGATTTCCAGTTATCAAAGTTGTCAAAATGCCTTTGAGACCATCACCCACTAAAAGAATATTTAAATGTCTATTATTGAACTGAACGACACCCTAAAACACACAGTGTAATGGTTTGGCTGTTGGTGCTGTATCCTCTTGTTAAGGATTTAATCCTCCTTGTTGAAATCCTTCGATTCTGCAGATCAAATGGACATTTTTGTTTCCACTTCACAAACTTCAGAGATTCCCACTGAGACCAGCTGGTCCATCAATACGGGTCAGTGGTTAAAGAGTGATAGAAAAAAGCTCTTGTAATCATTATTGGAGGCTCAAAAATAAAGCTGACCTCTGCGGAAAGACTGTGGGAAGAAGGAGGGAGTGAGACGCTGAGCTGGGAATACTGGAATTTTGAGGCTGGACACTGGGGGACGAGGACGTGGTGGGAGGACACTGGAGCTGTCCTTTGCACAGAGGAAACCTCCTACAGACTGAGACTCCTGTTTCTGCTGCTCTGTGGCTCTTTACACACGTGTGCCAGCAACACACACACACACACACACACACACACACACACACACACACACACACACACACACACACACACACACACACAGACACACAAATCGACGATGTTCCTCCATATTTGTAATTACTGTTTGTTGAGAAACGGCGTATTCCCCCGTGAGGTGTCATTAGGATTAGCAACTCGGCAGGGTGTAGCTTTCCATTCTCCTGTTGGGAGAAAAAAAAACTCAATATCCCATCTGTCAGAAGTCATTCTCTGCAGCTAAACAAAGCTGGGCCGCAGTAACAGCAGCTAAATGGATTAATC
The DNA here is from genome assembly GCF_947650265.1 of Symphodus melops. Classification (NCBI taxonomy): domain Eukaryota; kingdom Metazoa; phylum Chordata; class Actinopteri; order Labriformes; family Labridae; genus Symphodus; species Symphodus melops. Next base: position 3,058,549 of record NC_136712.1, read on the forward strand.
CTCTCCAGCCAACATTATCTGCAGCACTGTGTTTGCACTGAACACACCTGCGATTTCAACGAGATCCAAAAGGGAAATACTGTTGTTGTTCAAGGTCGTGCTTTGCATTCAAAGCTCTGAAGTTACAAATGTGGCTCTCAGCAAAATTGATTCTGTTGATGTTTCAGTTTTGTTTATTTACCAAAAATAAATAAATAAATAAAAAAATCCTCCTTGAAGCCGATCGCAGAATATTAAACTGCGAGAGGGCAGTCATCAAATAAGACTGTTTAGAGGGTCAGCTGCAAAATGTCTTTAAATTCCTTCTTCTTCCTGCTTCATAAATTTCCTTTTTTTCAGCAGCTAAAAATCTTTTAATAATTTGTTTCATTCAACGACTATTTTTAAACTTTTTAAACGTCTTTTCTGATTGAAGTGACAGTACGTCTTAAATAACCGACATTATGATCAAATGTCATTTTAACAAATGATGTTATCAGTTGATTTGTTATTTCATATTGCTGGGGAACTTCTTGGGCTCACTGCGACTTTCTGAATGCTATGTTTTAGCTAAGTGGGACCCTAAGTGGGACCCCTGGCCCCAGGGGGGCCCCGGGGGGCCACCGAGGGCCCCCGAGGGCCGACATAAAGCCACCATGAGCACTTTGCAACAGGAGCAGAACGAGAGTCAGGGAGATGCAGAGACAGATGGAGACACACGGCAACATCACCAATGAAGGAGGTGGATTTATAGTGATGGTAACAGTATGTTTGCTGTTAGCAGGAACAGCTGAGTATGATTATAGACGGATCTCTGTACTGGAATCAGGAGGACTGCTAATTAAAGCAGTTATTAAAATGTGGCATCAGTTTTTGGAAAGTTTATCCATCGATGCAACCGAAACCCGAATTTATATACATACCCGGTTTAGATACATAAAAGTTGAGGATAAGAAACAACAAGGGGGCTTTGCTGTCTTAGAGTCAGCTCAGTGATTTTTCAACAGAACATGTTTTACTTGAGCTACATTAAAATATTTGTTTTAAAAATAAACTCTCGTTGTGCAGAGTTTGGCAGGATGCTTCGTTACTTTTTTTTTTTTTTCAAACTTGGCAGGATGTTGAATTTTTAATGTCTGTGTCTTGACTTTGGAGCCCTGCACCTGCAGAGACGAGCGTGCGCGCATGTTTTTGGAGCTTGGAGCCACAGACTGTATTAGAGCAGCAGGCTGAGGGGGGACAAGTTGGATTACATAAGTTTAATATTTAAAAACCTTGAAAGAAGTGCTGCAACATCACCGGAGACAAATGGATTTGCATTCCTTTCATTAAAAAGTTCACTCTGAGTTTGTACTCCTGAAAGCAGCTGTGATGTTTGCACCCCAAAAAAAATGAAGCTGTGCGCTATTAACCTGCGACTTTGTCTCTGCGTTTAATCATTTAAACAAATGTTTGCTCTCGAGCTGCTGCATGTGAAATTAATGTGGGTTTTTTTTCCATCCAGCTTAGCAGCTCTGCTTTGAATATTTAACAGAAAGTGCTGATTTGTCCGCTGCTCTGCATTCCCCTGCTATTTCACAGAGTCTGTGGTTAATTCAGCTTCAGCGTGACGCGAGAAGCAGGAACATGCCGCAGATGAAAACACAGGATCTGACTTTTTCTCTCCCGCTCTCTGCGCTTCCATCCTGCAGGTGTGCTGAGCCTGCCGGAGAGCTTGAACCTTCACCGGGACCAGCAGCGCTCGGGGAGGGGCGGGGAGTGTCCGGGATACACGCAGGCCGAGCTCCGCACGCTGGAGCAGTCGCTGCTCGCGACGCGGGTGGGCAGCATCGCCGAGCTGAGTGAGTACACACAACACACAATGTGAGGAGTGTCGCCAAGCTGGAGCGGAAACAACATGAGCCAAAGACACGTTTTCCCAGCTGCCTTTTTGATCCTGATACTGATCCTGACACATCGTGTTTCAAGCAACTTCAGCTCTGATTCCAAAAAGTTCAGTCGTAAATGTTTCATGCACATTACAGCTGATCATCATGAGGTCTCATTTCCATTAACTTTTCAACAAATAGCTCCATTACTGTGAAGGAATGCTCGCTCCCTGTCCCTGTAGGCCATCATGCACGGTGGTCGAAGCTCGACCCACTGCTCTCTCTCTCCCTCTGACATCGTGAGGCCAGGAGCTCTTCTCTCACAGCTGCTCCAACACCTGTTTATGAGCCCCGCCCTGCGACCTTTCCAATCCAAGGTCACCGCCTCCGAGGCTTTTAACCTCGGCTTGAAAGAAAGGGCTCCATCTTTTAGCTCGGCCACTCCCACCTCCTCCCCCCCCCCCGCCCTCGTCCTCTCTGCAGTCACACATTAGATCACCCTGTCCCCCGCAGACATCTGCACTCTGTGTCTCTGCGTGTTTGTGTCCGTGCATATTTGTCCTATTTCGACCTCGTCGCACATTATACACCAGCAGCGATTCACCATGCATCATCGATTAACGCCCGAGTTATACTGCTCTCTTCTTGTAGAGACCATCACGGGTTATTCTGTCAGAGCAGTGAGTCAGTGTGGAAAAAAGGTTGTGAAGCGGGGCCGTACAAGCTCAGATGATGGTCTGTATTTACGATAAGAATCACGGCTTCTTTGGTTTTTGTGTTTAACACAACAAACATGATCAGAAAGTATTGGCGTCACATTTTAGACAAAAAAAGAAAAAAAAGTTTAGTGAAAGTCTTTAATATTGTTCTTCGTTGGCAAACTTTCAGGCACTTAAAAAATACATTTTAACTTGAAAAGTTGTTTTACTATTTACTTTATTAAAAACAAATAACTTTCATGATCACGTCGCACATGAAGCAAGAATGGAAGAGGTCGGCGTGCCTCGCTAAAAGGCCAGGTGAAGAAAGATGGTGGGCAAAGAGGTGAAACCAAACACCTTCAAGTCTGCCAGTTTACAGCTGGAATGAACCCTTTCATCTCTGCAGGGGACCAGTGACCTTTCTCTTACTGGCTCCCAGAGAGGGGGGAAGGAGAAGATGTTTTTTTTTTTTTAAATGAATAATGATTTTTTTTTTTTTTTAACTTTCACTTTGAGCTTCTAAAGTTTTTGGGACACGAGTTCATGGGAAACATAAAATGTTAATTTTAAAGCTTGCTGGGGTGCTTTGAGTTTGTCTCCAAAAAGGCTCCACAGTCGTCTGGAAGTCAAACCAACGAGCCCGTCAACTCAAAATTGAATGCAGCTGCTAAAAAAGGAGGCAACGTTTGCTGCCTAAAAAATGTAAAGAAAGAAGGCTGTAAAAACCAGACAATAAACACAACCAGCTATCCGGTTAGCAACATGCTAACACAAGACCTCCTCTGGTCACGTAAATTCATCAACCGTGTATTTCCCGTCCTGAGGTGCTAACGTGTAGGTTAGGATTACTACCTTCGCTCGCACATGCACACGCTTTGAAAGCATCACTAGCATGCGTGAACGTAGCTCGGATCAGAGCGTGTCATAAGCACGCCAGGCTGCTGTTTGATTCCTCTTACCGCACCGTGTGTTGGATTGATCTCTGTCGTGCTGCCGGAGGTCATCATGTGGATGTCGACGCCAAACGCTCAGTAATTTCCTCGACTTCACGACCGCCTCCTCATGTTGTTTCAAGAGAAAAGATTGAACAACAGTCTAAAAATCAGTGAATAACACGTGTGAGTCAGCCCATCAAGTGTATGGTGATTGCATTGAGAGCGCTACTTTTAGCATGTTAACCATCTTGCCTTTGTTTGAAACTTGAAGGAACAGATTTATTATGAAGACATTTTTACACCTCATTTCACTTTCTTTCATTTAGCAACTTTTAGACGCAATCATCTAAAGTGCAGCTTGTAATCAGCTCCTCAGATTTATGCGTTCATTTTGAGGCTACGTCCAGTGTTAGAATATATTTGTCTCCTTTAAAGCCTGCCAGGCTGATATATACACTGTCAGAAGTCCACAAACTTAAAAAAAAACCTCCGATAAATTCTCTGACTCGACCCTCTCCGTTCCAGTTCCCGAACACAAGACGCTCTTGAACCCTGATGTGAAGTGTTTTATTTGACTCTAACCATGAAACATTTCCAAAATAACATCATTTGTAACCAGTCGGCGTCTCCATGGAGTTGTTAATGCCCCGTGTGTCTTCTCGTTTGGAGTACTGCAGGGCCCTTTACTCTCAGTCAGATCTCTAAAACAGCCTGCAGCCTGTGAGGAAATATGGAGCAGATTGAATTATTACCAAGAGGTTTGAAAACATCACTGGTCTTGGCAGCTTTCTCCCGGCTACCAGCTACGTTTTAAAATTAGTTTTTACATTCTGTTGTTAAACTTAAAACAATGTACATGTGTATAATTTAGTCAGGAAGCCCGGTCAGTTTTCATTTCTGGGTTTATTTTCGGCCTTTATTGTGCAGAGAGAGGACAGTGGAGAGAGAGAGAGAGAGAGAGAGAGTTGGGAATGACATTCGAGAAAGGAGCCACAAGTGAGGCTCAAAGCCGGATCTGAAAACTACAGTCGCTGCACATGGTCCGTACTGTCGCTTAAAAAAAAAGAAAAATAAGGTAGAATAAATTTAGAAAATGACACTTTCAACTTTCAACATCTTGAATGGTGCCCCGGCCTGTTGCTTTAGCCACACTACTGTCTTAATTTAGGTCAAAAGTGCATGTGGCACTGAGAGAAACAGTGAGATCCAAAAATTACGATGACACTGCGATCAAAGAAAATAGGGCGAAGTCGCTTGAAAACCAAAGAACCAAAGAAAAAGGCTGTAACTGTCAAACATTGTGAGCGTCTTCATGGAGTTACTAATGCCCCGTGTGTCTTCTCATTTAGACCCTCAAACGGCCTGCAGCCTGTGCAGAAACAGCAGATCTAATAATTAGCGAGGTTTGAAAACATCCCTGGTTTTAGCAGCTTTCTCCCGACAACCAGCTACGTTTTCAAATGACTTTTAACATCCTGCTGTTAAACTTCAAACCATTTCATGATGAGGCTCCAAATGAGACCTAAATCCCGGATGAGCCAAGTGAAAACCTGAGGTCCTCTGAAAAAGTGACCTAAAGAACTTAAGAACAGCCTCAGGACCAAAGAGGACCACGTTAAAAGGGGACCCTCAGTGGTCTCCTCTTTACTGGGGGGATTAAACTCTTACAGAAGACGTCTGGATGAATTGACCTCAACAATTCAACTGCTCTTCTTTTCTGTTTTCTCCAAAGATTCCTAAAGATTTTTTTTTTTTTTCACAAGTTGTGAAAACGATTTTTTTCTCTCCTCTGGACTCCCTGAAAACTGTTTTTTTTTTTTTTTTTTTTTTTTTCCTTCACTTGTCAACAAATCAATTTCTCCATCACACACTGTAATGAAAGTGGGATTCAGCCAAGTCAGAGAATCACGACAGAAAATGAGAACTGTAAACGTTGTTCTGTCTTTTATGTATTTATCCAGTGAGCCAATATAAAACTGGTTTTCATGATGTCGTGTTCATCGAATAAATGATACTATTTGAATGTTTGCATATATTGCATGCCAGCTGAAAACACGCAGTTTGAGACCATATGTACAGGTTACGTTTAATATAAGCATTTAAACCTGATTGGCAGGATGTGACTACTCCTCATGAAGCTAAGTGCTGTAAGTGCGCTGTAATCATTGATCAGTTCATTCAATGAATATATACTGTATATATATATATATACATTTGTGCATTTCTGCATGTTGGCAGCAGCCGGGTGGATTGGAGGTGATTTTAATGAGTAAATCAAATAGAAACTGTAAAAGTGTGAGTGTGGAATTAAGCCCATATTCCCATAACTGAAGGAGCCAGAGCCAATATGGAATTAATTAAAGTCCTTTTGATTATTTGTGGGGAAGTTCACCATCCCCAAGCTGGATTCAAATTGCCTTCGTGGACACGTACATGAGGGATTTACAGGAAACGAGGCGGCAAATAATCACACTCTTCTGTAACGTTTCTCTCATTTATTTCAGCCTCACAGTTTGCTGTTTCCCACTTAGTCAAAGATAAATGTTGTTCCTGCATATTCACTTTTCCTAACCACTGGTTCCCATTAACCCATTTAAAACAAACACCGTAATCATGTGTGTTTTACCTGATCAGATACAGAATTCTGCTCCAGAAAAATCTTAAACGAAAACCTCTTCAGCTTCTGCTGGTCTGATGTGAATCAGTGCTGTGAGGAGTCAGAAGACTAGAAAAAGCACTATCCAAGCTCAAGTCCATTTAATGTTGACGGGCGTGCACATTTCTATTGAATGCGTTTTTCAATCTTGACCCCATTTGAATGTATCTGACATGGATTTGAATCAGAGGTGTCATACAGACACAGCAACAATTATTAAATATCTGCAGCAGAATTCAAGGACACTACTTTTACAGAAATCTGCTTCCTGTGGAAATCCTCAGATTTCCTCAATGCATGTGAATGATGCTGCTCTGCTGCTTGTATGTAACGCAGGCTGATCGAGGCTGCCAGTCATCTCAGCAGCAGCTGCTTCGATACACTGTAATTACCCTAATGATCATAATGACAAATAATGTGATAATGATGAGTTAATTTAAAAAGAAAATGCTTCACACACCACCTCCGATACCACAACAGGAGACGTGGAACAAATTGAAGAGAGCCGGCTCGGTGTTTCGAGGTCAGATCATCGTCGTTAGAAAAATTCCTGAAACAAACACGTTTAAACTGGAATCATCTTTGAGCTCGATAAATGAAGAATAAACACAATCACTTAAAAATAAAGTCCCCACACAAAGCAGACTTATTCTGTCATGTTAATTAATAGAACCTGTTAAAAAGAGACATTTTATCTGCGATTTTATTCTCCCAAAGTCGAACAATAAATGCTTTATATTTTAGGTCACCATTATCTCTTGGGTCTAGACTCGTATGCTGTTATAATACTGTCCATGTGAATCATAGTGAAAGTAGCTTTACAGGATCTGAAAGGAAAGGCAGCGATTCGCTAATATAATTAAATTGTTAAATAGTTAAGGTAATTAAATGGTTCAATGCTGGTCGTTGTCTAACTGAAGTTTCCAAGTTATTAAATATTTTCTTTTTAGTCTAAATAGTCTGATAATCTTCTGTGTTTTCAGTGCTTAAAATAAGGAACATGATTTTTCAGGAAGCCAACATTTATTCAGATTCAAACCTGGACACAGCAGTTTCACTCTAAACCAGCATTTCAGCATCCCAACATGGGTGCTCTATAAATATGCTAAATTCCCTCCTATTTCATGTCTTTGTCGGAGCAGGGAGAGAAAATCGCCGCTGGCAGATCCGTGCAGTCGATGCTCTGGGTGTTTGCACTTTCTCCTCATCTCTCATGACACTCTGCCATGAAGGATAACTTTCTCTCTCTTTGCGTTTTTTTCATTCTCCGCATTGTGTGCGGTGCGGTGTGTATAGGATCCATAGGCGCCGTACTGACATATTGTGTCCAGGTGCGACAGAGAGAGAGAGAGAGGTCGTTGATTTGTCAGCAAGGCGGCTGCCCTGTGGGTCAGAGAGCGGCCACTAGGCAAATAAACGGTGAAATGTAATACAGTGCAGGCCTCTAACAATGGGGCCCTCCATTCCTGAAGCTGGCTGTGTCTCCAACACAGGACGGCGAATACACAGAGTTAGAACTTTGCTGAAGCTATAATCCTCGTGAGTTTAATTAATTCTGAACGCCATCTTGGCTACGACAAAAATGAAAGGTTATTGACACCGGTGTCGATGCCATGGCAACAGACGTTGAAGTCCTGGCCACAAAATTGTGGGTAATTTTTTTTTTTTCTTATCAACGAAATTGCAGACAAAGTGCTGCAATTTAGACAGCGCTCTGTCTCTTTTGCTTCTGCTCCTGTGCTTTTCAACACTATTGATCATTAAAATAACTGAGATTGTTTTGTTTTTTTCAACATCTGGTATAAAAACGTATCAAATCAAAACATTTGGACAACTTTAGTTAAATGTATAAATGCATCAGAGTCCATCTGTGTTGTAGGATGGCGTGCTGTTTATCCCTCCCTGTGAGCTTGAAGCATCCAGACAGCGCTCACTCTGTATTTTCCAGGCCTGACAATAGCTGGCGTAAAAAATGAGTCACTGTGGATTCTACTGTGCATAGGCAGAGAGGGAAAGTGCTTATTCTTCAGGGCTGAGTGGGTTTCACAAATTGAGGAATCCCTTTCTCTCTCTCTCCCTGCAGAGCTGCAGGAGTGGTGCACTGGTTTGAAAGGGTACAGAAAATTGCAACGCAATGGGATGTTATTTCCCTTTTTTTTTTTCCTCCAGGAAGTGATTGCTTATTGAATACCTGCCCGAAGATGAATCTGGCAGGGTTGCATGTAGGTTTTTTCAGACCACATCCTGCCGATTTTGCTTCAAAAACAACAACATCATGCTGATGATAAAAGCAGGAAATAGTCCTTCCTGTTTCGTTTCAATGTCCTAACTCTCAACGAGATATCATTAATGTCCCTCTGTTGGTAAAGCTGTGACTCAGACCAGCTTCCCGTCGTCTCCGCTCCATTATCTCACGCTCACCATGTGAATTTGAAATAATGGGACTGTGTCACACATACGTCCACCGAGGAGACTCAGAGGGAGGTGTTACATTTCATCTCGAGACCATCCGTGCTATTCTCATATTTCATTATATCAGAGTTAATTTTTTATTTATTTTTTTACAGCTATGCATCATCCCTCTTAATCTTACCCAGCGTGACCTACTTCTTAGCACAGGTGATAAAAAGAGGAAAATTAGTCAGTGAGGCTTCATTTTCTCTAAAGTTGATAAAGACATCTTAAAGGAGAAAAACAAGACGACGATGTCTGAGCTCAAAAGTTGAGTTTGTCTTTTTTTTTTTTTTTTTTTTTTTTTAACTAACAATCAATTTTGATGGACGTTGCATTTTCTTTGTCGCCATCTTTAACAGATGTGATATTTCAAAGCCACATGTCAGTTAAACAAAAAAATCATACCCTGCTTTAATTGGCTAATTTACCCCTAACGCGAGGCTTAATTTTCCAAATTGAACCCACCCTGTGTTTAGTCCTAGTTTACAGAGCAGATTTTTAATTTAATCGATATTATTTACAAACGTTTATGAAGGTTTCGTAGCTTTGGAAACGTGTGTATTTTCAATAATACATTATTACAAAGTCTGCTGGCCATGAAGCCATCTGCTTTGGCTTGACTTTGGAAACCAAATGCTACGGCATCTTCTTCTACAGAATCTTTCTGTCATCCACGTGTCCTTTTCAGTGTCTCTCTAATGGACATGTCAAAACAGAATATTATCTCGATGTGCAGGGAAAGGTTCCTGCTGTCATCTCGTCCTCTTCCCCCCTCTCTCTCTCTCTCTCTCTCTCTCTCTCTCTCTCTCTCTCTCTCTGTCCACTCAGGGGTCTGCAGTCAGCAATCACTTTAACTTCTTCATGTCTGTCCATCTTATTCACACCATGGTTGAAATTATTTTGAAAAATGATGTCCAGGCTGGATCAGACTGTGGCCATTTTCCTTATCTGTCTCCCTGCACCTTTAGGAGGACAGTGGGGGCATGCTGACACAAACAACCCTCCCTCACAATCCCCCAAACAAACACACACACACACATACCAAACACACCTCTTCTTCTCCTCACACAAAAGACACATGCTGGAAACTCGTGTAGGCTGCTGCTACATGCCTCAGTGAGTATGTGAGGCTGGATTCATTACTGTATAATGGTTTAATGTCCCTCGATAGCTGCCATAGGATCCGACTTGCACACCGCACCTCCAGCTGCAAATAATAGATTATCACTTAAAGAGCTCTGTGATGAATAAATTGGGTTTATTTCAAAAGAACGATACAGGAGTGCAATTTGTGGGATTGTTCATTCAGACACCGAGAGTCTCTCTGTGTCTTTTTTTATTCCACTTTAGCATAATTAACCAATTGCAAGGTTAATGACGTCTCTCCAGGATGAACAGAGCGAGGTTTCTTTTTGCTCTCCTAAATGCTAAAGCTAGCATCTGTTTGTGAGCCGCTCTTGGGTTAGCGTTAGCTGCTATGTAGCTGTTGTCATAGCTCAGTCTGTAGAATATCCACCAGAATAAAACATGTACAAATAAGTTATGTATAGAGGTACAACAATTACATCTGCAGTTGTCTTTAAAGACTTGGGAGTCCATCCCAAGCATTGAACATGCTCCTCTGTTGACTTTTTAGAAAGGACATTTCAAACAAGGACAAAAATTCCAACTTTGCAGACCTGGCGTATTTATTCACCTCGGCTCTCTCTTCAAAGAAAAAGGAAAAAAACACAACCGAGTCTGCTTGTGTCGCTCCACAATCCTTTGAGGACATTTCTAAAGGCCGATGTAAAAGTCTCCAACACAAAGGAGGAACAAGGACGGACGCTGGAGAAAGATCTCAGCAGTTTACTTGCCAAATGAGAATGCGTCACATGGAGACTTGGCTGACCGTAGCAGACGGCATCAAAATGAAGTCGAGCCAACGATTCACTTAAAGATTGACCCAGCATGGCCAAACAAGCGCGTGTTTACAAACCAAAACGGATAGAGGATTGAACAGCAGCATGATGGAAGTGATTACACATCAGACACGACTAATTTTGAAGATGGAAGATGTTTCTACTTGGCATGTCCTTGAGAGGTTCAAACACCAAGTGACTCCTGAATTGAATCAGTACAGACTTGCTGTCATTGCAGATTGCAGAAGGAGCATTTTCCCCGTTCATCGAGAAGATCGTCGGCCTCCGTTTGTGTCGTTTTGTCACCGTGTCACTGCACAGTCCAAGAGCCTGTGTGTTTGATTCTAATCAAAGTTGATTGAATGAATTGAAGCAGCACGTTCGAGCATTCAAATGTGCAACACCTCTTTGGGGAGGTACGACACCCACAGGCAGATGTTGTTCATTAGTAACTAGACTGAGAGGCCGAGGGACAAGCTGAACTTATCCATGTTTAACTTTTCTAAACATGATATTATGACATCATCAATTAATAAACGACCAATACATTAGAAATAAAATCTATGGCTTGATCGAGGGATAAAGCCTTTAGTTGTTTAAGTTGTTGCTGCAGACCAATTTTAAAAGTTCTTTGCTAAAAAATGTTTTATCTCCAGCCACCATTTTTCTTTTACTTGGACCTTTGTTGGACCTTTTTCTTACCACTCTTAAAGAAACGTGTTAATATGACACTTGAAAGCTCAACTATATGATGTTAAAGATGTGCTTTTTAACCTTCCCCTGCAGAAAGAATGAAGCCACTAGTGTGCATAGTTTTTATTCAACATCAGTTTATACAGGATCATTGAAAAACCGAATGAGTTAGCGTCCACTTCTCACTGAAGTCCTGCTACATTGAGACAAACATTACACCAAAGAGTCTGTCTGTGTGTGCTGCAGAGATAATGCAGACTCACTAATTGAGTGTTCTGGATGCAGCAGCCCAGAAGGCTAATGGAAGTTTTGGGGTAATAAGGCGGTGAATTGAACTGAAAGAAAGAGAAGGCCGCACAGCTGTTTGGAGACAAATCGCGACAACTGTCTGCAACAGCGGCGACACAGGAGAGCCTATAATGGCTTCTGTAATCAAGAAGGTGTTTTATTCCTGTAACAAAGGACGGTAAATATTGGAGAGGTTTGATTGGTGAGGATGTCTTTAAAAACATATTGTCTCTCTCTAAACATACATAACAAATAAAGGATATAAATAACTGTTGAAGTGCTTTGGCAGACAATGGCAACGGCAGGAACCGAGGAGGATAACAGAATGAATATTCAACAGTCGGGCCAAAATTAAAGATGCTTCAAAATGTCGCAAAAATGCAACCTGCTCCTGTTTTACCGAACCTGACTCATGCAGTGATGCTGCAAATAGTCTATAAATACCTGTAAACACAGATTAAAGATTTTAAAGCCGGTCACAGATGTCACATGTACGTGGATGTCATATATCTGTTCGAGCTATTTTAGTCTGATATCTCTGGTGCCAAGAGGTTCAGCGCTGGTGATCCCCTGAGTTTATCTCTGGTGACAACATTTGCATATTTAGGGAAACTCCGCCTAAACTACTGGATTAATTACCGTGATATTTGGCACAGAGATCCCTGCTATCCATGGAATACATGCTATTGAACTTGGCACCACGCTGAGCTTCATATTTTTTTTCTCTTTTTCGTTTTAAATTAAACATCTCCACATTAACTGGATGCATAGGCATTCAAATTGGGAACAGAGATCTCTTGAGCCCAGAGGACGAATACGAATAACTTTGGTGACCCCCCCCCTGACTTTTTCTTGAGAATCAGTCAGCACTGATATTTGCGTTTAAAGTGAAATGTCTCAGCTAATAAACAAATTAGCATTGCATTTGGAACACACACTCAAGTCTTTCCTCAGGATGAAATTTTAATAAATATATTCATCTCTTGACATTTTCTCAACTGACATATTCAGGTCAAATTTAGTTCATGAAGAAGAATCTGCAACAAAGTTCCCAAAAGCCTTGACTTCACTTCCTGTTCTACGCTAGTAATTAAACGTAAGCATGATGACGTGGGTAGCTCTAGAATAAATACTACATTATTAAAAAGTCATAGCATATAAGCATCCATTTTTAGATGGATTCTTGCAATAGCACCAAAAAGAAAGCCTGACTTTATGAAGATTTGGCTTTTTTGACTGAACCAGACGTTGCCAAATGTTGTTGCGCCTAAATTCGTCATAGCGCTGGTGTCTATATTGCGACACATCTGGGCAGGCTAGATACTAGATATTGCTATGTTGGCTATATTAGCAGTCAATTTCTGTCCTGTATATGTTTGGATGGCTGGTTTTCTTCTGAAACCGCAAGACCTTTTTGTTTCCCAAATGCATTAACTTTCTGAATGCATTATGCTAGCAGCTAACTACAAACCGCTGGCAGGTAGCACACCAAAAATGTCTTGGTGAAATGAGTGGTAAGCCCCCTCTAGCTTCCGGTACTGGTTGTATTGGCATGGCATGGAAAATTGGGGCAACATTCCCATCTTTAACAGGCTTTGTAGTTAGTGTGCTTGCAAGGTGAGATTCATAAGGGCTAAGTGCAACGGCACAGAGTAGCTAGCATACTGTAGCTGTAGCTGACACATATTTGTTTAACTCTCAAGTTAACTTGCACATTTTTCGTTGCTGCCTTGCAGTGTCAGTAAACATGTAAATGTCTTTTCAACATGTACTTTCCATTTGTTGCTTTGTTGTTTTAGTTAACGGCAGGACCAGTTGTTTCTTCATACTGTAAATGTGAAGCACGCAGAACTATAATACTCCCTTGACTGGAACATGACGGGTGCAGCTCTTTTTAAGCACATTTGACACAGTGGATAATCAAGACCGCACGTAGGAAAGTTATTTATTATACACTGCAGCAGTCTGCAGTATTATGCCTCTGCAGATCTCCATAGAAGAGCCATTAAGGTCCCTAAAAGAGCCATTAGACAAAATAAAGTGGCATCCATTTAGGAGTCTCCTCCTGTGAGTCGAAAGATGATGACAAAAGAACCGGGGAGAGAGTTTTTGTAATCTACTGCGGCACATCTACAGGCTGGAAATATCTGGAGGAACTAGGGACGATGAGATGAAATGAAGCTATGATTCAGCTGCCTGTTCATTGTTGAGAAGGGTCTTGTGTTTTTTTTTTCACTCTTTCCATCATAGCTGTTACTGAACTGGAGTTTTCTCTGGATCCCTGGGATTTGGGTTTTCTTGTGTTATTTCATCAGTTTTCCTCTCACTCATCATTGCAGGAGTGGACAGCCTCAGCAGACAGCCCTGATATGCTGGAAAGACAGAATCGTTATTGTTTGTGCAGCACCAGTATTGTCGATTATGATTCAGAAACACGGCAAAGACAAGCGCTTGATGTTAATAAACAGCTTTTTTTGTAATATTTTGCAGCATCTTGCATCATAAGACCTTTCATTTCATCTTTCAGTTAGAAATATATTTCTGGGAGGCCTGAGAGAACAAGACAATGACCGTGGTTTGACTCGGACTGGCCTTGATATGCAATGAATTCACTCGTAAAGAAGAAAAGAAGAGTTTTGGTTGAATTCCTTTAAAGTTTTTCAAGTGAATTTCGGCATGGAGTGTTTTTAATATTTAGGTAATTAATTATGTATTGCAGTAAAACAGATATGCGGTATGCTGCTGCTGCTGCCTCAAAATAGTTTTGCTTCCAACGTTATATTTTGTTGAAGTGGCGATTCTAATGAATCACAATGTTCAAGATGTTTCTGACAACTTTTTACGATTTTGCATAAAGATAATAAAGTACCGAAAGAAAAACCAGGTACCATGGGGTCACAGTAAATGCTAACCTTTAAGCACCTTTAGCTATCTTGACATCTCTCTACACATTATCAGAACAATAGGAGTTAAGGATAAATAAATCATTTGGTTAGCAGAAGAGGTTCTGAGTCAGTCAGCCAGCTCCGTTCTGTGCATGTCTCGTTTCCAAATAAAGTCACCAACGCAATCCATCATCGCATGTACACTGGAAGGAGACGGACACTATGAGCAGTACCTTTTTATATTTCACCTCACCATTAGTTTCATAGCTAAAGCAAATGGAGCTTTAACTGTTAGAGTCATTTACTCGGGTAATGGAGGATAATTTTAGCATATTCTTAGAACGTGTCATTGACCTCTCCTTTTCTTTCTTTTTTTTAATCAAAGATACGTTTATTTATCCGATGTCATCTTTTGCTGCTTTGCTCATTCCTGTGAGTATGTCTCTGATGCTCTCAGCTGCACTTCAAGGCAGTGCGTCACTCCTCGCTGCACTGATGTCCAGCGCTTCACGATGAATGAATCATCGTGCTGCAGTTGTAGCGTGGCGCTTTATTTGTTCTCTCGTGGGCTTCTTTTAAGCCTCACCTTCGCAGTTGCCTCTCCATGTTGCCTGGACTTATTCAGAAAAAAAAGTCACGTTATTTTGAGTTCAAACGAAGAGATAATAGATCCTTTGTGTCCATCTCCTCTTCTCTACACTCCACTGAGCTTTTCTTTTTTTTTAGCTGAAGGAGAGAAATACAGAAACAACAAAAAAACACATTAAGAGGTATTTTTATCCTTTTTTTTTAAATTTCTGTTTGACTAACGAATAGATGGTTTCACAGCCTCTGATCTGAGAGGAAGTTTGTAGAAATCATTAATTATTTAGTCATTTTTTGTTTTAAATGATTAAAAATGGCAGGCAAACTCCTTCACACTGTCTACGTTGAAAACAAACAACAACATTGGCAACATTTCGGTATAGGAACATTGCCAACGTACAATTAATTCCTTCCTCCCCTATCCACCCATAAAGAGATGTTTTCTGACATTATAAATCATTAAATTAACAGAGATTGTATAAAGTATCAAACATGTTTACAACTGCAGCAGATATTTGCACTTTTGTCACCTCTACATCGACCCGCTGTAAAAGTTGGACTTTTAAAGAAAACTTGGAAACCTAAAATTAGCTCCAGAACTTTATCTGTCAATGGGCCCCCTGTCTACTCAAACACAGACGGTTATCATTCCTTCCTTTTCATGTCCCATATTAAATGTGTCTGCTGGTGATTAATTTCCACTTGAGCAGCGCTGGTAAAACTATCTGCTGGTCCCATGTTGATGATGACATGTCCTGTAATTGACTGTGATTAATAGTCACCATAGAATTGCTAATGTGCCCCATAGGCAGAGCTCCGAGTCGGTCGTATTACCCAGTGATGATTAAACGTCCCTAGTTCTTCCCCAGGGAGCTATAGGCCATGACAGTGTGTCAGAGGACAGCAGAGGAATCTTCAATCTCCGTCCTCCATTGTAGGAACCCAACAATCGTCTCTCTGCTGTAATCTGCGGTCACATTAGGCTCAACTCACTTTGTCGGCTTGAATTACAGCCTTGTGGGCTAAATAGTACTCTGGTTCTCAAACACTTAAATCACATCTGGTCAAGTGTCTGTTCACTTAGATTTAACATGTGTGAGAATCAAATTCCTGGCCTGCAAATTTTTGATATTATTAATTAGAAACGGATAAAGTTTTGTTTTACTTAAATGAGCAACATGTAAGATATCTACTGAATGAAATCTTAAAAAGACTTTATAAACTCTGATCAGACATGAAGGAAGCATTCGATGTTGACGTGCCGGCTATGCAGCAGCTACATTCTGGTCCTGGATGGACTGGATTTGTTTGGACCAGAGAAGGTTGGCGGGTTTATGTCACCCCTAACACGGCCGTTTTGGACGCCCCTCGGTTTGCTCGATATGAGAGCAGTGATCAGGTCGAAGCAGCAGGTGTTGCAGCGATGGAAGCGGGCGAGAGAACTGGTTCGGATAGAAGTGATTGTACCCGACCTAAAGAGCCTCTGCATGTTTCTAATAAGCTCCAGCAGCAGAAACCTGCTCAAACCAGGATCAATATTAGAGAAGCTTTTGAAACATGGAGAGAGGTTAAAACGCAGAAAGGTTTAGCAGAGCTGGCTAAACACTGAAGCTACATTGTTTGCATAACTTTTTAGTGTCCCTTCTAAACAGAAAAGGTTTAAGGTTTTCTATTTACATTGGCATCATCCTACATTTAAAGACGCCTCTCCGAAGTATTGAGCCTTTTAAAAATAATATGACACTGAATTCTGCCGAACATCTCATACATCTGATTATCATTACAAATTTTGCTCTAATGATGCGTTCGGAGCAGCCTCCACGCTGAGTAGCTGCGCCAGATGAGTCCCCAGAATTTGCATTCAGATACTATCAGAACCTCCATTAATTATTTCAAATGCCTCTCGTATTATTCCACACATCAATGATAAGAAGACAAAATTAAACAGAGAGATCAAACTCTGCCCTGATTAGGTGACTCAATACACCAACATCCACCTCTCGTACGCTGACAACAAAATGCAACCTGTAGGCTAAAGGTTTCCTGCCTGATTTAAAACTGGCACAGTCCATAACATCTGGATGTTGAGTTCTTGGGAACAATTCAAAGTTTGTGATTATCCGTTTCCTCATGCAGCATGACCAAACCCAGCTCCGGGTAGTGGTAGTTGAGTTTGCATCGACTCCTGTGATTAAAAAACGAAGCTAATGCTAAAAGCGAGCGATTGATCATTTCTGTATGACTGTAAAATCTTCTGAGGGGTCTTACGACTGTCGTCACGGAGACAAAAGGTACCACTTTGACATGTGCTGTTATGAAAAAGTGCAGATGCCGCCCACAACCTGAAGATTTGTGTTGCAAGCGGCTATTTCTTTGCAAAAACATGATGGGCCACTTTGAACAGCTTAATCATGCATAAAAGATACGGTATTATACTGATAGATAATTAACATTGTGCTGGTGCTGGTTTGATTTAAAAGAATGAGAAATTAAAGACGAGAGACCAGCGAAGGTGGGAAATGCAACTCAAGCCGAATTTGTCCCAGGCTGTGGTTCTTTACATGCATCATTGTTACCGCAAGCTGAGAGTTAAAAACTGTTGCACATTATAAAATCCTGCTGCAATACACAGCTGCACAGCATGTTTTGCCATGAAGTGGTTACAGGTTGTTTTCTCTGAGATCGTCACTCGGTCCTTATCCCCAAAGTACAAAACAAACACAGATCAAGGCTCACTGATGTGGGGAATGGCAGCATGGCATGATGCTGCCTGCAAATAACAAGAAAAACAAGTCAAGATCTCAAAAAGGGAAGAACCAGAAATGACTCGGTTATCACAGGAAATTAAGTAAATCAAACCTTCGAGACTGAATATTCATTCAAAGAAAATGTGGATGTGCTTTAACTCGTTCCATTATCGTGTCTGTGTGCCTTATGTACGAATGTGTGACTACGTATTTAATTGCTTCCCGACACATTTTATTGGACTAATAGTTTGTTTTGAATCCTTTAGGGTGTTTTTGCATCTGTATTCCAATTATAACTCATCACTGCTTAATATCTCTCCATCAAAGTGAACACATTGTTCGAGGCACATTAAATCAAAGCAGCTCCCTCGAGGCTTCACCTTAACACAACAACAACAAAAAAAAACCTCTCCTGATTCCACACTTGCTGGAGATACATTTATAGATCAAAAAAGTACATACTGTGCCGTGAAGCTGGTTACAAAAGCATCTGTACACTCTAATGACATCAAGTGGAGTAAACAACCATTAAAGCTTCAGTTGTTGAGGTGTTGACACGAGGAAGGTGCAATTAATGTGCAGCAGGAGTTGTGAAGTGTTTTCTTGCGTTAGAGACAGAACGCAACTGTCATCACTTCGCAGGTGGAAATGATCAGCTGTATCAAACATCGAGCTTACAAAAGCATATTAGTATTCATTTTAAAGCAAGTTGAAGAAGACGAGCCCTGTGCACGACCTCTTACTGTGTAGACGGATCAGAATCCGGTCTGGTCCGATCTGCCCCTTCCTGATTGGCCTGGTCTGGTGCACATTGGTTTCTATGGTAACAGATGACGCCCAGGAAATGCGACGGCATATTGGATGACCGAGAAGTCTATTTCTGACACGAACGATCTCGTGGAGCCGTCCGTCCACGAGATTTGTTTTTCTTCGTTTGTTTGGATTCTTGCTGTTTTCTGCACTCAAAGTTAAATTCCGGCTCACTGGATCGACGTCGTCTACGTACGTCGACGTTTAGCTCTGAGCATCGTTGTACGAAGGTACAGCCTCGCTGCTGCTTTTCTGCCTGCAGCCTTCAGTCTTTTCTTTAGTTTGAAAGGAGTCAGAGGTGAACAGAGTAACTTTTTTTTCTTTAATAACTCGTCACATAAAAATGATTAGCTCCATGAAAACATTAAACTACCCTCGCCTTAAATTGTTTCGCTTGCATGGGTTGTGCACTGTCGCAGTGATTGTAATGCAGCTGCTGTTTGACAGAATGGAAAGTGTTGACATCTCATTATAGCAGCAACTTTTCACTCTGCTGTTTTCTTTCTTTCGCTCTGTCTCTGGGAGTAGGGAACAAAGTTTCGGCCTGTAATGAGTCTTTCAAAGAGGGGAAGTCTTGGCTTGGAGAGAGGGAGACACTAAGCTGTCCCCTGTGATTAATTCAAATGAGATGAAGCATGAAGCCCACAGGAGTGTTGCTTGGATAATTAGAGGAAGATGGAGACGGGATCAAATGTTGTCCTGCTTAAAAAAAAATAAAATTAAAAGAACAATTAATGAAGGTGAAGAACGCAGGTTGATCAGCTCAGAGCTCAGAGGGACAGCTGTGTTGTATTTTGTGGCTTCCTCGACGGTTTTTGTGGTTCAGCACTCGATGTAGTGTTATTATTTATGGATGTGGTGTTGCAGCTCTGAAGACCTACAGGGAGCGTTGACAGTTCTGGGAGTTTAGTGGTTCCCCGTTGTCTGTTTTATGGTTTGCATAGACCGTTTCACACTGAGCCGAGGGTTTCACTATGTGGATGCATATTTCACTCCTCTTAAGTTTGTCTGAGTGTCTTTCCCTTGGTGTCATTTTTCTCTTAATATTCAGGCCACCAGCCCACTGCGTAAACACACTGAGGAGCACGGGGATCTCCTAAGTACCAGGAGTATAAAAAGTCTTCGCCGCTGAACGCTGAATGCATCCACCTGATTACGGTTTGAAGTACAATGACGACTGAACGTGCATAGCAAACAGTCTGCAGAGTCAAAGGAGCATGATTAGTCATTTTACATCTGAAGAGCTGCAAGTGTTGATGTCGAAAATAATTGATTTCTTTTCGCAACACATTGATTTGCATTTCTCCTGAGCTCAAATAAAACATCTCAAGGTGTTTTTTTTTTGTTTGTTTTTAAATCAGGTTTGAACTCAACAAATCAGTCGATTCTAACAAAGAGAACCTGCTCTCCCAATGTTTCACACACAGGCCACTAACACACATTCTGTAGTCGTGCAATAATGGGGAGGTGATCAGTGAGGGGCTGCACATGTTAGAGCAGTTAAAGGGGTCGGTGCCTTGTTCAAGGGCACCTCAGCAGTGTTCGGGAAGTGAGCTGGCACCTCTCCAGCAACCTGTCCAAATTGAACATTTCGGTCCGAACTGGGAGTTGAGCCAGCATATCCCCTGATCCCCAACCGAAGTGCTTACAGACTGAACTACCGCCGCACCCGGAGAAACCCTGAACCCCTTCTCCTGACTGAGCCTCTCAATGAGCTGCCTCCTGCCGCGTCTGATTACTTGCTCTAAAACACCGCATCTCATCATGTTGTCTGTGACTTCGAACCTGGAGATGGAGACTAATCAGGTCGGCCATCTTTGGATAAAATAATAAAATCTGAGCTAGAGGGCCCTGATTTACCGTGTTTTCTGTTGTTTTTGGATGCGTTTAATCTTTGATAACTGATTATGAGTCTCCCAGGAGCCCGGAGAGCAAACTGAGCTGTGAGCGCCGTCTCTGTTTATGTCTGGCTTCCTGTGAACTCTGTCAGGGGCCTTCAGTCTGACAGATGGGGAACCTTGGGCGCACATACACACACACACACACACACACACACACACACCGTGTCATTCTGTAGAAGGAGGTGAGGTTTCGAGACAGGCCAGCTTTCCTCACACCGGGTATTTTTGGATCAAACAATCAAACGGGATCAAACAAGAAGTGTGTGCTGAGCTGCGGCGTGTTTACCATCGAGCTTCACTTTCACAAATAATGATTTATTCACGTCTTTATAAAGTATCCGGGAAGAAAGTGCATTGACTCACGCATTTTTTTCCCGTCTTAACTCGGTCCAAATCTCCTTTAAGCCTAAAACTTCAAGCGTTCCAGTAAACCAAGTAAATAATTAGATCAATGGGGATATTAATTTTTGAGAGAAATGGACCCTGCAGGCTCACACTGCACTATTTCCTCTGAGAGCACCATCGTTATTCTTAAATGCATCTCTAATGACTTCATCGACAAGCTGCAGTGAAGCTGCCAAAAACCCCGAACCAGAGAATTATGACTCTGAAATGTCAGCTCTGAATATCTTTCTCTGTGGTACAAAATGTCATACTGCGTTCAGACATGGTTTGAACTACGTTGGAGAGAGAGAGAGAGAGAGAGAGAGAGAGAGAGAGAGAGAGAGAGAGAGAGAGAGAGAGCTTGAATAAAGGTTTACTTCATGAATGAACTCAAATGTTTGAGCGAAACTACACACACACGTCTTTTTGTTACATAAGAGGACACTGCATTCCCTCTCAGGAGAGTCCTTGTCTGTTCCAGGAATACAAAGAGTAAATATGATCATTGAACACATGTAGTGCAGGGAATCATTGGGTGGCCCACGATTCATTGCAATTTCAATTAATTGCTTTTTAAACTTATATTTCATATATTGGTGATTGCTTTCCTTATTTTATTTAAGTACTTGTTATTTTAGCCTTGTTATTTCTTTTGCACCAATACAACAAGACAAATTCCTCATATACTGTATGTGAATGTTCTGATACAGAATCTAATTTCGATTCTACACGATTCATTGGTTCAAAGTCTGTTTTTGTACAAACTTCAGGATCTCCTCATCTGTGAGGCTGAATTTACTTGCTGCTCCATTTGGCCTTCTGCTGAGTCAAAGAGCGAGCCTTAGCACTTCGCAGGGAGTGACTGATTATCCTCCCAAAAAGTTATGAATCTCTTTAAAATCTCAGACGATACGAATCGCGATTTTTACATGACTTGATTTTTTTTTTCCAATCCCTACATATATATCTGTATTGTTTCTCTTCTTTCACATCCGGGTATTTTAGCCTACTTTCTGACCGCGCTCATAAGGAAACAAATTCCACTAAACCCAGGGTTGTTTGTTGACCAATCAAACTTTCATTCGTGGGATTCGTATTTTACCTTCTGTAAAATAGGAACCTTTTAAAATTAGAATTTTAGATATTTAATACCTCTGTGTCACATCTGTCTGACTATGAAGCCTAAGCAAGGAGAAGGTTACATGCTAGCTACTGTAAACATGTTTGTCGTATTAATGCTAAGCTAAGCTGGATGTAACTTTATTACACTTTGCACACACACATGCACACTGGTCAGTAATCGTAGTTTCCTTCTATTCTCTCTGTGATTATAAAAGGAAACTAAAATAAAAGAATAAGACAGAAATGAAAGCCAGCGATGAGCTGAGGATAGAACAAGAGCTCAGACTCCTAAATGGTTTACTGACACAGGCTCGGCGTGTAAGATTTAATTTCAAGGCAGCGATTTCCCACTCTGCGAGGATTGTGTGGGCATGTGTGTGACTAAATGAACGATGAATCAAAGGGAGTGAGGCTCTACTTTCTCCCAGAAGTGCTGCTCGTACTAACATGTCGAAGGAGTGGTGCAGAAATTCAATTTGTGAACTGGGAGTAAAGCGTAGGACTTTTTAATAGTGACTAGATCTTCCCTCGCTGTACTACGATTTGTTTTTATCTTATCTCTATGTGTCATGTTTTATTCCAATGCTCTTATAATTGTATCAAATCGCAACGTTAAAATACACATTTCTTTCTCCAGGTGATCTGGTGGCTCGGGCCATGCACCACCTGCAGCCGCTGCACATCAAAAACCCAAGCAATGGGACTCCAGTCCACCAGAAGACCATCACAACAGTCCACTGGGAGCCCGAGGCCCTGTACACCCTGTGTTACTTCATGCACTGCCCACAAATGGAGTGGGAGAACCCCAACATTGAGCCCTCTAAAGTCACCTTACAGACCGAGAGGTGAGTCCTGGAGATCAGCCAATCAAGGAGAAGTTTGCAGAAAGATGTGGTTAAATTGTGTATGACGACCACAAGTCTATTCCAGTGTTTATTTTGGACCCCCTTGTTAGAAATGTTTCGATATCATAATATAATGGACAGGCTACCATTAGCTCGTTAGCACATCTGTTGTGCTTCACTAACACACACAGCACGCCCCTCCACTCTCATGCTCCTATTTTCAACCAGCAGTCAGGTCTTCCAGTGGAAGAACATAATATAACACACACAGTGGCTTATATTCAATGGAGAACACCTTATCCTTATAAAATCAGGGATAATGTAATGGAGGGTGCTCCAATGTTACTTTCCCTTGGAGAAGTTTTATCATCATTAGAGGCTAAAAAAAAAAAAAAAAATGAAAAATATGTTTTTCTTTGCCTGGAAGTTTTCTTTTGCATCACATGAAGAAAACTTTCAAGCAAAGAAAAACATATTTTTCTCGTCTCAGGGGAAAATGAGGGTTGGATTCATGACCATTCAACACTACTATCATGTTTCTAATGATACACAGCTTCATGCAAATGGGTGAAGTTTGTGTGAACAACACAAAGAATTAGACACATCAAGGATACACTTGGCCTATGAGCACAGGCCTACAGTGACTCATGATGTGTAGACAATACTAGATCTTATTCATTGTCTGTGGGAGTCTTTGATATCAGTCAGTTGTTTACTCTATACACTGTGATCTATGGTTTTATGGCGCCGTCCACTCGTGAAGCTTTGAACCAAACAGCAAAGAGGATTTCTATCCCTGAGAAATGTTTGCAACGAGTTCAAATCAAATCTTCATAAAAATACGTCGATTCTGACACTTAGAAACTCAGACTCATAAAGCATCACGTCCAGTGAGCACAAACTCCATACAAGTCGCTCTCCCTCTTCATCAGTAAACACACATTTATCCTTTCACATCTCCTCCGCCAGTTAGTGGCACTCACAAGGTAGAGTAACATCGAGTGTTGTAAAGGTTAGAGCGGACAGTCCCACTTTCTTGCATGAGTTTTTCGCTCGACCAGCACTCCTGTAAGATGCTGCGTTGGCCGGTTAGCGCCGACGCTTCCCAGGACGTCGAGGAGATTGACGGCGAGCAGGGGGGACTTCACTCGGATGGACGGATGGACAGATTTCCCAGCGTCTTCATCAGACTTGGAGGGTATAAAACTCCATCCTGGCAACTCAGGGGAGCCCTGGGAATGTCAGGCAGAGTGGCATGTCAGCAGGCTCACGAGTCCCTGGAGAAGGAAAAATCTCTACTTAGCATTCTGGTGGAAAGGTTGAAGACGAGTAAAGACCGCCTGAATATCACAGCAGGATGAGAGCGAGGCAGAATATGATCACATGAGATGAGATAATCTTTAAGGATTGTTTGGGAAAGCTTCAGGTAAGCCTTGTGTAAGTCAAATTATTAAAGGGGAGTCAAAAGCTGAACTAAACCTGAGCTTTAATTATCTGTAAGATGTCAAATTGGCTTCGGAAGAAAAACATTGGCTCCAAACGTTTGAGTTCATAAGAATGCTAGGACACCACAGGGCGGCATGGGCCCCACATGAAATCAGATGGGCCAACCCATAAACTACAGCAGGAGCGTCGAAGTAGGTATAAAAAGCGGCTTTAGAATTTGTAAATTAATTCTGTGTGTGCACCTTCAAGGACACCTGTGCTGAGTCAGCGCCTGCAGAACTGCATTAGATGATGGTTTATGATGCATGTTTAGTCGAAGTTTACTCCCCAATAGGAGTATGTGGAAGCTGCTGGGTTTAGTGTCTGTCTGACGGCGGATTGATCGCTAACACTACCCTCACTGTTTTCATTCCACGCCTGGGCCTCCTTCTTTCTCTAACCAGAAGCAGTATATATGTCTTACAGGAAGCTCGCTTCGAGTAAAAGAGGGGGTTTCTAAATTGTCACATTAGTCAACTAAATGCGAAACAGCTTGGAAACTCTTGACAGAGTTCATATCTTTGGCAGGCTGTAGGTGTAAGGAAAAGGAGAGCTCTGGAAACTGATCCAACTCGTAGACGCAGTTTGTCAATATCTTAAAGCCCTAATTAAAAATGCAGTAACAGTAAATTTACAGAAAGACAAGGAAGCTGCTGAAAGGGCAAACTCCCAAATGGTTTGTCTGTTTGAAATGTATTTTGGGAGAGATTATGGTTGCCAGAGGGTTATGAGGGGAAAAGCTCCACGGGGGCTTTTACTGATGGATTCATAATATGATTAAACTAACTATAACATGAATCTGCCCCGTTGCATTTGTTGTTCTGATGTGCATCTGAGACTGCTTCATGGTTTTAGTAGCCTTTAAGAAAAACATCTTATTTAATCATCCTTCAACGTAAGGTTTGCTGATTCAGAATCATTACTAACAGGACAATAAGTTATGTGTCTTTTAGAAAAAGATTTTTTTTTTTTTTTTTTCAAAGCACAGAACAGTTGAGGTTATAATGAGTGCACATCCATAATGTCTAACATGTAATTATAGCCATGTGAAAAGAAACTTTCAAGTGTTTTTCATCTGCCATTTACCTTCTTTGAGGGCCAGCTCCGAGTCCCAGAATATAATTACTGAATGGAAAGGGGTTTTCTGAAGGGTGACTGCTAATGGATAGATTATGGACTCAGGGCTATATGTAAGACCATGTATTTAATGTAGGTTGTTTTTTTGTGTCATTAAAACATGGACTGTGGTGAAATTAAATATATAAAAACAGCCTATAAGACAGTTTTTCTACCAAATATGCCAATAAATGTTGATATAAAAGTATTGACATTTTTTTAAAGGTAAACAAATGTAATGTTCAAGAACAGCAGCTAGCGCCTGTCTGGTAGTCGCAGCTAAAGTAAAAAAAAAAGCAAAATTAAGACCTGGTCGCAAGAGACTACAAAAAGCAGTCTAAACTCTTATCTGGACGTTGTGCTAGTAAAGCACGTCTTTGGAGCGCTAGCAACTAGACTCCTAAGTTTTACTCTTACATTTCAGTTCAAGCTTGTGGATTGATATATATATGGGGGGGGGGGGGGTTAAATATCTGATAAATGGCTGACCTGATTTTTGCTTCTGCTGCACTCTCGGTTAAAAAGATAAACAGCAGAGAGGAGAATATAAAAGTCTGTATGTGTTTATGTGAAAGAGAGGGATGAGGTGATTTAATAGTGATGTGATTAGACTCCAAATACACATACACATACACACACACACACACACACACACACACACACACACACACACACACACACACACACACACCAGTCCTGGAAATAAATGATGAAATATGAACTTGTCAGACAGGCGAGACCCATTACTGATTTTGATTAAAGAAGGTAATAACCGTATTTGGGAAGGTTGCAACATCTTTCTGTTTTGGACCACCAGGGTTATAAATAATGAATATTGATTTCATGTAACTTCCTCTTCGCTTATATGAGAGGGAATCTTTAATAAGAAAGTTTGTGGCTGTCTGTGTCGGATCAGAGTCTCTATATTTGGTGATTTATTTGATAGGGGAATATGGAGACTGAGCATGTTTGGAAAACATGATGTGATATTCTCAGCTCAGTAAAATATGAAAGGTCACAGTAATCATGAAGAATATGTAACTTACATCTACATTTACATCTAATTAACTTGATAAACTTTTATGTCTTGCTAATAAAAGCCTCTGTGATTAGAATATTTCTTAAAATCATGACATTTATCTTCAATCAAAGTAAACAAACATCTAAAGTTTGAACATACGAGGATCATCTCCTTCATCAGTACTGTTTCATTCAGACTTGATTGACATCCACTTGACAACCCAAACCCCAAACTGTCATCAGATTCTGATTTAAGTGTTGCTAAATCCATACTGCTAAATGCAGGAAAAAAACAAAGAAGCCCCGGCTGCTTCAAACAACCAAGAAAAGCAAAGTGAAAAAGACTAGAAATACTGTGAGATGTCATATGAGATAACTAAACCTGTCCTGATAGAAATGTCAGATCCGATCAATTTGAATAAGAAGGGACAGTTCAGGAAATGTCACTTTATTTATTTATTTTTTATTTGGTGAAATCCCTTTGTAGTCCCGTACCTGTCAAATTAGTTTGAAGCCATTCAAATGTGTGTGGTTTTTTAGCTAGCATATGTTTGTCCCCCCCTTTAGGCCATTCCTGGTACTGCCTCCGCTGATGGAGTGGATCCGGGTGGCGGTTGCCCACACAGAGCATCGGCGAAGCTTCTCTGTCGACAGCGATGATGTGAGACAGGCGGCCAGGCTGCTGCTCCCCGGAGTGGACTGTGAACCACGACAGATAAAGTAAGACTATGATGATTATAACAAAGTTTAACCACAACAACACGGTCAAATGAGATCTGAGTCAATCCCACTGACACTTCACCCACTGAAGATGATATATCAGAATAATACAGACGGTGGTCATTCACCAGCTTCTCTTCTTTCTCCGGCCTCTCACTCCCACATGTTTAGTAAAATTAGTTGACTCCACCAGAAGGGGAGGGGCTTTACCCGAGAGGGCGTGTCTTAAGAACAACTTGATAACCGGCGAAAACAAGGTCATGAGCTAATTAGTGTCAGTATTATACGTTGCCTTTTCTGATGTTGAAGTGTTAGACTTTAGTTTCTAAATTCTAGCTTTAAGCTAACATCAGATTAGACTGAAATATCATTTAGATCTGCAGGTTGACATTTTCAGTTAAACATTTTTAAACTGGCTCCTGATGTGATAAATTCATTTTTTTATTTGTTTGAGTTGTGTGCTATTTTGTCCCTTGAGGCGATCTGTAGTAAGGCCTCACAAAAGCCACACCCACTTTGTGACATCAAACATTTCACTTTGTATTGTAATTATAATTGAAATTGTAATTTTATAATTGTAAATGCTTAAATATTGTGGTCAAAATGAAGTTTCCACTCAGAGTTTTGAGCATTACACTCGTTTTGTCAAAATCAAAAGTTTTTCTCCCGATATTTTGTAATAACTTCGTCTCTCTTTCATGGACTGCAGTAACCGATCTGTTGGTGTTATGACTCAGGGATAAATCTTCTCTCTGCATGTTTCAGTCCTGTCCCCCCCCCCCCTTTCTCCTCTCACCTTCACAAACGCTCCAGCTCAGTCACAAAGCCGCGCACAATACTTGTCATCCAGCGGCTCAGTCAGTGATTTTCTGTCGGTGTCAGTGGGTTAAGAGTTTTATCACATTTCATATAAGGCCGACTTGCAGAGAAATCAAATACTTAAAAATGTTAGAGTGGTGAATTGCCAATTAATTCCTTACATATGTCAGATAAAATTGTCACTTAACTTTGGACAAACGTCAAGAAAAAAAAAGGTTCCTCTTTGACCCCGCAGAAGCGTCAGCGGTGACAGCTGCTCGCAGCGTGGATTAAGAGGCTTTACAGAAGACATGTGGGTTATTATGAGTCATTGCAAAATCCTCACCTGGAGAAAAGCTACTTTAAGAAATGCAGAAGTTACAGATGCATGAAAAAGAAAAAAGTTCATTTGGGTCTAGTTGTCAGGAAAAGCGCATTTTTAACCCGTCTAGATCACATCTTCGGTCAAAATGTGCACAAGTTGAACAACTGATATGAAAAAAATCCATGTCTTCTTTCTCCAAAGCAATATACAAGGCGCATCTTGAATTTCCCTTGGGATCAATAAAGTATCTATCTATCTACCTATCTATCTATCGCACTAAAAGAGCTGTTCGGTAGGTCTAAACAGACATGCATCTATACGTTTGCTGCTTTCTTAGATGTGCAGTGAGGTGAATCTGTTTCCTCTGACTCACTGTCCTGGATCTGCTGTTTCCATCTGCAGAGCCGAGGATTGTTTCTGTGCCACCAGAAAACTGGACGCGGCGTCCACCGAGGCAAAATTCCTGCAGGATCTGGGCTTCAGGATGCTGAACTGCGGCCGGACGGACCTGGTGAAGCAGGCGGTGAACCTGCTGGGCCCTGACGGCATCAACAGCATGAGCGAGCAGGTCCGAGGCTTCACACACACTCCCACGTGTAAACGTCATTCACTACACACACCTACTCAGGAACAGTGCTGCAGACACAATGAGGAGTGAAAGGATTACCTGGCTCTGTGTCCTGTTCACACACACGCTGGGCGCAGGCTGCTCCCGATGAGTCACGCAGCCATGACACAGCTGCTTAAAAAAATTACAAAAAAAGTCTGTTCCATGAGCAGCTAAAAAATCCTCCTTTAATTTGAGAAAAAGAAACTGCCTGACTACAAACCTGCTTTCAGATTTAAAAGGGTTTAGCTTGAATTTTTAATATCACAGCATTATTATATCCAAGTCTGAACATCAATTTAGATTTTTTTTTTTGCCTTTCACAGTGAATACAAATATCTGTTATTCCTTGGGCTGCTAAGTGGAAGCTAATAGCGATATCTGATTTTTCTGAGTCGGAAAGATGTGCTGAGTTTGAGCTCAATTCAGTCTGGGCCGTCTCCACTCTGATTCACAAAAAAAAAAATTATACAAAGCTTCTTTTTTTTTTTCTTTTTAAATGTTTGATTGAGCAAAATGTAATAACACAAATGCAGGACGATGCAAAACATCGAAAGTGTGTTTTTGTAAGACGACAAGCGAAAAAGATGGAGAACAAAGAAAATCTTTATTTTTCTGAAACAATCAGGTTTCATGTGATCCACACTTCGATTTAATTCATTTTATTTAGGAAGGAGACAATGCAAAGTAATAAGACACATGATATGATTATACATGGGGAAAAATACCAGAATAAGCCAAAATGCCGCCTCCTGACAGTTTGATTCATTCCTCAATAGATCAGATTATTTGACTGGTACAGACATAAATCGGTCTCCAGTATTTACAGCTCCTTGCAGGTCTCTATTGATTGAGGCGTTTCCTCCTGTAAACAATAAACCAGGATGTCATGTTGAAGGCATACTGACTTTTATTCACTTGTAAAAACAGGCTGAACGGTCGCTGCAGGTTACAGAAGCAGTTCGGCCATCAGGACTGAGAGTTTTTGGAAATCGTCATGATAATCCAAAAATCGTCTATCACTCCTTGTATCTCTGTCTGGAAAGAAGATTAGGATGTATATCAGAATGGGATCCCCACAAAGGGACATCATCAGTCTTTAACATGAAGCGTCTCTGTGAGATATGAAGTCCTTTGTTGAACGCAACGTCCCAGATTAGACGGACAAAGAAAGTCCTGCTTCGTGAAACTCATCTGAAACGCTTTTAAAAACAGCCTGATAAATGTCGAGAAACTCACCACAATGAAGCTCTTTAGTCAAATTTCTCTTGCTTTTCACACTTCACCCGACAGCTCGGAGCATAATGTGCGTGGGCTTGTCGAGCTCAAGAGAGCCCTCGGTGCATATGGTGGTATACGAAGTAAAGTTTCACAGCCCACCTATTCTGCCACTCTGAGTGGATATTTAAAAGTATGAACCTGCAAGAACATCTACTGTTAAAGTCTCTGATTGATAGGGAGGAAATCCATCTTATTTCTGAGGGCTATCTTTAGCGACCAGAACTCTTGACGTGCACAAGCACAGCACTTCAGAGGCATGTGAGGAACTTTATGTAAAGAAAGACTTGCAGACTAAATGATTTCTTGTAGGTTTCTTACGCCGCTAACGAGCACAGCTGCTGGCGAGCTCCTCATAAAGCTGCTAATGGTCTCTGAAGGGTTTTTGCTGATTGCACCGAAATCCACATATTCACTGTAACTTTAGGAGCAAAGAAATCTGCCTGCACTGTTTCATGCTGATAGTGAATCAACATGCTCAAGTGCACCTAAGTGCACTTCATTTGTTTAGGTGTTGAAGTCAACAGCAAGACATTAAGAACAGGACAGCACTTCAGACGACTAATTTGTTCATGCAAATACAAGCAGCACACTTCCATCCTCACTCTGAGTCCTCTTCTTGTCTGAGTAAGCACTTTGAGCTCAATGTTTAAGGATACCTGCTCATTCATTAGTTTATCAACCTTGTATTTTCAGTCCCTGCTACAGTTTCCTGTTGTACGATAATGATCGGGCCTCACAGCTAGCCAACGTTTTAAAGAGTTGCGGGAGCGCTGCAGTGATCTGGGTCGTTCAGTTTAAAGGCGGAGTTAGTAGAAATGAAAACACAACATTCAAACGTGGCGCTTCCTCCCTGGACTCATCGCCACCAGAAGCTCAAACTCACCGCAGGAAGTAGTGTTTACGTTTACTGCTCGTATGCTAGCACAAGCTAACCCCCGGTGTTTGGCTCCAAGCTGTTCGATAGAAAGAACACAGATGTAGCGAGTTCGTTTTTGCCTTTTAAATATAGTTTAAGAAGTAAAAATTATAAGAGTAGTATAAATAGCATATAATGGTTCAGTTTGCACGAGCAGGTGTGGACATGATTACTTTGGTTTAAAACCAAGACCATGGGGCGCTGGTGGCGCGCGTCCCATGTAGCGAGGCTATGCTCCTCTCCCGCCGGCCTGTGGCTCCTTCTCCAGCATGTCTCTCCCCGCTCTCTCCCTGATTTCCAACTCTATCCCCCTTCCTCTATCGATAATAAAGGCAAAAAAGCCAAAAATAAATCTTTAAAAAAAAAACAAGACCATAAAAATACTTTTATAACTGTAGAGAAACTCGTCAACTTTCCTCATCCAGAAAATTTCACCGTAGAAATCAATAATCGTGTCTGACCTTCCTCCCCCATCCCTCCCTCAGGGAATGACCCCGCTCATGTACGCCTGCGTCCGCGGCGATGAAGCCATGGTCCAGATGCTGCTCGACGCCGGAGCCGATATCAACAGCGAGGTCAGTGTTCAGGATAAAACCAGCAGCATCTACACATTTATTATTTCCATACTTCAGTTTTTGTTGAAACTATTCATTTACATTTGTTGTTGTTGTTGTTGTTGTTGTTGTTGTGTATCAGTGAAAACGATTTGTGTCGCTCTCTTCCTCCCCTCTCTCTCTGTCTTCATTGTCTCACCTGCTGTCGGCATGCCCTCTGTTCTCCTGGCAGCTCATTACATGAAGTGCACAGATAAGCAACGAACAAGCATCATTTGCATAGTAACAATGATAGTTTGTCTCTACACGGATGCAGAATATTAATCCTCTGATAGTCTCTAAATGCAGGCGGTTTGCCTTACATCACATCAATAATGCATTACCCATGTAGCAGTGTGTGCACTTAGTGTAACTCGCTCCCACAGACTGTGCATCCAGCATGAACTTCATCTAGTTGAACCTGCAGCAGCAGTGGAAACAATATGACTGTGTGTCTGCAGTGTGTTCTGTCTGTGTTCGGCAGCTTTAAATTTAGTTGGTGATGAGTATATTCAGATGTGTGAACGCTTCATTGACTCTCCTCCATCATATTGACCTCATCGTTTAACTGTTGTGATCGCTCCACTGGTTCAGCAGCTGTGTTAAGTGAAGGTGTGTTGACTCTTAAGCAAAGGCTTACCTGAATTAATGATCCAGGAGTTTGTTTGGTTTAATGAAAACTGAAAGAATCAATTCACCCAAAATGCAGCAAACATTTTTAAGAAGAATAAAAAAAACAGTCCTGTAGATGTTTTAAGTGCTGAGGTTTTAAAAAAAAAGTTTTAATACTGACTCTCTTTAGTTTCATCTGTTGCACCGAGACGATAAAGATGAATAGAAAGAGTCCTCTCACCCAAAGGTCCTCAAAGGTTGTTAGTTTCCTTTCACTTTAACAATCCACGGGAGCATTTCATGAATAAACCCAAAACTGATGGCAAGTAACTAAGCCCTTATACTCACATGTTTGTAACAACCAAGCTGTTACAGTTAATTTAGTTTTAAGATCAGGAGAGACAAAGAATAACGTAAGACTTATCACGCCAGTTTTTGTTGTTTAACTAGCACATTACGTTACATTTACTTCATTAACC
The DNA here is from genome assembly GCF_947650265.1 of Symphodus melops. Lineage (NCBI taxonomy): Eukaryota > Metazoa > Chordata > Actinopteri > Labriformes > Labridae > Symphodus > Symphodus melops. Next base: position 3,091,255 of record NC_136712.1, read on the forward strand.
TTACTTTACAATATATAACGTGACGTGTGACATCACCTAACGTTACGTTACGTATGTTGAATTTTTTACACTTTGGTACATTAGATTACGTTCCACTACGTTACTTCACATTGCATGACGTTATGTGACGTAAAGTCACGTAACGTTACATTGTTTTTATAACTTTTTACTTTATGCTACACTTGATAATGTTAGGTAACGTAAGTTTGTGTTGTGTTGTGTTATTTTACCTTATGTTATTTTAGCTGACGTTATGTTATGTTTTGTAACCTCATGATACGTGACGTTAAAATGATAAACAGCTTTTACCCGTGTGCTTTATGTTGTTTTAACTCCTGACAATTCTCCACTCACATCATAAACTTGAGGTGGTTTCTCTGCAGCAACTAAAGCGCAAAAACATTTTATAGGAGGTTGTAACCCCCAGCCATTGTAGGATTTATAGCAAAATTTAGCTTTTCGTTGAGTCATGATTAGACTTTTTTTTTTTTTTTTTTTTTAAAGATGTCACAAGCCAAAAAAAAAACACCATAAACTTCGACCAGCCTCATTCCTGATTTAGCAGCCAACAGTTCTTTTGGGTTTGTTTGTTTGGGGAGATAATAGTGAAGATGTCCTGAGGAAGGTGGGAGGGTAATGACCCAACACAAACGACAAACGAATTTCCAATCACTCCCTCTGTGTTAAGAAGCGGATAGAAATTTCAAACCTCAGCATATAAAACTTAAACTATCTGCAGGGAGAAATTATTTCTTTGTGATTGTACTTTGGGTGAAAACAGATAACAGCTCCACACCACTGGTAAAACTATATGAGAGGCATTTAGTGAAAGTCGTTAGTCCCAATATGGGAAGCTTTTGCAGACAGCGAAGCCCTGTGCTCCAGCTGAAACTGCCTGATATTATGAAGCGATTAATAATTCATAACTGCGAACACAAAAAACACAACAGTCCCACTGTTGTTTAGCGTCAAAGCTCTAATGAAATGTGACATTACATTAAGCGTCTGTTGGAAAAGAGGTCTCCTCTAGGCGACATTTAAGAATAATTTCTATAATTTACGCAGGGATAAAGCCACTTAAGAAATCGCAGAACAACATCAGGCTGTGTGGCGGTATTAATTTTACCCCGACGCCGCTTTGTTCATGAGTCAGCACCACCCATTTTGACAGTGTTTGTAGACCTTGCCAATGTTGTGTTTCCCCCCTCTGGTTTCATTCCCCTTTGAAATGAAACGCTATTTAAAGACGCTAGATAGCGCAGAGTGCGGCCCGAGAGCCGTGCCGATGCAGATCGAAGCACTTCCCAACGTAAAGCGTGAGGATTGAAACGAGAGGTGTTTTTTTTTTGTATTTTTTAAGATTTCAAGCTGCTCCAAGATTTTTCCTGTGAAACTCAAAAGAGGAAAATCTCCCTCTGCCATCCTGCCCTCACTTTGCTTACACTCCTCCTCCTCCTCCTGCATACTGCTTCTCGCTCCTCCTTCTCCTCCCCCTGTCCTGAGCTGTGAATGTTAATGGCTGTATATATATATATATATATCTATATATCTCTCTCCCTGAACTTCACCTATGACTTCCCAGGTGCCAAGCACAGTAAACAAGCACCCCTCAGTTTATCCTGAAACGCGCCAGGGGACGCCTCTCACTTTCGCCGTGTTACACGGACACGTCCCTGTCGTGCAGGTAGTGACGTTTCTCACCTGTAAACATTAACCTGTGGCCCTTGCCCTGAACCTTTGTACTAAAACTGAGGATATGATAATGATGATGATTATTATTATGGTGCATCATAATAATAATAATAATAGTAATACTAGTAATAACAACTCCACATGTCATTTTGATTTCTCCTTCTTGATCCTCCTATCTGTGCAGGAAATAGTCTCAGTCCCATGCAGAGGCAAACAGCTGCAGTGTACTGCCGCCGTGCCAGAACAACACAGATCTGTGTCACGTCGTAACGTGTCAAATGTGTGAAGACGTGTTTGTAACACTGTAGAAACATGTCTGTCCCGTGACAGTCGTTACCTTGACCGAGTGAGATCATACGATTTGTTATAACAAGAGACTCTTCTTGTGCTACTTTTCATCCGGTTATCACACTTTTCATTCACACTCATTAGATTCGATTAGGTGTTTAATTACGTTTGACCAGGTAGAAGACATGAGATTGGGAGGTTTTTTTTCTCAGCTCTATAAACAAGGTGCAAAAAAAAAAAAAATGGCAGAAAAAGGATGAAAAAAGTCCAGGACACATAAAACAGGTTGATTGAAAATATATCGGTGTGTTACATGAAAACGGATATTTACATATACAAAGCAATTTACATTACATATATATATGTATATATATATATATCCGGATATAACGGAGATACTTTATAACATGAAACAGGAAACAGGAAATATGTATATGGATGTCTCGATTTGACAACTTATTTAAGATCTACTTCAGGTTCAGTTTGAGACACGACAGAAATACAACGTTATAAGTGTTAGAACTCAATCTGGCGTTAAAATGTAAGTCCTCATAATTTGTATGAAATAATAATTAACAGATTCTTGATGAATATAGTGAGAATTATAACTTCTTTTTTTTTTAGTTAATGACTACATTTTTGTCTTTTCTGGCATGGCAGCTTTACATTTCGGTGTCCAACTCTCATGATTGAGTTTCTTTTTTTCCCTATGTATGATCTTCATGTGTTTAGATGAGTCACTCAGCCCCTCTGACATCTATCTGAATCTAAAGAATAGTCCTGCAGCAGCAGACGAGGCCAAACAAGCAGCACAGAGCTCAAACAACAATTCAGGGACGCCATATTTGAGTTCTTCTGTAATATATGATTCATTGTGTTGCAGTAGTTGTTGGCACACTGGCTGACACTGGCTGGAAGCTTGATGAACAACGTCGCCCTGAGGAATTTTTCAATAATTAATCTCCACCAACACAATCAGAGTTGGGGAGGGGGGGGGGGGGAGAACTATTTTGATTCCTCCTATCTGAGCTCAGGCAAGTGTACACCAACAATAAGCCTCCCCTAGTCAGAACGTAATGAGGAAGAGCAGCGAGGAGTGTTTGGTGTCCAAAGCTAGAGATCGTCTAATTGAGGTGGTGTTGGTTTCCAGCAGGAGAGAGTGTTCCTCCTGCCAAGCCCGAGTGTAACACAACATCTCTTCCTGGCTTGTTTTCTTCTCCCCCCCCCCCCCCCCCCCCCCTTTCTTGATTGTACCCCCATCTCCCTCCCGTCTCCCACCTCCCTCCTTCTCTGCCACAGTTGCTGCTGGATAACAGAGCGAATGTGGAGGGCGCCCTGCAGGATGGGGCTGAGAACTACACAGAGACCCCGCTTCAGCTGGCCGCCGCTGCAGGTAACCACACGGGAGGCTGCAAAGACAATCCGACATCCAGCGTTACTTAACTGACCCTGACATGAATTCTCCCGCCAACCAAATGTGAACTGAAAAAAGACAAATCTTGACTACAACAAAGCGTATTATTTTCTCGCTCTAGATAAGGAAAGAAGACTGAGACCACTTTAATGTCCGGCTCTCAGGGAGCTTGTATAACAGTGTTTTATTTAAAAAAGTTCATTCTAACTCAACCAGTGGGTAGACATACAGTACGTTTACAGTTGTGACTTTTCATGGCACAGTGAGCGACCTCAGGAAGGAACAGGGAGCCAGGTTGCCACGGTAACCGCTGCATATAACTCTCTTAACATCTTCTTCATTACACAATAAATAACTGAGATGAAATAAAGAGCACGTTCCCAGAGCTCGTTTCCTTAATGAATTGGAATGAATGAAAGAGTTTTCACTCAGCTTCGGGATCTTTTTTCTCCGACTCCCTCCTGTTTTATTTTATTGTCACTTAACAAGTTACCAGGATATCAAATTAGGAATGAGCAATACGAGGATCAAGGGACTCGGGTTACATTGTGATTAATTTTTAATGAGCAGCGTCTTGAATGTATCAGATTAGTATTGAGGTGTTTAAATCTGCTTAAAATGAAATCTACTTTGGTTTATGCCGTTCAAATTTCACTGATGCAGCTTCTGAAGATTTTCAATCCAAGTCGCCATGTGGAACCGTTGGTTGTTGGGGATTTTTCTCGTAGAGCTCACTTCAACATCTACTAAAGTCTAACGAGCCTTCTCCAAACATTTGATTTTTTTTGTCGTAAAATTTCAGACCTTCACATTTAGTTGAAGCGCCAATGCAACGAATCACGATAAATCCAAACTTTGGTAAAACTTTAAATGAAGGACACACAAGTCGCTTATTAGCATGCTAAATTAGTAGCATACTGGCTCCTTATTGGCCACTTCCAAGCTCGTATTATGTTCATTGTTTGTTCGTTTATATGTAAAATAAAAAATCAATAAAAAGTAAAAAAAGAAAGAAAAAGCCAAATGATAAAAGTGAGATTTAAAATAGCATCAAATGTAATCAGTATTGTCCTGCGGTAGCCTTTTATTCATGCGTGACCGTTTTGTACTGTTCAGGTAACTTTGAGTTGGTGAGTTTGCTTTTGGAGCGAGGGGCCGACCCCATGATCGGGACCATGTGTCGAAACGGCATCTCCTCGGCCCCGCTGGGAGACATGAACTCCTACAGCCTGGCAGCGGCACATGGCCACAGGTAACACACAGCGACACACACACACACACAGTGACACACACAAGTGCCAGCCAGCCTGAGACGTATCCATTACCTCTGTATTGATCCATTTACACACTCTGCTCTGGTCCATCTGCCACCCACAGAATCCTGCAGTAGAAGAGAGGCAGAAATCTCGCCCTCACTGTCAGACAGCCGGCGACGATAAGAGCTGCAGTCTATTCGGCGGCCATTATGGTTTCAGTTTGACATCATTTCCCTGCAGCTAAATACGATAAAGCCCATTAACATTCAGGGCAGTGAGAGCTGTCAGGGAGAGGAGCGGAGAAGCAGGCCAACTAAACAAAAGCTTGCATTATTATTAAGACGATCAATTACAGTGCATCGTGAGCCGCCTCACGCTGCAGTGGGATTGGTGGTGAGATGATGCTGGTGAATAAGTCGTGCCTTCCTCTTCTCGAGTAAAAATAACAGAATTGAACTACCGTCACACTGATCCCTGCGTTGAGTTTCTGCTTTTACTCCACAGGGACATCCTGCAACATTTCAAACACAAAGAGTCTCTCTCTCTGGTGTCAGAATCAAAACCCCGTCGAGGAGTCAAAGCATTATGATGAACAAAAGAAGGACGGGGAAATGAGATTACAGTCTATACAAAAATTATTACACTTTAATAAAACATATTTAATGCATCTTGGCAGCGGTGTGTGATTTAAAACAATAGATCTGAAAGATTTAAGTGATAAATATCAGAGCCTCTCTGTCCCTTCTATCAGCCTGAAATCTACAATCTACCATTTACTCTCCACCAGTCTGTGGATAATAGCTCCATTCCCACTGCCTCTGTTTCCCATTTGTGGTTACCTGACTCCTGCATGTGATCCTGTATCTCTCTACCTACCCCTCCAGCATCTCGTTTTCTTTGACATTTAGTTGCGGCAAAAAAAAGAAAGGGACCCAAAAACAGATGGATGGTGAGTCGTTGTTCATTTGGAACAAAAACACACAGTTTTTGGTGAATATATGTACAGAAGGGGTGAAAAGGCCAAACAAGATACACGTGAGTGAGTTTTTTCACCATGAGGAATCGCTTTGGCGGGACGACTCAGCTTTCTGCATTGAAGTTATTTCCCAGATTACCTGGACATTAACTTTAAAGAGGACATATTATCCCCCTTTTTCACCTGTTCAAACAGTCCCCCCTGTGCTCTAAATGAAACATCTGTGTTTCTGTGCTTTGGTCCAAATATAACATGAATCAACCAGCAGAGGAGGTTTGTGACCCTGTAGAAACCAGCTCTCTCTGAATGCTTCGTTTTGGTGTGCGTGTCTCTTTAAATGCAATAAGCCCCGCCCCCTGAGTTTTCCCGGTAGTTATCACTCCTCTGTAGAGACGATAAAAATGGCGGACCTGCACAAAAGAGTTCATGGGTGGAGACACCCGGGGAGGGGAGGGGATTTCCTTTAACAGAATCCAACTTGTGATGTCACAAACCGAGAAATTTTGAAACGGAGCATTCTTCTGTGTTTGGTAAGACTTAATCAGACCACAATTAAAGGACTGGATGGATTTATTTCAAATTTTGTGGGTTGGTAGACGCTCAGGTTACTCAAATAAATGTTCAAAAACACTGTAGAAGAGGATTTTTCATAATATGTCCCCTTTACTACTAATCCCTTGTGGTCTGGATCCTTTTTGAATCTCTGTGTCCCTCTTACATTTTGAAAAGCACAACTCTTCAAAACAAAATACAATTTGTACTTTAGACAACGGTGTCCTTTGTTTTTGCAACAGTACAGAGTGAGCAGAGCGAGCGGCCTGCACACGGCTCTGAACTGAGGGGCTGACTGCGAGCCAGGCCTTGTCACCCAAAATCAGTGCAGGACTTAAATGAAGCTACTGTGGCTGAATGAGAGCAAACCCTGCAGCCAGCCTCTGCAAATCTTGCGAGAAGCCGACCCGCGAAGACTGAACGCCGTAAAAACTGCAGCTTTTTTTGCCCATGGTGGAAGAATTTTGTTGCGCAACAATCGCATGAAGGTTGACAATTCGGGCGTCTGTTCTCTGCACTGTATCGGCCGAAATGCTCGCTCATTAAAACCCAGGGGACTGTTTTTGGTCCATCAAACAAAATCTGGTAAACAGCTTCAAAGTGACGACAGTTAGCCTCCCACCGACTTGTCATCCGTGATCAAACAATCTGAGAATCAGGAAATGATGATGTGTTTGCCCCTCCTCTCTGGTGCAGATGGCGCTCTGATGCATCCCCGGGCTGCGATCACGCTGCGTGTCTGAGTCCTTTCTTCTCCAAACGAGGACATCCGCCTCGGCTGCATGAATCTGCAGAATGAAAGGGGGGGAAAAGTAGCTTAAATCCAGCTTGATGTTTTTTGACTCTACACACCAGCTCTGGATGTTTAAAGTCGTCATCATGCTTAATTTAGTACATGAGAAGATTTCGAGTGCCATCAAAGCTGGAGGGCTGCATGAGCTTAATGTGGAGTTAACACAGTGCGTGTTTGCCTAATTTAAAACCATTTCCCAGCCTGTTATCATCCACTTCACAGCTTCTCCTCTTACGATTTAACCTCAGGCTGTGCTAGGTGTTTTATTTTTTCTTCTTCGGGTTTTCTCCCCCCCCCTCCCTAGTAACTTTTTTCTTCTTCTTGACCTTAAAAGAATCTGTCACTGCATCTTCACACTCTGCTCCCCTTTAACCTCCGTCTGAGTGTGTCACGTTCTCCCTCCTTCCCTCCAGGAATGTGTTTCGGAAGCTGTTGGCGCAGTCGGAGAAGGAGAAAGGGGATGTTCTGTCCCTGGAGGAGATTCTCGCGGAGGGATCGGACCCGAGCGAGAAGAGGCTGGTGCCGCAGGCCAACGGCGGAGGAGGGACCCTGCGAACAGGAAAGGCCAGACTGAGGGCCTTGAGAGAGGCCATGTACCATAGCGCAGAGCACGGCCATGTGGACATCACCATAGACATCCGCAGCTTAGGTCAGATTTACTAATGCATGCCTCACTGGCACACTCGCCGCTCGCTCTGTGCTGCCTCCAGCTGTCCTGGAGATGTGCTCATGCTGTGCTCCTGTCCCGTCCTGTCCTCTACACTCGCTCACAAATCACTACCGCTCATTCAGCCATGAGACACACACGGGAGTTTATATATGTGACATATCATCTTTAACCCCAGCATCATCCATTTCATTAGACATAAGATCCACTGTGAAGTTCATGGGAAGAAAATGGCTTCAAACAATCTTCCGCACTTGGCCGTTTTGGACGCCACTCAGTTCGCTAGGCGAACGTCAGACCAACAGGTGTTGTCGAGATGAAAGCGGGCAAGAGAACTGGTTCAGCGATAACTCATTCTACCCGACCTGAAAGCTTCTACTTTTTTTTCTAGCTTGACGATGTAAAAACTAGAGAAGAAAAAAATTAATAAAATGTTTTATTTTTACTATCAAAACAAACATTTTAAATTGGAGTGTTTATGGGACTTCCATGTCTCAAGTGGACACTCGAGGAACTGCAGGTTTTTTTTGCACTTCCACTTTTCAACACTGGAGGTTGCCACTTGGACTCTACAGGAGTTAAATACAAAGATATGAATAAAGATTGGAAACAGGAGAAAAACAATCAACCTCGAAGCTGCTTTCAATTTAAGAATATTTTTCACAAAAGACAAAAGTGTAAATCTGTCAAATTGAAGCTTCACTCTGGGGTATAAATACAATAAATAATGTGTTAACTCGTGAGCTTCAGAGTTTCTGGTAGGCTGATTTTGCCCGGCTGGAGGGTAATTCATGGTGTCTGCATAATGGTTTGCGTGATGCAGATTACGTCATCTGTCACAGTGTGTGAGCATTAGAGCCGACCCTGTTCGACTGTCCGTGTGCTGCCCAAAATGTATCATCCGGGGGGCTGTGGGCTTGTTTGTCTTCTTTGTGTGTTTGCAATGTGTTTCACCATCCCTCATCCTGTTCTCATTAGGAGCACACACACACACACACACACTTTCTGTTTCAGGATGAATTTGAGAAACCAAGGAGCTCTTGTTCTTACTCTGAGGAGGTGGCTGTGTGTGTGTGTGTGTGTGTGTGTGTGTGTGTGTAGGGATCTGGGCTAAACTGTTTAACCCCTGTTTCCAGTCTTTGTGCTAAGCTGTTGTGATAGCTCCTGAAACTTTTTCTTCTCGTCCAAGTCGGAGTATGAAAAATTATTCTCAGACATGTTCCCAAGATTCTACTAGATTCATAGTTTCTAAATTAACAAAAAGGTTTAAAAAAAAAATAAAATAATAACTTAAACTCAAACGAGTGCAACTCTCTGATCCAGTAGATGTCGCCCTTGAGCACAGAAGAATAAAACCAAAACAAGCTGCTGATCGGCCACACCTCCAGCCCCCCTCCCCCTCGTGTTTGCATTGTCGTGTTAGCGGGCTAATGTTAGCACCCTTTCGTTAGCTTGGAGCTTCACATTGCATGTAAATTCACACGGAAAGACCAGGATGTAAAAACGCATCCATGACATGACCTTTTAAAGGTTCGATAAAATAGCTGAAGAGAGATGGGAAACGTTGGGAGGAGAGAGGACGGGGTTGGAGTCAAAACCCACGATTCATGTGGCGCACAACATAACCGCTAGCTGATCCAACGCCACCGAAAAATACATCTTCATATTGTTGATTTTTGGGGACCAAGCCTCTAAACACCTAAAGTCATGCGTATTTTAATGCATTATGACTAAAAGAAAAAGTGTATTTTTGTCATTTTACTGCTTAAACAACGATTACAGAGAAATGACTCAAGGACATTGATCTTCTGCATTAATCAGATCATCTTTCTAATTCATGTTAATGTGACATTTTCATCTTTTTGCAAAGACATTTCTAAATATTGCATTCTTTAAATACAATCAAGTGCTCCCTTTATATTTCCTGCTGATCCTCCAACTTTCCCATAATCCATCTCTCACCGTGCAATCGCCCTCCGACTCACTCTCACCCCCGTGCAGTGATGGAAACATGGTCGGTTCTGTCGCCCTTGAAAAAAAAAACTGCTTCTCCATTGAAATGTGTTTTCCACGTGTATTCACTGTCCGTGTGGTGTCGTTCCCAGGCGTTCCCTGGACGCTGCACACCTGGCTCGAGTCCCTGCGTACCTGCTTCGTCCAGCACCGCCGGCCGCTCATCCAAGGCCTGCTGAAAGACTTCAGCTGCATCCAGGAGGAGGAGTACACCGAGGAGCTCATCACACACGGCCTGCCGCTCATGTTCCAGATCCTCCGAGCCAGCAAGGTCAGCGCCGCTCCCCTTTCATGTGCTCGTAAACAAAACGCTTGTTAGAGGAAAAACATCTGACAAAGTGAGGCTGGATATCTGGGAATACAAACCGTCCTGGGCTTGTGGGATGACATTAACGCTCACATTTGCATATTTTCAGATGCACTCTAAACCATATTATCATACATTTGCATGAAGATTTGAAAACCGGGGGGGAAAAAAAGGTCAAGGAACTTCAATCTTTATAAACTTTACATCCTGATGTGTGTTCGTTTGTGTGTTTTGCAGAACGAGGTGATCAGCCAGCAGCTGTCAGTCATCTTCACTCAGTGCTATGGGCCCTTCCCCATCCCTAAGCTGACAGAGATCAAGAGGAAACAGACCTCACGCTTAGGTAAAGAACTTGGGGTTAAAAATAGTATCCGTTCCTCCCTTTTCTCTTGTCGTTTCTGCATAAATTGAATCTGAGTGACGACGAGGTGACAGCAGGGTAAGACAGGAACGTTGGGAGCTGAGAGATTGAGTGAGGTTAGAGTGCTTAACCCAAGAAATATATGCTTATTTTCGTCCTCATATTTACACTCCAGGAGGTCCCTGTAGGTTTTTAATCTCTTGTTTGTTCACACACTTTGTTTTCCAGCAGATATAAAAAGCTCAAATCAGCTGATTACAGTTGGAGTGCTTTCGTATTACATCTTTCGGTCCTAAAATGCGACTTTTTGATCCAGTAGATGTCGCACTTGAGCACCAGCATAACACCAAAACAAACGGTTTGGCCACGCCCCCGCCGTACTGTCGCCTCGCTAAACTCACTGTAAGATTCATGGCAGTGCAGAGGGTGACGCTGTGAATCTTATCGCGAGTTCACGATCTTCACATCCCTTCGAACTACTGAGTCAGAGAAGAGGATTTTTATTGAAGTCATCTGTCAAGCAGCTCTGACTCTTCTTTTTATGTCAAATATGAGACAAAATTATTGAATTATGGGAGTCTTACACCAGAAGAAGTCATGAAACAAACATCGGTACACGAATTGGAAATTGGCTAGATAGTTATTTGAAACATCTGTATCGGTCGGGATCTTCATAATCGGTGCATCATATTTGTCGGGGTGTTTTGCAGGCAGGAAGTGCATGCACATGAAAGTTAGGATGTGTTTTATGGGTCGGATCAGGTGCTTAAAGCCATTTTGAAGCTGCAGGAAGTCCAGGCAGCTTTATGGAAAGAACATTTTTAACTCAGAGCTTTATATAGAGGAGCACAGACTCTTTAACTCAAAGAGCAAGAATGATTTGAATGAAACAGAAAATCATCCAGACGTTGTATACAGTACAGTAAAAGTGCAGATCACGGTGCAGTTATTTCTTGTAAGATGATGAAGATAAAGTCACAGATGTTTCCAGATCGTTGGTCTCATGTTTGTCATCATTGCAGGAAGAGGCAGCGACACAGTGAGAGACTGTGCTGCGCTGCCATCTAGTGTCGGAACAACAACAGGTTCAGGATCAAGTCACAAAATGCTCCATTGTTTTTTTTTGTGCGTAGAAATGACTTCAGATCATTTTTTCATTGTGATGTTCGAGGAGACTAAAAAGCTCAAAGGCCGGGACGTCACTTTGAGAATCTGAATAACGCATGAACCACATGATCTCAGGCGTTTCCTGCCTGCATTCAGGAGACTTGCTGAGCTCTTCTTATTGTTTCGTTCTTCTTTTCAGACCCTCACTTCTTGAACAACAAGGACATGTCCGACGTCACGTTCCTGGTGGAGGGGAAACCGTTTTATGCACATAAAGTTTTGCTGTTTACAGCCTCACAGAGGTAACAAAGACAATTCTGCTGGTTCATTGATTGTTATCTCGTTTTCTCTTAATACACCTTTAACAACTCCTTCTGTTTCCTCCAGGTTCAAGTCACTGCTACAGAATCGACCAGCTGCAGAGAACACCTGTATTGAGATAAGCCACGTCAAGTACAATATTTTCCATGTAAGATTTTTGTTCTTGCACGTTAGCTCTCCAATGATAACCTGACAAAAGCCACTGATATAATGGTTTAAGAGAGAGAGACAACAGGAGTGCTTCAGGTGTCCCTCAAACCACCCGAGCTCATGAAAGTCATTTATTTCCAAAACATATTTGAGCAACAAGATTCAAGGAGCTTCAGTTCACAAAAGCATCAAGACAAAGAGACATTAATACAACATTTAAGATTCACAACAACAAGCCATGAAGGGGCGTCGGTGAGCGTGCCCCATGTGGAGAGGCTTCGGTCCTTCGGGGCTGACCTGTGGCCCATTTCCTGCATGTCGTTCCCCACTTTCTCTCTGATATTTGACTCGATCCACTTTCCTATCTGTAAATAAAGACATACAAACTGGGAGCTGGCACCAAAAGAGGAGGACAGATGTTATGTACGAGCACATGACTGGTTTGTTTTTAACCAATGTTTGAGTTCCCTTTTTAAAGGTTGAGTCGTTCTCACGGTCCCTGACATGTGATGGTAATTTGTTCCAGGAATGGTCGACTTTGACAGACACCACCTAGTGACTGAATTTAGCTCTACGCCTTTGGAACACTACAGATTTGGCCGGTGGGAAAAAATCCTGAAATAGCTGAAAGATAGCAGAAGCAGATGCATTTGTGATTATTCGATTCATGCACAGAGACTGAATTTGAAACATGTTGCAGTGAAACCACACTATGGGGAATTAATGAATATATAATAGAAACATTGTGATTGACTGAACTGTCATCTGCGTTTCAGCTGGTCATGCAGTATCTGTACTGCGGAGGGACTGAGTCTCTGCACATACGCAACACTGAAGTGATGGAGGTAAGAACGACTTAACCAAAACCTGCTGAGCGACAGCGCCAGAATTATCACGTCTAATCCTCCATTCTTTGTGGCTGTTCTGTTTCCACAGCTTCTGTCTGCAGCCAAATTCTTCCAACTAGAGGCCCTTCAGAGACACTGTGAGATCATCTGCTCCAAGAACATCACCACCGAGACCTGCGTGGATCTGTACAAACACGCCAAGGTGAGAGGACGACAACTGACATTTAATCAGTACACATTCATACACAGCTCATCAGAGATGATAAACAAGCAGGGCTATGACACTCTGGTATCTATTAAAGGTGTGATTATATAACGCTGCTCTTCTCAAAATGATAATATTCATGATTGTCTAAATGACTTCTAGCTACAACCCCTCTGATTCACTGCTGCCAGACGTGCCTTTAGCCTTTTAACACATTATTTTGGCTTCACAGCCTGAACTTTGAGGTTTTGGTTTTTCAGTTCTCTAATCATTATGTTCCACAGCAGGCATCTCATTTTCAGCTAAAATATCTAATAATAAAAAAAAGTACACAAGCAGCTCATTTTAAAAGAGAAAAAATAAAAGTTAGCAACAATGGGCTTGTGGCTGTGTGAACCATTCTCTCAGATCAGTCCAGGGAGAAACTCTGAGATAAAAGACAGTAAAACAGAAACGTGAGCTTTAAGAAAGTAATGACAGTAATAATGTACATACATTTCCCTATGATGATAGACAGAGAGATAGCGGTTTTGGCTTTGCCCATTTTTCTGTTGGCTTAGTTAACTGTGTGGATAGATCATTTAATGCCATCATGAGATATTTCAACTCTGTCCTCAACTTTTTGTTTATGTCTTAGTAATATAAAAAAAAAACTACAGACATTCCCACAAGCCTTCTCCTTACTTCTTGTTTGTTGCTAATTAGCAACTTTAAGCATATTTAGAAAGTTAACATGTTAAACTGAGACTGAAGACACTTTTATTCATCGGACATTGTATCGATAAAATGTCAAAATGTGATGTCATAATTACAATAACAAGATAATCAACGTAAACAACAAGCCTAATTTAATTTGGAAGATGTTAAAATCACATTAAAGGTTCTTTTTGTTCAGCACAGTGAAACACGTTCTGCTTTTTTCTCTCCATCATTTTTTGACGATGCAGTTCCTTGGCGCCTCGGAGCTCACTGCTTTCATCGAGGGCTACTTCCTGAAGAACATGGTGCTGCTGATCGAGCTCGACGGCTTCAAGCAGCTGTTATACGAAGCTCCGCCCCCCGAGAGCCCCGCGTCCAGTCCTGGCATCTGCACTGACATCCTCCTTGAGCTGGAGAAAAATCTGGCTGTGCGAATCCGCTCCATCCACCTCTCCACCTCCAAGGGCTCCGTGGTGTGAGAACATCGTCTCCCAGAAGCCCTTCGATCCAGGCACACAGCCATCCATGTAACGCCATTTTCAACGACCTGTGCCCCGCCTATAGACCATATTAACGCGACAGCCCTTTTACTCGTAGGTCATGCTCAGGGAAGCTCAGATGCTGTTCTAATGTTGCACTTCAGCTTCATTGTTGTGAGACGCGTAGGAATTGATATCGAATTTAGCATTTAAAACAAAAGTGAAAATCTGGAGGGACGAGTGGACATATTTATAAGCAGATCATTCGTAGTCATGAACATCCAAGCTAACATTGCAATTTTGTCTTTCCACAAGGTTTATTCGGAAATGTGAACATTAGCAGCAATGTTAGCGGGCTAGGAAATGCTAGGTTAGCTCTTTTGGCTCATCTGCTCCTACATTTGATGCTATCAAATATCTTTGTACCATTCAAGTACCAATTCTTTGGTACTGTTTAGAAACTAAAATCCTTTAATTAGATGTTATTCTAAGATAGCTTACCAATAGTTATGTTAGCTAGCTGTACAGTAATATTTGCAAATGTTAGCTATGGATTTGTTTGTTGTTAACATTAGCTGCAGTCGCTTATCCTCCCAAGTGAGTAACCAAATGTGTTTTGCGACATCACACATGCTGTTATTCTTAGCTAGCTAACATACCAACACTTAGCATGTTAGCTAACTGATCATTTCTAGGTATTTACTTTGTTAGCTGTCAATGCTATACTGAGTTATTAAACATGTTGTTTCAACTTGAATTATAGACAAAATTCCCGTTGAGTTATCACCAATAATTGTCGTTCTCATTAATTGAAAAGCAGTGAAATAGTTGGCTAAGACTTGTCAGATATCAGATATCCTTCATTAATAGCAGTGCGGAAATACAACCTTGAATAGAGCAGTATGACATTTTACAAAGCATTTGAGCTTCTCACCTGAGCTTGATGTTAGCTCAAATTGACTACAGCGTCGCTCATCTGTCCTGGCCCTGAAGACGGGCTGTGGGATTGTTTACGTCAGGGATTCTCTTTAATTCTCCCTCCCCGGGAGTCACTTCTGACATACGTGACAAAGTCAGAGTGAGAACTTTCTCACCTTGCCTCCTAATGGCTCCCATTTATAGCTAAACACCCCTACAACAACAACAACAAAAAAACAGTAAAAAAAAACAAACAAAAAAAAACATAACTGACTTGACCCAGCAGTATCATTTAGACCTAATTGTGATTATCGTATTTCATATAGGCCTAAGAGAAATGCATGAAATACATTCTGTACACCTTTTTTCGCTTAAAAAGGTAGAGTAGAAATTTAACACAAATAAAGCAGCTTTCTCATCATCTATGATATGAGACTTTGGTTTACATTCAACCTCACTTTATGGACAAAGATTAACACATGCCAAAATATAATCCTCCTATACATACAATAAAAGTGACTAGTAGCAACCCCAGGAGACGGACTTTAGGTGGACTCGTTTGAACCTCTTTACTGTCAGTCTGTCTCTTGTTTGTTGGACGCGTTTCACTGTGTTATATCTAAACTGTGTGCAGAGGCCAAACTGATCACAGGAACTTCCACTGAGGCCGACGCTGCAGCGCTGATTCAACTAAAGTCGGCCCACTCAGTGAACTCTATGCTGACAGATGCTTGAAAACACGGATGTCCAACTGGGAAATTAACTCCACGAAAACACTGTTGACTCTTTTTTTGCATGACACCTACTCAACTGAGCTGCCCTGATATTGCTTTTTATGCAGAGCTTACTTCACGGACCACTTTCTCAAAGTTGAAGTAAGGGGAAAACGCTGCTTATTAAAACTTTCTATCCACTGCAGAACTGACTGAGCTGGATTTTTTGGAGATGGATTTGGCAGGGACTTTCTCTTTCAAGGATATTTAAAAGCAAAGTGTAAATACGCCATCGGAGTCATCGTGCTGGTCATTCTTTTTTTTGTAATCTGATGTACAGTATTCTCCCTCACTCGCTTGGCTGATGACACCAGTCTCATTGAATGTGCTCCCTGAACCGTTTGTCCCCGCTCTGTGTCTGTTTATGCAAAAGTTGCATGGTTAATCTGTTTGTTTGAATCCTCTGTTTCTCCTCCGTAGGTGTGCTGTCCGTGTAGATCTGTAGGGCTGAGTATGGTGTTGATCGTTCCAGTTGAAGTTCAATCAGAGGATTTTCCCCTTCAGTTAAGGAGCTATTTCTGAGACATTCCAAATCATCAGGGTCGATTTAAAGAGGCATTTTAAATTCCCCTTTTTTTTTAGGTTCCAGCTACACAGAAGTTCTCAATAACTAATCATTTTTGAAGAGAGGTTCACTCACACATGAACTTTCTAAAAGGGTACAGCTTCAAAGTTAGATTGAGGATGAGGATATTTTTGGAGGAAAAGTCCAAAATGTGAATGCAGCTTGAGGAGCTTAAGGAGTTTGTTGATGCTGAAACATGCAACCAAGTTAATTTTCATCCGTCATCAAATTCCAACGACATCTTTAAACTAAAGCCAAAAAGGGAGGTCAACACTGGAACACTTGAGAGAAGTACCACGTCACACGTGAAAAAAAAAAAAAAATCCCTTTATGTCCAAGTGTGAAGATCACAAATAGAGATTTAAAACAAACAAGAACAAGACAAGTAAACAGAAAGGAGGACAAAGAGGACAATCCAAAACAAGGCAATAAGAAGGAGGTTTGGGGGGGCAGATCAAACTTTGAACACGTCCGAGGCTGTGTCTGAAGTCGCTCACTGTTCACTATATCATAGAGCGCACTATGAAGTGAACTCGCCATTATGTAGTGGTGAGCCTTGTCATACCCTATATAGTCCAATCATTTTATCCCACAATGCATTGGGAAAAGTAGTGTACAGCCGATCGTCACCATCCGAGCAATATATCCCATCATGCATTGCAGTTCCCTGATTTTATTTTATTATTTTTTTTTGCTAGCAGAAAGTGGAGTTTGTCACAGCTGTCAGGCTGACGAGAGGAGCAAACATGATAACAGATAATAAGTCATAGTTAAGGCGTTTTTTACAGAAATCTAGACGTCGTTTTGAGAGAGAGAGTCAAATGTAAATTTGTCCTAACGATAATGAAAGACTAAAGTCAAGAGTCTGTAGGAACAAAAAAATAATAAATAAACTATAATATTGATCCTCGGCCGCTGTTATGCTGCACGTTTAAATTGTGCGACAGCAACAAGCGGTGTCCGATACGTTTTGTTGTTTATTCGAGTAATGAGTGAACTGTATAGTCTAACTCTGTAAAGTGATTAGGGAATGAGTGAGAGATTTGGGACGCAGCCCGAGTGTTGTTCACGTCATTTATGTGCAAATTGGCTCAGGTGTTTTGAGATTTGCCTCCCCTGCAGCTTAAGCACAAATTATGTGTTGTTTCATTTCCTGAAAGCCTGGACACAAATGTCTCTAATTACCTCAGTGCAAACGCATATTCAAAATTGAACCTTTTCTTTCAAATGTTTATCTTTTCCCTACTGACCTGTCCACCAGGTGTGCATTAGATAACACTTACCAGTTGTTTAAAGGACCAAATGCTAAAGTAGATTATTCTACAGCCCTCTTGTTGAAACGATGCATACTAGCCATAAAGGGAATAAATAGTTTCAGCATTAGTGTAAATTCAGGTAAAAATGCCCATAGTGTATTTTATGAATGTAACTAATCTAAAAAAAAAAAAAAGGAAATATTTATGAACTGTGAGAAGTCTCCAAAAAGACGCTTCTCAATAGCTTAAAATGCAAATGTCTCCTCATTCTTTGTGATGTTGATTCGACTGAATCTTAAAAGTAACAGACAAATCTATGACATAAATATTGTAGCACGTATATCATGTAAACATTTGTTCAGGCCAAACAAAGATAAAGCTATAAAAGAGAAACAGTAAAAGCTTCTGTAGATGTAGTCACAGAAAATGAGATATAGATACCTTCCTGCTACTTTATTTTCGTACCTACACACACAGCACATAGCAGCATATATATTTTATTTTTCATTCCACAAATATTTAGTTTTACAAAAGTATAAAAGAGGATTATAAAAAGATGCTTTAAATGTGTGAAATTAAGCAATATTTCCATACAGTAGAGAACACCACAGGGAGTGAAGCTGCAGTATAAATATGAATTTAAAGACTACCCCAAATATAATCATTTAATTAGAGCCCGACCGATATTTTCGGGGGCCGATGCAGATCTCAATATTGCAGAGAAAGCTTTTAATTTATTAAGGCTCATTCTTTTCAACACGTTTTCCTTTATGAATACACGCCCTCGTTTGAATTCAAACGTCCTACTCAAAGGAGAAACATAACGTCAAGATGCAAATCATTTTGTCTCCACGGAGACGAAAAAGGTTCATAATGATGTCAAGCACTTTCTGTGCTAGTGGTACTGTAGCCTCACAAAGGTATCTGAACCGTGAGCTTCATTTAAGTCTTGTTGTTCCTAACAGCAGCTGAATATGGTGTTAGATGATAAATAAGCAAAAAGACTTCCATGTGTTTTTTTTTTTTATATTAGTCTTAATGTTATGACGTTGGGGAGACACTCACGTTAGCTTGCCCCTGTGCTGGCGCTTTGTTTGGAAACTGGCTCAAAGCCGTAGACTTCAGTGTCGGTTCGCATGGCTCTCCTTGTTTAATGTTGTTGAGAATGTGCTTCGTACACCAGCTTCGTCTCCCGAAGACTCTCCCATCACTTTGTCCGAGCGTTTCTTTGCCTGCGTGTATCTGTTCCTGGTAATAAACATGGAAACATGCATGGGATGGTCACTCAAATCCACGGGAGGGGGGAGGGGGGATGACTTTTGCTATGATTTTTCCTTTCATGAGAACATGTATATTGTACAAAATATATATAAATATATTAAATATAAATTATACATGTGAGAAGCAGGGAGGTGGTGGAGTATAACAACAAACAGGAATGTTACACTCGTGCTACACTTTCTGTGGTTCCATGACATGCTTTTGTGGACAGCTAATAAACGACCAGAGTTTAACCAAACGGTGGTCACTTTCTGCTTCCTCACTTCTTCTATCGTCACTTTTTTTGGCCCTCGGGACTCTAAAGGTAACGTGTGTGACACGTAATAAGTAATATCTCTGAAGTTAGTACAGAGTTTAAAACTGTTTTCTGTTTTTAGATCTCAGTCTGTGTGAATGGAGGTGTGCGTTTGGAGAAAAGCAGAGGCTTAGGTATGGTGGAGGTGTCGCCAAACAAGTTTGTTTTGGTTTCATGTTGATGCTCAAGGGCGACATCTACTGGATCAAAAAAGTATTATAAATAAATTGAACAACTTCTGAACAATATGACACAGCATACATGTGAAGCTTTAATGTGAAACATTTCCCTGAATGAAAGTGCTGCTTTACTTTACAAATGTCTTTTCTTGACCAGTGGCCAGAGGGATGTTTTAGACGAGGATGGATGCATTGCAGAGAGACGTCACATCAATGTCTCAAAGTACATTAAAAAAATATTTATTTTATTTTAAATTATCAACAAAAAAATTATAAATTATTAACAGTCATTAGATGGGTACATTAATAAGCAGCCCACCATTCATTTATGCAGTTGCGTGTAGCGCCCTCTGCTGGTGTAACTTGAGGCTGGAGAGTTTCTCTTTACTCAGACACAGAAACATACTTCGGATTATTGTTTAGAGAAATAAACAGAAAATAATAAAGTCATCTGATGCTGCCCATATCTGTCAACCTGACTATCCATTTAACCCTCACTACAGCAACATAAGATGTAAAACAAATAGTAGTGTAATGAACGTGTCCAAACTTTATAGTAGGCCTACACATACAGTATCTGCCTATTGGTGTGCAACGTTTCCTGGTTATTACAAAACTACTCCTGATGCTGTTTGAAAAGTTTCCACTCAGCTGTTCCGCTCAGGTTAAGTTTCGATTCTGCCTCGGAGAAAAGACGCTGCGGAGCTGACGCGTAAAACGAAAGTGAAACTTAAACTGTCAACATCACAAGAGGGAAACAGTCCGGGGATGTTGTGTTCACAGTCACTCTGAGGAGGTGGCCACACAGCGCTCTGACAACTCTTTTAAATCAATCATATCGATTGATTACTTGTGTTGTTTCTCTGACCTGCTGTCAGTCTGCAGACCTTCATGTTGTTTATTGATCAAGTGTTGAACTTCTCTGCACTGATGTATTCCTGGCTCTCCTCCAGATTCAGTACGAGGACCTTTCACGTCAGTAAGTAGACACCATTCAAACTCTCATGAAGATGTGTTTCACTAAATCAGCAATGTTTGTGTCAGCATTTACTCAGGACCTTGTTAGACAATCAGAGTTGTTATTTCCATGTTAACAAAAAGAACTGTGAAGAAGACTAAAATACTACAGGTCTCATTTATCAATATATGAAACAGCAGTTAACCCCAGGTTGCTCTTCCTGCACTGTAAATACACATTAACATTGAGTAAAAGCTTGTATTTTGTTAGGCGCTCTTGACTGATTTACTGTGATGTGTTGTGTTATTTGTTGTGTTTAGAGTCAGATTGATAAATCGACCAGCTGATAATAATCATATTGGCTAATTTTATTTATGCAGGTATGCATCCAAATTTGTTCACCAGTGAAATCAAATTTAATTTTCCGGGTAAACCCCGAGGAAGTTGTTCCCTCACAATAACGTTTAAAGTTAAATTATATAGATTAGGTGGTTATTGCCATTTATGTTGTGCATTTCTTCCAGAGTCAGCTCTACAAACAAGGTAAAAGTATTGAATATATTTTCTGTGTGCCATGGATTATTGATTTTTTTTTCTCTTGTTATGTTCCTGCAACCATTCACACCTAAAAACGTACAGGCTGTGCACAGTAGTTGGCCATTTAGAGTTTAATTGTTCTACACTAGCAGTTATTTTTCACCAGCAGAGGGCGCTATATGCATCACCACTCTCTCAATGTAAAGCAGGGAAGCAGGTACGGTACTTTACATGCAAGTACTTTCCAGTTGAGTGACCATACATTTCATTTGAGGGATCCAGTGGCGAGTCTGCAGGGGCCCTGAACAAAAATTATTTAAGGGCCGCTGCAACCACTTTTGAATCTAGCAGTGTCCCAACGTGCTTCTCTCTTAATTTTTTTCACTGATTTTCATTGAAAAACTTTGGTTTTCACAGGAGTAATACATGGTTTGCTAAACTGGGCAATGAGAGTGAGTATATTTCAGATGGGGCCCCATCAGGGATGTTTGTCACAGCCCTCAGGGGCCCCTAAGTGGTCTCGCACCTCAAGCGGTTGTCTGCCTTGCCTGTCGACAAGCAGAGCCTCTGGAGGGATCAACGTGATAAATGTGTAAATGTATATCTCCACAGATTTCATAGAAAAATATTGGCCATTATCTGACTTTTTCTCTCCAATGTAGATAAAGGTTCCAGCCCCAATACTTCCATATACATCGAGCTCTAGTTGTTTTTTGCTGTCCTGCTACAGCATATGTTGTGGCCTGGTGCTCCTACTAAAAAAAAAAAAAAAATTCCCCTTGTTGGGATGATAAAGAATCTGATCTGATATCAATCTATAAAATCGCTATTTCAGCAAACACTCTCCACTACCTTCAGCCTTAAACAAAGCCGTTTGCCTAGTATGAATGTGCAGGTTCAACAAGGCTTTTTCTACACTGACTTCACTTGTTTTTCTCTTCACAACCAATAAATCTCTCTGGTGTGCAGCAATGACACGGGAAAACAAAACGCTGACCTCAGATCTGTGTAAAATAAACATCTGCTGTACGCAGGACCTTAAAACAATAAACCAAACACGTCTTTCTCGCTCTGTTTTCTTACAAGATGATTGATTTGCTGCTTTTAATCAAATATACAGGTGAGACGGCTGTTCTGCACTGGAAAATGGACTATTGTACCCAAACCAGTCAGCATCTGGATTTCAACATGCCCCCCCCATTTTATTTAAAGAAATGCGCACTGGGCCTCTGGTTGGGCCCCTGGTGGTTCACCCGCCATGGATGACATGTTGGCTTCGTTTCTTGAAGGAGGTTATTTTAAGGTCTTTGTTGGTGTGTCACAGGCATGAGAGGCCTCAGAAACCAACATCTGTCGTGCTGTGTGAACACTTTGCTGCAGACCCTCTCTGCCACCTGGGAGCTAACGGACCTCCTGGAAAAGTAAGAGAACCGTTACATTAAATCTCTCTCCAGTGTGGAAGTGATGCAGACATGAATAAGATAATCTGACGCTCGTTAAATTGCACAAGGTGGGAATCATCGGGTGTTCAAGCAGCCGGTCAAAACGTCCCCCTGCAGCTGAAGAGAGTCCTCTCTGCCATGAGGAGCGCGGCCCCGCAGCACGCCCCCCATAACGACTTCCTCCACAGTCTGGACAGAAACTGCGTCCGACGTAAGAGAACCCTTTGTTTTTTGTTTGTTTTTACAATCCCACAGAAGGCAGGCAGGTCTGTGCCACCCGGCCTCATCTGTACTCTGAAATGCTGCACATTGAAAGACAAGTTTACAGCTTGCACTGTCACCCCTAAAAGAGAAATGCAGGTTACTTTAATATTCATTGAAGGGCAAGTTAGTTAGTCAGCCCAATTATAATATTTAATTAAAGAAAAATAATTAAAGTGAGCGTGGTGTGACAGAATCAGAGACTTGTCGGCCATCTTGCCCAGCCCTCACATGAAGTCTTCTGTTGATGTTTTGCAGTTGGTGTGCAGCATGATGCTGATGAGGTCTTCCTCTCCATCCTGAACTTGATACAACGTCAGATGGACAACAGAGCTCTGGTTGGTTTTTCTTCTTTTTTATAAATATATACGTTTATATTTAAGTGCTTTGTTTAGATCTGTCTCCATTTCTGTCTCTCTGCCAGGTTCTTGAAATCCAAAATCTGTACAAGATTTCTGTGGAGGAGCACCTGCAGTGTTTGAAATGTACCTCTGACCAGACTCAGACCAGCTTCATGCTCAGCTTGCCGCTGTACCTCAAGGACGACCACGATTCTCTGGTGCTTTTTCATTTTCTGTTTTGTTTTTTTTCATTATTTTGAGACTCCCTTAAGAAAAGCAACCACAACAAAAAAATGAATTCAATCTCACAAGTGTTCCTAACAAACATTTTTAAGGAAAGCTGCATGGCGTCTTTCTTCGAGCATCAGGAGCTGAGGGGAAGAGATTGCTGCTACTGTAAACAATGTGGAGAGAAAACTCCATCCAAAAAGGTGAGGCTCGTTTTATAAGCTTCCCATAAAGTCTGAACACACACTGAAACACACGTTTTTCTCTCTCAGGGTGTCAAACTGCTCTCCCTGCCTCGTATCTTGCGCGTGCATCTGAAAAGATTTCGGAATAACGCTGGTATCATCCGGAAACTTGACGACAGGGTTACATTTCCGGAAACAGTTGACTTCTCTGAGATTCTGAAAGAGGCGTTTTCCTCAGACTTCAACCAGGTAAATGTTTTTCCCTTTAAACAAATCTTAAAGTATTAAATCTGTTTATCTTTTGCAGTCAACAAGTTTATTTATTTTTCTCTGTCAGAATGACTGCAGGTACACTCTGTATGCAGTCGTCGTGCACTCTGGGTATGTGATGTCCGGACACTATACTGCCTACGTCCATCACGGGGACAACATGGGCTGGTACTACGCAAATGACCACCACGTAGAGCAGGTACTTCAGATTAGACCAAAGCAGTATCACTTTAATGCTTTTTATTTCTGGTCTGAATCTGTTTAAGAAATACCATTTTTTTTTAGGTAACTGAACGCATCATTATAAATCACAAAACATTGTTTATTGTTTTTTATCTGTTAGTGAGTCTTACTGTAAGTTTGAAAAATAAAGAAAGCGTTTTCTTATGCTTTCTTCAACATGCAGATAATGACGAGGGAATTAGTTTTTCCTATAATAATTAGGATTCTAACTTTCAGGTTTCTTGGGAACAAGTGAAGGCGACATACGGAGGACATTCCAGGTAAAGTTGAAAGGTTTTATATTGCTTTAACCTTTGACCTCTTTCAGGAAGTGTACTTCCTAATACACAGCAGTTCCTGTCATATATGTAAAGACACACATTTTATTAATCCATAAAAGATCCTTACCAAGATTCAAATTTTAAATAAAAAATTTATTGTTTGGTTTCATTCATCTCTCACCTTAAAACATTTGAGAAACCCAACATGCTCTCGACACAAGTAACAAAAACCACGTGACTCTGAGCGCCGTGTTTAAACTAGCAGCAGGATATTATTTAACGTAAGCTTTTTATTAATGACATTAAAAGCCTTAAACGCTCGACTCCCGCTGACATCACACAGCTTTTATCTTCCTACTTGCGGAAACGGCTTTAGATCTTTACACAAAGCCTTATTGTCTTTCCGCGGTGATGATTAGAGACTAAAGGTGGCTGTGTTTTCTCCACGAGAGCTTCCAAACTTTTGAACTCTTAAAACAGAGGAAATCCATCCTGTCTGGGACGTTGTCTTGTCTTTTTGCAGATATTTTCCCCAAACTCTTGTCACGTGTTTTCACTTTTATATCCTGTTTATTGAGCTGAAATTTCTGTCTTGCTACATGTTGGTCGTGCAACTTCTGTCATGTCTCTTTAAATGCTTTTTTTGTTGTTGTTTTTGTTGTTGTTTTTGCAGACAAACAGCATACATGTTAATGTACAGAAGATGTTCGGATGCAGAAAAGCAACAACAAGCCGAGTTCTCCGGCTAAGAAGCAGAAACATAATTCTGGGATCATAGTGCAATATAGAGTTAACATGGGAATATTGAGTAAGTAAAGCTAGCCAAAAGCTAATTTGCTTACTATGATTTATAGTCACTAAAACATTTTAATGGTACATTGTAAATTAATTTATATTTAATTGTTTCTGACCTCAAAACGCTCAATCACAATGTCAGCACAGTAGTTTCCACCGAACACCAGAAGGTGGCGTTGAAGACTCAAAGCGGCGGTGGGTTTTCCCCCTCTCGGACCACACACACAGTGAACACACTGGAACATACTGGGGGGTTGGTTCGACAAGAATGCTTAGCTTCGAAATTCACTGTTTAAGGGGAAATACCTGTTATTGGACTCACTGCTTGTTTTCCTGACAGTGTCCTTTTTAGTAAATGAGTCACAAATGAGGAACAATGAATTCATGTCTTTCCTCAATCGGGCTGCCAAACAACATTAAAAAAAAGAAAGAAAAACACGAAAAAAGCTCCCTCAGCATCTCACTCTCATTTTATGTGCTGCATTTTCTCACAACCTGCAAAACTCATTTATTATAGTGAAACCTGGATTTTGTTCGCTCTCTTTCGATGCATTAAAATGAGCTCCAAATATATGCACTCCAAGGCACTGAGTGTTTTCTATGTTCTTGTTTTGGAAACTAATTTGCAGTCACAGCCAGGGAGCATAAAAGCTCGGTATTGGCTGTCAAAAGAGCCTCTAAAGTTCCCACTCGCTTCGCCAAGAGTCGGGGGACCGTGTGAAATGGTGCCTATGTGCTGCGGAGCGCTGACAGAATGGAACATGTCTGCGCAGTGCCACAGGCAGCCGGCCTCATGCTTAGTCATCTCGCTGCCATGTAGCATGAAGCAGCTTTCTGCACAGGGGGGGATCGTCCTCCCACACACACACACACACACACACAGACCAGAGACCAGGGATGGATGTGCTGTTTTCTGGGTTTCGATTTGAGTCAGAGTCAGCGATATGATTTCGGCGAATATCATTTATAGCGTTTGACGTGAGCTCTCATTTCTCAGCTCTCTGTCGTTGGACTCACTCACGATAACAAAAGTATTGAAATATATCAGATTGTGCCGTCAGTGTCCTCTTCAAAGTCAGTCATTCATAATTGTGTGTAGCATCATTGGTGCATTCGAAGCTCGATCCAAAGGCAACTGGACTTGTCAAGCTTTCAATGTACCGTGACCTGGTTGACTGAGAACCTGCACTGACATTATCGCGGTGCAAATACTTGCTAAGATCCCGCCATTGAAGCGGTCGCTCAGGCAATCCATCCTCACTTTTAATGTCTCCGCCTGCTCCAGCTCCTTCACCGCCAAACACAAAAACAAACTCTCCCGCATTGGGGAATGTTAAATAATCGGTTCACCGAAAACTTACCGTCACTACGATGAAATCAGGAGATCCACGCTGATCACAGATCTAACCGTCTAGCCTGGTCCAGACACTGCCATCAGGCAGACACTACAAAGTCCTTCTGGCACAGAAAAACCACAAAAAAAAACTTTAATTCTCTTTTAAATAACCACTCTGAACAACATTAAATAGTGCCCTTTTATTAGCAGCTGCTGTTTTTAAGTTCAGTCCTCTTTTAACGTCCGTACTTTGTGTTGTTTTTTCTAACATGTTTGTTTCTTGTTTGATTTCTGTCGCTGTTTGGAAACATAATAAAGTTTATCTGCTTGTCTCTGTGCAACACTTCTTATCACCTCATGCTGCAGTGATGTAAAATATAGCTTTCAATAAAATATTACCTTACAAAGGGACCGGCGTGCATGTGCACTTTTACTTTCCATTATGTGATTGTAATGCAGATAACACATCTTGTCTGTAGCTGAGCACACCTTGCGTGCAGGATCGGTGCAGGTGAAGCACACTTGGGAGGCGGTGTAGTTGGACTTCATTTACTTTTCAGGAAATAAGCTGTAAATTGTAGCTGCCAGGTTTATGTAGTGAAGAAAAGAGCAAACATTTTCCCTTCATAAATGTGGTGTCGTCGAAATCTGAAGTTGCTGCACAAGACTGAAAACAAAGCACAGGAAGGAAACGGACAAAAACAGGAATATTAATAAAACCTTTTTTTAACCTGAGTCATCGACCAAAGAGCAGTCAATAAACTCCAGGAAAGTACATTTAAAAATATATTTAAAAAGAAGTTGCTGACAGCTTATTTAAGAGGACGTCCAGTATTTCAGCTGAGCGTCATGAAGACCTCTGGTCTGCATACTGGCTCATATGAGACCTGAGGTCAGATATGTAACATGGAGAGGGCGTGAATAGCTCCAAGAGTCAGCGGCTTCTGGGCGCTAATGGCCTTGCAGTAAGTTTTAATTACGTGTTTGGAGGCTATAGTCCTCCAAGCAGGCGGCCCGGGTTCGAGTCCGACCTGTTGCTCCATTCCCGCAAGTCATTTCCTGATATATGGACTGTCCTGTCTGCATAAAGGCAAAAGTTCAAAAGTAAAAAAACTGAAACCTGAAATTTGCTTCTTAAGCACACTATACAACACCTACTTTCTTCACCATATGTGGCTTTGTCTTTGTAAAGGCACATTTGGTATATACAGCCTCGGTAACCTGACTTTTTGTCCTCATTGTTTACAACTAAATCTCCTCTTTTTGGGGCTTTAATCAATAATTCATGCTGTATGGCCATGTGTGGAGTAGATGTAAGATGACCACCAGTCCAGCTCCACCCTGACATTGAACGCATCACAGACGATGACAATGTAATACGTGACAAAGGTATAGCACACCCGAGAGAGCAGACACATGAAGTCTTTTTTTGGGGCCTGCTTAGTTTCACTTCCAGCACGTGTGACACATGCTGGACGGCTTTGACTCTATTGTTTGAGGCTGAGCTCTGGACCGTGGATGTGGTTACTCAGGCACCTTTATTGCAGATCATAATCAGTGCTATTCAACTCTTTATCAAGGTCAGGTGTTAGCTAGCTAGCCAAGGACACCTTATGTTGTGTTGTTTGGGTATGTCACTTCTCCAGCAGTGAGTGTCTGACACAATAAATCTGTAAAACCACAAAGTGGAGGAATACATGCAGTGTGAAAGACTCGATTGGCACGTAGGCAAAAACAAGCAGCAGGATGATATTCCTCTGGATTCGCAGTGTGGCAACACTTAAACTGTTTTCTTTGGAGAATAAATCAAGATCCACTAATGCTTTTTTAGTCATTGTTGACGTGTGTTTACCAGTTACTAGGTGAGCACACCACTGTGATGCGTCGAGGAGAAAATGGAATTTGGCTATTTGAGAACCACTCTTAAATGTCCCCCCCCCTCCCTTTTCTTTCTTTTTTTAATTTTTTTTATAGCTCGGAGGATTTCACAGGCTTAGATAAATGCTTGTGTCTGCTTTAAAAAGTTTTCAAAAAGTGACAACCAGCCGGCGAGTGTTCCAGCCCCCTCTTGTCTGTTTGATAATTTCATTTTATATCACTTGTCTGAGTTGTTAAGTTACTTTCCCTTTTGCCGCACTGCCATAAAAAGGCAGAGAGCCGTAAAGACAGATGTAATGAAGGAAGCAACAATATAACGAATTCAAAGGTTGATGTGCTTTAATGTTGTGCTTTATTGGTGTCTGCTGGTTGCTCCACTGGAATACACCTTAAAAACGCCAACAGCACTTTGTATTGGTAGATGGTCTCCATATCAAGAAAGCAAACAATCAATCTTATTTGTGTAACGCCAATTTCTGACAAATTATATCTTAAGATACTTTTTTTTAAAAAGCACGTCTGGACACAAATAATCATCTTTAGCACAGCACGAAGCAACATCAGGCAAAGTTACAGGGTCGAGGAAAAACTTCCTTTATGAGGCTGAAATCTCAAAACAGAATCAGACTAATGTTGAGTGTGTGTGTGTGTGTGTGTGTAATGAGATATGATTATTCCAAGTACTGGTCAATGTCAAATGATCCTTTTGTTACATTATAGAGTTAGTGCTGTCTGTGTCATTCAGAAATTTCAGGTTTCGTGTTCTAGTTGTCTTTTCTTTAAAAGGAACCAATTCATGCCCCGTCTCTAAACGGTTCCTCTTTTTATTTATGTGCAGGACAAAGATTGTGAATGGTGGCTCTTCTTGTTTGTGGTCTTCCCCTATGAGATGAGTGTGCACACACTCACTCCCCCCCCCCCCCCCCGCCCCTCCCTATTGATGTCTAAACAGAGACCCTTTAACAAGACCGGTCCTGACTGCCCCTTATACTCTAAGCCTGTGTAACAGCAAATCTGAAGATCTTTTGCCACTCTTAAGTGGCAAGCTAGCTTCAACAGCTATCCTTTGATTACATAATGTTGTTGCTGAATAAAATATTTTCCCTTTTTTTTTTTGTCCAACTTACAGACCTGGTGACCATGGTGAAGTCAGCTTTGTAAATACAAAAAGAAATGACGGCAAATGTCTGCTGCATGACTTGGATTTTCCTCTCCTTTAAAAAAAAAGAAAAAAAAAAAGAAATTGGTAAATCAGATAAAGGAGCACATAACTGAAAAAGGAATCCACATTTTTCATCATAAAAGGAAAGCTCTGCATATTTCAAATGACCCAAATCCAGAAGTAGAAATCTAATTATAGACATCATGGAAGTTTTCTCTTTTATCCAACTTTGATTTGCAACTTGTCTCATTTTATAATTGCTGCTCTCACCTCCATATTTACGTTGTGGCGAGGAAGTTCGAAGCTTTAGGTGTTAACGCATACGTCTGCCCGCCTGTGAAAAACGCCATTGGGATTGCGTCTGGAATTCGTAGAATGAGCGATCATGTTGAGGAAGAGGCCTTATCTTCCCCCCTGTGAGTTGATAAAATTTCCTCTCTGGAGAAGGGGAGTCTGGTCAACACAGATTTTGCCTCTCTTCACATGTTCAAATCGTCCTCCCTGAGATTCTTGGCAGTCGGAGCATAATAAATACAACATCTGCTGGATTTTCTAGGAAAAAGGGATGTCGAGCAGTCACAGAACTAAAAGTGAACAGAAAAGAAAACGTGCGGTTGAAGTTGGGTCTCGTTTGGACTTGAGCTGAGGTTGAGGTTCATTTCTACATTGGGTGATCCTCTTTATAGCAAGTTGTACTGCTAATAAGCGGCTAACGCTACACATCCTCAGAGGTTCCAGCTCAGACGGGTTTGTCAGTATGTTACAGATGTTAGTCCTCACAGGAGGTGAGCGGAGGCCCTGTGGTAATTGCAGTCATGACATGCATGGTTATATGACCTGACGCCCCACCCTTGTCTTCATAGCTCTGTCGTTACCCTTCAGTTAGCGCCTTATCTCGGCTCCTTATCATCAGACTCAGGATCCGTAGAAGATCAGCCGTCATCTCAGATGCTACTCAGGTTACAGGTAGAAACGACTTTACTGACGGGCCGGGCTAACCGCCATTGATGCCTCCTGAGCGAGCTTCTTGCTCTGACATGCTCACCACCACCTCCAAACTGGTGGCTTTTAAACTAACTCCACCAGTTTTTTTATTTTTTTATTTTTATTATTTATGATGTGACACATTTTCATGTTGGTTATGCAGCTGCAGAATCACAATCGATTATCCCTCCAATTAAGCGAGAATTCACTGATGTTGTGACACGTCTGGGGAAGAACTTATCTAAAGAATTATCAGGTGATAATGAATCCTCTTCTTCACATGGCATCCCTCAAATTAAACATCCTCCTTCGCAGGTCTCTCACTATACAGGAATGAATGGAATGGCACCTTGAGGCTAACCACTGCCTCAACGCTCCAGCTCTCAGCTAGTGATAAGCCCACAACAACCTGTTAACTGCTGCAGACATGCACTTCGGCTGTGCTTGTGTATGCATGCCAATCAGTTGCTACATCAGCGCTCCAGTTAATGATTTGTACAGTAGAAGAAAAACCCGACAGGGGTAGAAGTGACAGCGAAACTGGCCTACATGCAAACAATGCATTTTTTTTTTACTTCTCCTTGGTGCACCTTGCAATCTTTAAGAGATTTGACCCACGCTCTGCTGTTCACTCTCTCTTTTAAACTGGGCTGGGCACCTTGAGATGTGAGCTATCCATTGTCAAACCTCTTTAACCTGCTCTCTCCATCTGCCTCTCCTGTTTCCGCACAAAGACTCTCTAATGCCAGGTAGCTGGTGCTGGCATTCCTGTTGCATTCCACCATGGGGAAGTTGCTGGGATCAGGATGAAAAATGCCTGAAACAAAGGCCTACTCTCATTCACAGGGTTTAGGGTTCTGTGGGAAAGTCCAGGCTGGACAGAGGTTGGATGGCAGAGGAATGCGAAGCAGGGCAAAGCCCACACAGCCTCTGCGGCACAGACGCAAAGACACATTGATAAGGCGGAGGTCTTCTTACAGAGAGGAGTCATGAAAGAGGATGAGAGCACATCCCACTTGTATCATGTTTACAGACACTCAAGTTATCTATTCTGCAGACATCATGGGGAAGACTTTAATCAGATGTAGAGGTGGAAGTTTGATCCTTATCCCTTGAAATCTGAATCTCTCTACTCATCTCATCTGTCATTGTTTGTCTTCTAAAGACAGCGAACTATAGAGATATTGCTAACAATTTAGATAACCTGACTTTTCCTGGCAGACCTTCTAAAAAGTGTTTATTTTCTTAAATACAGCATTGCAGCAGGGGGATTGGTGTAATGGTGTTTTTACAAATGCACAAAACTTTTGAAAACTTCCTGAAGAGGCTGCTGCGTGTGTGAATGCAGACACATTTTTCACATTGATTTTACATGGATTCCCCCTTTACAAGACCCCAAATAAAAACTTCTGCATGAAGTTGGGCAACTTCACGTAGCACTGAAGTAAAGGCAAAAATTGTCAACGTAGCGTCGGACTCCATTGCTTAATCTTTCTGTGTGGTAGATTTTTTACGTCATTTCCCGCCTCCTTAGACCCCCAACCCCATTTTATGTGTGAACAATCAACTCATAAAGACTTCAGGGACAGCCTAACTTAAATTTCTAGAAACTCCTGTGAGTGTGAAAGCAGCTAAAGATTAGAAGCGGCAGCAAGCAACAGCTCGGCTTAACCGAGGGCTCGTACAAGAAGCTCGCCAAAAATTCCAGAAATAATAAAATACACCTACCAGCATCACTAAAGCTCCCCCCTATTTTCTGAATTAGTGAGCTCAAGCGTTTCAAATTGGACAGGCTAACTGTGGCCCTTGTTTACGGCCTCTGTGATGAGCTATGTTAACCTGCTAGGACCTAATATCTAGCCAAATTCTTTTAAGCCCATCGAACCATCGCTCAATCGTGAATTATGGCTCTTACAGATATTTCATTTGTAAAGGTATGAAGTCCTTTCTTTTACCCCCTCATGCTGAGGTTAAGTGCCTGACCCTGGTTCACCCTACCTCCCCTGAGTCGTATCTGAAGCTCGGCTTGTAAAGATTTAGAGAGGAATTTACTGTCGGAGCTTTTTTCCTCTTTCCAACAAATGCCGGCAGATTCTTTGCAAAGGAAGCTCTTGAAACTTCTGCTGGCCAGTGAATGATTAGGCTTATATATTTAATAATCAAAGGCTGCAAGTAACTATTTTTGAACCTATAAGCTAAAATTTCCACATTAGCTTATATAAATAAGAGCATGCGAAGGTTCCCGTTGCAGCAGTATACATCCGTTAACTTTCTACTAGCTAAAAACTAGACTGGAGTTATCCTATTCCTGCTCAGCCTGTTAGCATGCTACTATTAGCTCAAAGCTACATACGACGCTGACACACTCGCAGAGCTGTTAGCATGGCTGTGTCCTATTACTTATGTTTGCCTAAATTGCTACATTGAATTTTGAAAATTAAACTCTCTCTTCTCTTTTATTGTTTACACACACACACACACACACACACACACACACACACACACACAGAGTGGCTTACAGTACAATTCTGAATGTATACACAGCAGAAACAATGCTAACCTCAGTGGTTTGCGTCTCGAAAACCACACACAGCACAACAACTTGTAGATGAAAGTAAGACTTGAAGATCTTCTGTCAAACAGGAAGACTTCCTGAGCATTGTCAGTTACAATAGTTTCAGTTAATAATGCTGCAATTTCCACATTTCACACATAACTTGCAGCTTGATTTACCTGTAAACAACGTGCATCTGCGTGTGAATGAATGATGGCACCTCCTGATTCTTTTTTCTCATGAAGATAACATCTCTGCATGAGCACACCTAAACAGTTAAAGCTGCCATTTGTTCATTACTCCGAGCCGTGACGGGCTTCCAGTTCTTGTGATATATATATTATCTCCAGAGTCTATACATGGTGTGTGGTTGTGGGGGCGTTGGATTTGGAGAATGTGGGGAAATGAGAGATCTGTTGCGGCCCACATGCCCCTCCAGATTCTCTGATGTGGCTGCGAGACTTTGCAAGGCCTTCTGGGATAGCACTTACGTAGTCTCCAGAGTCTAGAGAGTGTGTTTTGGGTGTGTGGTTGCTGTAACTTGGTGTTTGTTAGTGTATTTGTACTGAAACAAATCAAAAGGTCTGATATTGTGAGTATCGTTACATATTTAATGTGCAAGGACACAGTTGACAGCTTTCCAAAGAATAAGGGAGTGTCACTTTTTTTTTCTTATAAAAAATATATATAATTGTTCATGACATATATATATGGTTCTTTGAAAAGAAAAAACACCTCAACTTCCTGATGAAGTGGTATCAGTTTAAATTAAACATGGTGGTCAAGCTGAGATAAACAGTGAGCTGTATTATTTGCTATAGCTATAGCGATTGTTGCTATCAGTCTATGATGCATTAGCGGCCACTCTAGTGCATAATAAGTCAAGATGAGGGAATAATGTTAAGGTTATGGAATACTCAATACCATTCTTTATGCTTTCCTGCTTTTTGTTAAGTGATTAAGGCTGCCAGGAGGCCCGGCCCCTCTCATCTGCAGCCTGTTATGGCGGAGAGGGAGGATGACATCATATTGGTCTCG
Source organism: Symphodus melops (assembly GCF_947650265.1). Lineage (NCBI taxonomy): Eukaryota > Metazoa > Chordata > Actinopteri > Labriformes > Labridae > Symphodus > Symphodus melops. The sequence continues at coordinate 3,125,122 of NC_136712.1, forward strand.
GAGCGGCGGCTGGTAATTGGCCCACTCTCCTCCTCCAGCGGCACGGGCCAAACAGAACACACAAGTGGAGCCAGGCAATGTAAGTCAGATGCACCGGGTTTTTCCAGAGTGGCTGGTGGGGCCTCAGTGCAGACTGAGAGCCAAGAGGCCTCGGAGAGGGGTGCAACGGTCCAACTGTAAATGTCAGAAATGAATGAAGGGCCTCAACTCGAAATGAAATCTGATATTAATGCGCCCCAGGCAAGTCTGTTTGATCTGCAGCACAATCCACTGCTGTAGTCGTCTGGATAACTGCGCCTATTCTACATGATATGACACTGCAAAAGCGTTTTCATGTGGAAGATTTGTGAGAACCAGCGTCAGCGAGCTCTCAGCCCACACAAAGTTCCATTACAGAGACTGAACCGCTGCACCTCCAGGCTGCAGAGGAGCCGCAGCCAGTGATTGTTTGTAATACTAAAATAAGTGCACAATTTCTCAGTTCTGCAGAAATTCACATGCCTCGCAATGCGGATGCATTACTGATGTTGGATGATGTAAAGCTCCACAAGGCATTATTCTGAAATTCCTTGCACATGTGAAAAATGGCCAGAGGACGAAACATCTGGAAATTGCATCGAATCTCTGCAGGTTCAGATGTGTGTCTTGTAGAGGAAAATCTCATCAGCGGGACAATAACATGCAGAAACAAGTAATCCAATTATTTTAAAAGCAGCTAATTGGTTGCAGTGGATGTGTGAATGAGACCTGGTTCTACCCTGTGGCCAGCCTCACACACAGCGTCTGAGCTGTTGGATCCCTCTGTTCTAATAAAGCACAGGTTTTATCTTTTATAGAGGCTGCCCAGTCATACCTCCATGTTTCCTGCTATGTGGTGGTTCAAGAGCAAAACAGAGATGTGAGATCGTGTGATTACGCAGGCGCAGGATTACATAAACCCCCCTGTTATCATCGGAAAGAACAGTTGTGAGAACATGTTAGGTGTCTTAAGCCTGTGTGGGAAAACATGCGTTCCTTCAATGTCAAAAGAGGGTGCAGTGCTCGGCGTGTTGGCACGTGCCCGTCCGCCTGTCTGTTGCCCATTGTTGTTTCCCCACATCAGTGACAGATAAATGGGTGTCAGTTGTGAACAGAAGGGCACATTGAGCTCGTAGGTGGTGAGAACATCAGAGTTCCTGTCGCAGCCAAGAAGCAACTCAGCGTCTGTGGGTTAAAAATGGCTGACTGTGCAGAAAACTGCTCTCGCTGAAATGAGTTTTTGAATGCTTTGAGTGTCAGTGCTCTGTCAGGTATGGCTCTGAAATGTGCAGTTAGGCACTGTAATCAGTCAGTGGAGGTGGGTTAACCATGACGACATACATTCCCTTTCAGCGGTTTGTTTCTTAAAGCCCTTCTTTTAAAATACATTGAAATCAAATGAAGTTGTGTTTGAAGTCAAGATGAAACAGCAGTTCGGTCCTCTGAGGTTAAAACAGCACTGTCCTGGGTTCAGAGGTACTGTAGGTTTTAGCTTGCATGGCAAACACAAATTCCAATATCCTTTTAAACTTTTGGTCTTCAACAGCCTGTAAATGAAACTATGGTGTATTTTCCATTTATACACCAAATAACAAGTGACATCCTGCAGCAGTTGGCTCCTCGGCTAAGTCGTATCGTTGGCATCGCACCATATCGTAATCAGAACACTTCGTATTAGTAGCAGCCATGTTGGTTGTTAAAGAAAATGCCTCAGTAGCACTTAAAGTCTCCTTAAATTGGTTAACCATTGGGATTGTCCCAACCTTGAATGGATAACTGGTGAGCAGCGATGCATCTGTCAGGTTTTAATGAAGCATGAGCGAGCCTAATTGTTTGGGCTTAGCCACTTTAGAGTTGGTAGATGCTCCACTATGATCCCCATGTAGTGGCTAACTTCCCCCAATATACCAATTTGGAGGATCAGGATTACGTCACAGCAGTTGCAAAAGAGGAGACCGGACAGATCCCTGGTCTAAAAGAAAACATGTCTTGTAAGTGTTCCTTCATACACAAAAACCACTTGACAAATCTCTGTATTTAATGTTTTGATGACATCAGAGAACAAAACTGTATGCATCAAGAGATAGACGCTGAGTTTCTCCGCAAGACATATGGCCACGTCTGTCCACTTTAACTTTGGCCGTTTAGTGAAATCCTTGGCTAACCGACTGGACAGTGAGTACAGGTCAGGAAACCTCACCCCATTGCTAAAAGTTAGCTTATCACTTAAAAACAACTGGTCTATCACTGTCAAACATTACAGAATAATAATGGAGAAGGCATCCAGATGGTCCATAACTTTCTGATATTTCTATTTCTGACTAACTTTCTGCAACTGGTTGGGCTGTAACACAAAAAAAAATTTAATTATTGAAAAAAAATCTAATTTTAATTCCAGCAGAGCATATTATTGTGGCAAATTCACAAGAGGACTCATCGCTTCCTTAAAAATTGATTTGTTAGCTTAAAGGTAGTTGTGCAATAAGTTTATTGACCTTCAGCTCCCATTCTCAGCTGTATTGTTTCATCAGCAGGAGGAAAAGTGACGATAGGAACTTGGGGAACTTCTGTCTTTACAGTCGCACAGCACATTGTTGATAAGCATTTAGCCAGTGGGAGAAGTCTTCATCAAAGCAACCATGAAATAGCACAGTTTTTGTTGGTGTGAAACCATGCTCTATAATAATAATGACTGAGCAGTTTTACTTCCTCTGATAAGTCATCTGAGGACAGAAAACTTATTTTCAATTGGCGCCTGGCTGAGAGAAATTTTCTCAAAGTGCTGGTTTAAGTTTGAATTTAAATGTGAACTTAAAAAGGATCTTTCATATGTAGCTGCTGCACATTTCCCAGTACATCCTCTCTCCCTCTCAGCTGGTGAGCTGGGCCGAAACTGCACCGGAGGGAGGAAATGATTATAGCATACGGGAATGTGTTATCACTTTCTCCCTCTTGTGCATGCTCTGTCTCTCTCAAGCAGTTGAATGTCATATATTTGTGTTCCTTATCAGTAAGATGAGAAAGAAGCACATTTCACAACTTTGGATGCAAAATGACACGTGTTCATTGCATTTTTAAATTTTTTTTAGATTTGAACGCTTCCTAGTGTCATGTTAAAACGATAAGTCCAGACTGGGCTTGTGCAGAGAAATATCAAATGTCATGTAGGCTGTTGTGTGGCTTGCCTTTCCATCAAACGTCGCTCTTCAGAGGAAGCAGACCCAGCTGTTGTTTGCCATTGATACCTTCGTCGTTCCTCTCTGTTGAACCGCAATAGTCTGCCCCCCCCCCCCCCCCCCCCCCCCCAGCTGCTAGTAGTTCTCTTCATTTTTTAGCCTGTCTGTCTGTCTCATTCTTTCTCTCACAGCGATCTTGAACCTGAACCTGTCATGTTGACTTCTGATTATACACTCAGGTGTTCATTTCAGAGATGTCAACTAGCTAGCAGGAATGAGTAACTGCAGAAGCAGTGAAGACAGACCCTGAGTCATAGAGGTTGTACAACCTTAACTTTGGGCTTTAATTGACTTTTACCCAATGCATTCTCCGACATTGACATTCTGCTGTCAATCTCACATATCGCAGCTGAGCCAGAGACTGCTTGCTGGCTACTGTTATGCTAGGCTATGTAGCAAGGATAAAATGGGGTGACTGGATTTAGATGGAGCTCTGTTATCGTGATGACTCAATATTAAAATCTATGTTTTTTTAAAGACTGAGCAAAATGTGTTTGGTTTGCTCGTTAGAGGCCATAATGAGTGCATTTACATTCTTCAGTATTCGGTAAAGAATTAAGATTTTTCTTTGATTTTCAGAAACTTCTTATTAATTCAGGTATTGCATATAATGTTTTGGCTCACTTATAATTTAAATATGCCCTGTACGTTTGTAAATGTTAGTTGTTGCACACATAATGACTCCAGATTTGTTAAAAGTGTTATTTAATAGCAATCATTCTCTTAAAAAGTCAGGGAAAGCATCTTTTTTTCAGGTATTAGAGGGTCAAGTGCTGGTGAAATGCCAATTCTGGGACTATGTTCTTTAGTTTGGTGTCTTTTTTCAGGGCAGTATGGATGATTTTAAATGTTGTGATGTGGAAAAAAAAGTCTAGCGTCGCTTTTACAAATTACTGAACTTAGGAAACCCAACAGAAAGCAAACGTGTTAAGTCCCCTCCACATCTGAGAACACATCAGCGACTGCAAAGGTGGAGAGAGGAGCCGCACCTTAAAAGCCCTGGCAACTTTTCATGTCGAGCAAACAGCCACATGTGTCAAACTTCTCCTCCCACGCTGAACATTTCACACATTCCTCGAGAATGTTTGCTTTTTTTTTCTTTCTTTTTTTTACCAGGTCATGAGAATGGATCCAACGTTGCATTGTGTGTCTCGTTGGTTCTTGTGCAGTTTTTGGAGAGCGTTCTTGAAGACTGTTTCATCATCTTTCTCTGCACAGTCATCAGTTTTTTTGTTTTTTTTTGTTTGATTGAAACTCTTCCCTTGCTTTCATTTCCTCAGTGACAGTGGGAATCCTGAGCAAGGGCTTGAGCTCTGGCCGTGACTCCAACCATAACATTGCCCCATTACTTCCTGTTATCAACGATTACATAATGTTCGGAAACAAAGACATCCAAGGTTGTCAGGGAAAATTCCATGAAAATAGAATAATAGCATTAACGATATCACTCCCTGTAGGCTGTTCATGTAGGATACACTGTGGTTCTTGCATCCTGTATTAAAACAACTAGTCTACAGCCATGCTAGCATAGTTGTATTTAATCCTTCTATGCTAAATTGCTCACAATGGCTATGCTAACTTGTTTGCATATAACAGATTTGGTCATGTTTACCATCTTGCTTTAGTGCCAGCTCGCTAACATTTGGAAATAAGCAAAATACTTAAAGTGCTGCTGAATCTGATAAAGTCTCTTTGCAGGTGTTTTAAATCCATGAAAAGTCACAAGACAATGAACCTGTCTACCAAGTTTATGACAATACATCCAATAGCTACAAAGATATAAGACATTACACGACTGGATTTTGGCCCCACAGTACATGAAATATCCCGAACTTTATTGTTCATCCTCTTACCTAAAGCTTTGAAATACATTTAATAGGAGTCAGTCCCATAGATGTCAAGACCTTCAATAACCTCGATGTTGTTAAGGAAAAGTCAGATTATTGCCATGAATGATTGGACAAAACTTTGGCCCATTCATTCAGTAGATTTTTCAAAACGTTTCAACAAAATTGGAAAAGCTTGACTCCTTGTTGGTGAAAATGGAAAAGAAAGAGGATTGCCAAAGTCATCAGAAAAAGCTTCTGTATGTCGTAAATTGAAGGTAAATTGTATGCGGAGGTCATCCTCTTAGTTCTATGGACAAATGTGTTGGATTGACACACTATCAGATATTGTCAACCCTACAGCAAACATGGGTTATATGTGTACCACGTAGTACAATGTCCGACAGCTTAGAGGTCACTACAATGGAAAAGGTCCCCATTTTAGACCATGCTGAGGATGCAGAGAAATAGCAGGAACTTAAGCTGAAGTCTCCAGGGACGAGGCCTCGGTCCTGGGAAGCAGTCACCAAGGATCAACTGGTCTATCGCTGCTTCAGGCCGCAGCAGCACAGTGAACCTCCTTCGTTCCCAGCGTGGGCCGGCCCACGGCTGACATCTGAACAACTACTAGAATAAGTCTCGTTCCTCCCAGACTTTCGGTGGGAAGCATTGATGAGTTTCTCTTTGTTGACTCCAGGCGAAGAGGAAAAAGTTTTCTCCTGGGCGATAACTATTATTAACAGCCCTGATAGACTGCTAAACATGCAAGTCCTTGTGGGAACATATTTGGTTGGAGCAAGTGTCATGTTTCCAGTATCGTGAAATGATTTTGTGTGTCTATAGCATGTTGTGTCATGATCAGTGTGATCCTCGTCTCATAGCTCGGGGGGCTCTTGGCTTGCTAACAAAGGCCTGGTATCTGGTTCTGCAAGGTTGGTGTTTGATTAAGACTAATCTCATGGTTTTGATTTCAACTGGTTTTGTCTGGGGAGGAAGTGGAATTGTTCTCTTTCTGTGTTTAAACTAAAGCTCAGCTCGCTCAACTGGATTTCAAGTTCTCTGAGCTGGGAGAGTAATGTGTGAAGGGGAACAGACATGGGAAAAAGCTGACTAAACTGGTTTAGCATGACAAATTACAGGTTTCAATGTTTTTTTATCGTAAACATGAACAGGCATTTTGTGATAAATACATTTATAATTTAAATGAATTTTTTTGTGTGAACATTTTCATTTAAAGTTTGAGTAGTTGTTCCAGTCCCACAGAATGTGTGCTTCGCCTCTTGACACCACATTTATATCTTACGCTAAGCTAGTGTAACAGTGCTTCTCTGTGTGTTGTTTATTATTAGTTTAGGTTGTCTTGCCATTAACTATAACATTACAAATACTTAATTAAATCTACCTTCTGGTGTGGGTAAGTAAAAGCACAGGGACAACTTCTGTTGTGCATCTCGCATACTTTTAATACCCGTCATTGACACACAGACCGAACAACAACAACAGCAAATATACCTCAGTTTTCTGAAAGCATGATCACTCCCCCAACCATCACCATGGGCAACCATAAGGGCAAAGTGCATCATATCAATCAATGTACTCTTGCAATTGGTTTGCAAAGCACAGAATGTAAATAGAAATAAAAAATAAAGATCTATGAAATGAAACGTCAAGAAAATAAATCTCATCTCCATCTTACGCTTGGCAAAAAAACACTCCTGCCTGAAGTGTGTGATTGAACAGAAGCTCAGAAACGGGACGTCAATCTTCTCACCTGTCAGAAAGGATCTGGACACGCCTTTTCTCCCAAATTGTGAAAGTGTGCCTTTAACTTTGCAATCTACAGGAGGGGGCTTGCAACCTTTAAATCAGAGGACAAGGCACTTACTCAGTTGTTTCACATATTCTTGCACTTGTGTGGGAGAGGATTTCAGCAATGCTGCTTGGTATGTGAAATCCCTTGGCATGGTCAGAGACAGGAACGCCCTGCTGGTTACAGATTCAAGCTGATGGTCTGGGCGCCACCATGCAGGTTAGCCCCTCTGCTCCACTGGACCCCCCCCCCCCCCCCCCCCCCCCCCCACCCTCCTCCCTCCACCCAGCCACCCATAACAGGATCAAAGCAGGGCTGGACGTCAGTGGACAGAGGAGGATGATGTTGTCGTCCACCCTTGACTACGCCATCACCACGCATGTTCATATCATGGTATTTCCTGCAGATAGGCTTGGTATGCCTTTTTTTGTTGTTTTTTTTTTTTTTTTTTTATACTTGGGCTATCTGGAATGCCAAATTACACAACATGTGAGGGAAATGTTGGATTTCCCCACCAGCCGAAGTGTTTGCTTGTTTGCATCGCAGACTCTGGTGGTAAGCTTAATGCGAGCCAAAGATTGACCAAAAAATTGCTTGGTGGTTGAAGTGAAGTGGTCGTTTCAGGACTATATCATGCTATATAGGCTTTGCTTCCTGTAATTCACACACTCTTTCTTTGTCTTCTATGCTTAATTGGATAAATATAGTCTGTTTTGTAATGCCATAGTCGGCCAAGAATGCTAGAATGGTTTCAATTTTACGACAAAGTCATTACCTCACAGAAACAATATTTCCCACTCCGACTTCGATCTATTAAACTGACAATACTTCTCAGTCTGCATCTGGCCTGTTTCTCTATCGGGATCATTGTTGTGGCAGGCTACAGCTCTCACGCTATTAACAGGTTGATTTCAAATCCTGTTTTTTAAATGCATGAATTGAGAAATGTGGGACTTCTGAATCCCCCCGCTGAATTTAATCAAGCAACGAGGTGACTCGAGCCAGGAGCTGACTTAGCCTTACAGAGGCCTCTTTATATGGCTGCAGAAGCCGAGGGGCTCCAGGGTTAGCATGCATCACACACAGGAAAACACCAGGCAGCTCCCAGACAGTCGAGGCCCCAGCAGTCCACGTCTGAATCCCTCCCTGCTCGCCGTTTATAAGGAGCATATCGCCCCGCTAGAGCCACTTTCAAAGAGCTTTCCTTCACATTGCGAGGCCCCCCATTTCCTCCCCGCTCTCAGGAGGGAAATGTAAGTGTGCAGGACTGGAAATGTTGCAGAGTCGGAGGGAAGTGAATGGACGAAGAAAGCAATGTTATTTGTGGAACAGGGAGGCCCATTGGCCTAAAATAAACTCACACAAAATGACTTACTGGAAACTGCTCAGTCTTCTGTTGCTGATTAATGCCCCATTTTTCAGCGGGTACAGAGACTGTTTGAGAGAAGGAAATTAAGAGAAAGACTAACTTTTGTTTGATCCAAGGCCGTTTAGTGGCCAGCTGCAAGGCCCTCTGTCTACCCCATGGGATCAGTCTTTCTATTGGACATCCTGTCGCTGATGAATTGTCACTCTTCTCACTTTAAGATCACACAGAGGAAGCAGGACACTGTTGGGACACGCCCACTCATCCTTACCGACCAATCAGCTCGCTCCAGTTGTTGAGCATCCTTTGCACTCAGAAAACCACAGCTGCCACAGGAGCTCCTCCGCCGGAATTTTTGTTTGTGTCCTTCCTTCCCTAATCTCTGACCACACACACTTGTTCGCTTGTGACAGGCAGCCGCTGCCTCTTGGCCCCGACCCAGCCCAGCCCAGCCCAGCCCAGCCCCCCCCCCTCCCCCCCCTCGTCCTCTATACCGCCCTGAGACATCTGTGAGTTGTGAAGCAAATGAACAGGAAAGCTGGGGTAACTTCAGAGTCCTCTGCTGGAACAGAACAAGGGGGCCCCCACAGAAGAGTTATATAACAGTTAGAAATCTTTGCTCACATGAGGAACACGACTCTCTTTTGCAGATGCATGCCGAGCTCTCATACCGTGAACATGCACATTTACATGCATGTTACTTTAGTCTAGAGACTGAAGCAAATTTCATTCTGTCTATCTACGTGATTCTCTTTAGACACGAAGTTTGCTCACTGTGAAATGGAGAGGATGTGATCTCACCCGCTTAAAATCTGACCAATGTCGCTTGCTGCTTATGACTTAATCCAGGCTTCCTCTTTGTGCTTTGTTGCCCTAACAAATCTCCACATGTAGAAAAAAGTATGTTTTCGACGACGTTGGAGAGTGATATTGTGTTTTAAAAAAATCTTGAAAAAAAGGAAATCTCCTAATAGTGCAAATTTCAGGACATTTTTCCAATCCATAAAGTTTTAGCAGATCAATACGACACTTGTAACTGTCAATAGATATGATGCAAAACTCTGTGGCGAGCTAGTTTAAAAGATTTGAACGGGGAAGTAGATGCATTTTACCGACATGATTTGACATTTTATTTGTGAGCCCATTTGTGATTTTAAAGGTTGATTTTGTTAACATTCCCTAAATATACAGCACACAGCAGACATTGTCCTCTGAAGACAAATCAAAATGCAGTTTGAATATTTTATTGAAATGGCAACGTCCTGTGATGAAAAATGAAGCCAATGAAAAAAAAAAAAAAAAAATGCAGTTCCTGGTGTGTCCACTTGAGCCTTACAGGTTCAAGGTTTCTCCAGCTCCACCTCTTTGTTGCGAGGTTGACTTAAACTTAGATAAAATATAAGGAATTGAAGAGTGCCATGCTAGCTTTCCCCCCTTGTTTTAAATAGTCTTTGTCCTCAACTATGCTAAGCTAACGTTCTAATTTTACTCTCCAGTGGAAAATAAATAAATGTATTAGCGTGAAACATTTATCAGTGAAGGCCTTAATGCCTTGTTCTCGCTCTTTATAGAACCTCTTTTGTTTTAAGTGTACCCTCTTCCTCTCCCCTCCTCTGTCTGCTTTTACTCCTGAGTGCATAGCAGAGAATAGGGCAATGTTCTCTGAGGCTCTGGTAGGAGTGAGGGATGCAAGCTGCCGGACGTCAGACTTGTATACAGACTTAATGGAAGAGGGGGGACATGCAGCAGTGACCGGGTCCCAAACTGTGGAAAAGAAACACTCTTGTGTTCATGACCAAGACGACTACAAGCCAGGCCCGGATGTTGCTATCTGTCCCGTCATTGTCTCCTCAAATGTTGGCATTTGGGTTTGAATGATTGCTCTCAGTTTAGCCAAAACATTCCTGAGACAGATTGTGGAAAACACCCTCTTTTTTTTTTTCCCCTGCGATGACTTGACGAGTCTCCATTTGTTTTCAAACCTTGCTGCGTAGTTCAGTGCAAATTAGCTTGTTGCACCACATGGCCTCCAAACACATCTTTAGGATTGATGATGGGAGGTACTCAGGCATCAAGGGAGTAGGACTAAGACATCCAAACAGCGCAATTATGAGATGCTTGGCAGAGAGAACCACAGCAACAGCTTTATCTCAGATATTTTTCTGCACTTGTTCTGGAAAGCACCTTCTTTGCCCACTCCGCCACTCTGCAGTGACAGGCGGCGTTGATGTGTGTCAATCGCAAACAAAGAAGCGCGCTCCACGCTGCTGATAGCCTGACTGAAATAGCGTGTGAAAGAGCCGGAACTCGCGACGATCCGTGAACTCATGTCTGACGCCACTTTTCATGTTTTGGAACGGGTGTTACTGCACTTCCAGGGGGATGTAATCAGTTGATGTGAAAGCATATAGTATGCGACCATGTGATCAACAGAAGCCACTTTATCTACTGCGCCGGCTGAGCTATACGCCAGCCATCACTCAGCGCTGGGAGGAGTGTACACCAGCGTTCACACCACAGCATTCCAGCCATAGCATCCTCTTCTCTACTGTCAGTAAACCCAAACAGCAAGCTTGACTCAGAGCACATGGGCAACCTGTAATCAAGCTTGGCCCTGATACTGGCATGTTAAAGTAAATCCTCTGTTTATTTCCGAGAGAGGCCTCCCTCACGGAGCGACTAACTTGATCTCGCACAGGAAATACACAAGATGATGTTAAGCTTTCGAACGATCCTCAGGATTAGAGATCTTGACTGTCGCCCTCCACCTCTTCTCTCTCTCTCTTTTTTTTTTTTTTTTGTCTCTTTCTCTTGATCTGTGGCAGTCTGCCCATCTCCGGCCCCCTGTGCTCTGGTGGGTTCAGTGGACTGGTATGCAGCAGGAATCTTTGGATCAAGGTGATTTCACGCTCCTCCACGTTTTCCCAGGGCTTTGGGTGCTCTCTTTTACCTCTGTGCAGCCCGGAGTGTGTGATAGCGGCTGACATGTGTTATCATAGGACACATGCTACTAACAGCAGCAGCAGGGTAAGGCTGCGTTATGTGTCTAACACCTCTGTTTCCCTCAAGTGTCATTCTTTGACCGTCTGGTTTGGTCGGCTTCTTTGGCCTCTTGCAGCTACGCCCCACTTTTGGACAAAAACACACTGACGCAGGGATTTGTCAGCCTCACAATGAACAGACAAAGGGATAACACTCCAACATGAAATCTCAATTCTAAGATGAGCCCTCTCAAAAATAAAACCCCCTCCTTTGAAGTAGAACTAATCTTGCTAACCTTGACATTCCCTTTCGAGACAGTTCCCACTCTCACATCACAGTCTGGTCTCATAATAGCTCCACAGTGCTCTTTTCTCTCTCTCTCTCTCTCTCTCTCTCTCAATGAAACTCCATCTCATTCAGCTCTGAAAGGAGGAAGTTGAGTTGTTTCAACAAGAATTTTCTCAGTTCAGTATCTGTCATTCAGCTCTAACAGCCTAACTTAAAATATGCTTACACATAATCGGAAGAAGTAAAATTAGACGTGTTCAACATCTTGCATGTGTCTCGATGCCTTTGATACGAATAAAGCACTTGCAACTGCGCCTTCACACGTCTAAAGTGGTGAGCAAATTCATGACTTCCTGTTCCTCTTCTTCTTTAATCCCACCTATTTCAGATTAGTTCATGTCTTAGAAGAACAAAAAAAAAAAAAACACATCCTGGAGACACCACAAAGACTCTCTGCATCCTCATACTTTCATCCCTTGGCATGCCCGAAAAGGAAGTCCTTTTTGGAAAACTTTTCCCTGGAAAGGGATCAACATGCTGTCCACACCCTTCGGATGAGGATGTGTGCAGCATCAGACCAACTCCCAGGGATCTCAGCTCATGTCACAGGGCTCTGCACTGATTAAAAGAAACAATAAGTAGGCTAATGTATTGAGCTCAAGCAATCAAACATCTACAAACAAGCTATTGTATTGTTATATTGTAGATTAGCTTTTGTGCAAATCAACCGTCTGGTTTTTCTGGCTGTTTAGTTTGACCGATGCAATCCTGTTTCATTAAAAAAAAAAAATGGCTGATTCAGCGGATCATCAGAGCTGTGGCATGCAGCTAGCGTGGCTGAAATGCTGTCAGCTAATGTACGCAGCATTTTATAAAAACATTGATGTTTTAAATACAGTATAACAAACAGAAGTTTAGACCACCATAAGATAAACACACAGTGGCTTCTTTCTGCAGGTGGTTCGCCCATTTGGACGGCTGGGCTGCAGAAGACAGCCGAGCTAGGTAGATGTTGTAGCAGCTAGCTAGCTAGCATTTCTGCAGAATTCAAACATTGTTGCAGCAAAGTTTATTTCATTAATAACTGTTGGTTAGTTTGGTGTTTTTAATTAGTCACCCAAAGTAACAGCGTCTTATTAAATTAATTTACAACTTTGCTTAGATTTTTTTGTTTTAAATAGAGCTGATGTTGATTTCTTCAGATTCTTTCTTACAATAACCGAAACATTAGTCCTATTGTTATTATTACATGGCATGAAATAATTAATCAGGTGACCAACTTTTACAAAAATAATGTATAAATCACAAAGTTTCAGGTTTGGTTTGCTTCTTTCATATCATTTGATTTATCAGAAAATGTAGACATAAATGTAATTTTAAAAAGATAATAAAATGCCGTTTTTAGGATTTTATTTTATTACACAAAAGATAAAACAATGATGACTTGTAAAAGATTAAAAACATTTATATGTTTGTTGTTTTATGAATCATTCAGACGAATCCTTGATATGAATACTTTAATAATCGGCTCAGGCCGCTGACTCTGATATTTTAATGCTGATTCAAGACCGAATTCGTTTCCTCTGTTTGTCTGAGTCAGCACTTATCTTTGCTTCTTGTGTGTAAACCCCTTTCTGGCAAAATACTTTCTTTTGTTATGACGGTTTATTAGCTATTTTAAAAAGGGGAGACTAAAGGCACAATTTATTTTATCCACAAACAACAGAAAGCCTTTACACTTTCTCTGAAAATATATTTCACTTCCATTTGATTAAAAAAGGAAAAAGTGTAAAACAAACAGAACATTCTACAAAGTCAATGTACAATTTTTTTTATATCATATTAGAATTGCTTTCCATTGGTCAGAGTAATGTTTGAACTTGTTTCTGAATGCAGTGACGCATGTTTGTTTTTTTAACCTGTAACTCTAGATACCTGAAGGTGGAATGTGGCCATTATAATCAAAAGATTAATCCTGTACACACAAGTATTTATCTGGACTATTTTACTAAAGAGCACACAATGCATTCTTCCAAAATTAAATAAAACCTTTATCAATGTGATGGTGGATTAAAATAACCTTTTTTTTTGGAAGAGCTTCTTCCCTGTTGGCCATTACCAAAATAAATTCACAACAGCATTTTTATTGAGACAAAACAAGCAAAAAGTGAAGAAAAGGGGAAAACTATATAAATTGTTATTAGTTTTACTTCAATTAAGCAATCCAGTCACTGATTTGACAAAGTTTTCTACATCTAACCAACATGTGCAAACATGGAGGCACTCCTAAATTTGAAGTGGATGGAAAGTGCAAAAGTGGATGGTGCAAGGCAAAAAACACAAATTTACAAAATGTGAGACTCATTTACATTTTGATAAACTCATTTTGTCTCGGTGCTTGCAAAAGGTTTCTCATTGTGCTAATTCCTAAATTGTAGACGTGTTTTAGTTTTGTATTATTTTAATTTCAATGTAAACTTTTTTCTTTTTTGTTTCAAAATAAATGTGTCTCAAAAGCGTTTCACGCTTTGTCATTTTTATTTGCACTTCACAGCCACCATATAAAATATATGAAAAATAGCTACTACTATTAGGCAGCAAAAACACAACTTGTTTCCACGTCTGAAACTTTCAATCACTATAAAGGCACAATTAAAAACGTTTTTAGTCAGACGTCTCACGTCATGGTGTCCGCCTCTTTCAAAGCATTGTTAGGAAAGTAGAGCAGATAATGTTTGAATAATAAATAATAATAAAAAAGGCCGGATATCAAACAAACTATTTCTTGAAGCACAAGCAGTTAACGCAGCGGCTTTTAATTTGAAAGCACCGGCAGGATGTTACATTCCTCGTTTTGTCGGACTTTTTTTAGAGAGCGTAGAAGAAGAAGAAGAAGCTCAGTGAGAGGCAGCAGGACTGGAGCAGTCTCGAGCAGCCTCATGCTTCATCCTGGGCACTTCTCCTCCTCCTGTCCGCTGTCGAGAATATTGTGACAATATTTTTTTGTTGTTAATTCAGCCCAAAACAGATAAAAAAAACAATAAAGGAGAGGAGGAGGAGAAGGAGAGGAGGAGGGGGGGTCGCCAAGTCATGGAGCTTTATTGCCTGGAGTCGGACATAGCCGTGAAAGCCCAGCCTGACCCAAACATCCTCTATGATGACAGAGTGTTGCAAAGTTTATTAACTATTGAGGACAGGTTTTTACCTCAATGCTCGTATTTCCAGCGCGTGCAGAAGGATATTCAGCCTTACATGAGACGGATGGTTGCAGGTTGGATGCACGAGGTTTGTGATTTTTTTTTTTTTTTTAATATGCATTCATGTGCTTACCTTAAATGCTTCAGCTAAGTCATGTCTTTTAGGGGGTTATGAAAGTGTTATTTCACTTCATGGAGAGTTGTCATGGATGTTGACCCATTTGACAATTGAATGAGAGTGACTCACCAAAAGGCGTGGGAGAGTCGGAAATTCCAACACGAAGAAAAACTGAGCTTCAAAGAAATAGCCTAGCTCGATATTTACATTGTTTTGCAGCTCCAAACTTTGCTTTTTATGCGTAGTTGTAAGTTCAGGCTCCAGGTGGGAAGTTAAACTTAATTTACGTGATCGAAAAGTAAACATTTTCCCTGGAAAATAATTTTTATTAATTTTTCTAGAAGTGACTGTAGCTCGCTGCTGCCTCTGCTCCGAGCAGCGTGCATTCTGCAAAACCACTTTAACTTTTTTTTTTTTCAAAGGCTATAAACTCATCCATTTAACTAAATTTTCCTGCTTTTAATGTCGGAAACGATCTTAACAACGTTTTTGAACATTTTGCACACGTTTTCTGGCTTCTACATGTGTTTGATATTTTAAATATTTTTTTCTAAAGCTTGAACAAGGAAGAGGAATTGAATGACAATGTGGGGGGTTTTGCATTGCGACTTCCTATTGAACTCATTTGTTTCTGTTCAGCTTTGACTGTGCAGCAGTTAACTGGTTTAAAGACATGAAAAAATGTGTGATTAAAAAAAAAAATCACAGTTAAAGGCTCCAACATTTCAACTGCTTATACCTGCTTTAACAGCTTTAAGAAAAAGGTGTTGGCTATAGTTGTCTTTCATACGTTTCTGCTTAAAATTAATTTTACATTTTTCTTATTGTGTCTTTCGTTCTAGGTCTGTGAAGAGGAGAAAAGTAATGAAGATGTCTTCCCTTTAGCCATAAATTATTTGGACAGATTTTTAGCCGTGGTGGTCACAAGAAAGAATTATCTGCAGCTTCTGGGGGCTGTGTGCATTTTTCTGGCTTCAAAGTTAAAGGACTGCAGGCCGCTATCAGCAGAGAAACTTTGCATGTACACGGACAACTCCATCACACCACGGGAACTGCTGGTAAGAGCTGGGCTTTCCAAAAGCCCCTATTCATTCATTCATTCATTCATTCAGAGAGAGAGACAGAGAGAGAGACAGAGAGAGAGACAGGACAAACACGATGTCATCTTTTGGGGATGATTTTATAATGCTAATGACTATATTGGTTCCACAGGAAGTGTCCCATTTTCCTTATAAGTGGAGCTGTGCACAACACAGCCACATCCTGTCTTTGGATCCATGTGGACTGAGGGAGCGTGTGATGCCATCTAGTGCCAGTTATGCAGAACAGGATTAGGATATCTCGCTCTACAGGGATCTGTGTTTCATGCAGATAGGGGAGAGTTTTCAGCTCTTCGATCTTCCCGTCCTGCGTGTACGAGAATTTTACAAGACGAGGATATCTCTTCATGGCATTTACAAGAAGAATACCTCTAATCCTTTCCTACTTACACGCAGCTTATTAAACGAATCTTAAGAGCAGCGGGGTCGAGACGATAACTCACTGACTTTGAGCTGTAGATTTTCAGAGCGACCGTTTTTCACCCCAGAACAAACATCGTCATTGTCGGTCACTTCGTTTTCCGTAAAACGTCAGAACATTTTGAAGTGGAAGCCTCGCAACGCAAGCGTACTTAAACCGACCCATGTAAAGTAATAATCTCCCTCCGAGGTCCGAACAAGCTTGTTTATAACGCTTCAATCTGCATCGATGAGTCCTCGTCGTTCAGTCGACTTTGATCCGTTAAAATGGACATCAAACCTCGATGCGTCGACTCTGAGTTTATCTGAAGAAGAGAACGCTGCAGGAAACTTTTAAAGTTGTTCTTGAAGGGGTCAACATTTCTCTGGTTTCAGATTCTGATTGGAGAATTTTTTCTGTTTTTCTCACGTTGCGTCGTACTTTGAGGTCTGAACTTTAAAAGATTTTTGTCCTCGAATCTTTAGATCAGAGGAATAATCATTTAATGCAGCGATAAAGAAAAGCTCCTCTGTTGAGTGAGCGGTGCATGACTCAGCTCGCTGTGTCACCACTAAACCATCTCCGAGTTAAAAGGCTTGCTCTCTCTTCATCCTCCTGCGTCCCCTGCAGCTGCTGAGGGAAATGACATTAAAGCCCACGTGATGCTCCGTGCTGTCGTTAGAGTCCTGGATATCCTGACAGGATGCTCAGAGAAGGCAGCAGGGCGACGGGAGGAAAGACATCTCCTCTTTTGTGAAGAACACTCTGCTGCTTCAGACGGAGGTTTAGAAAGAGGGCGGAGGGGGCAGCTGCACAGGAAAAGAGCTGGTGCATCGACACCACATCACAGCGCTGCCCTGCTCTCTCTCTCAGCACAGGCTACGACAGGTGACGCACCGCTTGGGCAGGAAATTCATGTAAATGTGAAGTTTTGGTCCTGCCAAGGGGCCGTCCCTGCTAATGACTTAGTTTCAGTGTTTACTACGTTTGCTTTTTTCAGTAACACTTCTCCTTAGAGGAAGTTCAAAGTTAACTCATCAGCATTTACTCATCATGAGAACGTTCGCACAGTTCACACGTGAGCTGCCTTTTCTTTGCAGCCGGTGATCGACTCTCTTTAAACTGAGTGCATTTCAGACAAGCTTTAAAGAGGACGTATTATCCTTCTGTTTCACCTTTTCAAACGGTCCCCACCCCCCGTGCTCTAAATGAAACATCTGTGTTTCTGAGCTTTGGTCCAAATATAACATGAATCAAGCAGCAGAGGAGGTGTGTGAGCCTGTAGAAAGCAGCTCTCTCTGAACGCTTCGTTTTGGTGTGTGTGTGTCTCTTTAAATGCAATAAGCCCCGCCCCCTGAGTTGTCCAGGTAGACGTCACTCCTCTGGAGACAAAATCAAAATTGCCGACTTGTGTAAAAGTTTTGCTCTCGACTGGAGGTGGAGTCCATGGGTGGAGAGACCATAGAGGGGATTTTCTTACCAGAATCCAACTTGTGATGTCACAAACTGAGAACATTTAACATTTTTCTGTGTGTGGTAAGACTTAATCAGACCACAAACAAAGGACTGGATGGATTTATTTCTTGTTTTATGGGTCGATAAGAATAAATGTTCAAAAACACTGCAGAAGTGGATTTTTCATCACATGTCGCCTTTAAATGAGCTGCGTGCTTCTCAGATTTTAAGTGGAAGCATCAATCGTTGACTCGGCAATGTGGCGGTGACGTCATCTTTGAGAGGCTTTCTTCAGAGGAACTCTGCAGGAAATGATGCTTCATAATAAATAAATAAATAAATAAGATTGGCTCGGGGGTTTCAGATCTGCTCCTGACGTCATCGGACATCTTGAGCTGGATCTCCAACAGAAAATGAGACGAGTTTTTAAACGAATGAGAGGAAATGTTGATAGAAAATGAAGACGTTCGTGTTCAGATGTTTTTGCAATCGGAGATGATGCGATTCTGCACCCTGAGTGAAATACTCGAGGACTGGATCTGGATCAGAAACACTCATCTTGTGAATCCTCTTGCGTAGTAAAAACGTATTCAGACCGGCTCTCCCTCTAAAATACCTTTTTTAATGATTACTTTGATTATTCCTGAAGTCTCCTCTGAGATTTTTATAAGTTCTGAGAATGCAGATGAGTGTCGACGCTTTTTGGACTCTTTGGAAGTCACAGCTCTGAAAATATGTCAGTTTCTAATGTTTACGTCTTAAACACAATAAATCAGTCGGCATGTTTTGAAGTGAAGCCTTTTTCTTTCTTTCAGGTAACATCCTCTTTGCTATTCTTACTCGCAGGCCAAAACAGGAAAGCGCTGAACCTTTAGAGGAATCGGTGAAAAGATCGAGTCAACACACAGGAAATTAAATCATGAAATGCGTCCACCCTCCCTCGCTTGTGCACGAGCTGCCTGCATGAAGAGTCGGCTCTGTGCTGCCGCCGCTGCTGCCCCATGCAGTTGCAGACTCACTGTAGCTGTTTGAGGCTTGTGACAGGAAGGAAAGGGGGCTTGCTGTCTTATTGGCAGGGCTTCTAAGCGGGGCGAAGCTTGTCACATGCTGGCGATATGAACACAAAGGATGCGAGGAATGAGAAAGGCATGCAGATAATAAGATACAGCAAGGGGCGATAAAGTGGAGAAATGTTACTCTTCTTGCCGAGCCGTTTCCTCTGGGGAAAAAAAAGGCGGGGGGGGGGGCTGTGATCTTTTTCACGGTGGATGTTTAGCACGCCGTTTAACCCTCTTGAGTCTAAACCACCTCTTCTCTGCTCTTTTCTCTTTTTTTTTTTAGGACTGGGAACTGGTCGTGCTGGGCAAGTTGAAGTGGAACATGGCCTCCGTCATCCCCAATGACTTTATAGAGCACATCATACGCAGGCTGCCCCTTCCCAAAGACAAGCTGGCGCTGGTCCGAAAACACACGCAGACGTTCATCGCCCTCTGTGCCACAGGTAACGCAGCGGCAGGCGTGTCCCCCTTTCATGTTGACCTGATTCCTCCCCGGCACGCTCTGGAATATTCCCACACACAAACATTCTCCCACCGTGAGTCATCTGTGACCTCTTTCTTCTCCCTCCTCTCGCTGCTTATCCACTCTCTAGTCTTGTATCTGGCTTTTTTTTTTTTTTTTTTCCCCCACCGCAGCTGCTTGAAGTGGTAATTTCCATACTTCTCTGCTAAGTTCCTGGGAGAACGCCTATCAGAGCTGTGTTTAGATAACCCACATGCAACGTTAGCGATAGCGATTGTATCCCACTGTGTCTTGGTGCTCCATGACTCAGGTGCACCTGATCTCTCTCTCTCTCTCTCTCTCTCTCTCTCTCTCCTCGCCCTCTAATGTTTGTTGACAGGGAAGCGTCCAGGTTTTAAAAGTCCTGCGATCTTCCTCCCTCCTCTTCCTCCTCCTCCTCCTCCCATCTCGGCCTCGTGTCCAAAATAAACTGCAGAAGCACAAACTCAGATGTCCCTTCAAGGCATCTCAGTAGGTGAACTCTAAAGGCATTCCTCTGCGTATACCAGGGATCCCTCCTAATATTTTCATATCCGGGACTGAAACATCACCGCCCTGTCACAAGGCTCTTTGATCGTCCACCTCCTCTAAACTAATCAAATGAAGGGAGTGATACAAAGGAGGTCATTTGAGAACGCCCGTCCAGTCGGGACGTTAACCGCTCGTTTACTGGAGCTCGTTACTGGAACCAAAGGCTCCTGCTTCAGTGACCTTCAAGCCTCGTTTAGCTCCGTTTAAGTGTCACACTTTTTTTATTTATTTTTTTGTAAATTTGGGTGTGTTTCCGTGGTCGTCTCCGCCGCTCATGAGCAGCTGCAGAGAGAGAGAGAGAGAGAGGGAGGCCTGCTGTGGTTGTGCAGTAATGTAAATGTTTGGAGTTTTATATGGAGTTGAGATGTTATTCTCCTCCTATGGACAGCTGCTCCCCGGAGGGAGAAGATGGGCGTGGCGAAGCATGGGTTCAATCAAAGCCATCCTGCCACCACGGCTGGGATACGACTGTGTTCGGGCTACATAACCAGACTCTTCCTTTTTTTTTTTTTTTTAAATGTCTTTGTGCTGAAACCAGAAGAAGCTTTGTGTATTGTCTTCTTGGATGAACCTCCTGAGGCCGTATCCACAAAGCATCCTTAAAAGTATCTCCTTGTCCTCGCTGGCCACGTTTTGGAAAATCTCCTGACTTCAGGACTCTCACATTTTTGGGGAGTTAGTCACTAAAAGCTTCTGTTACAATCAGACAGCTGTGCCTTGTTGATTCAGACTTCTGGGAAATACAAAGTAAATTAACTTTTTTTTTTTTTTTTTTTAAAAGCACACTTTGATGATGACGCCAGTGAGCAAGCTTATCAGCAACTTCAGTTGGAAGTGCTTTCACCGTTTGGTACGACACGTCGGCCTCGCAGACGGCAGGAGTGGAAAGTTGGTGATCAGTCATGAAGGAAGTCTGAAATATGTGAATGTATGACGAATGTTCATATTGTTGCCAACAAGAGTTCAGACGAATCACTGAGCTGAGTCGAGAATGATTCAAAAAAGTGAGGCGCCGGTGACCAAGAGGTGTGCTGGCGCGCCCCGTGTTCGGAGGCTTTGGTCCTCCTGCCCGGGTTCAGGTCCGACCTGATCTCAGACTCTGTCCTGTCTCGACAGTGAAGGCTCAAAAAGCCGACGATTAAATCACAGAGATCTTCTTCTGTCCAAACTGTTAAAACTCAGATGTGTTTCTGTTTCACTGCGGTCTTTATTGACTTTTCATTTGGCTTAACGTGCCTTCCATGTCGAGATGGGACGGAGTCAGAGAGAGAGAGAGAATCAGGAATGACACGCAGGTCGGATTCAAACCTGGGCCGCACGCTCTTGAGTTCTTCAGCACTCTTTTCACAGGACGCGTACATCAACAGTCGCCCCTTCGCTAAAGGTATTAATGTAGCCGTTTGGTTTCCATGGCAACCAAAATAGAAGTCCGACACACCCAATGAAATAGTCTTTTGCTTTTTAATTATTAAAAAAAGGAGGCAAACTTCTGCTCCTCGTCTGAAGAGCGTGACGAAGCTCCATCTTTTAGCTTTTGGTTCATCACGTGACGAGTGGAGTACTTCGGTACTGGACCCGTCTGGAGACCGCTTTTTGAAGGTCTCTGTGTTGTCTCGGACTAAATCAAGACGGGTCAGGATCACCACGGATTGGCTGATTTGTCACGCCTAAAAAAAAAAACCCAAATAACTTCGCTTCATTTGTAGTTTGTTATTCTTATCTCCGTGTTACGGGTGTGTGACACGCCTGCGACACACGAGGTCTCGGCCTCTTTCCAGATCAATAACTGCTCAGATTATCCCTTCCTCTGTGATCGGATCCATCTCACTCCAAACAGGCTCCTCCCACATTGTTCAACATTAAATGTACATTAAATCCCCTGAAGCAGCTGCAGATAAGCGGTCAGATAAGCGAACAAATGAAACAGTCACAAGTTCATAAGAGACATTTATAACTGTGCGTTTGTCGCCATGCCAACAGTGTAGAAGTAGTAAGTGTGGCCCATTCATAAAACGACATCTCAGCCGAGGGGACGGGGTCGACCACGCCCCCTTTTTTCCTTCGCCCTTATGAGTCCTCTCAGATGCTCTGTAAAAAGTTTCTGTGTAAATGTTTGAAGAGGAAACGATTAGCTGGGAACAATGCGTGCCATTTAGGAAGACTCCTGGTGGTCAGAAGAGATTCTTTGGGAGTGCAGCCCTGGGGGATTCCCACTGAGAGAGGAGGAGGAGGAAAAAAAAAAAAAAACACGTGTTGGCTGAAAGGAGATTTATTTATTTTTTTTGTTCACAGCCACATCGTGATCCGTTTAAAAAAAAAAAAAAACATCTTCAGTTTGACAATACCGAGGTATTCTCCCCCCTGTTGTCGCTTCAACCGAAAGACGTGGATTTGCAACGTCGGAGCGAGTGGGCGGATTCCTTCTCTGCTTTTCTAATCAGAGCTTCCAATGGAGGAAAGCGTGCAGGTTCCCACTGCAGCTCCAGACTGTGGGGACGGTGAGGGACGGCTGAGAATGCACCCAGGACAGGAAGGAGT
This sequence comes from Symphodus melops, assembly GCF_947650265.1. Lineage (NCBI taxonomy): Eukaryota > Metazoa > Chordata > Actinopteri > Labriformes > Labridae > Symphodus > Symphodus melops. The sequence continues at coordinate 3,147,547 of NC_136712.1, forward strand.
CCGACGCTTACTCCTCTCAAAAACTTCCGCTGGCCTGATTAGTGTCACAGCAGCAAAACACGACATCCGTTCTGCCGCTGTAGGCCTAAAGCGTCTTCCTCGACTAATTGCACGTTAACACAGTTGTCCTCTCTCTCCTCCCCCAGACGACCGCCTTGCCATGAACCCTCCTTCCATGATCGCCACAGGCAGCATGGGAGCTGCTGTCTGCGGCCTGGAGCTGGACCGCGCTGACCAGAGGCTGAGTCGAGATAACCTGACGGACCTGCTCGCTAAGATCACCAGCACAGAGGTGGTGAGTGCACGGGGAGAGAAATACCTGGCAGGAGTAATCGCTCGCTAGCTTTTAGTGCATTCTTCCTCCTGATATTCATTGCAGCGTCACACGACAGCAGAATAAAAGGCCTTTTAGTAAACAAGCGTGATGCCTTCAGTAGTGGCAGATTGAAGCGATTTACTTGGAGAGAGAGAGAGCAGAGCTTTTGGCTCTCGGCTGTGGAGCCAGACTGCTGCTATAAAGAGCAGCGGCAGAGGGGAATGGCTTCTTCAAACTCAGAGCCCACATTCTTGTGGGTAGGACACATGCAATTTCTTAGCACGGCCGCGACATTAGCTGCGTGCCCCTCCTGGTGGAGGAATATGTTCATAAGAAGCTCGAGAGGCGTCTTTTCCCAGAGCAAAGGCCAGCACACAAACACAAAGTTATTCAAGATGCTTGATTTATTATTATTTTTTTTTTTTACGTTTCCAGTGAACAGAAACGTCTTTGACTTTGTGTTTTTTTGATGATTTTAAGAACACTAATGCGTTGCCTTCTTCGTGCGTTTCCGCTCGTTTGTTTGAGGTGCATTACGGAGCCTGTTGGAGTTAGCTCTGTATCAATGAGCTGCTTTATAGATGAATGAGTAAGTCACATTACATCACCTATCACCGATGCTGTAGGAGGCAGACGGGTGAGATGATTCTCCGTTCTCTTCAGGTGCTGTGGACGAGAGGGAGAGTGAATGAGCCTTCATTGACTTGACTGTGTTATTGAAGCGACGCTTTTTGGGTGTTTCACAGTTTGATTTGATTTCGATTCACGATTTGACTCAGAATCACAAACGATTCTGGATTCATGATTTAAAGCCTGTTTGTGAACGAGTCCATGCTTCAGGATCTTGCTGAGTCAGGTATCTCCTGAGTTAATGAGCTAGCATTAGCACTTAGCAGGGAGCGACTGATTAGCTGAAGAAAATTGATTTTTTTTTAAGTTTTTAATCTATTCAGAATCTCAAAAAAAGGTTATCTCTATGGTTAGCAGCTTTAGCTTGTTGTTACGTTGCCATGGCAACTAGGGCCCCGCATCGTAGCCGTCACAACAGGCGCCCCGACTGCGGCCCATCGGGTTCCAATTATCCGTACATTTCAAAGGAATGTTGGCCTCTTTGCGAGCCGTGCTTCGTTCTGTAAGAGTCCTGCAGCCGGCCCAGCGAGGCGGACCTCCCACATCCTCCTCGCAGACCCGCTGAGGGACGCAGACAGACAGAGAGGATCCAAAAACATCCGGTCCCAATGTCCTATATTCTGTTTTACACCCCAACTCAAAGGGTCAGGGTTCATTAGGTCAAAGCCATTTCCTCTAGACCGCCACATGGGACTGACCGTGCTGTAAACCCAAAGGGGGGCGCGAAGGAGGAAGGGAGTCCAGAGAGTCAGAGCTGCTTTATCTGTTCTCCGAGAGAACCGCAGGCCGCATTTTTTTTTCTTCCTTTCAAGTTCCCTTCAAATTCCTCCTGTGCTCCTGAGACGCGCAGAGACGGCCGTGTCGCTCTCTGCTACGTGGTGTTGTTGGTGTTGCACGGTGCTGGTACTCATTGTTCTGGTCAGGATGCAGACGGGACCACCTACCTCCACACTTATAATTCCCTGCTGCTGGTATTTCATCTTTGTGAGCAAAGCTGTGAAACGACCGGTGCATCAGATGAAATGAAGGACTTTTGTTTTGCATGCTTGTGTCTGCGTTCAGGTGCAGCAACGAAACCTTCTGTTGTCTGATTATTGATTAATGATGTTAAGACTTCTTATTTCTCACTGTAATGTCCAGTGAAGCGACCTAAAGACGTGTCTTAAAGACATAATGTAAATGCTTCAAAGTAAATTACCCTAACTGAGGACCAAAACAGATTTCTAGTTTGTGTATTTTTCTGCTGATTTTTATAGAAAGTTACAAAATTACGTCTTTTTTTCTTTAAAACTTTAGACTTGTGCACCTCCTTAATTTTTTTCTTTATGACACTAAAGACTTTCACGTTAGTATAGTGATGGTTCACTTTTGTACTTAAAGCTTGTGTTGGGAACTTCCAGTTTGTGTTGAGTTTGGCGCCCCCCTGTGGACAAAACCATGGATTTAGTCCTCTTCATGTGAAAAGTCATCAGTTTAGATTTGTGTGTTTGATATCCAGATAAAAAAAACTTCTTTAGAGGAGCTTTAAGGAAAAAGTCAGACTTCTATGATGTTTGCTCTGAAAAAAGAAACTCTTTCATGTGGCGAAGTTGCTTAAAACAAAAGTTAACGAATGAACTTTAACGTCAGCAGAGCTGTAACTCAAGTGTGTGTCTAAAGACGTCTGACTTTTTTTTTTTTTTTCTCAGGACTGTTTGAGAGCCTGCCAGGAGCAAATCGAGCGTGTGCTGGCCACCAGCCTGCAGCAGGGCCAGCAGTGCCGGCAGGAGTCCACAGTCCGGGCTGGCAACAAGGCGAGGGAGCAGCAAGACCAGTCCAGCACCCCCACAGACGTACGGGACGTCAACTTATGAGCCCACCCGACTCAAAACACACACACATCACTCATGCCTGTCGACCAATGGACTGAGAAATTCCAGGGTGGGGGGTGGGTCCGGGGGCTGCCAGTATCAGGATGCCAAATGAGTGATGGTGTGACCATTTATGAACTTTTAGAATATGAGAAAATGTCTAGTTTTTCTCCTTTTATTTTTACCCCCATCCTTTCATGGCTGGGTGTACTTTCATGTAATCCAACAAGCTATTTAAAACAAAAAACGGTAAAAAACTTGATAGTGCCTACGGTCTCCCGGAGCGGAAACCTGAATATATTTTCATACTTGAAAAAAAAAAAAAGAATAATTATATGAAATATGCATATTTCTTTTGATAAAACCTAGTATAAATAAATATAATAAATTTAGCTAGCATTTAGTTGTATTACTCTTTTATCATCTGTAGCCAGCAGTTATAAATTCACAGATGGAGACGAGGTTCGTCCTCAGATCTGACTGCGGCTCGTCTGTGCAGGAAGGTTCCTCCCGCAGTGATTTCAAAGTTAGCAATGCAGTACATAACATTTCAACTGAGCTCATATCCAAGCAGAGGAATGCTACAGTAGCTAGCTGCCCGCTCTGATTATCATACTGTGCACCTGTAGCACTGCTTCCTATTTATGCTGAAAAGTCGAGGCAAGGAGTGGGCTGGGCCTGCTCACACGGGACGGGCTCGAGTGGGCTTTGAGGTTTTGGAGCTACTGTTAGCAACATGTGCTAAACACCGAAGACTTCATCAAGGTCTGGATCTCACTGCTAAATCCACCGTTTGTTAACGGAATCATACGTACATGTACTATAATTCAGATAGGCTTACATTATCATTGTTCTGTGTTTGCTCTCGCTCGTTCCAGAGCAGTTTGCTAAGAAGTTTCTGATGTCACGTTAGTGGAAGGAAAAGGAAGACTTTGTACGTTACGTTAGGTTTGAGAGGAAAATGAACGCAGTTTAAAAGTGGGGGTTTTTTTTGGGGGGGGGGGGGTTATCGAGGAAAAAGATGCGCATGTTGAAGCGAGATATGTCTGGATAGAGTGTTTGATAAGGACAGAGAGAGGGACGATAACTTAAGCTATATAAAGTTTCTGTAGTTGCATGACACTTGAGTGACACACAGGAGGAGGAGGAATAATCCCAGAGGAGATCCGGGGTCTCAGTTTTAGCTCTGCTGCAGTTTCTCCTGTTATCAGTTTGACTTTTTTTTCTTTTGAGAGCAGGCGACATGGAACAATATCGATGCACTTTTAAAAACACACTCCTTAAGATGGGTAAGGGGATAGTGGTTGAGGAGAGTTCAGTGGGTTGTTAGGGTAATTGTTTTAAATTCTCCTTTTAAGTTATTTGATTTTTTTTTTTGATTTTTTTTTTTTTTGGGGCTGGATTCCCATGGGGTGACGCACGTTGTCTTGAAAGCTACGCCCCGATAGCTGAGTAGACGTAGGATAATCGGTGTAATAGTATATATATACTAAGAAAAGCCAAGTCACTTCTCGACTTTGATTCCTTTTTTTTTTTTTTTTTTGATTCAGTGCGATTATTTAACCTTGAACTTGAATTTATTTCTTCTCTTTTTCGCCAAAACCTTCCAATAGATGTTTAAAGAGTTCGACACATTCTGTCTCCATAATATGCTTTCTCCTTGTTTCGCTCCTTCGATGTAATCTGCTCTCTGATCTGAAGTTCGAGGAGTCTTCTCCGTCGTAGGTTTTTTTTTGGGGGGGGGGTTTACATTGTGGGAAATTGTGACTGTATACAACCGATTTCCTCCGGAAGCAGAAGTGCTACAAATCCTCTTTAAATGTTAATGAACAGAAATCGTTTCTCTACATCTTCTCTTGTGCAAAAGCCAAATGTTTTTTCCCAACAACAACAAAAAAAGCTTTAAACGGAAAACAAGTTTCTGCTTTTTAAGGGTTTGTGTGTAATTCAAAAGAAATAATTCCAAAGTGAGAAAACTCGATTATACACATCAGTCTGTTGCTGCTATGAAGCTTTTTTTCTTTTCTAGTCTTACACAAAGATGCCTTATTGTGATTCACTTGTGTGCTGCTATATTATGAAATGTTGGATATGTAACAAGTCTTTTTTTTTTTTGCTTCTCTGTTGTACGTGTACTGGAGGAAACGTCACAGTTTGGTGCGGGACTAGAAGTACTTTGTGTTTATTGATCTTTTTTGATTAGCATGTTTTACTCTTTTTTTGTTTTTGTTTGTTTGATTCATTTGTATCTTTATAATCTATCATATTCTTGCTGCTTCTTTATGTTTGTGTACCTCAGGTTTAATTTGGATGGATAGAGCGAGAGCCCAACTCGCATTACCTCATCAAAACTTCACACCACACACACACACATTTTGTTTTCACTCTGAATTTGTTGGACGGGTTTCTTTTTTTTTTTTTTTTTCTGTCTGGATGAGAGGAAAGACGGTGCTTCTTCTTTTCTGTAAATCAAAACAAAGTCTTCCACTGTGCATTCATACGTGCCTAGACTTTAAGAATAGGTTATTTCATATAAGTCAAAAAACAGACTGTGCTGTACGTTATACACGTATCAAAAAGACAAAAAAAAGATTTTTTTTTTCTCTTGGGAGTTTCATCAGCATGTTTCGATAAGTTCATTGGAGAAAAATGAAATGTTTGATTTTTGAGGTACCCATTTAGTCGACTTTTAAACCACAGGAATGTTTTGTCATTGTTCAGTGTGGTTGTTATTCAGATCTCCTCTCCCACTACCCCCACCTGCAACCACACAGCGTACCTCAAATATTTCATCAATAAAATTGGCCAAAATCATCAGACTTCTTTATCATTATTATTATTCCTCTGCTACTGTGCAGACTAGTCATTCATTGAATTGTGCCTTTAAACTGTCTGTGAAGTTTCTTCTACCACTAGAGGGCGACTGAACCAAGAAAAGATATACTGCTGTCACAACCGTAGACTGTAAAAATCACAACTAAACACAAGCTAAGGCAAGACAAGAAAGAAAAGAACAAGAAGTTCACAAAGTCCTTGACAAAAACATCAAGGACAAATGAAACCCAGTTTATCCAAGCTTTATACCATGAATTACGAGGATGTAAGTTATTGCTCCACATAAACATTTAAGAAAATAATACACAAAGATGTCCACAGATGGAAAAACCTTAAACTCATTTCATATAAAAGGCTTTCTCCATGAAGGTTTTAAAACAACACTTACCTCTGTAATTTCTTAATAGTAATCCGAGTAGAAAAAATACCAGTATTACAAAAAAGTTGGGCAAAGAGTGCAGTAATTCTGAATACAATTCATTAAAAAAAACAATGTAATGTTGAGGTTATAAGGAAAGATGACACTTGATGGAATAAATAAAGAGAAGTAACAAACTCAGGGATATACATAAGCACACGCTAAGAGTTAATAAAAGTTTATCATTAATTATTTGCATGACATAATGCTAATATTCCTGGTTTTTTGGTCGTATTTACCATAGACTGTAAAAATAATATTTATTAAATTAAATTAAATTAGTATTTAATTAGTATTTACTTCGCTTCGGAGCGTAAAGGTTTACGTCACATGATGCGTGATGACGCAATCGGCTGCGCACGAACCAACGAGGAAGTAGCCTCGACAACTGCTGCTGAAAATGTTTACATTCAGTTTGACGCTCGTGCGACAGTAAGTGACTATTATTTTTGAGTTGAAACTGTTATTTGTATGCGTTTGTTCACATACTTTAAAATACAGTCATTTATTATTTGTTTTGTTTCACGTAAAACAGTTTTGGTGTCGTAACGAAGCAACGTCTGTTTGTGCTAAGCTACCTAAACATTTAAACACGTGTATCCTTAACTTGTTTTTTACATGTTTAACACACTGAGACTGATTCATTGTCATTGCTGTGTTTTTACACAGTGGAGAAACACAGTACAACAGGGACAAGCTTCTTCAAGGTACGTCATTAATAACACGTGTATGATCATATAACCACCACAGATCTGTCATTACATCCTGTGTGTGTGTGTGTGTGTGTGTGTGTGTGTGTGTGTGTGTGTTTGTTTGTTTTTGAAGGACAAGGTGTGGACACGTCCTTATCAGAGACAGGTGTGACACAGGGCGAGGCGGTGGGAAGATACCTCAAAGACATCCCATTCAACCACGTGTTCGTCAGTAACCTTCAACGAGCAGTACAGGTGAGACTAAAGATGTGTGCCAAATAAATAAATCCTGAAACCACCCAGCAAGGCAGTAATGTTTACGTAAAAATGAATGAACGGACGACTTGACTATGACAAAAGTACCAGAGTGGGTCACAAACATTGATTTAAAGACACCAACTGTGTGTACGTACATGGAGGGTTTTGGGGCGGCTGTCGTTCAGTCTGTAGGGACTCGGGTTTGAGAACCGGAGGGTAGAAGTTGGTCTGGTTGCTGCACAGCTGCCAGGTCACTTCTAAGACTACCGTCCAGGTTCCCCTTGAGCCAAGCACTGAACCCCCAACTGCTGTGGTGCGCTCCCTGTGTAGCAGTGCGTCTCTGCACTGATGCATGTCGACACGTCCTGTTTGTGCGTGTGTGTGATTCAGGCCTGTTTCCCCTCAGGGTTAATACAATCAGTAAGATGAACATCAACATTACATTAAAAATGATGCTGTTTTAGAACAGCCTCTGGTCGTGCAGATTGCACCACCACGCGGTATTAATGAGACTAATGTCACGACTGCCTTCAGGCGCTTTGAGTCATTCTGAGCGTTTCTGACATCACTGACGTTACATGTTTCCGTTTGGCTCAGAGGTCATCTGTATAGAAGGGAATCTGTTGAGTGTTGAATATGAGCTGCTTTTTACTCTTCCTCCCATCAGGAGCAAATAACTGCATCAAAGCAGCCTCGTTGTCCCTCTTGTTCTCTTCTGAGTGTGGAGAAAAGATGGAAGAACAGGATGCATTTGAAAAGACTTTCTCCGCCCGAATGTGAAATAGTTGTGTGAGCACTCGTGTCTCTGCGGTCTCTGACGACTTTTAGGTTTGAGCGCGGCAGATTCTTTATGCGTTTTCAAATGTTGAGAGTCAGTCATTTCCAGTGTTCATTTCCTCTGTTAGACGGCTGAGCTCATCCTGAGGAACAACACTCACTGCTCTGGCATGAAGATGGTTCTGGAGCCGTTACTCAGAGAGAGGGTGAGACCTGTTGGTTTTTCAGTTCTCCTTCAAAGTTTAAAGAAGTCGTCTGATCTGTTTTTGTTTTTTTGAGAAGTCTAAGTGGTGGTTGTTTTTGTAAACGCAGGGCTTTGGTGTTTGCGAAGGACGTCCTAAAGAGGACTTGAAGAACATGGCCAACGCCTCTGGCCAGTCGTGTCGGGATTTCACGCCTCCTGGAGGAGAGACTTTAGACCAGGTGAGTCAGCCACCATGAAAAACACTCGGTCAGGAGAGCGTAGCTTGTGCAACAGCGCCCTGCTGTGCTCACTTTTAGGTACTGCATTTAAAAACTCCTTCTAATTGCCAACGTCACTGTTGCTGACTTTGTTTTTTTTATTGCATACAAAAAAAAGTGTGACAAACCGAGATGCTAATCAGTGCAAACAAGGAGACCTGCGTAACCTGTGAGCATGAACAGATTTGTCCGATTAATAAATCAATACAAAAGATAAAAGATAAATGCGAGAACTCACCGAAACATATTTTTTTGTTGGACATTTTTGCTTGATATGCAAATAGATCGAGTTATTAAATCACTTTTATCCAACTAAAAAGATGTGAAAACTACAAAAAGTCTTGTCTGTCGGTCCGTGCGCACACTCAGACCGGCTTAGCTTAACAATATTCTTCTGGTTGAACCTTCACCTCTGAGCTCTGGCTCGATGTCACATTACTTCCAGGTGAGGCTGCGCTTCAAAAAATTCCTCAAAGTCCTTTTCAAACAAATGTCGGAGGAGCACAGCTGGTCCGATCCGGATGCTTCTGCAGGATCGTCAGAAGCCGCGAACGGAGCCTCAGCTGCCGCCTCGGAGCTTGCACCTGGGGGTTCGGCAGACGACGGCCTCCAGGGAGTGTCGGTCCACGCTCTGGTCGTGAGTCACGGCGCTTACATCCGCGTAGCCAACAAACACCTGGTGGAGGACTTGGACAGCTCTCTGCCGGCGGGGGTGAGGTTGTCCCAGCTGTTCGCACCCTGTCCAAACACTGGAATCACCCGTTTCGTCCTCACTTTGAGCCGGCCTGAGTCTGGCGCGCCCGTCCTCACCGCTGTTCGCTGCGTCTTTACGAACAGGAAGAATCACCTGGATGACCTCCAAGCTGCTGAATAATGTCGAGGAAAAGATGAGGGATGGAAACGTTGAGTTCGCGTACAGTACACCAAAACAAACAAACTCCATACATCAATGCACAGGGTAAAAGATGCTCACAAATCAGTCGTGCTTGAATGTTGATAGTGAGTCAAAATCAAACACTCCTCATCCTCAGCTGGAGTCCAGTATGCACTTATTTCATACTCTACTTTTTAATGTTGTGTGTTTTAATCACCTCTTTTATCATCTTATACCAAAGTCTGAACTTATGACGCTGTGTCGTCGTGTGTGTGTGTGTGTGGGGGGGGGGGATTTCTCATTGTTGTGTGTCTGCTCATTTAACTCGTGCAATACAACAAGGAAACACTTAATCACTTTTATAGGCGGTGTAAGATAATGCAGCGTTGTTCTCGTAAAAAATACTGCAAAGAGACATGCGTGGCGTTTGTGTTTGTTCCTCGCGTGCTGCATATTCCTGAGTGTTTATTTGAGGCCTCTCAGTGTTAAGTTGAAGTGCTTTATCTCTTTCTATTTTTAGTTTCATCCCCCCCCCCCCCTCGGCTGAACGGCTGAGCCTTGAAGCTCGTCACGGCCTGAATAATTCTAAAAAAGATGTGATCTTTTAATTCTAAAACTTTAAGGGGGGAAAGAAGAAGAAGAAGCTAAAAATACAACAAAGGCATTTCACTGTTTTGAACAAAGGGAGGAAACGTCAGGATGATTGTGTGACAGCGTCGTGCGTGTGCAGAAGCTGTTTGAGGCCTGTCGTTGTGACGAGTACACGTGGAGTCTCCTGTCATCTCCAGTTGAGTGCTGCTTATTGGACTTTGTGCAATATAACGTAACAATGCTGACGTATTTTGTTGGAGGGCGTTTTTTTTGTGTGTGTGTCACTTTGTTGAAGAAAAAAAGCTGCAAGACAATATTTTTTTCTTTTTTTTTTTTTCTTGTCTGGTCATGTAAGGCATCAGAGCAGCAGCGTTTGAGCCGCAGTGATCTAGTTGTTAATGACTTCCTGTCAACACAAAGGGATGAACTTATGCAGATAAATAACTAAATGTATCGTACGAGAGGTAGCTGCTAACGTAGCTGGGGGGGTTTTCAATCATGGCTGACCTGTAATTTCAGGGGGCGGGGCTTTGGTTAAGGTGCCTGATGGGCAGAAGCACTGGTCGCAGGTTCGACGTCCTGGGGTTGTTCTTGTGCTGCCCAAAATACAGTCTGTCAATGAGACAAAGTTTTTTCTTCCATTTTGACAGTAAAAAGCAGAACTCAGTTTTCTGAAGCAGGTGTGTCAGAGAGGAACGTCTCCAGCAATACTGCACTCATGCATTTGTTCAGTATCGACATCACATACTGACGTCTGTTTGCAAAACAGCAACAACAAATGACCCAATATAGCGTGCATGTGCATAGGACATCTAGTTTTGTTGCCGTGGTAACAAACGCTGGCTTCCATAATGATGAAACTGAAGGTGTCGTGGCAGCTCTGTGCACAGACTTGAAGCCACCGCTGCTTCACTCCGTTCTCCAGTTTGGCTGCTGACTTACTGGAGTGTCTTTGGACTGTTGAAGTATAAAATAAAATCTGCACATGTCAACCTTTACAGCTTGAGTAACACAAAATGTATTTTAGAGAAATAAACTCGGAAACGACTCGGCTGAAAATCTTGTCTCTTTATGTAAATACAACGTAAACGTGCAGGATATTAAGCAAACGAGTGTTAACGTTTTTATTTCTGTCGGTGTTGAACATGTTGGTGACTTCCTGTTTCTGAAGGAGCATAAATGACACAAAACACATTTTATGTTTCCTTTGTTTATTTTGTCCCAAATTCCAGCAACACTTTTTCTACAAGTCCAACTCATACATTCAAAGACAATCCATGTTCTCTTTCTGTACATCTTTGAGTAAATCTTTCTCATAAATACCATAAATAACAAGAAAGGAATGGAATTAAATAAATAAATACTCTTTGGGACTGGATGTCATGTGATAGTTGATGGTGCCCGGCACCTGTAACAAATGTCAGAGTTCAGATTTGATATCAAGATTACTGCTCTGTAAAGGTGATTTACCCTGTACTTATATTCCTTCAAGTCATGAATTACACTGTACAAATACAGACACATTAACAAATACGACTATTCTCTATCCAACTCTGTGAGATAAGGACTTAAAAAAAACAAGAAAAACTCGACTAAATGCTGCTCTTTAAGTATATTCATGTGGTGACTGACTTCCCTAAGGGTCACTTCACAAGTGAGGGTTTCTCAGACCAGCTGTAAAAAAACCTCAAAGGTAAAGAGAGCACATACACCAAACAAAAGACACAATAAAAGACTTACCCTAGTGTTGGGATTATTAGTTTCTACGCCCTCGTTTACTGTTCAGATAAAAGTTGGACAATGTCATGAAAATAATTTATGTAGGTGCACAACTTAAATAATAATAATAATAACTCAAATAAATCAACTTTGATATACCTCTAAAACTCTGCTTCAGGGTCAGATTTCAGTCCTGTATGAAAAACATTTACGCTAATTTAATTTGTTTAATTTTTAATTAAATGAACCAGAAATTAATGTGAACATCAATCTGATACAAAAGCAGAAGATGTACAAACACTATGAGCAAAAAGAGACTAACAGTTTGTAAATATTGTGTACAAACTCAGGTTTTTTTTTTTTTTGAGTGGGAGATAAGAATGAAATACCTAAATGGTCTACTCTAATTATTTATTTTTTAAATAACTGGTATAAAGGCCTGTTTCCCCTCATATCATATCAAACATAAAGTAAAACTTGGATTCCCTCAGATTAGGAGCCCTGTTTGATATTTAAATCACCCCATGGTTCCGGAGCTCCGGGGGCTGCCCTGGTTGAAAGAGAGCACGTTCATGGGATCGTCGATGGACGGAACCAGCGCCGTCTCCCGGGACACGTTGCGCACATCATCTCCGGCCTCGAACTCCAGCTCCAGCTCCAGCTCCAAGTCCGCATCGTCCTCCGGCACGGCCCGGGAGTCCGAACCCTCCTCGGTCCTGCCAACGAGTACGTTGAGCGGGTCTGTGGGATCCACCACCCGGTTCCTCTTCTCCCTGAGCAGGAGGCGCTCCAGCGGGACCGTGTTCTTCCGGGGCAGGAAGATGGAGGTCTGCGGAAGGTTCTGGCCCGCCGAGAACACCTGCCGAGAGCCCTCCAGGTTGAAGAGGATGCCGGTCCTGCTGGAGTAGTACACGTCCCGGTTGTTCTCCAGAAGCTTGTGGTTGAACAGACACTCGTCCCTGAGGCAGATGGGCTGAAAGAAAGTAAGCAGAGAGATAGAACTTTTAAATGATTGAGTTTAATTTAGCACAGACACAGAAAAAAACAACTCAAATACAAAATGTTTAGAAAGAGAGATTTTATGAATGTTTGTGAAAAAGAAAATGTACAGACATGCAAGAAGTGTGTTAATCTTGTAGGTTGTTGTTATCATCTCCATATAGGTACATCCGCTGTTATGACGGTATCCATGCGTAAAGAAGCTTCTTTTCACTGAGAACTTCCAGATCGTTTCTCTTCCCATTTGTTCGTCTTTAGAAAGTACATTTCCTACAAAAGCGGCAATCTTGCAAATTAAAATGTTAAAAATTGTTAAGGATGAGATCATTTCTTTATTTTTACGGTGGGAATTTGTACGTTTCTCAGATCTTTTTTTTTCTTCCTTTTTTTTTGCTCGATCATTTTTCTCTGCTTTTAAGGGACAAGTCTATCAAAAAGCTAAACTTCTGGAGTTCATTTTGTCGCTGTTGACATTTGCTTTACTTGGTTGTCAATAAAATCATAGAAAAGGAAAACTAATGCACCAGTTGTCGCTGTCATTTTTGTGCGTAAAAAGGCGTAACTGGATAGAAAGCTTTGCGTAAACGTCCCAAATCAGAATACAAAATAAACATTTTTTTGATCAGTTCATTAAAATATGTCAATCAGCGGAAACGAGCAAACAAGAGTTAACTGAACTGATTCAGACATCATGAAACTTTACCTAAAAAAAGAACACTTTCTAGAAAGCGTTTTTATAAACTCTCTTCAAGGCTGCCAAACTCCAGTCACACAGAATCAAAGGTTTATGACAGTTTATAGATTTTTTTTCTTACAGAGCTGAATGGGTTTCCCTCCAAATCCATACACAGGTAACGGCTACTCTTGACTCCCAGGATGGCCATGCGCTCTCTCGTTTCTGCTTTCAGTAAAATCACACCTGCAGGAAAGAAGAGATGATTAAAATTAAGATTGTATGCCAACAATACAAACATCAACTGGGTATTTCTGAAAAAGAGGAAAACGCATCTTACTGTATGAACTCCTGACGGTGGTTTTGCGCACGGTGCCATCTAATCTGATCTCCAAGTAGAAGTTGTTATGGTCAGTGGATGTCTGCAGGTGGACATATCTCCTCGGGTTCCCCCAGTTGGATCCAACCAGCGGTGAGTGGTTCGGGGCCGTTTCCCCGAGAGGAAGCCCCTGCATGACAGCGAGGAAGAGCGCCAGCACAGTGTCCCTCATCCCCAGTCTCCTGTTGACGTCCATTCTGCAGCAAAAAAACTCCGACGCTTTCCTCTGCGAGCTGCTGGAAGTTTTCAGATGCTCTGTTGTCCCAAAGTTTGGAGACAGTTCCTATTTAAAGCCCCCCGAGTGCCACTCCTGCTCACATCCTTTGGGTTAAAAAAGAAACTCGCCCCCAAAGCAGATGTGCGGGTTTGCTGCAGCGGAAGGGCCACTTCCACCTCTGTCTGTTTACCCCGATGCTCTTGGTCAGACAGGGCTCTTATTTTTGGTGAAACGTCTTGACTCATTCACCTTTAACTCAGACTATTTCCTAATGGTCCACAGTCCGCAATTTCAGTTTTTTGTTGTGTGTCGCATGGTGTATTGAGCAAGAAAACAAAAAGCAAAACAAACACGTAGACGCGTTTGAAAAACAAAATACAAGGCTAATAAATGTGCTTCCGGTTCGTTTAAGATCTAATATCAGAATGCCAAAATATATCAAATGACTTCCAGTTTTGTCCAACCAAGGTTGACTAAAAACTAAATGTTTAGGCACTATTTGTAGGTAGTTCCGTTTGCAGCTTTTACGCACCAAATCAACATGATAAAAATGTCGCCAGCAGAGGGAGCCACCTGCTTGTTCAGTTCTGTTCCACTGGGAGACTCAGTGAATTAGCTTTTGAAACTATTTCTGGGTGAAGTAGATTCAGCATGTCTCTTTAAACTGAAGACTAGTGTAAGAGAAGCCTCTTAAACATATACATTCTGTCTCATAAGCCTCTTATAGCTGTAGAAAAACACACTTTAGTAGCTTAAAGTGTTTTATGAAACTTTATACTTATCAGGTTACTTTCAGTTGTAAAAGAAAAATATAGAATTCAATGCATTTTGAGACACTCACACAAGGCAGTGTGTAGTTGTTGCCTCTTGAACTATCTCCGGTGTTTTGATGGTATGACATGACAGATTTCCACTCTCAACTTCTCAGACGGTTTCTATGTATTTAGTTTTTATGGTCCAAATTGTAAAAAAAATAAATAAATAATCAGTTTTGATTTTCTGACTCATAAAAGTTATGTATTAACTGGGTGCTCGACTAAGGATGATTTGTTGTTTGGTAGACACAAAATCAGGTTTAGGTTGTTTTTTTTAAATGGTGATTCAGTAACCAATAGGTGATGTCACTGAGGCTGATCCATGATTTATGAAGTCTATGGTTTAGTCTTCTGGACAAAATTGGTCATAAGTCATTGAAGTAACTCAAGCTAGCTGCATGTTGAGCAGCTAGCAAAGTATCATGCTCATGATTACATATTGATGCATCATTGTCAACTCTTACAAGAATATAAGTTTACTGCACAGGCTACACTTAAAGCTCCAGTGAGGAGTTATTAGCTGTTTATGAAACAGACTCACATTGAAACTGATTGTCTCTGTTTGACCTACAAAAGCAAACCAGACCACCAGAGACAAGATTTTTAATTTCTATATCGTTATTTTTAACGAGTGGAACCGCTGCCAGGGGGTAGGTGTCAGGCAAAGGGATTCTGCCGTCTGAACAGCCTCATTGATACATTTCCCAAAGTTAAGACTCTCACTGAGTAATTTGTTTGACTGCTAAAAGACAGCAGGATGACATTTTTCTTAAAAAGCATGTACAGGAAAAGATCAGAAACGGGTAAGACTTTGTCCACAGGGGGCGCCAAAATCAACTTAAACTAAGAGTTCCTTTAAACGTAGAACTTTTTTTTCCCACTTTTACTGAATTGGTTTCTTCATGTCAAGACTTTGGCATATACTTGTAACGCTGTGGTGGTACTACTTAAGTAAAACATCTGAACACGTCTCCCTAAACTGCTGAACACAAGAAGAGTGACACATTAAAAGCAAACAGTTAAAAAAAAAACTTTTATTGTTGTCTCAGGAATACAGTAGACTGCTGTGCACAGCACATACGTACAAAAATAAAAGGAAAAAACTTTAATATCCTTACTTAGCATTGTCTGTTTTTCAGAAACAAAGAACTGAAGTTTGTTTCGTCTTCATTTACAGTCATCAGCAAACCAAAACTAAGGCAGAGGGTGAGGTATATGAGAACAGAGATGAGAGGAATAGGGTGAAGCCTCACTCCCTTTCAGAGCTGGAGTTTAAAACAAACAAACACATGAAGCACACACCCCTAATTAAGACCGGGGCTGAGGCATGCTTATAGATCAATACCCAGTGTGAAAAAAGTTACTCCTCTTCACTTCAATGTGAATTGATCAACAATGTGCCGCGGGGTCGATAGAAATCTGGGTAAAAAAAAAAATTTGGTCGAAGCTGAAAGTTGAGCCTTTGTTTTGAGACACAGGCCAACACTCTGTTAGGGATCCAGCTCTGTGTGTTTACAGAAAACGATAGCTTATGATCAAGATGTCCTTTGTGAGGTGTTTCTAATGACGTCAGACATCTCGTCTGTGGGGTGGCATGACGAAGTGCTTGTTGTCGTACATGCTGAGTGATCACTTCAACACCTTTCGCAGCAGGAAGAAAAGCCAAAATGTGGAGATTATGTTTTTGTATGCTACTTCTGTCAACAACAACGATTATACCCCAAACAAGGAGTGTGCATCTGTTGTTTCTTACTCAGCCTCATCTACAAGCAGCAACAAGTCCTTCTGTTTGAGTTTAGCATCTCTGCAAAATGTGTCCTTGGACGGAAAAAAAGCAAAAGAGATGTGAAGGAGAAAATACTGTTAAAAATGAGCAGCAGCTGATACTGTGTTGTGAAAAAAGAGTTTCAGGGTCCGGGCTGAGCCCAGCAGCAGCAGCAGCAGCCTCCTGAGGATGGATGTGGTGCCATCCTGCAGGATTTGAGTGCAGCAGCAGCAGAGGTGAGGCTGTGCGTGACTCTGCTCCTCACACACTGCATTAACTCTGCAGATGTCCCCTCCCCAGAAATATCCCAGCACCAGTGCTTGGAAAGGGGAGGGGGCGGCGTGTTGTGGAGCTGCATTTTAAAGAGGCGAGGCTCTTGATTAGAAGAAGAAAGGTGATTGTTTTAAAGAAAATGTATCGGTTAGAAGCAGGGGGAGGAAACCAGTCATGAGTTCACTTGTTATGGCGTTTTGTTTTAGCTTAAAAAAAAAAAAATCACAAAGATACTTTAAATTCTTATTTCATGGAAACAGTGCGAACCATTTAGCCGGCCACTGGGGTCGAGGGCAAAGCCGGATGATGACTCTGACCTTGAACTAAAAGGAGAGGAGGAAGCTCCTGGGTTACAGTGAGGGGTGATAGAAGCAGATTTGGTTGGGTCAGGAGGAGCTCAGGTATGTGGGAGGCTGCCTGTCATCCTGGCAGATCCACATTCCTGCAGGGGGTATGACGAACAACAAAGGCAGCAGGGCCACCTCCTTTGCATACGTCTTTCCTGGATTTAAATAGTCCTGCTTCCTCTCCAAAGGCAGGAACGGATGAAGGCAAGATTCAGGTTTTCAAGTAAACAACTGCAGAGAGATGCAGGCTAGAAAGATTCTTGGAACGTGAGGCAAGAGATGCATCCTTAGAACATGTTACAAGACATTTACTGTTCAGCATGAGAGCAACGGTTGAACAAAGTGGGGTTCATCTCCAGCTTTGCACACAAACTGCTGCCATGCATACCAGTACTAAAATCAATACCATATAATACATTAAAAAAGATGCTCTCTCACAGCTCATTTCCATCCATAAATTCAGTCGAAATTAGACAATTTTTCGTAGTGTGCATCCCCTCCACCATCTGCACTGTCCTTCAGTTCTTCAGGACACACCCCTGACTCATCCGTAATTGCATTTAAATCTGCCTCTAGCTCCGACACCTCGCTGCCACTGCAGTGCTGCTGCAGAGCACGCAGGCAGGCAGGCAGGCAGAGGAAGTGTCCCGGGGGACAAACAAACTCCACCAAACTCTCAAAGTGAAATTCGAAATGGTAAGGGGAAGGGTTCATACCAAAAACCTTTAGGCACCATCATCGATGGTTTACTGTGCAACCTGAACTCTTTTTGCCTCTCTCGGGCAACTGCGACAAAGCAGCGTTTAAAAAAAGCTCCTGAATTCTTCGTCTTTTAAATTTTGCGACTATTTACAACGTCTTTCTTGGACATCATGTTCAACAGCAGCAAAAGCTTTTTTTTTTTTTTTTTTTTCCTTTTTTTCCCTTTTTTTTAAATAAAGAGCAGCCTACGTTAGTGTAGGAGCTCTTTTCAGGACAATGTGCAGTTTCTACTGTGCACTCGCAAATCTATCCGCTCAGTCGATTTCTTTGTGCAAGCCGGGTCTGAAAGAAAAAGTTCTCCATGCTTGGATAGAAAAGTATTCCACCCTGTTTATTAGCCACATAGTCAAACTTCTGGCCTCCTGCCAGCTTCCATGGCCGACCACTCTCTGGTCTCGAACACAGATTGTATATTACTTAATCGATCTAATTACAGAAAAGAAAATAAACCAGAGATAGTTCAACCCCCCTTCCTCTGAGGCCCTCTGCAGAGTGTCAGCCCTATTTCTGACTCCAGTGGGTGTCTCTTACATGCAAGTTTAAGGGGGCCACAAGTGGGAACACCAAGGCACCTTTAAATCGTGCAGCAAAGGTAGTGCATTTAAGTTTTAACCCCCACTGCTGGACTTGGAGCAGGGAGCCGTCAAGCGCTTTCAAAAAAAGTTGAATTAATTATAAACCTAGCAGATATTTCAGCAAAAAGTCCATGCATCCCTTATTCTAGTAAAGTGGTTCTTTGAGGTAATAAAAAGTATTCGTTTCACTCTTTAAAGCACAGGATACAGCTCATCGCTCATCTCAAAAAAGGAAGTGACACGTCGTTCTGTTACAGCAAGCACCAATGTAAAGTGAGACAGGCAAAGGCTTCAAGCTCTCCCCGTCCATAAAAACAATAAGCAGCACTGAACATATACAAAGATAGCTATCCAAATATACAGATATATAAACAGAATAAATATTTGTGTTTTCTTTCACAGTCCGTCCGCACGTGTAACATGACTTTGCATTTCTGTGTTACCTGGAAGAACATCCGCATGTGCAAATTAGTGAGATATATTGCCGGTTTCTCTCATAGCCGCGGGAGGAAATGTGTGACAGTCATGGCGGTGGTGGCCTTGTTGCCTCTCTTTACGCGGCCATGCTTGCTGAGGGCGATATAGAAGCCCTTGTAAACAAAAGACTCGTAGGCGTTGTAATTGTTGGGCAGCAAAGTCTCCTTGAACTTGCACTCGTCCACGAAGAATCTCTAAAAAAAAAAAATCAACCCAGTAAGAAAGAGAGAAAAGGAAGGAGAGAGTGAGAGAGGGTTTAAGTCGGCCTAAATCTCATAACAGCACAGGATGATCATCACAACATATGCATGGTTTCTGCGTGACCTTTACTTTGGCAGACAGCCGGCCTACAAAGCATGCTTTGAGGGAAACTGGAGGAGGTGGCATGTTGTTGCAAAAAGAAATGCCCCTTTCCAAAGCAGATACCAGCCTACTGCTTTAACTCACAGATAATCCCTAATGATTAAAATAATTTATGATGGACTGCTGATCTATTTGTACAGCATTAAAAAGCAGAGATACTTTATAGTTAAGCACAGCTTCTAAGTTTGACGAATTAAAATCCATTAATATGCTTCTTTACAAACTCTTTAGGCAAAAGACGTAACATTAACACATTTTCCCCGGGTTATAACAAACATACAGAGCATAAAGTAAGACCATAAGTTCCTGTTCCTTTGCAATACAACTTCAAATTTTTTTATGTTTTCATGTTAAAACAACAACGTGAAAAGTCTGAAGTAAGAAAACAATGACTGAAATCAGAAAAAGACCAAGGACATTTTGAGGCCTTTAAACCACCTGAAAATGTTGAGGTTTGATATCCAGCTTTTATATTAAGCTCTTTAAGTTAAGAAGAGCCATCATATATTTCCCCTTTAACAGCGAGGTCCATTTTTAATAAGCCAAGGAATCTCGCTCATTTGTCATTTACAAATCAACAAGACAATTATTAAAGCTCCTGTGAGGAACCTTTGGTTCATGTCAATTTTGGCGCCCCCTGTGGACAAAGTGTTGAATATATCAATTACTATGACTCTTGAATATGGAAAATATATACCGCCCCCCTCCCCCCTCCAAAAAAAACACTGTTTCTGCAGCGTGCAATTTTCACTCAGTCTGACACCCACCCCCCCCCCCCCCTACCCCCCCCCCCAGCAGAGATTTTAGACTTTAAGAACAACTGTATCGATAAATAACTGTTGTAGCTGATAATCTATTTTGCTTTTTCAGCTCATAAAGAGTCATGAGTATTCATTTGAGCCTGTTTCATAACCACTTAAAATCTCCTCATGGTAGCTTTAAGTACAAACAGTCGTTGTGTACTGCACGTTTACTGTCCATGCTGCAATGACAGACTGTCATTTTTGCTGCCTAAACAACATTTTATTGGTTTATGTTTAACAGTATGAAATGTACAGTGATTTTTCAACATTTATTATAAAATATATTTTTATGAAATTCATGTAGATAAAACAAAGGTGATTCTTAAACATTCACATTATGTGGATTTGTTTAAATATGACAAAGACATTTTCCCCTTTGAAGATCGTCACTTTTAGAGACAGTTGCGAGTTAAACTCAAGGTTGTCGATCGAACAGTGGTGGCTTGCAGCAATGACTTGTTAAGTTTGTTTTCTGCTTTGATGCACTCCATGAGGAGGGATACATATACAGATTTACATCACATTTTAATATTATCACAAAAACAAATCACATGGTGCTAATTCTTAGTCCTGCACTGTGTAGGAAGTTTAAGTCGATCGTGTCGTACTCTGCATGTGTTCTGCTGCTTGCTACTACTTTTCCTGAGACAGTAAATATAATACTGCCTAGGTATCTTTTACTTTTCTTTATTTGTTATAGCTTGTTTGCTTGTGCTGAATGAAGACTTCTCCAACATCGTTCTTTAGAACTTAAAGCTCCTGTGAGGAGTTTTTAGCTGATTATTAAACAGGCTAAAATGAATACTGATAACTCTTATGAGCAACAAAAAGCAAATACGATCAATTATTCTGTACAGTGGTTCTTAAAGTCCAAAGTCGTCTGTGGGGGGTAGGTGTCCGATTGAGTGAAAACTGTACGCTGAAGAAATAGTCTAACTCATCATTTGACTGTCAGCAAAGCAGTGGGAGAGTTTTATTTAAAAATGCTTTCTGATGGTAATATCAGCAAAAAGCAGAGACATGAACAAAGTGTCCCAAAAAGGAGCATTTAGCTTAATTCTGAGGTACTCGACTTGACCATCTGTTTTTATTGACACTTCTTTTTAACTACATTTCAGAGGAAACTATTTCACTCCATTACTTAACGGTTGCAAATGACTTTGCATTTTTCATGTAGACTAATACATCATGACAAAAAAAGAGCAACAGCACAAGTTGCCATCAGTAAATCATGTTTATACACTGATGGTTTCGACTCTTGCATTAAGATACATTTAAATAACATTTGACTGAATACATGTCTGCACATTCATAAAAGTCATGTGCAGGACTTTGACTTGTAATGGAGAACTTTTATACTGCGGTGGCTCCACTTTTACTTGAGTGCACTTTGTGGCCAAGAGCAGAACATTTTTGACATTAAAGCATTCTCCATTGGGACCCCTGTGAAACCCCCCTATCATCGGAGCATATTAATAAACACAACAGTGCTCATAAACCCACAGGATGCAGAAGCTCCATGAACTCATCTTACACCGAGCAGGATGTGTGGGTGTGTGTGTGTGTGTGTGTGTGTGTGTGTGTGTGTGTGTGTGTGTGTGTGCGTGCGAGTGTGTGTGTGTGTGTGTGTGTGTGTGTGTGTGTGTGCGCGCGCGCACAAACGTACCGTTCCGTATAACCTTCCCCTGCTGTTCATTGCGACAAACAGCTGACTCCTCACTCCGAACAGGCTGATGACTCCTCTGTCCACGGTGGAGATCTCTATGAGACCTAAAGGAGACACAGAGTTAGGAGGGTGTCACACAGAGAGGTGGCCTCTGCAGCACTGATGGGTGGAACCCTTGCAGGTGCATTGCGACTGGAGGATGCTCTCTCTCCCCTGAACATGCACCTTTGTGCAGTTTAAGCATTCAGATGTCCTGTGTGCGGTTAACTGCGTACTGAGTGTGTGTGATTGTGTGTGTGTGTGTGTGTGTGTGTGTGTGTGTGTGAGTGTGTGTGTGAGTGTGTCCTGCTGCAGGGTAAAAATAAGTGAGAGTCTAAACTGGGTCCAAGCATTCATGTCATGTTTTTGGCTTGGGGGGATATTTCGCACTGCACGGATGCGGGGGCTCAGTACACTGTTTTTGCTTTCGGAAACTTTCAACCACGCCGACACCTCTTATTAAATATCATGCAGGACAAGTGACCCGCACTAACTTCCACACGCTGCCATGCACGCGCGCATAGGGTTACGCTCTTTTTCTAGGTCCGAGTGCAAACTCACTGTATTGGTTCTCATTGTGTGATCCGCTTATCCTGCCGTCCGGGAGCACCTGCAGGTGAAACCCAATGCCCACGTTGCAGTACAGTCGCCGCACTCTTTTGATGCCCTGCAAATAGTCACTCTCCCAGTTCAGCTCCGATTTCCCCCCGGCAATACCCAGATAGGAGCGCGAGAAAAGCGTCTCCCACTTCTTTTCCAATAAAGTCGCATTAGTCCTGCTTGGAATCGGATAAGAAGAAGCGATCCCGCAGAGAGAAGTCCACAGTACAAGAACTGCTGGCAGCGTCCAGTGCGTCCTGGCCCCGCTGGACATGCTGTAGAGGCACCTTTGCGCAATGGCCATCCAGTTTACTATTGGGGCGCGTGGTCAAAGTTACCTGCCCTAAAAATGTAACTATTCTTATGTTTTGTCCTTTGGCATGGTGGCGGTAAAGGCTGATTTGGGGATCAAGGCAGATCAAGGCCCCATAGCCTGAGATGTGAGCAGCAGCAGCAGCAGCAGGAGGAGGAGGAGAGGCACGGAGCGCGTCGGAGCTTGATTTGGTGCCGGTGGCGATGATCATCTTTCGCCGCTCCGCGCCTCTATTCAGGCAACGCTGGCAGTGGAGGGGACACACCACTCACCGCAAAAACCAGCTCACCTTGGCCGACACTCACATCCTACAATGACATCACTGTGACTTCACTGCTGCGCCCCCATCAAAAGTAGGAGATGGGAGGAGGAGGAGGAGGAGGAGAGAGAGAGTTACAGGACCCCAGCAGCAGCAGTTCTGATAGGAGTGATGGGGGGTGCAGCACCTTCACATCAGCGGCAAACAAGCAAGACAGAATCTGAGGCAGCGTTTCCTGTGGTACTTTTCAAAATAAACCATCAGTGTGACCTTTACAACTCCTACAGTAAACTAGCACTTCAGAGTCCCCGTGTTCACTTGTTTACCAAAACTTACCAAACCCCAGTTAAAGAAATTAAATAGCCAGGGTTTGACTGAAAAACAATGACTCTATCCCACGCTTGAAGTCAGACCTCTATGGCCTCCAGTAACCATGATTGGGAACCAGTGCTGGATTTTGCAATGAACCTTTAGCTAAATATTTGCATTTATATTGTTTTACTATGTTTCTCAATTCAATTTTAAAACAACAATTACGCCTTGACAGCAACAGACAGCTTTTGTACATTAAAGGTCACATTTTCTCCTTCTTTAGTTTAAAGTCTAAATAAGTCTCAGAGCTCCACAGAACATGTCTGTGAATTTTCTTGCTCTAAATCCAGTTTGATCCTGTATTTGATCATGCCTATATACCCCTCTATTTCAACCCTGCTCAGAACAGGCAGTTTCTGTGTATGTAGCTTTAAATATGTAAATGAGTTGTGTCAGACCCTCTAGAAGTGCATGGCTGTCTTTGGCTTTCTCACTCTATGTCGGATTGTTTAGGCAGAGTCAGAGGGCATAGCTAACGCCTAACTGTGAGAGTGTCACCCACCTGGGGGAGGGGCTTACTGCCCTTTGTGACATCATAAAGGGAGCACCTGCAAATGGCCTTTTTGAGCACACATTTTCTGAAAAGTAGGGCATGCTAAAGATGGAGAGGATGGACATTTCTGATCATTGGGGAGATTGTAGACAGACTAAGGACATTATTTTTTAAAGAGTACTAAAAGTCGTTAAAATGTTGAGAACTTTTTTGTCCTTTTTTTGACACTTTAAGTAAGAAAAAAAGAAAGCGTTCATTTAATATTTTTTTCTCACACAAAATGTACACAAGACAGAATATTATCTATGAATGAATGTAAAATCTTTTGTTCACTGATTAGTCAGAGGTTGGAAAAGTTTTGTTTTATTGTGAAAGTAAACTAACCTATTTTATTAGTCTTCCTCTTGCTAATTGCGTCTGACTTGACGCAGCTTTTCCTCACATGGGAGACCTGCAGGAGTGGAGAGAGAGAGAGTGAGAGAGTGTGTGTGTGAGAGAGAGAGTTTCATTGGCGTTGAGCAATCATGGGATGGATGGATGGATACTGTGTCCAGAACCCAAATCGGGAAGGTGGTCATATGTCCTGGCAGCCTGCTGCCTTATTTAGAGGGAAGGTGTAAAAACAGTCACAGCCAGTCACAGGAGAGCAGGAGGCGATCATGTCTGACACTTCCTTTACTGTTTGTTCAGGAAGTTTACATAACTGCACATTTTTCCTGGTCAGATTTCACTTTATTATTATAACGTCCAAACCGTCTTTTAACAGAGGCATATTATAATAACTGGTGATTGCATTGTGCTGTCACATAAAGAAATATGAAGGGAAAGCTAATAATAAAGAGGACCTGCAGTATATGTTCAAAACAAGCAAAAATCACACATTAACTTGAGAAAGATTTAATCATTTTGCTTCATTTCCCCACTAAAGAGGCAAAAACTGTCCATGCTGAGTGTGCTGGGTTGACCCTCCTTTACGTCCCTGTTTGCATCTCATCCTGCAGGGAGCTGCATGTTATAGGCGATAAGGACTCGGGGGATTTCCCAACACCAGGCTCTGAGGCCCAAAGGTGTTCTCTGCTGCCAGGGAGCCTCAGGCCCACCTTAGCAACCAGAGAGGCCTCATAGCTGGTAAACAGCAGCGACAAGACAACCCCACAGATAGAAAACCAACAAACAAACAAAACATCTCATGTAGCCTGTTGGGTGGAGATACAGAAAATGTAATTCTGCAGTGTCAGTTATTGACAATGTAAGTAAGTAAAGTCTGATTTATTAAGAGATTGATTCAGGGGAATTATTTTTTGATGCTCAGATTTTTTTTTTAAGTGAATCACACTGTCATTGGGTAAAACATGCTGACACACTTTTTCACGATGGCAATCCTGAGCCTCCTTAGTCCAGTGTACAAGAGCCCATTTTCACTCTCATTAAGCCTGTTAGCATGCTCGTGTTAGCATTCAGCTCGAACCATCACTGGGCAAGAGAACATTCTTGCTGGTATTGCTGTAGACTACAACTACAATACGAGTACAGAGACAAAACTGCAAACCAGTAGTGTGATAGTAATTTCAGGATGTGTTTCCGACTTGAACACAGAAATACCACTGAGGGAAAAGAGAAAATCAGGACGTCTTAGTGCCACTGGAGCAGACAGACTGGACCATGTTGAAAAGCAAAGTAATGAGACAGCCTTTTGGTTTGCTGTGTAAGCACATGGCTATATGCAATCCAAGGCTACCAACTGCCTGAATAGACAAAACTACTGGGTTATTGACAAAGCGTAACTTCAATCAATGGAGAGTGGGCACCGTTAATGAGACGGTGCTGAGCTCTTCAGATTAATTCAGCTAATAGTGTTATACAGGCGTGACGCTGAGGCTGCTATTTGCTAACAACACCTGTCTTAAATGCTAGAATCTGAAACAAAAGCACTTTTTGCAGAATAGCATGACATGACCAAACTTTTCCTTCATGTTTAATGCATACAACATGCATGTAAAGTATGTCTATGTATATTGAGGGATAAGATGTAACCAGCTAAGTCCCCCTAAAGTTCAAAACACCCTTACTTGTGATGCTTTTAGTGTATTACACAAATTCTTAAAGGTTTATGTCTTTTATAGATTGTTTGGATTTTAGAATATCGAATAAGAAATATTCAAAGATGCCCCTAAATATATAACGTTTACTAAAATATAAATGTATAAAAGGTTAACAGTCATTGAGTGCATTTAAAAACCATTTAAAGGTGTCCTCAAGCAACTGGGTGTTGCACTTTCATTATGTTTAGAAAGTCCCAATAGACGGGTTAAAACAAAAATTGTCAAAATTGTAGCTGTGGTAATTCAGTTATTCTGATTTTAAATTGTGTAGTCTAATGCAAAAACACAGGATCCTACATTTCCCATAATGCAACTCAATCACATTTTTCATTAAAGTGCTCCTGCTTCCTTCAAAGCTCAGGCTTTCGAACGTTACACCTCAGCTTAGTGTAGCAGGCTTTTTCTATAAAAATAAATAAATTGTTGAACCGAATATCAGAAAAAATAAACTTGATGACTTCACTATGACGTCATCAGGGTTACCGTTCCAAAGTCTTTAAATATTCCTACAACTGATTCAAAGTGGAGCAGCAAGAGGAGACAGGCATGTAGAGATGGAAACTTGGCCACATTACACAGTCAGTTGATTTCGCCTATAGACTCGCCTTGAATTATTACAGTAGAGCTTCAGAAGAAGACGAGAAACTGGACACTCAAGGGAGAGAAATGTGTCTGCACTTTACGATTGTCTGATCAGCTGTCTTTGTTGCAAATATAGGATCCATTTAGTGCGCACACACACCCCACGGACATTGACACACACACACACACACACCACACACATCAATCACAAAATGGGCCGGAGGGAATAGCCATACAAACAGCTTTTATACATATTACAAAGGTGTAAGTAACTGGATACAGGAGGATGCAAAGCTCTTTCAATTACTGTTTTATTAACAGGGGGTTTAAAAGACAATATTGAAACAACAGCTGGGGGGAGCAGGAGATTGACGGGGGGATTTTTCCTGGAATGACATCAGAATCGCTGGCATGGATGAGCAAAAATACTCAGACTGAGTGCATGTGTACTGATGACACATCAAGGCTGCATAAAGACACAGGATTACAATAAGAACATTTCTATCATTTATTAGTAACATTAACATGTGTAAGTGCTCGTATGAGATTTTAATTCTGAAGTAACTTTCCTCACCAATCACATCTACTTTTAAAACACGAGATAATGACAACGTTAGGTTTTTTTCAGTTTTTTTATTGATGACATCAAAACCAGAAATGTTTCAAAGTCACCATTTAAAGTACTTAAAAAAACGCTGCATGCAACTCCTGCACCGACACATTGCCGGTTAGTTTGTTGCAAGTAAGACAGTGTGTCTTCCTTTCCAATGCACCTGTCTTATTAAATGGATGTGCAATGTTTGTGTTTACGATCCAATGTCCGGACAAAATAAGATGTAAAGAAAACTGCGAGCAGCGTTCTGTAAAAACATCTGGACATGCCCCTGTTGTTTAGATTCTTCAATTTGAACAAAGTTGACCAGCCGAGATTTAATTCCATTTCCTCCAGTTGTGTATCTATCATGAGTTTTTGAGTGATTGCTTTTTTGGCTGCATGAAGAAACTTGAATACTTCACAGACCATGAACCTCCCACAAACTAATCCTCTAAACATTTCTGAGATCCTTTGCTCGAGTAAGAAAACTTTACATTATTGAGCTGATGGGAGTAATGGGGCAATCGATAGAAACACATTGGATTTTATTCTGAGGGAGCGGGGGCTTGTAAAATAGTAACGTGCCACCCTGAATGGAGCATGGGGTTCGGTTTTGAGCTGAGTCAGCTCATGTATAATTCAACAGCCTAAAACTGCACTGGGTTCTGCTCTTTTCCACTGCTGCTTTGTAAAGTCGTGACACAGAGAGTAGCAGCGAACCCACAGGGAGCCTGATACAAGCTGACATGCCGTGTCACTAAAACATATGCAGAAGCTGAAACACCGTATATAAGGAGATCTGTTCTACTTCTTGTTTTATAATCGTGTCAGGCATTGAGCTGACAAAGAGCGGCCTGTCAGAAGGTTCCCAGTAAATATATCTGTTCAAGGGTAAAGCGTGTGCACCTTGCACAGAAAGATGTGTGCTGCTAAATTGGGCGTAGAGTGACTAAGGGGAAAAACAGCAAGGCAGAGGTGACTGCAATGGAAGTTACAAATCTAAACCAATGACACAGCACATTTCATCTTCATGGTAACAAGATACACTCTTTATCCTTCAACAGAAAATACAGACATGCTAGTTAAAGTGAGATATCTCATCTAACAGAAAGGCATGTTAAAGGGATTATTATTTTGTGTGACTCTAAATTGTCCAAGAAGACGTTTAACTCCTCAAACAGGAGACGGTAGTTTCATGTTCAAAACTCAACATGTTTTCTCATCTGTTTTAGGATCTGTTGGATATGGAGCAACATGCTGAAACGTGCAGCGTAAAGAAAAAAAGGCCCTCAAGATTCCTGTACTCTGAATGATGGTGAAAGCTTCACATCAGGACCATCGATCTCCATCCAAGCCCGGTAATCACATCGCATCCCGAGAGAGCTGAAAGATGTGGAAGTAAAACGTCTGTTTAACACGACGTGATCAAACGGATCTGTGCGAGCTCAGCAGGGTTGTCGACTCTAACTTGTAAAGTAGCGTTAAAAAGATCACCCAGACCAGGACAGAGTCAGGTCAGGTCAGCGCTGACCAAGATCGAGACAATACGGAGACACTGAAGGGTTGAAACTGACCAGTCCAGTATTGGTCTTACTCATGTATGACACACCCAGACAAAAAGACGAGCGCTCTCCGAGTGCAATCCAATCACAGAAAACTTCATTTTAATGACAGGTATAGTGGAGTAGGTCTACTGTGTCATCCAGCTGGACGTCCCCCCCCCCACTTCAAAACTCATTCCAGCACCCCTGGTCTGACACAATCTACAACATATCAGTGAAAAAAGTCCAGTGACCATTTTCTTTGTGGATATTTTGTAAAATATTGGACTCATGACTTTGACGATACAATCCTGTGAAAACCTGGCAAAACTCAGTGAGGCCACGAGGAACGCTTTGTTTACGTGGCTGCCATGCTGAAGAGTCAGGCAGTTTGGTTTATGGCTGCAGGAAGAGATAGAGATCAGAGGAGGTGTCAGCTGCTGAGTCGGCTGCTGATTCCCCCCGGGCTCCTCTTCCCTCTCTCCCAGGAACCCAACACCGGGCCAGGCCACCAGGACCGAGCAGGAGAATGCGAGGAATTCTCTCAACACATTTGCTCACTGCTTTGCACGTTCTCACCCCTACAGGATGAGAAGAGTGCCGCCGGCCATGAGGATGCGACCACCTTGCTCCACAGTGTCTGGGCGCGAGGGTGGGCGCGAGGCGGCAACGAGCGGAGGATCAATGTAATTTGGCTGATGGGAAGAGTCGAGCGTCAGGAATGGCACGCCGCTGAGAGAGTGAGTCATCCTGGACGGAGCTGCTGTCATTCGGCCAGAACAACAAAGATCCGATCATTTATTTTTGTCACGGCCCCTGCTGGATGAAATCTAAACCCCCAAGGAGTTGATCAAAGGTTCTGGCATACTGCCGCTCCTGGAGAGCAACCGATAAAACAATGATACACAAGAATGATCTAGAAGAATCTGTGTCAGGCTTCGGTTTATCCAGAGTCAACAGCAACATCTACCTCACTAGTTGAGCTACAGTGTGTTTGTTTCTTCTTCTTATTCGTTCCCCCTTTAGCTTTAGCATATGTAAAAATATTATTCCTGAAGTTTGCAAAGTAAAATACTGGATATTGCTGGAAATCAGGATGAGAGAGAATGAGCAGAAAGGAGCTACAAGTCGGATTCGAACCTTTGGCATCCCGCTTTCCTGTACACAGGGCACACGCCACCAGCTCTCTAAGCTATCGTGAATTTAAGCCAGACCTGGCAATAAAACCAAATATTTCCCACTCAGGTAATTTGATGATGATTCTAATAAAGAGAAAAGTGATCAATATAGGTAAACACTACTTTAGTTTAGAAAGATTTAAAAAAAAAAACACAGATCGCCAATAATACATCAGATATTTGGTAAGTACAAAAAAAATCAGGTATGAATTCTTTAATAAATCCCAGCTGAGGTCCACTCCACTGCTCCTGTCTCTTTAGCCCTTGACATTTTGAGTTTACATTCAGATTTTTTTTTAAGACGGTTTTCTGAGCAACCTGTTTAACTTTTGATGAAAGTCAAAATTCACTCTGATGTTGTTAACAGCGCCCCTGCTGCACTGCCACTAACCACTCTCACATCGCCCTCTGGTGTCCAACAGATGTTAAGACAGTCCGGCCGGCCTGTGAGAGACGATAACTCACTGCATTGCAGCACTATGATTCTGGCTTGTGGTTTGACTGTGATTGATTTCACTTTGCTTGGACAAAAAACTTTTTAGAAGTAAAGTATTCTTTTTTTTTTGGTCTGCATAGCATGCAGACTAAAGACTAATATTATGCATAACTTGCTGCCCAGATGCTCATCTAAACATTGGAAAGAAATCTAAGTAAGCCCCTGCAGTGCAGCTGGTGTATCTCTGGAGTATTTAAATGTTATCCAATCAGCTGAGGACATCATTTCATTACAATGCAATATTTAGCCAGAGATCTAAATTACTGTGACTCACATTTTCTATTTAAGGTAAAAACTTGTGACTATTTTCGACATATTCATAGGGCAGAGTGGCTCCCTGTGAGGAGTCCCTGCTGTTGGGCAGTATGTTGGTTATCAAACATGGCCGTGTGATATGTGCAGAGTCCTCTCAGCAGAGAATCTGATACAGCTGATCCATCAACAAACGAGGCAGCACTGAGCGCAGTGCATCCAAGGCATTACGAGTCATGAGTCACTGAGGTCTCATGTGCTCGTGTCCTTCTGCCTGTGACCTCCCTGTTAAAAGGTCACACTAATAAGACTGCTCCCCGTGTGCCCTTCGACTGCCATGCTGGAGCGCAGGACACAATGCTGCGTTACAGACGCTATTTTGAACGCTGTCACGGTGTAAAACTGGCAGCGTTGAATTATCGCGGGCCCTTTGATGCTGTTTATATCCCTGCGGTCCTTGTCAACACGTAAAATCATTCTGCAGATTCCTCATGCAGGGCCGAAACACATAAGCATCTCGTCATCACGATTCAGAGAAAGGTGTAAAAGTCTTTTGCTTCACTCTTGCACTGAAAATGTGCCACTCTTTTTTTGTTTAGCCTAGCAGTTTCTGAACTGGGGTCAGGTCACTGAAGGGATCCCTGGATACATCTGAAGCCTCAACAGATGATTTAAAGAGAACGAACTCCAATTTAGCAATTTATCCTGTTAAAAAATATTGGAATTTCAATGTAAAGTTTTATTCAGAATAGTTTAAAATCTATGTTGTTTTTCAATCCCGGTCAGCATTCTTGAGAAAATAAGGAGCTACACAGGTTGGGAAACCCCCCCCCCCCCCACACTCTTTCTTGCACCAGTTTTTAATTGTTTAAAAAAAATCAGACTCAAATGACATCTCTTGAGTCAATCTACAAAGTATTGCACAGCTTCCTACCCCTGGAACAAACAGAGCTTTATACATCTCCATCAAGGTAAACAGAACTCCTTACCAGAAAACTGCGAAAGACTTTGACTTTTGGTGGACTTCCTGTAGTTTTTTTTAGTTTTTTTAAAGTTTGCTTTAAGTCAACTTGGTTCAGTTTCATACGTTACGCAATTATTGGTGTTTCTGCTGTAAAAAGTTGGGAATGGTAACTCCCTTTTTGTTGGTGTGCCAAAATACTTTGAAATCTGATTAACTTACACTCAATGATTGTTATTCACCTCTAAAATGTTAAAAAAAATCTCTTTTATGATTGAAAGTTTGATTCACAACTGAATCACTTTCCTTGAGTGCTCTCGTTGCAAAAACAACCTTAGGTTTTTTTTTTGTTTTGTTTTTTTGCAGTAGGCTAACAAGCCCACACTTCCTTAGCTCTTGTCGTGATTGTCCTTCTCCAGTATCATCTCCCTTGCAATTCGCTCTGTACTCCAAATTAAAAAAGAGTCAGTGAAAGCATGCACTTAAGAAGACGAGGTCTCAGAAAACAAACTCCGGAAGCCACTGATTGACAGATGTGTCTGCCCACTCTGGTTCCCTGGCTGAGGCCGTGGCTGCTGCGGCTGTGCTGTGGTTGCCACCGGCCCATGTCTGCAGACTTCTGAGGCAGGGCCATTTCTAGGTTACAACAACACCACCACACTGACATTGCAACGCCGGATATCCGAAACACTTAGGCACTCATCAAGACAGATTTAGTTTGAGGCTTGTAAATAACTGGTGCCCCCAACAGAACAACGATGCATCTTCTCATTTCTTTGAAGAGCTAAAAATACTTCACATTACAGCAAGTTCAAGGAAGGCAAAATGGAACAATACTTTTTATTTTTTTGAGTGCGTATATCATGTTTACAGCAGCCTTGCAAATATTTTAAGCATTTCACCTGATATATGTCAATAGCAAAGGAACCAATCTATTTTTTCTTTGCTCAGCGAGGGATGTAAATAACAACACTGCAGCATCCGCCTGCGGAACAACCATACAAGGTCAACAGTGCTGGACTGAGAGAGCCCCACACAAACTACCACTCTGAGAGGCTGTACAGTACATAATGATGGCATTCACATCAGTGGTTGAGGGGGGAAACTGCCTCCTGACCACTTCCAACTAACAAAGTCAAATTAAGACCAATGATGATCTCACGACTGCAGACTATAGGCCGGTCGATCCAGCAGGATGTTTCACGTGTGCCACAGATAGACACTTGTGTTTTTGTCACATAAAGTACAACAGGTGTATCTCAGTTTTTCATTTAATGGTGCTACATGCAGTTAAAATCTTTCTAGGGGCGTAGTGGTTGGTGCGCCGGTCCAATGTACACAGGTGGAAGTCATCAAAAGCTTGTGGGCCAGGTTTGAATCCAACATGTGGTTCCTTCCGCCTGTCATTCCCCACTCTCTCTCTCTCTCCCACTGATTACTGACTCAATCCACTGTCACATCTCTAAATAAAGTTCCCAAAAAGCTCAAAAATATACCTGGAAATGAAAAATGTCTGCTTTAAAAAAAACCTACACCAATGTTGTCAATTTTGATAAATGTATCATAAATGGAGAATCTTTGACTGCTGTCCCGGCAGCATGCTGGTCATCCCTTCACCTGACACTTCCTCTGCAACAGCAGTCACAGGCATTCAATATTACAACACAGAAAAAGCCAGTGTTTATGTTGATGGTGTCTTTTGCTTTCTTAGGTCCTGCATAATTATTCATTTCAGTCTGTTTCATAACCAGTGAAAAATAATACAACATTTTAAATAGTGTGATTAATTTAGTCTTGTGTGTGCTGTCTTGTCCTCTGAGTTATCCTGTGATTGTAAAATGCGTTTAATGTGTTTAATGAAATGAGGCCATTGTGGGCATATTGATTGGCAGATTATTGATTATTAATTGCAATGAGGTATTGATATAAAAAGGTTAAATGATTAAGTTAGACTAAGTAACATTTTGATGCAGATTGTTTTAGGTGGACTTGGGACAGAAGAGGAGAATCTTCATCGACAATGTGTAAGTAGTCTTTTTTTAGTCATTCGTGTTTTTGGTTGGTTGGACAGGCGAAACACAATAATGAATATATCTTACTAACTAACTGTGAAGAAAAGAGTATAATAGGTCGAACAAAATACGGTAATAGCATTTAAGAAACGATTTAAAAAAAATCTGAAACACAAAAACCAATATATAAAGAGCCAAATGAAATGAAATGTTTTGATCAAATACCTAAATACTTTTAATTCAGAATAACTTTCAGCACTTATAGCATAGTGATAATCTAGCAGTTTACTTCTGCTTTTAGTTAAGTGAACAGTACACTTATGTACCTGTAATGCAGTGTAGCATAAGGATAATACACTCTGTCCCAGTGGTCACGTGCATTTGTTTGGGAACATAAAGTGGAGGCGGAGCAATTTTCACTCCAGAAACATAAATCTAAATGACTTCCTGAGCAGAGTTAAAATGGGATGTATACATGGAGGAGAGCCAGATATATAGAATTGTCGTTTTATGACTGAGTATAGGATTCCTCTGGTGTTACACAAGTCACCTTTGCTACCACAGCGGCTGTAATGTTGTCTGGAACACAAGATAAACATGTGTATGTGTGGTTGGAAGCGTGATGTTGTGACCGCAGTGTTTGCATGACTGAATCTGGTATTTTGGTCACGGCTGTAGGCAGCACTGGAGGAGTTCAGGAATGTGTGACCACAGAGCACTTTGGCCCCACGGCTGCATGTCTTCCTCTCTAGTCTGGGGCTGAAGACACGGACCATCACACTCCTCAACGTCTCCTCCAGGTCCACTGTGTGACAAACCGCAGCCGACCGCCACCCACACACAAGCTTAGAAAAATGACAACCCTCTGCTCCGGACGGCTGCTGCTGCTTCAGAAGTGCACTAAAAATGGAGCAGTTTCTCTTTCTGCTGCACTTCAGAAGGAGTCGTGATTGTTTCCGCCCCAAAATGTGGGCGGCTGTGTGGCTGAGGACATGTCATGTTCATGTCCATCCTCTGATTGGACTCCGAGGATTCAGCACTCAGCACTCAGACTCCTGCTGCCATCTTCTGGACTGGTTCACTGAATTCACTCCAAGAAGTGTCACTCTCATCGCCTGCAAACACAGAAACAGATGTCATAACATAATGATGTTGAGTTATTTCATCAGCTGGGTTGAAACATTCTGATCTTTTTTATCATTAAAGCCTATGGCTGACAATGTTTATGACAATGTACAAGAAATATATTACACACCGGGCATGACTTAATGAACAAAACACAACAGTAAAACGTGTATATAAAAATTGAATAAAAGGCTAATCAAAAATGAAAATCTTTAGGCTTTTATTTTTTAAGCTTGTTTAGTTCTGGTATTTCTAATTCTTTTTTTTAATTATTTGTTCATTAATTCATGAAAATAAAATAGTGGTTAGACTTTCAAAAATCTGTGTATATTTGTGTGTGTGTGTGTGTGTGTGTGTGTGTGTGTGTGTGTGTGTGTGTGTGTGTGTGTGTGTGTGTGTGTGTGTGTGTGTGTGTGTGTGTGTGTGTGTGTGTGTGTGTGTGTGTGCCTACATATTTAAGAGAAGCAGATTCGACTTCGCAGGTTCGTTCTTTTCAATAACCCCTACAATTATTTCTATATTATATTCCCATTTTGATTGACAGCAGACTATATGCTGGAATGTTACATTTAATTTTATTAAATTTTTTATATTATTGTTTTTAAAATTGTATTATTTTTAAAATTATTTGTGGTGATTTATAGAGAAAAACGAATCGGCTTCCGGTTTACGTAAAGTTGGTCAACAACGCGTTACGTCACGTCACGTCACGTCCCTTCGGTTCAGGCGGGCTCGTCGAAAACAGCAACTTCTCCAGCGGGTTCAGATGTGTCGTAAACATCCCATTTATCAGGTGTTATTTGTGTGAATACGTTTAAGAAGACACGTAAATATTTAAAGAAAGGCTTAAACTTAAGTAAAGACGAGATTTGACGTATCAGTGTTTGTTGAAGTAACCTGAAACGTTGCTGTGGTTTGCTCTCTGGAAAAAAAACCAACAACCTCGTTTTTAAATCCAGATTTCACAAACAATGGATCGACCATCAAGGTTTGTAAACAGCTTTTTTTAAACCCTTAAACATTTTACACGATAATGTGAAAGTTTCTAACGCTGTCATGTTTCTGACTTCACACACAGGAAGTCAAAGGTTGTGAATTACTGTGAAGCCAAAGACTTCGTTGATGATGGTGAGAAGTTTGTTTATTTAATATTTTATTAACTGAGTAAACCAGTGCGTGCAGTCAGCATAATTATCAGTCAAAGTTGATTATTTAAACAATCTAATTTTATTTGTTTTAGATTTTATCTTACAATTATAATTGTATTGTTAAGTTATACTAATATTTGACGAGTGACACTAAAACACTCATCAGTCTTTTTATCGTTCTGTTATATAGCTGGGTGAGCGGGTCAGGATCTTATTGTCACCCTGCTGCATTTATTTGGAGAAGTAAAGACTCTTTTCTGCTGCCTGTAGATGTTACTCCTACATAAATACGTACATGTTTCAAATCGTCCCCTGTCTCATGTCTTCATGTTCTCTCGCCATGTTTTTTTTGTTTGTTTTTTTTTTGTTCCTCAGATGACGATTTTGCCAGTGTGAAGGCTCCACCCAGTAAAAAGGCGAGGGAGGATGTGAAGCAGGAGCACAAGCGACCTTCGAGCAAGTCGTCCAGTCAGGAGTCCAGCAGCCAAACATCAGTGAGCCAGATGAAGAGCAGGTGACGTGCAAGAAGGAATGAAGGACCACGAGCTCAAACAAGACGAGCGGTGGCTCTTGAGAGAAATCTTGATTTTAGTTTTCACCAACAAAAGTAAAACAGAAACGTCACGGCGTCACACTGCATGTGTAAAACATTTCATTCTTCACTCTGTGAATTTCAAGCTTTCACTTGCAAACAGTATGACGTGTGTGTGTGCGCGTTTGTGGGAAAAAGCTGTTGAATCAATCATGAGCTGAACAAAGTTTTCCTCCGTGTGGACACAAGTCTACGCACAACAACACGGGTGAGCATATAATTAATGCACCACTATCTCCACTTTGTTAAACAAGCCCTGTTGAGGGAGAAGTGCATGTGACCTGTCGAGCCCCCTCCTCTGTTATCCACGTCCGTGTGAGCGACGGAGACGAAAACAGAAAACGTCGCGTGCAGGATGTGATTAAATTGAGCTGATTTTGTTACTGACGCTCGCTCGCATTGCCTGCTGTTAGGACAGGCTGTAAGATGTTAAGAAGTGGTAGTGACTGTATAGGATGGATTTGTGTAATGTGTAGAGTCATGTGTGTCAGGCAAGTCTGCTGCTTGGAAAGAACAACACTGTCATCACATCACTTTAAAAAGACAAACGACACTGTTAGCATTAGAGGGGTGTGTGTGTGAGTTCTGTGTGTGAGCCTCTATAGATTTCAAACGGTGACATGATTCGTAATTTATTAGTCCGGACAAGTTTGAATCTTTAATGGCGTCTGAGTGAAATAAAAATCTTTCAAATAATCCGGATTCTGATTTTACAGGAGACCGCTGGATGAGCGGTTGCAAGAGCGAGATCTGGAAGCGGCGATAACGCTATCCATGCTCAATGGTGTGGATGAGAAAAAGGACCAAGCTCCGCCCACTAAAGGTATTCTTTGGATTCATAGCCCGTATTGTCTGTTGTGAAAGAGGCGTCGACTGAAATGTGTGCGCTTCCAAACTAACTCTGCTGCGTCTCAGCTCCGGCAGCCTGGAGCCTTCCCCAGCAGATGCACAAAGTCTAGTTTTTGCCGGATGCCAGAGCACGACGTATCAATTTACCACCACGTATACGTCAGTGGAAACAAGGCTCTGTGTTCCTTATATATTTAATTTTTGTAGGAAATGCCAAGGTTCAAGTTCCAGTCGATGAAAATACAGATCCAACTTCTCTGCACATTTCCAACTGCAGTGTGGACATTGCAGTTTTAGGTAAGTTCTTACACACATTACAGACTCTAATAACTTCAATGTTGTTTGATTAGGACCGGAAGAGTTTGAAAAATAATCTGCGTAATCCTCTCAGGTCTGGATGAAATCACATCAGAGAGACGGTCACTTCCTCCTTCCAGACAGAAAAAGGCTGCGGCCGAGGAGCAGTGGAAAAAACCTGCTGATGAAGATGAAGACTATGAGCCCAAACTGACACCAGGTAGTCTCCACGTTGTCCCTCCTCCCTTCCCTCCCCTTTTGCCTTCTTTTTCGGTTTGGGTAAAATTAAAACGATGCATTTCCAGATTCGGAAAGCGACGAAGATTTCAGTGAGCCAGCTGAGAGCGACGATGAGGAGTTCGCGGTGAAGAAGGTCAGCAAAGCGAAAAAGAAGGAGAAACTTACTAAGACAACACAGCCTCAAACTGCGCCGAAGAAAGATAAGCCACCCCCCAAATCATCGAAACCAAAACCCCAGGCAGCAGGTTGGTTTATCGAAGACGACTGAGCTTGTGCGAGTGTTCATGATATGATGATGTCTTTATTAAGAGAACTGTTCTGTTCCTTCTAGCTGCTTCACCACCAGTCAGAAGTCCTACAACCTCAAAACTTGCTCCTAAACGACCTGCTCCGACACCTGTGGTCTCCAAGTCCAAGCCTGCAGCCTCTCTGAGCCCAGCAGGGGGCAGAGTACCCAAGTGGAACCCACCAGGTGCAATAAATCAGAACTAAAGCTGTTTTCACACATGCACTGGATGAAATCTGAAATCCTGAAATCTTCCTGAGTCGCTTGTTCACACATTCACCTCAAAGGGGGAGACTACCTTTAAACTTATCCCGTTAGCCATATATGGTCTTTGGTCACACACTGAACGCAGGATAAAAAATGTCATCACCCCCTCCCACTCCTTCTTGGTGAATTATTCCAGGATATTTCTGTGTGAGAAATACCATGTGTCACATGGATCCCCCTCGACTTCTCACAGGAAGTTAACCCGAGGGCCGTCAGGAAACATTCAGGGTAAAATCAGAGTGAAAGAATGTTTGCGTTCACACGTGAAACAGGAAATGTCAGGAAGGTTTCAGAAAGTGCCTTTGTGCTGTATATCTGTGTGTTTCACTAAAAAGGATTGCTCATTAGATTACTCTTTTATCCCTCAGCTCAAATCGGTAGAAGTCCCTCCTCATCTGAGAGTCCTGCTGGGAGGTCCCCGGGTCAGGGTCTGCGGCTGGGACTGTCCCGTCGGGTGCGAGTCAAACCTCTGCACCCGAGCGTGACGATCCACTGACTGAAACACTTGTGGGTGCAGCTTGAGTCGGCAGAGTCCAGTCCTTGTTGTCCTTTTAGCTTTATGTCTTATTCTAAAGAAAATCTTTGTAGGTAATTGTTTTTGTTGTTTTTTTTACACGAGGCTTTAAACATTCACTTTGATTTGGCCAAACAGTCAAAATGTCCAGGAACAGAAACAAGGCTTCTTTGACTCTGTGTCATCGTCACATCCATATCTGTCCATATGGACCTGGTGTGAGTCGATTCTTCTCCAGTCAGAGTTCCCGTCTTGGATTCAGGAAAAAAAAAAACATGGTTTGTCCCTCTTTTTTTTTTTTTTTAATCTCCTAATTTGTTCTGTTTGAACTGTTGTTAGTCCAGACTGTATATTATGTACATATATATATATATATATGATAGAAAATAAAAATGTAAAAGCGGTTGAATGTATGTCTCTATTTTAAAGAGTGATCAAATTATTTTTTCTTTTTTTTTTCCTGACACGATTTGTAGCAATTGTTCCACACGTGAACTCATAACGTAATGTAGACGAAAGGTTTTCTAAAACTTCCAAACTGATTGATACAAACTTTTTTTAATGATCAAAATAATCAAATAATGCACTGGTTTCTTTTTTTTTTTAAACAAAAGCTGCCGAAAAAAAAAGAGGGATTTACTTTGCTCCACTCGTACTCACAGGTCGACATGCGTTTCTCAAATCCTTTCAGCGTCTCTTAAAGATGCAACATATGATTATCAAGCCTCAGGTGCAATCGCATGACACAGAGGACATTATGGAAGACAGTCATACAGATGTAACCTGAACTAATATTTCCTCTCATAGTTTCACAATTCATCGACTCATTTGGTCTAAGAAACCGTATTTTGGATCTCCATCCACTCAGTGAGTCCCACCATCTTTGTTTTGTCAAATTATTAGTGTTTGAATATTCAGGAGCTTGTGCAGATGTTTCTGTGAGAAAACGAAACAAAAAGAAATAGAGCTTTTTCCATGTCTTTAGGGGTAAAAGATTAAGTAACAACTGAAGACGCACATCCTGGTTAAACCTTTAAAAAAGACGGTCCATTAGCAGCCATATTATCACAGAAGCTGTAGAGTTGCGCCTGTCCTTGTTTCCCTGGAGAGTAATGCTGGTATTCTCTCCTCCCAGCTAACTAAAGCTAACGGTAAACATCCTTTATCCCAGCTCAAAATAAATAAAGGGATGTACGGAAAACTGCTCTCCAAACTAATCTTAAAGTAAACACTTCAATGGAGAGGTACCACAGCCTGCTTCAAGGCCATTATTCCTTCCTCCAAGAAAGAGGACAGAACCACTTCAGATGCAACGCCCTAATCTTGAGGAAGCGTCGATGTAGTCCTTCAGTCATCTCAAAAACACGTCAGACACCTTCCTGGATCCCTTCCAGTTTGCCTACAGATTCGACAGATCTGTAGACGGCACATTCAAAATGGCCCTCCACTTTTTCATCTCCAGATTCTGGACTCAGCAGGACTCTATATACGCCGGTTAACGCCCTACTTTTAAAACTAAATCTCCATCAAGCTAGAGGGCAAGCTTTCCCAGCTGGACATGAATGTCTCTGTGATCCGCCCCTGCCCTAATCACCCTTTGTAGACTCTCTCTCTGTCTGCAGGGGACCATCATCACCCAGGACCCTTAACATCAGCTCAGCTCAGCAGAAGAAATTCAACCAGCCAAAACCAAACGCCATCCCTGTCAGTTGAGCATCAGCCACCGCTAAGGACGAGGCTGGTCTGCAGGGTGTCATCTGCTCTGCAAAGAGGGCGATTGGCTGAAATCTCTTCACTACCTGATCACCTGCAGGACGCTGAGACATTCAGGTAAGGTGGCGCCGACCCCTCTCTCCCCAGACACTCACTCTGAGTACCTCCCCGATGACACAGGGCATCTGCGTGTGTGTGTGTGTGAGTACAAGGGGTGTGGATGAAAAGAGAGTGAAAGGGACAGAGAGAGAGAGCACATCTGAAATCAGAGACCGGTGAATACCTCCTCCTTCTTTCTCTCAGTTTGTAAAGTGATGACATACCCCAAAGCAGCAGAATGAGATCTGGTGGGATTAAAGGAATTCTTCTCCTCTTGGCCGGCAGTGCGACTCTTTTTCACCTGTTCTCCATCAAAAGAGAAGTCCACATCTACTCAGAGAGGCTGCAGAGGGCCCATGACAATGACTCCCTCAGGGGTCAGGGGATGCTCGAGAGGATAGTGAGGATGGAGGCAGACATCAACAGGCTGTGTGAGTCCCTTTATGAGAGTACATGTCTCTGTCGTGGGATTATTGGGTTTATCTTATTCTAAACGTTAAATCAGTTTAAACCAAGTAAGAAATAGGGATTTATGGGTATAGGAAGTAGTCGATATAATCTGGGATGGATTTGGTTGAAGTCACTACTTTGATTGAAACACTGATTTTGATTAAAGTTTGAGTAACTTGTATTTTAATTTAGCTTGTAAACCTGACATTATTGGTTGTAAAAAATAAATAAAAACAAGAAATTGAACTAAATTAAATAAAATTAGACTTTTGTTTTCCGAGGCTGTTGTGAAATCTAATGTTGACACAGAGGGACACTGAGTTTACACAGATTCATGTTTGACGGCAGGACAAAAAGCCAAAGTAATCTATGTACTACTAATCTGTGGATATTTGTTCTGCAATTATTTAGCCCAAGCATGTTATGTCCTGTTGTGTGGAGTATCAAGAGTTCAAACATGTTATAAGAAGCCAACCACAAGCCTCAGGTTTCATTCTCCTGAGTCATTAAGGATTTGTATCTGTGCAACCACGTGACATGGAGGACGTTATGGAAGACAACATACAGATGTAACGTCACCTCTATACTAATATTTCCTCTCATAGTTTCACAATTGAGTTTGAAACGTTTGCTTCACGATACCACCTCTCTTGTGTTGATTCACTAGTTTATCAAGGATTAACCCGCACAAGAACCCTGACCACACCCCTGTAAAGACAAACACAGACAGTTCTTCAAGAAAGTTAGTTTCTTTCCCCAAAGAACCAAAGTATAAACTCTCTCTCTTGTCTGTAGTGACTCTGGTGGGTAAGATTAAAGAGGGCGAACCGCTGGCAGAGAAGAAAACAGAGGCGAAGATTGAGAAGAAGAGGGCGGTGAGAAAACTGTACCCAAACTCGCCTCTGTTCAAAAGGTGGGGTGACGAGCTGTCGGAGGAGGAGCAGAAGGAGGCTGAGGAGTTGTATCAGGGTTACGGCTACAACACCTTCCTCAGTGACCGGCTGCCCCTCAACAGACAGATACCGGACACCAGACCCAAAGGGTGAGTCACTTGTTGATGTTAGCCAATGTTAAAGGTCTTACTCTTGAAACTTCATCAGTGGTCCAAAGTAAAAACTAAAATCTAATCTAGATCTATTAATGTATTTCTGGATCTGTGTGCAAATTTCCCATCTATTTAACCAATTGCTGATAGTCTTCAATAACTTTTCCATAAAACTGTTTTCCCTTTCCACAGGTGTGCTGAGAAAAAGTACCCCGAGGAACTTCCCAGCATCAGTGTTATCTTGATCTACCTAAACGAGGCTCTGTCCATCATCAAAAGGGCGATTCGCAGCATCATTGACAAAACGCCAGCTCGGCTGCTAAAAGAAATCATACTGGTGGACGATCACAGCAACAACGGTAGGTCTCCCTGTTTATGGCTTTCAATCTCGTACCAGTCTGTTGCAGGTTAGATGTGGTCATCCAAAACAGTTCACCAATTTAAGTTGAATCTCAATTAAATATCAGTGGGAATGTTCTTGTACATCTAAACTTGCTGCTAATTTGAGAGTTTACGAAGGCCCCGTAAATAGCTATGCCATAAAAATTCTGGCTAGCTCTACGAAATTTAATGCACTTTATATTTCTTCAAAAATCTGAGTAAAAATTATGCTACTCTAAGCTAACAATTTTCACCAACAGAGATGTGAGGTTGGGTTTGCAGTTCATGTCAAAAGAAAACAAATACAAAGATTTCTGAGGTGTATTAGCTGATTTACTAAATCTTTATGTTACAGAGGATTTAATGGTTAAACTGGATGAGTACATCAACTCCATCCATGACGTACGTCCAGGCCTGGTGAAGAGAGTCCGCCATTCACAGCAGCTCGGACTCACTCAGGCAAGACTGTCTGGATGGAAGGCTGCTGTGGGGGACGTGGTGGCCATCTTGGATGCTCACGTTGAAGTCCATGTGCAGTGGTTGGTTTAAGTGTTGAGTAGTGTCAGTTGCTTCAAGCTTGTTTTTCTGTCAGGGTTGATAGAGATTATAAAACCTATCCCTTTGTGTTTTGTGTGTCCAGGGCAGAGCCACTGTTAGCTCGCATTAAGGAGGATCGAACTGTTATATTGACACCGGTGTTTGACAAAGTCCATTTTGATGACTTGACACTGAGTCCATATAAACCATATGCACATGGCTTTGACTGGGCTCTGTGGTGTACGTATGAAAACTTCAGCCCTGAGTGGTACGCTCTGGAAGACGAGTCACAACCTGGAAAGTAAGTTTCACTTCTTTAAAGTCATTTTAACCCCAAAATGTACGTTTCTTAAACAGAATTGGAGGAAAAGTTCATTGAGACACATTTTTGTTAAATGAAGCTGGTCGAGTCAGCTAGCTTGCCTTTACTTTTGGCTTTGTATGTTTTTTTATCCTCAGGAGCCCCAGTGTCATGGGGATTCTTGTAGCTGATCGCAAGTTCTTCGGAGAGATCGGGAGCCTCGATGGTGGAATGAAAATATACGGTGGGGAAAATGTGGAGCTGGGCATCCGGGTAAGAGTAAGAGGAAGAGTATGCTCTTGTTAGAACGCTGTTAGCATCATTTACAGCAAGCAAGGCTAAACATAAGTCATGAACAATGTAATCATACTTCTGCTTCACAAGTGGCGCACGTTAGCATGTTGACATTAGCATTTAGCGTGATAGTTAACATCTTAGCGATGTTAGCATACTGTAACAGTAAGCTGTATATATTAAAAAAGAGTTTGTGCACTGATATGAACAGCATGTTCTGGCTCTTGCTGTTGTACAATAGTGAAGCTAAAATGTTGCTTATATATTGCTTTGGTGACGTTACTTCGAGAAAAGACAACCTTTCATGGATTGGCAGGTGTGGCTCTGCGGTGGAAGCATCGAAGTTATACCATGCTCTAAAATTGCTCACCTTGAACGGAATATCAAGCCTTACCTTCCTGACTTAAATTCAATGGTGAAACGAAACGCACTGAGGGTTGCAGAGGTGTGGATGGATGAATATAAATATATTGTAAACCTTTTGTGGAACATTCCCCCAGAGGTGAGGGTTTAACATGTTATTTCTCATCAACTCCTAAATACCTTTGGCTACACATGAGTTTAATTCTCATCCTATCCCACAGAATCATGGGATTGATATTGGGGATGTGTCTGAGAGGAAAAAGCTGAGAGAGAAACTGAACTGCAAGCCCTTTAAGTGGTATCTGGATCATGTTTACCCCACGTTGGATCATTTCAGTGACCTGCTAGCTTATGGAGTGGTGAGTACACATGACACCATTTAAAATCTGCAACCTTCATAAGGCTTTGAGGATATTTATCACCATCATACTGAACCTCTAAGACCACATAATTGTTGCTGTAAAA
The DNA here is from genome assembly GCF_947650265.1 of Symphodus melops. Taxonomy (NCBI): domain Eukaryota; kingdom Metazoa; phylum Chordata; class Actinopteri; order Labriformes; family Labridae; genus Symphodus; species Symphodus melops. Next base: position 3,191,844 of record NC_136712.1, read on the forward strand.
ATTAGTATTTTATTGAAGGACCTGATTGAGATTCATGGAGAAAAAAGCGAAATTGCACTCCTTCATTTGTACTTGTGGTTTGAACCTCACAATCAACATCATCAGTGCATAGTAATTTTGTTTGATGGATACTTTGAAGATTAACCTTTTGCTTCTGTTGACAGATAAAAAATAAACTGTATCCGGATCTCTGTGTCGACCAAGGTGTAATGCCAGGAAACACTCCCATTTTGTACCCATGCAATTATGCCTCTCCTCAGGTTTGATGAGAGATTCAATTTTTTTCAAGATTGTGATTTTGTTCCAATTTCTTCAGTATAAAACTCTTCTTTTGTGCAGCTCTGTTGCTATTTTGCTGGTGGAGAACTCTTTATTGGTGAAATCAAATCTCACACATACAATAGCAACCGCTGTCTGGTGGATCCATCCAGCGGACTCTACCCGGAACTATATGAGTGCAAAGTAGCTCAGAGGGAGAAGTTTAACATGCTGTGGGACTTCAAACAGGTCGGTATGACAGTTTTATAGTCTGGACATGCCAGTCCAGAGGAAATTAATTATTTTGTTGTGTTTTTATTCCCAGGGTGGACAGATCCAAAACAGAAAAACAAACAAATGTGTTGAAGCTGCAATGGATGTAGATGGCACATACAAACTTATTGTTCAGAGGTGCACTGGTCAGAGCTGGAACATACAATATCCAGTCAAAGAAACCTGGAAGGTTGGAGGGCAGAAAGAAGAGGAAAGTCTTGGGCCAAAGATCAACAATGACTCATTGTCTTAGGGAAGGGTTTCAGTATTTTTTTTTTTTCTGGAGGAATAAGATATTCAAGACTTGTATCAGAGAGGCATTGTAAACTGGTCTATTCTATTGTTTTTCCAGGTTAAGATAAAAAGGTTAGTACTGCTTTTTTGAGACTGTGTAGGATTACAACTAGGCATAGTTTAAATCTGGAGCATATGAAAAAATTATGTTCTTTAACATTTAGAAAAAATCAAATCTGAGTCATTCGTACGTTGGATGTATGGGTTCCTGTATTCAGAGAAGTCACAAGGAGAGCGATTGACTTATTAAAGTTGACGTAATAAAAAGGGACATAGATGTTCTTTTGATTGTTGCTTTGACCAATGCTTTATAAAGATCAGTGTTTGTCTGTGTTTGACAGAGATGATATTGGCTTCACGTCTCTCCCAGGCGGATCCATGACAAGTCTGATTGATGTTGTTCTTTCTTTGTAAATAAACTTTTTATTTTACAAGCAAGTCAGTGCCAGTGGAGATTTCTTCATCATCTACACATCATCAAAAGACGAAGAAACTACGAAAGCGTCCCATTTTTTCTGCCACATGGCGAGACCCGTTTGCTTCAGATGAGCTGGCAGGGAGCTGAACCTGCAGGAGAAAGCAAACTTTAGTGCGAATGTCCTTAAACTGGAACTTCATTTTAATAATGCGAATACAAATTGAAAGGTTCGTTCGTGTTCTACTAAGACATGTATCCATGTTTTAAAGTTGTACTCAATGCAGTTCATTTAAAGGACTATTAATTATATTTATTTTAGCATTAGTAAATTCTATCAAAACAGCTTTGTTATCTAAATATAACAAGAGAAATCAGACACAATATTGAAACGAAATTACCTGTTATGAGAAAGGTTAGGGTAAGGGTTTTGAGTGAATATTTGTTGGGTACTATTTTAAGCTGGGGAGGAATACACATTGTATTTCACTGAAAGATCATCTAACTCTCACCTGATAGAGTTAACAGCAAGCTCTTTCAGAGTGCCCAGGTTGGCTTTTAGCCCTCCGATGCCAACGAAGGCTTGATAGAAGTCGTAGGAGAGTCCTGTGGTGCCGAACATCGACGGGTCATCAGAGCTGATCACCATAGGGTGGCCCTCCGACATCAGCACAGCTGCAGGGTGGTTCCGAAGGTCCGACACCAGCTTCAGCACCTGAAGGTGGGACGTTAAAAACAACCAGGTATCAACTTTCTGAAGACTTCACAAGAGGTTACTTGTTTAGGTTTGATTTGTTCAGCAAATCTTTAAGGTAACAGTGGGTTTTCTGACCTGGTTTGAGATGGGGCACAGCTCCACGGCCACGTTTCTTTTCCTCGAAAGTTCTTTGGCCAGTGGATGGTGTGCCAAAGCATAGCCGTGCCCAATGCGTGTGGTGTTGAACAGAAGGGCGTCAAGGATGTTTTGATCCACAGCGGTGCCTTCATCATCTAGAAGCAGATTCATGAGAATAAATGGGGGTTTTTGGAATGCTTTTCAAAGTAATCTTAGTTTTAATCCGCTCACCTGTCTCCCCGGCATGAAAGAAGTACGGCAGTGTAACACCCAGTTCAGCAGGCAGAGAGAGAGCCTCCCTGAAGAACCAAAGAGTCCTCCCACTGTCCTCCCTGCCAACCTGCCAAAACACACAAGACAAATCATTACTACAAAACATGAGCTAAGGATGTTTAAAAAAAAAAAAAGTAGTTTATCAAGACTGATCATTTCCCACCATATCAAATCCTGCGATAACATCTGGGAAGTCCTTCTGCAGCTGGATGGCCTCTTTCACTTTCACTTTGACATCAGATACACCCAAAGCCCTAAAGAACAACAAGTAGAATAGACAAAAGTATAAAAACGAACATTAAAAATAAGACAAAGACCCACAACCACTAAACTAAATCGTCCATTTTGTCAAGCATGGGTATCTAGAAACAAAATCTATATATTTGTACTGCTTTTGATTGGGCTTCTTCTTGTTCTCAAGTAAAACAGAAATGTGTAATTGAGCATTATTACACACAGATTTTTTGAACCAGTAAATACAGTTGGCCTACCTGTGTGCAGAGATGATGATACGCGCTCCAAGAAAATCAGGATGATCTTCAGTAAATTTCTTCGTAACTTCTTGAAACAGTTTTACAGTCCAAACCTTATCATGAATGGTTCCATCAAGCTCATATGACTGAAACACATTAAGAGGTTCATCATTTTACAACACAGAAATAGGAGATCCACTATTAATGATATTGTGGTCCCAGAATGAAAGTGGGAACAAAAAAAAAAATTCAAACCCTTGAGAGGCCGCTCCTAATTTCCAGATACATGATGTTGTCATGCCAAAGCTCCTCCAGGCCCTTGTAGAGGTAGTCTCTTAGCACAGGTGCATGTGTGATTAGCCCTGCGGTTGCAATAAATGCTTTCTCAAACTTCTCCCACACAACATCCTGGTTTGGGTACTCCCCCTCTGGATTCTCAGTGAAGAGTGTGAGCTGCTGCATCAAACTGAAAAGCACCCAAAGGTCACTATTCTAGTTCTCTCATCATATTGTTATCAAATGTGAGAAGGACAGTGATTTCTTACCTGTTATCAAAGCTAGTAAGGTCACCTATTTTTGCCCTCAAGGTTTGAAGAAGCTGCCAATAGAAGCAGTCCCACCGTGGAAAAGGCTGGCGGTCTGAGAAGAAGAAGCGAACCGAATTGTCCCATGTGAAGCAGATGTAGCAGTTTGGCCTGTAGGTGACGTTTTTCACCAGCCACTCAACATTGACCAAAGTGGAGCTGTGGATGTGGAGGGCTGCACCTGTCACCAAAAACATCATGGCACTGAATGCTGGCTATATACAAACATACAGATGATGTATGTATTTATGAATGTAGGTATAAAATGTATTTGATAAATGTAAGTATGAATGATCTTTTCTTTTTTTTTACTTTGATGTCTGGATGGTTATATATGTAAATATAACATACAGTTATTCATCAAAAAGTCCTGCATACATTTAGCAACAAAAGTTGTTCCTGCTTGCATTCATTTAATGAAAAATGTTCCTGCATTACTACAACCTACATGGATACATTCATCGATAAAAATGACAAACATACATTCACTCAAAAAAAGATACATACATTCATAAAAAAGATATGTATTCCAATTTTTTCAACATCGGTATGCAGGTTGTTTTTTTTTTCCTTTTTTTTCAACGACGGAATGTATGTGTTTTTTCTATTTTCAACATAATTATTTATGTTGTTTGTTGTTTTTCAAAATGGGTATCTATGTTCTTGTGGTTTTTTCAACATAGCTCTGTATATCTTAATTTTTTTTCGACAGAGATATGTTTCTCATTTTCGACATAGGAATGTATGTGTTTTTTTCCTTTTGTTGCCATAGTTTCGCATTTCATTTTTTTTTCAACTTTTTTCAAACATAGTTAGGGTTGTCTGTGTTTTTATTTTTGGCATAGGTATGCATGTTTTTTTCTTTTTATGTCATTTTTGTTTCTTTTTCCTACATAAGTATGTCTGTCGGTTTTTCTTTTTTTCCAACAGGTATGTGTGTCGTTTTTTTATATTTTTCGACATAGGTATGTATGTCGTTTTTTTCACTTTTTTGACATAGGTATGTATGTCGTTTTTTTCTATTTTTCGACATAGGTATGTATGTCGTTTTTTTTATTTTTCGACATAGGTATGTATGTCGTTTTTTTCACTTTTTCGACATAGGTATGTGTGTCGTTTTTTCACTTATTCGACAGAGGTATGTATGTCATTTTTTAAATATTTTTCGACATAGGTATGTATGTCGTTTTTTTTACTTTTTCGACATAGGTATGTGTGTCGTTTTTTCACTTATTTGACATAAGTATGTTAGTCGTTTTTTTCACTTATTTGACATAGGTTTGTATGTCATTTTTTAAATATTTTTCGACATAGGTATGTATGTCGTTTTCTTTATTTTTCGACGTAGGTATGTATGTCGTTTTTTCACTTTTTCGACATAGGTATGTATGTCATTTTTTTCAATTTTTTCGACAGGTATGTATGTCGTTTTTTTATATTTTTCGACATAGGTAAGAATGTTGTTTTTTACTCTTATTCGACATAGGTATGTATGTCATTTTTTAAATATTTTTCGACATAGGTATGTATGTCGTTTTTTTATATTTTTCGACATAGGTATGTATGTCGTTTTTTTATATTTTTCGACATAGGTATGTATGTCGTTTTTTTATTTTTCGACATAGGTATGTATGTCGTTTTTTTCACTTTTTCGACACAGGTATGTGTGTCGTTTTTTTACTGATTCGACATAGGTATGTATGTCATTTTTTAAATATTTTTCGACATAGGTATGTATGTCGTTTTTTTATATTTTTCGACATAGGTATGTATGTCGTTTTTTTATATTTTTCGACATAGGTATGTATGTCGTTTTTTTATTTTTCGACATAGGTATGTATGTCGTTTTTTTCACTTTTTCGACATAGGTAAGTATGTTGTTTTTTACTCTTATTCGACATAGGTATGTATGTCATTTTTTAAATATTTTTCGACATAGGTATGTATGTCGTTTTTTTATATTTTTCGACATAGGTATGTATGTCGTTTTTTTATATTTTTCGACATAGGTATGTATGTCGTTTTTTTATTTTTCGACATAGGTATGTATGTCGTTTTTTTCACTTTTTCGACACAGGTATGTGTGTCGTTTTTTTACTGATTCGACATAGGTATGTATGTCATTTTTTAAATATTTTTCGACATAGGTATGTATGTCGTTTTTTTACTTTTTTGACATAGGTATGTATGTCGTTTTTTTTCACTTTTTCGACATAGGTATGTATGTCGTTTTTTTATATTTTTCGACATAGGTATGTATGTCGTTTTTTTTATATTTTTCGACATAGGTATGTATGTCGTTTTTTTTCACTTTTTCGACATAGGTATGTATGTCGTTTTTTTATATTTTTCGACATAGGTATGTATGTCGTTTTTTATATTTTTCGACATAGGTATGTATGTCGTTTTTTATATTTTTCGACATAGGTATTTATATCGTTTTTTTCACTTTTTCGACATAGGTATGTATGTCGTTTTTTCACTTTTTCGACATAGGTATGTATGTCGTTTTTTTATATTCTTCGACATAGGTATTTGTGTCGTTTTTTCACTTATTCGACATAGGTATGTATGTCGTTTTTTTATATTTTTCGACATAGTATGTCGTTTTTTTATATTTTGTGTCATAGGTATGTATGTCTTTTTTTTTACTTTTTCGACATAGGTATGTATGTCGTTTTTTTATATTTTGTGTCATGGGTATGTATGTCGTTTTTTTTACTTTTTCGACATAGGTATGTATGTCGTTTTTTTATATTTTTCGACATAGGTATGTATGTCGTTTTTTATATTTTTCGACATAGGTATGTATGTCGTTTGTGTCAATTTTTTCGACATAGGTATTTATGTCGTTTTTTTATATTTTGCGTCATAGGTATGTATGTCGTTTTTTTCACTTCTTCGACATAGGTATGTATGTCGTTTTTTCACTTTTTTTTCGACATAGGTATGTATGTCGTTTTTTTATATTTTTCGACATAGGTATTTATGTCTTTTTTTTATATTTTTCAACATAGGTATGTATGTCGTTTTTTTTATTTTTCGACATAGGAATGTATGTGGTTTTTTCACTTTTTCGACATAGGTATGTATGTCGTTTTTTTCACTTTTTCGACATAGTTATTTATGTCGTTTTTTTCACTTTTTCGACACAGGTATGTGTGTCGTTTTTTTATAATTTTCGACATAGGTATGTATGTCGTTTTTACATATTTTTCGACATAGGTATGTATGTTGTTTTTTTACTGATTCAACATAGGTATGTATGTCATTTTTTAAATATTTTTCAAGGTATGTATGTCGTTTTTTCACTTCTTCGACATAGGTATGTATGTCGTTTTTTCATTTATTTGACATAGGTATGTATGTCATTTTTTAAATATTTTTCGACATAGGTATGTATGTCGTTTTTTTTATATTTTTCGACATAGGTATGTATGTCATTTTTTCACTTCTTCGACAAAGGTATGTATGTCGTTTTTTTAACTTTTTCGACATAGGTATTTATGTCGTTTTTTTCACTTTTTCGACACAGGTATGTGTGTCGTTTTTTTCACTTTTTCGACATAGGTATTTATGTCGTTTTTTTCACTTTTTCGACACAGGTATGTGTGTCGTTTTTTTCACTTTTTCGACATAGGTATGTTTGTCGTTTTGTTATATTTTTCGACATAGGTATGAATGTCATTTTTAAAATATTTTTCGACATAGGTATGTATGTCGTTTTTTTAATTTTTTTCGACATAGTTAGGTATGTCGTTTTTTCACTTTTTCGACATAGGTATGTATGTCGTTTTTTCACTTTTTTCGACATAGGTATGTATGTCGTTTTTTTATATTTTGAGTCATAGGTATGTATGTCGTTTTTTTAACTTTTTCGACATAGGTATTTATGTCGTTTTTTTCACTTTTTCGACACAGGTATGTGTGTCGTTTTTTTCACTTTTTCGACATAGGTATGTATGTCGTTTTTTTTATTTTTCAACATAGGTATGTATGTCGTTTTTTTTATTTTTCGACATAGGAATGTATGTGGTTTTTTCACTTTTTCGACATAGGTATGTATGTCGTTTTTTTCACTTTTTCGACATAGTTATTTATGTCGTTTTTTTCACTTTTTCGACACAGGTATGTGTGTCGTTTTTTTATAATTTTCGACATAGGTATGTATGTCGTTTTTACATATTTTTCGACATAGGTATGTATGTTGTTTTTTTACTGATTCAACATAGGTATGTATGTCATTTTTTAAATATTTTTCAAGGTATGTATGTCGTTTTTTCACTTCTTCGACATAGGTATGTATGTCGTTTTTTCATTTATTTGACATAGGTATGTATGTCATTTTTTAAATATTTTTCGACATAGGTATGTATGTCGTTTTTTTTATATTTTTCGACATAGGTATGTATGTCGTTTTTTTTATATTTTTCGACATAGGTATGTATGTCGTTTTTTTTCACTTTTTCGACATAGGTATGTATGTCGTTTTTTTATATTTTTCGACATAGGTATGTATGTCGTTTTTTATATTTTTCGACATAGGTATGTATGTCGTTTTTTATATTTTTCGACATAGGTATTTATATCGTTTTTTTCACTTTTTCGACATAGGTATGTATGTCGTTTTTTCACTTTTTCGACATAGGTATGTATGTCGTTTTTTTATATTCTTCGACATAGGTATTTGTGTCGTTTTTTCACTTATTCGACATAGGTATGTATGTCGTTTTTTTATATTTTTCGACATAGTATGTCGTTTTTTTATATTTTGTGTCATAGGTATGTATGTCTTTTTTTTTACTTTTTCGACATAGGTATGTATGTCGTTTTTTTATATTTTGTGTCATGGGTATGTATGTCGTTTTTTTTACTTTTTCGACATAGGTATGTATGTCGTTTTTTTATATTTTTCGACATAGGTGTGTATGTCGTTTTTTATATTTTTCGACATAGGTATGTATGTCGTTTGTGTCAATTTTTTCGACATAGGTATTTATGTCGTTTTTTTATATTTTGCGTCATAGGTATGTATGTCGTTTTTTTCACTTCTTCGACATAGGTATGTATGTCGTTTTTTCACTTTTTCGACATAGGTATGTATGTCGTTTTTTTATATTTTTCGACATAGGTATTTATGTCTTTTTTTTATATTTTTCGACATAGGTATGTATGTCGTTTTTTTTATTTTTCGACATAGGAATGTATGTGGTTTTTTCACTTTTTCGACATAGGTATGTATGTCGTTTTTTTCACTTTTTCGACATAGTTATTTATGTCGTTTTTTTCACTTTTTCGACACAGGTATGTGTGTCGTTTTTTTATAATTTTCGACATAGGTATGTATGTCGTTTTTTTATATTTTTCGACATAGGTATGTATGTTGTTTTTTTACTGATTCAACATAGGTATGTATGTCATTTTTAAAATATTTTTCAAGGTATGTATGTCGTTTTTTCACTTCTTCGACATAGGTATGTATGTCGTTTTTTCATTTATTTGACATAGGTATGTATGTCATTTTTTAAATATTTTTCGACATAGGTATGTATGTCGTTTTTTTTATATTTTTCGACATAGGTATGTATGTCATTTTTTCACTTCTTCGACAAAGGTATGTATGTCGTTTTTTTAACTTTTTCGACATAGGTATTTATGTCGTTTTTTTCACTTTTTCGACACAGGTATGTGTGTCGTTTTTTTCACTTTTTCGACATAGGTATGTATGTCGTTTTTTTTATTTTTCGACATAGGTATGTATGTCGTTTTTGTCAATTTTTCAACATAGGTATGTGTGTCATTTTTTTATATTTTTCGACATAGGTATGTATGTCGTTTTTTTCACTTTTTCGACATAGGTATGTTTGTCGTTTTGTTATATTTTTCGACATAGGTATGAATGTCATTTTTAAAATATTTTTCGACATAGGTATGTATGTCGTTTTTTTAATTTTTTTCGACATAGTTAGGTATGTCGTTTTTTCACTTTTTCGACATAGGTATGTATGTCGTTTTTTCACTTTTTTCGACATAGGTATGTATGTCGTTTTTTTATATTTTGAGTCATAGGTATGTATGTCGTTTTTTTAACTTTTTCGACATAGGTATTTATGTCGTTTTTTTCACTTTTTCGACACAGGTATGTGTGTCGTTTTTTTCACTTTTTCGACATAGGTATGTATGTCGTTTTTTTTATTTTTCGACATAGGTATGTATGTCGTTTTTGTCAATTTTTCAACATAGGTATGTGTGTCATTTTTTTATATTTTTCGACATAGGTATGTATGTCGTTTTTTTCACTTTTTCGACATAGGTATGTATGTCGTTTTGTTATATTTTTCGACATAGGTATGAATGTCATTTTTAAAATATTTTTCGACATAGGTATGTATGTCGTTTTTTTAATTTTTTTCGACATAGTTAGGTATGTCGTTTTTTCACTTTTTCGACATAGGTATGTATGTCGTTTTTTCACTTTTTTCGACATAGGTATGTATGTCGTTTTTTTATATTTTGAGTCATAGGTATGTATGTCGTTTTTTTCACTTTTTCGACATAGGTATTTATGTCGTTTTTTTCACTTTTTCGACACAGGTATGTGTGTCGTTTTTTTATAATTTTCGACATAGGTATGTATGTCGTTTTTTTATATTTTTCGACATAGGTATGTATGTTGTTTTTTTACTGATTCAACATAGGTATGTATGTCATTTTTTAAATATTTTTCAAGGTATGTATGTCGTTTTTTCACTTCTTCGACATAGGTATGTATGTCGTTTTTTCATTTATTTGACATAGGTATGTATGTCATTTTTTAAATATTTTTCGACATAGGTATGTATGTCGTTTTTTTTATATTTTTCGACATAGGTATGTATGTCATTTTTTCACTTCTTCGACAAAGGTATGTATGTCGTTTTTTTAACTTTTTCGACATAGGTATTTATGTCGTTTTTTTCACTTTTTCGACACAGGTATGTGTGTCGTTTTTTTCACTTTTTCGACATAGGTATGTATGTCGTTTTTTTTATTTTTCGACATAGGTATGTATGTCGTTTTTGTCAATTTTTCAACATAGGTATGTGTGTCATTTTTTTATATTTTTCGACAGGTATGTATGTCGTTTTTTTCACTTTTTCGACATAGGTATGTTTGTCGTTTTGTTATATTTTTCGACATAGGTATGAATGTCATTTTTAAAATATTGTTCGACATAGGTATGTATGTCGTTTTTTTAATTTTTTTCGACATAGTTAGGTATGTCGTTTTTTCACTTTTTCGACATATGTCGACGTATGTCGTTTTTTCACTTTTTTCGACATAGGTATGTATGTCGTTTTTTTATATTTTGAGTCATAGGTATGTATGTCGTTTTTTTCACTTCTTCGACATAGGTATGTATGTCGTTTTCTCATTTTATGGACATAGGTATGTATGTCGTTTTTTTACTTTTTCGACATAGGTATGTATGTCGTTTTTTTATATTTTTCGACATAGGTATGTATGTCGTTTTTTATATTTTTCGACATAGGTATGTATGTCGTTTTTGTCAATTTTTTCGACATAGGTATTTATGTCGTTTTTTTATATTTTGCGTCATAGGTATGTATGTCGTTTTTTTCACTTCTTCGACATAGGTATGTATGTTGTTTTTTCACTTTTTCGACATAGGTATGTATGTTGTTTTTTTATATTTTTCGACAGAGGTATTTATGTCGTTTTTTTATATTTTTCGACATAGGTATGTATGTCGTTTTTTTTATATTTTTCGACATAGGTATGTATGTCGTTTTTTTTCACTTTTTCGACATAGGTATGTATGTCGTTTTTTTATATTTTTCGACATAGGTATGTATGTCGTTTTGTTATATTTTTCGACATAGGTATGAATGTCATTTTTAAAATATTTTTCGACATAGGTATGTATGTCGTTTTTTTAATTTTTTTCGACATAGTTAGGTATGTCGTTTTTTCACTTTTTCGACATAGGTATGTATGTCGTTTTTTCACTTTTTTCGACATAGGTATGTATGTCGTTTTTTTATATTTTGAGTCATAGGTATGTATGTCGTTTTTTTCACTTCTTCGACATAGGTATGTATGTCGTTTTCTCATTTTATGGACATAGGTATGTATGTCGTTTTTTTACTTTTTCGACATAGGTATGTATGTCGTTTTTTTATATTTTTCGACATAGGTATGTATGTCGTTTTTTATATTTTTCGACATAGGTATGTATGTCGTTTTTGTCAATTTTTTCGACATAGGTATTTATGTCGTTTTTTTATATTTTGCGTCATAGGTATGTATGTCGTTTTTTTCACTTCTTCGACATAGGTATGTATGTTGTTTTTTCACTTTTTCGACATAGGTATGTATGTTGTTTTTTTATATTTTTCGACAGAGGTATTTATGTCGTTTTTTTATATTTTTCGACATAGGTATGTATGTCGTTTTTTTTATATTTTTCGACATAGGTATGTATGTCGTTTTTTTTCACTTTTTCGACATAGGTATGTATGTCGTTTTTTTATATTTTTCGACATAGGTATGTATGTCGTTTTTTATATTTTTCGACATAGGTATTTATGTCGTTTTTTATATTTTTCGACATAGGTATTTATGTCGTTTTTTTATATTTTGTGTCATAGGTATGTATGTCGTTTTTTTAACTTCTTTGACATAGGTATGTATGTCGTTTTCTCATTTTATCGACATAGGTATGTATGTCGTTTTTTTACTTTTTCGACATAGGTATGTATGTCGTTTTTTTACTTTTTCGACATAGGTATGTATGTCGTTTTTTTATATTTTTCGACATAGGTATGTATGTCGATTTTTATATTTTTCGACATAGGTATTTATGTCGTTTTTTTATATTTTGCGTCATAGGTATGTATGTCGTTTTTTTCTCTTCTTCGACATAGGTATGTATGTCGTTTTTTCACTTTTTCGACATAGGTATGTATGTTGTTTTTTTATATTTTTCGACATAGGTATTCATGTCGTTTTTTTATATTTTTCGACATAGGTATGTATGTCGTTTTTTTTATTTTTTGACATAGGTATGTATGTCGTTTTTTTCACTTTTTCGACATAGGTATTTATGTCGTTTTTTTCACTTTCTCGACATAGGTATGTATGTCATTTTTTTCACTTTTTCGACATAGGTATGTATGTCATTTTTTTCAATTTTTCGACATAGGTATGTATGTCGTTTTTTTCACTTTTTCGACATAGGTATGTATGTCGTTTTTTCACTTTTTCGACATAGGTATGTATGTCGTTTTTTTATATTCTTCGACATAGGTATTTGTGTCGTTTTTTCACTTATTCGACATAGGTATGTATGTCGTTTTTCTATATTTTTCGACATAGTATGTCGTTTTTTTATATTTTGTGTCATAGGTATGTATGTCGTTTTTTTCACTTCTTCGACATAGGTATGTATGTCGTTTTCTCATTTTATGGACATAGGTATGTATGTCGTTTTTTTATATTTTGTGTCATGGGTATGTATGTCGTTTTTTTTACTTTTTCGACATAGGTATGTATGTCGTTTTTTTATATTTTTCGACATAGGTATGTATTTCGTTTTTTATATTTTTCGACAGGTATGTATGTCGTTTGTGTCAATTTTTTCGACATAGGTATTTATGTCGTTTTTTTATATTTTGCGTCATAGGTATGTATGTCGTTTTTTTCACTTCTTCGACATAGGTATGTATGTCGTTTTTTCACTTTTTCGACATAGGTATGTATGTTGTTTTTTTATATTTTTCGACATAGGTATTTATATCTTTTTTTTATATTTTTCGACATAGGTATGTATGTCGTTTTTTTTATTTTTCGACATAGGAATGTATGTCGTTTTTTTCACTTTTTCGACATAGGTATGTATGTCGTTTTTTTCACTTTTTCGACATAGGTATTTATGTCGTTTTTTTCACTTTTTCGACACAGGTATGTGTGTCGTTTTTTTATAATTTTCGACATAGGTATGTATGTCGTTTTTTTATATTTTTCGACATAGGTATGTATGTTGTTTTTTTACTGATTCAACATAGGTATGTATGTCATTTTTTAAATATTTTTCAAGGTATGTATGTCGTTTTTTCACTTCTTCGACATAGGTATGTATGTCGTTTTTTCATTTATTTGACATAGGTATGTATGTCATTTTTTAAATATTTTTCGACATAGGTATGTATGTCGTTTTTTTTATATTTTTCGACATAGGTATGTATGTCATTTTTTCACTTCTTCGACAAAGGTATGTATGTCGTTTTTTTAACTTTTTCGACATAGGTATTTATGTCGTTTTTTTCACTTTTTCGACACAGGTATGTGTGTCGTTTTTTTCACTTTTTCGACATAGGTATGTATGTCGTTTTTTCACTTTTTCGACATAGGTATGTATGTTGTTTTTTTATATTTTTCGACAGGTATTCATGTCGTTTTTTTGTATTTTTCGACATAGGTATGTATGTCGTTTTTTTTATTTTTTGACATAGGTATGTATGTCGTTTTTTTCACTTTTTCGACATAGGTATTTATGTCGTTTTTTTCACTTTCTCGACATAGGTATGTATGTCATTTTTTTCACTTTTTCGACATAGGTATGTATGTCATTTTTTTCAATTTTTCGACATAGGTATGTATGTCGTTTTTTTATGTTTTTCGACATAGGTATGTATGTTGTTTTTTTATATTTTTCGACATAGGTATTTATATCTTTTTTTTATATTTTTCGACATAGGTATGTATGTCGTTTTTTTTATTTTTCGACATAGGAATGTATGTCGTTTTTTTCACTTTTTCGACATAGGTATGTATGTCGTTTTTTTCACTTTTTCGACATAGGTATTTATGTCGTTTTTTTCACTTTTTCGACACAGGTATGTGTGTCGTTTTTTTATAATTTTCGACATAGGTATGTATGTTGTTTTTTTATATTTTTCGACATAGGTATGTATGTTGTTTTTTTACTGATTCAACATAGGTATGTATGTCATTTTTTAAATATTTTTCAAGGTATGTATGTCGTTTTTTCACTTCTTCGACATAGGTATGTATGTCGTTTTTTCATTTATTTGACATAGGTATGTATGTCATTTTTAAAATATTGTTCGACATAGGTATGTATGTCGTTTTTTTAATTTTTTTCGACATAGTTAGGTATGTCGTTTTTTCACTTTTTCGACATATGTCGACGTATGTCGTTTTTTCACTTTTTTCGACATAGGTATGTATGTCGTTTTTTTATATTTTGAGTCATAGGTATGTATGTCGTTTTTTTCACTTCTTCGACATAGGTATGTATGTCGTTTTCTCATTTTATGGACATAGGTATGTATGTCGTTTTTTTACTTTTTCGACATAGGTATGTATGTCGTTTTTTTATATTTTTCGACATAGGTATGTATGTCGTTTTTTATATTTTTCGACATAGGTATGTATGTCGTTTTTGTCAATTTTTTCGACATAGGTATTTATGTCGTTTTTTTATATTTTGCGTCATAGGTATGTATGTCGTTTTTTTCACTTCTTCGACATAGGTATGTATGTTGTTTTTTCACTTTTTCGACATAGGTATGTATGTTGTTTTTTTATATTTTTCGACAGAGGTATTTATGTCGTTTTTTTATATTTTTCGACATAGGTATGTATGTCGTTTTTTTTATATTTTTCGACATAGGTATGTATGTCGTTTTTTTTCACTTTTTCGACATAGGTATGTATGTCGTTTTTTTATATTTTTCGACATAGGTATGTATGTCGTTTTGTTATATTTTTCGACATAGGTATGAATGTCATTTTTAAAATATTTTTCGACATAGGTATGTATGTCGTTTTTTTAATTTTTTTCGACATAGTTAGGTATGTCGTTTTTTCACTTTTTCGACATAGGTATGTATGTCGTTTTTTCACTTTTTTCGACATAGGTATGTATGTCGTTTTTTTATATTTTGAGTCATAGGTATGTATGTCGTTTTTTTCACTTCTTCGACATAGGTATGTATGTCGTTTTCTCATTTTATGGACATAGGTATGTATGTCGTTTTTTTACTTTTTCGACATAGGTATGTATGTCGTTTTTTTATATTTTTCGACATAGGTATGTATGTCGTTTTTTATATTTTTCGACATAGGTATGTATGTCGTTTTTGTCAATTTTTTCGACATAGGTATTTATGTCGTTTTTTTATATTTTGCGTCATAGGTATGTATGTCGTTTTTTTCACTTCTTCGACATAGGTATGTATGTTGTTTTTTCACTTTTTCGACATAGGTATGTATGTTGTTTTTTTATATTTTTCGACAGAGGTATTTATGTCGTTTTTTTATATTTTTCGACATAGGTATGTATGTCGTTTTTTTTATATTTTTCGACATAGGTATGTATGTCGTTTTTTTTCACTTTTTCGACATAGGTATGTATGTCGTTTTTTTATATTTTTCGACATAGGTATGTATGTCGTTTTTTATATTTTTCGACATAGGTATTTATGTCGTTTTTTATATTTTTCGACATAGGTATTTATGTCGTTTTTTTATATTTTGTGTCATAGGTATGTATGTCGTTTTTTTAACTTCTTTGACATAGGTATGTATGTCGTTTTCTCATTTTATCGACATAGGTATGTATGTCGTTTTTTTACTTTTTCGACATAGGTATGTATGTCGTTTTTTTACTTTTTCGACATAGGTATGTATGTCGTTTTTTTATATTTTTCGACATAGGTATGTATGTCGATTTTTATATTTTTCGACATAGGTATTTATGTCGTTTTTTTATATTTTGCGTCATAGGTATGTATGTCGTTTTTTTCTCTTCTTCGACATAGGTATGTATGTCGTTTTTTCACTTTTTCGACATAGGTATGTATGTTGTTTTTTTATATTTTTCGACATAGGTATTCATGTCGTTTTTTTATATTTTTCGACATAGGTATGTATGTCGTTTTTTTTATTTTTTGACATAGGTATGTATGTCGTTTTTTTCACTTTTTCGACATAGGTATTTATGTCGTTTTTTTCACTTTCTCGACATAGGTATGTATGTCATTTTTTTCACTTTTTCGACATAGGTATGTATGTCATTTTTTTCAATTTTTCGACATAGGTATGTATGTCGTTTTTTTCACTTTTTCGACATAGGTATTTATATCGTTTTTTTCACTTTTTCGACATAGGTATGTATGTCGTTTTTTCACTTTTTCGACATAGGTATGTATGTCGTTTTTTTATATTCTTCGACATAGGTATTTGTGTCGTTTTTTCACTTATTCGACATAGGTATGTATGTCGTTTTTCTATATTTTTCGACATAGTATGTCGTTTTTTTATATTTTGTGTCATAGGTATGTATGTCGTTTTTTTCACTTCTTCGACATAGGTATGTATGTCGTTTTCTCATTTTATGGACATAGGTATGTATGTCGTTTTTTTATATTTTGTGTCATGGGTATGTATGTCGTTTTTTTTACTTTTTCGACATAGGTATGTATGTCGTTTTTTTATATTTTTCGACATAGGTATGTATTTCGTTTATATTTTTCGACAGGTATGTATGTCGTTTGTGTCAATTTTTTCGACATAGGTATTTATGTCGTTTTTTTATATTTTGCGTCATAGGTATGTATGTCGTTTTTTTCACTTCTTCGACATAGGTATGTATGTCGTTTTTTCACTTTTTCGACATAGGTATGTATGTTGTTTTTTTATATTTTTCGACATAGGTATTTATATCTTTTTTTTATATTTTTCGACATAGGTATGTATGTCGTTTTTTTTATTTTTCGACATAGGAATGTATGTCGTTTTTTTCACTTTTTCGACATAGGTATGTATGTCGTTTTTTTCACTTTTTCGACATAGGTATTTATGTCGTTTTTTTCACTTTTTCGACACAGGTATGTGTGTCGTTTTTTTATAATTTTCGACATAGGTATGTATGTCGTTTTTTTATATTTTTCGACATAGGTATGTATGTTGTTTTTTTACTGATTCAACATAGGTATGTATGTCATTTTTTAAATATTTTTCAAGGTATGTATGTCGTTTTTTCACTTCTTCGACATAGGTATGTATGTCGTTTTTTCATTTATTTGACATAGGTATGTATGTCATTTTTTAAATATTTTTCGACATAGGTATGTATGTCGTTTTTTTTATATTTTTCGACATAGGTATGTATGTCATTTTTTCACTTCTTCGACAAAGGTATGTATGTCGTTTTTTTAACTTTTTCGACATAGGTATTTATGTCGTTTTTTTCACTTTTTCGACACAGGTATGTGTGTCGTTTTTTTCACTTTTTCGACATAGGTATGTATGTCGTTTTTTCACTTTTTCGACATAGGTATGTATGTTGTTTTTTTATATTTTTCGACAGGTATTCATGTCGTTTTTTTGTATTTTTCGACATAGGTATGTATGTCGTTTTTTTTATTTTTTGACATAGGTATGTATGTCGTTTTTTTCACTTTTTCGACATAGGTATTTATGTCGTTTTTTTCACTTTCTCGACATAGGTATGTATGTCATTTTTTTCACTTTTTCGACATAGGTATGTATGTCATTTTTTTCAATTTTTCGACATAGGTATGTATGTCGTTTTTTTATGTTTTTCGACATAGGTATGTATGTTGTTTTTTTATATTTTTCGACATAGGTATTTATATCTTTTTTTTATATTTTTCGACATAGGTATGTATGTCGTTTTTTTTATTTTTCGACATAGGAATGTATGTCGTTTTTTTCACTTTTTCGACATAGGTATGTATGTCGTTTTTTTCACTTTTTCGACATAGGTATTTATGTCGTTTTTTTCACTTTTTCGACACAGGTATGTGTGTCGTTTTTTTATAATTTTCGACATAGGTATGTATGTTGTTTTTTTATATTTTTCGACATAGGTATGTATGTTGTTTTTTTACTGATTCAACATAGGTATGTATGTCATTTTTTAAATATTTTTCAAGGTATGTATGTCGTTTTTTCACTTCTTCGACATAGGTATGTATGTCGTTTTTTCATTTATTTGACATAGGTATGTATGTCATTTTTTAAATATTTTTCGACATAGGTATGTATGTCGTTTTTTTTATATTTTTCGACATAGGTATGTATGTCATTTTTTCACTTCTTCGACAAAGGTATGTATGTCGTTTTTTTAACTTTTTCGACATAGGTATTTATGTCGTTTTTTTCACTTTTTCGACACAGGTATGTGTGTCGTTTTTTTCACTTTTTCGACATAGGTATGTATGTCATTTTTTTTATTTTTCGACATAGGTATGTATGTCGTTTTTGTCAATTTTTCAACATAGGTATGTGTGTCTTTTTTTTATATTTTTCGACATAGGTATGTATTTCGTTTTTTTCACTTTTTCGACATAGGTATGTTTGTCGTTTTGTTATATTTTTCGACATAGGTATGAATGTCATTTTTAAAATATTTTTCGACATAGGTATGTATGTCGTTTTTTTAATTTTTTTCGACATAGTTAGGTATGTCGTTTTTTCACTTTTTCGACATAGGTATGTATGTCGTTTTTTCACTTTTTTCGACATAGGTATGTATGTCGTTTTTTTATATTTTGAGTCATAGGTATGTATGTCGTTTTTTTCACTTCTTCGACATAGGTATGTATGTCGTTTTCTCATTTTATGGACATAGGTATGTATGTCGTTTTTTTACTTTTTCGACATAGGTATGTATGTCGTTTTTTTATATTTTTCGACATAGGTATGTATGTCGTTTTTTATATTTTTCGACATAGGTATGTATGTCGTTTTTGTCAATTTTTTCGACATAGGTATTTATGTCGTTTTTTTATATTTTGCGTCATAGGTATGTATGTCGTTTTTTTCACTTCTTCGACATAGGTATGTATGTTGTTTTTTTATATTTTTCGACAGAGGTATTTATGTCGTTTTTTTATATTTTTCGACATAGGTATGTATGTCGTTTTTTTTATATTTTTCGACATAGGTATGTATGTCGTTTTTTTTCACTTTTTCGACATAGGTATGTATGTCGTTTTTTTATATTTTTCGACATAGGTATGTATGTCGTTTTTTATATTTTTCGACATAGGTATTTATGTCGTTTTTTTATATTTTGTGTCATAGGTATGTATGTCGTTTTTTTAACTTCTTTGACATAGGTATGTATGTCGTTTTCTCATTTTATCGACATAGGTATGTATGTCGTTTTTTTACTTTTTCGACATAGGTATGTATGTCGTTTTTTTACTTTTTCGACATAGGTATGTATGTCGTTTTTTTATATTTTTCGACATAGGTATGTATGTCGATTTTTATATTTTTCGACATAGGTATGTATGTCGTTTTTGTCAATTTTTTCGACATAGGTATTTATGTCGTTTTTTTATATTTTGCGTCATAGGTATGTATGTCGTTTTTTTCACTTCTTCGACATAGGTATGTATGTCGTTTTTTCACTTTTTCGACATAGGTATGTATGTTGTTTTTTTATATTTTTCGACATAGGTATTCATGTCGTTTTTTTATATTTTTCGACATAGGTATGTATGTCGTTTTTTTTATTTTTCGACATAGGTATGTATGTCGTTTTTTTCACTTTTTCGACATAGGTATTTATATCGTTTTTTTCACTTTTTCGACATAGGTATGTATGTCGTTTTTTCACTTTTTCGACATAGGTATGTATGTCATTTTTTTATATTCTTCGACATAGGTATTTGTGTCGTTTTTTCACTTATTCGACATAGGTATGTATGTCGTTTTTTTATATTTTTCGACATAGTATGTCGTTTTTTTATATTTTGTGTCATAGGTATGTATGTCGTTTTTTTCACTTCTTCGACATAGGTATGTATGTCGTTTTCTCATTTTATGGACATAGGTATGTATGTCGTTTTTTTACTTTTTCGACATAGGTATGTATGTCGTTTTTTATATTTTTCGACAGGTATGTATGTCGTTTTTTTCACTTTTTCGACATAGGTATGTTTGTCGTTTTTTTATATTCTTCGACATAGGTATGAATGTCATTTTTAAAATATTTTTCGACATAGGTATGTATGTCGTTTTTTTCATTTTTTTCGACATAGGTATGTATGTCGTTTTTTCACTTTTTCGACATAGGTATGTACGTCGTTTTTTTATATTTTGCGTCATAGGTATGTATGTCGTTTTTTTCACTTCTTCGATATAGGTATTTATGTCGTTTTTTTATATTTTTCGACATAGGCATGTATGTCGTTTTTTTATATTTTTCGACATAGGTATGTATGTCGTTTTTTCACTTTTTCGACATAGGTATGTGTGTCGTTTTTTCACTTTTTCGACATAGGTATGTATGTCGTTTTTTTATATTTTTCGACATGAGTATTTCAGCGGTATTTTTTTATTTTTCGACATAGGTATGTATGCCGTTTTTTTTTTTTTTCGACATAGGTATGTATGCCGTTTTTTTTTTTTTTCGACATAGGTATGTATGTCATTTTTGTCAATTTTTCAACATAGGTATGTGTGTCGTTTTTTTATATTTTTCGACATAGGTATGTATGTCTTTTTTTTTATTTTTCGACATAGGTATGTATGTCGTTTTTTTCACTTTTTCGACATAGGTATTTATGTCGTTTTTTTCACTTTTTCGACATAGGTATGTATGTCGTTTTTTCACTTTTTCGACATAGGTATGTATGTCGTTTTTTTCAGTCTGTCGACATAGGTATGTATGTCGTTTTTTTTACTTTTTCGACATAGGTATGTGTGTCGTTTTTTTCACTTTTTCGACATAGGTATGTATGTCTTTTTTTCATTTTTTCGACATAGGTATGTATGTCGTTTTTTCACTTCTTCGACATAGGTATGTATGTCGTTTTTTTCACTTTTTCGACATAGGTATGTATGCCGTTTTTTTGTATTTTTCGACATAGGTATGTATGTCTTTTTTTGATTTTTCCGACATAGGTATGTATGTCATTTTTTTCACTCATTCGACATAGGTATGTATGTAGTTTTTTTCACTTATTCGACATAGGTATGTATGTGGTTTTTTTAACTTTTTCGACACAGGTATGTGTGTCGTTTTTTTATATTTTTCGACATAGGTATTTATGTCGTTTTTTTATATTTTTCGACATAGGTATGTATGTGGTTTTTTTATGTTTTTCGACATTGGTATGTGTGTCGTTTTTTCACTTATTCGACATAGGTATGTATGTCGTTTTTTTCAGTCTTTCGACATAGGTATGTATGTCGTTTTTTTTACTTTTTCGACATAGGTATGTATGTCGTTTTTTTAATATTTTTCGACATAGGTATGTATGTCGTTTTTTCACTTTTTCGACATAGGTATGTGTGTCGTTTTTTTCACTTTTTCGACATAGGTATGTATGTGTTTTTTTTACTCTTTTCGACATAGGTATTTGTGGTTTTTTACTATTTTTCGACATAGGTATGTATGTCATTTTTTTTACTTTTTCGACATAGGTATGTATGTGGTTTTTTTATATTTTTCGACATAGGTATGTATGTCATTTTTTTCACTCATTCGACATAGGTATGTATGTCATTTTGTAAATATTTTTCGACATAGGTATGTATGTCGTTTTGTTTATATTTTTCGACATAGGTATGTGTGTCGTTTTTTCACTTATTCGACATAGGTATGTATGTCGTTTTTTTCAGTCTTTCGACATAGGTATGTATGTCGTTTTTTTTACTTTTTCGACATAGGTATGTATGTGGTTTTTTTTTATATTTTTCGACATAGGTATGTATGTCGTTTTTTCACTTTTTCGACATAGGTATGTGTGTCGTTTTTTTCACTTTTTCGACATAGGTATGTATGTGGTTTTTTTACTCTTTTCGACATAGGCATGTATGTGTTTTTTTTACTCTTTTCGACATAGGTATTTATGTGGTTTTTTAATATTTTTCGACATAGGTATGTATGTCATTTTTTTTACTTTTTCGACATAGGTATGTATGTGGTTTTTTTATATTTTTCGACATAGGTATGTATGTCATTTTTTTAACTCATTCGACATAGGTATGTATGTCATTTCGTAAATATTTTTCGACATAGGTATGTATGTGGTTTTTTTATATTTTTCGACATAGGTATGTGTGTCGTTTTTTCACTTATTCGACATAGGTATGTATGCCGTTTTTTTCAGTCTTTCGACATAGGTATGTATGTGGTTTTTTTTACTCTTTTCGACATAGGTATGTATGTGTTTTTTTTACTCTTTTCGACATAGGTATTTATGTCATTTTTTTTACTTTTTCGACATAGGTATGTATGTGGTTTTTTTATATTTTTCGACATAGGTATGTATGTCATTTTTTTCACTCATTCGACATAGGTATGTATGCCGTTTTTTTCAGTCTTTCGACATAGGTATGTATGTCGTTTTGTTTATATTTTTCGACATAGGTATGTGTGTCGTTTTTTCACTTATTCGACATAGGTATGTATGTCGTTTTTTTAACATTTTTCGACATACGTATGTATGTGGTTTTTTTATATTTTTCGACATAGGTATGTATGTCATTTTTTTCACTCATTTGACATAGGTATGTATGTCATTTTGTAAATATTTTTCGACATAGGTATGTATGTCGTTTTGTTTATATTTTTCGACATAGGTATGTGTGTCGTTTTTTCACTTATTCGACATAGGTATGTATGTCGTTTTTTTAACATTTTTCGACATAGGTATGTATGTCGTTTTTTTTACTTTTTCGACATAGGTATGTATGTCGTTTTTTTCACTTTTTCGACATAGGTATGTATGTCATTTTTTTCACTCATTCGACATAGGTATGTATGTAGTTTATTTCACTTATTCGACATAGGTATGTATGTCGTTTTTTCACTTATTCAACATAGGTATGTATGTCATTTTTTTCACTTTTTCGACATAGGTATGTATGTCGTTTTTTTCACTTTTTCGACACAGGTATGTGTGTCGTTTTTTTATATTTTTCGACATAGGTATTTATGTCGTTTTTTATATATTTTTCGACATAGGTATGTATGTCATTTCTTTCACTCATTCGACATAGGTATGTATGTCATTTTTTAAAAATGTTTCGACATAGGTATGTATGTCGTTTTTTTATATTTTTCGACATTGGTATGTGTGTCGTTTTTTCACTTATTCGACATAGGTATGTATGTTGTTTTTTTCAGTCTTTCGACATAGGTATGTATGTCGTTTTTTTAACTTTTTCGACATAGGTATGTATGTGGTTTTTTAAATATTTTTCGACATAGGTATGTATGTCGTTTTTTCACTTTTTCGACATAGGTATGTGTGTCGTTTTTTTCACTTTTTCGACATAGGTATGTATGTGGGTTTTTTTACTCTTTTCGACATAGGTATGTATGTGTTTTTTTTACTCTTTTCGACATAGGTATTTATGTGGTTTTTTACTATTTTTCGACATAGGTATGTATGTCATTTTTTTACTTTTTCGACATAGGTATGTATGTGGTTTTTTTATATTTTTCGACATAGGTATGTATGTCATTTTTTTCACTCATTCGACATAGGTATGTATGTCATTTTGTAAATATTTTTCGACATAGGTATGTATGTCGTTTTGTTTATATTTTTCGACATAGGTATGTGTGTCGTTTTTTCACTTATTCGACATAGGTATGTATGTCGTTTTTTTCAGTCTTTCGACATAGGTATGTATGTCGTTTTTTTTACTTTTTCGACATAGGTATGTATGTCGTTTTTTTTATATTTTTCGACATAGGTATGTATGTCGTTTTTTCACTTTTTCGACATAGGTATGTGTGTCGTTTTTTCACTTTTTCGACATAGGTATGTATGTGTTTTTTTTTACTCTTTTCGACATAGGTATGTATGTGTTTTTTTTACTCTTTTCGACATAGGTATTTATGTGGTTTTTTATTATTTTTCGACATAGGTATGTATGTCGTTTTTTCACTTTTTCGACATAGGTATGTGTGTCGTTTTTTTCACTTTTTCGACATAGGTATGTATGTGGTTTTCTTTACTCTTTTCGACATAGGTATGTATGTGTTTTTTTTACTCTTTTCGACATAGGTATTTATGTCATTTTTTTTACTTTTTCGACATAGGTATGTATGTGGTTTTTTTATATTTTTCGACATAGGTATGTATGTCATTTTTTTCACTCATTCGACATAGGTATGTATGTCATTTTGTAAATATTTTTCGACATAGGTATGTATGTCGTTTTGTTTATATTTTTCGACATAGGTATGTGTGTCGTTTTTTCACTTATTCGACATAGGTATGTATGTCGTTTTTTTAACATTTTTCGACATAGGTATGTATGTCGTTTTTTTTACTTTTTCGACATAGGTATGTATGTCGTTTTTTTAACATTTTTCGACAGGTATGTATGTCGTTTTTTTCAGTTTTTCGACAGGTATGTATGTCGATTTTTTATATTTTATATCGTTTTCTTTCTTACATAGCTATTTATTTAATTTTTCTTTTGACACATATTTAAGTGTTTTTCATTTTTCGTATGTTTTTTTCTGTTACTATTGTTTTGCTTTTTACCTTTTTTTTGAATAGTTTTGTACAGACCACACTACACACATGGATACAGACACAAATCCACACACACACCCCACCCATACACATATACAACACGATTGTATTCTGACCTTTAGGCATCCCCTGCAGCAGTTTGAAGATTGAGCTCTTCTCAATGAGCGGCTTGGCTTTGAAGAAGTGAATAGCAGGTAGGAACTGGGCAGCAGATGTCTCCTGCTCCTTTAATCGATGGAGGTAAGCATCCAGCTTCTGTTCAGTCGGTGTCAGGGTCACTCTGCCTCCCGTCTGTTTAGATGCCTCCTGATGCATCAGCAGCTCCCTCTGAGCAGGGTCAGGCATCGCTTCAGTATCTCTTACAAACCACAGGAGGGACACAATAATGACCACAGCCTGGAGTAAAAGCACCATGTTTGTATGCGCCATAGGAGGGAGCTACAACATCATCACACACCCTTTACAGGGAGAGTGGAATGACTGTATTTTCTTCTGTAAAGATAGAAAGACTGTGTTACACATAAAGTAATGACATTAAACTTCTTCCTCCTCGTCGGAAGTTCTGCTTTCGTTTTTATTAGTGGGTAGATATATTTGACAAACTTCTTTTAATGTCATCAACACGATTACACGCTGCTCAGATTGCATTAGTGTTGACAGAGACCATTCAGTAGCCCTAACATGACCTCTTTCCTGGTTAAAATAAACCTTGACATGAATGGAGTTTAAGAGAATAATGAACACATTCTTTAAACAAAACCAAACAAGCATCTTAAAAACGAATCTAATCACTTTAAAATGTCACAGACTTACTTGTAAAAGGAGCCTCTTCTGTCCGATGTCCCAGCCCTGCTGTCTTGTCAGAAGACTTTGCTTGTTTTCCACATAAACTTCCGCTTTCACTCTGGCTCATCAGCAAAGTCCTCCCAGGAACAGGATAATTGGGGCATTTTTGTCTGACAAATACCATGTGATAAACTAATGAATAAAGCATGAATGACCAGTGATGCGAATTTAAGTTAAAAAAAAAAAACTGAAGAAAAACTGTAAATCTCTCAGCAACAAAAAAAAGGCAGAAAAAGATACTGATTTATATTTTATTAAGGTTTTACATTTTCACAATAATACATTTTCAGTTTCAAACACAATCGACGAAAGAAAAGACAAAAAAACAAGAAACAAAACAACCACACATCTGCATAATTTAATCTGTAAACCTCATATACATACAAGTGCACCCTCTGGAATGGTAACTCGCAACACTTAATTCATGAAATCAATAAATTAACTCTTTGAGGTCATGTGCACCCTCCAGTTTTGTCTTAAAGATGCTGTTTTTTCCCCCACTGTGATTGGTTGGAGCAGACACCCATTAGCAACACAATGTCCCATACAACTTATATTGTGGGGTAAAGGTTATGTAACTGTGAAAATGGAAAGACAAAGATGTTTTGTATGTAATGAAATCTGGTCCGATTAGAGCACAACGTGTTAAACATCCAGCCAATCACATCGTGCCTGACTAATCAGCGTAAACTCAGAACCGATGAACGGGCAGCAGTAAAGTAAATGAGTCATTACAACTGTGCAGAATGAAGTATGCACGTCTGTAATGTTGCATTACAGCTTCTAGGATGTCCCTCAATGCACAGAAATATACAGCAATACATGAATCACACAACAACGATTGCGTCTCTTTCGCTTCAGAAAACGGTTTCACAGACAAGAGGAATGACGTCTTTCATGTGACAAAATAAAAAACAAAGAGAGATGGAGTTTTTCTCAAGCACAGCGGAGCTTCCTCAGTCCAGAAACTTGCGGTTCGGGTTGGCACCGAAGAGAGCCACTCGGACTTCAGGCATCATCTGTGAACCCAGGAGCAAAGAGTTTTTAAGTGATGCTAATCGTTTTCTCCGTCAATTATTTGGTAAAGTAAAAAAAAAAAAATTAAAAAAAGTGTACATTTTTGTGAACCAGGAGCTGAAAACCAAAAGATGTTTGGAAGACTCTGACATATTTTTCATTCTTGATAGAAAAATGTCTGAGCTTTTCAAATGTGTAAATTAGGCCGCATTTTTCTAGCAATTAGTTAATTGGTATAAAAAAGTTTCTAAGTCTGTTCTTCACTGGGAGAGCCTCGTTCAGACGCAGGAGGGATCATCTTTTTTTCTTTTTTTTTTAAAGAGGCATGTGTAATTTTTGATCTAGTAGATGTTACCCTTGATCATGAAACTTTCTTATTCATAAACTGTTGTGTTTTATTGTTGGTTTTATAATTGTTGATTTGACAGGATGTACACTCGACAGGCTTTATGTGTGTGACGAATGAAAAAGTGGCATACAATAAATGAAGAAGACCAAACACTCCATCTTTTGATAAATGTTTTTAAAGTTGTGCTAACATGCGAGCTACGCTAATCTAGTTTGGTCAAAAGCATTCGTTTTAGCGGATAAACTTTGTTTAGGAGTTTATTCAATTTGACCCCAACAGCTGCTTGTTTCCTAAAGTGATTATTGTGCTCCTTTAACCTTAAGTTTGGAAAACAACCACGGAAAAAAAAAAGAAATCTAATAAAAGAAAAAGTAAACCACACAAACGTGTTTGTGATTTTATAAGCTACCAAGTGCATGAGCGCGTTTCGGCCTGAGTGTTCAGAGATTATGTTTCAGAGTGTCATGAACGCATCGTGCTCGTACATCTTTGGCTTTCACCCTTTCCCACACAGACGATACCTGGGCGGGTTATAAATGTTTCAAACAGGATAAAAGAACAATAATGAGCTTCCACGTGCAGCTCTTCACATGGATATCATTGAGCTTCACTGATGTAATCACCGCCACATTTCATTGATCTGATTTATTAAAGACTGCACTCCTTATTTAAAAGGAATTTAGTTTTTCTTCAGATGTTCGGAGATTTGACATAAGCCCCGAGAACATCAAGGACTTCTCCACGGGAGATTTAATTAAAAAGTTGTTGGTAAAGAACAGATCAATCACAGTCGTGTTCAACAACAGGCTGAAAACTGAGTTGATTTTATTTTTTTATTTTTTTTTTTAAATCTGAGCTGTGTTTCTGTTCCTTACCTGCTGAGCCATGAGCTCCAGTCTGCTCTCCAGGGTGTTGGACACCTTGATTTTCCCGTCAGCGTTGTAGAGCTCGACACCTCCAGAGCTGAAAAAAAACAAAACAACAGCAGACAGAAGTTGAGAAAATCTGTGGAGGAAGTTTGATTTTGAGTTATAAATCACATCTGCAGCTGCTTACACATCTGCAGAGATGAAGTTGTCCTGGTCGATGCGGACCTCCAGGTTGTTCTTCACAGCTGCTTTGTAGATGGGAATGTTCCTCTGGATGGACGCCTGATACACACGAGTGGACACAGTTTAGACACAGCGTTTCCTGAAATGATCTGAAGCCATCAAAGGTGGATTTGAAACGGAGCTTCGTGGCTTGGTTGATCGTCAGTTCAGGCTTTTTAAAATCCTCAACATGAATCATTTAAAATGCAGTTTGAACACGTTCAATCACCTGGACCAGCTGCACGTCCTGTTTACGGCAGCGAATGGTCACTTTTGGCTCCAGGAGCTGATAGAAACCCTGTTAGGACGGAGGATTAGGAATCAGTTTTTAAACTCAAATCATCACGGCACAAAATATAAAAAACATGAACGTGACAGTCCTGAATGTTACTTCATCTAATAAAGTGTCCACTGAGCGGATAACGCAGCGAGAAACAAACCTGTAAGATCAAGCCGTCCAACAGAGCTGGATACCTGGCCGGGTCTTTGGCGACGTTACCGAGCCGTTGGCGGGCCTCGTTCAGCATTTCCTGAGGTCACACACAGACGTTCTGAAACTATCCACCTCTCGTGTTTCGCCAGTACAACTTTTTTTTTTTTTTTTTAAAAAAGGTCTGCTCACCGAGATCATGTCATCCCGGGCCTTCAGCACCTTCAGTCGAGCCTGGTTCATCAGGTTGGACATTTGGCTGTTCAAAAAGGACAAATCACAAACACATTGGGTTCGTTTAGACGTCCGTGTTTGTCCGTGCGGGAACATTGGAGACAGCTTGGTGCCTTGTTACAATACTCGTCATTGTGGGGGAAGAAAGCGACGTAATGAGATTAGGGAAACTCAGTGTCAGGCGTACAGATATTTCGTTGTTCTAAAAAGGGTACGAGTCAGGAAAAGGAAGCCTTCGCGTGTCCTCTAATTTTCTCTCCCCGCGACTCACATTTTCTTCTGCTGCTCGATCTGCTTCTCTTTCTTCTCGTAGTACTCCATGATCTTCAGCCTCTGAGTCTGCACCAGACGGCCCTTCTCGATGTTGAACTCTTCCTCTGCCTGCAGGAGGAGACACAGCTCACTCAGAGAGAAACCCGCCACAGATGCACTCATTTCTTTGGATTATTATTCACACCTCCCCATCAGCCTGAAGGACGACCAAAGAGCCTTTAATAAGAAAGACTTTTCGTTGTTTAATCTGTGTGTAAATCTAAATCAGCGTGTCACGTTGTTGAAACAGTGACACCCATCAGGCTGATGGTAAAACTGTGAATAAATGCCTAAATAGAAAAATGCTCCTTTAAATTCAAACAACTTTAACAGCTACAGAGGACATTTTCATTGACGTGAATATTTTTATAACTCATTTGTCATTGTTGAAAAGTTTTCTTTGTATCTGAGCTGTGTGCTGGCCTGATGTCCACGACAGGTTAAAAAAATGACACTTCAGATATCAGTTAAATGTCTGCTGAGTGGAAAAAGACTTTCAGATCATTCTCGTGGGTTTTTAGCGCCCTCTAGTGGCGAGTGTCATACACAGCACACTCTGATTGGGAAGAATATTTTCAACATTATTAATCTTTATAATAAACCGAGTAAATCGTGTTTGACAGTGTTCATGTTGGAGTCATATACTTCAAAGTATATTTTAAGTTTTATTTAAGGTTAACGTGTGTAGTGAGTTTCATTTCAGCGTTTTGGGTTTTGATTATTTACGTTAAATAAAAAGTCAAACTTATTTTTCCCATCACAGTATTTTTTTGGAAAGCGTGTCAGAGGAGGGGTTCGGCCAATCATCAGCAGCTTCATTGTTCCTGAAGGTCTCTACAGAGCAAATCACACAGATATGAATCCAATCAAACTCAAGATGGATGATAAAAAAAAGTCTGTAATTTTTGTCGTTTCTTGTTGTAAAAATATTTACTTCTACATTCTACATCCATCTAAACCTCTATACGGTTAACACACTTTAAAAAAAGGCAGAATATAAAAACATATTCATTCTCGTTATGGTCTGAAGCATGACGTGATTTTTAGATTTAAAAAAAAATATATATATTTTAGGTACTCGTTCTCTTCTTGAGAACATTTCAATATTTACTGTAACTTGTGTACGGTCACGTCTGCAGAATCGTTTTCAGGAAGCTTCTGAAACTCCCCAGTTCAGACGAGCCGTCATGAAACCAAAACCTCTCCTGTACTTACTTTGTTTTTCCTGATCTTAATTTCGCCCTGCTTGACATTGTGATGTTCTCCCCGTATGAATATTGTGTTTGTATTTAATTTGTGAAGCACTTTGTAATGTTTTTAAATGGGCCATTTAAATTAAGTTTGACTTACGTAGTTTTGGATGCTTAACTTTTAGTTACAGTGTAGAATTTAAACTTTTACTGAGGAGTCCTAAGAGGAACTTTTGTGTTGATTTTGGCGCCCCCTGTGGACAAAGTGGTGCAGTTTATCTCTAAACTGATCCTCGGCTGTATATATGTGTGCTGTGTTGTATCCTTACAGGCCGTACTGACAGATGAGTCTGCTTTATTCTAATGTCTAACATGCAGCTGATCTTCATGCTTTATCTTCTTGTCGCAGGTGTGAGACATTAAAGATCACATTTAATAAATCTGAATCATTTCTCAAATGTTTGAACATGAATTGAAACGCCTCAATATGACCTCTGCGATCAGTCTGTGTCATAATCAGTTTAAAACTCTTCACAGGAGCTTTAAATAAAGCATCCGAAGACTTCCACCACCGCTGATTTAATGCGTGTTTTTATACCTTTGCATCAATTTCCTCCGCCTTCTCATTGGCCTCCTGTTCAATGAAGGCCATCATGTGCTTGATCTGCAGAAAAGGAAGACGAAAAAAATACAATAAATGAGCGATTCAAAGTCACACAAAACATTTTTAATGTCGTATGTTGAACTTCTTCGTGAAGCCTCGTTCCTTCTTAGCTGAAAATACCGAAGGCACGGCAAGTTCGTTCCTTCAGCACACTTCTGCTTAGCAGTCTAAAAGTGAGACCCTGAACTATTTCCGCACCCTGCTGTGAGCCCACTCTCTCACTGTGGTGAGGAAGTTTCCTACTGTAATTGTAAAACGTGCATATTTTGAGTTACTGCTTTTATTTGAGCCCTCAGGGGCCTCCGACTGGTCTGGGGCCCCCAAGCAGTTGCCTGCCTTGCCTGTTGACAAACAGCACCTCTGAGGACACCTTGTCGTACACTCTTCTTGCTCTATATGAGTGATTTCCAATCTCTTCAGACCGATAATAAACCATAAACATGCTCATGGACGAGCTGATGTGCACAAGGTGTTTACGCTCGTTAGCTGCAAGCTAACAACAACAAAAACAAAAAACAAACAGTAACTTAGCCTCACTTCAATCAAAGGAGCTCAAAGAAATGTGTGATTTCAAGCAGCATCTGATCTGAATGAAGGTAAATAGATGAAAAAAGGCTGACTGTCGCCTTAATGATGATCTGTCCCTAATTACACACACAAAAAACAGCTTCAGATCAAAACTGTACTTCCTCCTGAAAGAAACAGGAAACATCTTCAGTGGTACAAACATGTAAGCCTGAAATATGTTGGACTTTAAAAAAAAAATTTAAGGGATGTAACGACTCACTCAACTCCCGCTACGATACACGATTTATTTTAAAAATTAGAGTGAAAAAGATTCCTTTCGAGAAAAAAAAATGTCTGTGAAAACAACGACACATCCCGTAATCTCTTTGGCCCTCGCACTCGTTTGGGGCTACAAACGGCCTTGCTAGTACGGTTTGGTTTGGTCTTCGCAGTTGCCGTGGTAACGCCTGCTGTCACAACCAACCTCCTCCAGCTCTATACAGCTGCTGATGCTTCCACGATATTCACCGCGATTCTTTTTATCGGAGTAACGGTGTCAATCTAGATCGATTAATCTTTACATCCCTACTTTTATTTTTTTTTTTCTTTACTTCACATCAAATTCACCAAGTATCCCCCAATATATATATATATATATATATACATATATATATATATATATATATATCTCCCCCATATCCCTGAACACTCTCTGTGTGTGCTTGACTTCTGCAGAGTTACATGAGCTCTCCTCTGAAGGTTGTTTCCAGTGTTTGCTAAGATTTCCCACTGAATGAGAAGTCCAGACAGTGGCTCACTCCCAACTTCCTCATCAGGCCTCCTGTGGCATGTGTTCATCATGTGACCATTTGGAAATAATACCTCTCTCCCCATCACAGCCAGATCTTCAGTGTTTACACAGGCGACTCAAAGCAGCTTCTAATGTTTGCAACTAATAGCATCCATACGTACTGAACTGCTATTAATCATCAACAACACACACACCTCTGTGTGTGTTAATGTCGACCTCCTACAGCTCTTTCAATGTCATTCATCTCAACACTCAGACTTCCAGGACATATTACAGCTTCTAGAAATGCTTATTCATTTTGTAATACGACCATCAAGCAGCGTAAAACAAGTGATCTTACAGTAAGGGGAGCAGAAAAGGTTGAATTTTGTGTCACATTTCAAGGGTGAATTTACCTGCTTCTGTACGTCTGCATCGCTGAGCGCCATGGTTGCAGCTGTCAAAGATCCGCTCGGGCCTGCGCTGGAAAAAACGACAAAATAAAACACGTAAATGAAAATATAAGAGATAAAAAATAAGCTGTCTTTAAGGACACACGGTTTAAATCTCATAATCTGATGGATGCATATGTTTTTTTACCCGAAAATCACAGAGGAGAAGGTATGAATTAATCGCCGCAGTCGTGACTCGTAAAGATGTCTACGAAGGGATCAGCTGATTTGCAGCGCCACGTGATATTTACTTCCGGCCGGGCAGCCAATCAGGCGCGAGAACGACATACTAGTATAGAAAATAAGGAAAAAAAAAAAAAAAAAGGACATTATCATAACAATTTGACGGCTTGATGACATAATAGGCTATCAATATACATATATTTTAACACTTCTAAATGTTTTAACATAAACCGAATAAATAACCGTTTCTTTTTTCTTTTTTTTTTGCTTTTACCAAAAATTACGAGTAACCCTACCTGCTGTTTGTTAACAGGCGACTTTGAGCGTGTGTTTGTGGCTGTTGTACTTACAGCAGATGTTTGAGACCTTTTAAACATCTGTTGAAACTAGGACAACATTCATTGTTTTTGTTTATTTAAATAGGGAGTTCACGTCAATAAACATAAACATGTAAATATACCAGATTATAGCCACAGGCACATTTCTCTCTGTAATCCCTTGGCAGGTTATTAGTAAGTATAAACAAAGTTACATTAAACCACGATGAGAACACCAATACAACAAGTAATGACAAAATAACATTAACTGTACATTAGTTGGCCAAACACATTATACCAGTATAAAGAGTGGCTGTTTGATTTTGTTCAGATCAAACCAGTAGGCTATAAAGTGACCATCAGAGAAAAAAGTATTTAAAGTGCTTCAAAGGGAGGTAAAGTGTCAGAGTATTATAATGTCATAGTGTTGGAGCTTGTTTGCACACAATTATGAAAATTACACATTTGCCTTATAGAGCCTGAAACGCCATAAACTGAGCCGGAGTTTGAAGAAGCACCGGACGATCATGGTAACAATAGAACGTAGGAGAGATCATAAAATAATATCTATTTACTTTTGCTACTTTCACTCAACAGATGGCAGCAAGTCAGGTAAAAGGTTTAAATCTGCTCTGAGAATGTGCCTCATTAAACCCTGCTGGCATAGTTTCCAGTCTGGTATCGTGTCTCTCCAGTAGAGGGAAGTAGAACTTGGAAAGGTTAGTTTTAGAAATAGCTCTTCTCCCAGTCTGACACTCGTTTTCCACTCGGTG
The DNA here is from genome assembly GCF_947650265.1 of Symphodus melops. Lineage (NCBI taxonomy): Eukaryota > Metazoa > Chordata > Actinopteri > Labriformes > Labridae > Symphodus > Symphodus melops. The sequence continues at coordinate 3,225,970 of NC_136712.1, forward strand.
TCACCGGCTCACAGCACACTCAGGGCTGCCTGATTATCTGCTGTTTGGGCAGTGGAAACATCACTGATTGTTTACATGGATCGAACACAAACCCCCCCTGGTGACCCTCGACACCCAGAGCAAAGTCACATTCAGAAGATTTTACATTTATTCCCACTTATTCAAACATTTAAACTGTTTTGATTAGGCAGCAAAGTCAGCATTGACTGCTCTCCGGCCAAGTGTTATGTCATGGATTTGGGAAGAGGGGAGGGTGAGAGAGAGAGACGGAGGGAGAGGGAGAGAGAGAGATTTTTTGCACAGCTTGTCCACCTTGATACTCCTGTGGCAGCTCCAGCATGCATGTCTGCCTTCCTGTTGTTTTGCGGCTTCACGTCTGAACACAAGTCTCTCGTTGATCTTCACATCTAGCAGCTCCTTCAGCAGCCCCCCAGGAAGACGCAGGTATGCTCGGACTTTCATTCCTTTTCACTCACATGGAGGAACGTTTTTTTTGTTGTTGTTTTTTTTAACAAAAGGAGGGAAGAGTGAAGAATGTAGACTGTCTTAAATCAAGAATGTGATCTAATTTTGTGGCATTTGTTGTGCCACGCTTTGTTTTAAAAAAGTCGTATCTTATCTAAACTTGTCAGAGCTTGAGAGGTCATTATGGGTCACTCTGGTGTTGTCAAGGGCAAAATCTCACCTTGCAAAATAACAAGAAAACCCCTGTTAGAGCTTATTTTCTCTTAAAAACATGAACCCCCTCTTTGACAGTGAAGTGTGACCTTTTGTAGAATCTGTACCAAGATTTCAGATGTTTAATAGCTCACACATTAGCACAGAAAGAGTGGCCTAAATCTCCCTGATCATTCACCTCAGCAGGGGTTCGTTATGGCTGCGATAGGATCAATGGCAATCCAATTACTCAAGTAGGCCAAGTAAAGTACAAGAGTGGAAAACATTGATTGATTTCTTAGAAGGCACACATGCTTTCATGTTTCACAATGGAAAGAAGGCTACAAAAGTCTCCAGGCTGCTCAGCAGGGGGGCAGACAGTGCGGCAGCGGCAGTCATTAAATTAGTGGCGTCACACGTCTGTGTCAGTCTGGAGAGAGAGGCCAAAAGGATTTTAGCAAAGACATTCACGGAAGAAAAAAAAAAAATGCAGATGAAGAGTGAAGACACACATTGGCCATTATTCATTTGGCTTTTTAAATGAACCTTTGTGAACTGGAAATATCCCATCAAGGCCTCATAAGCCTGTTTGATTGGTTTGTCTAGCTGCTCGCTTTTTATTGCACAAAACGTTGTTGCATAACGGGCAAGAAGAATGTTTGCTTTTCCCCCAGCGAGGCAGAACAAAAGAAACTGTGTTGAACTAATTGAGAACAAATACAGAACTAATAAGACACATATTTAGTTCGATGTAAATAACAAGACAACCTAGATTTAGAGACCAGCCTGGAAGTCTTACTGAAGGCTCGATCAAGTGAAAGGAGGAACTAAAGAATACAGGAAGTCAACTCAAAGCTCAAAAAAATATGATTTGTTTGCACTGTCATAAGCTTTAATAAAAAAAGTTAATCAGTCATAAAGCAGATGTTTGCAGAGTGCAGAAACCCCACGAGGATAATGTGATAAATATTCAATAGTCGGGCTGAAGAGAGAGAAATCTAAAAAGATATCCTAAAAAAGGTGAGAAGTAAACGCTAAAGTCAACTAGAATAAATACAAACAAAAGCTGGCAGATCCCCTAAAGGAGGAATTCATAAATACGTTACAGGAAAAACATTTTATCATATTTTAATCACTCGACATCACATTAGAGAAAATAAAAAATAAACTGGAAGTCCCTCTTCAGCTTTTAGAATGATTCACATTTCATTCACCAGTCCTTCTCAAATGTGTTATTTTGATTTGAGCTATAAGTTGTATTTTAACCTTTTTGTTTTACAGCTGGTTCTTTACAGACCTGTAAATAATAGAGTGAATAATGTGTCGACCTAAATGTATTTCTGTTAAGTTTGGATGCATATTAAAACACGTATTCTTTCCCTGAAGTGTCCTCTGCAGAGGAATTATTCATTTTCATTTGCTTACATGAAACATTTCACATCAAGTAGAGTCAAGTATGCAGGAGCAACTAAAAACTGAGGAGATTACAGAAGAACTATAAAACACAAGATTTACTTTGGACCCAGCATGCATTGTGTTTTATGAATGTATTTCAAGCTGCTTCCTCTAGTGTTGAAAAATGGAACCACTGTTGATGTGCAAGAAATTGTAATTCCTCCAGTGTCCACTTGAGGGCTGACTGCAAAATTTTTAATCTGACAGAAGAAATGAACATATTTACAGTCTGGTTAAAGAAGTGACTTCAGTTTCAAGAGCTCATGTCTTTATTGGTTCTCACTGTATGGAGGGTGAATGTTATTATAACTATACTTTTTTATTATATCAACATATTGAGGGACGTTGCTGATCTGACTGACGGGGGCGGGGTTTACTTAACCATTATTTATGTTAAGTAAATTAAATTCACAAATGTCTTGATTGTCACAACTCAAATGATGAATTAGAGACAGAAAGGGTCCAGAGCGCCGGCAAAATTCTTTGTGATAATACCTTTTTTTTTATTTTTTTATTTTTTTCTAACCCTAACCCTGCTAAAGGAAATTTGTCTGTAACCAGACACCAGATGTCGTGAACATTATACTGCGTTACAGTTAGTGAAGAGTTAGTTGAGAGGTCCTATTCTGGGCCTGGCGTTGGGGTGAATACTTTCTGCAGTCAAAGCTGCGACGTGGCACAAGAGGTGAAAAGGGTCACCTTGACACTGATGCATGTATGCAAGCAGCCATGTGATTAGTGGCCTTTTATTACCTCAAAAAGGTTTTTTTTGTGTCTGAAATTAGAATTTGTACCTCTGTCGTTCAAACCTTGACGTCTCAGTGTGGGTAAAATTGAAATTTGATGTTAGAATTCAGGTTTTCCAGTCAAAATTAATAATGTGTCACTTCAATTTCATGTCCCCGCTCCCACGTCATGTGAAATCACTGAAATAGCTTCCACTTCAGTGCGACAGATGGTGATGTATATGGAGCCTAAACTTAGTAAGATATGCAGGTCGAGGCTATAGATAGTCACAGCCGCTGCAATACAGAGCAGCCTGTGAGCAACATTTTCCAACCACAGCCCCGCTGACGTCACTGAGACCACAGAGCTGTTGACAAAACAGCATTATGCATATTGTTACCTAATAAAGTCACAATGTGGAGATGTGTTTACATAAAAAAAAAATTAGGTTAAATTAATGCAACTGGGTCTCTTAAACATTACCAACAGATTAAAGAGAAATGTGCTGCATGGAAATCTGGGATTGCTTTTGCAGCCAATTTCAATAAATGTTACAAAGTTGGTTTCAACTTAAGCCGAAGTGTTAGTGGGTAGAATGCGACTAATTCCTTATGATTAAGAGTTGGCACCCTTGGTACTCTTTGTGATTTACTTAAACATCTAATTCAATTTATTTAATATAAGTTATAATTTCAGTACAAATAAACGTCCAATTGGAGCTTACATTCACTGCTTTACGTCTCTTTTTAGCCACCAGCCTTCATTCTGGAGGGAAAGGCCCCAGTCGAGTCCAGGAGGGGGGACGGAGGAGGCGGGGGGGACGGAGGAGGCCGGGAGGCCGACTCCCTCAGCCCCAGCCCTGCCGCCCTGCCTCTGACCCAGACACAGAGCCCTGCGGCCTGGCAGAGCGAGAGCCTGTTGGCAGAATCGTGGTCAACAATGGGCGATATGGACCCAGAGGACACTAAGAGCCTGGACAGCAGTGATGGGGCTGTACAAGCGGGAGAGGAGAACCACTCGTCCAACTCTGACATGGTCCACTTGGAGCGAGAGGAGGCCGAGATGCTGGAGGAGGCAGAGGAGGCTGCAGAGGAGGAAGAGGATGACGAGCTGCAGTCGAGTGTGTTGAGCGTTTTAGGTGGGGAGAGGGAGCTCGTCGAGCTGAGGGAGGAGGAGGAGACAGACCTTCAGGCCCCAGAAACTGAGGGGCTCCTGGTGTCAGCAGAGGAGCCTAAAGTGGAAAAGGAGCCGACAGAGTTCATGCAGGTGGTTCCTCCGATGGCCCTGCCTCCTCTACCTATCGTCAGGCTTCACCCACCTTCCACTACATCTACACCCGTCCCTTCGATCACAACCTCTGAAGCTGAGGAGCCTTACATCACTGAGGGGCTCCACCCTCCATTCATCTTTGCACCAGTGGAAGACGAGCCGCCGACAGAGAGTCCTGAGCAGTTAAGATTCTCACAGGTTCTCCTCTCCGACGTGGAGGAACATTCGGCTGAAAGCTCTGAAGCAGCGACAGAAAAGTTGGAGCCACAGCCCTCACCTTTACGAAAGACTACCAAACCTCAGAGCTCCACAAAGCTGCTGATTAGAAATGCTGCTTTAGTGGCTGTTGTAGGAGTTGTAGCATATGGTGCTATAGCTTACTGCAGAAAATAGAAACCTTCTCTTCTCACACTGAATCACCCATTCAACAAAGGTCTTTGTTTGTAAATGTATTCCATAAGAAATATTCCACTTTATTCTCTGAATCATAGATTTTACATCAACCTTTGTATTGTACTTAATAATATACACATTAATTAGATTATTTTGGAATCATTTTTGCGCTACCTCAGCTCACAGCAGAGCTCATGGCCTTTACTCTTTCTGTACGGTATAGATCTCTGACATAGCATAGCTGCTAAAATGTAAACCGGGAATGTAAAATGTAAAATATAATTTTAAAGAATCCTGAAACTTGATTGGACTTTCTTTGTGTGTTTGAGTCTCGTATTATGTCAACAGAAAAGATTGGAATTAGACTCCAGCACTTTGATGTAAGTTCAAAAGTAGATATAATAATTTCTAATTTCAGACCAAGGTTAAACACGCACTTACGTTTAAGGTATTACAGCAGGATCTTAGATGTTACAACTAAATTGAAGTAGATGTAAATTCCTCCATAAAATACGGTTGTCATGGAGTTTCATTTTGAAAGTACTTGGTTTAGTGGGACCAGTGTTGACGTTTGATGGGTTGAAAAATACGTTAAACAATAAATAAAAATACACAAGTGTCATCGTCATACAGATTGAAATGAAAGTTGAAAAATGAGGAGGTGATACAGATATTTCGAAAGTGATGAACAAGGGTCCAAGAACAGAACCCTGAGGAACTTCTTTTTTTGTTCGTTTTTAGGAAGAAACGATGAAAAGTTTTCCTTTTTCTACACAAAGATTTCATTCAAAGACTTATTTTAAAACCATACACACAATTTGTCATCAAAATGCACAATGTAAACAGAGACTCACATGCTTGTAGTTTACTGAGGAGATTATTAAAATAATTGCATAATTGTGTGTTAAGCTCAGGACAGTATTTTAGAATCTGATGAGGCCTCAAGATCATGAATCTATAATTTGTATCTGTAATAAAATGATACATTTTAAATCACCAACCACGCGTCAAGCAGGGCATTAAACTATTTTATCTCCTCTGGTCGGACCCAACAGGAGAAAGACATTTAAATAAAAACACTGAATGATCAAACAAACCTTAAAGCAGGAAAGACCATAAGTTCCTTCTCCAACTTTTACGTCAGAGCTTTTTCTTTTCAGTCATTTTCAAGTTAGACGTTAAAAAGTGCTCCTTAAATTTCACCACTTTGATTAGCTGTTTTGTAGTTAGGAGTCGTGTTAGCCCAGATTACTTCATTAACTTCCTCTATGGTTATTATTTTAGGAGAATTGGTTTCAGCCCTCCTCCTGCAGGCAGTCATTTTTTGAAGATGACGTTTACTGCTCTTTCCTGCCTTCTGCTGGTCAATAAGCCACATTAAGAATTGGACGTCATTTAACTAAATAACAAAATCTGTTCTTTAAAATGTGTTTTTAAGCTGCCTAATGAAGAACCGATTCTTACTTTAGGATGAATACAACTTCCATACATGATAAAGTGCTTTACTGGGATTAGATACCCTGAATAAGAAGTTTAGAGGTACTTATACTTGTGATGCTCTCCCCGTGCACACGAACATGATCTGTTAGATAAAGCTTATAACTCTGTGGTCACACCAGCATGCAGCCCATTATAGACTCATATAATGCACCACCGGCTTTGGCACTTCTTGATTTTCATCCAGTACCAGTAAATAAAGAAGAACAATAGTGTTGACTGTGCTGCGGTTAGTCTGCATACACGCATCCATTGGATGAAGAAGGGGAAGGAAAGTGTTTCTTTGTTTGGAGAGCTGCAGCACATCTGCTCTGCGTGAAATTATACTGTAGCACCTTCACAGACAAACATGACCTGGCGAGCGTCAATCTCCACCTCTCTACACACACACGTACGCACGCAAGCACGCACACACACGAAATTTAACAAATTATAGTAATAAACGTACTGCAGTGAAGGGAGGGGATTCTCAGAGGTGAAGAAAATGTGAAAAGAGAAAATCCATCTTTGTTTATCTGTGGAGAAACCCGAGACATCTATCAAGTTTAATCTCTTAAGAATTTATTCCTTTCTAGGTTGTTTTTTTTTAAATTTTTTAGAAGGCATACAAATCTCTTGATGCTTTTCATTTCGTCATCTATAGGACACTGAATAACTTTCAGTTGAATGTTTTTTTGTGAATGAAGGAGCGATGTACTGCCTCGCCAGCGGCAACAACATAAAATACACAAATACACAGAATACACACACACGCTGTTGGACCAAAATCAGAAAACTCTGAAATGAGTGCCAGAACAGAAAGAAACAGAAACGTGTAAACAAGAACTCGGACTTCAGATGACCAGTGATTATTTAATTCTACTGAACACATGAAAGTGTTGAAAACAACTTTTCTAACACCCACAGACCCCTCTTAACTGTGAGCCAAGCCAACAGCCCACACATGCAAACATCTGTGAGGCCTCAGCTGCAGCCAGACAGGTTGTGGTCTCAAATTTATGGCGTCGATTTGACCGAAGTTTCTCCCTGAATGGAACGAAGGAAAGAGGGAGAGGGTGAGAAGATGAGGTTTGTGGTTCTTTGTTTTTTATCAGAGCGCTGCACAGGCAGGAAACACACACACACACACACACACACACACACACACACACACACACACACACACACACACACACACACACACACACACACACACACACACAGGTTCATATTTGCATGCATGCACCCACAGACACTCCTTCCTCCCATTTACACACAAACACGCGCACACACATACACGCACACACATACACGCACACATTGGTACTTTACAGTGACAAGGTGGTTTCTTTTTAGTGAGTAAAAATCAAACAAGATAGTGATAATAATCAGATTACGTGGTATCTGAAAAAAGCGGCTGGGTGCTCCTGTGATCCAACATTGTCACTTAGTACATCGCTGTAATCTGTGCATCTCCATTTCTCATCTCCATTCTTTGTTACCATTATGTTTAGCGTTCAGGCCTGACGACCGCCACACAACAACCGGGCAGAAAGGGGAACTTCAGGCGCAAGTCGGTTGATATTTAAATCTGCACGCCCGAGATAAAAGAACTTCTCAAAAAAGCTTGCGTTTATTTGAACAGGGAGAGAGAGAGAGGGTTTGGCTTTGACAGGAGAAATAAAACAGTAATGACCACATTATTAACCATTAACCTTAGAGGCCCATTTATCTGAACCTGCAGTTATGGCCTTCTGCTCAATTGGACATTCATATAGTGACAGCTTTCATTGTAATTAGGCCTCCACACCGTCAAACACCTGTGGAGGGCAGAACATGGAGCGGACATGACAAAAACAACAATATATTAAAATGTCATGTGACAATGTACACTCAACAAAAATATAAACGCAACACTTTTGTTTTTGCTCCCATTTGTCATGAGATGGACTCAAAGATCTAAAATTCATTCCAGATACACAATATTACCATTTCTCTCAAACATTGTTCATAAATCTGTCTAAATGTGTGATAGTGAGCACTTTTGCTTTGCTGAGACAATCCATCCCACCTCACAGGTGTGCCACATCAAGATGCTCATCAGACACCATGATTAGTGCATAGGTGTACCTTAGACTGTCCACAATAAAAGGCCACCCTGAAATGTGCAGTTTTTGCTTTATTGAGGGTCTGGGGACTCAGAACCAGTCAGTATCTGGTGTGACCACCATTTGCCTCATGCAGTGCAACACATCTTCTTCGCATAGAGTTTATCAGATTGTCAATTGTGGCCTGTGGAATGTTGGTCCACTCCTCTTCAATGGCTGTGCGAAGTTGCTGGATATTAGTGGGAACTGGTACGCGCTGTCGTATACGCCGGTCAAGCACATCCCAAACATGCTCAATGGGTGACATGTCCGGTGAGTATGCTGGCCATGCAAGAACTGGGACATTTTCAGCTTCCAAGAATTGTGTACAGATCCTTGCAACATGGGGCCGTGCATTATCTTGCTGAAACATGAGGTGATGTTCATGGATGTATGGCACAACAATGGGCCTCAGGATCTCATCACGGTATCTCTGTGCATTCAAAATGCCATCAATAAAATGCACCTGTGTTCTTCGTCCATAACAGATGCCTGCCCATACCATAACCCCACCACCACCATGGGCCACTCGATCCACAACATTGACATCAGCAAAGCGCTCACCCACACGACGCCACACACGCTGTCTGCCATCTGCCCTGAACAATGTAAACCGAGATTCATCCGTGAAGAGAACACCTCTCCAACGTGCCAGACGCCATCGAATGTGAGCATTTGCCCACTCAAGTCTGTTACGGCGACGATCTGGAGTCAGGTTAAGACCCCGATGAGGACGACGAGCATGCAGTTGAGCTTCCCTGAGACGGTTTCTGACAGTTTGTGCAGAAATTCTTTGGTTATGCAAACCAATTGTTTCAGCAGCTGTCTGAGTAGCTGGTCTCAGACGATCTTGGAGGTGAACCTGCTGGATGTGGAGGTCCTGGGCTGGTGTGGTTACACGTGGTCTGCGGTTGTGAGGCCGGTTGGATGTACTGCCATATTCTCTGAAACGCCTTTGGAGACGGCTTATGGTGGAGAAATGAACATTCAATGCCCGAGCAACAGATCTGGTTGACATTCCTGCTGTCAGCATGCCAATTGCACGCTCCCTCAATGCTTGCGCCATCTGTGGCATTTTGCTGTGAGACAAAACTGCACATTTCAGAGTGGCCTTTTATTGTGGACAGTCTAAGGTACACCTATGCACTAATCATGGTGTCTGATGAGCATCTTGATGTGGCACACCTGTGAGGTGGGATGGATTGTCTCAGCAAAGCAAAAGTGCTCACTATCACACATTTAGACAGATTTATGAACAATGTTTGAGAGAAATGGTAATATTGTGTATCTGGAATGAATTTTAGATCTTTGAGTCCATCTCATGACAAATGGGAGCAAAAACAAAAGTGTTGCGTTTATATTTTTGTTGAGTATATTACAGCTGAGGCATTTTAATTTTCACAACAGTATTATAAAGTTCCTTTTGATTTAAAAACGTGCTGAATTAAAAAAGAAGTTATGTTAAGAAACTCGATATGAAAAAAGAAAGTTATAAAGAAATGGAAAAACTGGAGGGATCTTGGAAGATGTGTTTTTTGCAACAAAAGGAACACATATTTTTTCCTTATTCCACCTTAAAATAGTAGTTTTAAACTCAGTCTAATAGTTATGTACCTTTCTCCCGGGATGATGGTGTCTATACTATTTCAGAGGGCCAAGTCGCCTGCTTTAAGCCGTGTGGATCTCTCTTCTTTACAGCACCAGAAGCCATTCGCTTAAAGTGAATAAGACGTTTTCAACAAATATATGTATTACATTGTCATCATGTTTGTGTCATATCACCAGCCACCCACCATCGGACTGTTGTCCATACAACCACCGCCGTCCTCGTTCATGCACGGCCTGCTCCGACCTCCAGCTCAGCGGCGAGGAGGTGTGGACAACAGGAAGTCGAGGAATACAAAGGAGAAATCCTTCCTGCATCTTATCCCATATGCTCTTTTGTAAAACTTCTCGAAAAAACAACAGCTGTGAATTGGAGGCATACAAATAATGATTAATTGATTGATTGATTGATCATGACTATTTTTGTCACAAAATGATTTTTACAGTGTAACTTGTAGCCAATAAAAATGCAAAATAAAATACACTCTTTAACCAAGTTTAGTCGTTGGTCTTGTGTGTGATTTTACCTGTCCACAAAACAAAGATGGGGAAGACTATAAAAGTATTGACACAAGTAAGAATATTAAACTTTGCATAAAGTTATGATATCGATAAAACAAATTTACATGATGCACGACTGGTGCTAACAGCATCGTCGTGTTTTTCTTGGTTGGACGTGAAAGTGTTTCTTGTGTCTTGCTGCTTTTTCTACAAAAATTGAAACTGCTAACTAATCAATACTAAATGCATACGGACCTCTAATGGCGACCTGCCTTTACTTGTCAAAACATGCAGCTGCACCAGGAGAAATCTGGTGAAGGTGCATTTAGACACCATGGTGCAGTTTTGTGGAGCAAACGACCCGCTGACCTGAGGTCTGTAGTTCTTTTGAGAGCCTTCTTAAAACACAGCTTTTTTCTCGTGCCTTTGGTTGCTTGTTTATATTGTGTGTGTGTGTGTGTGTGTGTGTGTGTGTGTGTACTCTATAGAAACAGGTGCATGTATGTGTTTGTTGCATGAGATGGTGCATGCTCTTTTTACATTTTGTGTCAAAGTGAGCTCATGAATCCATTTTTTTAGATGAGTTTGTATTGTGCTTGTTTATCTTTGTCTTCTGTAAAACACATTGAGTTTACGTTTATATGACATGCGTTATAACTGAATGAAAATTGAGTGGGTTTTTATTTGAGTTTTTTAATAAAAACAAACATTTATTTATTTGAATTTGACACTGACCAAAGCTGAACCTTCTTTGATTTATTGTCAGCTTGTGGTTTCAAATGTTTGGGATTCTCACTGTAGCCGAACCACAGCCTCTTATCTTACCGACTTCTCATGCAAATGTTCACTCATTTACTTAACTTTTTTTATTTGCCAGAAAACAATGGACCCCTGTGCAAAGTTTCCCGCAGCTCTATGGGATTAAATTTCAAATTACAGAAAAGCGTATTACTGAACAGCACAGATAACAAACGTGCATGTTAGATACAAGTCTCGTTGGATATGCAAATTCCCAGGTCAGACAGACAATTGTTGGTATTCCTGGGTCGAGCGTGCAATAAAGAGAAGCTTTTTGTTGTCCGCAGATTGTGATCTGATCACTGAGAGGAGAGAGCGATGATTACATGTGTATTTGATCCGTGCTCCGAAAAAGAAGAAGTGAATATGACATTAAATGACCGGCCTCTGCAACCTGTTGATGAGGCTGAACAGGTAGAGGGGAGGTCTGACATGTATATATATGCCTGTCCGATACTGCACACCTGCACTACAGTTACACCAGGCCTCAACTGGGGGAAACAATCACGCAAACAAGATGGTGAGTTTAAAGGATGCTTACAGTTAGACATGTGCAGTTTCATGATCTAATGCTCTTAAATGTAAACATATCTGAAGGGAAAATGCATGCTGTTTATGTGAATGAAATTAATGGGAATTTTTATATTTTAAAGACCTCCTTGGACACCGATATTAACCAACACTTCCAGGATGCAATCGATGTGATTCAACAGCATTCAAATAATTCATACTACGACTCAGGTAAACGCAGAATATCACCTTGAGTGTAAAAAAACTCAAAACTTCTACTATATATGCGTCATGTCTGTTTTGTTTTCCGTATGTATTTATTTTTTTTGTTGCTCAAATATCACAACTATTCACTCTTCATCAGATGAATCAATCAGAACTGATTGATTGCTTCACTTGACTTAATTAATCTTGATTGTGTTTTCAGCGTACACATATTATGAGACTTTGAGTTCCCAGCAGACATCGCTGCAGTGTCAGATCTCCTGCTGCCTCGTCACGTCTGACGCAGCGGCTCCAGTGTACGAATGGAATGACACGGCTGTAAGTAATGAAAATAGATCAATTAAATATATAACATTTTCTTATTCTGAGTGTTTGAGAGCAAGTTTGAGTCCAATCAAAGGTTCATATTAGTTTGAGACGAACTTGAGAGGAAGTGACTTCATGACAAATACAAAAAAAACATAAGAGTGAATTAAATACTGATCAGCTGCTGTTAAATACAATTAATGAAGGGGATTAAATTGTTAACCATATCTTAATTATGTCAGATTGTATTGATCCCTTACTTTGAAATGATGACGCTTTGCAGTTTCACTTCAGTTTTTCCGTCATGATTTTGTTTGATTTGAAAGATTTCTGGCAGCTGACGTAATCATGATAGTTTTTTATGGTTTATATTGATATGCTCTCGATGGTTTACTCCATAATTAGTTATAAATATCTGCCAATTAAAACACAATTTAATTTCTTGTTTGTTTTTTTATGGTTGAAATTCACAGTAAATTCTACTTTATGCACTGTAAAAACAATTTCACTCATGATTAATTGTCAGTTCAATGATAAGTGAACACTGTGATAACTTAATGTTTTGAGTTTAATGTCATCTTAGCCAATGCAGGATTTTCAACTTTTAAAAATTATTTAATTGTAAGTGACTTCAATGATACCTTTTAATAAATTTGATTTTTTTTTAAATATTACTCTACAATATTTGTCTTCCAGCATCACTCTTGGCCTCCGGTCATGTCTGACGTCTCCTCGGGTCACTCTGTGCAGAATGAAGTCCCTCAGTTCTACTCAGTTTTACCATCACAGAAGAGCAGCAAAGGTACCATAAGTGTACTTGTTACATTTTCAATCCATTTTTGTCTTTATCCCAAAACCAAAACTGATTGTTTCCTCAGGCCGTAAAAAGCTCAGACTCTACGAGTACCTCCACGAGGCCCTGAACGACCCCAACATGGGCGACTCCATCCAGTGGACGGACAGCGACAGCGGCACCTTCCACTTCATCTCGAAGAACAAGGAGAAGCTGGCAGAGTGCTGGGGCCAACGCAAGGGCAACCGCAAGACCATGACCTACCAGAAGATGGCCAGAGCTCTGAGAAACTACAGCCGCACGGGGGAGATCATGAAAGTGAGACGTAAGCTCACGTACCAGTTCAACCCAGACATCCTGCACCGACTTGGCTCCACACAGGTGACCATGCACCTGCCGGGGCATCTGGCACAGCAGGAGGTCAGCACATGGCAGCAGAATCAGGCCGAGCAGAGCTTCTGCGGCCCCGTGGTGGCAGAGAGGCACAGGCACAGCTGTTTCAGACACTTCCAGCTGCAGGAAGACTACGACCTGGCCTCCAGCTTCACCTCACACAACATCACCCATCTCTAAACTGCACGACGGTTTGCTCACAACTTCAAGACTGAAATTCTTCTGCTTTCAAAAGTTGATTCCGTCTCATTGAAAAATCATCGGAGCTACTGTTAAAGAATTCACAAAGTGGCATAAGGGCATCCATTTTTTCAACACAGCCTTAGATTCCAATGAAACACACCTGGCTATTACTCAGTCAGAGGGATGCATTTGTCAAACACTCCGATAACTCCATTTAGACGTTCAAACAGGAGTGACATGTTATCGATTGGTAACGAGTGATTCTTAACCATTTGGCTTCATCTTTTATATAAACCTTTATCGAATGTTTGTAAACTTGTCAAATGATATGATATTCGTTATTACTAATAATCAGTGTCCTAAGCAGTCATTCTAAATCTTTAGGGCATTTTTGTTCTTATAAATGAACAGATATAATATAATTGCTTTCTTAAATTTTGTTTGAACATGTATTACTCTTCACATATATGTGAAACGGCATTATCATAAAGTAAACAAAGTGTCAATTTTAAAAGTCTTATTTTTCTACTTGGTATCGAGAAAAGCACCAAGTCTGAGTCCAGTTCGTATCTCAGATTTAATTCTACATTCACTCAGGGATGAATGTCAATAATTATTTTGTCACAAAATGTTTATGATCTTGTCTGATCTAATGATGTTTTTTTTGTTTTTTTTTACAGTGTAACTTGTTGAAATTCTCTTCTCTTTGAGGAAAATGCCTGTAAATAAACTGTAAATATTTGTAAACAATAAAAATGGGGGGGAAAAAAACTGCATTTTATGGAGCATCATTGGGTTTTTTTTAAATTTGAAGAATTTCATAATAATTTAGAAATTATCCTCGTTTTGTTAGAGTAACCCCTTTAATTTGACTCAGTTGGAAATCAAAACGGACGGGTTATAAAAAAAATTCATCCCCTGTACAGTGTGTGCCGATAAAGACGGTAACTAACCAGGCTGTAAACATGTTAACCAGCCATTTTTGAAAGGAGCCAGCCTCAAGCAGGCACGGTGGCAGAGGTTACAGATGTACAAGACTTATGGTCAGGTCTGCTTCTTAGATCATGAAGAGACATCAGTATTATTCAGTCAAGTTAGTTTCATCATTAGCCAAAAAAAAAAAAAAAAAAGAACATTAAAAACTACTAAAATTAATTGTGATTTTGTCTGTTCAGTCTGAAGGATTCGATCTCACAGAGGAAGTTCAAAATGTCAAACCTGGCCGAATAACAGACCAAACTCACTGCGTTCACTTTTTCAGCTTTTAATAAATTGAAATCCTTGATCTCTTACTGTAAAATAAAAACAAATGTGTTAGTATATTGATCTAATTTTGAATTTAGGATGTTGGTATGTCCTCATTTTAAAGCCGTACTAGGAATGGACAAACGTTCCTCTCTATTTTTACTCTAAAGGATGGAACCAAGAACCTTCATTTGTGCAGTTTTTTTTTGTTCTCAAAGTTGGAACAAAGTCTGGAACTTCAGCTTTTAGGTTTTCTGCATCTTCGTCTTGGAACAATCTACAGTCTTATTTTAAACTGCAAAACTTAGTCTGAACGTTTGTATGTATCCTGTCTCTATCGAAGGCTCCCTGTAGATGAATAATTCCCTGGATGAAAAGAGATCTTTGTATTCTTATTATCATATTATTTGTGTTTTTAATAAAAGCCTGTGCATTATAAAACGTTTGTCTCACTCTGATCTAACGTTAACCTTACTGCAACGTGAGGACTGTGGTGTAAGATTTGGCACCGTCTCCACTGTAATGAAATATTACAAGAAGCCCACTCTAAAAAATCTAAAAATTAAGACACATCCTGTGAGGAAAAATATGGCAGTAAGAGTGTTTTTCCTGAAGAGAGAGCGTTTTGTAGCAGCTGCCTCCAGGCCAGCTCTTATCTGCTGCAGCGGGGAGGATGTGGTCAGCGCTGGGACGCTTTATTGATGGGTTGACTTGTTGCTGGTGTCGGGTCTTTGTGGGATGGAGGTCATTGTTCCTGTGAGCCCCGGAGTAGAAAAAATGCCGGGTGTTATGTGGAAAGCCCGTCCTGTGTGTGTTTGGGGGGGCGCGGGGTGTATAATAAGAGCCTGGGGGACTTTAACGTCTCAAAGTCAGTTTTGTGAAATTCTCCCAAACTGCACGGACTCAAGAATCACACGTGATGGTAACCACGATAATAACATAAGAAACTCTCAAGGGTTAAAAATCTTACATTTAGCTAAATTTCAAACCTGATTCTGAATAATTTTCTTCATCAGGATTCTTATCAGGACACTCACTCTGATTTGGAGGTGATCTTAGAGTTCCTGGAGGAGTACTACAGACAAAACGCTGGAGAAATTGGTAAGAGGAAAGCTTTCGTGTTGAACCTGAAATACACAAGTTTTATTTGTATTCCAGTCTCTTTGCAATGTGTTGGTTTGTTACAGCGAACAAGGTGAACTGGACTGCAGGTCAAGAGTCATGTCACCAGCACTGGATGTGCAACGAGTCACCTGTAAGCATTACAATATTTATTTATTTATTTTAAGTTACACATCATCTGAAATACTGAAATCAAACATACTGCAAAAACTTGAATCTTTGCAATTTCTCAGATTTTTAGTCAGTTCTAGATAAGACTCTTTGAATTAAATGCATTTATAATTAAAATAGCAAAGACACTCAATATAAAAATACAGCTGGCTGCATTCACAGATTATTATTTTTTTGCTTTTTACAAGCGACTCAGCCGTTCCTTTTGGCTTTTTTAAATCCTGACATAAGATTTTCCTCTGGACTCGTCGGGGGAATGTGGCTTGTTCTAAGTGTAACGAGATATGTTGGATTAAAAATTAACAAATAGTTTTTAGATTTTTTGAGAGTGTATAGCCTTTAAAGCTGCTCAGGATTCTGTGATCTGTTCACATGGTCTAATTTTCTTCCCGTTTCCTTCATCAATGATCATCAAACCTGCACCTCAGCCTTTACTGGCACACGACGCTCCACAATCTTTCGGCCAAAACACAACAGCATTATTGTCTGAGCCAAACTTTGTATCAACAAGGCAACCATCCAAAGCAGCGGGGAGAGGTGAGTTCTCCTTTTTCGGGTCACTAGATACTGTTATTGCCTCGGCTGCTTTTAGCCTGAGGGAAACAATACAAAGAGAGCAAATAAGAGACCTTCCCTTTACAGTAAAAAACAATGGAGCAGTGCATGGTGTCGCTGAAAAGCTGTAACCGCAGTGTTTACGGCTCTACACCTCTGAGCTAAATGGCATCCATCAGCGACGAGATCTTCTGGGAATTGTTGTATTTGAGGAAATGATTAACTGAAGCCAGCATTTACTGTATCAGTGAACCACAGGTGCAGTTTTTAAATCTCTGTTAAGCCTTTAATTATGCCTTTTTTTTCTTCTTTCCGTCACAGGTAGAAAGGTGCGGCTCTTTCATTTTCTGTTTGAGATGCTGGAGGATCCAAACATGGCTCACTGTGTGTCCTGGGTGCCGGCGGCTGCGGGCGTCTTCCGCTTCTCCTCCACCAACAAGGACGAGTTGGCGGTGCTCTGGGGGAAGAGGAAGGGCAACAAGAGGCCGATGACGTACCAGAAGATGTCCCGCGCCCTCAGGAACTACGCCCGCTCCGGGGAGATCTTCAAGGTGAAGAAGAAGCTCACCTACCAGTTCAGCCGAGACACCCTGACACTCCTGCAGAGGTGTCATAAAGGAGAAGTGTGAAAAGAACTCGTTTTGTGTTTATTTTTTGTGCTTTTTGACTCATCTTATATAAAACCCTAAATGTACTTTTGTGAATTTCTTCTACCATTAATTTTAACTCAACTATTTTAAAAATCACCGTCCTTGAAGTCAGTTTGTAATCAGTTGTTGTAAATAAGAAAACAATGAAGTAAAATATTGGTAACACTGTAAATTAAGGTCACAATATTCACTATTAAGTAGTCACTTATTAGCATGATAATTAGCAGCATACTTGCTGTTTAATATTCATTATTAAGCGCTTATTAGCAGCTCATTCTATGTCACCTATATACAATCTACAGTCTGATTTTCGGGAGAAGTTTTGAATCCGAATTTTCTTTAGGCAGCTGTTTTAGCTGCTGAGTTAATTCTTGTTTTTCATTTTTACATACTTCTGTACTGTGTGAGTTTGAATGTGTTTTTGTTGTTGCTGACACTCAAAAAGAGATCTCCAATCTCAATCAGGCTAACCTGGTTAAATAAAGGTTAAAAAAGAACACGAGAAAAAAAAACACATCCACATCCTTATTGGTATCTTATTCTACCTGACCATTTAGCCTATAATTAATGGGTCATTAACACGACTAATAAGAGCTTATTAATCATCAATAATCAGTGGTATGCTACTTATTAGCATGCTCTGTTTAAACTATGGAAATGTTTATGATAAAGAAGAATTATAAATAGGAAACAGTGCAGAAGTATTTGACCTAAACCTGCATCTATCTAACTTTGCAGCCTAATGTGCCTTTGTTGACAAGTGTATCTGTGCATGTGTTGTCCTTTATGCAGTAAGTGTTTGATGGCTGAAGGGAACCAGAGGGTGTCAGTGTAGTCCGTCTCAAGGCCTCCAGCTGCTTCTTTTTTCCTTTCCTGTGTGGCGTGACCTCATGGCTAAATCGCCTCAGTGATGTGCACTCACGGCCGTCCAGGGTAATACCAAATGGTTTTGTGCTCTTTGTAGCAGCCCCACGTGATACCCCCCTAAGCCCTGTATTTACTGCTGGAGCCCACTCCAGGTTATAAATGGGCTAACTGATCTATGGGTGTCTGTTACCAAGAAAGGCCACATACTTTGAAGAGAATGACCAAAACAGTCATTTAAGGAAAGAGTACCCTCTTCAGTAAAAGCTTCCACATTGCATGAACGGTGTCAGACAGCAAATGGATCCTATTTTGTTGTGCCGTTGACTAATTTCAAGGATTGTGCGAGAAATGTCAGGCTGTCAATATAAAGCTGCATTCCTGCGCACTGACCACATCCATTCCCTTAGAATAGGCCTTGTGTTTCGTCTTGACTGCCTTGATGGTTGTCTGAGGTGTCAATTGTCCATTTTTAGGTGTATTTCTATGTCAAGATCATGACATGCCCGAGCGGTTATGAGTTCATGAGATTCTCTGCAGGAGCTTGGTAATAAACATCCAAAGAAGCGCAGGACTTTGTCGCAGCTTTAAGCCTTCCTGTTTATTCTTAACCAACAATGAAAGATTTGTCACTTGTGTGTGACATGTCAAAAAGATTAATTAAGACTAAAGTAGGTGCATTAATAACATTAGTCACCATAAAACCATCTTTTCCTGTTCCAATACGCGTCATATGTCAAGGTTTATAACAGCCTTCCAAGTACAGATCACATAACCACCAACAAAACATCTCTCCAGTATTTATTTGCCCGCTCAGACAACATTTACCATCGACTAAAATGATGTCTGGCAACTGGCATTAATTCACTTCTTGTCATCCCAAGAATACCATCCCACAATACGTCCATCATTGGACAGAGAGTATTCCATCAGCCACACCTGTGGAAATGAGGACACAGCCCCCTTTAATACCTCTCCTCCTGAGACCCCAGCCCCGTCCTCCTTCAACTCCTACGTCTGCAGTGCGTTGAAGAAACTCACCCCTGATGTCCTAATGACAATGCTCACCCTGTTACTGAGAGGGGATATAAGTAATAATGGCAAGTCAATAACGATACACTCAACTCACAATACAGTTGACTATCGTTGGCTATAACTTAATAAGAGAGCTTTGGAAGGGCTGATAGGCGGAGCATAGTTAGTTGTTCTTCTTGCTTACAGTCTTAATGCTAAGCTAAGCTAACGTACTGCTAGCTGTAGCTGAAAAAAATAATGTGCACACTAAGAGGCAACCTCTGGTGGTTTTAAAAAAGTGCAAAAATACTGCAGTTGCTTGAGCGTCCACTCGAGGCTGATTCCATTATACCCCATATTCAAATATCCATTTTGACCGTGAATAAACATGTTTACGACCTGGTACAAAAAAAAGTTTGGGTCTAATCGACACATACTGTACAGGGAGTGATTTTTAAAAAAAAAACATCTGTTTGCATAACTAGGAGTGGGTCTGATCCAACTGCAAACAGGCACGTTGTTGTTATTCACCAGGATGCTTAAGGTCAAATTCTGCTGCATTTCTTTGTCTGTTTAAAGGGGATTTATATGGCGACCTTAATTGATGGGATTCAAAAATACACTTTTTATGCCAATGGGTGACATCACTGCTACTGTGTCCATGTTTGTGATAATATGATATTAGTGTTGCCTCTCATTTGCTGTAATATACTTATTTTAATCTGACAAAATGACTTTGAAGTAACTCTCTGGCTGCAGAATGTGGACATTTAGGGGACTGCAGAATCTGAGCTCTGAAGGGAATAACTTGTGATCGAAGGTGATGAATGAAAAAGAAGTCCTGCAGACAAAGTCTAAAAATGTCCCTTACTTGTACAGTTTAGCATTTGAATTGTAAACTATAAGCACACTTGGTGTTTCCAATCGGAAAACTGGCACAACAGCCAGTGGGGACAGTGATGCAAGAGTGGGTCTAGGACAGAGCTGCACTGTCCACAGAGAGGAGGAGCATGCCACCTCCCTATATAAGAGCCTAAAGCCTTTCCCCCCAGGATCTGTCACTGGTCCTCCACTCTTCCCCCACTGAGATTTTTCAAACGGTATCCACGTGCCCTCCTCATCTCCCACCACTCTGGTCCAAGGGGTCCCAGAGATTGCTCTTCTTCCATCCTGTCATCACCTCCCTCCTTGTCTTCTTACCTGGCCTCCTGTAGGGTCACATAACTCTGAAGGCAGCTACCTACCTGCACCTTTTGACTCCTTGAAGGTTTTCTTGGGACACGGCTCAAGATGCCAGAGCCCACAAAGAAAGGTAGGAATGTTTACAGTAAGGATGGGAATATAATGTTGCCTCTAGCAGTAACAACAAGCCATGTAACAACCAACATAAAAAGATCAAAAATAACAATGTTGCACTGAGTAGTTGTATTAAATGCAAAATTGCAGTTTTTATATTTTGGCTGATTACAATAAAAGCGTTTTGTTGTTATTCCATGTGTGATGGTTTGCTGTCTTTGTTTGAGGGGAGTACAGTCAGTACTAGCGAAAGAAATCTCCATCGTTTTAAAGCTCATCTGCCAGCTTCATCATAGGAATCCTCAAAGTGACTTTCACAGTGGTATTGTATTACTGATGCATGCGTTTCGTCCATCCCAGAGGGCAAGAGAAGATTTGAGGTTTATGGGTAGATACTATTGTTGCCAGAGGGGGGGGGGGGGGGGTTGGCACACTGGATTGTTCCCAGCGAACCAGCTGGAGAAAGACACGGTGATGAATCGTAGATAAGGAATGTTGATGAGTGCCTTGTCGGACGAGAGTAAAGACCTGCGACGGATGATGTGATGTTCATGAACTGACTGAGGGCAGGGCTGTATGAGGATAAATAATCACCTGATTGTGTTTGTCTTCTGTATGATTGATGGGATCCTTTAAACTGTCCACCTGCCGTTAAGTCAGCTCCATGTTGTACTACATAAAGCATAAAAACACATCCCCTGTCCCGCCCTCATGTTGGAGCTCTCCTCCACACCATAACTTCACTCATCTGTACCGCCATGTCCATCAACATTCCCTTCTAATCCGCTCTTGTCTGTCATTACGATATGGCATTACTCCCACCCTTCCCATTAGCTCAGCTCTGTGGGGGTCTGTTGTCAACCTAGACATGACCATGTAGAGAAAATGGAACATTTTGTTAGGATCTTGGAAGCATTCCTAATGGGTGTTGATACAAGTTGTTTATATACTCATTATCCTTTAAGTGGGCCACTGATCTGTCTTGGCAGTTCTGGACACACTTAACATGATATACACATGGAAACAATTATCTGTACATGAGACATCTATCTCTCGTATGTCTGTCTCGGGCAAGGTGACACTTTCGCATTGACTTGGGAGGTTTTTATTTTTGCCCTTTGTTGGTTTTTAAGTTGAGTTTCCCGGTCCAAACTGAGGGATGCCGAATAATGCGCAGGTTGTAAAGTCCCTCGAGGGAGAAATATGATTTCAGGCTACATCGTTTGATTCCCTCAATAGGTTGACTCTCCTGTGCTTTTCGAAAGGTAGACATTTCCCAGATTTTTAGGGAAGCAATTTTACTGGCAATAGCTGGAAGGAAATACCTTGCAAACTCCAAAATCCCATTCCGAGTTTTTGAATGTCATCCCAATCCTTTGTTGGACCAGTGGTCAAAGACTTTCTGGAATAATGGGAAGCTCAGCTTGAGTTTTATCAATACACCTTTTAGTACCGTTTATGGTGTACAGTGCAGTTGTCCCCAAAGTAATCATACAGGGTCATAAGCATCCATGAGCCCCTGAGAGACAAAGCTAAGGGGAATAAGAGGCAGTAGATTCCAGTCCACTACATAAATAGCTCCAGAGCAGCAAATAAATGAGGGTAGAAAAGTATTGTTCTTAAAATGAGTCTGAACAGCTGAAGAGAAGGAGGCCAGCGCTGTTGTTTTAGACACCCCACTCTCAAGCCTTTAAAAAGTTCCAACTAGAGATGACGGGCTGGCAGAGTCGCCCACAGATCTTTTGGGACTTGGATTCTTGTCCCTGGAATAGTTCAGAATGAGTGCACTTTTAATCCCCATCCCTTGTTCCCCGCCATCTCCCTACACAGCCGCCCAAATCCTCCGCCTCTCCCTGTGCCACACGCCGAAACAGACATCTCTCCCTGCCACCCTTGGCTCATGATGGATCAGACACCTCTCCATTAAACCTCTGACCCTCTGCCTTACAGGACTGTCCTCACTGCTACTCAGTTTGTCTTCACCTCATGATATCACCCTCCCTGGGCTCCGTCCTCTATGGCTTTAAGTTACACAATGCCCCCTCATAAATCGGACCCATGGTAAGACACAGGGGGAAGGCCTGTCAGCAGGTAATTGGCGCCCAAGTACAGCTCTCACCTTACATCAGACACTTAACGCTTTCTGGAAGGTCTGTGTTAAAGTCCATGTCAGACCAGAACAACCGCAACCAAAAGGTCAGATAAAATAAGAAACCATAACAACAGTATCATTAATGAAGGCTTATGTTTACTAAAGCAATAAAGATCTATATAAGGAAAAATGAGGCTGCCGGCAAATTGGCTCACGTTGAAGTCCGAATGAGCCCTTCTGTCTGCACGCCAGCAGAGGCAACAGCTGAAAATACCTGCAACCATGTCAGCTGCACTGGGAGTCCTCAGAGGTAAAACAAAACCTTTCTCCAGTCTCATTATCTCCATGTTGATGAGACAGAGATGCAATTCTCGAGCCGATGATGTGACACTGCAGGATTGCGTCCCAGTGGCCAATGGTGCATTGTTTTGAAGTGAGTCGGGAGTGGGGCTAAATTGGGAATGCTCAGAGGGAATCACTACGAATAGAGAGTTATCTGAATGGGAGACGAGGGCTGTTAAAACACGATGCAAAAGTCAATGGACAGATGGGGAAATAGTTTGAGCTGCAGTACTCATAGATTGGTTGCAAATAGCTGGCCGTGATACACGCAAAGCAGTGAACAAATGATTCTCTTCATGTAAGAATGGTTAAGAAGAAACTTTTAGGTATAGACTGGACATTAAGATGGACAGAGTGTCTCCTTCTCCTTCTGGAAAAGAATGTGGAAACAAAAGTGGAGAAAAACAAGCTCGACTCCCTGACAGCGTATAACAACTGGGTGCTGAATCCCGAATAAAGTCCAAAAAGAAAAGAAAACTAAGCCTTCCAAATTGTAGTTTTAATTGCCACTCTGGCGTTTCGAGCAGACACTCTTCTTCAGCGAGTAACAGGCTGTTTTCACAAACATACACGGGTGGGACTAATTATACATGTCCAAAAAGGTACACCAGACATTACCAGCAGGGGGAGTCTCCACCATACACCTAAGGTACACCTTTATTCACCTACACACACACAAGCATTAAAAAGGTGAGAGGTCGGATTTCCTGTAACACAAAATATATTCCTGCATTTTATTTATTTTATGTTGGTAAAAAACAAAAGTCAATTAAAGACTCAGATATGCGAACATAAATCCTTCACGCGGAATCGTGATGACAAATCATCAGTGGCCAGACACTTCAACAGTAATGATAACAGCATGAGCGACTCACATTACATGAGCATACTGGAGGAGTAGGTCATCTAGCCTCGTAGAGGTGGGGACAGGGACAAAATCCTTCTGCAGACAGAATTATTAGATCCATTCTTTGGGTACCCTCATTCTCAGTCGTGTTTACGAGGAGATTTGATTTACAGTTTCCTGTCAACTGATTGTAATTGTTACTTTCTGCTGTACTTTTGTTTCTGATGTCTCTTTGTTTGATGTATTCATTGAGGTCCTGCTGCATATAAATGAGCATGATTATAACTTATTTTCATGTCAGAATCTGAGTTTGACAAAAATGTATTTGCCGTGTATCTTAGTTTAGTAAATGTCCAATCTCTTAAGATATAGAGGCAGTGTTTATGGCTTCACTCCAGGGTGACTGTTGCTGCTTCTGTGGTTTAGACTGCAATATTGATTTTAAAGACCCATCATGCTGGTATGATTATTGTCTATGTATATACATTAGTATATATTAAGCTAACATGGGCTACAATAGGATACTCAAAGTCAAGTTACACAAGGTTTTTGATTTTTTATTTATCTTTAAATTTTGACTAATCACCACCACTTGAATTTCCCTTGGGATCAATAAAGTATCTATCTATCTATCTATCTATCTATCTATCTATCTATCTATCTATCTATCTATCTATCTATCTATCAGATTATTATGGCTACGAGTCACAGCAACCTAAATACAGCTTATATAACCAGAGCAAACACTAACAAATGTGTCAGTGAGGCAAAGGGATGGTGGCCTTGTTTATTCTTTCCATTGGATGTATTGCAGATTTATGTGAGCTAAAGTTTGATGGTGTTAAGTAAGGCTAAAGAAACTGACTTATTTTAGCACATTATATTTGTGGCACTTTCTTTAAGAAGTGCCACATTACTAGACAGACTCTCGTGACTTTGTGCTCCACTAACCCACTGATAGCAAAAGCGGTTCATATTTTCCCCCTTCATTGCATGCAAAGAGTCATATAGATGCTTTGATCTGTTGAAGCCCTACACTGGGTCCTGTGACAGGTTGTGAACGTCTTATCAAGACGTGGTTCTGTCTTGCATTGGTTTAAGTCTGGAGGAGGCAAAGGTTAAACAAATGGTGTTTCATTGGGGCCTTCATCATAATCACTTAAGACTACATGGTGTCTGGGGACGAGGAGCCGATCATCCCACTCAAAGATGATGTGGCTTAGCTGGGAATGGATAAGTCAATGAAGAAGTCAATGTGCACAAACAAAAAGAAGCATTTGTTGGACTTTGTTTAGCTGATTAAATGCAGAAAATGCAATCTCGTCATGTTAAACAATGATGTGTGTTTCTCTGTCATTTTTAGATGAGACGCCAAATGGCCAGCCAGAAGGTGAGTGGACGACTTTACACATCTTATCTACACCTGTTGAGCAGATCAGAGCTGCTGAATGTATGCACAAGAGCAGACATACAGCATATGTGTCAAAATTGATCTGGAAAACAAGGGTAGCATAGCATGTGAGGAGAAACCAATATGGTTGCTTATGTAAGAGATTACCTCCTTCAAAGTGCACAAACCATGTTTGCACTGAAGTTCACAGGTTAAAGCCGAGCATGTCTCCACACGTGACGTGCAGTTACAACTCTGAACTCGGCGTCAATGCGCAAACACAGTGTCATAGTAGTGTAAAGGTGGAGCCAATAGTCGGCAGTATGGACATGCTGCCATGCTGCAGAGCGATCTGTCGTGAAGACCAAGCTGTCAGCGTCTCTGACATTCCTCTAGCCAGCCAGCTGATCCCCCTCTGTTGTTTCAGCTGACGCCTCGGCCGCCCTGCTCGCCCCACGTGAGCAAGGTGCTGGCATGCAATTGGCTTTTTGCCGGGGCTGGGGTTTGACCTTGGAGCTGCAGCATCTTAAGGCTCCAACGTGGCCAGGGGGTGGTGTCAGCTTTTTAAGTTTTTAATTGAAAACAGTTTTACTGACAACTATGGCTCATGAGAGAAATCACTCTTCTGAATTTTGGAGAAGAAGGTCACAGTTTTGGTGGTAGCTAAGGAGAGTGGTGTACTACAGTAGCTCATTACAAACAGTATGATCTCCAGTGTTAGGCAGGTAAGTTAAAGAATGTAATCCATCACACGTAACACTTTCATTACAAAACAAGTATTTATGTGTTCAGACGAAAAGTTTCACATATGTACATGTTGAAAAGGACAGCAGGGTACTGAATCAGTACGTTGACATGAATAAGAAATTGATTGATCGTGTTAGTCCGATTCAAACTGGACTTCTAAAACACAGACTTAGGAGAACACCTTTGGATCCGATTGAGGGCCCTTATGTACGACCAAATCAACCACAAACACATGGTAGTCCGACTGAAACTGTACGAAGTCGAGTTTTCTCAAAAGTCGAATTAACATGCTATGTTTGGGATCAATTAGCTCTTGCATGTAAACACCCTTAATCTGACCAAAACTGGTCAAGATGTTCCACTCATGCTCCATAGTACCCGCGATAGGCTTTGACCCAGAAGTCAAACAGAATAATTGTGTAGAACAAAAGCCAATAATAAAAAAAAGGGTATAAACATGGCCGCTTAGTAACTTGTTGGTCGATTGTTTGTATGTGAAGGAATAGATCAACCGTAACCATGACTACCTGTAGGGGAGTTAGACATACAGCAGTCCAATTAAAAGGCCTTCTCGATCTATAACTGAGCTCGACTTAACTGTCCATGTAAACGTCCTGACAATCAGTACCTCGCACTTTTCATGGAGACTTACTCTCCCCACATCATCCAACACCTGTCACGACATGTAATGACAAGGCACAATGCAATGTAATTGTATTGAGTACTTGCATTACACGATCCAGTAAAGCCATTTTCAGTGCAATTTCGATGCCGACGCGAGCAGAAAAGTTCATACTTTAGGTGAGAGATGACTGCTAAACATTGACTGACAATGCACGACACTTTCAGCAAGCGTTGCGGTGGTGCTTCAACAATCAACATCGAATATCCTGCTTGTTGATGCCTGCACAATAAGTCGCCCTAGTGAAAGCACCACAACGCCTTGAAGGAAGTAAAAAGTACAAGGTGACATTTTGCCTTGGTACTATTTTATGTTAGTGTGCAATAAAACCTGACACTCTAATCCTGACATATTAACAGCACATGTTATACGGCGGAGAGCACTACACTACAGTGCAGGATGTCTTTGTTGTGTGAAATCAGAGTATCTTCTGAAAAATATGATCTATTATGATAAAGTGTGAATTGGAGGAGGTGACAGAGTGTCTGTTGTCTGTTTCATGTTTGTTTGTTCGTGTGTGTGTGAGAGAGGCATTGCAGATGCAGAAGCTTTGAGCTTTTAAAAAGCAGCTGTTCCATCCACAACTATATTTGTCACATGCTCAGAAAGTGTTGCCCCAGACAGTAATGGTGCCCTGCCCCTCCCTGAGATTTGCCTGGAGGTTTCTCCACCCCCAGGTGGGTAACCCCCCCTCCTACACTCGGGTCTGAATGTTTCACCCTTTTGCACATCACACTCACATCACGATTTCGTCTGGTGTGTGCTGACACAATTTCCCTTTTACCTAATTCACTCTGAGAGGACTGAAACTGCACTTTTTTTTTTCACAGTTATGAATCCAAATCACGCAGTATGCTCACACAAAATATAGTTAAGGTTAATAAAGTTAGCTTTCAGGCAACACACCGCTACATTGCACATTTCCTCATGCCTGCATTGTTTCACATGCATTTGCCTAAGGAGTAGAAGCTGTAACTAACTTCGGCTGTGGCTGTCTTTGTATTTGTGTGACTATTGAATCATCAGTCAGGAGGCTACTGAGGTATTAAGGAAGTTGGGTTTCACCGACTCTGTTGCATGAAATGAAAGGCCATCTGTGCTAATTTAACTGGAAAAAAAATCTGACAAGTTCATACTTGCAGAGTCGGGACATCCCTGCCTCCTTAAGAACTTCGTCGTATAGATATGCAATGATCAGATAGATGCTGAATTGATGCTCAAAACATGGGCCTGGGTACAAAGGTGCCCCTTTTCAAATGTTCTTTGAAAACATTTCTGATGAAGATAATCTTATTTTAAAATCACCATTCCTTATTTAAATGTCACCAATCAGCATTGGGGCTATCTGGTCATTTGCTATTTATACATGCCCAGTTTGCGCAAGCATTGTCTTGCAAGGCTGTTGTGCTTGAAGCTTGCTGCTCCAGCTTGGCGCTTTGTCTGCTGTACAGAAGCAGTAGCAGAGGGGCAAGAGCCAGTAGAGACTGATGGGAAGCAACCAGAGCCTGCAGAGCCTGAGCCAGTTCAGGCTGTGGTGGCTCAGGAGCCCAGTCCAGCTGAGAACGGCTCAAATCAGCCACAGCCTGTCGAGGTTGGGGTGAAAGAGCAAGCAGAGTCCAGTAACACTTCTGAAAAGGGAGAGGGCCCTTGCTCTCCCCCACCTGCTGGTAAGTATGTCTTTTAAAAAACATGAACCGGTCCCATGTCTCTCTGACGATACATGATTACCCCTCGAGTTTTTTAAAAGCTACTGATCGTCCTACAAGTCGTTTCAGTAATTCAGTTACACACTACATGGCTCAGCAGCATGGCATAAAACTTTATTTTTTATCTGAAATATCTGTGAAATTAGATTTACCCTGAGTTTAAACCTTAAACATTACCTGTTCTGCATATCTCTGCGAAGGTGCAATGGACTATAATTATTAGTTGAAGAGATGCATTGGTGCATTTCTCTCTCTTTGCTTGTTCGACTTAATTTGCATGCAAACTTCAAAGGAAATAAATTACTTGCACCTTGGGATTTGTTGATGCAGTCTTCAGACATCCAAATGAATAAGAACTAATATGGACTAATAGACAAAGTACTCATTAGATTTTGAAATGGCAAACTGAAAGTGATGCAAACTGGTAGCAAGGTGAGTCGGCAAACTAAATTATTCATTCTACAATTCAGAGAGATGAATGTAAAAGGCAAAAGGAAAACACAAACATGCTTGACAGCTATGCTGGCTTGCTCAGGAGCATCTTCAGCAAATACAAGTTGGATTTTATGTTACACCAGTGTGTGTATGAAGACGTTGTTTCAAGTGAGCTTGTGCTTTTGTTTCTGCAGCTTGAGAAGCTTGCGCTATGAGAGCATAAAGCCTTCATGACTCCATACTTTTAATCAACCAGCCATTCAGTATTTAAGGTCTTACAGTACAGAGCACAAATCAAAGATTTTGGTCTCATTTCTAAAATCTAAAAGCTGCATGTCATGTTCCATTCATTCAAGTCTTGTCCAGCATGTGTTCGACGGCCTTGTTGGCCTGCCAGTCTTGTGTCTTGTTGGCCTGCCAGTGGAGCTTTTTGATAGGTGGGTCTATTTGTCAATGACACCTTTATTCCAGATGAGGATGATGCTGCAGCCACTACCCCATCCCCAACACCCCAACCAGGTTGGTATCCATAACAAACCTCCCTTCTTTCTAATTTATTCCTCTTCACCATCACCCATTTTGGACAGTTCCTCATCAGGCTGGTCTGAATAAACTCTGATGGCCTCCTTAGTGTTTTGAAAAGTTGCTAAAGTACTCCTGAGGTAAAAGTATGGCAAATTGATTGTCGGTCATTGTAGTCACAGGATCTGAGAATTGCAAAATACAGTGTTTTATTAATTTGGTAACATACTCGATAGCTCTAAAGTGCTTGTAAATAGGATAGCTTTTAATGAGAAACATGCAGCGGTGCTAAGCTAACTAACCCTCTGCATTTAATACTAATGCTAAACTAGGCTAAATCCTGTGTCACTACGGTTTCTAAATATGTAAATGTGTTCTTCTATTTTAGAGTAGGACAGCAAATTATTGAATTTACCAAAATGTCAGAGTATCTTCAATTATTTTATTTATCTTTATTTCACTGTATTTGAAGATTTTAACTCTATAAAAGACCGAACCATCAAAAGTAGTTTTTGTCTTTATAACCTCAATCTTAATTGTTCTTTTTTTTCACAGAAGAGGCCAATACCCTCAAGAAACTTTCAATTGAGCTGCCTAGTAAGATCCCTTTGTTAAACCCTCCCACCATTTTAGAACCAAACCAGTAGTTTACTCAAAATTACAAAAATAGACCGTCTGAATGTAGAAAACATGTTGAAGACATGTTTATTTCTCAATTTTTTTTGTGTGTTTTTAGAAGTTAGCTTTTCAATAGAAAACAATTAGAAATGTCCAAATTATACATGCTAACGTACTAGCATACACCATGCCATACGATACATCTTGATGCTTGTTAGACTTGCAAGACCACCGACTGTGTATTAAAATGGCCGGAGAAACAACTGCCTGGGAGTGAGGACAAAATATTTTGATAGGATGTAACAGCATGATGAACAGCTCTGTTGACTAATTTGGCTATAATTAACAGAGGAGACGACAAAAAGACAATTAGAGTCATAAAAGCTTCCGAAAGTTTCTGTTCCTAACCAAAACCTGAATCGGTTCTGCTGTGGACTATGCTGACCTAAGGGATCTTTGACTTTTGAGTGGTAAGCTTTATGCATACTTACGTTAGCAGAAGCGATAGTTTAACGGTTCCTACAGCTAGCTCCCAACAGCTATGAGCGTCTGTCCTCGGGTCTTTTGGCTTCACTTCTCTACAACACAGAAAAAGGGACACTGTCCATATTAATACACAGTCAGATGGTTACACAATCACGCTTTTTTTTTGTACACATAAATTACAATTTATGTGATTACATTTGGAATTCTGATCATTTATCTGCTCGTCCTAACAGTCATGTCTAAGTTTAACACAAAAGAAAGACCGTGGCTTTTTTTTTTTAAATCACAGCTTTGATTCAGAATTCCTCAGAAAATTGCTTTCATATCTGTTGTTGCTTTTATTTTCTATGAGTGTGTGCTTGCTTCAGTGGACTTTACAGTACTATTTTTCACAATATGCTGTAAATTTCTCTCTGTCTTTGTTTAGATGATAGCGTCCCTTTGCCAGAAATGGGGAGAAAAGACTCAGGTAATAAAATAGACCTAAAATTGAGACTCATGTGGTAACTATCTTCATTTTTTCATACAGTCCAGAAGGAATGGCCGGAATATAAAATATTTCCGAACCAGTTTCCCATTTTTCCGCCATTGCTGGTTAGTCGTTTTAATAATTGAGGTTAATTTATCCCAAAAATATAATCTGCAAAATGAAATCCACATGTTGGTTGCAAATTATAGCACTGACTTCTTGTGTCGTTCACACTTCATACATGGACAGAATGGGGTTTTGGGAAATTTGAAGGTAAAGTTTGGAGGCAAAAGTTGATGGTTACTTGTAAATGGTAAACAGACCCAGACTACTTGAACAACTTTGAGGCAAATACTTCGACACTTCGAACTTTAATGAGACTGAAGCCCCGGGAAATGAAGAAATGCCAGAAACAAAGAGTTGCTCAAAATGGAAATGACATTCCCTTTTCATGTTTCATGTTGTCTTTTTCATGCTTTCCATGTTGCTAAATGCTTAAATTCTGCTGCTGTATGAGTTGTGATTGTCGAGTGTGAGAAACTGTGTCAGTGTGTCTGTATTACTCTCCTCTGGTACAGTAAGACTCAAACTTTCTGATCAAAAGTGAAAGGTGGGTGTGCGAATTCCTCAACTGGATTGTTATTTTTTTCTTGCATAATAATGAAAATGTATGGCGCTGTGTCATGCATGTGTTTCTCCTAAATGACCAGTGTGGTCACTGGGAGATGGACAGGCCCCTGAGGACCTGGACAAGCCCATTGACACCCCACCACGATCCACCCTGCTGATAGAGAGTCCCCAGAGTGCCTCTATGCCTGTGGGTGAGTAAAAAAAATCTGCGATAAAGACAATCAGCAAATTCCATAAAATGTTGAAGTAGTTTGATAAGAAAAGTCTAAGAACAGCAATGGATTTCCCATATCAAAATACATTGAATAGTTCATTGATGGGACTTTTGGACTGTGTGATTAAAGGTGGAGATATCAGCTTTGTTGCCAAGGTGGAGGCAAAAGATCTTCTCCGCAAACCAACGGTGAAATGGTTCAAAGGAAAATGGATGGATCTGGCCAGCAAGACAGGAAAGCACTTACAGCTGAAAGAGACGTTTGACCGCCAGACCAAGGTATCGAACAGCAAAGCACCCACCTGTCCCAGCCCCCGTTACCTGCCTTAGCAACAACTAACAGTCACATTCTTATGGCAGTTTTATATCCAAACTTGTACATCACTTCCTGTCAGATCCACACATTTGAGATGCACATCATCAAAGCCAAAGAAAACTATGCTGGAAACTACAGGTGTGAAGTCACCTACAAGGACAAGTTTGACAGCTGTTCCTTTGACTTGGAAGTGAAAGGTTTGTTGAAATGTCAAAGTGCTTTCAATTCACTCCAATATCTCCACCGAATATAGATACAGCGTTTGTGTTGTTATTGTCTTACAGAGGCTGAAACGGGCTCACAGAATATTGATATTCGATCAGCTTTTAAAAGAAGGTAAAGAAAGGAGCGTGTGGCGCAGACATGTTTATAATGCGAAGGAGTCAGCAATGTATGAATTCAGCATGCAGCAGAACAGCAGTTCCTATTTTCTCATCAGCTAAAAAAAAAGTGTTGGGACGTCAGAAATATAGGATCTCTGACGTATTTTTGATACTAATAAAAGATTAAGTGGAAAAAATAAAAGTGGAATAAACATTTGATCTTGGAGCGATGGCACAGTAAGTGCAACAAGATGGTTGTAATAATGTCATTAACCTTTTTTGAAGGTAATTACAAAATCAACCATCCGACTGAATGCGTAGTCAAAGGCCAACTCTTGCCTTTTAAATCTCCCTCCAAACAATGTGTCTGGATAGCAATGCAAAGCATCCCGGTTCATCAATGTTGCTGCTGAGTAATGTTGCTTCAACATTACTACAGCAATATTTCCTGGGACTTCTCATGAAGTGTCTTACACAAAACACCTTGTTTTAAGTTTTTATCTGAAAAAGACAAAAAAAAAAAAGAAGGAAGGGAACTTGTGTAAGAACCAATCTTGCGTTAGCTTAAAGCTAATCAATTGATTGACTTCTGAGACTTTGCTTTGTGTTGCTCTGTTAGCATTGTTTTATAGTTTAAGTGTTTTACATCTGATTGAATCTTCATTAATCTCTCCTTGTTAACAACAGCAGTGAAGGACAAGAAGATGCAGGAGAACTTGACTTTAGTGGTCTCCTTAAACATAGGTGAGAATCACATCCCCACCCTGAGTGGATTTTGTTCTTTTCAGTATTTTTAGCCCATTTTTGGATGTGCTTCTTTTCGAATTCTTTCAAATACTCTGAACTCTTCATTGTACAGTAGATTAATGTAAGAGTGAAAAGCACATACCTAGAGACACAACATTATACCACTTCAGAGGTTTTCAGCTCATAGACTGTTGTTTTTTTCTCCAACATTTTAGGTGAATTGGCATCATTTAAAGGCATCCAAAATACGCATTAGCATTTCCTGTTTGCAATCTAGCCACAGATGAACAAATAAATAAGATTTATTTTAATGTGACGCTTCTATGGCTCACATTTGAACTAAACCAAATCTTACAACATCGGTCCAATGCATTTGTTGACAGATTTGACAGTAGGACTCGAGGGAGTGCATATTTTTGACGAAAGTCGCCGCGCCATCGGGCACAATCTTTATCTCAAGTTTCTGCATGTTTCTCCTCAATCTCTCTGTGCAGTTTGAAAACCTCTGAGCTGTACCAAAGCTACCTAGGAGAGCAAAATAAACACCATTACACATATTATAGAGCATACAGTGCAGTGTTTTAGTGTAAGCCAAAAATAAGCCTAGGCAGCCACACCGTTCAACAGCTACATTACACACTTATTGTTGGCTTGTCTCTTCTCTCCCCTATATATTCAGAAATCAAAGGTTAGTAGAGAGAAACCAATAGGTTTTTAAACGATTAGACCTTACTGCGGGTGAGTAATCCTGTAGAATACCCAGCATGACGAGTAGCTTTAGGAACTGGACGAGCAAGAGTGTTGGCCTACTGTAGTACGGTAACACTTCATTTGAAGGCAGCATTCCTGACCGCTCTGTCGGCAAACATTAACGATGAAAATGGGCCTGGAATCATAAATGGTCTGGTGTTCCCCCTTCTTCAAGCCGGTGAAGTAAAATGCCGACCATTATGAGGCACCGTTTTGGATCATTAATGACGTGCTTATGGGCCATGAAGCAATGATGCTGTAAAATAGTGTTATCACTACATTGTCATTTTATTTCAGTCTAGAAATACAAGGCAAACACAACCATGTTTATTTCAGCTTTCTCAGTAACTGCCTGAAAATAAACACGTGAAAAACACAAACATTGAATAGAGTAAAACTTGACGCTATTTACCTCCAACCTTTCTGACATTTTGGAAAATGTCTTTAAAGGAAAGGGCTGACTGAATGTTTTTTTTATTTACAGTAATGGATACATTCATGTCAAAGGCGATGTGTTTTTAACCGCTTTCTCACAAATCTAACATGTCCGAGTCATTATCTAACACTGTAGGAGCATTTCTGAAGTGATCACTCAAACCAACAACAAAGGGATGGGCCACTTCTGATGAGGAAAATCATGGAAAAAGGATTTGTTTCAGTTTACTGCGAAAGCCATGCATGCTGCATATAAACATGTAACGCCCCCAAAAAATGTTTTAAGAACCTCTGGATTATTTGTGTGCCTGCTCGTGTACCATTCCTTCGATACAGGTCCTCAACATAAATTGTAGGGCCCGACCGATATGGAATCTTGTGGCTGATACTGATATCGATATTAAGGATTACAAAAATTCCGATACTAATGTATCGGCCAATATCGTTCCTGGTTTTGTCTTTGATCTTTAGAAATGAATGATATAGATAAACACATTTATTGCTTTGATCCCTCAGTTATCAAACACTTATGGAAAAGCTTTATAACGAAGACAAGATGGTCACTCAGCTGGAATGTAACTACGTGCAAAACCACTCGACACTCTGGAGAGTTATGACGCGTGTTGTAATCCACATAGCGCCCTCTGCTGGTGAAAGAGGACTGCTAGTGTAATACGATGCAATTCAAATAAAATGTTATTTGAATGGTAAATCAATTGAATAATATTCGCATATATATGAGATAAATAGGCCGATACTGATAGTCACTGGACATGCTAATATCGGCCGATATTATCGGCAGGTCGACAGATCAGTCGAGCTCTAATAGATAGTTTTTGTTTTGTTGGAAAATAACTGATTTGACTGGCTGTCCTCCTTATTCTTGTACAAAGCTACTGTATCAAACACCTCTAATTAGACACTGGTGACACATAAGCAATAACTTCCACACATGTTTAACCCTCTAAGCATACTAGAACATTTAAATACATAATGCTTCTACTCATTTAGTTAATTTTCGTCTGCCGGGGTCTGATGCAAACACACGGGTCCACAGACCAAAACGTCCATTCCTTTGTGTGACATGTCCTGAGGAACGCTCTCCAGGGAAATAGGACACACAAATCCAATTTCATAAATAAAGGAAAACTTAATATTGACACTTGAATACTGATTTGCTTAACCTACCAATGGTTCAATAAGGTCGCCTTTTTAAAGGTTAATGAGTAGTTCCTCACGACACGTTGCAAACCCTCTGCCTACGACTCCAGCTCTTACATTGTCCCCTCGTTACTGGCACCACTAGGGAGCCAAAACAGCAGGATGACGCCCCTGATGTGGATGTTTGGGAGATCCTGAAGAATGCTAGACCAGATCAGTATGAGAAGATTGCCTTTATGTACGGCATCACAGATCTTAGGGGTCTGCTGAGGAGGATGAAGAAGATGCCAAAGGAGGAGAAGAAAAGCGAAGGTGAATCAGTATTTGCCAACATTTTTGATGTGTTCCTGAGCAAAAGCTGCAGTCTAGTGAAATTCAGAAAGTGAATCTCTGGTCAAAAGAGAAATGTTGTCCGAGGTTTTGATGCTTTCTTTTTAAAGCTTTTGCAAAGAAACTGGATCCAGCATATCAGGTGGACAAAGGTGGAAAGATTCGCTTGGTGGTCGATCTGGCCGACCCGACAGTTGAGCTGAAGTGGTACAAGAACGGACAGGAAATCAGACCTTCTCCCAAGTATGTGACAACTATTTCTTCAGTCTATTGTCTGTGCCTTCTTCGCCTTCAACACCGCACAAATGAAAATCATTTTAACCCTGAAAATGCATTTCATTTGTGGTATTTCCATTCTTTACCAGATGTCTGGTATATTGTGTTTTCATTTTGTCATCAATGAAAAACAATGGTTTACATGTTAAAGCTTTAAAGCGTTAAAGCTACAAGTCATATGCAACATAGACCTATATTTACACAAATGGGCACATAGAAAGTGGTTTAACGTGACAGTACTTTCATGTATCCCTACACCAGGCACACATTTTATTAATGCTATCTTTCTCATGTACAGCCAATTACTGTAAGCCAACTGAACCATTAAGTGAACAAACCAAATGTTCTCAACTCTAATGTGGCCCAATCACTCCCACACAGTCTCACATAAACATTACAGAAACACTGTGAATATTTAGGACTTCATAAATGTCCCCATAGCTACATTCGGGTGTAAATGTGGTGTATGATGTAGACTGATGTCATTAACTAATATGTCTTCCTCTGTACAGGAAAAAGGTGATACCTCCTTCACAGGTCTTTAACGAAGTCTGGCTTTGAAAACTAACTAAATAGATGCTAAATATTGTATATAGTCAAACACAGATAATGCAAATTAACTTAAACAGGAGACACTTTAAACCTTAATGATAACAGATTGTTTATGAAAAGATTAATTTATTTGGGTGGGGGATTAAGATGGAGAATGGCGAGAAAGGTTATAGTAATAACTTTTCAGCATTATTAAGTATTTTTAGTTGAAATCTGAAGCCTCGTCACTGCTACACTCCCATATAGACAACGAAAGCAGCTAAACCACAACTTTGGTTCTACGGTTCAGTTTGTGCAAGTCTGTGCGAAAAAGCACCAATAGTCTGCCTTTACCACACCAACCTCCCAATGGACAAATTAAGCCACTAGCAGGTAAACAAACAGACAGAATTTGGTGGATATCAAAACAGAGCAAAAAGCAAAAAGAATATTTAGCATATTCCTCAGATGGATGAAAACAGAAACAACGTCAGGACTTTGTCTTACCTGGATAAATAAGTGTCTCTTTTTTGTATATTTTATTTGTATTTTCATAATCTTAAAAATTGTTCATATCTTTTTGACGCTATATGGGGGGAACATTAATTCCAAACAGGTTTAGCTCCACCTCACACTTATAATGATTTTGTCAGTATGCACATCTGGCATATTCTATTTGATGACAGGGCATCTATGAATTCAATAAAAAGAAATAAAAGAGCAGGAGTCAGTGCCAGTCATCGGAAGTAGATGGAGATGCTATCTATATTAATATCCAGTTGAGGGTCTTAATATACAAACATGAGCTGAAACTTCTGTTCAAAGCAATGAAAGTTAAAGCCATTTGGGAGGTTATTGCTGATTTCTGGTTCTGGTCTCTGACAGCATTTTCTCAGATGCTTCCTGTTGTGAAGACGTTGCTATCAAACCCATTCTCTGCTTCTCTTTTGACACTATTGTCGACTAGATTTACCCCTCTTGGCATGATTTCTTTCTGTCTTTGTCTGTCTGTCATATCATGGTGCTCCTTCCTGTCTGCCATAATCACTTCCTGTACACTCCCTGTACTGCGGCCCCTTTCTGGCTCCTCTGCTGAACCTTTAGTCAACGGAAGTAAGTTAATTCACCCAAACAATCATCCATTCTCCACGTCAGAGTTTGCAGTGACCCCGCTCCTATTTCTACCTTGAACCTTGGGGGTTTTGAAGTGCTTTTGATGCATGTTGAGTATAATAAGTACAGGTCAATTCTTTAAAATATCCAAAGTGAACTGTATGACCAAGAATGTGTTTCGGGGTTGTTCGCCATTGTTATTACCATTTTAGTATTCAGACTTTGGGACTGATGTGATTAATGGACTCCCTGTCTAGGTATATTTTTGAGCATAAAGGCACACAAAGGATTATGGTCATCAACAACTGCTCCATGAATGATGATGCAGCTTATTCTGTAGCTGCAGGAGACGAGAAATGTGCTACAGAACTGTTTGTGAAAGGTATCTCGATTAACATTTGCCCTTTATTTAAATGCATAAGAATTATTTACGACAAAATATGCTGTGGATTTGTTATTGTAGTTCAGCTTCTTCTTCCCCTCTTGTCTTGCAGAGTTGCCAGTCAAGATTGTCAAAGGTATTGAGCCTGTGAAAACCACCGTCAATGAGAGGATCGAGCTGGAGTGTGAAGTTACAGAAGAGGGTGCTCAAGTCAAATGGTAAGACTTCAAAAGACAAGCAAGAATCATTTGATATTTCCACAACACAATCAAAAGTTCGGAAGCCTCTTTCCACCTTCAAAATACATTTTCTTCTTGGTGTCAATTGGTGTCAAAGATATGACTCAAATTAGTCTGACTTGATGTAACATTCTCAATGTAACAATGATGTACTTGAGTCTATGTTTATGTTTTCTGTTGATCGTGAGTCATCAATACCAACTAAAGGTGGTATTTCAATGGTTTTCACTCCTTCAGGATGAAGAACGGTGTTGAGGTTCCAACAGGAGTGCGCTCTAGATACAGAGTTAAGAGTGAAGGAACAAAACACTTCTTGGTGATTGATGATGCCTCCAGGGAGGACACTGGGACGTACTCCCTCATGGCTTCTGGTGGCACATCTGAGGCTAAAGTACAGGTTGACTGTATGCATCGTTCCTGTCCTTTTTTCATTATATCTGCGAGTGTAGGTGCTTTTCAAAGGAATCAATAGTAATTGTTCTATGCTGTTCCGAACTTGAAATTAGTGAAACCACTGAAGGTGCACCAGGACCTACAGGACATGACAGTGATGCTTGGTCAACCCCTGAAGCTGCACTGTGAGATTTACCCAGGCAATGTCCCAGGTCGTTGGTACAGGAATGGACAGCTGATCCAGCAGAATGATCGCATCACAATAATACATAGAAATAGGTAGGTAACCCCCTCTTAAGCTCAAGTTCATCAGAATCAATTTCACACAGGATCTAACTTGCATCATATTGACTTTTTCAGAGTCCATCGTCTTGAAATTGAAGCCAGCTCCCTTCATGATGCAGGAGATTACACGTTTGTACCTGAGGGATATTCACAGAGCCTCTCAGCAAAAATTCACATCATTGGTACACAACTGATGCCTTTTGTTCTATTAAACAATTTAGACAACATGTAGACTTTCTCAAGCTTTCTGATTAAACTTTCTGCAGATCCACCAAAAGTGCACTTGGATAGTTTGAACTTCCCGGACAACATGGTGACCATAGTGGCAGGAAACAAACTACGCTTGGAGATCCCCATCAGTGGAGAGCCAGCACCTAGGGTTGTGTGGATGAAGGGAGAACGGGTGAGCTAAAAATGTCTTAAAGTCTTAAAATCTTTTAAAAGATTAGTAATGGTAAAAGAGTCCAAAAACACATACCTTCTCACTCCCGTTTTCGGTTTCAGGCAAAGCTCAGTGGTCATATGTATGCAATGTTGGTTAAAAAAAGGCTAAGCTATGTCTCAAACAGCTGGGCACTGACTGTTTATCCACTGTTGCTCAAACAGGATTAAACTGTCCATTTGTTTGGGACTATTTTCATCTCCGGATTATACGTATTTGCTGCTTCAATAAGTATTGCTCATAGTACGATACTGTGGTTCATCCATGCTAAATGGCAGACAAAAATGCTTTTTTTAAAATAAAGAAATTGTTTTTTAATTTTCCTGTGACAATAAGATAAGATAAGATATTTTGATTACATTTGAGGCTTGAATCAAGTTTTGTTCACCTTGTTTGTCCTAGGTAATTCTTGAGTCTGGCCATCGAGTACGAGCAGAAACCTACGGTGACCAGACAAGCCTGACAATTGACATCACAGAGCGGGAGGACTCGGGCAACTACAAGATAGTCCTGCAAAATGAGGCTGGTGAGGCCACAGCCAGTGTCAAAATCAAGGTTGTTGGTAAGTGATAACAAAACACAACCAAATAACAAACTGTAATCTGTCTAAAGAATTACAAACACAGTCGTTTTGCGTTATCCACAGACATCCCTGATCCTCCAGAGGCTCCCTTGGTCCCGGAGGTGGGCGGAGATTGGTGCTCTATGACATGGGAGCCACCAAAATATGATGGAGGTTCACCAATATTAGGTTACTTCATTGAAAGAAAGAAGAAGCAGAGCTCCAGGTGGATGAGACTGAACTTTGACCTGATCAAAGAAACAACATTTGAACCTAAGAAGATGATTGAAGGAGTTCCATATGAAGTGCGGATATTTGCAGTCAATGCCATTGGTGTGTCCAAGCCCAGTGAACCATCCAAAGCCTTTACTCCCCTTGGTGAGCATCCACAATGAGCAGCCCGACCAATCTAGAAACTGGCCTGTGAACTGTTACTGCTAATACTGTTCGGGAAATCTTTAACAAAGCGTCAGTTCAGTATTCCAAAGAACTGACCTCTGATAGTGCATGTGTGATCTGCCATTGGTACCCTGGTGACACAGCTGTTCCTCCCTAGACCCCACCATCCCAAGCATTCTGACTGTGACCTCCACTAGACACGCAAGAGCTTTAGAGGATATTAAATATGTCTTTATAATGGGTGCCAAATCATCTGTGGATTAGAGGTTTAGGAGATCAGGTCTGTCAGAGGGTTCAATAGGAGTAAGACATGATTCAGAATACGAGAATAGAAAGCAGGACCGGAGATTGAGAGCATACCAGTCGCAGAATAAGGCGCCTTGCATCCATGTCCATGTCTTGCCAAAATGGATGTTTTCCACTCTGGTTCATACGACTTGTTGGAGAACAATTGAGGAATGGTGACCCTTCTAATATCTAAAAACTTTCTCACCACTCAGCTGTGACCAGTGAGCCCACCATGCTGGTTGTTGACGATGTCACTGACACCACAGTGACTGTAAAGTGGCGTCCTCCAGAGACAATTGGAGCAGCCGGTCTGGATGGATACATAGTGGAGTACTGCATAGAAGGAGGTGAGACAACCCCAAATCTTTTAAACAATGTTTCCCAACCAAAGCCTGTACGTTTGACTAGTCTGGGTGCTTTGTACTTCCCTTGGCCTGGTGGCACAACAGTAAGCAGTGGGCATCACGAGCACTTGAACGGGAACACAACATGACCATGACGTATAATTGAGCTGTGCCTTACATAGGCAATGTTGTACAATCTTTATGCTATTTCACAGCAACCGGAAATTTTAAGATAATGTGTTTTCTCTCATGTTACTTAGTGCATGAGAGACATCATTCATGTGTTCAACACAAGTGGGTAAAAAATCATCACAGGGTGTTTTTTTTTCCCCAACAGGTAATGATTGGGTAGTATCCAACAAGGAGCTGACAGAGAAGACCAAGTACACCATCACTGGGCTGACTCCCGGGAGTAAAATTTTAGTTCGAGTTAGAGCCATCAATGCCGCTGGAGCGAGCGCTCCACGGACTCTTCAGCACGCCATCTTGGTCAAAGAAGTTATTGGTGAGCTCTAAAAAAGGCTACTAGGATTCTTTTACTATATTCAACTATATGTTATCGTTTTTTGAAGCTTTGATTGTTTGAAGTTTCTCTTTTAAGTTGACCATTAACGAGGAAAAAACTATGTAAAAGTAGATATTTACGATAAAATATTTCTCACAAACACATCTTGCATTCTATCTACTCCTCAGAACCGCCCAAGATCCGTGTCCCCCGACACTTGAAGCAGACATACACTAGAAGAGTTAGTGAAGCTGTAAACCTTGTCGTGCCATTTATGGTAAAGCAGCCTCAGAATCTATGCCGAATACTTACTGCATCTCTTGAGCAGAATATTAAACTCTTTGTGACTGTGTATGCAGGGCAAACCCAGGCCAAAGGTCACCTGGCTGAAAGAGGGCATGCCCATCGAGCCTACACACGTCAGTATCCGCAACACAGACTGTGACAGCATCATCTTTATTCGTAAAGCCGAACGCAGCCACTCTGGAAAGTATGAGATGACTGTGCAGGTTGAAAACCATGTGGACACAGCCATTATTGACATACAAATTGTAGGTAAGTCAATTGCTTTCTCAGTCTTTGGACTTATTGTCTCATCCTAAGCGTGTTGTAAACTAGCTACAAACCTAATTTACTTAACTTGTGTTATTGCTACAACTAAGTCTTTAAACAATAATACGACCTTATTGTTTACTCATGATGTGTTTTGTGGTTGTTAGACCTACCTGGGCCTCCTCAGTGTGTGACGATTGAAGATGTCTGGGGAGGTAACGTGGCTCTGGTCTGGACTCCTCCAAAAGACAACGGGAACTCCCCAATTATAGGCTACACTATTCAAAAAGCAGACAAAAAGACAATGGTAAAAGATCAGTTGAACAAATTATAAACAAGAAATATTGCAAGTCATGCACTTTCAGTATTTACACACTTTGGTTTACTTTATAGGAATGGTTCACATGCATTGAGCACTACCATCGCACCTGTATCACCATCACAGAGCTGGTAGTAGGGAACGAGTACTTCTTCAGAATTTACTCGGAGAACATGTGTGGCTTAAGTGAAGCTGCCACCCAAACCAAAAAGAGCGCCCTTATCGTCAAAGAAGGTAACCCTGACTGGTCTGTAAAAGTGTGAATGTTTGATGCATCGGTTATCAGGTCTGATGAGGGAAAATGTTTCCAAAGTGAAAACTTTGGAACAAATCATCAAGATTTCACGTTAAAAATGTCGTTTCATTTGACTACCATGTCTTTCACAGGTGTAATCTGAAAGGTACTGTCAGTGATGTTTTCCACCCTAAAGTGAGCCTGTATTTACAGTCTCACTTTCGAAGCTAACACGGGTCGGGCAATGACTGACAGGTCCTTGAACAGTGGTGTCGTATACTCAGCCGTTGATAAACCAAAGCGCATTGTCTTTCCCTCATCACATAGGGATTTCCCCACATGATACCGCTCAGCACCAGTATCATGCACAACCCCATTCCTTTACCCTTCCCCCCACAGGCTTGCAGTTGAAAACACATGAGTTTAATGACCGAGACTTCAAGGAGGCGCCAAAATTCACACAGCCGCTGATCAACACTTTCGCCATTGCTGGCTACAATGCTACTCTCAATTGTAGCGTCCGTGCCAACCCACGGGTAGGTAGGAGGACACCAGGTAAAAGTAAAGATCAATCATTGTACAATTCAGCTAAATGTACATGCTGATGAGCAATTCTCAAATTATCAAATTTAACGATGGCTTGTAAGAGAATTGGAAATAATTTTTGTAACTTGGCTTTTAATGAGTTTCAAAGAATGCTTGAAAGGTATTGACTT
Organism: Symphodus melops; assembly: GCF_947650265.1. Classification (NCBI taxonomy): domain Eukaryota; kingdom Metazoa; phylum Chordata; class Actinopteri; order Labriformes; family Labridae; genus Symphodus; species Symphodus melops. The sequence continues at coordinate 3,269,147 of NC_136712.1, forward strand.
CAATATAATATCCACCAGGGTGTTTCCCTGCTGGATTAACATCATCATGCAGATTTGACATTTCTGTTCTCCGACCACAGCCAAAAGTAATCTGGATGAAGAACAAGATAGCCATCCTTGACGACCCACGCTATCGTATGTTTAGCAACCAGGGAGTATGTACTCTGGAGATCAGGAAGCCCAGCCCTTATGATGGCGGCATGTACACCTGTAAGGCTATCAATGACCTGGGAGAGGCCCAAGTGGACTGCAAGCTGGAAGTCAAAGGTCAGTGTGGAACAGAAGGCAAGCTCTATATCCGTGTGTGGTTTCCCAAAGCCACTGTAGTTTTTTTTCTCTCTCAAAAAGATATAGGTTCTCCTGCATTTAAGATCTTTTTCTTTTCTTAAAAAACTTTAACTCTTTTAAGAAAAAGAGAAAGTAGGACTTTGGGAAACGAACTTTACTTAAAGTACTGTTGTGTTTGAACTGTGTTACGGTCTACTGAAGGGCTGGCCACACAGGCAGTGAACAAGTAAGTATGTGGGTTAGGTTTCACCAGCTGTTCATAAATTGAAAATTAGCTTATTTCGGATGACTTATTAACCTGAGTTAATGGACCTATAAGAAATATTAGAAATTTAACAATTGGTTACTAAGAATAATCTACTGTCCTTTCATAGCACAAGCAATCTAAGAGGAAGTACCTGAGGCATCATGAGCTGTAAACATGTCTAACTACTTAAAATAACAGCTAAACAATAACACTTAAAATCACCTGAGAAACATGAGTAGGTTTGGGTTTAAATGTCTTTATCTATAATGAACAACACACAATGAAAATGTGTCAGGATTAGTTGTATAGTTTTCTTAGAAGTCGGAGGGTGAGATTTCAGATTCTTCTAATAAACCTATAATGGCACAGACCTGGAAACCGTACCCTCAAAACAGACGAGTTGGATTAGCTTTTCCTCTGCCATAGTTGTTTACAAAGCTAATCAGATGTCAGCTGAGTCGTTGAATGTTTTTGCACTCAGGACACTGAATGTTGGAAATGATTAACAGCCTTGGTTTTGTTTTGCCAGCGCAAAAAAAAAAAAACCCTCAACAAACTGCATAGGACCTAATTTAAGTTGCTGGTGATGTTTCAAACATATTCTATACCATTTCTTGATTTCTTCCTGCAAATCGTTTGGCATGCTATTGAGGAAAATAGCTAGCGTTACCACTTAGCAAGGAGTGACTGATAAGCAGAAAAAAAAGATTTTTGGCGGTTATGAATCGCTTTAAACTCCTTTTTACATAGATTTTTTTCCACTTCTTAAACTAGCTAACACTAACGTTGACTGTTAGCTTATAAGCTAATCAGCCGTAAAAACTGGGCATTTATTGGGTGCAATAATTTTGTTAAAAACAAAACCCTATGTGATAAAGCATGATTGGAATAACATTTCATTTGAACAATGTATATTATATATATATAATACTGATTTTATATTGTCTTGGTGTATTTCTTCAAAATTAGCTAAATTTAATTTATTAACAGCTGGTGCAAACGTACGCCTTTTTCAAAATAGATGAAGAGACAGTGACATAATAATCTGTTCATTTGTGTGGTGCACATAATATCTGGTGACAATTTTCCATCACCACCACATGTAAAGGTTTATTCCCCCCACCCCCCATCATGTTCATCATCACAACACGCCACCTCGACACACAGTCTTCACTTACAGAGCTGTGGTGTTTTTGTGTCGTCTGAAAGTGTTTTACACAGATTCCAGTTTCCCCTTAATGCCACACAGTTAACTCCTCATATAAAAACAGTTCAGTAATATCTCAACTGTATTCCCTGGTACACACATAACTCCATGTAAACATTTTGTTAACCCCTCTTCTCTTCTCTCTCCCCCAGTCCAAACTCAAGAATTGTGAATGTATGTTCTCATATAAGGTAAGCTTTCATATGGTTTTGGCATATGAAGCTTATGTCATTCATTATGCATTTTTCAGCCAGCTTGTAAACTCGCTTTCTCAGTCAGAAGTTGGCTTTTTTTAGTCCCAGAAAACAAACGTGAAATCTGGCATTATTAAAACAAGGCTGGAATGACAGCTTCTGCCCAAATTATTCCTCAATTCTGCTCAACTGGCTGAATTAAACAATCCTGTTGTGGATGCTGTTTTTGACTGTCACAATGTTTGCTATGGTGTGAATTCAAAGACTACCTCTCATGTTGTTTGTGCCACAGATAAGGTGAGTAAAACGTTTTGCAAACTTTCTAACCTTTACCGAGAAATCCCGAGCAGCATTCCTGGGGCCTGGGACTGAGTGTTATTCTACGTTGACATGGCATCGGCAAAGCCTTTTTAAAGCCGATGTTCAAAAAAAATGTATGGATGCCAAGCAGAACTACTAACACTGAATGTTTCCGTGTTGTGTTCGGAGCTGAGGGTTGTGGTGTGAATGCAAAATCTAGAAAGCAGACTTCCTCATGTATCCATTAGCTTTCTCAAAATGAGAATGTGGGTTTGAGTTACAGAAGATGTTTGACAAAACTTAAATATTTGTCCATGAAATATGAGCTTCAGTCAGATGCACATTAGTTTAGCTTAAACAATGACTGTAAACATACAAATTCATGAAAATTACAGCCTCTATCCAAGCATAACAGAATCCACCCAGCAACACCTTTAAAGTCCACTTAAATAGTTTGTTTACCACAAACAAAAATGTTCAAATACAAGGTGGTTTAAAAGTGGTTAGATGTCAGACTTTGTCAGAATATCTTCCAAGAGAAAATAAAATAATGGCCGATCGCAAAAAAAATTTGAAATGAAAATGACTCCCTAAACGTTATAATGAAAATAACAACAGACAGGTTTATCTGTTAGGGGTGGTGGTCTGGTCCCCAGCTCCCTGACAGTTAAACTAAATTTCAAACGCATGGCTGTCACTCCAAACAGCATATATTTGCACACAGGAATCAATACATTCTCTTTAAAAAGTCTGGCTTATTTCAACACTGTTAGCATCTAGAGGATGACTGGGCTTAATTAATCTCGGGTTTGTGATCAATGTTAGACCTGCATTGTAATCAGTACTCTGCTTCTGCAAGCTTGAGCAGATATACATGTAGATAGCAACTCTTCTTCTTCTTCTCTCATGGCCTCTTGTCTTTGCATTCTGTTTGTACAACTTGATCACCCTCTTGCTCTGTATCTTTCCTGCTCTTCTTCCTCTCTCCACGTCTGCCTCTGCATCTCCCAACAATGTTATGATAGTTTTTTTTCTCTTCCTTTTCTCTTTTAGGAGGCTTCACCTTTTATGAACTCATGCAACGCGGAGTGCCCCTACACCTGATTGACAAGTACATGAACGAGCATAAGATTGTCGAGCAGGAGAAGTAAAATTGGACAGAATGAAAAGAGACTTTAGTTTCAGATGTGCCACGAGTTACCTTTTTTTTGTGTCACCTATGGAGGTCTGGGGGGGGGGGGGGGGGGGGGGGGGGAATTGGGGGTGCTCCGTGGTGTGGCATGCTGTGTGCAGTTTTAGATGTAGCTACCCCCCCCAAAAAAAAAAAAAAAAAACACCCACTTGTGTTTTAAAGACTGTTTCAGCTCAGAAGCATGTCAGCAGTGTTTTGGTTCTCTGTAGTATGTAAAACAACAGAAATATAGTATATAACACAGTGACACACACACACACACACACAGTATTTACATATTTTTAGTTGGGGGTTGTCTGGTAAAAGTGATATTTGATTTCTGGATTTCAAAAGAAAAGGCAATGTATAAACTAAGGTTTGGTTTATGTAAGGTGTTTATGAACCTTTTCATGGCAAGAAAAGGGAAACAAGCACAGATATATGTTGGATAAGTGAATGTGTAAACCCTTCAAAGATAATTCACATTTGTTCATTTCAACAATTTTCTGTGAAGGTATCCAGTGTCTAAAAAGTGAGGGATGTAGATGGTAGAGCATGACAAACTGAGCTTTTTGGATTCATGTTGGACTTTAAGTTTCATAAATGCTCCAGTCATGCGCATGCCTTAGAAAGTATCACACGTGAACAATAAATGTAAAAAAAAATATGCACTCCATGTTGTTGTCAGTACTTTTTGTTTGTAATGTATAATTGAATAGATGTGAAAGGACAATTAAAATATGCTACTATTGGACTGACAAATAATTCTTTAATTGATGGGTCCCTCTGTTTACAAGACAAGGCTGAACAAACACGGTACTATATTACACTACAATATGTTTAATTTAACGCAGACTAACCCTCACTGTCAAGCAAATATTCATTTCAATCGGTGTTGTTGTTTATCTTCTTTTGCAAAATTTACTTATTTCCTCCTTTTGACCCTCAGTGTTAGTTCATGTAAATACATACATAACATGGGACACAGATTTGGCACATCTTAGGTTGTATTATTAAATTAATTTAAAAAAACGTTAGTCTTCTGTAAAGACGAATGGGGAACATTTTGAAGCAATACTGTTATTAAGACATTAAATACGGAAAAAAACGTCCATAATTTGAGTTGCTTTTAAATCAATCAAGAGAAATATATTATAAAAAATATTAAAATCACAGGTGACACATTTTGAGGGGGAGGAGAAATGTTCAGATAAGTTTTAAATTTGATACTTACTGTCATTTAAATTAGATGGAAGCCTTTACAGAGATATTTTCTCCTCACATCGTGTTAACTAGTTTTTAGTTTAATTTAATATGTTCACGCTTTTTAAAAAAGATAATGTAATTGCTCTACGTGGCTACATAATGCCCCGTTGTAATTACGTTAATTTATATACTTTAATACAGAACACTGTGGTGTTTAAAATAATACAGTTGTAGTAGTCGTCGTCGATTTGTTTACTTTTTTTTTTTTTTTTTGCATTTAAATTTCCCGGTCCCCCGCTTTATATTTCCCTTCCGGTCCGTCGCTTCCGGTCGACACGCGCGACTCGATCAGAAACTCTTGGTTCCGCTGTGAAAATGGCAGCTAGTCACCTGGCTATAAATGCCAAATGAGAAGCTTTCTATCGGACTCGGCGGAGAGAAGATAGCCCCCCCCTTATTTAACCACTACCCCTAGGTTATTAAGAAGAAACACGATGCCACATTTCCCGTGGCCGGAGCCGCTGTCACCCGCTCAGCTGAAGCGGCTGGAGGAGCACAAGTACAGCGCCGCGGGTCGATCCCTGCTGGAGCCACCGTGTCAGCTCTTCTGGAACTGGCTCATCCAGCAAATCCCGACATGGATCGCACCGAACACCCTGACCATAGTGGGACTGTTGGTCAACATAATCTCAACCATGGTGCTCGTGTATTATTGTCCCACTGCCACCGAGGAGGTGAGTAAAAAAATAAAAAAAAGAAGCGACCTTGTGCCAAAAGTTGCGTGCTCCTCTTCCTCACTTGGTGTGGAGATAACGCGAGACCTCCATTCATAAATTTAAGGTTTAAGTTGCGTTGCAGACTTTGCCACATTCACACGACACACAAATAACGTTATTATGCATCATCTGAATCCACAACAACTACACAGGTATTCGGTTTACGTTTACACATCTCAGTTTGCTCATATTGAAATTATTATTATTTTAATGAAGCATATGCAGCTCGCAAACACCGACATGTTTGGGCGCAACATATGACGTATCCGCCCTGAAAGTTTTATAAACATATTATTGAAGCATTTCCTAAATTATACTAAATACTTTATGCTGGATTATTGCTGGGCGATATGACCTCAAATAACCCCCTATGCTGGATTAATGACAGATTCATTTTAATTCTGTAAATATAACAAGTAACAAAGTTGCATGTTTTTCATGTTTGCATTGCTCACTTGTGTCCCTCATGTGCTCTTTGGTTTATGTTTATGGAAAGGGAACATGTTTGGTATTCTTGGTGAGAAATGATATTAGCTCCACATACAGTACCACCCATAGATCCTGATCAGCAACAGTCAGCCTTTGCTCCACTTGATTTGTGTCACCAGGTTCACTGTTGATCTAGCAGGAAATGCATAGGTGCTCAATGTTTATCAGATTTACACCTTTGTCCAACCTGACTATCAGAGCCCTTGCTGCGAGGTCCACAGTCTAAACACTCGCTCTGTTACTGTCAAACTCCTCAAGTGCGAAGGCCTTGTAGTTTCCCTGTCATTCATTATTTAGTGTTAAATAATGGAAATCTTGGCTGTCGTCCAATCTTGTTCTGTTTTAAAGGCTCGTGCTTTTGCAAACAAACACGTTTTTTTTAGAATAATTCATGCAGCCGCCCTCAATCGGACCTCTCTGATAACCCTTAACAAGCGACCTCTGTCCCCAGCAGTCCATGAGGCGTTAGGGACGCAGACTTTTAAAGAAAACAGCAGGGTGTTTAGGACAGCATGGGATCCTTGATCCCTCTGGAAACACAACACAATCTTTGTCTGTCAAGAACACACACACACACACACACACACACACACACACACACACACACACACACACACACACACACACACACACACACACATTGTGGTGGTAAAAACACAGTGTTGGCTAGCTCCAGTGTCCAGATGGTCTATAACCTCCACCCTAGTAAGAGGAACTGAGTCACGCGAGTCAGCAGGAATCTCTCCTTCTCCTAGCTTGTCAGGACACACAGACATGCACACGATCAGGGACAGTTGAGCTACAGATGGGTTACAATACTAAGACCTCCTCTTATACGATAAAGAAGAGAATTTTATTCTTCAAATAACTAAAAATTAATTGTTTAAAATGTTAGCCAAACCAAAGAGTTGTATTTTCCCCTCCTTTCCATAGTGTGAATGAGTGACGGGTGTCGCCTCCTTGATTTACTGATCATTGGGACTGAGTTCATTCAGACCACAGGCTGCTTGACCTTTGACCCATGACACAACTGCAAATTTGCTCAGGAACTAACTTCGCAGCTCTTACATTGTACCTAACACTCAAATAGATCGCTTCTTACGACACAATGAAAGCAACCACGCTGCTAATTCTGTTACCCTTGGAAGGGCAATCCCCACTGTGCGTTAGCACTAAGCTAACGTTAACTTCCCCCCCTTGCAGCAGCAGCCACTGAACAGTGAGTGAGGTTGGAAAGTACAAATATTTTAAACTTCTGCACATACATCGACCACTTCGTCTCGATCAACACGTCATGAAATATTTGCTAAAAAAAAAAAAAAAGATATGTAAGCAAACAAAGAAATTAAGGTCACATTCATGAATACATGAAGTATTAAGGTGCAAACAGTGTAAAGCAGGTACAGTTGGGTGTACGTGCAGAGGGCATGTCACAACGCGTGTGCGTCGTCACTTTGTTGTAGCATGTGTTGAAGAAGGTCGGGGCCCCGCCTCGCTCTGTTCTTTGTGTGCTGGACTCGATAATCAAATGACGAACTAAGACTCATGTCAGCATGAAAAGTTTCCCGTATGAGGTTCATCGGGCGCCGCTTGTTGTACTTTAAAAAATGACTCAAACAATGAATCACCTTTTAAAGACAGTGGTTGATCAATTCGCTTTTTGATTGGTTCATTGGCCCCCGAATGACGCCTGACGCCTTCGTCCTAAACCCTGCAGGCTCCATCATGGGCCTTCGTCATGAGCGCTCTGGGCCTCTTCATCTACCAGTCTCTGGACGCCATCGATGGGAAGCAGGCGCGGCGGACGAACACCAGCTCTCCGCTCGGCGAGCTCTTTGACCACGGCTGCGATGCCGTCTCCACAGGTGACTCTCCTGCCGAACACAAACGAGCGTTCTCCTCCAATTTCAAATATTTTGACTCATTCTCGTTTCGTGTTTTTTCCTCAGTCTTCGTCGCTGTTGGAACGTGCATCTCATGTGGAATAGGAAGATACTCGAACTGGATGTTCTTCTGCGGCTTTATCGGTATGTTTATGTTCTTCTGCGCTCACTGGCAGACCTACGTGTCTGGGACGCTCCGCTTTGGGCTGTAAGTCACATGTTCCTCCAGCTTCTAACACAACCCGAAGTCCGACAAAGTTGGGAAGTTGTATCAAGCGTTAAATCATCGGAACAGAACGGGATGATCTGCAAAACAGTGGAACATGCTGCCAGAATAAAAATCCAAAAACAAATTTCCTTTTTGAGTTCCAGTATTGGAAACGTTGTCTTTGTGCTTTTTAAAAAAAAAATCCAATGTGGCGCTTCAGGGGAGCCGGTTTAGCTCCCCCGAAGGAGGCGTTAGTCCTCGTCACTCTGTCTCCCTGTTAAAGAAACGTAACAACGTCCCAGCTTTTTAAGGCTCTCGGGTTGTAATTCTGATGTTAACGTTCGTTGTTGCATAGATCATCTCACTCTCTGCTCTGATCGTTCTCTCAGGATTGACGTCACAGAGGTGCAGCTGGCCATCATGATCATGTATATGATGACAGCTTTCGGGGGCGTTAGCCTCTGGCAGACGACGGTAACTGATCACTGAATATTTCCCAAACAAACCTCATTTCACCTCGAGTGTATACTCCCCTGTTTCCCTTTTTTTTTTTTTTTTTTTTACACTGAATTAGCTCCTCCTTCTTAGTCGTCTTTAAATAGACTTTGTGTTTTACTTTGACTCTGTGCTGCCTTCGGAGGCTTCACTTAACATCACATGACAGAAGATAGAAGGTAAATATGGATAGCTTAACGCCATGGCAACAGGTCATTTACTGGACATGATGTGGCTCAAAAAGCTGATGCCATGCACTTTTTTTTTTATTTTTTATGCTTTGCCCTCCCATCACGCTCGGCACGCCTGCAGCTTTTCACTTCCTGTCAGCTTCTCTGTGAGGGGAACGCTGTGCGTCTCGTGGTTGATTTTTGACCTTCCCATGTTTCCGTAGTTGCCCCTCATTGGACTGAAGATGTACGCCTTCCCCATCATGGGAATCATCGGAGGGGCGCTCTTCTCCTGCTACAACTACTTCCATGTAATTCTGAACGGCGGCGTGGGGAAAAACGGCTCCACTGTGGCGGTAAGTCCACTCGTCCACGCTCCATCCAAAGTGTGAGGACGGGGTGTGTTGAGCTGGCGTTGACAGTGTTACACATCTCTGCGTAGGACACCAGTGTGTTGAGTCCCGGTCTGCACGTCGGACTCGTCCTCACCCTGGCCTTCATCATCTTCAAGAAGTCCTCCAGCCACCTGTTTGAGCATCACCCCTGCCTGTACCTGCTCGCCTTCGGCATGGTCATGTCCAAGATCTCCAACAAGCTGGTGGTACGCTCAACGATCGATCGACATCTCGCTCTCTCTCCAGATACAAAAAAAAACAAACCCCGAGGTTATCATGAAGTACAAGATTAAAAGACTTGATGAGCAGCTACGTGGTTGTGATTCTGTTTCCACGGCAACCAAACAATGGCTGCATTACTGATAAACAATTTAAGCTCTCCGCCTAGTATCGGAAAGCATAAAATCAGGATCGAAACTTGAATCAAACGTTAGCGTTGTCGTGACGACGCTCGTATTGTTGCATCTGTTTGAACTTTTTCGAACGCTCCCTGAACCGTTATTTTCTGATCCGTCTTTTCTTCCCCTGGATTTATTTTTTCTTTTTCTCCAGGTCGCTCACATGACAAAGAGTGAGCTGCACCTCCCTGACACGGCCTTCATCGGGCCGGGCCTCCTCTTCCTCAACCAGTACTTCAACAGCTTCATTGACGAGCACATAGTCCTCTGGATCGCCATGGTGAGTGATCCCCCTCCTCCCCCCGATGCACGATTACATTTTCATAAAGTTTGAAACCCTGGACGAATAAATCAGTTAATCCTTCAGCCTGGCTTTTGTCTTTTAAAGAAGCTGCAGTGTTACATGAATTCTAAATCGATTCAACATGCAGCTGCAGCCATGACTCAACTTACGAACAGCAGCCAAAGTGCGGCCCGACGAGAAGAACCGAAAAAACAAATCGAATAGTCGTATAAAGAGAGCGAGTTAGCTGTGCGTTAGATGACAGCTGGATTAACTGGATTGAAAGGAAGTTGTGGGGGAAACCAAGCAGAAATGAAAAAAAACCTGCAGGACAGGTGAGGCCGGGTGACTCGTCGAGTGATTTCACAAACAGACGGCGGGGGATTTCAGCCCGGGGCTGTGACTTCTTCTGGTTTTCACTTTCGCAGTGTAACCAGAGATGAACTCCTGCTGAAGTACGAGGTTCAGTTCAGGAGAGACGGCTGAAATGACTGGAGTTAAACCCGCTTATCTTGCTTTTTAAACTAGCCCTTCATAAATCAGCCCATAAAAAGCACGAATGAGTAGAGCCGTTCACTGGTGATAAATCGATCGGGTTATTACACTGAAGTGGAATGAGCCCTGAGCCTGTTCTCCAGAGACCAGCTGGTCGTAACATCCAGTCACGTGACCGACTCAGGAAAAAGTTATTTCCATATTTCAACTTTAACTTCAATAAAACTGATAAAGACCAATTCCAGTAACATAAACAACAAAACAAAGCAGTTCATACATGGTAATTAAATCCACCCTCTTGCTTCTGATTGGCTGTTTGGGGCCTGACCCGAGGCCCAGAACCGGTCTGAGGCCTGAGGGACCTAAAGGGACTTAAAGTTAGTGTTTGTGTGCGTTACCTTTTAAAAGGAGTCTGAATGATCGTCTCCATCTCTCCTCAGGTCATCTCTCTCCTGGATCTTACACGCTACTGTACGGGCGTGTGCCTCCAGATCGCCTCCCACCTCCGCATACGAGTCTTCAGCATCACGCCGCCGTCGAGCCACGCCCACAGAGACTGACGGCCTGCCCGGCGGGAGGAGGCGGGGGGAGACGCGGATCTCTCCCCGCTCCTGAAAGCAGATAACGACGAGGAGCGACCCTCGACCCTGAGCCACTGCAGCCTCGACAAAGTGACCACTTCGGAATGAAACTGCCTCTCCCCACCAGACGGAAAAATAAAAAACCAACATGAACCTACAAAACAAACCAAAAAAAAAAAAAAAAAAAAAAGAGGAATTGAAAAAGCATGAATCTTTTTATTTAGAGTTTATCGAGGGCTCCCTGAGTTGGAACCAGTTCTTAATTTTAACTTAAAGTTTAAGGCAGAAAATAAAGATTTAAAATAATTATGCTTTTTCAACAGATACCAAAATACTTCCCTCACAGGAGCTTCACAGTTTGGGCAGATAGCAGAGGACGTTTGATCAAATATTTACATCTCTGATACCTGCCTGAACGGAAGCACGACCTGTGACAAGTTTAATCTTTTGTTGAATTTTTTAAATGAATGTGACGGGTTAAAAAAAAATAGAATTTTTAAAAAGGACCTCTAAAACCTTGTGATTTCCAATCAAGTGTTCGATGTGGGGCTGGCCGGGTGTTCGTGGCTTCGTGCAGGGGCGACGGTCTGTGTTAGTGCTGAAACCAATGACGACACGTTTCCTATGCGGCTTCTCTGACATCATTCATCTCTCTGTGAATCTTTTGTTGTTTTTTTTTAAATTCTCCGTTGACTCATCTCATCCTGCTGAAATAAACAAAACCTGGGGCCTTCGGAGCGCCGTCGACTGATGAAGCATTAACACAGGACTCGTTCTGCTTTCTCTCTTCTTCTCCCTGAAGGGCTACATGTTAATTATTTTGTGATTGTACAGAGTTCAACTGAAGACGCCTTAAATATTTTTGTTGTAATTACTGTTAATCTTGTGAATATTTAAAAAAAAAACGGCTTTGTATGTTTTGTTTTTCCACTGAAGTATCACACCACGCACGGCAGAAGTACAACTTCACTTTTAACTGTTCACTCAAAACAAAGACGTCAAATGTTTAGGTGAGAGGATTTATACATGAAATTAGTTTGACCTCAGCATTTCAAATCGGACTTGTCATTCAGGTTCAGTGGGATCAAAAGGGAAACCATGTAAAGGTAAACAAAACCAATAACTTTTTTTTTGCTCCTGCCGGATGGTGGACACTGAAGAGGGGCACGCCATTCACTCATGATTTTTTGCATAACTTACCATGAACTTTTTAAACTATGCATTGAAGAACTTTGATTTGAACACCATGTTGCACTGTACTATAAAACAGACAAAACACACCTTTCTACTAACGGATGAGAGTGGAAAAGATTGTAATAAAGAAAGTATTTTTCATGCGACTTCTCGTCACTGTCTTCTGTTTGAGATCAAACTCCTGTTTAAAATCCTTCTTGGAAAGCACGGAGCGATGTCATGTGTGAAAAACATTTCTACATTTTAGGACTTTTTAATAACTTTCATATTTACAACGATCCGGTCTGAACTTTGAGGGAAAATTCTTAGAAAATGTTTTGATTTTAAGTATTTTCTTTGAATTGTGTCACTTGGACTCGTAGCTGCAGCAGCTGGGGATTGAACCCCGACCTGGGTAGGGTTAACCCGACCTCTAACCCTAAGTGACGACCGACTCTACCAACGGAGCCACAGCCGCCCTGTTTAGGAAAACGTAGAATAATGAGGATCCATAATAAGCGTACACTGACGTACATTCATATAATGACAAAAAACAAAATGACTGAAGCGAATCACATTTAATTTCAGTCTGAGGAGCCATCGAACTGATGCATTCAGAAGGACTACAAGATACACGAGTCATCGTCGGGTCGCCTGCTGAGTTCACGGCGTCCATCTTGTGACCACGCAGAGAAGTGGTCTCTTCTATTTTGGTCATTATGTCAAAGAACTTAGTGAAACTGTCAAAGAGGAGAGAAGTCTGGAGATGTAACTGGTGTCGTTAAAGAGGCTGTGTTTACATTCGGGAGCATCAGTCGCCAGGCTCACAGTCACGATAACACAATGAGAATAAGTTAGACAACATGCTGAGGGGGTCTGAATTTCAGACAGCAGCCAGCCTGTCGAGTCCCACAGGGACACACGTGCAGGCGGCTGTGAAAGCTGGAGCGTCACGTACATGCAGCGCCAACAATCAACTACATCAGTACCACATTGAGACAGATAATTAGTTTCCTATTTCCCTGTTCATTATTATGTTTGTTCAAAAAGAAGAAAGTTTGACGGCAGACATTTAAAAAAAAAAAAAAAAAAAAAAAAAAAAAAGGAGATAAAGAAAAATGTTCCAACGAGCTGGAATGAAGATCAAAGGCACTTCAAGTTCTCATGTTTTGAAGACATTAAAGAACAGCTGACGTGAAAATATCTGATTTGTCCTATATGGTTATTTTTTTTCCTCCTCTGGGATCCTTTTTTAAAATTTTTGTTTTTTGTTTTGGCTGCACAAATCTTTTTTTGATCCCTGTGATTGTCCAGATTGCACACGCTGCCGTTTCCCCACACACAGGAGGTAAACTGAGCCTGTTCCTGTTTGTTCATGAGAGATAAACACGTCACAAAAAAACAACAAGAAATTACTTGTTTCGACAGGAAAATAAATAAAAAGGCGTGGACGCACGTCTGCTTTGGGCTTCCATAAGTACCAGCTAATGTTTGGCATTTTTCCCCTTGTAAAGTAACCACAAACTATTGGTTCATTTTAGTTCCAGGTGTTTCCGTCCATACTCAACTTGATCAGTCTGCTCATCGTTCTGAGTTTGAGGGGTTTCGTTGAACGTTCTCGAGGCTTGTTGAGCACCAACACACAGACGCACTTCATGCATGAGGAGTCCCAAATGTTTGACACTTTAACAGCACATCAATCGGCGGCCTGGTGAGGGTGGGACAAGAGGCGGGGGCGGTGCAGTGTGAGGGAGTGTTTGGTTTTATCTCTCCGTGTTTTAAGTGTGACGGTGGTGCAAAAGCCCCTGGCGGAGGAGGAGGAGAAGATTTACTGGCCTCGACTTTCTGGCTTTCATTCCTTTCAGCGGACAGCCCCATCCATCATCTTCAAAAAAAATAATGCTTCATCACTGCTCCCTTGAGTCTGTATCCTCCATCTGTGCAGATGCAACACCAACACCTTTGTGGAGGGAGGGGGGGGGGGGGTTGAGGGCTTCAGTTTCCCGTTTCCACCCGGTCCCCCTGGTCCGAATCCTCTCCAGGATTCTTGACTGAGCAGGAGAGAGAGAGGGTGGGGGAGGCAGAGGCGCAGTAAGGAGAGAGGAGTTTGCGTCCTCCTTCACACTCGCTCGGGGTTGCTGTCCGTGTTCACTCTGCGTCGGGGGAACAGCTTTCGTTTGAGCAGAATCAGCTGCAGGGAGAGGAGATGTCATATTTAGAAACAGCACACAGCTAAGGGCGGAGGACAAAAAAGACTCATGATGCCTGTTGGCAAGAGGAGGACTGGGATTTAAAAAAAAAAAAAAAAAAAAAAAAAAAAGGGGGGGGTGTGGATAGACACGTAAATGCTTTAATGGACATACGTGTAAACACATTCAAGGAATTTGACTGCAGCTTTGCATGGCGACAAGCACAACTAACATCTGAGACAGACAGCGAGATCCTTTTTAATTACAGACAAATGGTGCTAAAATAACGACGGCAGAGTGAGTTATGTAACAGATCGCTTTGAGACGGGTAAAAAAAAAAAAAAAGATGTTAAATACAGCATGCATAGATCTGTAAGAAGAGAAGAGCTCAAATCTAAATCAAGGTTACAGCTCGCAGTCAGGTAGCTCAATGTGACGTAAGCTCATCTTGGTCAAACTGAGACTCAATTATAGTTTACTAATCAACAATAGATTAAATTAAGAAAAGAAAAAACACAGAAAGTCTCAGGGACGTCGCCCGTTAGTTTACAGAATCACATTTGAATGTGCAGAGACGTAACGATGCTGAAGCGAACTCTACAGTTTGGTACTCTCTGGATTCAGCACAAAGAATAGAAAACGAGATGACACAATGACTCGTTGGAGTTAGAGGTGCAACCCTCAGATTCCCAAACGTATTGCACCTTTTACAGTCAGATAATGACGAGTCTGTTCCACAAAGTGACTTCGAACCTTTAAAAGACCCAGGAAGCGAAGACGCTCTCAGAAGTAGGACAGCGGATCCCTCAGGATCGACTTTTGATCCGTCTACCTAAACGATAAAAAGCTCACTCATGTTTCTCCGTCTTAACAACTTGGCCGGCAGGACGGCGAGACTCGCGTGGACGCCAGGAAGACATTAAGAGTTTGTTTCTCAGTGGCAGCAGAGACGCTGGACCAGTGTGACGCATGCCGAGCTGCTACCAGTGGTCCCCTGGGCGGTAAGGGAGGAAATTCTCAGAAGGTCACTGCAGCTTTTAACCTTTTTTGAGACTCACGGTGGAGACACTGGAAACCTTTTGGATTAAAGATGTGCCTCTCAACCCGCTCACTACTAAACCACGGTCCAAGGACCAAGCTGTTTCAGGCACCAGATTTAGAGGAAAAAAAAAGATGGATGAAAGGAAGAAAGCTTCTGTAAACACTTTAATGGTTGTGTTGGGTGACCCCTGTGAACCTCACCCGTTAGTTTTTGATAATTTTGTCCTTTAAATGTCCCAAGAAGTGTCTTGATTTAGTAATGTCATCCGACTTCTTTTCACAATCGTTTTAGCTCCTTTCTAATCCATTGAAAAACACAGCAGCTTTAAAGAACACTACCTTTGTTTTGAAAGTCTTGCCCTGGGTGTTTTTGTTGACTTTACTCAAGCTTAAAATCCTGTTTGTCTGGAAAACTCAGGTACGGTATGATGACGTCAACACGCAGACAGACAGGTCTGTGGGGGGGGGGGGGGGGGGGGGGGTCCTGGCTCAGCAGGTTACAGGAGCACCACACTGGAGACAGATGCATATCTGAGCAGAGCAGCCCGAGTCCACAGCTCGAGTGTGCATCATGGGAATGGTGAGATGTGTGAGGGAATATCCGGTGTGTCCCCGTCTGAATGTGTAAACAAAGTTGAAGTGTGGCCTGCGGTGGAAACACTGACCTGTTCGGCGAAGAAGGACATGACGGTGAAGATGACGAGCGTCACCAGGACACAGTGCGTCCAGAACTTCAGCTTGTCTCGATACACTCGCCTGGTTAAAAAAAAACAAAAATACATTTTCAGTGACTTATCATCCTGCACAATGCAAACACGTACAGACGTAAAATAAATAACTCTTGATTGGGTGACAAATGTCAGAGGGTGCAAGTCTTTAGTTGTGCTTTTATGTAACAAGAGGGAAACGTGCAGTATGCACACGGCAGCAGGGCGACAAGGTGACATCACCCAACACCATGTGCCGGCTACTTTACTGACCCTGAGGCGGGCGGGCGGGGGGGGGGGGGGGGGGGGGGGGGGGTAAAGAGACAGAGGCCCAGCTATGTGAGGACCTTTTAAGTATCTTACAGCTAGAGACTGATCTGAAGCGGCTTGCTCTAATTTTAAAGTCTCTCTGTGAGGCTGGCATTCTTAAGCTGAAGCCCCTTGAACACAGGGGAAGGATCCCTGACAAAAGCCCTCTCAAGCCTCCTGAGGGATTCCCACCGCTCCGATCTGGCAGCGCTCAGCGCTATGCGTTGACGGATACAGATTCTTATCTCAGGCCGTTTGAAGATAAGAAAAAGACTTGGCTTAATTATCTGCTCACGCGCACCGAGGACTCTGCTACAGTGCTGGTATGTGTGCATTTCAAACATTCATAAATACTGTCTGCAATAAGGTTTTCACCATACGCTATGTGTGAAAGAAAATGACGCAGAACCAGGCGTCTGAGAGTGAAGCCGAAGTGTTTAGAGCTCCCCCTGCTGGCCAGCTGCAGCAGAGCTCATAAAACGTAAAAAAAATGATGAAACATCAGAATTACAACAAGCGTCCAGTGACTAAAGCAGAGCACTGTCGAGCTAATGGAAACTTAAACCATTTTCCCATAATGCACTTCAAGAGCATTTCAGGAGGACTGACAAAAAGTCATCCTACCATTCCTGGAGCTCGTCCATATGCAGGAATCTGTTGCGGTACTCTCTGGGCAGTTCAAACTGGGACGGCAGCGGGAACATGGACTCGTAGAAGTCTCTCAGCACAGCTTTCACTGTGGCAGCGTCTTTATGGCTGTGGTCGATGTTATCGTTCAGACAGATGAACTTTCTGTTGGAATAAAAAAAAAAGGCGTCAGCTCGACAAGAAAACCGCCGACTTTGGTCGCACAACAGAGAAGAAACAAAAACATCCACAGTCAGAGGAAACATGACCCTTCACACCTGGGATTCTTTCTGATGTCATCCAACTGGCCGACCACGTGGGACACGTTTGTCCGCACCATCTTGAACGCAATGTCCTCCTCCCCCATGATTTCAAACCTGTCCAACACATGACACATCAGCAGCAGGAAGCAGGAAGTAGGAATTTACTGAACGTAGACGACAGTCAAGTAAACACACGTTCTTTCTTTTAGTGTTTATTTAAGTTAAAACATCTTTTGTATGTTTCCTTTTGCTTTGTCTAATAAATAAAAAGACTCCACGTCTTTTTTTTTTTTTTTTTTTGAATTTCTTCTTGCAGTTGCTTTACTAGAAAACTGTAAAAACCTGAAAAGACGTTATGTAACAAATGTGTATAAACATCTGTGAGTCTGTTTGAATCCAAACACAAAGCAAGTGTCAAATGAAGAGAATGCACGTTGGCTCTTACTTGTACTTGTTCTGGTCTTTGAAGGCTTTGTGGATGCGTTCAGTGATGGGCTTACAGTGCATGATGAGGCCTTTGGTGACGGGAGGCTGTGGATTCAAAAAGAACCGAACATCAGTCCAGTTACTGAGCTTCTCAAACTGTCTGAGTGATATCCAAACCTTTCCACATGTGATGGATTCAGCAGAAAACATGTCACGTGACATCAATTTAGAGCTTTCCGGTTTATTTCCAGGCTCACCATGCTGGGGTCGTAATAAGCCTCCTGAGTTGGGTTCACCAGGTGGAGCTGGGTCAGGTTAGTCGGTAGAGACTTTGAGCAGTTTATCAACATCTGTTCCAGGCCGGTCAGGTCCTAGAAACAAATCAGCAAGAAGAGATATGACACGCAGTTCATTAGAAACCTTTAAGAATCCCTCGACACTAAAACCGGAGATCCACCTGGAGGCTGAGAGGAAGGTCGTTAATCCTCGTCGCAAGAGTTCGAATCTCTCGGTCAGAAAGGACGCCGGAGTGATCGGTGTCAATCTCATCGAACACCTCGGACACGTTGAGCTGCTGCTGAGCGCTCATCAGGAAGTAGAAATAGGAAAAGGCAAACTGCATGTCCTCTGGGTGGCGAACACGGTGGCCTGAGGTCTTGTCAAACTCCTCGGGGAATCTGAAGAAAAAAAAAGGAGACGCAGATAAAAATATTTAAATCTTTGCTGACGACTTAAAAAAAAAAAGAGTCTGTAAAAAGGGCTCACGTGTCTTGCAGCTCCTGCATGACGAGACGGTCGATCATGTGAGGCATGTGCGCGGGGACTTTGCGGGACGTGAAGCCGAACTGGCTGTTGAGCAGCTTGTTGACGTAACGCAGCGAGTCGGCGAAAGTGTCCCGCAGCCTTCTCGCAGCGGCGGCGCCGTCGGCTTCGTACGACAGTTCAGTTTGCAGACGCTCCTCCTCCTAGAGTCACAAAGAGGTTCATGTTTAAACCGGGAATGAAACAGCCAAGTCAGCACAAAACAAAAGCTCCTCACAGGATATTTAAAAAAAAAAATGGAGTGAAAATCCCTTCGTACCTCGAGCAGCTGTTGGAAGTACTTCCTCCTCTCCCACGGCAGGAAGCCTCTGTCCGAGGAGACGAAGTGTTGGAGTCTCCTCATGACCGTTCCTCCTCCAGCAGCGTCGGCCGCTCCTGCCCGATTCTCCGAGCTCTTCCCTTTTGAAATGCCGCCCAGCAGTTTGGAAATGACGGGCCTCTCGATTGCACCGTTCAGTTGATTTTGTTTGGGGCTTTCGGGGTCTTTCGCATGCTGGTCGTCGATGTGGACCGGGACAAGCGGAGCGACAGTTTGCTTCTTCACAGCGTCGTCATTCTTCTGAATGTTTCCAGTTTGATCTTCCGAAGGTTGTTTTCTTTCCGAACGCTCTCCCTCCAGGTCTTTATAGGGTTGGGCCTTGACTTTAGCTGCACTCCTGTTATCTGGAGGTGGATCTTGTGCCTCCTGCGGTTTACCATACACTTTCAATATTTCAGCCTTCGTGAGGTTATAACCCTTCATCGTGATGTCACCGATCAGAAGCTTCTCCTTCAATTTTTGCAGCTCTCTGCGCACTGCCGCAGGGAGGAGTGACACGTTCAGCGCAGGAACTTCTATGATAACTTCAGGGTCACCAGGGTGCCTCTTCAGGACCTTAGGACCCCGTTTGTGCTCGGGAACATCCGAGAAGGGAAACACGGGCTCTGGCGTCGGGGACGGCGTTGGCTCTTTGCCTGCGTCTTTGCTCGCAGCCTGTGAAACGTTAGCCTGAGGGACCGCGCGGGTGTCAACGGCGACGGTAAAGCTCATGGTGAACTCCGTGTCGTCCTCTCTCTGGAAGGTGAGATTGTAGTGGATCTGCGTGGCGTTGTGGCCAGAGTGGAGGAGCAGGTGGATGGTCCTCCACTTGTTGGCGACGGAGGTGTGGCGGACCGCGTTGCTGTCGCTGACGTGGGCCTCCGAGACTCTGCGCGCTAGTTTGTTGAAGCTGAAATACGGCCGGGTCTCACCAACTGGGAGGGTATAGAGGCTCTGATTCTTCAGCAGGGTCACCCGGTGCAGCTCGCCAAAGTGCTCTGTGACAGAAATATATACATGTTGGGAATGACGCTTTTTGGACTTTCAAACAAATCCTATTAGAAGATCAAAAACAAAAAGTAGTTTAGACCCCAAGATCTTTTGCTCTTAAGCTTTTGTGGAAATTGAAGTGGATTTGTAAGGATCTACTTCGGCCCTGGATTAATCCTCATTTGGTGCATTAGTGAGAACAGTGTATGTTGGGCAGAGTCAAAACAAAACAACAACAAAAGATGAATCATGAATCATGGCGGGGAATCATGGGAATGATTCTCTCTGCTACTCCCTCTGTATTCCTATCATATTAATAAAGGATGATAATGGAGCTCTTTGGCCCAAAGGATTAGGCTCCAACATTTAAATACATGTTGAAAAAGCTACAGAGGAAAACAAGATATCAACATGTTTTAAGTGGACGTTACCTGTGCCACAGTCTCCCACATCAAACCCACAGGTGAGAACGTTGCAGGCTTGGTCACAGAACTTGTCTGCGAGCCAGGAGTTAGCACAGCCTTGATTGCAGTACGACGTCCCTCCAAGACCTCCTAGACCCCCTGCGAACTGCCACACCTGCCCACCAGCTCCACCCGGACCACCACCACCAACCCCAGCTGCAAACCGACTGTTCCCCGCCGCACCTGTCAGAGACAAAGAAAATCGATGAGGCGTGAAGTAAATAAATGAGCTTGTTCATACAGGTGAGGTGATGATGTTGTTGATGTCATTACCGAGGCAGTCTCCTCCGTCCCAGTCACAGGCAGAGTTGTTGCAGGCTTTGTCACAGTATCCATCTTTGATCCAGGATCCTGGGCAGCCCTCAGCACAGTTCGGGACAGGCCAGGTAAGATACACCTGCAAAGGAAGTGAGGAAAGAAGAGGTTAAAAGTGGAGCACTCATTTTAAAAGAACCTTGAATAAGGGTTTTTTTTTTGCCGTTGCATTCACACCTTCTGTCCTTTCGAGTGGCTGTAGAAGTCATCTGGCCAGACCTCCTTCCCAAACATCACATCGTCGTTGAGGTAAATGAACTTTTGGGAGAGCCCTGGGATGCGGTGGATGTGGGTCTCGATGGCAGGCGAGCTGAAAGTGGGAAGGTGGCTGTGGTTCTGGAAGACGTTCTGGAAGTCAGAGACAAACAATTAACATACAAACCACACGACGGTGACCACAGAGCGTGCTTCAAAATGATAAATAAGATAGATGACTAGATTGTATAATATCATTTTAAGGGCTATCCAGAGAGCACACATAAAAAGAAGTTTCTATAATGAGGGTGTAACCTTGTGCGAGATGACCGTCACTCTGGGGTTATCCAGGTTTAGCCACGAAGGAATCTGCCCGTTGGTTACGATGAAGATATGTCGCACCCACGGGGCGTGTTTCTCCACAGAGCGCAGCGAGTAGCGGAGCTCTTCGTTGTCTTCGAATCGACTGGCGGACACATCTTCATCCTGTTTAGACTGGAGCGAGAAAAAATAAAAAAGTCAAAAAATAAACATTTACACTGTGAGGACTCCAGACAACACGTTCTTGTTTACCCGTCACTTAAAGGACCTCTGATCCCCCACACACTTACACTTTGCTATTGTTGTTTTGTTATCGTTTGCCTTGCAATGTGGACCTTTCAAAACACACACACTTTCTGGTTTACCTACAGTGTGGGGACCCAGCCGCATCATCCCGGTGTGTTAGTCAAACAGAAAATCAACAGAGCAATTTTAGTTTACTTTTCATAGTTCCAGTTTTCATCGGTCTAACAGAATAAATCTGCTTTTTTAACATCATGTAAACATGCTGACTGTTTACGCAGCATTACGGGGACTTCAGTCCTCACAATGCTGGGTAAACATAAAAGTGTGTGATCATAAGTCCTTACAAGAATAGTATTAAAAGTTAAACACAATGCAGCTTTCCTATCGTCATCGTTGTGAAAAAATAAGAAGCACCAATAAGCGAGGAGAAGAACCTCTCATACCTGTGAGATGGCAGTGAGGTCCCAGAACAAGTAGGCGGGGCTTATGGTCAACTCTTTTCCCTCCAGGGTCAGGTCCTTTCTGGCCTGCTGGGTGAGGTCAGTGAAATCCTGCGGACTCTTCAGGTGAAGCAGGGCGATGCTGGCTTCAGAGTACAACTCAAACTGAGGGACAAACAAAGATGGTGACAGGAGTGTGTTAACCGTCTGATTTAACAGTGAAGTAATTCTTCCCTTTAATAAAGAAGTTGGACTTATAGGCGACAACTTTAATAAAAAACAATAAATAAATAAAAGGGAAAAACAGGAGCACGTGAAGTTTTCCCCAACTTTACGTCCTAAATATGGGGTTAATCTCCAACAGGCAGAATCCTACATTTCCCATAAAACTTGAATTTCCCTCGGGATCAATAAAGTATCTATCTATCTATCTATCTATCTATCTATCTAATGCATCTCATTATCCACTCTTAGACTCGTCTCCTTGAGTTCACTTTAAAATACAAAGGTAATTTAATCTATTTGAAATGTATTGAACCAGAAAAGCCTTGATGAGGTACAGAAGAGTCCAGGCCAAAAGGTAAACACGGTAAACACGCTAACATGTTAAGTTTTTGATTGAACCTTTGACCTTTAGTTTGACCCCCAAACTGCTTCTGGTTTGTTCGTTTAAAGTTCAAGTTGGAGAAGTTCCCATCGGCAGACATCGTGTCGTCTGTGGAAAGGTCCTGTGGGAACTTTTTAAAAAGCCACTTCTCAGGGTTGAAGTCACATTTTTAAGGACGGGGGTTCAGCCACAGTGCCACGCTTTGGTCGATCATCGAGACCACACGATGCCAACCTTTGGTCCCATATCCAGCTATGATGCCGGTGTGGAGGCATTCGCTGGCTGCTGGAGCACAGGAGTTCATGTGTTTGTGAGTTTGTTCAAGAAGAAGTGCGAGTCCGAACATTTATGTGATGTCATTTTCTCCATGGAGGTCACATGGAAGTGGCTCCCTGTCTAAACCCAGGACTGCTATGTGAGGCATCGGTGGACGGTTTGTGTGCGTGATCCACTAGCCGTGCCCGTTTCAAACCATCTGCCCCTGCCTCTCTCATCTTTTAAACTGTAAGCCTGCCAGGAAAAGACTCACCCCATCTCACCCCCTCCCTCACTGGACCCAAACCTCCCGCATGAGCTCGTGCTTTGCCTCGACTCGTTCTTTCGTTGTTGTTTTTTTCTCTGGCCCTGTTTTTAGGTGAGGAGGATTAGCTGTGTCTTATAAACCCAGCGGGGAGCAGCCAGGAGACAGCAAGCCAGGGATCACATTGCTCATCTTTGTTATAGCTCTCTTTATAGTCGCGATAATGCTCGGACACATGCACACAGAGCAGAGGTGTGTGGCGGCCTCACGCAGGCACGTGCCTGACTGAGGAGTAAACGGCCGTATTCCACGGTCCTAAACATGACACGAGGCTGACATTACAAATAATCTGAAAAAAACCTTTACAGATCATAGTGAGGATGAACTGAGGATGTGTGTTAATGAGAACAAAATTAAACTTATTAAATAAGAAATGCAACTAGTCTGTGTTGATTTTGGCGCCCCCTGTGGACAAAACAGCACGTCTTAGACAATTCAGTCCTTGGTGGGCAAAAATTTAATCTGATTCATAACTACAAACTCAACACAGATCCTAATTTTGAATTTCTGGTTTGAGTCCATGTTTGGCGCCCCCCTGTGGACAAAGCAGTAAGGGTCGTGTTTATTTTCTGAACGGTAAATGGTAAATGGACCTGAGCTTGTATGGCGCTTTTCTAGTCTTCTGACCACTCAGTGTTTTTACACTGCAGGTCACATCGACTCACCTCACACCCTGATGGTCGAGGCTGCTGAGTGAAGAGTCTATCAGAAGTAACTAACACCATTCATACGCCGCAGATGAAGCAGCGGGAGGCACCCTGTGGTGAACCGCAGGATCCGTGTACACAGAACAATCCACGTTGACACAAAGCCATCGGCAGGGCTCGTACCCAAAACACTGACGGCAGTCCAGGCAGATGATTGAGCTTGTGGGGCAGCTTTCATCACCATGGCGCTCGCTCCAACACCGACTATAAATACTGAGCGTCTCTCACCGCTGAACCTCTCCCTCCACACTATGCACATCATCCCTCTTTCACAGAATCCGCTCAGTGACACCAGGAAACACCTTGAAATCCAAACTGTGCATTGTGTGTGTGTGTGTGTGTTGTGGGGGGGGGGGGCTGTGTACCTAGAATCCCTCCATACAAACACACACTCACACTTTCCATCCCTTCTTCCTGGACTCGCACGTCTCAGAATCACGTCTTCTTCATCACACACCTTTTCACTTTAATCCTCTTTTCCAGATTTTCCCTCAAAACGTCCCAGACTGGACTCCGGCAGGTCAGGAGTAAACACACACACAAACACAAACACACACACACACACGTACAGGGTGTGTCCAAGAGTGCAGGGAAGGTCAGTCAAATCCTTGTGACCTTTCAGCGTGCTGGCTGGCGCCGCGCCACTCCAAACAGTTGTTCTACTGTTAACCCCCGCACCGCCGGCTAAGGTTACAGCCAGAATGCCGCCCGTTATTATCACAAGACCTGCCAAGGCTTCAGCGCAGCAGAGACCTGGACACAGGGACGGACGGGACAACTGGGTGTGATGATGACATGTAGGTTAAACAGTGTTAACCTGCATGTCATCATACAGAGTCACAGACAGGCTGCTTCATCACCCGTCTGTGCTCGCAGGCTTCTTTAATATACACGTTTATTACGTGGAGCAGAACATTCCTGCCGTGGCACATTTTTGAAATACAAGACGAAGGCAGAAGAGAAGCAACATGATGGGAATTTGGAGATCTTCTTTGCAAAAGAAAAATATCGTAAACTAATTCTATTGATCCACTGATGTATAAACGGCCTTATTATTCAGATTCAGATGATGAGGCGTAGAGTAAAATCAGGTTCTAAGGACTATTTTATTTTCAGTCCGCTGAGGAGACTGTAACACCTCTGCGTTGTATTCAGTGAAGACAAAGGCACTTACAAAAGATGTTGTGTAATCAGCCGCTCATTAATTCCAATCAGCCATGTGAGTGTATTATTGGAGGACGGGACAAACGGATGACTCACGGCCGTCCTGCCCGTCGGCTGGGGAGACGGGGGGGTCACGCCGCTCCGTTTTGTTTTCTTTGATTATTTCAGAGTAATCCGCCCTCGTTAGTGGCATTCCTCGCTCTCGAAATATAAAGCGCAGTTCTGATTAGAGAAAATTATTAGATACACAAGCCGCCAGCCGCCAAGCTAACCAGAGGCCCTTCATCCACATCACAGCGTAACTGTTGAAAATAGAAAAAGGCCGCATTTAGCTGGACCCAAGGAGGATTTGACATTTGGATTTGATGCTAATAGGACGTATAAAAAGATCTAAAAGCCTCTTTAGTGCACACAGGAATATAAAGTGGAGGTGTGTGGTGATTATCATTCTGTGACAGCGACGTCCGCTGGCAGAGACACTTCTGATACTTTCTTTAAGACTCTTCTACATTTCTCTACTTTCTGTGAGTAAAACTCACACAGCTGAAAGTTATTCACTGTGCAGCTCCGCCCCCTGCTGGTTTGTAACTGTAAATGTATCATCAAACACGGAGATTGAATATAAATGTTAAAAATTCAAGGAAATTCATGAGATGATCTATTTTCATATCTCTGTTTTTAAAAAAAGGACAATTACTACATCTTTGAATTAAAATAAGGGAGAGTTGGTTAGTGTGCGTCTCTTTGACCCTTGTTTGAACCCGACCTTTAGCTCCTCTCCTGCATGTTGTTCCCCACTCTCTCTCTCTCTCTCTCTCTCTCTCTCTCTCTCTCTCTCTGATTTCTGACTCTATCCACTCTGCTATCTCTAAATGAAGGTATGAAAATAAACCTTTATAAAAATAAAAGAAAACAGTATTTGGTTTACAGCGACATCATCTTTGAATACGTCTTTTTCCTCGTGTCAACAACACTCACGTCACCATGTTGAACTGTGAACTACAAAAGGCTTCAACTCCACCTGCAGTCAAACTAATGATCATGTTAAAAGTGATGAAAGTGGGAACTGATATCTGTGTTCTCCGAGCAGCTTCGTTATGAAGCCAAAAAAGTTTAAAAATCTTGATCAGGACATTTAAATTATTACTCATGGTTTAAACCATGGCCTGCAGGGAAATCCAATCAAAACGTGTGCTTCACCTCATTGATCTTGCTGGTGACGACAGACGGCAGTTTGGCTCTCAGCTGCTCCGTCTCTTTGATGGATGTTGGGAAGCCGCTCAGATAGGCCAGAGACTGCATCCTGATCAGACCCGGAGCTTCTTTATCTGTCGTCTGCAAAACGCACACATCAGTCATCCACACTCACACTGCGGAGTGTGACAGTACACACACACAGTCAATGTAAACTCACCAGGTAACATCTGGAGGCAGAGAACTTCTGCTCCTCTGTAGACACATCTGTATAAGCTTTATCAGCTGTGAAGAGTGAAACATAAAGAGCGGGATTAAACGAGGATAGAAAGATGCCATGCTACAGATAAAAGGACCAGTGTGTATGAAGGAGGGAATCAAATATTATATCCATTATTTTGGGGTAAATCACCTGAAATCTGACCCTTATATTTTACTGGTGGGGTCAAAGGTCGGGGTCCTGTTTTGTGTCCATGTTTCTCCCAGAGTCGGGCCTTTCTGTGTGCGTTTACTTTATTCTTATGCTGTTCAGTTTTTCCATTCTCCTCCAGTGTTTGTCTTAAGAAGTTTACTCACTACTACAGACCGGTGCTGAAACCAGACGAACCAGAAGGACCAGAGAGACTGACGTTAAAAGTCAAACACTGAACAGAGGCTCCCCCTTTGTTGATCTCTCCCTGCGTCATGACTCAAGTTTGATTCTGAAACTCTTTTATAAAGAAAGTTGTTTTGAAATTTAAAAAAAAAAAAAAAAAAAAACCCTTGCTTCATCATATTCTCCCTCCATGATGCAGCTGTTACTGCGGGTGTTGAAGTTTTGCCCCCAACCTGCAGAATTCTCACGCTCTGGTTATCCATTAATAAAACTTCAAATAATATCTTTTCTACTGTCAACATTTCTTCCTATCTTTGTGATCATGTATGTTCAGCTCTCTGTGCTTCTAAAGCTCACATGCCACGTCGCCTTCTTTTCGTTGCTTATCTTATTTGACATTAATTCATTCGTGCGTGTGTGTGTGTGTGTGTGTGCGGGGGGGGGGGGGGGGGTTTGTACCGTCAGCCTGCAAATGGAAGACGACCACCGAGGCGGCGGTGGACGGTTGGAAAGGTTTGTTCAGCAGCAGCAGCTCTTTGGCGTTGGAGAAGGCGGGAGAGAGCGTCGGCAGCTCCTTGAGCGTAACGTTGGCTGGCAGCGCCGGGTCCAGGGCCAGCATGGGCGCCAGGATGCAGTGAGACAGCAGGCATTCTGGTTTCACACTAAAAATAACACACAAGCAGAGACCTCTAACTCACAGCACCGCCATCTCTGTGTTCAAACCCGAGCACGAGCGTGAAATGAGTCACGTTCACACCTTCAGCTGACCGCTTCCTTCATGGAAATGTCGCGTCGAGCTCGTTTAAGTGTCTGCTGTTAAAACTCACAAGGAGGGACGCGACATGTGAGACGTGTCAGGTCTACTTGTAGAATAGAAAACATCCAGAGCGCTCAGGTCCTCAGGAAGACGTTTGCTCAGTGTGACAGTCAGAAGCTCCTCACCTGTGGAACAAACTCCCTGCACACCTGAGGACTGCTGCCACACTCAGCTCCTTTAAATCTTCAAACTAGAATATTCACTCAGGCTTTCCATTAGAAATATATGTTCGGCAACAAATTCTTCCTTTCTTAATAGTTTGTAATACTTTGTTTTAACTAATGTCTTGAATTTCCCTCGGGATCAATAAAGTATCTATCTATCTATCTACTTTCACTTTTTTTTGTCTTTTAATGATGTACAATCTTTCTTTTGCTCTGTTTTCATGTTTTTCTGTCTGTGTGAGTGGCCTTGTGTCTGAACAACGCTCTATAAGTGAACTTGGCATGCTGTAAGACATGAGAGCACGGTGGTGATCAACACAGGAAACAGCGAACATGAAGACACCTCTGCAGCTGATCTTTTCAGTCAGTGCAAACAACGAAAACATGTCAGCGCCGTCTATAAAGCCAACAGACACAAACGTTTATGAAATGTTGATTTCCTTTGTTTCGAAAGACCCACCTTCTTTCACTTCTAGAACATTTCATGAGAGAAAAAAAATCCTTTACATTACAAAACATCCTGATTTTGCAAATTTTGATTCTTCTTTCGCATCAAACAAACCACCGACGCTCCTTTTGGACTACAAGGTGTTGTGACGGTCCTGACATACAGAGAGCGACCTCGCAACACAAAGTTACCGTGGAGATTTGTTTACATGGTCCGGCACCTTCTCTGTGTATTCATATTACACGCTAACTTTTTTTTAATTTGGACAATAGACAATAAACTCTAAACACACAAATGCTATCTTTGAGCTCACCTGTCTTTTGGCACTTCAGTCGTCTCACTCGCATTTTTCTCCAGACGTTCCCTGTGTGCAGCAAAACAGATCATTCAGATGAATCTGATTATAAGATGTGCACACTTACTCAACTGCACAGCATTGTGTTTTAAATAGACAGCATAACTTTACTATGGCTGTAACTTTTAAAGATAAGATTAGATAAGATAAGATCCATTTCTCCAAAACTGGGGAGAGAAGAGTGAGCACCAGTGATTGATCTGATATACTCTGACCTTTGCTCTTTTGTCTTTCCGTGTCTGAACAAGTCAACCAGAGTGAAAATGATAACGCAGCGGCTCAAGTTTGCATTCATTTAAAAACTAGAGGAACTTGAGGCGTTTGCACATCATGAACAAATACTTTGTAACCAACAGGTCTCACTTTTCGAATTCTGTTGCACAAACAGCGGAGCTACGAAATACCTCAGAGCTCTCTGTTCCTCCTCCAGTTGCTCTTTGACCCCCTTCAGTTCCTTCAGCAGAGCCGTGTCTGTGCCGTTCACCCATGTGTACACCACGTCAATGGGCATGGGCAGACAGAGCCTGCAAAAATAATGCAACACAAGGAAGCACTGAAACTGCAAATACGTGACCCCGTGTCTCTCCCCCAGCACAAACTTTCCTCTTATCTGAATACGATTTTTGCTTAAGCATGATTACACCTCGTCCACTTCTTTTACATTTCTCTCACAGGACGGGAAACAGTGGTTTAGTTGTTATAATTCAAAATCAGTGTTTATTAAACTGTCTTTGCTCACCTGCTTTGGAATGATTTCCCACCAACATTGTCTCTATAAGAGTCAAACAGCACATGATACTGGTCCCGACTCCACTCCACCACCACCTACATGAAGAGAAAGGATCTCTAAATAAATCAAACCTCAGTGAACCCACAAAAATCACCAACAAAATCAAAACCAAACCACCTTTTTTTTAAAAAACAGGACACTTTCCATGTTTACATGACATTTGCACAGGTGGACACCTTAAACAGCTCTACAATTTAATAAAGGGTTAAATACACTCAAATGTTAAAAAATTTAATGATAAAGACATTCAAGCTTATGTCAAGACTGTGTGTATTTTGTCTCTAACAGAAACTGGTACATTAAGAGGATTTAGAGCTGTCACTTCAAAGAGAAACAATGACACCTCGTCTGAAAGAAAAAGTGTGGTTTATGAATTAAAAGGTTTGTGTTGTACAAAGTGTCTACAGAGGCAATTTGATTTTTAAAAAGCTCCTTTTCTGAGAAGACTGGCTGGATTCAAACACCTACTGTACTGTTCGTGAGGTAAACAAGTAAACAAGCAGACAGAAAGTGAGCAGAGTTACTGAAGAAGAAAAGACCTCACCTCTCCAAACTGAAAGGCGGAAACTATCATGAGCACGAGCCCCCCAAAGCAGAGGTAGAGCCCGTATCTGTGGGACAGACAGGTGTACGTCTGCCTCTGCACGAGCTTCAGGACCGAGTTGACGACTACCATGGTTCTCCTCGGCCAAGCATAGCGACGCATTCATTCAAAAGAAGCGCAGGTTAACGCTCCAAACAAAGAAAGTAAACATCGCGAGCGACCCGACTGCGTCAGCTGACCCACCAGCCCGACTGCATGACACATGACAACCATACATTACTCGCTTCTTCTTCCTCGGCGGGTGTGACGCCGCTTCGGGAGAGTTTGTCGCCCCCTGGTGGGAGGAGGAGTGAGGAGTGAGGAGCTTGATGCTTACCGATGACTTTTTTTTTTTTTTTTGTTCATTTCATCTTCACATTTATTTCAAACATGTGTAAGTAAGTAAAGTGAAAATAAAACAAACAAATCAACAAGATTGATTAAATCAACAATATAAATATGAACCAAAAAGGAGTATATATATACACATATATATATATATATCTATCACCCGGTTGTTAAAGCCCCTCTTTCTCTGTACCTGGTGAAAACCATGTTTGTACCACTGTTTAAACTTCGTGGTCTTCTTTTTTTCCCCCCTTAAATAGGTACGGTACACACATTAACACTCAAAAAGTCAAAGACAGCCAAAGCCTGGAGCTTAACTCTTTGACAAATTACTTCAAACATTATATTTTCAACCAAAAGAAAACACACCGACTATTTTTACATAAAAAAAATGGTATTCATTATTACACATCACCTGTTGCTTCACACCACTCATCTCTCTCAACCAGGAAGAAATATTATACTCAAGTAAACGTACTGTTACTTTCATAAAACGTTAAAAAAGGGAATAAAACATTTCTCTTATAGGTACAAAAATATATGTTTTAATTCTCAGTCTTTCACAGTCCTGGGCTCTGAGGAAGAGCCTTATAGTAAGGTGCAAACATTGCTCTCCACATCTGTCTGAGCACCTGCAGCAGTTTGGAAATCCACATAAAGGAAGACGGGAGAGCTGCGGGGAGAGAACAGGGTGGTTTACGTCAATGTAATCATTTGTTGTGATACCACAGAACTTGAGATTAAACTAAGCAAGAAAGGAAAGCTGAGCCAACCTGGATCTAATCGAACTAGAAGCATGTAGAGAAGAACAGCAGCCAGGAAGAGTCTCCGCAGAGGGAAGGAGCCAGAGCCGGTCACAAACAGCTTTCTGTACAAAAACTTGAGCATGGCTTCAAGTTTATGAACGACGGACCCTGTGGAAGAAAAACACAGAAAGTCATCGAGACGGTGTGAATATAATATTTTTCCTTTTGTTATTTTCATTGGGATTGTTCCTGAAGTTTGAGACCTTGATTTGAGACAGCACTTCCACAAATCTCACGGTCTGGACTTAATCCAGGATCGAGAGGTGCTTCTTCACGCCGTTCTTTTTCTTCTAACACTTCCAGCGCTGCTTGTCTCTGGTCCTCTGTGAACGCAGTGCTTCCAACCTCGCCCATGATCAGCTCCAAGGCCTCGTCTTCTTGTCCGACTGGCACGAGGACGTGCAGCAGGTACAGCTCAGCTACCGTCCCAAAGCCCGTAACTCTGCTGTTGGCCGGACAGTGTAACCAAACTCTGGCTGCTGCGTGCATCACAGCCGGCTCTCCCACTTTAGAGTATAGAAGTATGCTGCAGAAATGAAAGAGAGCATATCTTCTATCAATAAGCTCAAAAAATCTGCAACAATGTTCAAAGTCTTTTCTTTGAGGCATTACATCGAAAAGTTCACAGATTTGAGCCAAAATTGTCCTGTAAAATATTAAACTGCTTCCTTGACTTGGTTTTGTTGTTTTGATGTGGTTGTTGTTGTTGTCAGTCTTCAGACATTCAAAATGTAACGACGGTCATATCACAAAAACAAAAACAAACAAACAAAAATCAGCCAAATATCACACATACCATAGAATTAGGAGAAGAAATAGGTATGAGACAATATTACTTGTCTAACTAAAACGTGGGCCTGAAATAACTCATCTCTACTTACCACATCTGCATAATTTTAGCTGGTATTTTCTCCTGGCGCTCGTACTGCTGCAGGACCCAGGAGAAGACCCCGTGCCACTGATTGAGCTCAGCCAGGGCTTGAATCCCCACGATGCAGAAACCAGCCTTTAACTCTCCGACCCTGAAAACACACAAACACAAACACAGACGTTGCATTAAAGGGAAAGTGTACGACTGACGAGGTCGCCAATGGAGGACAAAGGACTCTTACTGGACCTGGGCTAAGTTCAACTGGAGAACATTTTGAATATTACAGTGTAATGCAGATTTGGTCAACTGATCAATATCAGACGGTTGACAGAGGGGCCCAATGTGCTCTTTTCCCAATGGGCCCAGAAATCCTGGTGACACCCCTGGTCTGTGGACTTTCAGGTGATACAACAAACAAGGTTCAATCAGACTCTCACCTCTTGTCCTCTGGCTCCATGTTTAAGAGACTCTCCAGACCTCTGTTGCAAGTCTCAAAGGCTGCATGGAAATCTTTGTAGACCATCATTTGCTCTGCTGCTGTTTCAAGCATGCTGGACGTGCTGGACACCTGTGTCCCAGGAGAAGTGAGAGGACTGCAGCTGGACAGTGAGTCCAAGTTTCGAGCCGATGACGTCATGCTGTTTGACCAGGTGCTCGTGACTTCCAGTCAGAAATTTGAGACAGTTATTTATTCTTCCAGAGCTTCGTTTTAACCTACTCGCCTGTTATCACTTCCCTACATCATGTTTACCATCCATAATCTGTCGATACTTCCTGGTTCGAGTTTGCGACGTTACTTTAGCCAACCAGACGCAAGAATCTTCAGATGAAGGAAAAACAGCCAATCACGTTGCTTCTCCTTTGGAAGCGCGTCATCGCGTTCCAATCATAAACACGTGCGCAGAGCTGAGTGTCCACGGAGAGATATTTACACGATTAAACTCGGGCTTTTTTTGTAAGTAAACTTTTATTTATTATGACGCTTAATACTGACACTCAGTTTAATCAGTACGAAGTGATGGACAGCTTTGTCGCGTGTTATTTAATCCGAATTGTTCCACATTGCTAATTTGATAGCTAACAAGCTTTGCCGTAACGTTGAGCTGTAATTTTTATTTTATTTTTATTTGAAGTTTATTTGATGTGGAAATAACCATTACATTAGAGCAGTTTTGCAACGCATGCAAATGAGACGTTATTACCTTGTAACAGAAATATCACTAAATACTGACATTTAACTCCATATATGTATTTGTTTTTAAGTCTTATTTCATGTTAATAACGCACAGCTAAGACTATAAAGGTAAACGTGGATATTTTAGTTATTAAGTTATTACATGTTATAATACTGCATTCAACTAGTCTGTCTTAGCTATTAGATCTTATTTAAATATTGTCCAACACCATTATTTTTTTTACAATACATTTCTGGCTTGTAAATCTTATTTTCCACATACAATACTTTCAATTGCAACTAACACATCAGATCCTTTGTGTTAGTGTTTTGTTGAGGGATGATGATGTTTTTTATTCAAGTTTTCATGAAGTTGAATTAGTTCTTCTTTAGAGTAAGGCTTCCAGTGATTGGTGCTCTTTCAGGTCTCAAATGAAAAGTTAAAAAGAAGCACAATGTGGAGCCCTGCATGTGTGCTTACTGTTCTGTTTTTCTAGATTGTTCTCAAAAATGGCAAAAAGCCTCCGGAGCAAATGGAAGAGGAAGATGCGTGCCGAGAAAAGGAAGAAAAACGCCCCCAAAGAGCTGGCTCGTCTGAAACAAGCTCTGAGCCTGGATAAGAAAGGAGAAGCTGTCATGGCCGACGTGGAGGAGATCGCCACTGTGGTGCCTGCTGCCAAGATGAAGAAGCAGGCGGATGTGAACATGGCAGAGGTCGAGGGAGAGGGAGACGGTGAGTGAGAGCGATAGAGGCGTACAACATGATTCAACAATGTTCTACATAGTTGTACCCCCTCTTAAAGGGGGGGCGGCTCAGTGCGGAGGAGGAGACGCTGGTCCAAGTCCAAATAATGGAAGTTAACTGGTGCTTAAAATCTGTTTAATAAATAAATATTAAGAACAAGTCAAAGTTCAGTGTTTCTCTCAGGAAAGAGCTTTTTTTTCTTGCTTTCAAATCTTTGTTCAATGTGTTGCAGATGGAAAGATGGACTTGGACAGCAAGAGGAACAAGTCAACTCTGTTGGATGAAAATGGCCAGTACCCATCATGGATGAGTCAACGGCAGGCCAAGAAACTGAAAGGCAAACGGATGTCAAAGAAAAGTGGCAAAGGCAAGAAGAAGAAGGGAATCTCCTGGTGAGAGGGATGAAGAAGAAAAAAAAAGAACTTTGGTTTGCCCTTGGAGACGATTGATGCAGAAAACACGGATGGCTTCATGGATTCTGTTAGGCATGAGATCTGAATAGTTTCTGCTGTTTGACTGTCACTGTGGTGCGTGGATTACACGGTTGTTCCTTAGAGCTTGTTTTTGTAAAGTGTCTCACAGCAGGATGAGTGTTTTTGTTTTCTTGCAGGAAAGCAGCTTCACCAAATGATGGAAGAAATGTTCAGTAACTTTGTACAAAACACGTCGGCCCTTTGAGCTCTTTGTCTTTGGTCGTTGCAGATGATCTTTGTCGATTTAAATCTTTTTCATAATCTGATAAAACAAATCTCGGCTTTGACAGACCTGTGGTTTGTATTGTTCACTAAGCGTTTGTCTTTTTGGCATTTTGACATTATGGTTAAAAAAATAAACATTTAGTGCCAAACATAAACCATGTTATCTTTCATACTTTCCTCCCTTTTGTTTTTATATCGAGTCAGAATCTCTCAAATAACATCAATACACACATGAATTTTTGAGTTTCCTAAGGAGATAAATAAAATATCTATTTATTGTTAACGTAGCTTTGACCAACATGGAGAGAATTATGTTGAATCCAAACACAATATGACCGTAATAAAACAGAAATCCAGTGAAGAGGAGAAATGATGAGCTTATATATGTAACGAAGTTGATGCTGATGAGAAAATAAAAATAAAGGTTTTGATACAAACTTCACAAGGAAGCTCGTCTGAAGAACTTTTATTGTGTTCAATCAGTTCGCAGTTGACACATGATGCACGTTCTTGTTTGTCACGTGGCCTCAGAGATTACAAGCAGACATTTCACTAAAAGTCATTTGGTTAAAGTGTGCAGTGATAAATACAAGGTTCAGAAAGAAATGGTTTGAAAAAAAACCTCGAACACCTGAGATGCAGCTCAGTCCTTCAGCTGCACATAAGCAGCAGGGAACAGGCCGACGCGTCCGTGACACGCCCCCTTCCACCATCCCTCGTCGATCATCTCAACGTTGGTGATGATGTCATCCGGGTTGAAGGAGATCTCGTCGTCGGCCTCTGTGGAGAAACGAGACGAGAGGAGAAGTCGTCATAAGTATGGAGGGAGGGCAACCGAAAGCCCGAAAATGAATTGAAGAACAGTCACACCTCCTTCGTAGTCATAAAGTGCGACGGCCTGCAGGCCACACGTCAGATCTTCGTAGTCAGCATCCGTCTCTGTAAAAGGAAAAAGTTCAAATTTATTTTTTTTAAAACTAAATGTTTGAAATTAAACTTACAGTCCCTCACAAACCTGTCGGCACAGGAGGGGGCGGTTCGGCAAGGTCCTCGTACTCTCCCCCATCGTCCTCCTCCTCCTCCTCCTCCACATGTGCCGATCTTTCGGGCAGTGGCGGAGCGTCCAGATCCTCGTCTGTGTCGTCACAGCGCGGGGGCAGAGTGGGGGGCTCTTCGTACTCTGGTTCCTTTTGTGAACACCAGAAAAGATATTTCATACTGGGATATCAAATCCTGGAAATGACCTGAAGCGTGTTCACGGGTTTTCAGTTTCAGAAGATGTAAGCAAAGAGTTGATGGGACTAAATCGGGCAACTTATTCTTTTCCGAGTTTCCACGTTGTTGTTCCCACTTGAGCAGATGTTCATGAACATTTTAAAGTCCAGAAACTTTTTTTTCCCGATGTGTCGGACACCACATGAATGCAGCGTAAAGCATGATATAAACATGTTCATGATATAAACATGATATCACCACCTAAAAATAGTGCAAGAGGTTGGAATGAATTCGTCTTAAATCTGGCCCTTAATGTCTTATTTTGTTTGTTGAACTGATTGTTTGATTGAATCAGGGGGACTAACCTCTGGTTCTGGTTCTGGTTCTGGTTCTGGTATTTCCTGTATCTCTGGCATGTACTGGTGCGTTTCTTGTTGTGTCATGGTGTCCTCTGGTTCCACATCTGGAACAGCTGGTGGCTGAATGTCCTGCTCTCTGCTTCTCTCCTCCTGTAGAAAAACAAGATCTAAACAATGGAGGCCGTCTTCGACTTCATTTGGACCCGTTCACGTGTTTTTGCAGTTTATCCGTTACCTCCTGTCTGCGTTTGGCTGCCTCTCGCTCGCCGCTCTCTCTGGCTTGTCTTCTCACTCTCTCCTCTTCTGCTTTCTTCCTGTTCTCCTCCTCTGAAGCCTTGGCCATGTTCTCAAAACGGGCCTTCAGTTTTCCTGCTCCTGAACTTGCTGGATCATACAGCGAATAAAAAAAAAAAAAAAAAAACGTGTTTAGTTTTGGCGATGAACTTTGCCACGTATGAAAGTGTTTGAACAAAGCAAAATCTTGGCACTGTTGGCTTTCATTGATCAGCGGGACGGCAGCAGAGGTTTATGTTGGAGGGTGAAAAGATGGACTTACAGGCCTCTATTGGTTGTGTCTTTTCATAAGCAGACGTCGGGGAGTCGATGTCTGAGAAGCCGGCTGCACTCTAAAACACATGAACAGGGAGAGAGATAGAACTGATTTAAAGCTCAAGATGGGAAAGATTCATTATCCCATTTAAGTCTTATAATGGATGCTGAAGTGCTGGAAGGATTAGCCAGTATTTCGGGAGATTAAAAAATTCACACTCAGTAAAACCTTTAATTTGATTCAGCCTCTAAAATATTAACATTAGATGCTTGTCTTGTCTTTAACAGGGATGGTCCAAAACAAAAAAGAAAAATAAATTAAAAAAAGGAAGTCAACAAGAATGAAAGGTAGAAAGAAGGAAAAAAAACAAATCAATGAGAAAAACATGAAAACAGAGTAGAGCAAAAAATAAAATCAGATATTTCATTATTCCCAGATGGAAATGTGCAAATATCATCGTTATCATCATATTTATGACTTTTGTAGAGAATGATTTTTTCTGTTTTGTTACATAAGTCAACAAACTTATCTGGACTCAGAATTTAATTGTTATACTAACTAGTCAGAGGTACACGCCCACTTCTTCAATCTTTACCGCTACAACACTGACCTTATCCATGCGGTCTGCCTGAACTCCGTAACGACCTCCGAAACCTGCTGAATAATCTGAAAGGACAAACACCTGATCACTCTCATGATCAAGCAGGTGTCTTCGACTTATAAACGTACACGCGTGGGTGTTTCCTCACCTTTCTGTGACTGATGTTTCTCCGTCTCGCCTTTATAGTCGTAGCCCAAAGCGGCTTTATCCACCTTCTCCTTCTCGACTCCGAACTTCCCTCCAAATCCCTTTGAGTAATCTGAACGTCACATTAACAAGAGCATGAAGAAGAACAAGACGTCACACCCAGGAAGAAGAAAAAAAAAAAAAGGTGTCAAATCTGAAACTCAAATGCTTCATCTTAAACTCACCTTTCTGGGACTGGTGCTTTTCTGTTTCTCCTTTATAGTCGTAGCCCAAAGCGGCTTTATCCACCTTCTCCTTCTCCACTCCGTACTTTCCTCCAAATCCCTTCGAGTAGTCTGGGGAGATTCACACTCAAAATAAAGATTTTCTTTTTTTTTTTGACACGCACCAAAATGTAAAAACTGCCCTTTATTCAGCTCAAAACTGACCTTTCTGTGACTGATGCTTCTCCGTCTCGCCTTTATAGTCGTAGCCCAAAGCGGCCTTGTCCACCTTTTCCTTCTCCACCCCGAACTTTCCTCCAAATCCCTTTGAATGATCTAAAATTGCAGGGATTGTAAGAAAGCCACCTTTCTTTTTTAGAGAAACTTCCTACAGGGAAGTATTTGTACGAGAAGTGAGAAGGGATGTTTGGAGCTTGTCAGAGGACTCACCTTTCTGCGACGCATGTTGCTGCACCTCTCCTTTGTATTCAAAGCCCATGGCAGACTGCACAGACACAGAGATCCCTTATAATACAAACATTCTTCCTCCTCTTAGTTGCACACTAGAAATCAGATTCCTCTCAAACTAGAAATGATAGTCGACGAGATGCTGAGAGCTCGGAGAATTTTCCCTCTTTCATCACTCAGTGACAGTCTCACATCTCTGTGGAGTAACATCATCAAATCTTTAACAGGTGAGGGGAGTTCTCACCTTGTCCACGCGGTCTTTCTGAACACCAAACTTCCCGCCGAACCCTTTCGCTGCGTCTTTCTGGGAGGAGTGCTGCTCGACTTGAGCCACGTAGTCGTGCCCGAGAGCCGCCTGAACAGCGCAGACACATTCATCAACAAAATTCGGCCTTTTGGCGGAGAGTTCAGAAAGGCGTGGATGCAGAGTGTGACACAGAAGAGATTACATTTGGAAGTATGTAGCGGGGAAGTTAATGAAGGAACTTAACCTTATCCATTCTGTCCTTCTCCACTCCAAACTTCCCTCCATATCCATACGAAGCTTTCGGAGTCTGATCCTTCTGCTTCCCCTTCTCGTGCTCCACAGCCACTTTGTTCCGGAGCTCTGCGACACTGACAGGCCAGACAGACGTGAAACATTCCCTTTTCTTTACTCATTTGTTTCCTACAATTTCTGCCGGCTCTTTTAGAGGCCTGCGCTGCGCGAAGAAGAGCTTGGTGAAACTCTATAATTAGGAGCGATGACAGATCAACTCGTTTCTGATGAGACATCCCTTCAAAAGGTCACGAAAGCCGACGATACGACTTCATTTTATCGGTGAATACAAATTCAGCTTGTGAGGTTTCTACTTGGTTATCAATAACTAGGAATTAATGGACCAGGATTTTCTAGTTAATGACTCATAGTTACTGAAGACATCCATTAAGGCTCACTGAAGTGTCAAGCTGAAGTATTTTTTTTTTAATGAGTTGAAGTCTAAGTCTCTTCTAACATTTAGGGATACGATTATGAAAATATATTTCGATGGTCTGACTAAGTTGGCAGTGAGAAAGCACAGCAGTTTAAATCTGGCTGTCAGCATGTCATCGTCATATATTACCCATATTAGGACAGACTTGCAGCTTAGGCCTTCGCTCTGCTCTCACTTCCTCTTCCTGTTGCTACACAGCACCCACTCTGACCTGCTTTTTCTCTCTACATCTGAAGTGTGGTTCACTTCCAGACGTGGCGGTTGTGCCTTTCTTACCTGATGTGCTCCTTACGACCCGAGCCCTCGATGGTCTTGGCGCCCCACCTCTGCTCCTGCTCCGACACGTCATTCTAGAGATATAAGTGCCGCATAAGAAAA
This sequence comes from Symphodus melops, assembly GCF_947650265.1. Lineage (NCBI taxonomy): Eukaryota > Metazoa > Chordata > Actinopteri > Labriformes > Labridae > Symphodus > Symphodus melops. Next base: position 3,308,300 of record NC_136712.1, read on the forward strand.
GTTGAACGAGGAGTTTTTTGCAGCAACACTTTTTTCCGCAGGAAGTGTAGGTGCATGCACTACCTCAAAGTCAGGGTCTGTCTCCCAGTCATCCCCCTCTGCAGCCACCTTCATGCTCACATTGTGGCCCACGACGGACTTCCACATCTGGGGAAAGAAAAGCACCAAGACACGCAGAGGACATGTCATTAATCTGATTAATAAAATATTCTTACATTTTCAACTGAAAGTATACAAAACAGGTTTTAAATCAATTTCCTAAATCTACTTAAGTTTGTTATGAATGTTTAATAAACTGATTTGAAACCAAACTCTCAGAACAGCGTTTACTGAAGTCCTGAAAAAGGAAGTGAAGTTATTTTCAACATGAAGCTTCATTTCCTTACAATGCAACCAACGTCATGACTTTATGCAGTCAAAAGACACAGAACACTTTAGAAAGAGTTTCCATAGAAACACAATGTTTAAGAAAAATACTCATTATAGACATTTAATCCTCTGCAGAACACAGAGGTATGAAATTCATCTTTAATTTTTGTCAATGTCATTAATTTTAATTCAACCACAAATGTACCATCAGCAGGCTTGTGTAAATATTGTTCATGTTAATCATGTTCATGACATATTCTACATAAAAAGAAGTGGAATTTATTATTGACTGTCAGCCTAACATACTTCGTCAGACAACATGTACTTCCTTAATGGTTGGTTACTTGAATAAAATACAATTGTGCTCCTTTGCCAGTTAAATAATAATAATTAAAAACAAAAACATAATTACCTTCGGTTGTCAGTGCGGTGAATCCGTAATAAGTGAGATTATTACACCAACAAAGTGTTGTTGAAGGTCTTCAACCTTCACAAGCTGAGACACTTTGATGGGGCAGTGAACGCGCATCTCACGCACGAGAACGCGCTTGTTAAACAAACAAAAAATCCATCAATTGGTTATAAGAAAAAAACAACTAAATACTACAATCGGAAATGTTGTTTTGTGGACTAGGTGAATATTTTTAATAGAAAAAAGAAGAAACGTTGCGTTCAAGTGTTAACGGAACTATGACGACCCAACCATTTAGTGAAAAGTAAATAAGATAGAAGAGAACATAAAACTTTTTTTTTTTTTTTACATATTTTTTTTAATTTAAGTTGGTCAGTTTCTTCCTTTAGTTTAAAACAAAAATTTTTTTAGCAGAGCTATAAAGCTGATATAGCAGCTATAGTGTCGCTACACCACTTGGGGGCAGACTCACACAGATTAAAATCAAGTCTTCATTGATTTGAACCAAGGACAGAAGGAGCAGTGACAATAAACATAAAACACGTTTGAAATATGGCTCCTTTGATAAAGGGTAAAACATGTCAAAAAATATTAGCAAAATGAAAATACTGCAAAGGTTTTTTTCAAGCCCATCGAATTAGATACAGGCATATTCACAATCACTATCAATAATGTCATCAAACACCTTCCTGCTGTGGAAAAGTTCAGATCTTGCAGAAAAGCTAATTCCCCCCCACTATCTGTAGCAGTTTTTAATGTGTACTAGTTCAGTCATTTTGTAGTTTTATATCTGTGCTACTTTCATGTCCATGTTGTTATTGACAGACACGATGCCAGTGTGAGTATACTAAGTGTAAATGTGTCATTAAAATCTAGATTGACTAAATTCAGACTGAAAATAAAAATCCTTTTATTGAAGCTTGACATGTTAAAGTGACAGTAAGCGTCTAGTAACATTTAACCATGGCGTTGTGATGTCACAGTAAATCATGACATCCTTCATACTCACCTTCATATGAACTGTTGAGAAAGAGCAGTCAACATTTTGATCACAACCAGGCACATACCCAGGTCAAGCCTTTGCAGAAAGACTGAATAATACCCCTTTTTTTGGTTAATTAATGCAGAAAAACTTTTTTTTAAAGTTTAAATCTGAAACATATTAAAAAAAACAACTCATTAACATATCAGTCCCTGAACTAAACCACCACCACTTTTATTAGGTTTCCTTTTTCTACACAGCCCTTTGTAAACAGTTATTTACAGATCAAGAGTAGTAAAGTAGATTTCCGTGTGCGTGAAGAATAGCATGATGTGAAAGATTACACAATAATTATTCCACCAACAGTGAGAGTTTAAATTAACAACAAACAGAAAGATTACAGGCTATACGGTGCGTATGTTGGTGACTAGTGTTGGACAATAAGTTATGCTACTTCAGGGTAATCGATGATGGATGGATATCATTGGAAAACACAGCAGTCTTTCTCCTCTGGAATGAATCCTTGCTGTAGTAAAACATTTCACATGAACAGCGTCTTCATCTGCCAATAAAGGCAAATAGTAAAATCTCAAAGTGTGCAACATAAGCATAAACAGAGAATCATACTGGATATGTAAGAGGGAAACATGGACAGCCACACGAGCTGATTTAATGCTTCTTTGCTAAAAAATGATTGAAAATGAAAACACACTAGGAATGTGTAAGAACAAAAAATTGCACTGTGCTCGTTTTTTCTGTACTAAATGGGAAGAAGAGGAAGAGACTGGACTACAAAAGCACCTCAAGCCTCCGCGAGTGACTTCAGAGGATTTCCGCAGGTTGCCTGGCAACCAATGAGAATCAAATCTCGGGGTTTTAGCTTTTCCTTTAGTTAACGCACAAATTAAAAAAAAAAAAAAAAGGGAAAAAATACGACTTCTTGATTAATGGTCTCAAGTGTTGCTTTTTGTCCATTTTGTAACCATTTAACTGAGCCAGAACTTCCCCTCCGCGTAAAGCCTCGATGCTAAGCTAACAAGCCTGCTAGCCTTGGCGCCATATTTAACCGACACTGAGTGATTTCCATGAAACGTAAACTAAAGTCCACAAAAAGTCCCAACTTTTTGCCCCTATTTAAAGTGACCCTTGTATATCCAAATTCATAAAGGCACATAAACAACACCAACTTTCTCAATACTTGATTATGAATCTACTTGTAAATTCTTAAGAGTGAGAAAACAAACCTGGTCCCTTTATGTTCCGTCTATTTGGGTTTTTGAAAATATTATAATATACCCTCAAAGCCTTAAAAGAGCCAACAAGATTAATTCAATTAATTCTTTCTTACAAATCTTCATACTTTGGCTGAAAGATTAAGCCATGTAAAGTGCAATGTTTGTATCCTCTATGATTTGTACATGTAACGATGGTTAGATGGCTAAGGTCCATTCTTCATATCTTTTGCCCTGCTCTCTGTTCTCAGTGAGGGGAGCTGGTTTCAGAGGTATCCGCCCAGACACATCAGCAGGAGGACGTGCACAGTGAGCAGATAGAGCGTGAGCAGCAGAGGGGTACGCTGACGGGAACAGAAAGCCACCCGGAGCATCCGCATTAAACCCGGGCCACCTCTCCGAGACTGCGAGACAAGAAGGGCAAGGTTACCGCAGACGTTCAAGCTCGTCAGTCTTTATAAGTACGGTTATGAAGTTGACAAATGAGGTCGTGGAGGACATTAGCGGAGCCTTACTCGAGTGACGGCTCCTTCCGACGGCTCGATGAAAACAGCAGTCTCCTCTTCGTGTGCTGAGTGCCTTTTAGACTGGCTTTGGCTGGTAATGACAACAAAAACAGATGTTAGCTGTCATATTGTGTTGCTTCTACACATCTGTAATCACTAAAAAAGAATAGATGCACATAAACATCACAGAAAGTATACACAAGCACGGTTTCACAAATAACAAATACCCAAGATTGTACAATGAAAAATATAGAAATAATAATAATATGTCTTAAATACTTAGATGGTTATTTCATGTCCTTTAGACATGGGGATGACTGATGACCCTGATGAAGGTCACAAGCTGAAATGCGTTGGTCTAATTTGTTCCTGAAATTGACCTTTAAGTGTTGCTGCAGCATTTTGACCTCTTTAAGTCGTGCACTCTTCATTCACATTGTTAGTTGTTGAAGTTGTGCCAGAAAATCCCGCTCTGCTTCTACTTTAGACACAAAACACCGCCTTAAGCAGCTTTCATTAATCGTCATCTTGTTTCACATTTCTTACCGTCTGAGTCGATCCTGTTCGACCATCAGCTGCTCCTCAGCAGCCACCCGCTGCTGCATCTCCTCGTCCAGCCTGGCGAGGAGGAGACACAAACAAACCATATATATATTACCAATTGAAAAAAACAAAACACATTCTGGTCAAGTCGGACTCCTTCTATACCTTCTCTGTAGCTCTTTGACCTCCGCGATGTAGGCATGGCTGTCAAGCAGGCTGCTCCGCTCCTGTGGGGCTCCAGGAGCGCTGTCCACCTCCTCTGTGCCCTGCAGGACGAGAGGGGAATAACATGCAACAGATGGTTTCTATTCTGTTTGAGCTTCAGTAAAATTCGAATTTCTTTCAAAAAAACGTATCCAATAATATATTATTTATTTTTGTTGAGCCTTCTGTAAGCTGTGTTCTAAAAAAAAGGCAGAAAAAAACCAGCCAAGGACTTCAAGCATAATATGTGAGGCCTAATTCTGTCCTTTAAAGTTACAAATCAAAGAAAACATTTACCTCTCTCTGATAGTGTTCTTCCTGAAGTTTGGGTTTATGAGCGCGGGCCTCCTCCAGCAGCGCAGCAAGTTGCCTCAGTTGTTGATCCCTCTCTGAGAGAGTGGCGAGGGTCTGCTGCTTCAGCTGCTCCGCTTGAGCCATCCAGTCAATACGCTCCAGTCTACGAAACAGAATACACACGTGTAAATATCTTGTCTGCTTTTCTATTATATTTTGACTGATGACAAAACACAGACCCTGCGCCTCACCTGAGAGTTTCTACTTCCTGTTTGCCCATTTCCACCACGTTCTCCAGCTGCATTAAAACACTCAGCATGTCTTCGTTCTTCTTCTTCTCCTCAAAGAGCTCCTGGCTGACTTTAATCAGCTCTCCTGCTCCAAGCCGAGCCAGCTCTGACTTCTGCTTCTTGAGCTCAGCTGTCTGTGTTTGAAGTTGCTCCAGCTGCGCACAAAGAGAAGCGCCAAGAAATATGATGAAAATGCAAAATAAACCTGATCACATTTCTCTGATATCGTTGCCAGTAGAGATGTGCTTTTTTGTAAATCAGAAATGTCACGTACCAGTCTTTCCCGGTCATTCTGCAGGGCTTGCAGAGCGTTCTTCAGCCCCCACACTTCTCCAGTGGAGCCTCCGGGGCTGCTTTGTGCTGCCTGGCCGCCTGCTCGGCTCATCTCTTCCATCTTCAGGCTCAGTTCTCGGGCCTTGTTCTCTGCTTCGTCCCTGTTGTCCTGGAGGGAGGCCATGGCTTTTGAGAACGACTGGATCTCTGCTCTCAGCTGTGCCGTCACCTCTTTCTCCTCCAGCAGCTTCTGCTCTACAACCAGCAGGTCTCCTGCCAGCTCTGCCACCCTCTCCTGAGCGTTCTCCGACTCTGTCCGCATCACGCCTCCCTCCCACCGCAGCTCAGCCAGCTCTTTGCCCTTGCTCTCCTGCCCTTGTCTCTCACTCTGCAGAGTGTCCTGCAGAGCTTCCACTTGTTCCCTTGCTGCTTGCAGCTGCTCCCTCAGCTTCTCAACCTCTGCACCAGGAGCATCAATCACCTGTGATTCCGTTGTAACTTCAACGGCTTGGCTAAGAGTCTCCTCTTCCACTCTGACTGCTTGGACTTCAACCTCTCTGGCTTTGCTTTGCATCTCTAACTGGCTTTCTAACTCCTGTCGCTCCCTCTCCAGAGAGGCGATCCGCTCGCGGTGAGCTGCCAGAAGCTTTTTCTGCTGGGATTCCTTCATGCTCAACACTTGGTTAAGTTCGTCCCGGTAGCCGTGAAGCTGGGCGGACAGGTGGGCCTTTTCAGCATACAGGTCGTCTCTCTGGACCCGCAGAGAGCGAAGCTCCTCCTTCAGGCTGTTGTTCTCTCCTGCTGCTTCTTGGATCAGACCGTCCTTCTCCATCATCACCTGCAACAAAAAAACCACGTGATCACACGAACATTCAGCTCTCCACCTCCTCTCAGCTCTAGGGTGGTGTGCGTTACCTGCAGATGTTTCTCCTCCAGCTGTTTGTACGTATTGAGGACTCTGTCTCTGTCATCCTGCAAGGAGCCCATGGCCTTTGTGAAAGAATCAAGTTTGGCTTTTCTGTTGATGCTCTCCTCCTCCACTTTTCTAATTTTTTCTTCCAGATCCCGGAGCTCCCCTCTCCTCCGCTCCAGCTCCTCCTCGGCTGCTTGTGCTCTGCTGTCGGCTTCTTTCCTCGCCTCCTCTGCAGCCTGGCGAATAAAGCACATCCATCGGGAGGACATTTGTTAAAAATAAATTTCTCAGAAACAAATGATGATTATTGAATGCATTTCTAAACGTGCAAATACCTCAGTAACTGCTTGCTCTTTCTCTCCCAGCATTTCCACTTCTCGTTTTTGCTTCTCCTGCAGCTCAGTCTGCAAATTCTCAGTCAAGGCCTTGGAGGACCGCAGGTCTGTCTCCAGCTGCTCCACGTTCAGACACAGTCGGCTCTCTTCCGCTTCCCTCTCCCTCAGCTCGGTCCGGGCCTGGTTAACTTCGCCCTGCAGCCGACCTACAGCCTCCTCCAGAGCGATGGACCTCTGGCTGAGACTTTCCAGCTCGTTTTTCAGGGTTTGGACTTCGTTGCGTGCGTCCTCGAGCTCAGCTGTGGTCTTCTGGAGCTTGTCAGTCTCCTCATCGAAGGCTGCTTGGATCTCTGTGACTTTCCTTTCCTCGGCTTCCAGTCTCAGCTGCCAGTCCTTGTCTGCTTTCTCTAGCCTAAAAGGACAAACAGTCAGTTTTGGGCTTACACACAATGACTACAAAGAAATGTAAAGAAAGAAGAGAATGTCTTTACCTATCCACGGACAGCTGGAGTTCCTCTTTGAAGGCGGTTTCTTTTTGAAGCTGTTCTGCCAGTTCTTTGGCCCGTGTTTCAGCCTCCCGTACTTCAGCCTCCTTACCCTGCAGAGAATCCTTAAAGCGAGTCTCCCACTGCTTGGCCTCGTCCAACACTCTGTCCCTGTCGTCTTGCAATGAAGACATGCAGCGCGAGAACGCAGCCAGCCGGGCCAGAGACTCGTCCAGGCGCGCCTGCATCTCCTGAGCGCGTCTGCTGGCTCCTTCTGCCATCTCTCGAGCCTCCAGAGTGGCCTCTTCTTCTTTCGCCCGCTCCGTGTACGCCTCCTCCAGCCTCAGCTCCATCTCCTTCAGTTCTGCTCCGAGCCTGAACCTCACCGAGTCGAGGGTTTGCTCTGCCTCGGCTTTCATTGCGGCCTCCTTCTGCTTGCCGTTGTTTTCAGCTGTCGTTTTTTCAGCTATGGCCTCGCTCGCCGTCTTCTGGGCCTCTTCCAGCTCGGATTTGCATCGAGCCAAGTCGGCCTCAGACTTTTTCAGGTCTTCTACAGTTTTAGACGTCTCCAGTTGGGATTGCTCGAGTTTCTTCTTGAGTTCCTCGTGGCCGAGCTGCAGCGCCTTCGCTTCCCGACCCAGCTCGCTGATCCTCTCCTGGTACTGGATGGAGTCCTTCTGCAGCTGACGGACCTCCATCTGCTTCTCCCTCAGCAGTTCTTCCAGCTGACGCGCTCTGCTCTGACTCCCTTCTTTCACCCGCTGAGCCGACTTCAGCTGCTGCTCCAGCTCCCTCTGCTTCCCGGACTCGGCCTCGGCTTCGGCTCGTTCTCTCTGGGCCTGTCTCATGTCCTCCTCCAGCCTGGCGGCCCGCTCCCTCTCTCTCCGGGCTTCGGCTTCCAGCTCGGCTCGTTCCCTCTCCAACCTCTCGACCTCCCGCTTCAAATCTTCAAGGTTGTCGCGGTTGTCGGCGGCCTCTTGCTGATAGTCGGCGATGCTCCCGTTGAGCTGAGCCAGCTGGTTCATGAGACGCTCCTCCAGGTTGTCTTTTTCAGTTTCAAGACTTTTCAGAAGCTCCTTGAACTGGGCTTCCCTCTTGGTCCCCTCTGCGATCAGGCTCCTCTCTCTCTCTTTGCTCTCTTGGAGGAAGGTTTCCAGAGAGGCCTGGACGCTCTCTCTCTCTTTGGTCTCGTGAAGCTCTCGCTCCAGAGAGGCTAACTCAGCTCGAAGTTCAGCCTCCTGCTCGTGCCACTGTTCCCTCTCGGCATTAACGGCCGCCTCCATCTCCCTCATTTTATCCTCCAATAAAGCTCGAGTCCCGTCAGCGGTTTCTTCTCTTTCCGTCTCTTCGGTAGGTTGTAACTGTGCGTCTTGTGCTCGGACTGCAGCTGTTTGTCTATCTTGTGTCTCCTCCGGGTTTAGTGATTCAGCTTCGTCTTCATTCTGGCTCTCAACCGGCTCAGCTTTGGTCATGATTACGTTTGATTGTTGAGCAGTTACGACGTCTTCCACAACAGCTGCAGAGCGAACTGAAGCAGTCTGAGAAACGCCGTCCTCGTTCTCTCCAGTCTGTGGAAGCTGAGCCCTCAGCTCTTCGATCTGTCGCCCTAAAGAGTCTCTTTCTGCCGCTGTAGCGTCGAACTCGGCTTTCAGCGCCGCCAGCTCCTCCTGAAGGCTTTCCACCTCTGCTTTCAGAGCCCTGCCCTCTCGTCTGGCTCCGCCCGTCTTCTCCGGCGTCTCTCTGAGCCTCTCGTTCTCCTCCTCCAGCTCCAGGATTTTCTGCTGCTTCGTTTTGGCGAACTTCCTCATTTTGTCCTTCACCGTGTCCACCTCTCTCTGCGCCTCTTCCGCTTGTCTTTCCGCTTCCTGCCGCTTGGCCTCGTGGCTCCTCACCTTGGCCGCGAGCTCCTGCCGCTCCTGCCTGGCGGCCTCCAGGACTCGTCTCACCCGCTCCGCCTCGTCGCTCACGTTCTCGTACGACTTGAGCAGCGTCTCGTACTCCTCCTTCATTCCTTGGACTTTTTCCTCCCATTCTTTGCACGCTCTGGCGGCCTCCTCTTTCGCCAAGTCGGCGTCCTTCCTGCAGGCGTCTTTCTCGCTCAGTATGCCTTCCATGGCCAGTTTGAGGCTCTCGCAGGACGATCCTAGGCTCTGGTTTTCCAGTAACGTCCTGTCAACCTCGTCGATCAGCTTCGATTTCTCCGCTCTCAGCTTCTCCAGCTCCTCTTCTGCCGACTCCATTTTCTCCTGCAGCTCCTTCAGGAGCGTCTCAGTCGAAGCGAGTTGTTCCTTCAAAGTTTTGTTTCCTTTTAACGCTTCTTTGCGAGAGATCAGCGCGGCCTGAAGCTTCCTCTGAAGCTGCTGGATCTTTTCCTCGCTCTCTTTTTCCTCCTCCTGCTTCTGTGGAACCTCGACCTCCAACCTCTGACTCTTTTCCCGCTCGGCCTTCAGCTCTTCCTGTAAAGACGATATGAGCAGATCCTTCTGGGCCACCGTGTCCTGCGTCGAGCCTATGAGGGAGTTCTGCTCGCTGAGCTGCTGACTGAGCTCCTGGATTTCGCGGTTCTTGTTGTCGAGGAACTGCTTAAAGTCCTGCACTTCAGCCTGAAGCGCCGCGACAGAGGATGCAGAATCTGCAGACGCTGCAGCTTCTATCTCGGCTTTTAGGGTTTCTGCACAAGACTCGGCCTGCCGACACTTTTCTCGGAGATCGACCATTTCCTCTGAGAGTGCATCAATTTGTCTCTCCTTCTCTCTTAACGCTTGCAGCTCTTTGCCCACTTCTAAGAATTCTGCCTCCTTAAGCGACAAGCTGGCATGGGCTTCCTGCAGCTGCTTCTGAAGTTCTGAATTAGCCGTCTTCACGGTCTGGATCTCGGCTCTGAGAGCAGTCAGAGACTCGTCCGTTTGCTCAGAGGAGACGTCAGATTGGCCTGCAGGTTTCTGAACATGCTCGCTGGATTGCGGCCCTGACGAATACGTCTGGGATGTTGCGAAATCCACCCAATCCTCCTGAACCCAATCTCCTGCTGCTGGCTTTTCCGAACATCCAGCCGGCTGCTGCTGGGTCTCCCTGCTCGGCTGATCTTCTCTGTCAGCGCTTGCTCTTTCTTCCATTTCTGTCAGTTTGGTCTGAAGGACTTCCTGCTCACCCGCCTGTGCTTCGAAGCGCTCCATAAGCTCGCTGTACTCTTCTTTCTGCTGCTTCAGCTGTTCGCGGTGGTGCCGGTCTTTCTCTTTGGCTTTGCGGATGGTTTCCTTGCGAGATTCTTGGGCCTCCTGAACCTTCTTCTGGAGGCTCTCGCACTCTGCTTCCAGAGACGCGACCTGCGACTGTAACGTCGTCGTTTCGGAAGAAGAAACGTCAGACGGGGTTTCAGCTTCTTCACTCAGCTTTTGATTCCGAGCCAGCGTCTCAGTGAGAACCTGATCCTGCTGACGTAGTCTCTGCTCCAGACTTTCACACGCCTCCTCTTTGGATCTCAGAGCTCGCTCGAGTCGGACGAGTTTAGCCTCCATCTCGTTGATCTCGTCTTCTCTGGACTGCTCCGTCTCTCTTGCGGAAGTTTCCTTCGCCTCGTCACGTTGCTCTTCCCGTTTCTCTGCTTCTGCCTCAAAATCAGCGACCTTCTTCAAAAGCTCTTTGCGTTGCACGAGAGCGGCCTGCAGCTTCTTCTTGGCGGTTGTCAGCTGGCTTTCCAGCGCTCGTTTCTCCTTTCGCAGACTAACGAGTTCATCGTCTTCGTCGGCGGCCGACTCTTCGTGACCTTCTCTCTGTTTCTCATCTTTCACTCTCTCGAGCTCCACGATCTGCTGCTTCAGTCTGTCGACCTCTCCGTCGATTTGGAACCTCTCTTCTTCTGCCTGGAGAAGTTTAGCGGACATGCTGTCGTTGAGCTCCGTCATCTCGTGCTCTCTCTGGCTCAGCTGCAGGTGGAGCTCGCTGATTTCAGAGTCCTTCTTTGACAAAGTGTCGTTGTGAAGCTCCGACGTCTGAGAGTGTTCCAACATGCTGTCCTCCATTTCCCGCAGCCTCCTTTCGAGCTCTGAAGAGAGAAGCTCTCTGTCCTCCAGCTGAGCGTTTAGCATCCTGACCTGCCCCTCCTGCTCGCTGAAACCTCGTCGAACCGTTTCCAGATCCGTCTGCAGAGCCTGGATCTTCTCTTCCTTACATTTCTTGTCGGAGGTTAAAATTTCTATCTGCTCTTCCAGAAGCTGGATTTCAATGCTGTATTTCTCTTTTCCGGAGCTGCTTTCCTGAGATTGTTTGTCCAGCTCTTCTCTCGCTGATTCCAGTTCTTCTGCGTAGCTCTTGCTCTGAGACTCGGCCTCTTCTTTTGCAACAGTGAGGGACTGCGTTTCCTCTTCCAGGTTCGTGATTTTCTCCTGCGACTCCGCGGCTGCGTCTCGGAGCCTCTGAAGCTCGGCCAAAAGCTCGCTGTACCTCTTCTGAAGCTCCTCAGCGAGAACCTGAGCGAACACCTGACCGCCACCGTCTGCAGTGAAGGAACCCTGCTGAGATAGATTCACCTGTATCGTCTCCCTGATGACGACAGAAGAGGACTCCACCTGAACCGTGGAGGATTCCGACTCCATGCTCGTCGCCTCCCACGACTGGAGCTGCAGCGGGCCAAAGTCCTGCAGGACGGAGGGCCACTCCTGACCGCCATCTTGGTTCACAGCTTCCAGAAGGGTCCAGCTGCTGTGGGCGACCTCTGAATCACTACTGGCCACCATCTCGTCAGACGAAGTCCCTTTGGATTCTTCAGGAGAGTCCGACTGGTGTCCGATGAGCTCCGGGCTGCTCTCAGTGTCGGCAGGAATTGAGATGACAGACGTGTCCCCTGCCACTAAAGTAGTCTCCTCCTCCTCTTCCTCCTGTGGATCCTCGGTGAATTCAGGGAGGGCCTCAGACTCGTCACAGGGGGCGACAGCGGCATCAGGAACTTGAGCTGGAGTGTGATCGCATCTTTCACACGATGCAACCCCACCGGAGCTCTGCTCTTGAGCCAGGCTGAGCGACTCCTTCAAAGCAAAGAGCTCGTTGTCTCTTTCAAGCAGCTGCTGCTCCAGCTCCAGGATGTGATCTGAGGACGGCGACGAAGGAGAGAGTTATCAAGAGTACAGTGATGAAGAAATACATTTAGTGTTTAACAATTGCTTTAAAGTACCGTAGTTGTTACTACAGGGAAAAAACAAACAGAGAAAAAAAAAACAACTATCAAGATCAGGAGTGTGCCTTTGATCCTCTGATTAGTTTTAATCAATCAATCTTTATTTGTATAGCACTTCTCAAACAAGGTCTGTCACCTCTCCAGCTACCAGAACAATTTCCAGATTTTTTATTATTATTATTTTTTATTGGTGGTTGCACTGGGACTGGGAACCCAAGATCCCACGGACTGAGCTACTGCCGCCAAAGACATGGACCTTGACCTTTATGACGATGACAAACAGGTTTATTGTCCTTGTACCTTGTTTGGCTTCAGAGGAATCCTGAGACGACGGTTCAGTCTCGTTATCTCTTTCGGACATCTGTAACAGACGGAAACAATTTAAAGAGGAAGTATGAGTCATCACTTTCTACAGGAGATATCGTGTATTTAACTAAGAGAGTCAACTCTTTGTGTCTGTGCACCGACAGCGTTAGAGGAAGGTCAGGTAAGACGGGCGGTTATAACAGTGGATCAGTGCGGGCCGGATTAGACGCACTTCCTCACACGGCGCAAGTATTGTCTGCGTCTGACCCCTCTGCTGTCCCGTCTGGGATTGACTTACATCACCAGGACAGGCAGAAGTGTGTCGCTGGAGCAGGTGAGGAGGATCAGACGAGGCACGCCGCCCTGCTGTCCCCAACACAAGTGAACTCTGCAAACTCTACTGGAGTGAAGGGCGGAAAGTGCACCTGACAAGACGGGCTCCGTTTCTAAACGTCTTGCTCCTCAGCTTATGCTAAGCTTCCAGTCGCACATCTTCCTCTTCAGCATTAATCGTATAAACAGAGACACATTAAAGCACAGAAAGTCTGTTCAAAGGCAGCGAGGCACTGTGAAGTTAAAGCTTCAGAGAGGTGAGAAACTCGGTTTACATGTCAGGAAAAAAAAAACAGGCTGCCAGCATCTGATGTTCAGCAGGAAATGTTGAAATGAAGCATCTTCTCTGAAGCAGAGTGATGACAATGAGAGTGCAGGAGGAGACAGAGGAAACTCACTCTCTCTTCAGCTGTCCTATCCAATACAGCCAACGAGGCCCGAAGAAGAACTTAGAAAATAAATAAAAATGATCACAGTGGTTAGCGTGTGCGCCCATATGTAGAGGCTATAGTCCCGGGTTCAACTCCAGCCTGTGGCTCCTTTCCCGCATGTCAATCCCCACTATCTCTCTCCCTGGTTTCCATTTCTGTCTACTGTCTCATCTCTCCAACAAAGGCAAAAAAAAAAGAGCCCAAAAAAGAATCTTAAAAAAGAAAAGAAAAAGAAGGATGTATTGCATTATGTAGAAACTGCACATTTCATGGAAACTATAGAAATCGTCACGCAGGAAAACATTAAAACTTTTTTCCCCCTCACAGAGATGCCCAAACCCCCGAGCTTTAAGATCCAAACCCTGCATCTTATACATGGTGTGACTTATATTCCTGATTCTGTATCAGGTGTTTATCGATTGTCAGCTCTCACCGTCACAATCTGCTGCTCCAGCTCTTGGATCTTGGCGGTGGTTTCCTCTTGCTCTGTGGTTTTTCTGTCGAGTTGTTCTAAAAAAAAAAAAACCAACATCAGTGTTTTAACGGTCAGATACAGTGGAGAGTTTAAGCTTTGACAAAGACAACAGAAATATTTTCTCACCCTGAAGGGTTTGCATGGTGTGGGTGAGCTCGGCACACTGTTCTTCACTCTCGCTGCGTTCGGCTTTCAGCCTGGTCATTTGTGTCTCAACAGACTTCACAGAGTCCAGGAACAGGGAGAGATCAGCGGAGGAGGAGGAGGAGGAGGAGGAGGTTTCCTCGGCTGCTTGGACATCTCCCCCGGTCAGAGATCTGAGGTGTCTCCAGATTTCAGCCAGGACCTCGCTCTTCTTCAGGGCATCATCGCGCTCCTCCTTCAGTGAAGCCAACTCTCGCTCGAGTTTATCCACTTCCGACTTTTCCCTCTCCGATGCTTCCTCCCTGCTGTGTTCACCCGCCTCTCTCATCGAGGAAAGTTCTCTTTCAAGCCGAGCTATTTCCTCCCTGTCTCTTACTGCAACGTGGTGACTCGCGAGCTCAGCCTCCTTCATCAGCGCCAGCTCGCTCGCCAACCGGGAAACTTCCATCTTCTCCTTCTCCAGCACTTCCTGATTAACGAGCTCCGCCTCCCTCAGTGTAGCCAGCTCGCTCTGCTGCCTCGCCACCTCTGCGTTCGCACTGTCCAAGGCCTCCAGGCTGCTTCTGAGGGACGCGAGCTCTGCGTCAGCCCTGCTCGCCTGTTCGACCCACTGCTGCCTCTCCTCCTCTCTCTGCTTCAGAGCCTCAGAAAGCTCCTGCTCCATCTGCCGGAACTGAGCCGTCAAGATCTGAGCACAAAGACAGAAAGGATAGAAGAGGGCGTGTGTCGTTTGTGTCAGCCAAACAATGCCTACTGGTGACGTGTCGTGGAGGTGTGGGGGTGTGTCTGTTTGAAGAGGTTTTCTTTTCATCAAGCAGGGGAAGAATTCACGATATAAATATCAGCTGAAATCGGAGTAAGTCTTTGATTAAAAAGGCTTTCGCTGGCATGCGGAAGAACCGGATCTGTACCTGTTTCTGTTGATCAGCGCTGCTCACTTCTTGCTGCAGCATTTCCAGCACCTGGGATCGAGAGTTTAAGGCCTGTTCGAGCTCCTCGCAGCGCCTCTGTGCTGCGTGCAGAGCCTGAGAGGAGGACGCACAAAGACAGCAAAAAATGATTGTATGAAGAGTCGATGTGTCTTTAAGGTGTGGTCACTGTATGCTCTCTCAACCACAGGATCAACTGTCGGGTCATTTTGACTTTTAGAAAATAATTCTGAAATGTTTTTTTCCATGTTTGTTGTGCATAAAAGTTTACTTCAATAAAAAAAAAAAAAAAAAAAAAAAAAAGGGAAAAGCTTCAGGCTGACCTGCTGGAGCTCGCCGTCGTCGTGCTGCTGCGTCGTGACCCTCAGCAGCTCTTCTTCATGTTTCTGGATCTGTTCCTGGAAACGCACGTCCTTCTCACCGATCACAGCCTGCAGTTTCCCCAGCTGAAAATAATAACGTTGATTATTATTATTATTATTGATAATTATTGTGAAAAAGCTTCCTTCGTTAGATTATGTGTAAAGTCAATATTTTTCCTTCTGTCACCTGCTTGGCATGTGTAGCTTCCTTCTCTCTGAGGAGCTGCTCTGCGCTCTGGAGTCGCTCCTGAAGCCCTCTGCTGTTGGACTCCTCCTCATTCAGCTTCTTCTTCAGCTCCTGGAGCTCCTCATCGACTGCAGCTCCGGTGAAAGAGCTGTCCGGACTCTGAAGAGACAAACGCCCAGTCGCTGAATAAAATTCTGTTTATTCCTTTGTGGTACATGAGCGTGACTGATTTTCATTTTCTGAAGTCAACAAAAGGATGATCAGTAAAGTATGTCATCAAGCGCGGCGCAGACTCGTTTGCATAATTCAAACTTACCGTAGCTTCTCCTCCCTGTCCTTTCAGATCTGTTATCTGTTTGTTGAGAGACGCCATCTTGGCTTTTGCTTGCAGTTTGAGTTTGGTGAAGCGAGCCTCGGCTTCATCTTTCTCATTCTGTGGATGTTAAGAGAACAGAAGTCATATGAAAATCATTTGCATAGTTAATACAGCGTGTCTGACTTGGTATTCAGCCTTTAGGGCAGGCGTACAAACCGGCGGGACGTTTACCTTGAGCTGTGCACTTTTATTGGACAGCTCGGTGTCCTTCTGGACGAGCTCGGTGTCCTTGTCTCGGATGAGCTCCTTCAGCTGGACCACCAGTTGTTCCAGGTGAGCCAGCCTCTCCATGGCCTCCTCGGGGACCTCGGACTCAGCTGGACTCTGATCCTCACCGGCAGGGAGCTGCGGCACCAACATACCCTGATCAAGGTAACAGAGAAGAAAAGTTTGAGCCCCTCTTGGCAAGCAAGACAATTCAGGTCAGTGAACTTCAATTCCTTATAAGAGATACAATATCGATCTAGAGTTCAAAAGATGAATCAGACAGAGGCGTGATATTATCATCTTCTCTTTGGTTGCTCCAAGTTGGGATAAAGACCTCTGAAAAATCGGACCATGAAAGTTGTCGTTTGGAGCACGGTGAGCGTTCCCCTTTAGCATAACTGTTGCTCACCTGTGGGTCTCCGTCTGGACCCTCCTCTCCAGAGAGCTCCTGGAGGACGGTGGCCAGACGGCTGAACATGAGGACGGCACTGTGAAGAAGAATGAGAAGGGCAACATTTAGAGGCGAGACCAACATTACCGTACTTATGTCTTACATATCACCGCTTACTTTAAAAGCCCCGACTTCTATAGTTTTTTAAAACAAAGAATTATAAAAAGTTTTGAGAAACTAATGTTAGACATGTACATTACTTTATTTTACTTTTATCATATGTAGACTCTGTTGACCCAATCATCAAGTTCAAACAGATTATCATATTTTTTAAAATATCACATTTTCCCTCTCTGGTCCAAAGCAACACATTGTCAGACGACCCCCACCACTTATTGAGCTCCGAGTTTAACCGAGCGGAACCGAATTCACCCGAACACGCAGCCGAACTCTCCACTGCGGCTGCGTCAGTCTTTTGGTGAACAGCAAAGATTAAAAGCTAGCTAAGGCGAAAATGGATTCAAACCTCTCCAAGCGCCTGGACGGCGGTGTTTTGAAAAAAACATTAGACGCTTTTTGAAGATAAAGAGACGGCGTTGTGAAAAGGATACTCGACGAAAACAATCGTATGTTTACTCTGTAATTCACACGACACAGTAAGTTAGCTTAAAAAGGCTACTTAGCTCAGTAATAAGAGCGGATTCTCTGCAAACCTGCCTCGCAGGGATTTTCTTCCTCGTGCATGACAGTGGTGTTATGCAGCCACGTGACAGGTGTATTTAAAAAAGAAAGGACAGCAGACTCACCTGAAAGAGTGCTTCCAGTGTAAAGCTTTTTTTATTTGGTATATTTCCTCGGATGGATGTCAGAGCATAGCCACATCACCAAAACATTCCCGGAAACAAAACTTCCTCTGCTCTGATTGGACGACCGGGATCGTCGTATGTAAGGGACCGTCCACAAATTTCAAGGCGTCTCCTCCTTCATAGGGGGTATATGGATTTTTTATTTTTTTTTGTAAACGGAAAAATTAGCTCTTAAGCCTTGAAATACAACAACATAATTTATAAAAATTGGAAGAATCCTAAAAAGAAAATTGTGACAATGGCCGGACACGACCAAAGAGTCAACCTGATCATCAAGCAGGGCAGGCAGCTGGGCAGGAGCCTGCTGCTGCTTGCACACTACACCACAGTGTTTTTGGCGTTTGTTGGGCGCAGCGTGCAGTGGATGGTGGAGGCGGTGAAGTGGACAAGCCTGTTTGCTCGTTACACAGTGTCCACGTTCGACTCCATCTTTAGACACCTTCACTGGGGGAAGAGGAAAAGTATCACAGGTGGTACCCGGGAGATCTGCCCCAGCTCTGAGACAACAACGACACAGTGACATTCATGTTTTTTTTTCTTTTCTTCATGTGTGTTAAAGCCAAACCAAGGCAAAGAAAGAGTACAGCTGAAGGAAATCATTTAAAATGAGAAGTTTGAAGGATGCTGGAAGAAAAAGAAGGAAATGAGGCCTTACTGAAGTCAGAACAAAATATAGCTTTTTACTTTTTTAAGCTCTTAAAACATACTCTTATAAGTGTTATGTTAGTATATGAAGTTATATAATGTGTTTATTCCGTGTTTGGTGATTATAAGGAGACACGCTTCATGCAAATAAGATACAGGGTTATTCAAACAGGCGTACAATATGTAGGCTTATATTTCTGTTTAACATTATTGCACTACAGCAGAGGACAGGTCGGATTTTAAATGAAAGCTACATGACAAGTTCTCTCAAACATAAGCAGCCAAAAGTTTTTTGTTTTTTTTTATGATAACATCTGTGCCTAAGTGAAGCATACACTTCATTTGTATATTTGCTGCTGCAGCCTCTTTTGTTTCCTCATGCGTTTGTCTAAATGAAGACTCATTGAGTACAGCTCGGTGGATATCCTGTGAAAGTCGTACTTTACATAAGAGAAACTCTGAAGTCTGCTGAATGTACTCCAGTGCTCGACTTTATCTGTTTTCTGCAGCGTCTACGTGAAAACTGACTAAATGAAGAGTGAAATGTTGCTTTGAAATAACCAGCAGCTATTTTTTTTTTTTGGCGTTTAGATTATTATTTTTTTTACTATTTTACTAATACTTATCTTTGAACCAGCAGCATGTTATCTTAATTTTTTTTTTAGCTTAACCACTAACATAAAAATCTATGTTACTACTTTATTTTTGATATGTTACAAAGTTGTAAAACTAGAGTAAAACAATACTGCTTTCTGAGGAGGTAATAAGAGCCCGACCGATTAATCGGCTGATATCCAGTGACCATCGCTATCGGCTAATTTGACCGTAGATATGCGCCGATATTACTAGATTTATTCACCAGGCAAATATTTAATTTGAGCATCATTTTATAAATGTGTATATTTAAATATATCTGTTCATACAGATTGAAAATTCATCCAAGAAAGATATCGGCCGATATAGATCAGCATCAAATGTTTTTCCTTTATAATATCATTATTGGTATCGGCCCCAAAAAATACCACATCGGTCGGACTCTTGTGGCGATGCACTTCAAAATAAAGGTAAAAAAATACATTTAATTTCATACACAAGAATGACTTATTCCAAATATTGTTGTGGTATTATTTGAAGAGTTTTCTTCCATGTTTGGTCATTTCTTCTAAATGTCGGCCACTGTTCCGGTCGGCTATGGCTTACAGCTTCTTGGCTTGGAGCTGTGGTATCAAATGACTCTACCAAGTACTGTTGTGTAATCTTGTTAATTTGCACAAGTATTAAACACAAGTTGAGCATCAACTAAGGAGTATTTTGACTGATGTTTAATCCAATTTGTTTGAGGTTTCTTCATGAAACTTTAGATGAGGGAGAATTATGAAGTGTATTTAATAATTATAATAATAATACATTGGTTTTATGCAGCGCTTTTCGAAATAACTGAAGACGCTTTGACAAAAAACAAACAAAAAAAAAACTATGAATGTAAGTGTTAGGGACTTAGTGATTGTAGGAGATGTATTTAGTAATTAGTATAAAGGGATATTTTGAAAAGCCCTGTATTGTCAGAGCGACAGCAATCTGACCATGTGACTTGAGATAAAAACTCAGAGACGACCTTTTGTTGTTCAGCATGTAGTTTTACTTTACTGAGTAGATTCTGCTGATAATAATAAAGTATTTTAGGGGGGGGATTTGCAACTCAGGCGTTTTAATCTAGTATTTTAAATGTTCTGATTAATGCCTTGGAATTTCCCTCGGGCCTTGAATTTCCCTCGGGATCAATAAAGTATCTATCTATCTATCTATCTAATGAAGAGCACGGTCCATAAATCGTTTTAAAATGCTTTGAGATTAAAAAAAAAACATTTTACAAAATTTAAAAATCATACAGCCTTAAAGAATGGGCAACACGAGACTACAAGAAAACAAATAATTTAAAACATCCAATAAATAAGGGAGGAGGAGGAGGAACAACAATCTGTATTTATAAAGTGACCCAGCAGACAAATGTCTTGATGGCACAAATCCCATGAAGGCAAACCCTCTAAATGTGTTTATCGATAAAGAAGCTCCCCATGTCTCCCTTAATCACGGAGTTTGTTCCAGAGAGCGTCGAGCCAAACTGGAAATGCCCCAGTAAACTGAAGGCTCTGAATGCTTTCTCCACCCTCCATATACTTCAGCCCACGTTGAGCCCTTCTCCAGCTCAGACTGTGATGGATGCCCCGTGTCTCCTTACGAGGGATAAACGCCGTATTATATTTGTCAGCACTTCTCAAGTTTACACGGATGGAAACGGAACAATCAGGCTGCCCTTTTAATTGGCCGATTAAGCCGATTATCTGCATGTTCACTTGGATTACAGCCTGTGATTAGAGCCATGGAGGACACAGAGGAGACTAACAGATACAAAAGGCCCCCCCAGCCAGCTGCTATTCTCACCCTAAGTCCCATTGTTGTGTGACTGTGAGGTAGGATTTCCTCCACTTTACAGTAGACCAATTGGACGAGGAGGATCCCAGAGCTTGCTGCTTAAAGGCTCTAGCTTCAGGTAACGGACTCACACTCAGGTGACGGAGAGAGAGAGCAATGGGTAACTCAACAGGAAGCACCGTGGACGACCTGCAGGCGGTGGAGATGCACCTCTGGTACAAGAAATTCATGACCGAGTGTCCCTCGGGGCAGCTCACCCTGCACGAGTTCAAGCTGTTTTTTGGGCTTCGAGGTTTGGACCCCGAGGCCAACGCGTACATAGAGCAGATGTTTCGAACGTTCGACATGAATAAGGTAAGATAGACGAGAGGATGACTGCAATCAATAGATTTTAAAAAAGATGTACACAGACGTAATAAGAGGCTAAACTCCACTGTGGACGGTGGGCTTGAGATTCAATACATGAGAAATGTTACAAACATATTTCCTTTCCGAGTTCTGAACTTGGTAACTATTCCTTATTAACAAATACTGAATGTTTGGTTCAGTCATGACAGACAACAAGAAGGTCCTTTCTATGTGTGCGTGATTCACTGTAGTGTGTTCAACGTTAGATTGTGTTACCAGCAGTCATTTCATAGATTGTTTTTGTTTTGTCTGTTCAGAAAAGGACGTAGGACTTTCAACAACGTGCATGTAAACAACATGCATGTGGCGAGTTGAGAAGTTTACAGATGTTTACATTCTGACAAATCTGACAAACTTGCCGGATGATTATTTAATTTACTGATTTTTAAAAAAAATAACTTTTTGTTCTGTTAATAGAGTGAAAAACATGTCGACCTAAAAGTAAAATATCCACATTGTCATTTATGACTACTTATTGATCGAGCTCTTTGAATGAATCAGGAAGCTAAGGCGTCCCTAGAAAGCGGTATGCAATCCTTTAAGAGGAAATATTTGGGGACCTGGTTACGTTTGCCGACTATTCCTGTAGGTCAATTAATTATTCAATCATCTACTAAATGTAGCGTAAACGTAGCCCAGTGAGAGAAGCCAATCACAGCCCAAGGTGACATCTGTACTCTGAACCTTTGGTTCGACCTTCTCTCCTAAACTTTAAGATCATTTGATATATATGTGAGACAAAAGGGGGATTTTTTTTTTGTCCATTTGTTTGGAAAAAAATGTCTTAAACTACAAGTTAGGAATCTATTAAAAGGAGGTCAATCGATTAATTGAGTAATTGTTTCAGCGTAAAGCCAATAAAAGCAATGAGTAACATGGTCTGCTGGTTGCATTTAGGGATTCTTTATATAACCGGAGCATAAAAGGTTCTTTAAACTTGGCCCACATGGAACATCTGTAAAATGTAAACACGAGTCATGCAGTGACGTCCCAGCAGCCAGCTTAGGAACCCTTTCCATCCTTCACAGCTTAATTAGCGGAGTCCTGGAGCGTCCAAGCGGGTCATAGCAGGATGCGGCTGTCTGAAAAAGCAGGGCGTCTATACTTAGGCTCCCCGTCAGCCTACAGAAAGGCAGTGGTAATCTTTATGCATGATTTCAACTACGAGATGGTAAAGATTGTTCAGGCGCTCCGCGGAGATAATCCTCCGTCCTGGCTCGCTCCGTTTCACACATTAGAGTTGAAGCGAGGGCAGGCATCTCTTTCAGACTGACGTAAAGCTTTGATTGGCTGGAAACAAGTTTTTGACGACGAGTAAAAGAAGACGAAAATGTCGATTGTGTTTGCAGGACGGCTACATAGACTTCATGGAGTACGTGGCCGCGCTGAGTCTGGTGATGCGAGGAAAGATGGAGCACAAGCTGCGCTGGTATTTCAAACTTTACGATGTGGACGGAAACGGCTGCATCGACCGCCATGAGCTCCTCAACATCATTAAGGTACAGTGCAGATTATCAGTCAGCTGAAAGTCTCGCACACGCTCAGACAAAGTCTACATACTGACACCAGTCTTTTCTCCCCCCCCGCAGGCCATCCGTGCGATCAATGGAAGTGAAAATCAGGACGCGTCTGCGGAGGACTTTACAAACCGCGTGTTTGAAAGGATTGATATAAACGGAGATGGTGAGTGAGCTTTCTGGCAGCTGTGGCGCAGAGGCGAAGATTGTTGGGAGAGATTGATCGTGGGTGGACAGTTGTGTTTAAGGCATTCATCGGATTCCAGCGCCGTCTTGAATCAGGAAACACAACAAGCGCATGGAAAAAGTCGTAGGTGGCCTTGGAACACAATGACTACCCTTAAGCCTTTCATCAAAGACTTTTAATCAGATTCTGCAAACTTAACTTTTATTAAGAAGCGGTTGAAACTTTTTTTTTTAGTAGCTGTCCAAAGTTTGACAAACATTGGAAAAAAACCCTGGAAGGATGCAGATGTTATCCCCCACATCCAAGTGGTTCTGCATTTAAATTCAGGGCACCGGGTAGCCTCGTGCTCCTCCTCATGTTCAGAGGTTATAACCCTCATCGAATCTGACCTCTGACCTATTCTCTCCTGTCAACACTCCCTGTGTCCCTTCAGCTGTTCTGTCCAAAGAAGGCAAAAAGGCCCAAAGTAGAATTAAATAAAAGCAGCTATTCCGAAACACAAACGTGACGTGTTCATGTAGCATCATTCATGACGTAGGAGTGAGAGCGCTGTGTTCCTGAGTGAAACTGGATATGTGGACAGATTTTAGCCTGGATGACTTTCATTTCTAAGTGTCTTTGATTGGTTATTGAGCCGATGGCCCATAAATGAAAGTTTAAAAAAATCACAGCAAGATATTTTTTTTTTTTTTTTTATAATGGTCTTTAAGAATACGTTATTTGAGTGAGTTCAGGTCGATAAGAAATGAGGACCATTTGTTTGAAAGCAAAGTGAGTTGGTGCCTATTCAAATTTAAAATCTTGAAAATCTCAGTTTCTTTCTTTACTTCCTGGTCACCTTTGGGATGAGCTCTGATCTTTCCTTGCTGGTTGTCTCGTCCTGTTTGCTCTTGTTTCAGAAACTCCCTTTTTTTCCCCGTTTCAAGTTAAATTAAACTATAAGTCAGACTGTTAGCCGGACTCTTAATCTTTCTTCAACAGTGGGACAAATCATCGTCGTGTTACTTCATCGTAGTCATAGTGATTTAACGAGAACTCATTGAAACAGATGCCACTAGAAGTGTTACTTCAAAGGGTTCACATCTAATCTCCTTCTCTAACAGGCGAGCTGTCCTTGGAGGAGTTTGTTGCTGGCGCTCGCAGTGACCAGGATTTCATGGAAGTGATGATCAAAAGTCTGGACCTAACCCACATCGTGGCCATGATCCACAACCGGAGGCACAGTATTTAGGATTTCCCAAATCCAACTACCTCACCCTCATACCCGATTTAAGCCGAGACCTTCCGTACATTTCCTCTGGTTAAAAAGAAAAAGAAGCAAAAGAGATCATTTATAGGCTGAGATTTCCTTCAGTATTGAGTCCAGTTTAATATAATGCCAGAGTACATCAAAGAATGACATTTGGTTCTTTTTTAATCTCCAGAAGAGTGACACGCATGCACTTTAAATGCATTTGGATGACTCCGTCAACCTCCGCCAACTGCTGATTGTCCTTGTTTAATGCTGCTGAGCTCTCTCAAGGCCACCTTGGCCCGAGGGATGATCTCTCAGATTTTCCACTAACCCAAACATACCATGCCGGATAAAAGGAGGAGATAGGAGGAGAGTTGCAATTAAGTGCACTCGATGCTTTCCAAATCCTTTTTTTTTTTTCCGAGTTCCACTGCAACAAATTACTCAACTCACCCTGTTTGGGGGAGGGGGGGGGGGGGGAGTCTGCGCTGTGCTTAATATCCCTAATGTGATTAAGTCAAAGGCTCAGGTACAGGGAGAGGTTAATGTTTTTAACAAATCTGTGCAGGATCTCAAATGTTTGGCCTTTTCTTCATGTTTTTAACCTTTTAGGATCATTATAGACAATTGGAAACAAAAAGGCGAGATGCTGGATGGTGGCTTTGTAGCACTTCTGGGGTGTGTGTGTGTGTGTGTGTGTGTGTGTGTGTGTGTGTGTGTGGGCGTTTGGCTGAAAGCTTCCCTGCAGCCTAAATACAGATATAGATTCCCTTTGTGGTTTGTTGGCTCTGCACGTCTGGTGCCTTCTGTTGGAAGATGGCAGAATGAGTTGGGTTTTTCTCTTCGCTTTTGCTAACTTGTAGAATAAAATCCAAGTCTAATGTGGACTGCCTATTCACTGTAGCTTGTAGATATTTTGAATCGATGTGCATTCGCCTGACTTAAGGCCCTGACACACCAAGCAGACGGCGTGGCGTTGCCTCACACCGCAAACGCTACAGCCGACGGCCAACCACCGCGAACGCTCTGCACAGGGGAGGAAATAACTCTCCATGCCAGTAGGTGGCGGTAAACCATCGTTATGATACAAGAAGGCCATTTTATGACACTTATGGCTTTCAAAACCTGAGTCGAGATAAATTAAAACCTCCGAACAGCCAATCGGAGAGATTTGTCCCACCAACAAAAGGCGGACAGCGGCTGACGCTCACCAACGGTCCAGTTTGGTGCGTCAGTGTCTCCTCGGTGTGTCTCGGACTTTAGAGCCGATTTCTTTTCTTATGGCATCTTACACAGCAACTCCAATTATAACTTGTTTGGACAAATCAACAGCAAAAAAACCTCACATTTTAAAAGTGAATAAGGCATGTTTAAATAAATAAACATCGAGCTGATGGGTGCGGTGTAGAGCCTGATCGATGTGGGTTTTTTTTAAGACTGATACGATGCCGATTATGGGAGGAGGAAAGTTTGCCAATACCAATATGTCGCCCGATAACGTGAGTTTATTAGCTGGATAGGATCTAGCTCTGACATGAAAGGTGCTCAGGAGGCTACTTTCTTAAACGATAAATCATCAACATCACTTTACATCTACGACCATTACTCGGGTACGCGTCGCGACAGCCCTGCGAGTAATGCTAACTATGGAGTCGGAGCACGGTTTGCTGGACAAATTACATGATGACGCCATTTCTTAAAAAACATAAAAATGAAAAAAAATCACCCAAAGCATTGTCTTCCACGTTACATGCTCTGTTTAGAAAACTTTCCTATCGGCGCATATTGGAAAACTTAGAAGCCAATAACTTATATATTTATGTGACAAGCCAACAGTGATGCAAAAATATCTGCTGACTGATGAGTCAGTCGAGCTTCGGTTAGGAGCGTAGTGTAGTTAGAAGGAGATGTGCACGTGTTGAGTGTTCAGTGTTCTTCATCACTTCTAACTTTTAATGTGAAGCCATATTTTATATCTGTAGACCTGTGTATTATGTATCACCTGTCTGCTTCTGGGCTCCCACAGGCGGACATTATAGTCTCTTATTAACCATGAAATAAAATGTTTATACTGTATAAACAGCTCTCTGCAGTCTTTCTTCTTTGATTGACCTTCATACAGAAGGTCGCTGGGTCACAATGCTTTGTTTAAAAGGAAGAATGTGCGACTCTTTCATCCAGTAGGGGTCGGCCTTGAGCACCAGCATGAAACCAAAACAAACTGCTATCCTCCATACTGATGGGACACACCGTTACCCGCTCTCCTACAGAGACACACCTGCAGCCCTCTTCACTCGAGTTCGCACGGGGAAGGTCTGTGTGAGGCCTGCATTGTTGTGTTAGCACAAGCAGGCTAATGTTAGCGCTCTTTTGTGTGGAGCTTCACATTGCATGTAAACTGAACAAAAACAGCTTTTAAAAAGGCAAGAAGAGGTGCCGGCCTCCCGTTCATGTAAACTCAGCTCGGACAACAAACACAGCCAGCAGGTACGTCTTTGACTCAGGTCACTCGTGTGTAAAATGTTGCAGTCAGTCTTTCAAAGGGTAAAGCTAAAAACTTTAAACTGATCTGATCCAGTTTTTCATTTGGAGTTCAAAGATAGATCCACAGATGTATCATTGTTTTTAAAGATATCAGGTATTGATCAAAGCCGTTGACCTTTCTCCAATAAACTGTCTCAGTAGTTTACAGCCTGATAAAAGTTTTCACATGATGGAAATTTAATTCTACCTTATTCACCTACATGCTGCCAACGCTGCTTTAAGTCAAATAAAATGCAAAACATTCATATCTCCACCTAAAAACAGGATTTTTAGACCAATTAAAAAATTACATTTTAAAAATTTCGAAATTATATATTCCATGTCTCTTTTTTACTCATTTGTATTTTCTTGAACCCAAAAGTAAATATACAAAAATAAAAGTAAAACAAATGTTATGGGAAACTTTTGATTTTGTTTTTTATTTTATACAAATGAAAAATATTTCTCACGTTTTGATGCACAGAGATTTTAAACCACAAGAGGGCAGCGACATGATTGGGTGAATACTCTAAGCTCCTCTTTTCTCATTTGTCTTACTGTCACTGTGCCCCTTCTCCTCTGTCGTCACAGCAGGCTCACAGGAAGTCATACAGGTACTTGACAATGTCAAAATTCACCGTCCTGTAAGACAGATTAAAAAAAGAAAGACGAAAAAGGTCAATTCCTTTGAATCACTCTGCGGCAGGTCTCCGTTATGATGTGCAACAACAGACGTGCACACACACACACCTGGATATGGCGACGATGAAGTCCATAGACACGGCACATTTGTACTTCGGGGCATCGAGCTGGTCATCGTGACTGACCTGAGTCAACAGCTGTAAGGTCACCAGGGAGGAGATCTAAGAAAAAAAAAAAAAACTGAAATAACTCTACTTTTTAAGCGGTTCAACACTTTGATGTCGAGGCACTGAAAGATGAAAGCCTGCTGCAGAGATATGGGTCGAGCTTCATTTCATGCTCAGGGCCACAAATAAAGCTGAGCCCTAAACTCACGACCACACGGGTTGAAGACTTGTCGTGTGAAAGGCTAAAATGTGTACCTAAGAAATGTGACAAATGATCCCTCAAAATATTCAGATTATTATGGTGGATATTCTCTGTCGTTTGATTTTCCAGAAAAAGTGAAATTAAATTTTTTAATATATTGTAGAAGCTGTGAGCGTTTTTACAGCCAACTCTGGGAGTCACAAGAGAGTGGAGAAAGAGACGTGAGACTAAAGAGCTCCCTCTCAGGCTCATTTATAAATAAGCATGCACTACTAACAGTGTTACATTCACTCTACTATATTTGATCTAATCGTCACGCTGTCTTCGACAGATTCCCCGTCTGCTCTCCAGGCGACGTGTCAGACGCGTGAAGCTCGTCTGCCTACACACTGTCACAAAACATCCAACACACAACTGCTGTGTTGTCAGTTTTATCGATAACTGGACCATAACTCACAACATTAACATCGTGCTGTACAGAAGGAGACTCTGAACTACAGAGTCAAAACGTAAACTTTTAAGATTAACAAATTCACAGGAGAAGTTTCATCTTGATCGTATAACAAGACAGTCCATGTTTTTATAGATACAGTCTGTGGCTACAAATCCGAAGTCTCGCTGACATCCTCCATATGGTTTGTGAAGAGGCGATATTAAGCCTAAAGATAGTGGACGCCATATTGGAAATGCTGTCTCAACCTAACTTTGGCTTAATCTGGAAACGGGCAGAGGTAGAGCTGAGTCGAGTTGCAAACCTCCCAGAAAAACAGCTGAAACGTTCCCACCTGTCAGCTAACTCAGCCAAATGTTTGCAGAAATCTTCGCCTTCATAGAAGTTAAATAATTCCCCCTCAGCCATTTTAAAGATTAATAAACGAGCTGCTGATACCCCATTTTAAAATGATTATACAGATGTTGATTTCTGCTGTAAAAATTAGCTCCACATCTGTGCAAAGTTTGCAAACAGCCTCTAGTGGACACTCAAGGAACTGCATTTTTTTTTTGCACTTCCGCATTGGCTTTATTTTTCAACACCAGACAATTCGCCCCGCTGATCACCTTCAGGAATGATGCAGGTTTGAGGCACTTGCGGGTCCGAGAGTGTGTTAGATGTGTGTAAAGCTGAGGTGTGAGCTGGACGCAAACCTGGGAGAAGATGCTGGCAGTGGGAGCGACTCTGCTGTCCACCACACTGTAGAAGATGGCGAGCAGGCGGTCCAGAGGAAAGGGCTTCGGCCCCAGGAGATGGTTACTAGTCTGCAGATAAAGACAACATGTATTTATCTGTTCCATTAACAGGTTGTTATTCAAACTTAAAGAGATCCAAGCCGGCGTTTTGTTAAAATCTTCACCTTTTCATTCTTCTTCAAGAAGTTCGTTTTCCTTATTTTGCCGTGATGCTGTCGTGAGGAAACAGAGCGACATCAAACCGATTAATTCACACAAGTCAAGAACATTTCACTTTTATGAATCAGGGACTTCCAAAGGGATGATCAGCCTGCCCAGTGTATGATACCCTCCCATCTTTACACCTTTAATCTGGATTTTAAAAAAAACTTCAGAAGCACAATTTCAACAGGAGATTACCCAGTGTCAAATCTTTTAAGACTTAATTCCTCTACCTTCAGAAAGAAGCGTTTATCTGTGCGGGCAGGATTGTAGGATGCGAGGTAGGCTGCAATCAGCAGGAATTTGGAGTAATAAGGAAGTTCAACATGAGTGTGAGCTGATAAACCTGGAGGGAAATGAACGCAGCGAGTCATTATATACATCCAGAAAACGGAACCATGGGCGTTTAGATTCTCATAAACTGTCACACCATATTCAATCAGAGCATGATCTTCAGTCTCTGCATGAAATCAAGTCTCACTGCTCCCAGTTTAACATCTGCTCTGTACGTTTGTGTCATGTCACGCATGGCTGCAGCTCTCGGTGTGTGTCGGTACCTCTCACGGTTCCCGTCTCCTTTTCCTCCATTTGCTGCATCTGCTCCCACTGAAGGCTGGAGAGCAGAGAGAACAAGGAAACGTGATGAAAAGGACAACACAGCAAACATCATGGGTACGACGGCGGTACCACAGGGTTCTCTAGTGGACTGACGTGAAGAACACGAACACACACACACACACCTGGACACTTCCCGCAGGTAAACAGTCTGCATGGCTTTCTTCAAATGAGGCTCGATGTTTCTCCACAGCTTGTGCGTGTCGGCCTCTTTGACTGTAGAGAAAAAAAAAAAAACATCAACACTGTTTGAAACATAAATACTTCTTATTCCATTGTAGCCCACTCTTTGTCTTGTGTTGTTGACGGTTGAAGTATAAGGAGGAAAAACCAAATATACCTACAGGTACAAATACAGCAACCTAAACACAACAACGTTGTCTGGTGACTGATTGTTGTATTTACAGTCTGATTAGCTTCACTCATAAGAGGCCATATTGAAGTTGTGAAAACAATAGAGGGCATCGAAACACGAAAGGTTCAAATCGTGCACTTATAAATATCGATCGGCTATCGGATAAAAAGAGTTAAGATCTTTGTGCTTTTACCCTTTCCGTCTGCCAGCGGCTCACAGAACTTCGAAAAATTGAGGGCAGCCTGTTTAAAAAGAGAAATCAGCAATGAAAGACTTGAAGACAAAGCAATACACCAAGTAATTTGATTCCTAAGGAGGGAGGGTTTGTGAGAGTGTCTGACCAGGTGGCGGAGCTCTCTGAGGTCCCGACACACCGAGTAAAAGACTCCCAACAAGATGTTGATGTAGGAGGAGTAAAACTCGGCTGAATATGAAGGATGTTTGTCGTGGGACAAAATCTGCTGCAGCTCTCCTACAAAGACGCAGAGACAAAAACACGGGTGACTATGCGATGAATCCAATAAACAAAGATATTAGAAGCACTGTCTATCCAAAATTGGCTACAGATTTTCACACATCAAGCGCAGTGATTCACACCCTCAAAGTGCTGTTGTATAATGCAATATTCTTCCACGCCGTCTCAAGTGTTGGAACAAAATCACAGGTACAATTTCCCCATCTAACAGCGCATCGCAAGAGTGTGTCATTATGCAGCGTGGTGAGAATTATTCATACAACACGCTGGCGTAGCATGCGTGTGTGTGTGTGCTTTTACCTTTACTGTAGTCGGGGAAATGGAGCAGAAGAGGCTCAAAACAGCCTGTGTTTGGTCTGAACTTGTCCCAGACGATTTCACTCAGCAGGATGACGGTGACGTTGTCCTCGACCTGAAAAGGACACGTGTGGACAGATGTGTCATATGACAGCAGTGTTGTTGTTCAATGAGTTCAATCAGTCTTCACTTTTATGTATTTATTTTCATGTTTTCTGTGATTAACAGACGGACAGAGAATGAATCTGGAATGAATCTTTGACTCCTTTTTTTCCCCCACTCACAAACCAATTAAAAAAAAATCTTTGTAGGGAATAAAACACAAAATCACATTTGAGCCCTGAAATATCTTTGATTAAAACCCCTCTGTCCTTCGTTCCTCACAGATTTATTAAAGAGCCCCACACACACTCAGTCCAAGGTCATCCATTTAGAAAAAGACGCTCCTGTCCGCTATCCACACGAGGCATCAACAAAGAAAGAGGATCACTTGAAAGACAGTTCTGCACGTTCTTACTAGTTCCTGAAGGCGCAGGAGGGCGGGGAGGATGTTGGCGTCAGTGTCTCTCAAAAGCTCGGCTTTTTCCATCACCTGAAAAACACACGTTTACATTTAATCTTTTTTTTAATTTAAAATATGTCATTTAATACATTTTACTTGTGACACTGACTTGTAACATTACTGTTTAATATGCTGCAAGCCCCTTTAACACCTAAACAAATCAGTAATGATACTGATGCTAAACAGTAGATGGAAGCTGCTCCTGTGCTGGCTGGAAATCAAACTTTTCTTATTCACACTGGAGCTTTGTTGAGGATCTATTTGCATAATTTATCATAGTTATATTATCCTCATGCAAACATTTAGGTGACACATCCAAAGAAGAAATCCTTTCGTGTGTCATGGATTATAGTATTGCCAAGTGAGAAGCGATTTTCCAGTTGAGCGTATAAAAAAAAAAAAATGCATGGCACTCACAATATAGCGCGTCTGCTCGGCAGGAGACTGCGAGCACTGCTGTCTGTAGATTCGCACAAAGTCGGAGAGGGAGGGGCTACGGGGGAGCAGCGAGGCGGCATCGCAGCCGAAGAAGGACAGCAGCACTTGTTCAAACAGCAGAGTGACAGAAACACATTCGACACAGCTGACGGTGGCGTGAGGAAGCTGCAGTGAGGAGGATGAGAGACGGTTAGTGTTGATGCACACGTTTGTTTTTGTTGCACACTGATCTGTCAGTTTGTGTTACATAAGAGCAGAAAGGAGATTTATGAATTAACACCAAATATATAAGAAACAATCGAGCTGCAGCGACGAAAGTCAGTCAGTCACTCAGTCTGAATGTAAATATTCTGATACTTAACGGTGATTGCAGTTTCTCACATTAAAAGATTTGCAGAGATTTCACAAAAGGTTTCAGACTGTAGGTCGATATAAAAATCACTTTGAAGACATCGTTTAGTAGTCTTGTAAATTGTGAGGAGCTTTTCTTTATTGGTCTACAAATGAAAAGCAGAACAATAATCTTGCCCCGTGCCAATAGATTTTACATTTCTATTCAGATATCTGTGAATCGAGACAATGAAGGTCCGGGCTGAGTTTACTGTCCACATACGTATGTGTTACTTACAGTCTATTGTACGTGTCTCTCTCACCTCCAGTTCCTTCAGCAGAACCTGCATTACATGACTCTTCCCTGAAGCACGATGTCCATAGATGAAGATGGAGGGGTAGCTGTACTGCTGAGGCTGTAAGCACAAAATACACTCAACGTAATTACGACATTTCCATTTCATCAATGACAAAACTTCTCTCTTATTCAACTGTTTATTACGAACCTCAGTCTTTCATGACTAAATTAAATTTAGGATTGCTGTCAACTAACATCTTTGACGAGAACCATTCTCCACGCTCCAGTACTCATTCGGTTAAGTTGACAAAATGATGAATTTTTAGTCATGTGATACTTAAGTGTGTCTTATGTGTTCTTTTGTGCTGTCTTGTAAATGTTTGTTCTGTAAGACAAAATCCCCCAGGGGCAATAAAGGTTTTCATTCATCATACAGATGATTTAATTAAAAAATAATCCATTAGATCACAAGTGTTCATCTAGGAGATAAATATATAAAAGGTATCCAAGCATGTTCTGTTCATTATTATTACTCCGACACCCAGATATGACTAACTGCACTTTATCATGAAAAGATCATTAAAAACAAATTAAGTTTTTCTTACTCAAACACCAACCCCCCCCTGACACTGAATAGAAAGTATGAAACTGATAAAGTATTCTTATATAGTTGGAAAAGCTGCAAATAAACTTCAAAACCATTTCATGTTATTATCTGAGGTGTTTGCTTTTAATTTGACTGTTATTACCAACAAACTCAAACCAGAACACGTGACTTAGTTCACTACAGCACTGCCATTACAAATACAACACTTGCAGTTTTAAAACATATTATTTTACGGCCTAATGCTTTACATTTTAGTAAATAATTGGACACCTGAGTTGACACAGGGCACCAAACTGTTCATTCCTAAGATCAAAACAGCATGTTAAACACAGCCTGTGAATGTTAAGATGTTGTTCTAGCCTCCTCCAGGTCTCGAGTTTAGGTACCTGTCCCATGAGTGACAGCAGGGTACCGGTCTGGATCTCCCTGCAGGGCAGCTTCTCGGCGACCCTCTGTAGCCTCTCCTCCTCATATGCTTGATGTCTTAAAAGAAATGTCATCTTCGTATAAACACACAAACACAACCCAGTGTAAACAACAGCGTGGGAGCTCAGGGATACGCACGAGCCACTTTAACTGTTAGCTTAACTGAACATCCACGAAACGACGAGACGACGAGCTCGAAATGCGACCAAAACGAGCAATATTGCCGAAAACTATTCACTGTCAACTCAATGTTGTACAACTGAAATATTCGTGTCAAAAAAATACAACGTCCAACAAACTTTCTAGCGAATAGCGTGTGTTCATAAAACCCAGAAATACAAGCGATACGGGGAGAAACTCATACGTTTCGCGCGCGCCTTCAGATTACGTCAAATGACGCGTTACAGCCAACAGCCAATCAGAAATCGCAAAGTGAATCATGGGGGATGGAGTTTTGAGGTCCAAAACTACTGTTAGTAAAAAGAATAGGAAAACGTAAAAAAACAAACATATAACCATGAGAATCGAATAAAAATAGTATAAAACACAAATATACACATTTTTAAGCATGTCGGACACTTGATACTAATAAAATGTGCATTAACAAATAAGATGTGTATTGAGTCTTCCCTCTTTGAAAGTAACTGCTGCAACAATGTAGGTTGCAGCCAATAGTCTATGCTTTTTTAAATCAAAATTCTTACCAAAAAAATATCTTGATATATCTGTAATATTCTGAAATGTATTATACTTTACTTGTGATGTTATTGGAAACAAGCGCAATAATACCTAATGTTTATTTTTTAACATTTAACATTGAATCTTATCTATTAAAGAATATTAGGTTGTCATTGTTGATTTTTTTTTTTTTTTTTTTTTTTTCAAAAGGGTGGTTCAAGATTTCGCGCGTGTTAGGCTACTGGAATAATACGTCAGCCTGGGATTAAGGGATGTGGGCTGGCCCTATAATATCCAAAGCAATCCTCTAACTCTGATTCAGTAGGATCTCAGCTGCAGGTTGTGGTTCTGCTGGCGTCGAGCATATATACGGATCATTTCAGCGAGCTCTCCGGCCAGTGAATAACACAGAGAGAGATAGAGACGAAGCTGTTAGACAGAATAACAGTCTCCGCCTTTGGACAACAGTCGGGTAGGGAGATTTCAAATGAAATATGAGGAAGGTGTTGATGAATAAATCGTGTTTTTCTCTCTCGTGGAGAACGGATTTCTGAGGCTTGTGAGCGCACATTTCGTTTTCTTTTGCAGAGTGATGTAGCCTTTTAAAAATAAAGACGCAAGCATAAAATCCGACCTTGTCAGGGATGCAAGAGTGCAGTGATGCTCCAGTTGAAACTGACTACATAGTCTGCAAATATAAAGCGCTTTACATTTTTATTCTAATGTAAGAATAAGACCTACAGCGCTGAAGTTCTGCAGCACAGTATGATTGTGCCTCTTTCGAATCAGATGCTGCAGATGTTCTGAGTAGCCTACAGGTTCATTAATCCAGGGGTGCCGAGCAGACCCACCTTACACACAGTGACCAGATGATGGTCCCCGGGGCCCCCAGCACGACCACCACCATGCTACCAGCGTCGGAGGCTGCCAAGATCTACCAGACCAACTACGTGCGCAACTCCCGCGCCATCGGCGTCCTGTGGGCCATCTTCACCATCCTCTTCGCCATCGTTAACGTGGTGTGCTTCATCCAGCCGTACTGGATCGGAGACGGTGCGGACACTCCGCAGGCGGGCTACTTCGGTCTGTTCCACTACTGCATCGGCAACGGGCTGTCCCGGGACTTGACATGCCAGGGAAGCTTCACCGAGTTCAGCACCATCCCCTCCGGTGCGTTCAAGGCCGCCTCCTTCTTCATCGGCATGTCCACAGTGCTGGTGCTCACCTGCATCGGCTGCTTCGCGCTCTTCTTCTTCTGCAGCACCGGGACCGTTTACAAGATCTGTGGCTGGATGCAGCTGGCTGCAGGTAAGACACTCTGACTACAGGTGGGGGTTCTCTATAGAGCTGTTCAGTTGAGTTCTAGTGAATTCATGCAAGTGTACCCAAAACCAATGTCCAGAATCTGATCCACACCCCCAAATACACAAAAACTGCACCTAAAAATCCAGATTTTGTAATAGGCTAGGGTTAGGGTTAGGGTTATCATTAATCTATTTAATGGAAACCAATCACTTCCATCACAGGTGTAATCTGTTTAGTCTTCATTTCAGGTTGTACTGCACATTAAGAATCAGACTCCAATGACAAAAATATTTTATCCAGCAATAGACGGACACTAGTTTGAGTTCTGTTGAGATTGTTCAGAGCCATCAATGAGCCATATAAACACCCACATACATTGAATTTGCAAGGTATCAGTTTGGAAAATAAAGCTCCACTTCAAAATGAACACTGAAAAATCCAGATGTTCCCTGCATTTTCAGGTGAAGGACTCCACTACTTTGGCCAAAGAAGCAAACTTATTTTTTTCAAGAGAAACCTTGCTGTTAGGCATTTCTTTTGTTATAACATCCCTAGTAAAACATTACGTAACTGTCTGAAGAGTAGGTGTAGTGACAAAAGCCTCGGAGAAACACAAAACCTCAGACTGTGCTAAGAAAAAAACACTATATTCAGATTTTTTTTAATAAGACACATAGCATCATTTATTTATGCTTTCTATTCCTGCATATCAGACCTGGACTTTTCAGTTTAACCCTTAAATATTGCAAAATCTCCTTCCACCTGGGATCATCATGAACACAAATCTTCAAATAGGCTTTAATATGTGTTGATTTTTATTCCCAAGCACATGTCCAAGATTTCTTTGAAATCAGCGCCAACTAGAAAAACCTGAGCTCAGTCATCATGAAATGCTACAGAAACAGGTATACGGTCGTCGCTTGTAGTGGTTTGCACTTAAACTCTCCTTTTAACTTAGAGCATTGTAAATTATTCCTCTTGTAGGGAGATCATTAAGTGTCTGAATAATATTTTCAAACCAAACATGCACGTCAAATAAAAACACAGAGAGAAGAGGAAAATAGATCGACATAGGAATGATGAAGTCTTTTCTGTTAATTATCGCTTGTCACACCTCCAGCCTCCTCTCTGCAGCATGGAGCTGAATTATTAGTCTGCATGTGTTCACTGATCTTGATTCTCTTCCAGTCAAAAAACTAGTGCAGCTCAGCTTGATGTCTCAGCCAACTATTTCAGCTCACGAGGGAAAGAGTTTAAAAATGTCAGACTTAGTGCTCTTAAAAGACGTTTTCTAAATTCTTTTTATACGTCTTCCCATTTTGTAGTGAAAAATAACTGTTTCCTGTGAGAGAGTGAGAGTACCGAGACCTGTGAGCTGTGATCTTTTTTTTTAGAGAGAGAAGCCACAATGATGAACTCTTTCACAGACCTAGCAGCACACTCTTGCAGTTCATTTGCAGGAGTTTCTTGTCAAAGATCAAAGTTGCATCATATTTCTTGGATTTCCAAACTTTTTCACTTTTAAAGCGCGTTTCTGCTTTAAAAGTGATCAATGAATGTAACCATGAGTCAAATGCATACATTGAATCAGTGAAGAGTGGAGACATTAACCAGCACATTTAAAACAGAAACAATTAAAAGAAGCAGGTTTTACCTTTCACAATCTTGGATCTTTGTCGGCACACCAACACTAAAAGACAAATTGAAATTCATATTTAGAAGCTGGAATGAGAGGACTTTAGGTTTTTTTTTTTGGTTAATCAGTGACTCTAACAAAAAGTCGATTACTTCCTGCAGCTCCAAATATGAACAGCTTGCAAAATTTAATACATTATCATCGATTATCCCTGTGGTTTCCAACATGTATTTATCATCGTCCTTTTAAAAAGAAGCATTGTACGTTTCTCATTAGCAGTTAAGGAAATCAATGCACCTTCCTCTGAAGCCACAGAGGAAGAACTCTTTTTCTTGTCTCTTGTGACCCTTCTGGAGATGCAGCGACCTAAAGGCTGGGTACCATTTGGCTGCACTCAGAGCGTCCTTCAGTGCCTGTCTGGTCTCTTCTCTGCTCCTCTGTCTCATCTAGTGAGATTTGTCTCATTCAGACGGGTGTGAAATGTGCCTTTAAAGATTTCTCTCTCGCTGCACAGTCTGAACTCCCCTCTGTGATTGTGAAACGATCCCGTCGGAGGTCATTTCAGGTGCTCTGTCTCTGCTGTGATGTGTTATCAAAGGCAGCACCGTTCAGGCTCACAGGCCGCCCTCCTCTCAAACCATGTCCTGAATCTTTCATCAGCTCTGCCTCAACTAGAGGCAACGCTTTTAGAAAGAGAGCTAAGAATGATAATGATGTCGCAGCGTGCATTGTATTAGAATAAACAGTCTGGTTTCAATGGTCAGGGAGTATTTAATCGTTTGCAGAAGTCTTTTGTTTAATTCTGCACCGAGCTTGGCAGGCGTCCTTCAGACTGAGCTGGCACCCAGCCCAAACTAAGAATCCACCTACCTTTTCTTCATTTCAATCTTCAGCCTTCAAAACCAGTCCCACATGAAAAAA
The DNA here is from genome assembly GCF_947650265.1 of Symphodus melops. Classification (NCBI taxonomy): domain Eukaryota; kingdom Metazoa; phylum Chordata; class Actinopteri; order Labriformes; family Labridae; genus Symphodus; species Symphodus melops. Next base: position 3,345,608 of record NC_136712.1, read on the forward strand.
CATCCTCCAAACGGAAAGAAGCAATCACCATGGGTGGAATATAATGATTTTAGATATCGATGCAACACACCGAACAAGACAGGAGTCAGAATGCTGATCAGTGAAGCAGCTTTTCAATTTTGTTTTGTCTGTAAAAAATACATATTTACATCAGTCACTATTCATTTTAGTGTGAGTCAATGATTGGCGCTGGAAGTCCAAACTGGGTTTTTTTGTTAACATCGCCTAAAACTAATCGACAACTCAGAAGTCTTTGTTTTGATATCTGAATCCAATTGGAGCAGAATCCTGAGTTCATAAAGCTTCATCCCTTTTCACCACTCAGTGCTGTTTCTCTTCCCTTCAGTAAAACCAAGGTGACCATTTTGAAGATTAGAAACGTTTGCTGGTTCATTTTTGCAGAAGTTTGGGTTGCAGCTGAGAAATGATCAACAGCCCAATGTAATTCCTTAATATCTTGTGACCTTTGATGAGTTTGATTCTCTGTGCCAGCTCCTCTACCTCAGTTTCTCTTCCATCCACATGATCTAATCAGCTGATTAAATTATGCTGATTATTTATTCCCTCTACACTCCATGAAATCATGAAATGATTATCATTTAACTTGGTAGTTAATCATCACTCACTGGCCCGATGCCGGAATCAAAAACTCTGTTTTCTTTGGATTCTGCTTCACAAGATGGAACGAGGAGCTACTTAAACTTTCTTGGTTTCTTCTGTGCTTTTGCTTTGGAAATGTTGAGCTCCAGATTGCTGGCTGCAAAACGGTCCACCAGGGATGAAACCTCATTTTTGTGAACTGCATCATTATTATTTTACACTTGACTAAAGAATGTGGCAATACAACTTAATCTTCTCTTCTCTCCATTAGTCACAACTTATACAACATATTAAAAAGTATTCCTCCATTAAAAGTGTGAGCGATAACGGAAACAGGGGGATGTGAGCGTGCTCAGTGCAGAGCAGCTGCAGCGCTGATGTTCGGCTGCATGTCGCTTCTCAATAACCTGGGAGGCCTCCAGAGCTCTGACGGCCATCTGGATCACACACACACACACACTACACCTAACACACACACACTACACCTAACACACACACACACACACGATTGAAATTGTGCAAACAGCTGCCCCCTTTTCTAAGGCAGCAAATCCATAGAAATCCATAAAATCTTTTACACACACACACACACACACACACACACACACACACACACACACACACACACACACACACACACACACACACACACACACACACACACACACACACACACACACACACACACACACACACACACACACACACACACACACACACACACACACACACACACACACACACACACACACACACACACACACACACACACACACACACACACACACACACACAGTCCATTTCCTGGTTGTCTGACCAGCAATAAGTGGTTTTCTCTGATAAAAGCTCCATGTGGTTCTTGGAGGTATATTGATCCAAATCATTGCTCTCCAGAATCCCATGAGAAAGCTGCATGTCTTATAGTAAGAGTTACAGAACCGAAGAGCTCTGGTTTCCTTTTGTTTGCTGCTTGATAACACACCCTGATAAAAAGCGTCTGACTGTCTGATATTATACGCTCGGTGTCTTGTCTGGTATTCAATTTGACACCTTCAGGAAGATGTCAAGTGGACGCGGTGCGTGCTGCTTATCACCATCACATTGTATGAGGGAGAGATACACAGACGATATCACGCTGCGTCTGCAGAGGAGAGATAATGAGAAGTGATGCAGGGAGTGTTTGAAAGCTGAAGTCTTTATAATGACACGCTGCTTGTGTTATTCCTGCACACATATTAATCCATGAAGAAGCCTTGTGTGCGCTTAAAACCATACATCCATATGCAGTATATTCCTTAATAACCCGCTACTTGCTCATATCATGAAGCCTTTTCACATTTAAAAAGGGAAAATCAAGCTTTAAAAACAGCAAAAATGTGTGATCTCATTCCTGAATAGAAGAGCTATAGATTGAGTACTTTACCTTATGACACTGTGCATTAAATATATACTGTACATAAATGGGGAATTTCAGGTCGTAATTGGCTTTGGGTCATCTCTAATTTTGAACATTTCCAGTTGTAGCCTTCAGGTTTTAAAACAGAGCAGCATATGACATCCGGTCAGTCAAGTCATTATCCTCTAACACTTTTAATGAAGGACAGGAAGGGACTGAGAGGCTTTACAGTGATGTAACGTGAAAACTCACACACGAAGAAGCTATTAGCAGGACAGAAGAAAGAGTGATTTCTCCACCCTCAGGTGTGTTTTTAAATGAAACCCCCTGCCCTCTTCTCTTTTATTTCTCCGCTCAGTAAAGTGCTCCGGTGTTCTCCCCAGAGGCCTCCCACTCTAAAGAAACTGCCTTTTACAGAAACATTTTCCTTTCAACTCGTGGAGGTCTCTATGGCAGCATGGGGACTTAACACTGGGTCAAAATACACTGAACTACAGTAACACGCATGAAAAGGAAGCACAATGAATCAGCCAAATTAAAAGACAGCCAAGTCAGCTAAGCTCACAGATCTCAACGAGTGTCTATATTGGAGTCCTAGGATTAAGAAAGTGGATCACCTCCTATATGGATGACGAGGATTTTAAAGGCACAGTCACATGTGTGCGACCACGATAGGCCTCCGACACTTTCAAATAACATAAAATTGAAGAATTTGAGTTTGATTAAAGCCACATTCCCAACAAAATATAACGGAAACTAATCACTTTGACAAAGATTGCACAAACATTTTGAGCCTGCCCCTCGCTTGATTAGCTAAGTAAAAAAATATTTACAAACATAGAGATAAAGAAATGTTGAAAAGTGCAAAAAATTAAACAAAAAATGCATTTTATGATTAGTGCATCACCCGAGTGATCGGGGATCTTCTTTATAGACGTATCAACCTGAGAATAAAACTAACACAACGCAGGAGGGCCGATGTAAAGGTCTGACAGAGGCTGAGGTGTTTAATGAGGCGTGTGGTCTCGGTGAGATTGAACAGTGTGTCCGGAGAGAGAGTGGCTAAAATAACTGCAAGAGGTCATGTCTGCCCGTCTGCTGCAGCCAGAGGAGAAATGTGACAGTAATGTGCACCAACAATTGTTAGCTCACTGTGTACAGCAGCCTGATCTGCTAGCTGCTAAAGCTGTGTGCTAGCTGCTTCAGAAGCTCTGTGCTAGATGTCTCTAAGTTTCCCTCTGCACTTTACAAAGTTATAGAAATAATTGAGCGACCAATAGATGAAAAAAGGCTGACAAATTGCACAAACCCAACATGCTAACTGCTATCAAGTAGGCCTATGGATAAACAACTCTACTGTCATTCTACCTAAATGCTACATCTCCATGCTTACTACCTGCTAAATACATATTTCAGAGCAGCCCATGGTTGGACTACAGGGGAATAAAACGAAGCCCAAACAGAGAGAAGTTGAACCTTTGCTGTCAAGGTCACTTTATACTGAGCTGTTTTAATTCAGCTTGTTGATGGGTAGCATGCTGTCCGGAGGTGATGACGCGTTTGTCTCTAAAAATTAGCGAAGACGTGATGGACGGATGAGGCTGCAGGAGCGGCTGCAGGCTTGTTTGAGGTATGGCACGATTGGTGTGTCTGATTGGTGAATCTCAAGGTGTTTAAAGCCTTAAGTGTGACTGACAGTTTTGATTGCAGCGTAGTGAGGACGAGAAATGAGCAGATAGATGGAGATAATGTGAGACGAGGGAGAAGGAGCGGAGAAACTCAGGGCTGCAAAAATGAAACCAAGAGTCTCAAGTCTTCATATTCATCTGATCCCCTTAAATGCAAAGAAATGAACTGTCGTGTTTTTTGAGATGGGAACATTTTCACACACTAACAAAACATAACTTAACAGCTCCAAGGCTACTGTGGTTCAAGCATGAAAAGTCTGACTGATGTTTTTGACCGATATAAGAAAGTGGGATCCCTCTCAAATGTTATACACATAAAGCTGCATTTATGAATATGTTCATTTAAAGTGTTTGTGTCCAAATTTTAAAATTTTTAGAAAAGTGATTTATCACCAAAATATGCAGTTCCTCTCAGCCATACAAAGTGCTTTAGCATCTTTCAGCAGCATCTTTTTGGTATTATGGGATAAAATTGGAGTGAGATATTTGGCTGTTTTTGTTCACATATGTATGCAGGTCATTTTCAGGAAGTGTTTTATGCATGTGTGAAAACCATGCAAACACTCAAAGTTACCAATTAGTCTGTGAATATTTAGGAGCTAGTGGAAACAGAGCCATGAAATGGATGGATTTATTTTATTCATCCAGTAGAAACCCGGCATAAATGTTAATCTTACTGGGTGTGTAAAAAATGCAAAAAGCATGATAGCATGGTTGCTACAGGTGATAATACGTTTACAGTTTTTCTGCCTGGTGGCGGGGAAAGAAAAAAAAAAAGATGATTGCATATTTTTAAACCATGACATAGCTTCATCTGAACTCCAACAAAGTTTGTGGGAATATTTTGATGACGTTGAGGAAAAGTTTTGTCTTTTTTTGTTTATCCATTCCTTTTTTTTTTTTTTACTGCCAAACTCCAGTAGACTACTTGACATAATTCCTGAAAAATTCATGCAAATTTAAGCGACGTGCGCCCACATTTACTCCAAGCAATGTTGCAAAATAATGTAAATGCAAGTCGGTGTTGTGAAAGTCATATCAAAGCTGTCATGTTAAATTTGTATCAATCCGTGCTTGTTAAAGGCCCTCGAGACGTGATAAACAAGGATGGCCACCCATGTCCATCACTCTGCTCTCATGCAAATTAAAACTTGTCAGAAGTTTCCATTTTGATCATTATGTGATTATAATGTACATATTCACTATCTGATTGTACGGCCTCATTTAAAGCCAAATCACATTTTTATGAAAGACCTCTGGACGTCTGCTGGTGATCCTGCAGGCTGTGTCATCTTCTTGTTACCAAAGGAACTATGCTGGATTACGTTTGTGTTGTTATGAGATGAGAAGAGAAATTTCTCAACATAACGTTCATGTAAAACTCTTCAGGTTGAACCTCTAATATAATCTTCATACTGCGAAAATGAATAGATAAACTCTAAGATTGGGAGTTCTGATTTCAGGATTTTTATCTATGTTTAACCCGCCAAAGTTTGGAGTTTTGATTGACATTAACATGAATTTATTTAGCTGTGTTGTAAAAGGATGCTGGTTGATTTTTTTAAATGTAAATGTTGCACAAGTTAAAACTTAAGACACGCGCCTGTTTTCATAATATCTGGTTGTCTTTTTGTTGAGGTCAAAGAAAGAAACATTTCTGTCTTGGAAATCTGCTTCTGTTCACCAAAGTCTCGCTGGCCTTTAAATTGGTGGGACGATGGTGACAGGGTGTCCAGTTTCCAGACAGAGAGATGAAGCTTGATGGGGAGATAATGAGGTCTCTCCAGGAGTCTCAGCAGGATGTGAATGTGCTGAAGTTATAGAGCTCAATAACACTCCTAATCAGGTGCTAGTTATGAAGCAGCAGGAGGGCTAACAGCTGGGGATTGAGATGGAAATGAGAGCTCTGAATGCTCCGGAGAGATGTAGAAGGAATGATTGGCAAACTCAGAGTCAGACGTCCCCGGTGTGTTGTCGAACAGCAACAGGAAAGACAAGATATTTATTCATCAGAGTGCATGTTTCAGAGATGCTGAGTGGGAGTACCAGCGATGCACAAAGAAGCAGGCAATGTTGTGTTTTATGCAAAAAGAAAATGTTCACCACACTGCTGTTGTATTATCCTGTTGTATTATGTGTCCCTGAGGGAACGTCACTAAATAGCCCGCTCCCTTTATACACACGGGATCAGTGACAAATCCCTCAGCAGGGGGAAAGTGATAATCTCAAGGAGCATAAGCTGGTCCCAGAGGAGGACAAAACACTCATGCCTTAGTTTCCCCGGCTGCCTCTAAAGTCTTATGGGAAGCTTCGGAATAACACAAACTAACTTATTCTGGATATCAGTCTTTTCTGCGTCTATAATGGTGGCTGAATTACATCTTGATATATTAATATAAATGCACAGTATCTGTTTCTGTGAGACGTTAAAATGTCATTTTGATTGAGTGGATGAGTTTTAAATATTCCTCTCAATCATTCAGACAGTTTGGAACAAACTCAATCGATCAATCACAGCTGGATTGTTTCCTGATTGATTTTAGTGGAAGCTAATTGCTTAGATCTTCCCAGTAAGACCAGTTTGCAAAGTCTGAAAGGAAAAGCATCTATTATACATCATCCTGTCTGAGCTGTTGCAAATGCCACTAAGTGTTTTTTTAATTGATTACAGTGGTGCACGCCAGTATGTAACTAATTGGCTACTTTAGTTGTAACTAAAGTGAATTAAAAGCAATGAGTGACTTCTGAGCTTTAGACTGATGGACTGCTGGTTTTTTGGGGTTTTTTTTAAAGAAAAAAGCTACAACCCCATTTCTGAAAAGTTTGGACTCTGCGTACAGACTGTGATGATTTCATGTATTTTTAATGGTTGACGAGTCAGGACTACAAACTTTTAAAGTATGGAGCCATGCTGTTGTAATATTTCCAGAATGTGAATAAATGGCCCAGAGAACGAGGAGTCCTGGATTTCCTAACAGAACACATTTTAACCTTGTGGACTGTTTCTTCTTCGAATCAGAAAGTTTCAGCTCACTCGGTTGTTAAAAATGTTGGTTTTGCGCCTCTGCCCTGCTGCCCTTCTACATAATTATGAAGCAACTCCTCTTCACTTCTGCACAAGTTTCTCATTGCGGAGTTAAAAACAAGACAGAGCTTTGAGGCTCTGCTCGCTGTGATGCGATGTGACAGGCTGAACCAAGACCCCAAAACAACCGTCTGCCAAATCGACCAGTGAATGACTTTGTCGCTTCTTGATCCCCGGGGCCTTTTCAAACCGAGTTCACAGTTTACAGACGAGATATTTTTGATCATCACAGCCCGTTGTTATGACCTTGCACATTATAAGCTGTCATTTTTATTTTGTCTCTGCAATGACCATTGGCCACAAAGGTCTGTGTGATTCTGGCTAATGACAGCTAAGGTTCCCTGGAAAGTTTGTGGATATTGGATATTGATCTGTGGTTGCACAGAGGGACCGGTTGTCAAGGAGCTTAGCCTTTGAAAGGCTGAGTTGAACGTGACGTTCATTCATCCATTGAGAGTTTGAATTGTAGAACAGTACTCTAGTAGACATCAACAAAGGAGTGTAAGTGAATCCAGCCTCTCTTTTTTAGAATCTCAACATTTTCAGATATCTGCTTCTAATTTTCTGTGGCTCAAGATTGCAACAACGGGAAAAGCAGTAAAACAAACCCACCCTGTCCGACCTCTTCTTCCTCTTCATCCTCAGTATTTTGTGAATCTTCTCGTTCCTAAGCTGCTCGTCTCTCCTCGGCTTTATAATTACATGTTGAAACCACTTCAATCCCCCTTAATTAGGACCTGAGGGCAAAAAGGGAAAGTTTATCTTTACACATTTCATCTCCCTGCCCGAAGGCAACCAGGGGGCAATGTATTTTAAGATCCCAAAATAAACGGGGTAACAAGACATTGTGCTTACATGAGCATGTTTACAGTGCAGGAAATTACAACATAGAGAACTCCATGTTATGTCATTCTACTACGACTGCTTGGTACGCTGTTTTATCCTGGTGGGTCACATCTCTGCATCGACCCATTCACAGCATGTGGAGACGGAGTTTCTGAATTAAAATGGAACAATTTGACACTAACACTGTCAGTCTAGAAGATAATGTAAATGATAGCCAGAAAAAAAGAGGCTCCTCATGTTGCATTACGTAAGCCGTTTGTGGTCAGGCGGTAATGATCGGCTTAACATAAGCTTATGTACTCCAGTTAGGTGGTGTAGCAACATCTGACGGAAATTAGGCAAACATAGCGGTGCATCCATCATTTTGCATACTACGTGATACTGTGCATTAGGATGAGCTGGATCAGGTTATTTAGACTGGGTGGAAGGGCAAATCCCAGAGCGTGGCCAAGGAATGAAAAGTTATCTCAGGTAACAACCCAAAATCCTGAATCCACTTTTTGGCTGTGTAGCAGCAAGGCCTATAAACCCCTCTATTTCCAGCCCTGCTCAGAACAGGCTGTTTCTGTGTCTGTAGCTTTAAATGCAGGTGAGCTGTGTTTGACCACGCCCCTCTCTAGTCGGGCTTGGGTGCACCTTTCCCTGTTATTGATGGTGGAAAGGCAGACTCAGGACAGAACAGACATCGAGCTGTGGGAGTGTCACCCGCCTGGGGGAGGGGTTACTGCTCTTTGTGATGTCACAAAGGGAACGTTTCTAAACGGCCTGTTTGAGCACACATAGATGTAGGTAAAAGACGGACAGGATGGACTGTTCTCATAATCTGAGGGTTTGTCTACCGATGAGGGACACATACTGTACAAGTGTTTGAAAAAAATGTGTGTATTTTGCATAATATGTAACCTTTAACAATTTTTAAAAAGCCTCACTTGTTCTGTATGCTGAACAGAAAATATCACTCAAGTTATCAAAAACCCTGACAAAGTACTCCATTTAATCTGTTAAAGTGTAGATTTTTGAAACTCCATGAATTATGTATTCCATCAAAGTTATTCTTTTTTTTTTTGTTGATCATATTTCAGATTGCCAGCATCTCTGTGGGCTGGTCTCGACTATTTTCATGTTGGCAGGAAAAATACTTTGCAAAACTCCCCGGTGTTCCCTGATTATTCAGTCTAGTGCCATCTAACAAAACAGGAACAGTTTGAATAGTGACAGATTATATTTTAGAAGCACTTTGAAGACAGATTAAGGAGAAGATGCATACAAATAAATGTATTTTGCATCGATACGTAGTTTGTTGAAAGTTACTGAGCTACATCATGCATCTGTTTGATCTGATAGACTTTGTATCCTCGAGGAGGGCGGAGACTTTATAGATTTCCCATCGGGGGTTTATCTTCTTGATCAGTGGGTCGGGATGGAGGAGACAGTCTGTTTGATTTATTCTCCTCCTCCTGAGTTAGGCAGCTGGACAAGGACACAGTGACCCATTTGAAAACCTCAGAGTGTGTGTGTGTGTGTCCGTGCATTTGAGTGATGTTCATTTTGACGTGCGAGTGTTGGACTTAATGAGTGATGCTGCCGTCTGCTGGTCTGGAAGAGACTGAAGCACAGGTGCAGAACCATATATCAAGTGTTGTTATGACACCTGGCTGTCAGTGTTTAAAGAGTGAAAGACGCACGGATGCTCTTTGAGTTATAACAGAAGAAACTTCACGACCCACTTTTAAAGTTTGAAACACTGCTAGATATTTTTGTTTTGAGATGACAGACTTTTTCCAAATTAACAAATATTACACGAGAAGGTGTGAAAGCGTTGGCTCTCCCTTCTCAGAGCCCGTGTTGGTATTGGCTGGTTTTTGAGTTGGTCTCACGATGTCCCCCATGCTGTGTGTAACATTGGAAAACATGCTGGCAGGACGATTGAATCAAAGGATGCTTCATGCAAACTGAGGGGCAAGAAGGAGGAATAAAAATGAGGGAGGGTCTTCTAGAGGACATCAAAAGGCTCTGAAAACTGGCTTAGTGGAAAACCACATGTGAAGATGTTTGAGCTGAGGGGAGTGTGGACGGAGACGACCAGCGCGGCTCCCTGCAAGAGGAAGCTCTGAGTGTATTCTCAGGTGTGTAAATGTGTGTGTTGTGGGTGAGCAGTTGTCTTTTCTCTGCGTTGTGTTTACAGTCACACATTTTTTCAAAGGTCGTGGATAAAATGAAATCCTGATTCAGAACGTGCGCAGAGAGGAGAGGAGGACGGGGACGTGTGTTGTTTCAGTGATATGCGCGGGCCACCTCAGCCAACCATTAATGTTCTTCCTTCCTCCCCCTTCGAGCTTGCTGGTTGCCATGGAAACAGCTCGTGGTGTTGCTCTACATTCTATCACTCTTTTGTTTCTCTCTCTTTGAGTCTCCTCTCCGAAAGAGGGTCAAGGTGAACTGTCTTCAGGTGCAGCAGGGTGACAGGAGAAGGAAGGGATGCACCCCAGGAATAAATGTATCCCCCCTGCAGCTGTGTGTCTTTATTTCACCAGGATTTGTTTGTGATTTTTTACTGAGAACAGACTTGACTTTTCCTTGTAATTTTTTATTTTATAACTTCATTTTTTTCGGGAACTTTTAAAAACTTAATTTTTAGGAAATTTTTCAGGAATTTGTGGATATTTTACCACAGAAATCTGAAGTTTTTTGTTTTTTTTCTGGATCTCTTTTTTGAAACTTTCCTGTAGTTTTCTGTAAATGTATATTAATTGTCAGGAACTTTCACAGATTGTCCCATGAAATATCTGAACAATTTTAGGGCTTATGCAGGATTTTTTTTTAGAAATGATACTGAAGTTTTCTGAGATTTTTACTTGAATTCCTGAAAACTTTTCTGGTACAGAAACTTTTTGGCAAATTGACTTCTAATTACCCTCCTTGGGAGTCATTTACGGGACAATGAAGGGTCCTCCTGTTCTTTAACAAAACAAAAGCTGCACCTGGTGATTGTCATTTGTGAAAGTATGTTGCTTATTTGCGTGTGCAAAAGCAGAAGAATCAGAAGAAGCTTATTGTGCTTTCACACCACAGCACGAACGTGTTGGTGCAGCACTGGTGCTCATCGAAACAAATCCCTGGATCACTGTTGAGCAGGGACAGCAGGCAACCCGTCTCCATGGTGATGCTGCATCTCTCTCATCCCATTTGATCGGATGGATGCTCAGCGCAGGGTGCAACCTCTCACTCCCCAACATGTTGTGTACTCTGAAGTAATCAGAGGAAGCCTTGATTTAGGCGGCGTTTCTCTCAAGAAGAAGACTGTTCCAACTCGGACTGACTTCAAAACGAGAAATTCAACAAAATCTTAGGCAGCGTCGCCGTGTTTGGATGCAGCTCCTGAAACCTTCTCCTGTGGGCTGTAAGGCAGCAGGGGGGCTGCACAAATTATAAGAAGAATCTGAGGGAGGAAAAACAATACTGCCCAGGAGGATCATGGTAGCAAGTTTTATGCAGATTAGGGCCAAAAAAAGAAGACTCTGTTTCTTCTGTGCTCAGAAGGCTTCACAAAGAGGCACAGGGGGGGTTCAGGAAATAATCTCTAACTTGCTGAGGCACCTGTGGGCTATGTGGAGTAGAGGGTGCACGATGCTTAAATATAAGTGTTTTTTTGACAGATACTTTTTATGTTAACATACACTAAACATTAGAAATAATGTAAGAACTGAACCCTACGAAGTCCAGACCACAGATTTTTGTTCGTAACATCCCTCTTCGCAGAGATGATTAGATTGTAAATGTGATCTTCAACTCCATCATTTTAAGTGTCTCCTCAAGGGACCGTCCCAAACTAGCCTATCTTTGTAAAAGTGTAAAATTTAGTCTTGCTTTATTGTCAGTTAAATGAAGATAGATTAATGGCCGATGCTGCAAAACAGAGGGTTGATTTTAATTTAGCCAGTGTGTGTGTGTGTGTGTGTGTGTGTGTGTGCATGTGTGTGTTTAGTACCTAGTTTCTCTGAATTCGTTGCGCGCTCTGTCTGGCGTTGGATTTCTAAACAGCCTCTTTCATTCCTGTAGTGTCTCTCAAGAGGTGCATTGGGATTCCAATCTTGTAACCCTCGTTTCTGCCGTCCCTCCAGATTTCACTCCCTCTCCTTGCTCCACCTCTCCATTTCAATCCACACCTAAAAACAACACACGTACACGTACACACACACACATTTTAGAACATTTATTAAAGGCTTTTCCATCCTTCCTGAAATCTCCTCATACACAGTCGTGAACTTCTTCCTCGTCTTTTAACCGTCATGATACAGCGTCGGATACGGTTGTTATCATCTCTCTTTACCTTCTGAACGAGCTAACGCCTGAAGCCGACCGCGTTATTTTAAGCTACATTAATCAGGCACCTCTCGTGCCCGTCCTCTCATCTCTCTTCTTTGTTTTTCTCTTTCTCTCTGTCTTGTCTCTTCATCTCTACTCTTTACTTTATCTTCCTCAACCCCTCCTCCCCCTAAAGTGGTGGTGTCAGTTGTTGAAGAGGTGGAGAGGGAATTGAAAAAGCGGGCATGCAAACGGTCTGTTGTTTCCGCCGCTTGAGTACAAGCGTGCATACAGAGCAGCTCGGACTGACCTCGAGTCAGTATCTAAATCAAAGGCAGTTGTAAAAGCTGGATTGGTGCAGAGTAGAACAGTCTAGAACGGCTTCCACGCTGCGTCTTGTTTCAGATTTCAGCACCACCCTATTTGGACAGCTCCATGATTGGATTAAAGCGTTAGCAGGGAAGTTTAGCTCGATACTTAATTGAATTAGGTTTTTGCAGCTTTAGCAGTTAAGATCCTGGACGGTTAATGTTCCACTTATTATCCTCCACACTTTGTATCTATGCAAAGATAGAAAAATCTGTCTATGAAACTACATTCTCAATACTGGGCCATGCAGTGATGAAATATTTACAGTATTTTTTTTCTTTGAGCAGAAGTTGGGTGTTTCAGGATTCTGTTTTCTGAACCAGCTTTGAGTCTAAACTCAGACACGTTTTAGGAATAAATAAATGATTAAAACCCCCCAATAGTATTTCTCCTCCCGCCACTGTTTAGAGGGATTGTTTGAAAAATTCACGTCAAACAAACTGAACGATGAACCAACAGCTCTTCTCCAACCCAAAGACGAGATATGGATAGGTATGGTTAAAAGAACATCTGGCTCTCTGTTCGCTAGTTTTATATTTGATATAATATTGATCCCTTCTGCTCACAGGACGCAGTGATTTTGTGCTCATAGTAGGAAAAAAAAAGGGACAGTGACCTAAGGCGTCCTAAATATTTACAGTAAAAATAAAATACTGTGACATCAGCTATTAGTTACTTTATACAGTTGAAGCAGTTACTCTTCATTTTTACTCTAAATAAGTTTTTTTTTTTTTGTTTCCCATCCAGCAGAGGATAAACGGCCAACGTTATAAACTGTAACATGTAGAGGACTACTGCATATTTAATTTGCTTACTAGGCAATTAGAGACAGAGTAGGAAAGGTCATCCCTTCATTATCCCAGAAAAAAAATGCGGCATACTCCTGAATATTGCCAATCAACCAATGGTGTGAATTAGAGGAGATATCTAGAAATTGGTCCACTCAATAGAGACTTAAAGATAAGTGGGTATACTCTGTACACCTGCTACAACACATCCACCTGCCAGTCATTCCGGCCACGCCCCTAATTATTCATCATTATTCATCTGAGTTAAATCGAAACAGATGACTCAAAGAAAAAAGAAGAATATTTAACCCCTTGTTTAATGTGCTCCAAGAAAGAGACACGTTGGGAAATCTATAAAGTCTCCGCCCTCCTCGAGGATACAAAGTCTATCAGATCAAACAGATGAAACGAGTGATACTGTTCTTTTAACCAGTCTGTAAAAACACATTTATTTCATTATGTTATAACAGGATATTCAAAGTCTATGCAACATGTGAAGGATAAAAGCAGGACGTGCAGAGACTTCAGAGCAGCTCATTAATCTGCTGCACGAGCGGCCGATGCACAGAAAAACCCTGTGAATCATTGGGCCTCGTATAAGAGGAGTTAATGAGGAGGGGAGGGGGATTCATGTTGCAAATCATGCTGCCTTTCCTCTCTGCTTTATCGCACAGTGCACACACACACACACACACACACACACACACACACACACACCTCACTTAGCCGCCTGTAGAGCACAAGCGATGAGGTCAGGGTGGAGGAGAAGGTGCCACATTCTGCCCCAATTAACTCCCACTAATAACGTTTACCTGGGTCCACCTTGATGCTGCTCTTCAGCCAACCACCACACACACACACAAACCTGCAAACAACGAGCACACACCCCAATAACCCTGACGTCATGAGAACAGGAATTGCAGAAAATAGACGTGGACAACTGAGCCTGTTTAATGGACCATAATGTGCGTCTGTGTTTGTGTGTGTGTGTGTGTGTGTGTGTGTGTGTGTGTGTGTGTGTGTGTGTGTGTGTGTGTGTGTGTGTGTGTTTTATATCATGCAGTGATTGGACACAGAGGTCTAGATTAGTACACCTCGTCTGATTGTCAGCGTGTCGCTGCCAACAGCTGTCAGCTGGGAGGCCTTGAAGGGAGGTTAAAGAGCGCGTGTGCGTTTGTTTAAGAGCGATGAATCAAGGACGCTCCCTCATTAAAGGGATGTCTGAAAAACTTGTAGAGGTGGGGAGGATTAAGTGCCTTGCTCAAGGGCACCCCCCGCAGTGCTCAGGAATTGGTCTGGCGCCTCTCCGGCTATACCGGACAAATTTCCAGATTTGATCCACATCGCTCCTTTAAGGATCCGTGAGCCGCCCGCGAATTGTTTCAGTCGTCCTCAGATGACTCAAAGTGTGGCAACCCAGATCAGTCGTGTGTTGTCTGCCCGTGCGTCTGAATGTTTCAAGCTTCACTCAAACATCACTCATTTGAAGTGTTGAAATGAGCCGACAGAACATCTCATCCGAGGGTTTCATAACGTCTTTTATTATTTATGGCTGGGATTGTGCGCGCGTGCCGCTGGGATGTTGAGAAGAGGACGGTTTATTTGATCTGGAGAAGAAAAGAAGACTGACCCTTTTTGTTCTCGCATGTTCTTCTCTCTGCGTGTCGTTTGTTGGAATTGTTTGCAGAGACGGAGCACATGTAGTCACACATTTCTGTGCAACAACAAAAAAAGCAATTTCCCCGGAGATCAAGATGGATGAGGTTTAGAGGATGGAAATGTTTTATGAGGTTCTTTTTTTTCTCTTATAGAGCAACAAGTCTGCTGAAGCTGAAAGACAAGATTCGCTTAATTTTTGGAAAAAGGGACAACTTGTTGGGAAATTGTTTGAGAACACACTTGACAGATATTCACAGGGACTGAAACGTTGTGATTTTTTTAAATCAACTGGTGATGCCGAGCAGAAGTAGTGTGCAGGACTGTTTCTGTTCAAAAGGCATCCACGTCCTTCTCCTTAAAAATCCCACTATTTATCTTAGGTAGTCTGATACTATCCTAAACTACTGCAGCACGGAAATGAACATCTAACAGCATTCAGATGAGAGTAAGAAACTCTTTGATCCGCCATGTTTGCCCTCCACTCGAGCTCTGTGGGATGTTTAAGATTTGCTGGCGAGACAACGTGCAGCTCGATTCGTTCTATTAATATTACAGCTGTGAAGAGCGCTGCAGGAGCAGGTTTGTTTACACAGGAGAGAAGTGTGTGCACTGTACCCAATCCTCTAAACTGCACAGGAGAGAAACTCAAAGCTGATATGGTGTGGAAGAAATGCTCAAAGTTTCAAGTTTTGTGAACTTGAGAATGAAATCCTAAATTTAAAAAAAATCCTTCTGCAACACATCAGCTGCGGTTTTATTTTTAGAAGAGGATATAAATCAGTCAGACTGCTAAAAAAGAATAAGAGGAGAACTAAACAGGCCTGTGAACGCATCAGATGAACTGGTGACGGTCAGGTTTCTGCTCTCGGCCTGTGTGGACGAGCAGTGGAAAGGGACTGACTGAAGGGAATCAAAGTGAGAAATGATCAGATGGGCATGTTTATTCTTGTCACCAGCATGACGTGTCAGGACACTTCATCACGTGGGTGAAAAAATTCTCGGCTTCAAAAAGGTTTACAAAAAAAAAACATCTTTTCCACAGGGTGCGACAGCTTTGTGTATCTTCTCTATCTGCTTGTCATTAAATCTTTATAATAATGAACTATTCATACTCCAGATTTGACTCAAATACAGCCACGTAACCTTTACATTTTCTGATAAATGTTTTGGATACATTGGGGATTCTTTTATTATTTAATTAACCGCAACACCCAGTTTCATTTAAGTCGTATTTTTGAGATCCAACTACGTTTTAAATGTTCTGAGGATTTGGTTCAGTTTTCTGGCGGCACGGCACAAGTTTAAAATAATTGCCTCAGTCGGAGCGAAATAAAATAAAATTGGGCGACAGCACATATTGTAGGTAAAACTCCAGAATAATGAGCACAACATATCCTCTAACTCTGACAGCCTGGTAAAAGCCTTCACTGTTTTAAACCTCCTTTCACCAGGCTAGATTTTAAAATGATCATTTCTTTAGACTTACGTAGTCGACCTCTTCGTTTAACAGTGACCTTTAAAAAAAACTTGAGTGAAGTGCGTGCGCTCCTTCAAACACAGTCGCTCTCAAACAGCTCAAAATGCCACTGAAAAAAAAAAAAGGCATGCAAACACGTAACCTGCGAGATCCAACTTTTGGCTTCACTCTCAGCGACGATGAACGCACAAGCTCGGAGCTGTTAGTCATCTGATAGCCTCGGCTGACTGTGTGAGTGACTACATGTGAAAACAAATCCACGCAGCCAGATGATGAGCTGATGACTCTGCGCTCTCACTGTGCAGCAGAAGGCCAATGAATTCAGCAGACTCCACCACACGCTGCTGTCGAACATATTGTCCATCTCTTCCTGCCTCCTTTTTTTCCCACCTCTCTGTCCGGTTTCTGCTCCGCCTGCATCGCCTCCTTCCTCCCTTTCTCTGCACTCTCTGATCTGCAGATTTACATTCATTTCCAATTTGCTCCCATTGAGCAGCTGTCAAACAAACTCAGATTCATAAATACGTCAATTTTCAGCCTTTAGCTATTCTATCCTCTGATGAATGACTGATTTTGCATTTTCTTTGTAATCTTAATTTGACAAAGATTTGGTTCAAGTGTACTTTATTCTTTTATGAAGTCATCCCTTGGTAGCCTGAGGTTCTGACCCACCTGTGCGTCTCTCTGTCTGTCCCAGGAACATGCCTGATCCTGGGCTGCATGATCTACCCGGACGGCTGGGACAGCGACGAGGTGAAACGGATGTGTGGCGAGCAGACGGACAAGTACACACTCGGGGCCTGCTCGGTGCGCTGGGCCTACATCCTCGCCATCATGGGAATCATGGACGCTCTCATCCTGTCCTTCCTCGCCTTCGTCCTGGGAAACCGTCAGGACAGCCTGATGTCTGAGGAGCTGCTGGGAGACAGTAAGGCGATAATGGCTCAGGGAGACATGTAGCACAGCAGGTGGTCAGTGAGAGATACGTCTGCACTCTGATTGAAGTCACATTTAAGGGTGAATGCTAGGTCTCTTACTTCCCCTACTAAGGAATCTTAATAGTGCAGCATAGAATCATATTTTAGACGAGACTGTGTGACAAACTTTGCAGCTATAGTATAATGTGAAAGGCAGGCTTTATGGTCGCTGAAGATCACATGACTTGAATCTGAGGAGCAATTTCATCTTTAAAGAAAATCCTAAGACCATGTCTGGATCTATTTTCCTGATGTCCACATACTTAAAAAAAAAGAAGGTATTTTTTGGTTCAACCCCCCCACTGCTTTGCCTTAGTGGGTCATAAGCCAAAATGATTGGAAACTACTGCAGCAACCTGTTGATCAACTCCATCGATCAGCGGCCAGTTAAGACGAGCTAATCCTCCACAAGCCATAAAAAAAAAAAATCCTCCAACAGATTTTCCACCAATTAGAAACTGAGACACCAAAAGAAAAGAATCAAATGTTTGACTTCTCAGAGACTCTGTGGTGTGAGATCAAGGTTACTTTCAAGACAAAACAAAGCAAGGGCCAATAAACTGATTAAAAAATGAACGAATGCTGGCCTGACTGTCTGCTCTCTGTATTTACTGCTGAGTCTTCGAACAGTTCAGCCAAGATTTAATTCCACTTTTGGCTCGTGAAGTCTATTCATTATGTTTTTTTAAGTAACGAGTCTCGAGTCTAAGCAAAGTCAAAATTAAAAAAAGTAAATACAAATCAGCTTGTATCAATAAGATTGTGTGTTTAATTAGCCTTTCTGTTAAAACTCAAAGCAACAATTAGACTGAATCCCTTTTTCTCACATCGCCCAGCAGCTGGAAATTAAAAAAAAAAAAAAAAACATCTCTTATCTCCTTTTTTTGCATAATTTCCCATGCTTGACTGAATCATCTGCATACATTTGAAGGATGTTTTACGCCACCTGCTCGGCTGCTTTCGCCTGCTTCTGTTCTAACTGAGATTTTTCTCTGCTGATTGGGCGAGGTGACAAGCGCACTCGGACACTGGAGAGAATGATTTAAACAGCGAGGAAGAAGAAGAGAATACAGATGAAGGAGGCTGAAGATCAAAAGGAGAGAAAGACGGGTGACTGGGAGGAAGAACGCACCGATAGCAAGGGTTAATTGAAGCCTGGGGATGCTGGACGGAGTCATGAATTACTAATGGCTGTTTACACAGCTTGCTGCCAGCCTGTCGAAATTAATCACAGACACCCTATCAGCCGGGACGCAGTCCACTGTTAGAAACAAAAAAAAAAAAAAATTGCTAGGAGGAAGAAGCCATTATCAAACAAGAGACCAGAGAGGAAGGATGAGACAGAGAGGGATAATGAGCCGAAGAAGAGGAGGAAGAAGGAGCAGCAGAGGCAGATGTACAAGAAATATGAGAGTGGAATTGAAAACAGGGAGATTCATCAAACAGCACATGAAGTTTAGATGGGATGTTTTCCTCTCGTGTCACTCAGGAGGATGGATAGTGACACCTGTCCAAGGGGAGGAATGCAGTTTGAATTCATGCTGCTGTTTCGCTCCTAAAGAGCCGAAGTTTGGTGTAATACTGCCACCTGCTGGTCAACAAATATCAGTCATTGTTTCTTCCCTATACTGAGCACTGAGCAGGTTTCTCTTTTCTCTTCACAGAGGCCGGAAATAATGCCATTTAAGGTTTGGCGTTTCATCACACACAAACAGGTAAGGATCATATTTGGGATGAGCATGAATCTTACCGTCCAGAACTCCACCTGTGGAGAAAATAATAGTGTCATTTATATTTTAAAGCCACTGACCCTGCATGTCATATTACATATGTTTTATGTAATTAATAGGTTGACCCTTTGATTTTTAGTCAAGATTTGAAGTGGATAAAATGTTTAACTCTTTAACTTCTGTGATATTTTCAGCCATTTTTAGTCCGACAATATGCTGATATAGAAGCGTGACATGTTTGCTATCTTTTGAGAGTTTTGAATCTTCATTTTAAAGTTGATGAAGTTTGAACAAACTTTCTCGTCACAACGTGATTTTCTAATCACCGACCCTGCATCCAAACGCTCCTTAACTAACTTTGTTTTAATCGTTTAAAAAAAAACAGTATTAATCACAATAATGATATTCATCATCAAAACATCATCATCATGTAACAACTTCATTATTTAAATGTTTTACCAGTGACTGATTTCTTGTTAAGACAATCAGTAAAGTATTGAAACTTGATATCAATGATAAACTCATAATGATCATCACTTAGATTCAAACTGTGTTTTTAATTTGAATATGTTTGGATTGTTTTCAACATTCATCAGCTGATTCTGTGTTTATGAAGTTGATTTGATTTGCACATTTGTTTGTTCACTGATTTGATTGAAGCTCCTGTGAGGAACTTTTAGTTTAGGTCGATTTTGGCGCCTCCTGTGGACAAAGCAGAACATCTCACCTCTTCCCGGATATTGTCCCGTACATGTGAAAGTAGTCTTCCCCCCGACCGTTAAACATTCAAATGCATCACTCACTTATAACGTTTGCTTTGAAAATGTAAATAATTGATTTCTGCAATGTGCAGTTGATCCTTTTGACATTTACCCCCCCCAGCTGTGATTTGGACGTTCACAAAAGCTCTGTAGAATCATCAATCTCATCACTGATCGTCTTATTTTTCTTTTGTAGCTCATATCTACTCTACTGTTTTTATTTGAGCTACAAACTCCTCACAGGACCTTTAATCAGATCAAACTGAAGGAAGTCATATCTATTTGACATAACAGAAATTATAGCGTGTCTCTTTTCGTCTTTAGGTCTAACGGCCGAGATGTGATGTTACTTGAGGATCCAGCTTCCCCCTGTCCCAGTTCAACATGTGGCTGTGATGCAGAGCTTATGTTGGGAAAGAACAGAACAGAGAAAAAGAAAGGGGATAAGGAGGCCACAAAACCTTTATAGAGACATGGACGCCTCCTTGACAAAGTCCTTGAAAACTCTCGATGTAAAATAGCCCTCTTGTTCGTCTCAAGCTGCTCAGATTTGACCTTTGTTTTTGGTGTGTCACTGCATCATCTTACCCCGAGCTGCCCACGCTGATATGTTGTTCTTGTGGGTGTGAGGAAACCTGATCAAGTGTCCAGGATCTGCTGGAAAAGAAAAAAAACAAAATTAGAGAGACTCATGTTGTAATTCAGCTCCAGGACATTCGTTGGACAGCGAGTGCTGAGCGACAGCCGCTCAAATCGAATTAAATCAACACAAATTACCCAGACCTTGACCGACACAAATTGGGATAAGGACTCGAGGTCAAAGCTGTCAGAACTTGTTTTTGCATCAAGTAAACAAACTCCACGGAAAGGACTCTCTGACATTTTGCTTTCAAGGAGAGTGTGGTGAGCAGAGTGTGGACTGAATAAAAAAAAAAAAAAAGAACAGTTTTGTTATGACTCAATGTTTGATGTAATGGAATCCAAAGTAGTAATTTGAAGTGTGGATAGTGACAACAGCTGAATCAAGTCTATAATTTGTGTAGAGAAATGTCGATCATGTCGCCGTGGTTCGTCTTGACTTTGAAACGTACACTTTGAAATGTCAAGCTGTGTGTCCTTTATTATTGTGAGCCATATATTATCTCGTATTCTAACAGTGTTATGGAGGCTTTAAGGGTGTAAGAAGTGGACATGATGTGAGCCTGGATGTGTTTGACTCTTTGATGTAATCTTTTTCTTTTATTTTGTCCCGTCTCAAAGTTTAAAGAGTGTCTATCTCATATTAAACTGTTTTTTTTTACTTTGATGAAATAAAAGGTGAAACATTTTCAGTACACGAGTGACAGTACATGCTTTTTTTTTTAGCAGAATTAGGACATTAATTCAACATATCAATGCTAGTAGTTGAGCTTAGTTAATGCTAGTTCATAAAAGACTGCAGTTCTTCCATTGTCCACTAGAGGCATGCTGCAAAACCTCTTACACCTGAACTGAAATGGCAATTTTTACAGTTTAGGGGGCGTGGCTAATCTAAACAGGCAGGTGTGTTGTAGTGGTTGGCCACAAGGTTTATTTTCAGTTTCTATTTCACCTTTAATTAAACAGCTTCTTACACAACTGAGGGCTTAAGGTAACGGCTGCCAGACAAGAGAGGAGAGTATCTTGGACATGGGGGCGTGAGTGGGGATTTTGTGATGGCAGCAGCAGCGCTATCATCATAATCAAGGACCCTTGTCGTGGATTGACCAAGGCCAGCCAAAATGGAAACATCAGAGTTGCATGCATTGCAGGATGCTGGATCAGAGGCGGAGGTGTGCGAGGCCATCTGCTCACAGAAATCCTTCAAAGCCTGCAGAAGGTTGAGTGTTGGCAACAAAAGACGTCACAGCCTCTTTGTTAAATAAAAGGAAATGATGAAGGACACAGACGATTTTTTTTTTACACTAAATAACAAAAGAGAAGTTTCTACTTTTAGATCCAAACTGCTGGCAGAGCAGAAAATGTTTCGCTCCGTTTAAAGTGTGGGTGGTTTCAAGGGAAAGGTTAAGTTGTCAAATCAAGAAGATGCATTATGGCCTCCTGTTTTTTTGGACATGGGCTTTTTTTGCCTTTATTCTGAAAGGACAGCTGCGGAGGTTTGGGCTGCTCTGACATGTTTGCTGATTCTGTCGGGATTTTTTTCTCCATGAAAACTGTAAAAACTGGAGTGAATCTTTGACAGCAATGTACCACTTCTTCCATGAGCGTCCTGTAGGGAGGGGGGCGGGGCTCCAAGGAACAAAGGCTGGGGACCACTGAACCAATAGATGTTTTCCCCATTAAGGTGGTTACTCGTTACGTTTTTCACACTCGTAAAACTTTTTTTCAGATTTGTTAAAATTCTTTTGCATCGATTTCTCCCATATGATTTTTACTTCATGCATCTTTGTCCCTACATAACTTACCTTGTCAGGATGATTATAGTTTTAGCCTGTAAGATTCATATAGATTTCTTTGTGAACTTTAAAGTGAACAAAGAGGAAGTAGAAAAGTGTGCAGGTTTGATTCTTGAACTGACACTTCTCACTTGTAAATCTCTGCAGCAGCTGCTTTTGTCGTCCTCGGTTTGTTTTCCCATCATCAGGCTGAAACACTGAGCAAACACTTGCTGGAGAACTTGACAACAGAGACAGCGGCAGAAATCATCCCAGAAACACGTCAAGACGAGTTGTATAAAACTGTCATTACAGTGATTTATTATAATGAACCATGAAAATAGCCAACCAGTGCAGTGTCTGTGAGTCTCTCCCCTCCACACAAACATACACTCACACACACAAATAATAAAAAAAGACAAAGTTAAAGAGTCCAGAGAGAGAGAGAGAGGGGGGGGAGGGGGCGGGGGGGATAAAATAAAAATAATGCTACAGTCACAGAAACATTCAGTTTTGCCAAGAAGAGCGTTCGTATGTACAACCATATTTCAAAATGGGATGGGAGCAAATTGTACAAGCATAGAAAAGAAAAGAAGCGAGTATTTACAAACTGTTCCTGGTGAAAGCTGGAGTAACCACCTATACATTAAATTACACTTTCTACAAATAACCATTGATATTCAAAAATAAACCGCTAACCTGTCCTACCTGCGGGCTAGAACACTCTGCCTACCTTAGAGGACTACGAGCACTCGTTACACGACATCTCAAACCTCCTCCAAGCAGCCATTCTCCTCCAAACCCTCACGTACACACAAACACACACACACACACACACACGCACACACGAGTGCAGCCTCCCAGGTTGGTGAGGCAGGCTCCAATGAAACGGGGTCTTTTCTGAATCTGCAGCGGTGAACAGATATTTGTTGTTAGAGTAATAAAAAAAATAATTGTGTTTTTTTTTCTCTATACAAAAAGCTTTCTTCTTTTGCTATAATGAGCCACTAGATTAAAACAAACAAACAAAACGGTGTAGAGAGCTGACGACAGACGAGAGAGGACGAAGTTAAAAGGAATAACCGACGTCGGAGAAGAAGGGGGGGGGGGGGGGTTAAAGGCTGGAATGTCCATTGATTAACAAAGTGCGGGGTCTTACAACGGGAGTCCAAACAAGACACAGAACAGAGAGCTTTCTCTCCATCACAGGGAGGTTATATAAAAACAAACAGAGGCCAGAGAGAGAGAGAGAGAGAGAGAGAGAGAGAGAGAGAGAGAGAGAGAGAGAGAGAGAGAGAGAGAGAGAGAGAGAGAGAGAGAGAGAGAGAGAGAGGGAGCTGTGAGCACCGGGGCGATCGTCCATCTTCACTTTTTTTTTTTTTTTTTTTTTACAGTTTATCTTGAAGATTATTTAATGTCCATTTCTCTAAAATTTTTCTGTCCATGTTTTTTCTGCTTTTTTAAAAAGTATCCTTTTCACCCACAATTCGCTGTTTTTCCACTGGCCGTATGTTCAGGTAAATAGAAAACATATCTACAGCTTATGGTACAGCGCCCCCCCTCAGGTAGAGTTCTCAGGGGCAGATGTGGGGGGGAGGGGGGTCAGTGCCACCCTGTGCTCAGGTACCCTGAGCTGTGGAAAGGGGCTGAGGACGCAGGAGCTCCACGAGTCCCAGAAGGCATCTGGGAGGCGGCGGCCTGAGCCTGGCCTTGTTGAGTCTGTTGGGGGGGAGGAGGGGGAGGGGGAGGCAGTCCTGTCTGCTGGAGGGGTGGGGGGTACGAGGATGGGGGCACTGACGGGTTGGCAGCAGCGCCCGGGTGCAGCAGCGCGGGCTGAAAAGCCGCTAAGTTCTGAAAGTGGTGGGGCTGCATCTGGGCGTTAGACGAGGGCGCAGGCGGAGGCGGGGGAGGAGGTGGCGGAGGGGTGAGTGACAACAAGGTGCTGCCGCCTGGAGGAGGCTGCTGCTGCTGCGTTTGGGAGGCCTGGCCCTGTGGAGGAGGAGGCGGGGGAGGAGCCGTGGACAGCATGAGCTGGTGCTGCTGGATGGGAGAAGGCTGCAGGTGGAGGAGGGCGGGGCCAGGCATCGGGTGAGGGGGCGGAGGAGGAGGAGGTGGTGGTGGAGGAGCGGCCGAGTTCTGATAGTGGACGCTGTGGGGGAGAGTCTGCAGCATGGGCTGAGAACCAGGAGGGTAAGAGGGGTTGACCGTGGGTTTAAAGACGGGGAAAGGTCCGGCAGGTGAGGGGCTCTGACTGGGGAAATAAGCTGCTGAGACTGGTGGTGCTGGGGGAGGAGGTGGGGGTGGGGGAGGAGCACTTTGGGAGTTGTACTGGGGGAAAGGAGCAGGGCCCGTCTGGGCCTGCTGCTGGGGTTGGTTTGGAGGCTGTGTGGAGAACAGCGCCCTCTGGCTGCGGTAAGGGGAGCCCTGCGGCTGAGGTTTGGGCGAGTGCAGCAGGGAGGGTCCGGGGTAGTGGACTGGGGAGGAGGCTAACGGGGTGGGATGCAGCTTGGTGGGAGTCAGAGGAGCCGGTTTGGGTCCTGCAGGCTTGCTCGGAGGCTGGCTTGTGGGGTTTGGCGTCTGAGGCTGACTGTCCGCGTCTTCCTCCTTCGCTGGTCGGGCGGGAGGACCAGGAGAGCACGGCTGAGAGGAGCAGAGAGAAGGGGGGGAAAAAAAATCAAAAGAAAATCAGTGTTGTTCACTCACAGACGAGTCAGACCTGCTTCATGTGGGCGAGGTAGACTTACTGTGTGGGTGGGGGTCTTTTGAGGACTTGGAGATGGGCAATCTCGTAGTCCGGGTGTATCTCCACCCTCAGCTTCACCGTCTTAAAAAGGAAACAGTTTCATATTTAAGACAAAATGTTGATCTACACACATTTCATTGGACATTTTTTGAGTTCTGCTTGCTGCCGAGTTAAAATAACAAATATAAGTAGGCGATGATCATTAACATCTAGACAGATCTATTTTATTATTACTGAGCATTGATCTATATAGTTACTGTTGTTCAAGCTTCCCCTTGCAACCCCTCAGGTGTTCAGGACTTAGACTTAGACTAAACTTTATTGATCCTTTGGGATGACTCCCTCAGGAAATTTAGGTTCCAGCAGCATATACACCCCCCCTTTGAAAAACATAAAGCATGATGTTTTGTTTTTAGGCATGAAGGCGTCCTCGTCGTGTTTCTCACCCGTGTCTTTGTCTTTGCTGAGGAGCAGCGCTCGGTGGTAGCTGCGTTCTCGGGCCTGCTCGACAGAAGTCGACGACGTCCTGAAAAGAAACAAAGAAAAATAAAATAAATTGTAGTCATGTTTTAACGGGAAAAGAAGTACATGCTGATTTTAACACTTTAAAACACATGCGTAAATTAAAATCGTTTAATCTCTGCAAACGATCAAAGCAGCTGAAGAGGTTTTTAATGTTTCAGGTGAAAGTTACTGAGGTAGTTCCTACCACTGTCCTTCTCCGTCCCTCTCTCCTTTCTCTCCAGACGTCTCTGCCTCCTCGCTGGTCGGTAGCTCCTTTACCGTGGCGGCGGTGGTATTGCAGGGCGCCGTGGGTGCAGGGGGTGGGGGAGGTTCACTGGGGGTCTCTATAGCAACGGGGAAGGCTTCCATGGTCAGAGGTGCCACGGTGGAAACAGGAGAGCTGCACTCCGTCTTGGAGCCACTGCGGCGAGCCTCTCTCTGGCGTTTCCTGTACTCGAGCAGGGAAACCTGGAAGACGCAGAAATCAAAATGTAACGTTAAGCAGAGAAAGCATTTCTTATTGTAGACCAGTAGAGGGCAGCATTATGAGTTCTTCTCCAAAGTACCGTGTGCAGGATGAAGACACAGATCTTCAGTTCATCACTCACCTTCTTCTTCTGTGGAGGGTTTTGTGCCGACCCTCCGGCCTCTCCGCTGCTGTCCCCACTCATGGAGCGGGAGAAGCCGAGCGCAGCCCCGTCCTCCGAGCAGGGGTAAAAGAGCGGTCCCTGTCCTTCAACGTAGGGGGCCTGAGGGACGACCAGAGACCCCGTCCCTGCTGCGGACCCTGCTGCGGACCCTGCTGCAGCTTCAGGCCTGAAAGGAGCCACCAGAGGCTCCAGAGTGTGTGAGGGCGTGAGGTCCCGTAAGTTTGAGTTGACTGGAGAGAAGTTCAGGCCAGCTGGTCCAGTCAGGCCTCTGTCGGGGCTTTTAATCCAGCCGGGAAAAGAGGAAGCACACGTTTCTGCAGCGGCGGCGGCGGCAGCGGCAGCGGGAGGTTCGCTACTCCCTTCTACAACCACGCCGTCTGCACGGTCCTCTCCCAGGTCCACCGCCTCTGCAGCGGGAGGCTGCGGACTCTCAGGAGCTGAAGGTTTGGCTTCTGTCGGAAGTCCGTCTGAAATGGGAGCTCGGACGCAGGGAGAGGAGGCCAACGAAGGAGGACGGTCCGCCTAGGAAGAGGAGAGTAATCAACATCTGCCTCGTTTCTCCTCTTTGTAACAATCAAACCTTTTTTTTCTAATTTCTCAAAATCGTTTTCAGAAGTTCTAAAAACGAGAGATGAGTCCTGCTAAGTCCTTCGCTCACCTCTTGCACGCTGGGTTTCCGGCTGACCTCTGGGGAGCTCTCTGCTGAAGATTCGCTCTGTAGACAAGAACAGACTTTGTCACTGCAGCTCTCACGCTCTTGTGTGTGCAGGTGAGATTTTAAGAACAGACAGCTTTACCTCCTGAGGGGCATTAAGTGCCTGCGTTGGGGTGCTGGGAAGGGTCTCTGTGCTGGGCTCCTCTATTCGGGGACGAGGCGGGGTAGCCAATAAGATGGGGGTTGCGGGTGTTTCCGATTGCTCGCCTCTGGTCGGCGTGGCACAAGGGGAGCCGTAAGGCGTCGAGCTCTCGGACAAACAGGCGTCTAACGGACTCAACCGGCGCTTTTTCAAAGGTGTGGGCAACTCTGTAGGAAGATTTAAAAAAATGTTCAAACGTCGATTTCAACCGAGGATTTATTTTGTTTTTCTACATTTGAGGGGTTACGACGGGTCATGGTTAGTACCTGGGAGCGAGCAGGTGCCATTGTAAGGTAAGGGGCTGTCAGAGTCTCCGTTAATAGAGGGGCTGAGAGGACCCTCGCAGGGCATGAGGAGGCTCGGCCGCCTGGCTGGACTGGTGGATCCCTCCTCCTCCAGAGCCTGCTTCAACCATCGCTGTAGAAATGAACAAAAGTGTCAACGAGAAAAAAAAACAACATCTTAAACCTTTTAAAGAATTCATAAAGCTCGTGTCTTTACCTTCTTGCAGGAGCCGGTGGTCGGCGGCGTTTCCGGCAGTTCTCTGGATCGCCGCCTCCCGGTGGGGACTCCAGGAGTCGTCGGGCTGCGGTTCGCCAGGAACGGCGAGGAGAAGCGGACGTAGTGTTTGGGCGTGCTGTACACCTGTGGCGAGCAGGCCATACCGGGGAGGGCGTTCAGCTGCGTGGCGAGCACTTCGGGATCGCTGCTTATTCTCAGCGGCCTCTCGGGGACCGGCTCCGGTGTTCTGACGCCGCCGCGATCCTGCTGCTTCTCTCCCACCCACTCGCTCACAAAGTGCTGTTGACAAGAGTTTGAGAAGTCATTTATTTTCCTTTTATAAAGCTCCTGTGAGGAAGGTTCAGGTTGAGTGGAATAGTGCGCCCCCTGTGGGCAAAGACTGATTATTTACATCCTTCTTGTTTTCTGCTCGTGAGGACGCCGTCTTTACCTTTTTAGTTTTGAAGGTCTTGCTGCCGGTGCGGTTTCTGTCAGGTGCAGGCGAGCTGCTGTGTGGGGGGCTGGAGTCCGGTGCTTGGGCAGAGATGGCCTCGGGCTCGGGTGCGGTGAGCATCTCTCCTTCGGGGGCTTCGTTGGTCAGAGGCTCCATGGACTCTAATGGAGAGCCGGGCTGCAGATCTGAACAGGTGCTGATGGTGCGAGCTCGCCGGCGCTGCTGGCCGATGTGCGTGCGGTTCCTTGAGAAACTCTTCCTGTTCCTGGCACCTTTGACCTTCGCTGGCTTTAATCCAGGCTCCTCTTTCACCTCCAGAAGCGGCTGTGAGAATCACAGAGTGGATTTCATATTCATCAAAACGATAGAAAAGATATATATGAGCGTACAAACACAACTCTCTGAAACAATTATTAAAAACTTTCCTCGACTAAAACAAATAATCGATTAAAAAAAGAAGAAGCCGTTTCCGCCTGTTCGTGCTGATTGTAAGTGTGTCAGTGTGAAAATACATCCGTTTGTGGAAGCTGGCAGAACAACAGACACAGAGGATTTGTGTCACAGCACTCTTACCTGCATGATAGTTGGAGAATCAGCCATCTCCGGTGTGGCTGGAGGCTCCTCCTTGATGTCACTGCGACACCCCACCTCCGTCTTCCCCGTCCCGATCCTCTCCAGGGCTTGCTCCCTGCGCTTCTCTCGCTTCTCCATGCGGGCGAACGCTTGCAGGATGGCCTCCATCTTCCTCTCCTCTCGTGTCTGCAGCAACAACAACAACAACAAAACAAAAAAAAACGGGAAGAAAAGAAGAAAAAAAAGGGGGAGGGGGTTTGGACGCGTTAGTCCATGTTGTCATCTCTGCCACAGAGCACCAAGAGAGCAGCGGTACAACGTGTTCATGTGTGCTACATAGAGGAAGCCGCTCGCAGAGGAAGGTGGTAAAAGTGACCCCCTTCGCTTAAAGAGTAAAGCAAACAAAAAGAGGAAAAGCTCAGAGAGGAACAACAGGATGCCAATGTGACATGTTGTACATGTACAGAGCCCTCGGCTGCAGAGCCGTTTACCGTTACACGCTGACCCTGGCTGGGATAGCACTTCGTACGTGATCGTGTTTTTGTGCCACTGCATTTCCTCAGCTTTGCCTCCACCAAAATAAAACACCACCTTGAGTTGGAATAGCCTTTGGAAGATTTTTTTTTTTATT
Source organism: Symphodus melops (assembly GCF_947650265.1). Classification (NCBI taxonomy): domain Eukaryota; kingdom Metazoa; phylum Chordata; class Actinopteri; order Labriformes; family Labridae; genus Symphodus; species Symphodus melops. Next base: position 3,374,616 of record NC_136712.1, read on the forward strand.
AAAAGAGACATTTTGTAAAGACAGGACTGTTAGTATGTTTGTAAGTCAGTCACCTCCGGGAGATGTTTTTTTTTTTTTTTTGAGGGGGGGGGGGGGAGTTGGGGGTGCTGGCAGATGGGTGGAGTAAGGTTTGCTATGTATGGGTCAAGTTTACCTCCTTCTGTTTCAGTCCCTTCGAGCTGGAAGCCGCCCCGACATGGAGATGGGACTGCTCCGCTGGGCTGGCCTGAGTGTTCAATAAAGAGACAGCCCAATTTAGAAGAGACATGTCCCCCTGCACAAGGCTTCATACACAGTGGACAGAGCTGCACGAGAGGCTCCGTGATCTCCTGGAGGCGGCAGGTCGTGGAGGATACGGATCATTATGGGGCTCCTTCAGGTTTGCAAAAATCTCCCAAAAAAACTCCCAAATACAGCTTTTAATGTCACGAGTCCGATGGAGTGTCTGTTTTACACACTGACTTTATCAGCTCAATGTTTAGGAGCTTTTTTTTTTTTTTAGTTCTCGTTTTGGACAGCTGCAGTTCGTTCAGGGAGAAGTGTGTAGGAACAGGAGCTTCCTCTTTTTGTCCTCCTCACCTGACATTGCCTTTGTTTGTCGTCATAAGCTCGTGAATGTTACGCTTCTTCATGGCCGACGCATGAAAAAAAAAAAAAAAAAAAAAAAAGTGGGCTGAAATGTTGTCCGACTGCGTCAGTCGTGAGTTGATATTCTCTTACCCTAAACACGTGCTGTGTTTGGAAAAAAAAGGAAAAAAAAAAAGGTTTTGGATACTTCCTTAAATAGATTTTTTTTTGTTGATTCTGAGGGATAACATGTGGTGCTGTGAAAAAAAAACAACAAGTAAACAAAGAGCAGAAAGAGCAAATTCAGGCTCTGCCTGACCCTAGCTTTTAAAAGGCAGGAAGTGCGTCCATTCATCAGTGATGTGGTGCATCCTTTTGGCGTGCAGAGTACGAGGAGGCGAGACGGCAGCTCGAGGCCTGATCAACGACACCCGACCCATCTGGTACATTTCCGTGTTGATCTGCTGTTTCTTCATGTTTTATAAAATGACTGTTTAAAATATGTCCCTCCTGAATTTAGACTTCTGGTGTTTACGAAAAAAAAAATCCTGGTTAATTGTGCAGCCGCAAAGACGACAAAATCCTCAAAGTGAAGAAATGTTGGGACCAAATTCAGACTTTGTGGCTCGTGTTAAGAGCTACAGGACACGCCCCCTTTAACCTTGAGTAAAGACACGATGGATTAACTGTAACTGAAGGGAAAGTTGTCAGCCAGGTGAAACAAAGGAAACAAGCAAACCCGTTTTATTTTATCGACGGTGTCAGAGCTCCAGTGAAAGGACAGAAAACCGCCAGGTTGCCTTTTCAAACAATACGGGCTCTTTGTCAGTAGAAGAGATATCATGCCAACACACGCTGATGTTATCTGCGCCGCATCGTTGTTGCGGCCCACCCAACCACACACACACCCACACCCAACCACACACACACACCCACACACGGTCGGTTTGTGAATGCACTCTTCTTTGTGTTTTTCGCTCAGACGGTGCAGCTCTCTCTCCTGGGCCACAGTCCATGGAAAGAAGCCTATTGGATCTCCCAAAGTCAATATGGCCCTGGCAACAAGGCTCTACCCTCTGCAGCCCCCCCCCCCCCCCCCCCCTTCTCGCTCTTCGACCATTTATCTCTCTCTGGGCGATTAGCAGAACTGTATGTTGGCCAAAGATGAGTCAGCACTTTACACCTTGGGTCGACCGTGTGAAATGAAGCTGACTGCGGGGTAATTTCCAAAGAAAGAGAGGGAGTGTGTGTGTGTGTGCGCGTGTGCTTGATCCCATCTCTGTGGGACATACGGCAGCTTGGCAGGGAAAAAAAGCTCTTGAAACAGTAATTGGCCATTTCAAAACTCCTCGCTGCGGCGAAGGTAAGAGCAGGATCCTCAAAGTGTATGACACACTCGGGGGAGGTTTCCAGCCTGCTACTGGTTTGCCTCGTTAATGGGAAGGTAGCACTGGAGGCCCGTTGGTTACGACTCCAGTGGAGGAAAATAAAGGCGACAAATGAGGGAAAAAAAAAATCAAAGAGAGGGGGGAGGACAGAGCTGCAGGAGGGAGGAGGAACAAACTGAAGAGAACAGCAACAGGGCAACAGGGGGGGCGTTGACAGTGACGGGGAGCAGTGGAAGCAAGATGAGTGATGAAGAGGAGGGTAGGTTTATGGAAAGGGAGGCAGAGGACAGCTGCTCCTATCTAAGCACACACAGGCTCCCTTTAGCAGACAGTCCACACCCGGAACAACAGGGGAGGGTTTGATCTCTGTGCTGGTGGGGCTGCAGAGCCAGTTCAAAGATAAATAATAAAATTAAAAGAAAAAAAGCTGAAGCCCCTAGCTTGGAACACTTACCATCTTCCTCTTCCTCTCTGCAATCTGCTCCTCTGACTCCATCTCTACTTCATTGCTAACGGAGGTTTTGTCTTCTAGATCCTCATATAACTCAGGATCCTGTAAGAGGAGGGGAGAACGGGGTATGGCGCTTTATCACGGCTGATCAGTCAGTCTGACTACAGACTAGAGGGAGACAGGTAAGAGTGGGGGAGGGGAGGGGGAGGGGGGGGGGGGGGGTCAGGTAAGTGGGTGAGGGAGGTTGTCTAACTGTGATGTTGGATTTTAGCGGTCAGTCTGTGCTGCTCAGAGCTTTAGATGATCTTACAAGAAGCCCTGTTCATCAGCTGCACGTCACATCTGATCTACAGAAGGACTTAAACACATTCTACATCCTACGTTGGGACGTCTATCTTAACTTTTTCTTCTAGAAAGCTGCGACACAAATATATTTAAATATCGTGCACTGCACTGTCGCTGTGTTCTGGGTGGATTCAAGTATCCAATTTAGAAACCTCTCGACACCAACAACACCTCTTTAAATGTCAAAATTCTGAAGGAACTAGTTCATCTTGGACACTGCGAGAGCAAAGTGCTCCTGAAACAAACTGGTCTTGCATCTTTTTTTTTTTCCCTGTCGACACAGAAACGTGAGAGAACACAACTCCCTGACAAAGATGCTTTCAACTGAACTTGTGGTGTCCAAAGTATTCGCTCAGGGGGCAAAGGTGAATGTCTCAGGGGTCATGGGATAAAGAGGGAACTAAAAAGGTGATGTAACAATGAAAAGAATGCATGCATATCACAGTACACAAAGATCAAACTAAATAGCATGCATGGACCAAAAGGATAAATGTGCATCAACAAAAATATGCAGTGGTGGAATTTACATGTAAATATGAGCAGTTAAGTGTGAAAAGAGTTGTGATTGGGTGATTCATCGGCGTGTAATCTTACCTGGTTGTTGGAGATGGAAAGGCGGAGAGGAGACAGTTTCCTCTGCTTGCCGTCGCCGAGGCTCTTCCCTTTCCCCTCGCAGTCCAGACCCATGTTCTGGTTCTGGCCCAGGTCGTCGCGAACCACCTCCTTGTCCTTACGACTCACTCGGCGCCGGCCTCCCGAGCCGAGGTTCTCCGTGGGCTCGAGGTTGTGCTTGAGCACCGGGCACTCCGGGTTCCCCTTCAGGCAGGCACAGTCCACCTTGTACTTACTGCGATTATCGAGAGAGAAGAGGAGGAAGGAAGTCAGTCTGATGCCGGGATGCTAAGCAGCTGTTCTGGGCGCAGACTCTCGTTCTAACTCACCAGCTGCCGTAATCGAAATCAAAACCGATGGTGATCTCTGTGCCCTTTGTGATCGGCCTCAGTGAGTAGATGTATAAATGCAGCATGCCGTCCTCGATGACGTGCCGCACCTTCGAAAGGGGAGACAAGAACGTTAACACTGATCTCTTCAAACAATCCGAATTGGTTTATTTGTTGTGTTTTTATTGGACTCACTTCTGAATTGGGGGTGCACGAGCGACGGATGAAGCGCGCCTCGTTCCCGAAACTGCGAGCGTCCACACACATCTCCAGGCCGTCGAACTTTGAATAAAACAACACAAATGGGTACGGCCTAAAAAAACAAAAAAAAAACAAAAAAACATGAGTGTTTAATTGATTCATATAAAACCCTCTGATTGCACATCTACGGACATCACGCAGAGAGCTCAGGGTTGTTAACGTGACGTCATGATAAAAAGGCAGCGATGTTCAGTACACTGTGACGAGTCGGGACTCGAAGGACGAATCCCTCTTTATGAGTAACGAGCCCGCTGACCTCTTGAAGAAGTAACCGTTGGCCTCAAACTGCTGTCGAAGCATGAACTTTCCCCTGTACTCAATGATGAGGGAGTCTGGGGCCAAGTCTCGCACCGCCTTCAAGATCTTCTTGTTTTTCTGAACTTGACTCTGAAACGGAGAAGAGGGACAGTCAGGCATTATCCGACACTGATGCCGGAGCAGTACACCATCCGAGGATGTAAAGCGCAGTGGACACGCGATGACGTCTGTACCTCCACGGGGGGTTTGAAGGAAGCGGGGTGCGTGTTGTACGCCAGGCTCTTGCCGTCGCCTTGCTCTTTGACACGTAACAGGACCTGGACGTCTTCGCTGTACTGATTGCTGCTGGCCTCCTCGTAACGCTCCATCCACGTCTTGATCTTGTTCTCCCACAGAGACGGGTGCTCTGCTGGGTCCTGCTCGGGAGCCGCACCCTAAGAAGAAGAAAAAAAAAAACAAGATATAAACATTTTTGAACTTTTGTTTAAGAGGTGAAGAAGAAGGCCACAGATGGACCTCTGACGACGTGTTTTCTGAGGGTTTACCTTTACTCTTGAGGACTTTCTGGATCCTTCTCGGAAGGCCTACCACAGATACAAAAATAAAACTTACATTAGAGCTTGTACTATTGGCTTAAAGTTTGATTACAGTAGAGAATTTCATTTTTATTATCAAATAATAAGTGAAATCTGACCTTCTTGGCTCGAGCAGAAGCTGCTGGAGTTTCTTTATCACCGCTCTTTTTGCGCTTTTTATCAACCTGCTTGTTGCCAAGGCGTCCGGTCGTCAGGGTGATGGTGGTAGGCGTGTGTTGGAAGGTGGAGTAGAGCTCGAGCGGCACTTCGTCTCCACTCTCCGTAGCACTGGTATCACCATCTGAATAGGCAAAACGCATTTTAGTCATTCAAATCTCTAAAAAGCCACAGTTGTGATAAAACACTCCGACGTGATCCGGCTCCTTGTCCAGCAGGTGTCAGTGTTGTCTCAGGCGCAGCTCTGCACCCTGACACAGCCGACAACCTGCTCTGATCACTAACAGGCTGTTTCATTTACTGCAGCAATGAAACATGAACTGAAAGCTCTCATTGAAAACAGCTCATAACCCTGCAGCTCTCTGAATAACGACCTTTACATCTCAAACAGATCATCCAAATATTCTGGAACATTTTGGAGATTTTATAAAAGACAAACTGAAATAAGTAAAGCTCTAAATCTTTATTTTAACCCTTTCTTACCAGATAAACATTCCCGTTTCCTGGTCTGCAGCAGGATGGCTCTCTCTCTGTCCAGGTGTCGTGGTTGGCAGCGCTCACACAGGTATGTTTCAGGAATGTTCTGCCTGTCGATGCCCATGCAGTCTATATGCTGCCAGGCACTGAAAAAAAACAAGCAAAAAAACAAAAGCATTAAAAATCACTTTTTTCCAACTTGCATGAACGGTGACACGGCACAGGACCGAGGAGGAAACAAAGGTGAGTCAGAGATCCTGTAAACGACGTGGTGTAAAAACGGGCTCTTGCCTGCACTTGTCACAGCAGATCATGTAGCCGTCATCGTGGGTGAAGCCACAGATGCAGCGGGTGATGTCGGCCCCATAGCTGCCATCCTCTGATGTGCTCAGCGTGGTGCCCCTGGATGCTTCGTCCTGACCCCCGGGTACAAACAGCCCTCCCTCTCCTTGTCTTATCAACATGGAGGGGGGAGGGGAGGCTGGCGGTGTAGGTGGGGGCCGCGCCCCATAGTTATGGTCCTGATGGGGGGGAAACAGAGGACATCGGTCATGTCGGGAAGGTAAATAATGTTTCTGTTGAGTGAAAGTTCACAAAGCACCTTCACATAGAATATGACAGATACATTATTTAATCCACAAAACTTAAAATGTTAAACACAAATACAATGAACAACCAGCTGATGGCAGGAAATCAACTCCTGGTTTCAGCATTAATGAACATCCAAGTTAATGTTTATGTAGATTATAATCATTTACGATAAAAACAGTTTAAAAATATTCCAGAGAAATTCAAAGTAAATACTACAGAAGCTACAATCGAAAAAAAAGGCGTACTAAACAATGACCTCAAGCTGTGTTGATCATGATAGTTGCTGATTAATTTTCCCGTCTCATAAAAAGTCTGGACAGCAGAACATGACGGGTCAATGTTCCAACAGGATCTCGTCATCAATGATTAACACAGAGAAGGAGGGCTCTGTGTGTGTGTGTGTGTGTGTGTGTGTGTTGCATACTCACAGCGTAAGGCAGACCGATGTAACTGTGGGAATGGTGAGAGCTGCTGCTGTAGATCTGGTGTGGGTAGCTGGACTTTTCCACCACCACAGGGCTGGCCTCCACCGATTCTGGTCTGCTGGCCGGCGACACAGGACAAAAAAAAAAACAAAGAGAGAAAAAAGCTCATTACTGTACAGTGAAAACTTGAATAACAAAGTTACACTGAGTGATTGTTTCCTTTTAACAAGGATGTGGACGTGACGTGTGTGTACGTCAGCAGGGTTGAAACAGAGGTGTAGAGACAGTGACGGGGGGCTGAGGTCATAAACTCAAACACTCAATGTAAACATCAGTGCGTCTTAACACAGACTAACTCAAGTGGGATCACTTTTCCTTTTCCTTTTATTTGTTTGACGGCACTTGACCAAAGTTCAGAGGGAAACGTTGTGGGGGAAAAAAGCATTCTTCCATCGCTTTGAACTTTAAAAGTGTGAGATCTGTGAGGAAGAGAAATGTTTGGACGGTTTCTCGGCAATTTACAGGTTGGAAGAGTCAAAGTTTGATCAGCAACATGAAACTGATCGTCCATCGAAAAAGTTAGAAAAAAAAGAAAAAAAGTTAATTTTTTCCCAGTTATATTTCTGCTCTTATTTATTATTAAAGGGAAATTGTAACCAGGAAAAAGGGTTCAAAGAGATAATTGACAGCCTCTGAGATTACAGGAAGGAACACAATAATCCATTTATTGTTATTTGTGTTTTCAATTCATAACAAACGTTATCTTAAAGACACTTTAAAAAGAGCAGGCCTCTTCTCTCTGCATCTCATATTGGATCAAATTCATTCTTTTTGTTGTGTCACACTTCTCTGTTTAACGACAACATCAACAGAAAATCAAAGGGGATTTGAAGTTTTTAAAGAAGCTGGACTAAAAGTTGGTTTGATGTTGATGCATCAGTATTTACGAACTTGTTGTGTCATATATTTGTCACATGGGCTTCTGTCCCGCTGAGTTTGTATTTGACCTTGTAATACTTCATGTACGTTTTGCTGATAAGCCTCACATTGACATGCTGACTGTGCACGCTGTCGCTGTATAAAATAAACATGTAATAGAACTGATGTTCATACCCCTGATCTGACATCTGCAAGAAAGACAAGCAGATAAAAACCTGCTGAGGCGCACACACACACAGACTCGTTCATCAAGCTTCATTCATACCAAACCAGTTGATCCACTTTACCAAGAATCACACTGCCTGTTTACGCCGATTAAAAACCCAACCCGCCCTTATTATGACTATTAATTCATTCTTCGGTTGCTGAGAGAGAGTGGCACTCGAGGAAGTGGAAACTAACAAAACGCATGGCACAAGGCGAGAGCGTCGGATGTGAGGAGGGAAGAATAAAAGAAAGAGAGGGAAGTTTGATACGAGCAGGGAGAGTGAGGTTCGACTCGTCTGCATTGAAAGTTACAATCATCACTGTTCAATCAACTTCTTGTTCATGTGCAGGAATCCTAAAGGTCAGAGACCTGCTCACAACACCAACGTATCTGAGTCACAGCTCTGTTATGGCACTAAAAGAAGACCTCCACACTCCATGAGGACCTCGGAGGGTAACAGGTACGACCGGTACAAAAGGCACAATGAACAGGCCGTGCAGCATTTCTGCTCACGTTCAACAGTTCAGCCACTCCGTAACACTCCTGAAGTTGGAAAGTCCTCAAACAGCCACATTTACAAACCAACACAGTCATGATGTCGCTGAAGAAACCGGACTATATGCTACAAAGAAAAGAAAAGTGTATGTAAATGATCCAAATACCTGTCCCTCTTCTTCCCTTGCTGAAAGGTCGTCCTGACTTTTAAGTGTAGTGTTTGGCCCTTGTGTGAGCACCTCCTCACACTTATTCCTCTCGCTGCATGCCGACAGAGCAATGTGCAGCACTTCCTGTGTGCGAGTGCTCACGACTGTCAAAAGTGAAAACGTAAGTGCATGCACGAGGGCTGGAGGCGGACCCTGGGCGAAGGTGTGTGCAAACTAGATTAACTGCCACACCAGTGAATTTATCAAAAGAGCCGAGTGGGCAGAGAGAGAGAGAGGGAGAGAGTTGAGAGAAAATGAAACACTAGAGGAAGTGTAACTCCACTCAGTGACTTTGTTCTGTAAATGATGGACCAGAGCGGAGGGAGAACTTTTATGTGCAAATCTGGTTGTATCGTTTTATAGGTCGAAAAAGAATGAATTGGACTTTTACTCTGCAAGTTTTACCGACAGGTGAATCTGTGGACGAGGCAGTAAAAGACAAACGAGAGCAGACGAGGGAGCCAGCTTGTTCGCTGTTAAGGAAGTAATTGTGTTTGAATGTATGTATGCATAGCTGGGGGGGAGTCCATTGAAGACTGGAAGCATGGGAAGCTAAAGAAAAGGAGGGCACTAGAGACACAGCTCACATTTTATACCAGGAAAAGATGATTAGTGAGAGACAGACAATCAAAGAGTGATTTTATTTAAAGTAGGATGGCAGCTAGGTAGGTGCTATTTATAGCTCTTGAATGCCAAGAGTGTTTACAGAGGAACAGATGTCCTTTAAAAAGCAAACACCTGCTGAGAGAGGGCGGGCGGGCGGACAGGCCGAGTGAGCGGGCGCCGAGGACAGAGGGACGAGCAGCCGGAGAGAGAACGAGCAGCACTGAACGGCCAGAGGCAACGCCTTCACTCCTAAAGCGCTCCCGCTTGCTGCCATGGCAACACTACCTATGCGGTCAGCGTGTGCGCGCATGCCGAGGATCTGTGTGTCACCGTGGACACGCGCACACACGCGTGCACTGTGTTAGCCAACAGCTGGTCACGCTGCTGCAGACTACAGGGGGATGTGGACAGGAAGTGACGGCGGTGAGTAGCCAGCCTTTCTCTTATAAAGAAAAAAAAAAAACTCGGCTGGTGCGCGCACACGCACACACTCCTCCTCAGAGGTGTGTGTGTTTGTGTGTGTCCCTGAGGTCTGGATGGGACGGCAGCAGGTGGAAGCCCCATTTCAAGCTTGTTATTGGCTTTGAATGAAATTGCAGGCGGCGATCGGACGCAGAGCGAGGACGGACAAAGAACGGAGTGAGAGAGTCAAGGCGAGGGGCTTACTCCTGCCCCCGATGGCAGCAGAGTGGGGGGGGGGGGGGTGAAGGGAGGGGGCCTGACGCTGTTGGACTGTTTAAGACGCCATGTCTATGCGAGGACCACCTGTCACTCAGGCCCGTGGCCATGGCAACAGGCCCTGCGCAGTGCAGAGGAGAGGGAGGGGAGGGGGGTTTGCGAGGGGGCAGACGCCATGGCAACACAAGCTGTCACGGCAACATCTCGGATGTGGAGGGGGAGGGCTCTCTCTCTCTCTCTCCCCGTCTTTTAAAGAGACAGGAGACCCTCTGGAAGTTGATGACGTGTGTTGTTCTTTAGTCATACGAGAAACCTCTTGCTTCATTTATTTGACCAGAAAAAGCCGAGGCGACGTCCTTGACGAGACTATAGGAAGCCGAGAGGCGGGGTAATGGGAAGCGTGTTGCCATGGCACCATGCACCATTTCTGCTTTATTGGGCTCAATGCAGCGTACACAGACACGTGTGCAAGAATCAAGCTTCGGGAAGGGAAGATTCTGCACGCCTCATGTAGTCTGTTATTCTCGGCTTGCTGCCAGTTTCACATGTGTGGATGTAGTTAAAAGCTGAACACTGGGCACGTCTTTGTGATGAGCTGAGTGCAAGGATAATCAATGGCCAGACTGGAGTGTCCATTAGAGCAAACATTTAAAAAGGAGAGCTGTTGTAAATTTGTTTCCCATTAACAGAAGTAAAGGTGGGAGAGCTGACTCAAGCCTCAGGTCCAAGTAAAAGATGACAAAGCAGCGCTTCCACCTATGTAGAGGGCAAAAACTACACAAGATGAGAGAGAGGGCGAAAGGTGGGGAGAAGAAGAAGACATTGTGAAACTGAGAATAAAGAGCAAAGGAAGGAAAGGAAGTGAGGGGTGGGTTTTTTCAGTGTTACTCACTCTGAGCCCGCAGCCATGTCCAGGTATGAGGTGTCTGCTGTGTCCACCCCTACTGGGATGACTATGCTCATGACGTTCTCTGCTGATCAGTTCTTGTCCTACTGAGTCCAGAGAATGGGAGTCCAAAACACTGAGGCATGCCAGCCACAGCAGTCATTGCAGACATCTAAGTGCATCCACAAGGCCTGGGAACACAGAGGCAGAGAGGAGAGAGAGAGAAAACAAGGGACATCTGTTAGTTTTATGTGGCCTGAATCGATCATCAGATCAGCGGCGTGTCATTTATTTCATACCGAGAACAAAGTGTCTGGAAGCTGCCGTTTGGAGCTAATTACAAATCATAGTGAAATCGGGGTATTTCCAACACGTGCTCACGCATGAATCAAACTTTCAGACCAGTGCTTGACAGGAATTTCCCCTCTGACAAAAAGCCACCGGCGTGAGGTGTCGACTGATAAGAACGGAGAGGATATGATGTTGCGAGGTGAAGGCTGAGCCGCTGCTGTGAACTGCGCTAAAGCGACCTCTAGACACTATCAGAGAGGAATGCAGAAGGCTGCTGCTGCTGCTGCACTGCAAGAAAGCTCCCACAAAGGGGAGCAAGAGAACACAGAGCGGCCAGCAGCCATGAAAAGAGGGGGGGGACGCAACACACGGAGGCCATTTCCCCCCCCCTTTCGACCACTCCAATCTTACACACAGACTTTACATGGTAATTGCACAACCACACATTCAATTGACATTTTAGCTCATGTTTTTATAGCTGCAGGATCTTCAGTTAACCATGTGGAAAAAAAGCCTCTGATGCATCAATTATTGATTACATGAGGTGTGAGGAAATTAATGTAGAGTCCTTTTGGTCACTAAGCAGGAGCCTGCTCGGACTCATAAATAATACACCCGGCTGATGTGATTCCAGACGGGAGCATATGTGTCAGTGCGGCTGCCCCTGATACAGAGAGCTCTGTTGATAAGCGGGATTAGTGGGAGGGACAGATGCCGAGACGAAATAGGCTGGAGGTCACACCTCCGCCTGCTCAGGCACACCGGGGCCAAACAAAGACTCCGATCGCTGCTCGCTCGGGGTTTAGATCAGAGAGAGAGAGAGAGAGAGGGGTTGCTAACGTGAGGTATGTCATGTCGTAAAGGGCAACGCTTCACACACTTAGGGAGCAATAACACGCCGTCACACCAGAACCTGTCTCTGCATGCCTCGGAGACATCCAGCCCGAGCATGTCCTCTGAAGAACTCGCACTGACTCTCTCCAGGAAAAGGTGTAAGTCATTAGCTGTCAAACCAAGGAAACTCACAGGGAGTTTTTTTTTCTCCCCCCCTCCTCAAACAGCCGTGAGAGTAATTTCAGGTACTAATTTGCTCAAATGCACTATTTGAGCCTGCAGGAGCGGAGAGAGGCTCACAGACATAGCAGCTGTCAGCTCGGAGCCTAATTAATAGCAGGAAGAAGACCCCAGTGAGCCTGTGTGTCAGCCAAGGCGACTGACGGCTTCACCTTCCAAACTCTCTCCTGATTGTGTGTGTGTGTGTGTGCGTGTGTGTGGTGACCGAGTTAAAGAGCGAGGCGAGATCACTGGGCCAATTCTCCAAGGGACTAGTGTAATCAATGCTTCAAATAAAACCAACAAAACAAAGACAGAAGAGCTCGAGTGTGTTTAGGTAGGCATGTGTGTGGTTTTTGTGTTAGAGCTTTATTTTTTCCTCAGTTGAACTTCTTATATTGTCACCAGAACAAAATCTCAACACTGTCGATTTGAGATCGGCGATTACAGAAACACAAAACTAAATATTGTGACGTTCATGTGCAACGGTCTTTTCTTGTCTTCACTTTACCCACTTGGCTGTCACTGCTGAGGAATGCGCGCACACACACGCGTTCAGATTCACTCACAGACTCCCCCCTCCCCACACACACACACACACACACACACACACACACAGAGAGAGAGATAACCCTTCACTCCGTCCTCTCAGACGTTCCTCCCTACAAGGCGGGCAAACATACACAGCATGTATAGCGCGACGACCAGACGCAGTCAAGTCCGACAAAAGGCGGGTGGAAAAAAAAGAAGAAAAGAACAACAAGTACAGTACAGCAGCATTCCTGACTGAATCCGAGCTGCTGTGACTGCCTCTGCTTGCTCCTCCTACTTCCTCTAGCAGGGCTGTCCGTCAGCCTGCACAAACGCAGCCCAAGAAAGAGAGAAAAAAAAAAAAAAAAAAATCAAGAAAAAAAAACATACCCCCCCCCCCCCTTCCCTCCTTCCTGTGCCTAGTCGGGCCCGCCCAGCCGGATTTCTCTCCCTCCTCTGAGCATTTCCTAAATAAACCTGAGACAGTAACGCAGAGCGAAGGGGGAGTGCCGAACACAAACGCGGCTCCTAATTACAAGACGGCAGGGAGAGAGCGTTTAAAGCCTCCTTTTGGCTAAAATCCTCTGCTGTTATGGAAACACTCGAGAGGAGCGAGGGATGGTGAAAATGAGGATCTCTCTCTCACACACACACACACACACACAGATATAAAAAAGCCACAGGATGGAAGTGGTTTGTGTTGGAGTGCGTTATGTTTCACGTGCTCTCTCGCTGTCGGACTCTTTAGAGAGGATCCACAGCCCCCCTCTGTTTTCTAAGGGCATCGGGGTGGGGGAGGTGTATTCGGGGTCTGTCAGACAGTGACGCTACGCAGCAGAGACCCTGAGTGGACTCTGGGTGGCAGAGTGGAGCGCGTAGCACAGCCCGGTCTCTCCTTTCTTCTCCTCTCCTCTCCTCTCCTCCCTCCCTCAGCGAGGGGACACAGTCACGTCATTGTGTGGGGAATAACTCTCCTTTTAAGAGAGAACGCTGCTCGAGTCGGTGAGGGAAAACCCACAGCATATTACACTCAAACCACGTCGCTACAGAAAACAGCTTTCCTCTCTCTTCAGTTTACTGCCACTGCTCTGCGTGGAAGCGTCTTCATTCTTGGGGGGGGTTTTCCACCCCACAGCAAAGTCTCAGCAGATTAGACTTGTTTCGATAAGTAGGAGGAGAAAGAGGAAAATGAGGGATTCTGATGAATCCCCTTGCCGAGCTGATGTGACTTCACACCCTCCTTGTAAGCTGTCTGCAATGACTCAGCTCGCACGCTCAAACAAACTCATACAAACACAGGAAGTGTGACCCACATGGAATGTAGGCCTGGTCCTCTTTATTCACGGTGCCCACAGGGAGACACACTGCATCTGCCCTGTCCTTTAGAAAACCAGCGTCCACAGCGCTCCCCCTTCTGCACTCCAGCACCGAAGGTGAAGTCATACATCAATACAGCCAGGGAAATGTGGATGTGAGAATCCATGCAGGCCATTTCTGTGGCAACAATAGGAAGTGTGTTGTCGAGAGTGGAAACCAATACCTCAGCAGACTGTAAAGATCAGTCCGTTTAGGAGGGAGGTGCTGAGGACGCAGCAGTGGAGCTGTGTGAAATAACAGCATACAGCAACTAGCAAACAATATTAGACAGTGACATCCTAAAGGCCTCAGACACTGGATGTAATATCCAAGAGCACTACAGCCTAACTAACTTATTCGATTCAGTCGTTGATTAGCTATAAAAGCTTCTAAACGACAGGAAACAGCAGCTTGTTGAGCTTTGGTGCCACCTTATAGCGGCCAGCTGCAACTACTGTTAAAGAGCAGCGACGAAAAGAGCCGATTTTGGAGTCATAACGACAAACAAAAACAAACAATGGATGGTGTAAATGCAGAGAATGAAGACCTGCTTATGTTAGCTTAGCATGTTTTTATATCCTTTGATTGTTTTTTATTAAGGATTCATTCACTGTCCGTACCTGCAGAGGGCTCAACATTGCATTTGTCATTTTCCTCATTAAACCATTCAAATAATAAAAACAGCTTTTATTGTTATATTTCTTGTTCTGTTTTTTTTTGTTGTGATCATGTTTAACTATACTGCAAAGAAAACCTGGGTGGTGCTTGTTCCTCTAATGCTTGAGGTTATTAGTTGTTGTGAATGGTCCAGACTGAGCCAGGCCAAATAATAATGACAGCCTTTATAAAGAGCCCGTGCACGGTGAGTACGATGGTATCACATCAGTGCTCTGCATTGGCTTTGGATCAGCAGGGTTGAAAGGTTTCCTGGTGAAAACAATGCATTATAAAATTCTGACGGTTGCTAAAGCTGCGCTGCGTGTTTGCTCACACTGTAGGAGAGTTTGCGGTAAGAAAACAGTTTGATGTGATCCGATGTGAGTCACGGTCCTAATACAGCCTCCCAAGGGCAAAAATGGAAACAATTTCCTCTGGGCTCAGTTCAGCTGGCCAGGGAGCGAGCGAGTTAAAGTCGGTAAGAACAAGAATCTGGCAGCAAAGCTGGGGCAGCCCTCCTGTAGTCTGAGTAATGTCTGTTCAGGAGAAACCCCCCCCAGGCAACAATCGCTCCATCTCCCCCTCGCTCCTGCTTAGAAAATATCACAGCCAGGCCCTGTGTAATCAGGGCTGAGTTGTGTTTTGAATGTTTACAGGCCAAAACTTCATCAAAAAGGACCAATTAAAGCTACATCTTTAGTTGTGCATCAGAAATTGACAAGCAGGCACACATGCATCTGGCGGCTAATTCCAGCATTTGGAGAATGCAATGGGCAGCTAACAAAAACAATGCGAGCTCCTCGTGTGCATGGCATGAGGCTTCATGGCATGTACAGGGCAAACTAACAGTAAGAGCCACTCAGGTCCCATTACAGCGGCGTTTGAGGATCAATTTCACGCCTGGACCGCAGTGCTGTTACATCACCGGCATTGATAGCACATCCCCGTTTTATTCAACCCCATCCTGCCCGGTGCTACCCCTGAACGCTATTGTAACACAAGCAGGGCAACAGGAAGGAGGTTAGAAACAGGGCTGCTTCTGCTGCTGCAGCCATAAAGCCACCTGTCAGGGAGGCAGCTTGGTAGTTTAAAGAGGGATCTGTTACGGCCCAGCTAGCAGCACAAAAACAGGTCACCTGAGCTCTGGCTTCAGCTCCCAGCTGGGATACCATGTGACCGTGTTGGGCCTGTGGGCCAAGGCAGTTTTGTCTGTGGGTCTCTGTGGGTCTGGGTACTACACAAGTGAGCTCACTAGAGACCTGGCTGCAGCTTAGCCCCACATGGTGAGGTTTGTACATCACCTACACAGACCGTTTGGGGGGGGAAGCAGGTTTGCTGTCTGGAGACAGGGAGGAGCACAATAACAAAGGGACCTCCATCACCTGAGGGGTGAGAGCCATCGGATGAGGCTGTGGCCTTCAACTGCCATACCAATATGTCAATATACAGCTTGACTTCTCTTACAAATGGAAATAGTGGAATAGTTGTATTCCTAGCCTGAGGATGTTTGCTCATATGTTTCTGGAAGTCTGTCTCGGGGTGAGGATGAGCAAAAAAGGTGTGCCACCTGAGACTGCTAAGACTCCCTGCAGCCTGCCAGTTGGGAGTCCTCTGTCCCTAATGGCAGAGGGGGAGTGGCAGTTCACCTTCCTTCACCGTCTCTGTCAACACAGAAAGCAAACGCATACACTTTCCGACACAAGGTAACCAGGCACACACTCACACACACACACACGAGGCATTTCACTGTATATCTGCTCAGTTCAGTTCCCTATGTTGACAGAGGGGAAAAGGGGAGTATAAGCCAGAAACAGGCCGATGCTACAAAGAAGAACAAGATGGCTGGGGATTTTAGGCATTATGAAGCAGACAGTGAAAAAGCACTCTCGCGCTGTTCTACTAGATATAGACCCTCCACAGAAGAGAAGGCCCTTTGCCACTTACTGCTAAAACAGAGGCAGCTGACCTTAATTACACCGACCCTCAATGGACAGAAACTATACAGACCATGGAGATGAGTGTAAAAATTAATACTGAGACTGAGAAACTGATCTTTTTCCTGTTCTGAGCTTTCCCTTTACTCAATCGACATTAAAAGCATATAAAATAAATGAAGACAACACATCTTTGCTGAGCACATCAACACAACCTCAATCGAAGTGTTTCACCTAAATGTGCCAAAATTTGTCCCAAAGCGGTGACATAAGAGACGAGGACAGCTGCCGCGCTATCACAGGAATAAGTGAGATGTAAAGACATACTGCTTTTATTGTGTAATACAAGATGGCACTGTAGTTAAAATATATTCTTAGAGGAGCAATAACAAAAGGAATGAAATGTCTGAAATTGTTAAAAAAAATATATATATATATATATTCTATGGGGTTGTATTGTAGTATTGTGTAGTACGAGTATCTCAAAAGATAAAGGCCATGTTTTCTTTATTCTACTGTACTCGGTATGAGCGGTGCAACTGAAGACTGTAATACTACCCTGCTGGACTATATACATGTATGATAACCTTTGCTGGGTCACCCCTAACACCGAATAAAATTGCATAAACTAGGGTATTTTATTTAAGTACTTGCTATTTTAGTCTTGTATTTTCCTTTGCACCAACACACCAGGACAAATCCCTGTACATGTAAATGTACTTGACAAAAAAACGATTGTGATACTTTAAGAAATTACCAAAAAAAAACAACTTTTATTTAAAGTTTTACTAATTGCATTCATATCTCTACAAAAAAGGAGGGAAACTAAAAAACACCTCAGATTGAAATGCAAACCATGGTTTGAGGGAGGTGATTTATTGCAGGAGAAAGAAAGGCTGTAATAGGATGCACCCACTCATAATGCTAAGGAGTTTGTGTTTATCTTTATGTAGTTTGACGTGACAATTGAAAGTACATTCAAACAATTTGAACACGAAACACAGGCAGTAGCATATAAGCAATGACGCATATTACAAGGGTGCTATGCTTTTCGGTTTTTTTAAAAAGGGGTGATAGTAAGACTAGCTCCAAAAGCGTAGGTAATAACAGGGATATGATGTCGACTCTTTGCAATGCTTTTAACATGTGCTAAAATAAAAAAATCCTCGTGTGTTGTGTAGTTGCTTCCCAGTTGAGTGTGTCGGCGCTGCCTGCAGTCGCTCCTGCCGATAGGGGTGTGGAGGGCACACAACGTTTGCTATTATGTTACCACAACACCCTGGTGGTGCTGTCGCCATTTTCGTAGCGCTTTTTTCCTCAGGACGGCGAGACAACCGTGTGGCCAAGGGGAGCCTCGCCGTGGGAGGAAAAACCCCCCAAGAAAGCATTCAAACGCCTCTTTCACACACTCTACCTTAAGTATCAACCCTGTCGGTACAGTCTACTGTGTTTTTTGTGTGAATTCGTCGAAAGCAAAGCAAAAGCCAGTGAGCTAAAGCGGCTAGCAATGATGGCCTGTGGAAATGTAGCAGGGTGAATGTAAAAAGGTCGACGCCCGAATCGTCGAGGATTTTTTTTGGAAGACAGCGAAGCAAAAAATCGTAACGAAATGACATCTAAGCGCAGAGATATCTGGGGTGTGTGTTTATTTATTTACACCGTAAGTACAGGCCACGAAGTAACACAACAGAGCTAAAGGTAACGACAGCTAACGGCGTATAATGCGTAGTGGGGGTTTGAGTTAGCACAGCGAGCTAACACCGACAGTGAGATAAACAATAATAACAATACCAGGAAATAGCGACTTTGATCGCACTGGAAAATATCTTATTTCTTATTTGTTTTTATGGTCAGGCGAACAAAAACAAATTCCGCCAGTTTAGTTCAGCATGGTCGAGATTGGAGTTACAAAAAAAGTGTATGACTGGAAACGGAGCTTCCCCTCCCCCCATGCCTGCTGCATTTTAAACCCATTACACTTCAAACCTAAATAACGTGATTACTTTTATCCCAAGGCCTGAGAAATAGTAAAATAGAAATGATTGAGTTTCTCGTATGACATTGATTCCAGATTTAATCTCGTCTCTCTCTCTCTCTCTTTACGAGTCTATAAAAAAGCGGAATAGCAGATAGGTAGATTTAATGCGCAGTGTATGCAGACAGTGTAGATATTATTAATAGCAGGCTGTTCATCGTTATGTTTCTTTTAAACACGTTCATTAAAATGATTGTTCACTGAACTGAAATAATGATTTGGTTTAGTTTGAAGGGGAAACATTCAAGTTTCTAATAACTAATGATGCATCCACTGATATGTGCTGGTTTGACACTGTTTAAGGGGAGGGGGGGGGGGTCAGGCGTGTTGCTACAAAAATTGTAAAGCTTAGGTAAAGTAAATGAACAGCTTTGATATTAAGAGGTCAAAATATTTATATTGTACAAAAAAGATGAAACTGTGCGCAATATGGCCCGCAGTGTCACTGTAAGTTAGTCTTCTCTTTCCTCCTCTACTTTAACCAAGTCAACATAAGATGGATATTATCTTTGGCTTGTTTTAACGCCATGTACGTAAATGCTTTGCAGTTTTTTGTACTGTTGTTAGTGTGTGTTTGACTATGAGGGCAAGCATTGCAGCGTTTTTTAGCCAACCTATAAAAAAAAGTAATAGCGTTTTCTTTTCTTTTAAAGTCATGGTCGCGCTGCCTTAAGGATATGTACATTAAATTAAAACCAAGAATCTATGTGCTGTGAGGTCTTATTGTTTATTTTACCACACGATCAGCCCCCCTGCTCGAAGCTAATTTAAAGCTAGTAGCATGCGCTAGCTAGCAAGTGGTCTCTCTCTCTCGGCCAACTTGACACTCTAGACTTGAGAAAATGTGCGCCATATATTCCGCTAGAATCAAGAGTAGGCAAATCATAACTATTAGAGATATGTAGAATAGAGAGACTAACGGTGTTGATAAGCTAACCTCAGCTGATACTACTACAACTGCGTTAGCCAGCCTGAGCATGATGTGCTAACTAAAGCCAACAATAGCCTTCCAGCTCGGATTTGTTCTCACCTTAAAACTACTTATTAATGAACGTTACTCACCGTTTTATGTCCACTCTGAAGGGGTCTAAATAGCGATTAAGGGGACCTGGGTGAGACCCCGTCGCTTCTTACACAGCTTCCACAACCAAAACAATACTTCTGTCCACACTGCGGATCCGTAGCAAAGCTTTAAAACGTTGATGTAAATAAACGTGTCCTCTAAAAGATTACCTCTCGTGAGCTACGTGTGGTCTTCGCTGTGTGCGGCGACTCAAATTTAACTGTAAAATCTCGCGCGAAACCGTTAAAAAATGTGCCCTAGTCAACGGCGACTTTTAAGAAATTAGATCCCCTCAAACCAGTCTCTTTTCGCTTTGCAAAAATGGCGGCCCTGCTAGGACTGCCGAGACTCCGCCCCCTCTCCCTCCCCCCCCCTCTCCCTCCCCATCACTAAAAAAAAAAAAAAAAACAAGCTCCGCCCCCACATACTGCGGGGTTTCACACCCGATTTGACAGGGGCGCCCCGCGATCGTGCGCCATGCGCGTTCATGTCTGTGATGCCCACAGTCTCTCTGTCGTCAACGGTCTGGATATAACTCGTGCTGCTCTCTTTATAACAATGCTCGTCAGGAGCGGAAAGAAGGGAATTAAGCGTTTTAAATTAATCAAGTGACAAGGCTTGGCCTCAAGTCGTGCTATGTGATGATTAGTTACTGTTTTATTTAATTTTTTTTAGGATTACATCTTGTAGCACTAATGTGGCGTGCTAGTTAGTCCAAAAATAATTGTATCTTCATTGTCTGTGAAAATGAAGTCAGCTATAGGAATGTTTTGACAAGAGATTTTGTTTAACTCTTTATTATTACTTTTACCCATCTGTTTTCTCTTCCTCCTCTGAGTGTGAAAATGTGAAGCCCCTGATAAAAAATCTCAGCATGGAAATATTGTATTTTGCCTCTGCATGAAAAAAAAGGTTAATTTAATATGTAACATGTTTAATTCATGTATTAAGATATATATATATATTTTTTAAAAGCCAAGTTTACAATTAAAAATATATATAACATTTTTGTATTACTACTGGCATAGCTCGAAAGTAGCATCTAAAATCCGCTGCACTACACAGTAGGAGGCACCTAAGCTGTTATGTAACCCCTTACACAAGAGCAGTGTTTTAGACTGAACTGATGTCAGGATGAAGTGGCCTGTGAAACACTGACCATTAAGAACAAATGGACAAAGAAATCAAGATAGTAAGTGTGGTATAACATTAGAACACAAGTCTTCACTGTCTGAATAACATATGATATGTTACTGATACTGTTTTCTTTATGCATACTTGTTACATAAATGCTCTGTGTTTTGTATGATCTATATTTATGTATTTTATTTCTTATTCAGGGCAGAGTCCCACGACACATATTCCTTTGGGGACAATAATGTATATCTTGAACTTGAAACGTGTGTACTGTGTTTGAAGCTCAACAAATTCACTGTTGGCTAAAAGTGAATATACTGTAGTTTAAAAAACGTGTTTGTTGTGTTTCTTAAAAATAATTAAAACATTACTTTTCTCCCTCCCATTATTTTATTTCATGAAGATGATTTCTTTCTTCTTTTTTATTTTGCCTGAGCTCTTCTCCAAACAAATAGCACATACCATTTATAACCTTTTGATAAATATAACAACCACATCAATCACGTCAACAGGCGTCTTTTACCTCTGGAAAAGAAACACAATTTGACTTTTATTGTGTTAAAACCAGTTTTCCGTAAGGTCCTGCAGAAATCTATCTGTAGAAACCCCTTTGACATCATATGTTGAGAGAGGATGTTCTCATCGTTTCCATCTGTTTGACCCTCCCCCACCCTTTAAACCGCATCCTCAGGCGCATGCGCACTAGTGCAGGACTCCTGCAAATGCTGGTGCGCACAGGCAGCCAGGATGTTAGAAATAAACTTGGAGAAGGACGGAGGGTTAAGTTGGCTCGACCAAGCCACCTTCACCGTCTTTCAAAAAAGGGGGGGAGGAAGTGTCCGCCTGTAGAGGATGCGTCGGGCACTGTCGATTTTTTTGGAACACATTTGGCTGTTGTGCACATGGGCTTTTTTTTGATTGATTGATTGAAGGATTACCTGAGCTCTTTAATATTAGAAAGAAACCCGGCTCAAATTGTGGGATATTTTAAGTTGTGCAAACCAAAAACAGAAAATTGTTTGTTTTTGCAGAATCAGTGCCTCTGCGATGACATCATGCAGTCAGTATTTAGTGGGCGGGCTCTGAACTGAGAGGGGAGAGGGGCGCAACCGGAGAGCATCTTTGTGCAGGCGCCATTAGGTAACAACAAAACGTGTGCGCGTTTAAGCCGAGCGAGAGGCTGCAATGCGGAGTGACGCTAGAACATCGAAACAACAACATGCATCTGCATGGGAATTGACTTTTTTTTTTAATTTTATTTTTTGATTGTTTCCCTCCCCTCTGTCAATCAATGCAATTTGAGTTTCTTTCAAAGGAAACTAGTTTGTTGTCGTGTAGAAACAAGATGGCGTCAAACAAGCATTCCTTTCTTCATATGAGAGAGCGACGCGCGCGGCCCCGAGCACACATGGGCGGCGGCACCGTGCGCGTTCTCGTCAGTGTTATTTCCTGCTTTCACATCCTGCGTTCTTATTTTAAACTGCAAACCAAAGTTGACACCTGTGTGAAATATGTTTCTCTTTATAAACGTGTTTGTGGTATTGTAAGCCATACTGCTAGACAATCCACACACATGACAACATTACAATGAACCAAAATAAAATCAATTTCTCCAATTGGAGCTGTACTTCTATTAACCTATCTGAAAGAGTGATAATACTAGCACCATACAACTTTAAAGTCCCCTTACATACATCTTAAATGGTAAAACTTGTAAAGGCGAGTCCACCACAAACAGTACATCATACATAGAATTTCACCTCGCACCAGCTTTTCGTTAATCCTTTGACCCCATCTAGTGGATACAATAGTCTAAATTTTCATGGTATGTCCATTAAAGATAACTTTTTCATTTGTTTTGTGGAGTTCATTGTATTCTTGATATTTCTCTGCATCTTTATGATTACTTTTTGCTTAATAAATTATTTACTGATCTAAAAATCATCTGTTTTGTTAGGTTCAGGCAATTACAAGTTTTCTCTCTCGATTTAATGAGTATACAACCGTTTTCTTCGGTTCAACATGTTTCTCTTATTCATGAGATTATACTTCCTTTACTTGATATTTGCTAAAACGTTTTAGAAATGTGAAAAAAGAAAAAGAAAAGATGATCGCTAAATGTGAAGAGAAAAGCCTTGTGCTGTTCCGAGTTGACCACGAGAGGGCGCTGCTCCACACATGAGTATTTATCGCTTATCTTGTTAACAGAAGAAGAAGAAGAAAGTCGTCCAATCACAGCTGTCGTTGCTGTGAGGTCGCTTATTGATACAGGGGAGAAGGTGACTCCTCGACGGACAGAGCAAACACCGCGGTCAAATAAAACATAAAAAAAGACATAAAGGAAGACAGTTGTTGCCAATAGCAACCATGTCTTCATTTGGGAGGGCTTTGGGACTCCTCAGGACCGGATCCAGACTCATCAGACGCGATCCTCAAAGAATAACGACCAGAAAGTAAGAGAAAAACAAAATGCTGGCCTCTTAGCTGTTCTACACTTTACACAGGGACTTCAAACACTCGTTCTGATTCTTGATGCATTATTTCCAGGGCTGGTGGCGGACCCCACATCGAACCTCAGTACAGACAATACCCCCAAATCACGAAGAACCAGGTGCTTCAGTCTGAGCTTATCAGCGGTGCGATGTGGTTCTGGATTTTGTGGCACTTTTGGCACGATCCCGATGCAGTTCTGGTGAGTAAACCCTGCTCAGACACAGGTGTGTATGGAGGTCAGATGTGGTCAGAAGAGATCCCAGCAGTTACTAAAAAAAAGCGTTTGTGTGAGATTCATGAAGGGACTATAATAAACGCTATAGTATAGGGAAGTGCAATAAAAATAAGTGCAAGAGACTGAATGAGGTTATATATGGGTATATGTGCAATAGAAAGAGTGTGTGTAAATGAAGTGATGTGTGTGTACAGTAATTTGTGTTTGTGCTCGTGGTGTTCTTTCTCCTAAAGGGAGAAAATAAAAAATCAACTAACACAGGATTTGAATCTAGGTGGCTGTTTGTACTGACAGCGTGGTGTGAGTGTTATTTACCAAACTGAACAACACAGTCACTGCAGTTATTAATGTGTGCTGCTTTGGTTGATTATTTTTGCAACACATAAAAAAAAATACTATGGAGAGGGGGGGGTGGGGGGGGGGCTTCTTAAACCAGACAAATAAAATAATTTAATTATTTTTTTCACACTGAAAATATTTACAAGAAAGTGGTTCAATTTAAAATAAAACCTCACTGACGGCCTCAGTAGCTTTTTACAGATAATAAAAAAAACAGACGTCACCTGTGGTTGGTTGGTTGGTTTGTGAACCCTCCTGCGTTATTCATGCTTTTAAATCTGACTAATCAGATCCGTACTGTTAACTCATCCCCTGACTTGATGGTTGATGTGCTGCAGAACAGGAACCCGCTGTAAACCAGTTTGAACTGAGTCAAGCCTGTTTGAATGTATCTTTTCTAATGTCCCTTAAAATCTTAACCTCGATCCTCTCCCTGCCCTGTAGGGTCACTTCCCTTGGCCTGATGCTTCTGAATGGACAGATGAGGAGTTGGGAATCCCACCACTCGACGAGGAATAAGGTGAGTTAGCTCGCACGAAGGCTGTGTTCAAACAGTGGACAAAAGTTATTTTGCTCCTGTGCGATCAAAAAAAAATCATATTTAGTACGAGAACCGCATGAGCCACTCTCACATGCTGATCCAAATCAGATGGGTCAGATCTTTTGCAACACGACCTCAGTCTGAATGTTCAGCAGAGCCAGGCTTTCACGGTCAGGGGACGAGCGCATATTTGACTAAATAATGAGCAGTGATAAAACCCTGGTACGAAGTGAACCACCTTCATAGTACCAAGTAAACTAAGACCGTAACATCTGTAAAGGACATACAGTCTTCACCCCGAGCTGTTTGTGCTTATTCTTCTAAACCTGCGTGTCAGTTTTACCAATGAGGGTGGAAACTTGCAGACTTGCACAAGATCTAAAATCCACACGTTAAAAATGCTCACTCACCTTGAAAAGGTCAACGCAGAGAATCTCCTCTGAAGGATTCTGTGAAGTCAGAAAGGTGGAGTACAGTGATCTGAAGTTATTCATGTCTGCTGCTCTTAAAGGTTTACTTCTGTCATCTTCAGCTCGCCTTCCTCACTGGATTAAAAAAATAAATAAAATCTGTTAGTCGTTGTCCTCTGACACTAAACCTGAGGAGTTCTTACAGATGAACATGTAAGGGGAAATATGTTCAGACTTTAATTTCATCTACACATTACATATGAAGGAAAACTGTTACCAAGGGGATTAGCAGTTTTCACATAATCTCCTTTTTCTCCAAAATTTACCTGACTTTGTTGAAAAGCACTTTTTAGAATTCCAGTGGTCACTATAGATTTTTTTTTTTAAGTGAAATGTACAGTGACCACCACAAACTACAGCCTCGACAAATCAGTTTTGATTATTTCAGGACTGTTTGAGAAGCAGCACCTTCATTGAGTTCGGTGTACACTGTGTGTGTGTTTGTGTGTGTGTGTGTTACTTGATCTCCTTTCTGTTTGTAGATCGCCGTGGAGGGATTCAAGCTGCTGGACAAGTCTTTGGAAGTCTTCAGGATGTTCTGAGAGTCGTTGTTGTACATAAACCAATAAAAAGTTCTACAAATGTTACATCTGGTCTCTATTCAACATCACAGTACGGTATAACTGGGTCACATTCAACTCATTTAGAATGACATCGCCGGTGTTAAAAGAAGCTTTAAGGCTGAAATGTAATCCAACAGAAAACAAATCAGTGTCATTTCATTAGTTTTATTTACACGCAATTTTTGAAATGCAGAAACAAAATGCCAACGCATTAACAGTGTCACAGTTAGCCAGTGTTTGAATACTTAAAATTCTAAGCCATTTAAATCTGGAAAGAAAACATTGCAAGAACCAACGCACGAAACACAAATGCTTAAAGAGCTGCATATAAAGTAAAGAGGGACCGAGTACTAACAGCTTCAAACAAACCCTGCCTGCGGGCCAGCTCGGAGAGTTCAAGGATTCACATGCAAAGAGTTTGAAAAAAAAGGAAAATCAGTCTGAGATTTCTTTAGAAAAGTCGGTTCTTTGTGTCGTCAGGGATGAATGATTGATCACAGTCAATACAAGTCAACCTGAGCAGAGCTTTCCCGCTGATCAAATAGTGGTCTTAAAGCTACGTGGCAACAGGTAGCCGGGGGTGTCGTAACACTGAGCTGATCGTGAGCAGTATGGGGACAATACCAAAGTTAGCTTCCATAGATGCAACTTAAACACCACGATAGAGAAACTTTTTTTTTTTTTTAGCATTAAAGATTAAATTAAAAACAAAAAAAAAACATCCTCAAAGCAGGAAGTGGAAGTCTTGAGTGGGTGCTGAGAGCGTCCTGTCTACGTCCATGATGTGGCTGCTGGTTAATCGAAGGTTTATATGTCCATGGCATCATTCCCTGAGAGTGAAGAACTGCACACTCGGAGCACAACACACGTCTCACTCAGCAAATTTTTTTTCTTCTTCTAAAAAAAAGTCACTCATCCCGTATTAGTTCCTCAAACGTTCACTTCTTTTCAATGCATCGACTACTTTGGATCGACAACAGTGGCTCAGAATACTTTTTTTTTTTTGCTAAATGATAAGTGGCACTAGTTCAGATGTGGAAGTTGACCTTTCTCAACCTAAGCTAGTTACTACCCGCACAAAGCCCGACAGCACATGTGGCCTCAGGGAGAAGAAGGGAAACCAGAACAGACAAGAATCAACGCAGGATCTATTCAACAGGGGGGTGAAGAGTCGTGACAGCACACACGGTAAGAAAAGCTCAGAAGGGTCAAACTGCTACTTGACGGATGGAGGTCACATGAACTCTAAAACATCCACATTTACAAAAAGAGTATGAGTTAAAGATTTCAAAAAAAGAAGAAAAGGAGAAAACACCCTATAAAAAGGAACAAAAACAAACCTCAGAATAGCCGAGGTCGTAGGGTCAAATATAATAAAATCATTATCTCTCTCAATTAATAAATACATCATTCAGAATCCATAAAAATAACATGAAAAAAAATATCAACGTCACATAAAAAAAGAAAAAAAAGAAAAAGAGGAATAAATTAAGCGGGAGTCTTGGCGTGACTCGTAATTCCTATTTCAAGCAGAGGGAGCACTTTGGAACAGCTCACAAGCTTCCTCTTCTTCAGACAGCATAGAGCAGACTCTCGGCCAAGTCCGTGATGCACCGACGTCCGCAGACAGACAAATCAGAGGAGGTATTAATGCACCAGAGTGCTGCCTCTCCATGTCCTCTCCTTAAAGTCATTATTGCTGGTGTGATAGAGATAAAAGGTGTGTGGTGGGGGGGGGGGGGGGGGATCAGGGAGGGAGGGGGGACAAGCATGAGTGGAAAAAAGTACAAACAATAAGCACCATTTCGAAATATCAGTTCCTCCTCTTTAGCACCTCGTTTACCGCCCACAGCGCCCTTCAGGGTACGAGAGTGAGGAGGGGGCGCCATCCTCTTGGGTTTGCAGAAAGTGATGAAGCCGTGTGGCGAGGCGGTGCGCTCAGCGGAGATGTTAGTAAATGTGATGCAGAAGATCTTGGCATCAGTAGCAATCATTCTCGTTTGTTTTTTTGTTTGGTAGAACTCCTTAAATCTCCTTTTGTCCGTGTAAAAAAAAAAAAAAAACACACAATGCCCGCAGGAGCTTCACTCCACTGTTCCCTGCAGCAGGTTTGTCCTCCCAGCTTCCTGTAGCTCCTTTTTTCTTTTTTTGTTCTTAGTGTGCTTGTGGTGAAGTCGTGCACTTGCTTATTTCAAATCTGATACCCTGTCACCTAAGCATGCACAGTGAGCGTGTTTTTTTGTTGTTGTTGTTTTATCAAGATTTGTTCAGTTACGGTCGTCTCCAGGCAGTGTCCTTTTTTTTCTCCTTTTTCTTTTTTCCTCATTTCTACAGCACAAAAGTGTCTGGCAACAAAAACACAAAAGTTTCTCTTTTCTTTTTTTAGTCTCAAGGAAACATCCAAACTTGTTTTGTTTTTTTTGCAGGTTTCGAAAGGTTTGGAGTGTTAGACAAACACGCGGTTGTGTCTGTTGAGTTTGAGGATCTTTCCCAGTCTCTGCTTGGCTGTGGCCATTCCTTTTTTGGGCCTCTTGCCTGATTAAAAAAAAAACAACATGTTATTGTAACCCACGGTAGAGAATGAGAGCAGATAAAGGAGCTGCACTGACGTGTTTTTACCTTTGGTGGCCTGATTGCTGATGGGTGGGGGGTTTGGGGCGTGTCTCTTGGAGGGGTGCAGAGGCGGCGACATCGAGGGGTCACAGTACTGGTAGTCCGTCTCTGGGCTGGGGAGCCCCTGATTGTCCCAGGCCTCGCTGCTGTTGCCCTGGCTGTCCATCGGGCTCTTCTCCGGCTGCAGTCGGTGCTGATGCTGCGTTGCCTCCCTCGGCTCCAGCGGCGAGTTCTGGGCTGAGCTGGACCACCAGGGCTCCTGGGACGAGCCTACCTTCTCCTGCTCAGAGGAGCACAGCAGACCGGCCATAGACAGCATCCCCTGAATGGCCTCTTCTGTGCCGGGTGAGGTAGGACGTTCTCTGCAGGGAGCGAACGAGACCTCATTACAACCAGCATTAAAAATCAAAACATATTTGAGCTTTGCCTCCATGGGACTGTTTTCCCATCTGCTCGTGTTTCTCACCGTTTGAGTGGTTTGTGTTTGTGCCTGAGATTCTGGCCAGACTGGTCCAGCTCTATGGTGTGCCCTGAGCCTTTCTGCTGAGATGAGCCCCTCCCCTCTTCCTCCTCCTGGGAACTGTCCGAATCCTCCCCAGACGAAGAAGAAGACGACGACGACGAAGACGATGATGATGATGATGATGATGACGATCCTTTATGCTACATTGGCAAAAGGATTTTTACAATTACAAAAGGATGCATCAGTAATCACAGGGTAGAAAGGCGGTGGATCTTTTTTTTTTATCTCTACTTTGCATGCTTTAAAAATGTTACCTCTGTGGGCGAGTCGCTGTCTGAATCCAAGTCCGACACACTCGAGTGTCCTGAAGCTTCTTCCCTGAGTTCAGTCTTAATCCTCTCCAGACCCCCTGAAGAAACACATCATAATTAAATTGGCTCTATTTCAATTCCTGAAATGTGTCCTATTTAAGATAATCATCATAATAGTAGTAATAATAAAAGCAGCTGGCGCCTTACTGAGGAGTGTGTTCTTCTCCCCCGTGCTGTGCGGCTCTTTCCTCTCACACTTCACATCCACACAGCTCTTTGGTGGGCCTTGGCTGTCAGATGATCCCTCACCCTCCGTCTTCACCGGGCTGCTGGCTGGCCGCCTTAAATCTCTGCACGAGCAAATATTTACACGTTTCATAAAGCGGATAAAAGTAAACAAGACAGTGACATGTTGCTAATAACCACCTAGCCTTTGTTAACATGAAGTACGACAGTTAAACACGGTGTATGAGACACACTTTTAATACCGTTCGTTTTCCCAACAGAGGATATATTATACACCGGTGCGACCAATACACCGCCACCGTTACACAATGCATGTGACCTTACGTGAAGTGGAGGTCACCATCGGCTGGAAGCTCAACTAGCTAATGCGAGTGTGAACTCCACGAGGCGAGAACAGGCCGAGCTAAAAGAGCTTCGCAGCTGTACACAGACGCTACACGTCTCTGTGAGAGCCCTCGAAAATCAGACTGGGTCTTATATCCCCGTGTGTCTTATGTCCCAGATGTTACAGTTAGCGGACAAAAGAGAAGCGAGCCCTCACCTGATTATTCTGCCGTTGACCAGCATTAGCCGTAGGTGGTTGTCGTCCAAAGACTCCGCAGCAGCAGCTGATGCCGTTGACACTTTGTTCAGCTTTCCATGAACCTTGGCACAGAATGCCGCATCCTAAAAAGAAGAGCAGAGAGTCAATCAGTCAGCTGACTCTATACCACTTGTCAGTCAACAGTAGTTTCCGTCTGCTGTGTGGCGCTCACCTCCTCCAGCGGTCCCACCTCCAGCCTCTTCAGCACCTCCCTGGTGTGCTGCTCTAAGATGTCCAGGTTGGAGGGCAGTTTGGGGGCCTGTCGCTGCTGCTCCCTCAGCCTCCTGGCTTCCCTCCTCGCCCGCCGGGCCTGGCACATCCTGTCCAGCGTGGAGCGAGTGGCCGGGCAACCGTTCGATCCGGGCGCTGCTCCGCACACACTTCCCTGAGATTTCACCGGCTTGCTACCATTAACTGGTTCCTCCTGTGGACGCACAGAGCGAAACATACGGCGTGGAGTCAAGTGACGACAAAAACAGAGCACGATGGTATCAAGCGACGTCTGGATTTGTCTCTTAAAAAACAAATTCCAGTTTTTGTAGCCCATTTAAGAGTGAAACCAGCAGCTCACATTAACCCCTGATTTAAGTTGAGAAAGTCTTAAAACATGTTGAAGACCTCCCCCTTACCTCCAAGTAGCGGATTTCCTTCGTCAGCTCTTTAATAAGGTGGTTTGGCCTGATGTGGTCCGGTACCTCACTGGAGGGCTCAGTCACCTGCGACACAGCAGCAATCCACATTCAGACAGCAGAAGTGAACAGACAGAAGGCCTGTTGTTGTGCGCTGACACACATCCGGGAGATAAGAACGAGCGGGCTGTAACTGAAGCGTCTGAAGCGCAGACATTCAAGACACGGAGATCGGAGGGAGAAACGCAGAGAGGGGTCGTGAGAACGCCGCGCCTGATTCTCACCTCTCTTTTCAACCACGTCCTCAGTGCACAGATTAAAGCCTTGACTCCGTCTACCAGGTAGGTCGGCGGCGGACAGTTGTCCTCTCGAAGCTCTGTGGAGGAAAAAAAAGAACCAAATGAAACTACAAGAATTTAAATACATGAAAACAAGTTTCTTCCTTGAGTATTACATTTTATATATTATTATTATTATAATTATATATTATTACATATTATTAGGCAGCGTAAGCATTCTGATCCATATGTAAACATTTGATTCATATGAAAGTTCTCATCTATGTTGATATGTATTAACGTTGCTTCTCACCTTTTAACGTTTCCAGGAGGTTCTTGGCCACATACCAACAGATGGCCTCAAAGTACGGAAACTTAAAGAGGTCTGGAGTTTTCAGACGACGCTCCATTTCGTAACACCTGACGACGTGACGGACGACAAACGAGAACAGGTTTAAAAACACGGCAGAAAAAAAACAAAAAACGAGGCACGACATTTTACATGGAGCAGGTCACATGGCGTCTGCTCACCTGAGCTGCATGCCAATATTGAGGTTGTGAAGGAAGTTCCCTCCAAACGCCATGCAATCCTGAGAGGTGAGAACAGCATGGATCCAGCCTGTAGGGGGCAGCAGAGCACCAATATTTACACAGCTCGTCCACAGACTGACTTCTCTAACAATAACAAAGAGGGAGGGCGCTTTTTTATTTCAGGCAGTTATTTTATTATTATAACCCTTAATGCATGAAACATGTTGAGCAACGAAATCAGGCTTTAAAACCCGACGAGGCTCTGTGATTGGATGTTGTGTTATCCGTCAGATAAACAGCCACGTCTTCACACAAAAAGAGAGAAAGCAGAGTCTGGCGGAGGGGGGGTAAGTCTGACGGACAGGCCTGATAATGCACCACTTGAGTGACCTACTGAGCTCTCTGACCCCCACTTAATTCCCAGCTCTCCACACCCTCTCTGCCAAAGTCTCTCCTTTGACAACGCCGCTCCGGCCTGCTGAGGCAGCAACAGCGACCGGGCTGATTGAGGAACGTCTTGCAGTTGACGCCGCTGAGCTTTGGCGGCGCGTTTGCAAAGGGAGTTCTGTCGGCTTAAAAAGTCCATTGAGAGACTGATGGATGGATCTTTGTATGCACGGCGACATGCACGTCATGGTTACAACAGCTCCTGAAGGAATGTAGGTTTGCAAAGATCACGTGCAGCATGGCTACTCTCTTCATATTATATAACTGCACTGGTCTGTTGGCATTACGCTCAGTAAGAAATGCTGGGGCTCTTCCTCATGAGGATAGTCCCTCGGTTATTTTCCCTTGGCAGAGACGGAGGAGCTTGAACAGGCCTGTTCTTTCCTGGCAGACGCCATGGGAAGCCTGATCAGTTTAACTCTTCAGTGCATGTGAAGAGAGAGAAACACAAACTCAGCTGGTTTGAGGAAGAGGAGGGAAGTCAGGAAATGATTGAGCACGAGCGTGACGGATAGATTTAACTTCTTCCTCGTCCAATAATCAAAGACTACGTTTCTTTATCCTGTTCGTTTCCTCTAAAACTGCATCTTTTGCAGACTCAGACACTGTGATGACTCTTGTTGGTTTTTTCTATCAGTGTTAGGTGTTATTGAATCTATTCACAGAATCACCTAACATACTGGCAGCTGGAGGGAACGCGTGCAAGAAAATCGCTGCAGTTGTGCACCGTTTGTGTGATGACACCAACAAATTAATAGTTTTTAAAAGTTGTCATCGAGTACTTTTACATTCTTCTGTCCATTAATGAGATCTTTCTTTTGCACTGTTTTCTTCATTTCTGTTGCACTCTGTCCTTAAGCTTAGTTGTAATGTATTTCTGTTTTGATGTCTGTAAAGCACTGTGTGAATTGCCTCGTGTGTGAATTGCCTCATGTCTGAACAGCGCTCTATAAATAAACTTGCCATGATGTGTGCCGTCATCAGCTCCTCCCGCCTGCTCCCTGTGAATCGTTCTGAATTTGCCACATCCAACTTATACGTGTTGTAGTTCTAACAGCTCAAAGATATCAGCTGTGCAACACTTGAACACACTTTCACAAAAGCACGGAAATAACCACGCACCTGTAGGGATGAGCAGGGTGGTCCCTTGGGGCACGACACACTTGTAGCACTTCTCCACTTTGTCCCCAAAGAACACTTCACTCTGATTGGGCGAGGAGCTCCATGCCTCGTATAGTGCAAGGTTGGCCGGGGTGGGCTTGATCAAGTAGAAGACCTTCTCACCCTGCAAGGCACGAGGAGGAGGAGGAGTTTAAGAGGACATGTTGTGACGCGTGGGAGGAATGGACGCTGTGAGTGTTTGGTGCTGCCTTCAAACACGGTGAGGTAAAACGCTGCTTGATGAAAAAAATGTGATTTAAGAAGCAGGATGACCTTAAAGCAAATTAGCCAATCAGCTATGACCGCGTGCCCGAAATAATTTGGTATACCTAAACACACTAAAAGCAGTATGGGATGAACAAACAAAGTTTTGAAAAAGTGTCTCTTACCCAGAGAACATGGTACCAGACAGAGGTGCCTCCAAAGTCTATGTGGAAATCTGTGTAGCTGTCCTTGACTCCCATAAGGCAGTACTTCTGGACAAATGGTTTTGGGAAGAAGGAGTCATCAGGCCAGTAGTTCTCCACCCAGGACATCTTCTGAGCCACGTCGGGCACCTCCACCAGCTCCGACATCCTGAACAGGTAGAAAGACGCACAGAGAGTCAATAAACCTTCACCTCACATCTCAAACGGAACCAACCGCATGCTACGCTAGTTAACACAAGAAGGGACTTTCTTTTGACGAATCCAGTGTGTACCTAGTGTTCATAGTTTTGGGCCAAAGTGAGAAGTGTTTGTTAGAATGATCCAGAGTCCAGATAGTGAATGTCCCTGTATCTTGTTTTAACTGTTAACTTATCATCCCCAAGAGGTTTCTGTTCAGAAGTGCTGTGGTGGGAGGTCGTTTTTAAATTGTCAACAATAACTGAAACTCCTTATATTAGTTTGGCAAACTTAACAACGACCTGCTCCCGTCATAAGATCCGACTCTGTCGCCTCGTCCACCAGCTTGGATATTAACAGCGTCTACTTTATGTCATATCTCTACCTGTCTGTCCTGGAAGGAAAACGTCATACTGTGAGGGACAAACTGTATGTGAACGAGCACCTCAGGTTGAACGAAAATGCAAACCGAGAGCGCTTGTGAAATCAGCTAATGTAAAGTAAAGAAAACAGGGCACACGCCTTCAAGTGACAGACCAGACTCGTCCTGCCGGTGACTCTCAGGAGTCTACAAACACTGAAGTGCAGATTCCTGCAGAGCAAACGGACCAGATGAGGGCTTACTTTGTGTCGGAGAACTCCAGGCTGATGAGGTTGAGGACTTTCGGTCGGTGCGGTTTGGTGAAATACTTGATGAACTCGCTGAGCTTCATTTTGCTGTCCGCCTGCCGGGCCACATCTATCACGTCGATGATTTTGTCGCCACCTAGGCAAGAGGGGAGATGAGAGGCATGTAAGAGCAATCATATCAGTCCGAAAATCTTGAATGATCAAAAACTTTCAGCTTTTTTTAATTGGCTGCTGAGTGGGTGGAGGGTTGACTGGGGTCAGCAGCCTGCTGGCATCTCCGTGTGCTTTTAGAGATCAAGCCCTCAGGGAAACTGGCACCAATATGGCAGAGTGGGGAGGGGGCAAGAGAGACAATCTGTCTATCTGTGCAGACCTCCACTCCCTGAGGAGGTGGAGTGGGTGGAGGTGAGAGAGGGTTGGTGGGTTTAGCGCCTCTGTGTGAGTGGGAGACCTCGAGTGAGGCGCAGAGAGAGAGACATATATACGTGTAAAGATGTGAGAAAGAGAGAGAGTGGAGGCTTCATGCGGTGCGTGTGAGACAGAAAACAGATGTTTGTAAAAAAAGGAGCAAAAAAGGAAGAAAAAAAAAACTGAGCAGAGAGAGACACGGTGTGCAGCAAACAGTTGGGACGCTACAAATCACACTCGGGTGACACTTGGGGCCGGAAGTAGGAGCAGGAGTGCAGTGTGTGGAGCGAGACAGCTGGTTGTTGTATTTCCCCACACCCCTCCCACTCACCTTTTTTATTACCCCTTTGCGTGTTCTCCCCCTCACACACATGCACAGCCACACACACACACACCTCTGAAGGCCCAGCTGGCCAGCGTCTGATGACAGAGAACAGCTGGAGCAGAGGCAGTCAGTCACACAGAGAGAAACAAAGCTGCCTGGAAAGCACCCAACGCCAATCTCAAACAGCAGCCTCACACGCCCAACGGGGAGAAGAAAAAAACCTTTTATTAAGGGCCAAAATCCACATGACTGAACCAGCAAGAGGGACACTAAAGCTACCCCGAGTCCCAGTACAATCACAGCAACACATTCAAACCATCAGTATTGGAAAAGAGTTCATGGATGAAGGTTTCATTGTTGCAAAGATGATGGAACACAAACTCTCGACTTACTGCAATCAATTTACAAAAAACTTACAACTAACATCATTTATTATTCCCAAACTGATAAATACATTTATTAACAACTGATTGTCACATCATATCCTCATCTGTGACATCTTCCCCCTACGATTCATTCACATAAGATTTACGACAGAAACCTCATGGGAAAAGTCAAATCCTTATTTTTTTATCCTTGAACCTGCAGCCTCGTTAAAAAGTGATTTCCTTCGACCCTACAGATGTGCAGCATCTGTGTCACATGTAAGCACTTTAAAGACATCTAAACCTGGACAAAGGACACATGTTGAGTATGTCTCTGTCACACACGTTATATAAAGGAGAACCTCCCTGTTACTTTACTTAACAACTGGGCCCGATCGTCGACCACACACTGAGCTGGCTTTGACCCCAGTGAGACCCAGAAAAAACATCGCCGTTCACTCCTGTTGTCCCATTGTCTCCCGACTGTGAGGAACGTAAGCCGACACTCGGTCCCCGGTCACAACACCTGTGCCTTGGCTTAATGCTCAACAGGGCATGGGAGATGGAGATAAAAGTGAGCGAGGGGGAGACTGTAATCAGAGCCTGATGATAACGACACCAGAGGGCTTAGTAATGGGCTTGTAATAGGAGCTGGGAAGTGGCATGAGTTTCAGTAAGAGAGCGTAGTGGTCACATAGAGGGGAGTGAAAGCTAAGACGTCACTCATTTAGAACTCATTCGGCCGTCGTCTGATGCCTGATAAGCGAGTTAAAAACCCCGTGAACCTGGAAACCTGTTCATATTGACACGCAGATGGCGTCCGCTCAGCGATGGCCACTTAGTAAGCCGGCGTTGGGTGCTCTCTGCAGCTTTTTAGTGGACTGAGGAAGCCCACATCCTCCCCACAGGATAAACACTAATGTGTGCGTGTGAACTCGATACAGCTGGTGGAGCCGGTCCTTACCCACATACTGCTCCACGTCTTTGACGGAGAAAGAAGGACTGGGCAGTTTGAGTCCCAGTCCCTCCATCTCGGTGATCGCTATGGGGTAGCTGAAGCCGTGTCTCTCCAGGTACCGGGGTGTCACCTGCTCGCCCTTCATCCGCATGAGGATCTCCTCGCCACTGGAACAAGAGCATGAATGACAGAGTTGAATTTTATCAAAGTAAACATGATATCTGAAGCAAACAAGTACGATTATTTCAAGCAACCTACTACAAGAGTTATGATCAAGTTAAGTGCAGGATTTTATTGAGATATCTCCTTTTATTTAAGCCTCAGTTTGTGTCTATGTAGCGTAGTCAGTCACCGCAGTGTGGGGTGCTTGGACTGCGAAGTCTTGTATCTAAACCATGTTAGTTCTGTAGCAGCAACTTTAGCTACAGTATGCTAATCCACAAATAAGTGGAGCTTGGTTGTGTTATTAGCATGGCTTGTCTATGTATGCCACGTGTTCTATGGCTTTATACTCCAGAGTCTCACTTTGAAGATGGTGGTAAAATATCTGTGCTGTAGGGGAGACTATGGCCGACATTTGTCATGACTTTTTATTGTGTTGATAAAAAGGCGACCGTCGAGGGTCTTTCAGGGAGTCGGCCCGGGTTCAGGTCCGACCTCTTTCCACTGTCCTGTCTCTAAATAAAAGGCCCAAAGAAGCACAAACAGCAGCAGACCCATCAGACAGTAGATGCAGATGCTAAACTATAAATCAGGAAACATGGCAGGACTGCTGTTAACCCGAGCTTTACGAGGAACGCTTAATATGCCTAATAAACGATTGAGGCTCCGCTCTTCGTGCCTCGGTTGACGTTTGAGACATTTATAAGTCTACATACGTGTCCACATTGATTGATCTACCTGGCGAAGGTCCTGCTCTGTAGCTCCTTTACGAACACTGGCGTGCCGGCCTGCACCGGCTTGGATCCATCGTCTGCCTCCGTGTAGTCGTGCCTGTGCCAGTTGTTGCGCTTTTTCACTGCAAACGGGAACATTTGGGGTTCAGGGGGTTGCTTCATTCTAATTTCATCATGTCCCTCTCAAAGCCCCCAACAAAGTGGTAAATTATGCACATCAGCGCCACTTTTTCTAAGGACATTAAATCACTACTCAACCCCTGTGCTAGGAGGTTGAGATGGCGGGGCTTGTCCAATCAAAGTGGAGGGCTTACAACACCATTCAATTATCCTGTTAATGTCTGCCCTCTGGGCTCCTCGAGGTTAACCCACCCCCCTCTGAAAAGAATTATAAAAAAAAATGTGACTTGAACAACACTGCAGAGAGTGACCCTTTCCCCCCTGGGACCAGCCAAAAGAGAGAGGGAGAAAAAAAACTGAATGTAAAGAAGGAAGCCATGTAAATGTGAGGATTGGGTCTGATGGACGAACTGAATGGTAGAGCTGAGAGAGGAAAGAAAAGAAAACACGGCACTAATGAGCACTAGCAGCACTCACTCAAGGAGGGTCCTTGTAGTACGTCACAGTTGGGACAGTGGTAGACGTCGATATCCACGGCATGATGCTCTTCTACCTGCACACAGCTGGAGATGGAAAAGAGTCACAGTTAAACAGGGATGAATCAGAATCATGCTAAATGTTATTTCAATACTTCAACTGAAAAGCTGGCCGTGCAATTTGCCATTTTCACCCCAAAGTTAGACTAATTGTTTTCCACCTGACTTCCTTCATTACAGGAATGCAGCGGCAGAGCGTCAGCTGCTAGTAAAGACACTGAGATGAGTTTGTTTTTGTTTTTGCATTTAGTCTAAAAGAGCTGCTGCAGCAGTGCTGCTGCTACCCCCGACCATTCTGCAGCAGCTTAACCACAG
The DNA here is from genome assembly GCF_947650265.1 of Symphodus melops. Classification (NCBI taxonomy): domain Eukaryota; kingdom Metazoa; phylum Chordata; class Actinopteri; order Labriformes; family Labridae; genus Symphodus; species Symphodus melops. Next base: position 3,412,211 of record NC_136712.1, read on the forward strand.
GCAGCAACACAAATGCATTCCTCTGTTGCATACCAGAGCAGCATGGGCTGAACAGAAACCAAGCTGCCTTTAAGCATGTATGGACACCACCGCCCACTTCTTCTTTGAGCAGACAGAAATATTTTACCAACTCAGCAGCAAGCTAAAAAAAAATTTGCTAAACAGAACTGCCCCACAAGCTAGGCTAATGTACGTATTTCACTTCCCATGGTTGTGTCGGCTAGTTCACAAACTTGCTGCTAAGCACCATTAGTGCTCTAGGAAGGAACCATACTTTGCAATCCAGAACAAATCCACCATCAACGTCTTCCTTTGGGCTCTGGTGGTGAGTTCGGTTGGTTAGCACAGAGGGTATTAACGACAGATTTTTATAACCGCCTGCAGGAGGGACGGCGCTAATGGCCGACCGCTATCTGCTTTGATCTGCAACAAATTGCAGGAAACTGTAAAGGAAATAAAGCCGAGGGCCGTTCAGTCGTCAGGAAGTGGAGAGCTCCTGCGAGCGCTGGCCACGGTCACCACAGTGCACTGACAGGATGTAAAACTGTGGCTCTGTCTCGTCTCCTGCAATGGACTACACAGCCAAAAAGCAAATGTATAAAAAGTTGTAACTCAACATGAAGTTTCTACAATAGTCCTCAGAGTTGTCTTTTCAGTTACTTTTAGCATGAAGCAGGAAATGGCACAAAAAAAAAAGGTTGCAAGAACAACTGCTCCTCCTCCTGCACGTGAGTGAGCAGATGACCAACAATAACACTGTACAGTTCCTGGCTGTAGTATTAAGCTTTGCTCATGTATCAGGAATCTTGGTTAAGACGTGTGGCTGTTCGCTGGAGGAGGGAGGGGAGGGGGTGTATGGATTATGAGTCACAGCTCACATGCTGTTGGGTTCAGAGAAAAGTGCTAGAGCAGCGCACGCCCGGCCGGCCGCGCTGACTTTGTTGTCCTCATCTCACTTTTCTTTATGTAACGCCACAGTGGGAAACCAGGGCACTGTGCCACATACGCCGGCCTGACTCAGCTTGTGTGTCACCTGTAATGATCACTACTCCACGAGGCACCGCAGCCCATGAGAGCGTGTGGGATTTGTGACTGAGGAGGAAAGTACAAGAGGAGGGTGGGAACTGAGCTAGAAAAGGGAAGGAGGGCCGAGTGTTTCCGACGCGTTGCATCATCTGAAAGCTGTCGAGAAGGCAAACAGCTCTTGACCCTACGTGAACCCCATATGCCTGGAAAGCAATCAGAGCGAAGATCCGATTGTAGACGGCCGTCAACATATGTTGCATAACAACGGCAGAGCATATTTCAAAAGACAAGCGGGAGCAGTCGATTTGTCTCACAAGAGAGAAAAACAAGAGTTTATTCTGTGACGCCGCTGCAGCAGATTAACGAGCTGAACATCCCTTCCTGAAAGAGAGGAGATGTGTGTACTTGGCTAAAGTCCTGCCATCAACAACCCATCTCCCTCAACTTCCTCTCATCGAGGGCCTCCTTCCCGTGTGTGACTGAGAGGGCTTATTCATTAGTCCATGCGCTGTGAGGGGTTCATTGTCCTCCATGATCACTGCAGAAACACAAAAGGCTGGAGGCGGGCATCGCCATTATTTTAAGCTCTAAATAACCGCTCTGCATGGGGCGGCGACACGCCCACATTAGGGATCTGGCAGATACCTAATGGATGGGTAATGGAGATAGAGACCGAGAGGAGATGAGGGCAGTTAAACACACCTGGCTATCCTTATCTACCCCGGAGGAGCACCTGACTCCTCCGGCCTGAAGCATTCAGTCAAAGCCTGGGTAAACAGAGCGGCACTTGAACTGAGCCCTGACGGATGGATAGGGTCAGTGTCACTGTTTTAATCATTTAAGCCATCTACGTGCATATAAGCATAGCTTAACACACTTTATATAGATCTAAAAGCCCAGCAGTGGTTTGTGGCTCGAAGGTCTCTGAAGTCAGCTGGTAAACAATAAAAGAGGATCACTTTGTTGTTTATGGGGCGTCAGGGAGCCCTGGGGAGTTTTAACAACTTAATTGTTTTTTTTTTTGGGGAAGGTTGACTCGCCTCGAGGCTCCGAGCTTCTGCCTTCACACGTCTTCAACATGGTTGTGTTAAGGCCCCCAGTGACCCTGTAAAACCTACAAAGGCATCAGTCTTGTGACTGTCTGCTGCTGGAACAAATCAAACAAACAAAACAAAAAACTTGGTCTGAACTCAAACGAAGAAAGAGCAACTTGTGAGTGCAAGACAGATGCTTTTTCTCATTTCAGCGTTTAGATCTATTACCACATACTGACGAATGATCCAACACCAGAGGAAACAAAAAAAAACAAAGACTGTCTTTGAACAAACTTTTCACCATGGATGGATGTGACATTGAATCAAACTGAGCTTAAGATGGCCGTTCAGTTCTTTGTGTCCTCTGAAGAATGTTGAGAACAACAGTTTAGATCTTTTTGTTTTGGGTGGTGGGGGGAGCTTCAGTTTATAAACCAGTACTCCATGTTGCTATCCCAGTTGCTGTCTGGGAGAAGAACTGGTATTAGTACTGAAACAACTCCTGGTGTCCACTCGATGTGCGTGCATAAAACTGCTAAAATACAAATTCACCTTTGCACAAGATGAAAAGAAGTCCAATGTTTCAGAAAGTGCTCTGATCATACCGAGGTTTCCATCGATCTGGATTACAACCGGCACACCGACAGTCGAACAGTCCACTCATTAAGTTGCTACTATTAATAGCAAACTAAGAATTATGATTTTAATATGATGACAGACGGGCTTGATCTATAATATAACAATTCCATCTGACATGTAATCAATACATGAGGCTGTTCACCTCATTAATCAACATTGATCAAGCTGCCCCCCCCCCACACACACACACAAACAAGAGACAGCCCCGCTAATGAATGTAAACACAGCTTTTAATAAGAGCTGTTCGGCGGCTGTTTACTTTGACCAATCAGACTTCTGATCTAAAACGTCACTTTGTTGACATCAGAGGCAGAAAACAAAAAGGAGGAATCCTTCCACTCAGCCATCCACCTTCTTAGCATAAACACTAAAGAGACACTCTGCAGAGGCTATCCATCTCTCTTTAGTGTGCTCACACTCTGTGCGACGTTGACAGATCGTGCGTTGAACTTGGCTAGCCAGAGCACCCATCAATCATTCCCCTCCGTCCCCTCTGAGCCCTGCTGGCCCATCATCACCCCCCACCATCCATACCTAAATCAGACAAGGGGCCGTCCTCCTGTGTTTGACACCTACTCTGGGGTAGACCCGGTGATCTGACCTGAACCCAGCCAGCATTTCCAGTGCATGAAAAAGCCACCCTGTTTCTGTTCATGGTCATGTTGGAAACACGCAGAACATTACAACAGAAGCAGGTCGCTCTAAATGGTAAATAACAGAGCTGAGCTAATATTTTTAGTTGACACCACAGGCTGTAGTTGTGGGATTAGTTCTAACTGACTTTCAAGAAAGAAAAAAAAAGGTAAATCTGGATCATCTGGAGAAACCCCCAAGTGTGTTTTTCAGGAATCAGGGATTCAGTCTTTGACGTCTCTGATCAGAATTAAATGTGTGTTTCGGCGGTTATCTCTAAAGATTCAAAATAAAAAAAAATAAGACATGGTAAATCTCTGGATTCAGTGGAACTTCAAGCAAAGCTTGTGTGTCTGTGTGCAGACACATGAAACATTTCATACGTAAGCGGTTTTGAAAACATTGCAGCAGTGAGAATTACATGTGGACATTGATGTTGCTTCTTGTAGGAGCCGGTTTTTGTTCCTTTTTGTTTTATAGTCCCAAAGGAAATATTTCCAGGTTCTTGGACCAGTCGAGAAAAAGAAAATCCAAATGTAATACAGGGGCTATTGGGGCTTGTCTGTCGTGTGATTTTATACACAATAAATAAATAAAAATAATAATAAATCTGAATAAGTGTCGAGGCTGCAGTGGTACATTTAAAAGCGCCATAAAGACTGCTTCTTTGAGCTTTCCTGTTACTGATCACAGCTACAACACAGATAAACAACTCTGTTCTGTTTTCCATGCCCAGCTCCTCATCCCATTACAGTCCCAGGCTGTATTGTGCACTGAGATGTAGAGATAGACAGGTGATGGAAAACAGAACACTCTCCAGGAACTGAGGCAGCCAGACAAAGTACCCACACACACAAACACAAACAGCAACACTGACAAACAAGGCGACGGGAGGTTGATCCCTCTCCCTTCTACTCCGTCGGCGTGCCATCATCTACAGCCAGAGAATATCCCTTTCCTTCTGGCCTGCCTCGTGGGAAAGAGGCAGGAAATGTGGCTGTTTTTGGAGCTTGTCTTTCTCCGTGAATCTGCTTATTAGTCATCAATGGGAGGGGGGGCTCCAACATTTGCTCCTTTTTTCTTGCATGACACACGGCCAGTCTTTTTTTTTTTTGGCTCCGACATGCCGCAAATTCTGGCGGCCAAGTTTTTTGGCAGGACACTTGAAATGGTTACGCAATGGCTTCCGTCATTTCAACACGAAAGAGAGAGAGAGAAAGGAAAAAAAAGCAATTGTGATGTATTCATAAACAGTTGCCGTGGAGATGCACCAACGCAGGCTGATTCAAAGTGCTGAAAAGCGCGGCATGTTTATCTTTTGCCCACAGACTTCAACCACATAGATTAAAAAGTGACAGAAAGTCGGGTTACGCTGGTCTGACACACGTCATTTCATTTCACAACAACCTTCTTAACCATGATGAGGCAATCTTATCTTAGCTCCTACAGCACGGGGAGCGTGTTACAACCACACAGTCCTCACTGAAAGTGTCTGGCATCTGGGTCACACCTTATCAAATTAAAAGTACAGACTGTACTTTCACATTTGCCACCCCGACACACCACAGAATAATCTTGATATTTGAACGTTTGACTAAATATGTGGTGACGATAAACCGCACTCGTGACTCACATCTGTGATTTAACACCGTACATGTTAAGACGCACACAAAAGAGGATGTACTTACACAACAATAAAATGATCTTTAAGATGATTATGACAGATACCACCCACTCTCCCACACAGCATGATTCATAAAAAAAAAACCTCTCTTACAACACGTCTATACACCCATGTTAAAAACGGAGGATAAGGGAGATAAAAGAAAATAGACAGGACAAAAAAGCACAATACATGCAGGACTAAACATGTGCCTGCTTGGTACCTTTAAATGTATGTCCCCCCTGTCCACCACTAGGGGTCCTCTGCCATGTGCCTCCTTTCCCTTGAAAGGGGATTTAAATTTCGTAAGCTGTCAATCAAAATCTAAAAGCCCCGACCATAACAAGCTCCTTGTTCTCAACCATTTGCTTTAAAAAATAAATATAAAATCACAACACAATAATAATAAAACCAAAGGCTTCACAAACGCACTGAAATATGAATGTAATAAACGCAAAATATAAAATAATCTATAACACAGTGCCCATCTTGAATGAGAAGTTGCTTATTAAATCTAGCATGTGAGTGTTTGTAGAAGGGTGACAGAGTTTGCCTTTACCTTGAATAACCCATTTAACTCAGTGAACCAGAAAGAGAGCTGAAATCTGCAGACGGCTCCTCCGACTCGTCTCTTTATTCTTTGAATCACAGTGAAACCAACAACAAAACTTATCCCAAAAAAGTGACAACAAGGTCCAGCAAACACTCAGCCTGCGTGTGAAACTTTTACCAAGCTTAGCTTTGAGTGACTTGGGGTTTATTGACACAGTTTGGCGATCCTTACAGATCCGAGTATTATGAGATAAAAACCCGATCTACTCTTGGTTATATTTACTTCAACATCATCGGCTGTAGCCATAATTGGAAAAACCTGGGCTATGTTTGGTGTTTTAAGTCGTATAGGTGCGACAACAGCTCACATTCGATTTTTTTTTTAGGACAAATGGCCACTTTCTTTCGTAAAGTCGTGTCAATAGACGGGTTTAAAACCCCCGTCGCCCACCGCTAGCATCAGGATGCTAACTTAGCTAGCAGCAACCAACGTCTGGATAACCGTCGGCTTTCCTTCGTGAACAATTGGTGTTTCTCGATTCTACCGCACTCCATCGCTCGAGGACATGAAAACCTACATACCTGCCGTGAAACCAGTCTTTACAGATGTCGCACTCGATCATAAACCGGCTCACATCGTAGGGCTGCCGGCAGACACAGTACAGCGGGGCCGCCGCCATCTTCCTACTGTCCCCAAACAACGCAGGAATGAAGCGGGGCGGGGATTTAACCCACACTCCGGAAATACCCGATTGGGAACCGAGCGCACACGAGAGCCTCTATTTCTAGGCAATCCCACCGCTGACGTCAATTTCCAAATTGTTCATTTCCATCTGGTTGTGTGGGCAAACTTTTTTTTTTCTGTAACAAAGGAATGACATGTTACATGTTTTGAGGAGAAACTGGTAAGTTTGAAACGAAATGGAAAACCTTTGTGAGTGAATGTTCCTAAAAGTGTTATATAGCATGTTAGTCCATAAATGTATCACAAACGTATATCTTGATATATTTCAGTATTTATTTTTTTCTATAACAACTGATTTCAATTTGTTACATCTTCTGAGAATTTGAATAAAAACGGTTAATTTAATTTCATTATCTGTTAAAAACATAATTAAACTTAAATATGATCTCCGGAGACTGACACAATTTAAGTACCTGCATCCCTGTTTGCAGCATCAAGGTCAATCTTTTGAATAAATACGCTCATGCAGCATTTCTCTTTTTTGTTTTCTAGCAACTTTCATTTTCTTTTTTTTTCTGTTAACCAGTGTGGGAGTCACTCACTGCAAAGTCAGATTAAAACCAAAACACCAGTCTCAGCAGTGGTATGTCTCCATGGAGCGTGTCTGACATACCCTACGTGCTTATGTGGTGAATAGCAATGGGACCACCGACCCACAGCTTGATCTGTGAGCTGACAGCACCCATCCCCCAACACGCCCATCTGTGCAGCTCTGCATAGAAAAGCAGCATGGGTGCACGCAGAGACATACAAGCACCCAAATACAGAGATGACGCACGTGATTCTCCTCGTTCAGCTGCAGATCTCATCGCACTCTAATTTTTTTTAGAGAATAGCAAGGTGTAAACATCTCCTTTGTCTTCAGGGTGATAATAGCAGCCCACATCTCTAGTAGATCATTATCACATCAGGTTTTCCCACTTGTCATCCTTGAACAACTTTATGTCTGGTGTGCAGATCCACATGTTCTGTGAACACTCCTCCTGGAAGTCAAGTATCCCTTTTAAGTTCATGTTTCTGAGGATGGGTTAGTGTTACTGCTGATGAATGGCCTTGAACAACTTCTCCAGGATGAATACTGTGATCTGTTAGTGCGGAACAAGTGCGTTTAAACATCCTTAAAGCATTACACGTGTATTACTACCGAGTGAAAAACATCCACTCAAAACAACAATTGAAACCTCACTGACGCGTGAAAGTGAAACATAAACTGGTGAACAAAGCAGTTGATTTGTTGTTGTTTTTGCAATTAGTGTGTAAAATGCACGTGCGTATCAGTCAATCAATCTTTAGTTGTATTGCTCCAATCCACAACAAATTTCATCTCAAGAAGCTTCTGGCATATTTGTTATATTATTGACAAAGACCCAACAGTTATCCACATCATGAGCACAGCATTTAGCAACATTCAGCAAAGCTACAGTGGCAAGGAAAAAAAACTCTTTAAGAGGCTAAAGAGACAGAGAATAAAACAACATATAATTAGCCTTCCCTAAAACAAATACTTCAGATCAATACATGAGGTAATACCTTTATTATTTAACTATCTATTTGTTTAAACACTTCAGGTGTCGCCTCATTTGCGTGATTACACAAACAAAAAGTGTTTCAGCGCCATCTCCTGTCCGAACAGCGACGTTGCTCGCTGCGCGTTCCCGGTGAAAGGGAGCGCGCACGCTACGTACTCGTTTACGAGACGATTCACCCAAACAAGGAAGAGAACGCGCTCGCGCTCGCGTCATGGTGGAATCATCATCATGGTGTACGAACATTTTATTTTCAAAACAGCTATAACTTGTGGAGCATATCTTTCAAGAACACCATCCTCGACTTAACACCTGAATAGATGAGAGACGAGGTAAGAGGAATATTTAATAATAATAATAATAATAATTAACTGTGCTGCTTTGGGCCGTCAGTCAGAATCCAATCACTTCAGAAAACATCTGTTCATACTGTTTCATACTATTTAGTTTCGTTCATGCCGACTTTGCTGCTTTGTTTGTAATGCATTAAAAACTATGTGCATACCTTATTATTGTCATACTAAAAACCCTTTAACATGCATTATGGTGTTCATGTGAAATTAGTGCATCAGTATTTGACATCTTCATAGGGCCATTTGATTGCATGCATATTGATTAATATGCATCTTATTTTATCAGATGCCGTTGTTGTGGTTTAAATAATGACCGTGTTGTCTCAAAGTCGCCTCTTAACATGGTCTCCTTTTCATTCATAACACCGGTAATAACAGAAAAACAATGCTAGAAAGGTTTATGGATTTATGTGGTAAAAAACCTGTGGTGATCCACTGTTATTTTACTGACAATATCAATATTATGTTTGAAACAACAACACAAAATAACGTTATGAGAAGGCTGATGTAATAAGGGTGCAATACACATTCATAAACTTCAATAAAACAAAATAAATACTGAACTGTTTTGAATGGATCTCATTGAGTGTTTGCAGACACTTGAAAACAGTTTTAATGTTTAGTAAGAAATAAAATGAAGAAAGCCTCTCTGGATGACTTCACATCTGCAAAAAACAAAACAAAAACAAAGAATTTTGCCTTACTTGGCGAATTCTTTGTATTTCTGAAATTAAAAATATTGAAGTTGTTGATTGTCGATATGGGTCCTGACACAATAGTTTGTGTGTGCGTGTGCGTGTGCGTGTGTGTGCGTGTGTGTGTTGGAGGAGGTGGACAGCAACCCTGAACCGGAATGATGCGGCGTCTATCCCGAAAGAAAGCTTTGAGCTTGGTGAAGGAGCTGGACGCCTTCCCCAAAGTGTCAGAGAGCTACGTGGAGACCTCGGCCTCAGGAGGAACAGGTGGGTCAATATCTTTAAAAACAACAACAACAGGACAGTAGCAACGTTAATCTATTACAGCTACAGCAGTGTTCTGTCTCCTCCACAGTGTCCCTGATAGCTTTCAGTGCAATGGCACTCCTGGCTTTCTTTGAGTTCTTCGTCTATAGAGACACCTGGATGAAGTATGAATATGCAGTAGACAAAGATTTCTCCAGGTAAGCTCATTCATAGAGGTATCACTATCACGTTTATTATTGCTCAACGTATTCCTTATATGTACTGTATATATTCACAATAGATGGCAGTAAATGACCCTGTGTCTGATAGTATTCTCCCTATTATTCTGCTTCATCGACAGTAAATTGAAAATAAACATTGATGTCACAGTAGCCATGAAATGCCAGCGTGAGTGTTCCACCCTTTTCTGTTGTTCATGTAAATAAACATTTCAATAAACTGGAGAGACATTTTGAAATGTGATCCCATTCAGACTTTTCACCTGTGATTGCAGATGTTGGAGCAGATATTCTGGACCTGGCTGAGACCATGATCACATCCAATGGCCTCCAGTATGAGCCTGTGAGTAAAGCAGAAGTCTGGCGACATGATTTCAGGTTTCATCCTGTATGAGGTTTTTTTGTGCCCTCACACAACTGACTCTTGTCTCTTTGTTTGTTTGTTCAGGCCATATTTGATCTGACCCCCCAGCAAAGACTGTGGCAAAGGTAGGCAACTTTGCTTTTGATTCTTTGTTCTTTTAAAGATGATTCATGAACCCGTTTTCAAAGTGCTCAGTTTAGCAGCAGACGAAAAACTCGTGTGACTTCATTCCAGCTGGTTTTTTTGTCTTGTTTTTTTTAACACATACGACTAGCTCCGACTGTGTGCTCTGTCTGTGTTGTCCTCAGGACGCTGAATCACATTCAGGGTCGGCTGCGTGAGGAACACGCACTTCAGGAAGTCCTCTACAAATCTCTGCTCAAAGGGGGTCCGACGGCCCTGCCTCCACGGTCAGTGCCATATGTGCTAACGGACTGTGATTCAACTATTCTGTGATGTGTTCATTATCTTCACAAAAAGCAAAAAAAATACAGGAGTAAAATATTGAAACATTTTTTTTGCATTTATGTTTTCTGTTGACACAACACATAAATGTTTAATGTGTGTGTGTGTGTGTGTGTGTGTGTGCAGCGAGGGTGCATCGATAGAGCCGCTCAATGCCTGCAGGATACACGGTCACGTTTACGTCAACAAGGTGGCAGGAAACCTTCACATCACCGTGGGAAAGTAAGGTTTCCTCTGTCATAAAGGAGGCGTTTTCTGTGACTTTAACCATTTTATATTTTGATTCACAGACGTCTGATTGACATCAGTTCTCCTCTGTTTCAGGCCCATTCACCATCCTCAGGGTCATGCCCACATAGCAGCGTTTGTGAGCCACGATTGTACGTATCTGTTTTTACCCGTGTCTTAAGATAGGGGAAGGATAGTGATGTTGTTCAGCTACATTTTGCCAACGTATTGTACAGGGCATCTAAAACACTGAGTCTAGAAGCATCAATATTAGTATTAATGTTGCATTTGATACATTTAATAATTCACAAGTACTCTTCAGAGGCTTTCGAGGGCAGAGTAAACGTTCAGCGGTTCCACTCAGAGCGGCTTCAGTGATGCCTCACAGCCTTGATTGAACCCGAGCGTCCTCTCATCTTTGCTTTCCAGCGTACAACTTCTCCCACCGAATAGATCATTTATCTTTCGGGGAAGAGATACCCGGCATCATCAATCCTCTGGACGGCACCGAGAAAATCACCTTAAACAGTGAGTCACTGCTATTTTTTTTTAGAGTGAGGACGGAGAGGATAAAAAGAGAAGAAGAACGAATGCTGGGTTGTGACATTGATTGAATGTTAAGTCACTCGTTTCCTTCTCGAAATTAATTCAAAAACCTAAATGAAAGAGATTATTCACCCAGTATTCCTTCACCGTGTTTACCACAGATAACCAGATGTTCCAGTACTTCATCACAGTGGTTCCAACCAGACTGAATACATACAAGATATCAGCAGACACACACCAGTTTTCTGTGACTGAGCGGGTAATTTAATCATACACCACCGTGCTTTACAAAACAATCCAGTGCCATACCATTAAAGCCAAGGGGAACCTAGAAAGATGCCAACCATCATCCTGTTTTGTGTCCAAGGAGCGGGTGATTAACCACGCAGCGGGCAGTCACGGGGTTTCCGGCATCTTCGTGAAGTATGACACCAGCTCTCTGATGGTGACGGTTAGCGAGCAGCACATGCCTCTGTGGCAGTTCCTGGTGCGGCTTTGTGGCATCGTCGGGGGGATATTCTCCACTACAGGTAAGTCTGGTGCCAACTGCAAGACAATTGAGGTCATATTCATTTGTTTCAACTTTGGCGCCCCCCTGTGGACAAAGCACTACATTTTCTCTCGTTGCTGAACTTTCCTCGTACATACAAAAAAAAAAAGTTTCTACTGCTTCGTTTTAACTGTCAAATGCATCACCTGCTGCTGAAAATGTCAAAAACGCCGTTTCTTCAGGGTGCTGTACTCCTTCACATCTGACACCCAACACCCTGCAGTGAAAAGACATCCAAATTAAAATTAGCCAATCCTGTTGATTTTGGCATTGTAGGCTTAATAAAAAGGCATCAATATTCATTTCAGTCTGTTTCAAAACCAGTGGAAAAACTCAACACAAAACTTGACAATACATAAGACGATCATATAGGAAGAACTAAGGCAACTCAAATCAAAGTAAAACACCTAAATACACCCAATTATTTGAATCAGTGATGTAATCGAATTGCTGTGCTCCTCCTCTCTCCTTGAAGGCATGCTCCATGGGCTTGTTGGCTTCTGTTTCGATGTCATCTGCTGTCGCCTCAAACTTGGGGTCTATAGGCCCAGAGAGGTGAGTCATTACCGTCAGTGTAGATCTCACTGTGGAGGAGATCTCTTACCCGTCTTGTGTTCCTCCCAGGATGTGCAACTCCAAAACCAGATGAACAATGTAAACAACCACCAGACTCCTCTGCTGGCTGAAGATGTCCCCCAGGAATAGCTGTTCTGCAACCTGCCTTCTGCATGTTTTAATGGCGAGGAGGCGACCAAACAGGTGTCGCAGCTTTCTCATCCCACCACCAGAGGATATCCTGTGATCTCTACACCATTGTTCCGTGTATACACTACTGTAATTTTTTGATTCTCTACATCACCCTATGTCATGAAGATGTGATTTTCTACTGAAAAAGCGAAGCTGTCTATTAAAACATTGTGCATTAAGAGCCTTGCAACATCTGTGCCCGATGACTGCTGTCCTGGATTTCTCTCAAATAATTATTTCCTGTTTTAATTTTTGATTTAGTTCGTCACTTCAGAAGTTCTATAAGCTTTCTATCTCAGCAGCACATAACGCCCTACCATCTTTGGCGTTCGTATCATTATCCACGATTAAAGTTAAGATATCCATTCACCAAAGAAATACTGGTAGAGTTTTTGTACACGTTCAGGAGGTGAAGTTAAAATTAAACGTTCAGCAGCACACAGTTTATTTCAAACAAACATTTAGCAGACGACATGAGAAAGTATTGAAATAATAATTCTGTCCACGGTCGACGTCCACTTGTCGGTGAGAGATGCTCCAGCTCGGGGCGCTAACAGTACTTTGCATTTGGTTTGCAAATGTAATCAAACAGACACGGAGAAGCGTTTAAGTCCTCAACTGCTTTCAACGGCCATGTTGTGCTGGGAAAACAACCCACCAGTTAAACAAACAGGCTTTCTGAAAGACTTCTTTATCCCCCTTAAATGAAGATGACTGGAAACAGGATTAAACAACAGACTTGAGCTTTGCATAAACATTTATTTAGTTTCGTCCCTTTTCCTCCCATAAAGGCTCATAGCTGTTATGCATTTGTATTCTGTCAAGAGTCGAGCCTTGCAGCAAACAACGCTGTACACAGTTTTCTCGTTGGTTTAGTAAAAATCAGACGTGCCTTTCACACTTTAACACTTTTGGTAGATCTGTGGGAAGCTCTGTGGTGGAATCCTGTGCAGACACTCACCAAGCAAAAATTAACAGTCAAATACAACTTTTTGGTAGTTTAGAAGAATAATATGTAGTTCAGCTATTTACAGATCTTTCAAACAAGGGTAAGGATGTATTAGCAGTAGGGCCTTTCGTACCTCGTTTATAATCTTGCACTTCTGTGATTTAGGTCCAAACGATATTGGTCACACATCTTAAAAATAGGAGTACATCTCCCCATTAGTAAGGTATGGTGTTGCCCAAGGCTCCATACTTGGCCCCTTACTTTTTTACAATTCTTTTAAGCCGAATTAATTTGGTCTACCTAAACAATAAATACATGTTCCTTCCCAGCCATTTTAAACCAAGTATCCAGAGGCCTGCCTCAAGAAGGATTAGATATCTTCAGTTAATGGTTCTTTCATCTTCTCAACTACATTTCACACTTTCTTCAGTTCTTCCGATATTTTATTTTTAGGGAACTCCAAGGAACTTTCAAACCATTTGAAAGGGAAAATGTGATCAAAGTTTGTTATCCATTGATTAGAGATTTGCCATCCTGGTTTGGATCCAAAGCAGAGTTGCAACTTGAATGTCTCAACCAGATGGTGAGAGAAGTGTTCAACGTTTTCTGGCTGTTAAAAATGGATGGCCACCACTGTAGCTCGGTTGAAGTCAAGGCAAAAAAACTGTAACTGGGTGATCTCCATATTTTCTCTCAACTACAAGCTTGGTCCCCAATATATACAGTATCTAAAACCACTGACACAACACCTTTTTATCTGGACTCAGTCCATGGAGGTTTTGGTTTTGGAATTAGCTACACCATTGGACCTTTGAGAATCAATTTGTTCTGTTTTGCATGTTTGACTATTCCAACTTCATGTACTGTAACCATTTCCCTTCTATGGCAGCTATTTGACAGCCAGCCATCCAAAGAAAGAGAGGAGCACTTCTTTGAAATACCTTTTGGGCTTTTGGTTGAGTTTGTCTTCTTTGAAAACACGGACTTGGTTTGGGAAGTATTGGGAGACACTGTACAGTAAGTGACACAGGGCTATACAAATAAACTCAAACTCTGATGTACTCTTATTTATATATAATACACTGCCAAGGTCTACCACATGTATCAGACTAGCCTTTGACGCAAGTATAAAGATGTAAAAGTAGTAAACTTAGTTTCAGTACAAACTGCTGTACAAACAGGCAAAAAGTGGATGAGCATTCAAACACACCAGGTTTATGTTCAGAGACAGATTGATGTTATCATTTGTGATCGTTAATACAGTAACTGATGACCTTGACAGCAGGAAAAATCTGTGTTTTGGTAAATGTAGTGATGCAGTAGTCTGTGTGGTCAGATTATGTTTTCATACTGGTCTCAATGATCTGTGGATTGGCCATGAGATGTTTAAACAACCATTTTTGGGTGTAATCTTAAAAAGGCAGTAGATACACGTAACGTGAAACATACAGATACCCAAATCCCCAGCGTATCAAAGAAAGGAACTGGATACCCCCACAGTAAAAACAAACAAACAAACAAGAGACCCCAAATAATCTTTTAGAAATCGTCCTCCACCGAAGCACTGCCATATTTCAAGTATGAAAAAAAAAATCATCACAAGGCAAGGCAATGTACTGAGATTCAAGAGGATGGAAACGATGACATGGAGGTGAGAATGGAAGTCACACAAAAGGCTTATTGTTGCATATATAATTGGCCACTTTAAGAAGACGAAAACGGTAGGTACAAAATATATGACGACTCTTTCTGGGACGGAGTGTGGTGACTGAACTGTGCAGAAACCGATGACAGATTTCCAAACTAAACAAATAATTCATGGCTAGAAGATCTCTTTTTTCCCCCCTCTCTTCTGAGTGCTTCACTCAACCGCAGCCCCAGCCTTTAAGATGCGCCCTGCTTATCCACAGAAAACAAAGTTGGATTTTAAGAGTCTTCTGTCGATGGCCAGAGTCTCAGGTGTTACTCAAGGTGGTGGTGGGGGGCTGCCATCTGTTGTTTGAGGAAGACTCAATTGGTTAAGGTGCTGGATGCGCGGAAGTAGGAGAGGAACTTGAAACAGAGGCTCACCACAAAGTACCAGATGTTTCTTGCCATCTGAGAACGAGCGATAAACACCCTCCAGATGAAAACGACTAACACCGTGTTGAAGGTGTAACGAATGTTCCTCAGCCTGGGAAAGAGGGGAGGAGAGAGGAGACAGAACATCATGTTGGAGCCATTAAGAACAGACACGACGGAACAAAGATCAAATATGTACATTTCATCAAACCCAACAAAGCTTAGAAACTCATTTTTGCTTGTATTTTTTATCATGTAGTTCTATCGTGGATCCTAACCACATACTTTTTATTTTTAAGCATTCACTTTTGTACTAATAGTCACCTTCAGTGCTTTGTGTTGTCATTTATAAAATGTAATAACAGTATCAACTGATCATTGCCTTCACAGCTCCACAAGATGGCAGTACTGTTTTTTTTTTTTTAACACTTTGTTGTGTTGTCTTATGGACTTACTTCCTCAGATGCTGCCTGGCAGCAGGAATGTCGGACATGTCTTCATTCAGGACGTACTTCTTGGTGCCGATGCAGTAGTTGTCAATGTACTCGGGCCAGTTCAGCTGGCGTACATCGAAGTTAAAGCTCTGAAAAAAAAGAAAGACAATCAGAAAGGTGTTGGGGGTGGGGGGGGGGGTGGTGAAAACAAAGCTATAGTTAAATTTGTACATACACATTTGTAAACATGTCAATACCGCTCTCGCTCACTAGATGGAGCAACTGAGCTTTTTGTAATAGTAAAAGTAGTTGCAGCACAATATGAACTTTCGCGGAAGCAAGTTCAGGTTAGGTGTCTTGTTCTTGGACACATCAAACATGTGGCTGCAGGAGCTGGGAATTGAACCCCCAACCTTCTTGAGAGACGGACGACTCCACCAACTGAGCCACAGCAGCCCTGTGTGGCTTTATAGAAAATGTAAATAGTAGAATATTTGTCATGTATGTGGATAAAGTTACCTTCTTGTCCTCTGGGGTTAGCTGGCTCATCAGCATGCTCAAGTTGTCAGAGTTCCACTCCCAGTCCTGACTGCTGAAGTACTCCAGCAGACTGATGGCCTTGTGCAGGCGGTCAAAGATGCGCATCATCCTAGAGAGGGAGCGAGAGACAGATGGGGGGTGTCAGAGGTTTGTAAACAGCTTTCTTTAATAACGAGGTACGACAGGGAGCAGAGAGTCTCACTGCGGCTTTTGTCCGGAGAAACGCAGGAAGAGGTCGTAGATGAGAGCGGGGAACTTGTGGCTGACCAGGATCCAGTACTGGTAGATCAGGTAGTTGGAGGTGATGTTGGCGTTGGGTCTGCGGAAAGCCTGCTCCAGAGGGTTCCTCTTGAAGGATGACATCACGTGGTGTTCTGCAGACAGGGACATTTCAGGCATTAATTGAGTCTTAGTCTTGTATTCTTTGTTTGAATAAGGAAAAGACTAAATAAGTTAAATTCAGTGATTGAAATGAAAATGAAATATTTTCACATTTCATTTCATATTTTCAGTGAAAAAAAAGAGTCTGGAAGCAGAAAGTTGTTTTCACAAGTTTTCGAAGACAAACAAGGAAGTTTAGTATTTTTGTTTATGTGACGTGTGTTGAATGTGATGTTAAACTTTGAGAGTATATATTTGATCAAAGTGTGGCTCTCAAAATCAAGTTTTTTCAAGTGATTTTGAAAACCCCATGTCATCACCATCCACTGGCCAACAGTGAGCACAGATTGCAGTTTGTTGACATGGATCAGGACTTCCAGGAACCCTGGACGGCATTAATCATAACGCAATTTTGAGCTCTGGCTATCGGGGGAATATCAGGCGGGAAAAAAACCCCCAGCTCCAAAGAGACTTCCCCAGCCGTGCAGCGCAGTCCGGCCCAACCTCCTCCTTCTCCTCCAAAAGCAGCAGCCATACAGGGATACTGAGAGCAGCCATGTGACTATAGACATTACATCACACAGCACCGAACTAGGCTTGGCACTGGTTTGTTTCCATGGCAACAGATATATGACGGTTTGCTAGGGCCCTAAAATGACCAGATCCGAGGTGACAGCCGGCTGTGGCCTGGCCCCTTGCAGACTGGTTTGGAGAATTGCTGCTGACCTTGAGCTGCCCTTGAGGCTTCCGACGTGTCTTTTCAATTTCAAATTTTAATCCGCAGGTTTCAGATTAGCTTCATTCCTACTTTCTCATTCGGACCAGTGGAATTAGAGTACATTTTTCTGCTTTCATAACAGGGAGTTGTAGCGATGCGACCTAATCCAGCCACGAGCCATCTGGTAGCAATTTTCCTCGGTTAATAGAGCATGTTTGCTAATCTGAGAGGAAACGAGGGGAAAGAAGAGGGTCTCTCGCCATCCTGCCAGCCTGACACGCACAGACCCTCTAATCCTGCTGTGTGTGATGAGTGCTGGGACGGAAACAAAGACCGTTTTCTCTCTCTGTGTGTGTGGTGTCTTTGCTGCCGTCATGACCTCAAAATAAGAACAGCAATCACAAACTGCACAGAATCTGTGCACAGATTCATAGCTGCACATAAATTCAACCATGACTTTGCATAAACACAGAGACATAATGTTTCATTCCACATTTAGTTTGGTTTAAATGTCGTTCACCACGTCTACATCTTTAAAACAGCATACCTCATGGATTTAAACACATGCTTTACGTATTTAAACATGTTGTCTTCATGAATTAGAGTGCCTTAAATATAACTTTTCAATGCCTTCTCAATTCAGTCCGGTTTTTATAATTATTATTATTATTTTTATTTATTTATTTATTTCGGGCTTTTTTCAGCCTTTTATTGAGAGAGAGAGAGAGAGAGAGAGAGGCAGTGGATAGTGTAGGAAATCAGGGAGAGAGGGGAATGACATGCGGGAAAGGGCCTCAGGCTGGAGTCGAAACCCGGGCCGCCCGCGTGAGGACTATAGCCTCCATACATGGTGACGCGAGCGCTAAGATTCATCCTCTTGACACCATAAATGTCTACCAAGAATCAAAACAGTCCATCCTACAGTGATTGAAAACTATCATCAAAATAATTTTCCCTTTTCGTCCTGAAACCTAAAAAAGAAACTATATATGTTGGTAATGTCTCCAGCAGGTGGCAGACACTATCCATTGGATTGTCATCACAGACGTTATGTCACAACACTGGAGTTTTGATTTGTGATGCTGCTGAACATGAACCGCAACATAATGGGAAAACAGCCAAGTGGATGTCAACACCTACCTGCCGCGACAGGTTTATGTTTACGTGAGAGCAAGAGAGGACAAACTGTGTACGTACCGATCTCTCCCCAGTGGAACGGGTTGGTGCCGCCCGTCGTGCAGTTGTACACCAGCGCTGTTTTAGGCCTGCAAGGTTTGAGACACAAGAGTCACTAAATGCCAGAAAAATAAATCACATTAGTCTGTACTGGGAGAGCTATGAAACTATGCTGCTGATCAAAATGTGAAACCATAAAGTCCTGAAAAAGATGAGACGTTGTGTAAAAGTTAACTTGTCACAGAACGTAATCACTTGAAACACATTGAAACTCTTTACTCAATTGAAATAAAGCACAAAGACAGCAGGGTCGTGTTTACCACTCTGTTGCATCACTTTTCTTTTAACAACACTTTGAGCGTTTTGGAAGCAGACGAGACCGGTCTCTGGCATTTTTTAAAAGTGGATAGTTTCACCATTCTTGCTTAATGTAGGACTTCAGCTAGCTCAGGGTCTCTTTTGTGTTAGTAACACTTCATTATGTTCCAGACATTTTACACGAAGGCCACTTTATCAGCTGGACTTTATTTTGGAGCCATGCTGTTGTCATACCTCCAGGATGTGGTTTGGCAATGTTTTGCTGAAATAAGAAAGAACTTCGCCGAAAAAAGAAGTCGTCTAAAACCTGTTTGAAAAGTTCAACTTCAACAGAGCCTTCAGAAATGTGCAGATAACCCACCGCCATACCATCACAGCTGCTGGCTCTTGAACTTTGCACTGATAACATGCGGGACGATCCTTCTTCTCCTAATCCCAGAGAACGGGGCGGCCATGGCTTCTAAAAGAGGAAGTCTAATTTGGACTCGTCAGACCTCTGGACAGTTTCCCACTTTGCCTGAGTCCATTTAAAATGAGTGTAGACTCGGAGGAGGAAGAGACTTGTTGGGATATTTTAATGATATTATGAATGTAGATGATGAAACCCTCAGATTCTTTGCAATCTGATGTAAAAAAAACATCCTTTTGGAAGTGGTCCACTTACTGCACAGCCTGCACCGTCTTCCACAGAGATGTGAACCCTTCCCCCTCTTTACCTCAGAAAGACTCAGCCTCTCTGAGAGGCTCTTATGAAACCAAAATCATGTAACTAAACTTACTAACTTTGAGATGTTCCAACAGGGTTTTTTTGGGTTTTTTTTAAGTTTTGGCTTTTTATGCCTTTACTGTAGACAGGACAGTGGATAGAGTCAGAAATCAAGGAGAGAGAGAATATGAGGAAGGACACGCAGGAAAGGAGTCACAGGTCAAATTCGTCCACTTGGAAGCCTCTGTACGTGGGGCGCATACTCTAACCACTGGGCAACCAGCACCCAAAGCAGGTGGTTTTTTTTAAGGATTTAATAAATGTTCCCACCTTTTGTTTCCTTTGCACTAACTTTTTAAAACAAGTTGCAGACATCTAAATCAAACAGTTTCATTCAGTCATTTCACATGTTGTCTTTGTGCTTTTTTTTTCAAATCAAACAAGGGGTTTAGATGTTTCAGAATCATCACTTCCTGTTTTCATTTTACACAACGTCCCAACGTCTTGGACTTGAGGATGTGAAAAACCTGTTGAAAACAAAGCACTGAGTGTAACTCTTTCTACGACACCACATGCAGACCTTTGAAGAGTGCTGACAAAAAAAACCAACATAACATCGAGGCTGAGAAACGGAGAGATTCCCCTCCTAAATACTTAACTTATATTTTGCTTTCTGTCTCTTTTCCTTCTGAAAATAAGTACAGGTTGTCAGGCACATGGACACAAGGTATAATCACATAGCACATGGCAATGTTGACTCATCATTTCACATGTCAGAGAAGAGCTCTGCCCAGACTCTTTCTTGGTTTCAATGCCTCAAATATCTTCGATGTTAAAAGTCAACTCGTCAATTTCCTCTCCGACAATTAATTCCTTTATTTATTCTGTCCTTCGGGGAGTTTTAATCATCTTTTAACATCGTTGTTTTATTGCTGCTCACGGCAGAAATCCATAAACAGCCCACGACTCCAACAAATATCAGGATTTTCTTTTCGTCTCTAATAATGATAATATAACGTAATAATAATCTCCAGCTCATTGTCATAAGCTTGCTTTTAAACTTTTCACAAAAACACTTTCTCAGATTTTCTAGAATAACTTTACAGAGTTTCCTACACAGCACAAACAGACTCGACCTGGAAAAGTCACCTTAATATACTTACGGACCATATTCGCATTTTTGCTCTTTTTTAAAAAATCTGTATATGATCGATAAACTTGTCGACTAACTGCACTGGCTTTTTCACAGCTCACCTGTAGCGACTGTATGCTTTACAGGGAGAGAGAGAGCGAGAGAGTGTGTGTGATGTCTAAAATTAAATATGAACATCCTAATAATGTTGATGCAATCGTTCTGAGGAGACTCACCTGTTGTGAAAACACAATCGTGTGTGAAACTTTTGAATTTTTTGTGACACTTCAAAAAATCAACTCCTTTTGTTTTTGCTCTTATTTTGATAGGATAGTGGATAGAGTCAGAAATGAGGGGAGAGAGAGAGAGAGTGAGGAATGACACGCGAGAAAGGAGCCACGGGTCGGACTTGAACCCGGGCCGTCCGTTTGGACCACTTTAGGGGACCTGAAGGTACCTAACCACTAAGCCAGCAGCACTCCTCTGTAATGTAAGTCTGATGAAGACTGTCAAAGGAGCAGAGTGAATGTGGATATGAGAACTGGCAGAAAAACAAGAAGAGCCAATTTAAGTCGTTTGTGATGAAACACTAAAATAAGTAAGATAATTCATAAATAATCTTACTTGAATGAAAGACTTCAGCAGGCTACGTTTTTCAAATGAGAAGGATCTCTTCCTCATTTAAAGCTCACTCTTACTCCCTCCACTGGAGCTCATTTTATTTATACACGTGAACTCATCCTTAAAGAACAGGAAACCTCATCAGGAATCTCTTCCTCCAGCACTAACCTGTGCACAGCGGTGTACCAGCCAGCAGCCAGGGTGAGGTTTATGACCACGTCGACGGGGATCAGGTCAGCCACTGCGTCATTGTTTGCTCTCATTGTGCGTAAGATCCCTTTCCCAGCCTGATCACAGAGCGAGAAAGGCACAGACTTGTTGTATTTCTGAGTTGAAAAGCTTTCGTTTTCAAGAGAAACATTTTGACACTTACAGCGATAAAGACTCCACTCGGCCCGTTGAAGTTGTCGATCCAGCCCTGAGGTGTGAAAACAGAGAACACGAGTCACTTTATAGACATTAAGTTATAGATCCAAACACGTGTGAGGGGTTATGTGCACTGACTCAGCCGCTCGGGGTTGTGTTTTTTTTTTTTAATGTGATAAGGGGGGAAAGAAGAGACCGGGCAGTGATTGTCGATTTCAATTAGAGTCCATTAAAAATGGATGAAAGCACTGGTTATGGACTGCTGCAGCTTCCTCTGGGCGGGACGGGGGAGTCATTATGTGGTCTTGTCCCGAGTCTAATAACAAAAATATGCTCTGCTGCTGATAAATTGCATGAAGGGACAGGCCTCAGGTGTTTTTTTAGCAGCACAATATGTCTGTGGCTTCATGCCAGAGGACAATGGCACCGAGATCGACCATTACATTGATATTTGGGCATCACATATATATTGACTAAACTACTGCAGAGAGGGAGTTCAAATCTGGCAGATCTGGATGCATATTGCGGTTGTAAACACATCTACATAAACATATAAATAAGCAGTCCCAGCCCCCCCCCTCCCCCTCCCCCTCCCCCCACGCCTCACAGCTCCTACTGGCACGAGCTGCCAGAGTGATTGCGTGGCCAAGCGTGAGCGAGGCCGTTTGAAGAGTCGCTGCCAGGCCGAGCTCACAACTGAAGGGCTGAGCGCGGAGCCAGGAGTCACGGCGTGCGTAAACAAAGGCCGACACTTCCTGATGCAACACATACAAGTGTTTCCAGTATGCGTCTGGTATGTAGCGGTATTTGCGAACATGTAAAGGAGATCTCTGATCTTGACGATGACGATATTAAAGCTCCTGTGTTTTTTTTTGTTTTTTGTTTAAATGTGCTCATCAGATATTTAAAATAAGGCAGGATGAGTTTTTTTGTTATTCGTCAAACGCCCACAGGGGGCGCCAAAATCTTGAGCTTTAATAGCAGAATCAAGAAACATTCAAAAGAGACAAGAAGAGTAAATGAGCCTTGAACTCATGCGAACTGAGTGATTTTAAAGAAACCTAAATATTACACAGGCGGCTTGACTGAGTGAAATCTCCGAGCAGCCCTCCACATGAACTTGTCTGCACTCTTCACCCTCTGACCGGACATTCACAGAGTCGATGTTAATCTGCTCTCAGAGTCCAATTTCTCTCCTCTCCTCCACCCTCAACTTTCCTGTCCCAGCTGCTGTTAGACGACTCGGTTCAGTCCTGCAAGATATCATCCACTTTGCTGTAATCCTCGCGCCAATTACGATTTAATCCACATGAAGCCAGCTCGGACCTGTGCGGGGTCACGTCAATCGTTATCTTAATTCCACTGGTTACTGCCACAAGTGCCGCTCACATGATGAGATACTCCCCCCCCCAAAGGTTTGTTATAAAAAACAGAAGAAGCAGACGTGTATTTTTAGTGAAATGCATAAAAAAGCATCCAAGGGGACTCACAGGAAACGGCTCCTGCCAGCTGGCTCCCACTATGGAGGGTCTGATGATGGCGATGTTGAGTTTGTCCTGCTCCTGCTGCACCACGCACTCAGCCAGCGCTTTGGTGTAGGTGTACGTGTTGGGTCGGTCGCCAATGAGCCGTGGAGTGATGTCACGCACCATGCCGTCGTCCATCCACCTGAAGAGGCAAATGAAGGGCTCAGACAGAGAGAGGCAGCGTCCACGCTGCGGGACTGAAGTCGCTCATCAACAAGTTTCACATTTCATGTCTTAATGACGTTGGATAAAGCTTTACAGGCCCCTTCATTTAATGAGACTGACTGCCTTAAGTGATCGTCTCAATTACTCCAAAGTAGGCGATGCATCGTTTGAAAATGTGAAATAATTTTGATCAGCGGCAGAGCAAGACATGAAAATCAGGAAACATGCTCCTGCTTGTCAATTTTCATGCGATATGGATCTTATTAAATCTTAAATAACCTCTTCAACATCTCCTACAATCACTAAGTCCAATCTTAGATTGATTGATTGAGTTTATGTTTTGTTTATTGATTGTTTTTGTCAAAGTGTCTGTTGGTATTTAGAACAGCGCAACATAAAACACATGTATTTTTACTATTACTAATATTAAATGTCCTCTGGGCTCGGAGGAAGCAGCCCTTCCTCCACTCCCTCACTCACTCGAGAGACTCGATGAGTTTCTTGGGCTCGACGGGTGGCGGGTAGATGACCTCGTCGATGTTCTTGCGGTTGCAGTTTGCATAGGCGGTGGAGATGTGAACGAAGGCCTCGAGGTGGTGCATCTGCAGGGCCAGGCCGAGGAGCTGCTGCGTGGCGATCACGTTCAGCTGCAGGGCGTGTCTGCCGAGAGGAGAGAGAGAGAGAGAGAGAGAGAGAGGGAGAGCGAGTGTCTGTGTGAGTTTTCACGGGAGAACAAGTCTTAGTGTGTGTGTGTTTCAGATTAACTGTGCGTGCAGGGAAAAGGGCTTTGAGGCTGCTAATATCTCTGTTTGAGGATTTGCATGCAACAACGATGGTGTTTGCCGACTCCTGTGTGCTCCTCTCAAACGTGGAATTTGCAGACAAGCAGGAATCCAAAGAACTTGGAAAATCAGCAGGAGCAGACATGACACTAACAGAGGAGGGATGAAGAAGCAGGAGAAAAAGAAAGAGCAAGCATCTGCTCTCCTCTTCTCTCCGATGTGATGGCCTCATCATTACTTTCAGCTCCTTTGACCGCTCATCCAGCCATGAGCACTTTCTGTGGCCGCATAATTAACCATATGTTCTTCAAACGGTAAAGCTGTCTGAGGAAACGGTGCCGTGTTTGCATGAACAGCGCAGGTCCAGCGGTCACGTCAGTAAATAAAGAGTGTGTCAGGACGCGTGATGACGGGAAGAAGCAGCCAATCTGCGTCACAGCATCTCTGTTTTAAAGCCGGACAATCCTGTTTTTTTGCACAGGGAGGCTCCTTTTTTACATCCACTGTCCATCTTAAAATCGAATCACACTCTTAATGATGCCAACTTTTTAAAAATCCAATCCATTAGAGAAAGTGCCGCATCAGAGCAGCCAGGTCCCACTCATCACAAAAAATGAAAACAACATGAAGACTTAGGCTAAAAAAATGACAGATTAATTCTTCACAAATCAAATTAGCTGCTGACTTTGTGTCGTCTATGAATCAAATTAATTGTAGTTCATTGAATGTATTGGAAGCTTTGTAGGTGTAACCACTTTAGTTTTAACGACACAATCTGGGGAGCTGGATAGTTTAGTGGTAGTGTTGCGTGTCCCATGCACAGAGGCGACAGTTGTCATCACAGCAGCCGCCGGTTTGAATCCAACCTCGGCTCTATGCTACATGTCATTCCCCGCTCTCTCTCTCTCTCTCTCTCTCTCTCTCTCTCTCTCTCTCTCTCTCTCTCTCTCCAAACATTTCCCGTCTCTCTTCAGCTGTCCTGTCCAATAAAAGGCACAAACAGGCCCCAAAAAAACATTTCAAAACAGATTCCTTTAAATACAACCAGTAATTAAGAAATGATTGGAAAAACACAATTTCTCGTCTGACATACGACAACACATCCCTGTTTCTCTCCTTCTGTGTGTAAACTTTCCCTTCAGCAGTGGATCTGTGTCGGCTCAGGAGCACAGAGCAGCAGCTTACAGAGCGCGCTCAGCCCGAGGCCGCAGAGAGAGAGAGAGAGACTCTGAGGGTCAGTGTGAACAGACTCCGTGAGATAAGAAAGCTGCTCCAGCTCCGTGTGGGTGGCGTGTGTGTGTGTGTGTGGCCATCTTCCCACAACCTTCTGGGACCATATGCATGGATTTAACCGGCAGAACATTCAGGAAAAGATGGATGCATTGCTGTATCCACTTCCTGTTTCTGCTCGAGTGATTTGGATGTAAAGCTGACGTCTCTATAAAACATGAAAAGGATTCACCAAGTAAAAAGAAGATAGTGAGGCTGTCTCTTCATTTGAACAATCTTTGTCTTGCCGTTGTGTCTGCAGCAGACGTGTATTCAAGTCAAGAAAAAACGTGCAGACAGCTGAAATGAAAATAAAGCCGTCTGATTGGACCAACCAGTCCTGTTCAATCCCCATCAGAGCACATGGTTATTATTACAGACAGAAGCAAAGGTCTACCAGAAGAATTTTTATGTTTCCTCTTTTCAGCAGGAATTATCCTCCGAGCGTGCATGAAGACATGCAGAGGATGAAGAGCAGCTGAGGTGTCAGCTTTAAAAGCTCTGCTGAGTCTGAAACCTTTACCAGAGACGAGTCTTCTGATTTATGTCTCCGCTCTGCTTACGAGGCTGCTGCGCAAGAGAGACTTGGGGGGGGGGGGGGGGGGGGGGTAGAAAGTGAACATGAGAGCAAAGAATGGACGAGTGCAGGCGAAGGCCGCTCGGAAACAGAAGATGAAGAGAGAGAGAGAGAGAGAGAGAGAGAGAGAGAGAGAGAGAGAGAGAGAGAGAGAGAGAGAGAGAGAGAGAGAGAGCCAGTCAGCAGGAACGCAGAGAGAGAGAGACGTGGAGGCAGTGCAGATCAATATGAGGCCGCATGAAGCATCTTTATCCTGACTGAGCTGTCACTCAGACCTAACAGGTGTCCCCCCGCCTTCAAGCGCACTCCTCCAGAAAACTTGAGGAGCCGTCCAACAGCACATTAAACATGAGTAATCTGCCTACGCACATGCACGCATTGAAACAGTGCAGAGACACCTGACATGAGAACAAGACGCGCTTTGTTTTCCTCGCTGTCGCTGAGCACATATTCAAGTCCTGAAACAAATCAATTGAATCAAAACAACTTGAGACTCGAATTCAAATTAAATTCAAATTATTTTATTATTCACATTTGGGGAAATTGTTTCAAAGCGTGAATCCTCAGGAAGACGTTAAGGTGTGGATACAGAATCCATTTAGATGAAGGCAGCAGGTGACTCTGTGTCTGCCGGGAAGGTGAGACTCTGTAGTCATTGACATCAGAGAACTAGGAGACTAAACTGCACACAGAGCAGATTAAAGTCAACCATGAATAAATGCGATGAGTGCTTTCAATGCTTCAAATGTTCTGGGCTAATGTTCGCCACAATCTGCAAACCAACTTGACGTTGCTCCTCTGCAGACGCTGCCACCCAGCCGTGTTATGATCACTTCTATCATTTATCAAATATAAACCTCAGTAAAGTAACAGGACTGATTGGTAGAGGCAGAGCAGCAGCACATCATTCACAGAAGAAATAATAATAGCTAGGTCACCATTATATATATATACATATATATATATATATATATATATACACACACACATATATATATACACACATAATGCACTGTCCGTGCACCAGCACCCAATAAGAGCAGAGCAGCCTGAAGCGGCCGCAGATCACTGATGACACAACATCCAACATCCGCCCTCTCATGGAGTCATCCGTGTGTTCCAGCCTTATCCACAGAGACTGCAGTGAGGAACATATTGCAATTAATTTCTGCAGACGACGTGCTCGAAAAAGCACCCACAGGATGATGTCACCGTTACAACTCTGAACGTCTGAATCCCATCCAGATGTGTCTGCTGGGTCGTCACAGGTCTGGACTCTGCCGAGAGGTTTAAACTACCTCACGACCTCAGGAAGTTATCTGTGGTCAGTGTGGCGTCCTGTCACAAGACGGAACCGTGACGTGCTGTACCGTGAGTGACTTGTGATTTTACAAACCGTTGGTGTTTCCACATCCTTAAAACCTTTTCATGAACTCTTCTGCTCACTCTTCGTCTCAGATCAGCTCCTCTGATGCTTCACATCAGGAAGACCTCAACCATAGTCTGTATAAAACATGGACGCAGTCTCACTGATGTCACACATTCATTTCTGAAGTGGAGTTTTGAAGCCAAACATTGACAGCAGAGCAGCCAAAGAGGTGGAGCCTATATATAATCGAATGACACAAACAGCCCACTGTAGTGTTTAAAAATGATGATTCCTCTGTGAAAATGGGAATTTTAATTATGACCCAAAGACTTTTGTAGCTAGCCTCAAGTGGACACTGAAGGAACTGCAGTTTTTTTGCACTTGCACATTTGGCTCTGTGTTACAGCACTGGATGTTTCTGCTTGGTCTTCACAAGTCAAAACATTTACATAAACAAAATGTTTCAGGGAAACACAGAGCAGTAACCCCGGGTTTGAAAATAAAGTGGTTTTCAAATCGTTTGAACATGTCACACGGTGTTTAAGTATCTTTTACATTTATGTAAATCAAACGCATGGTAAAGAGTAGGTTATATACGTGATGTCTTACTTGAGCGGCTCGTCGAAGCGGATGGTGGCAGCGCAGTGGAAGACGACGTTGATGCAGGCGGTGAGTCGCTCCACGTCCTCTGGGCTGATGGCGAGGCCGGGCTGCGTCAGCTCGCTGCTGATGGGGATGATCTTCTGGTGAAAGTCGGGGTTGTCCTCTCGCACCCGGTCGAAAAGCTGCAGAAAATCAAACACACATGAAGATCTGTTTTCACGCCAATACTCAAGGTTTAAAAGACAATAAATAGAGCGAAGGCCACTCATAGTTATTCACTAATTAGACAAGAGCTGGAGGCAATCTGACTCAAGCTAAACCTTAAAAAAAGCTCCATAAGTGATGCAAATGAGCTCACGTCAGCTGTGACAGCCATTGTGACGCTTTGCATAAAAGACCTCAGGCAGAAATACGTCTCCTGGCCTCGACGCGTGGATGTCACAAAAACAGGTGAATCATCATCGAGGAAAAGAGTCAAATCTGTTTCACCTCCACAGTCAAGCTTTCACTGAAGTGCTGCTCAGCTCAACCAACTTTCCAGAATATATATTTACATTCCAATCCCCACCGGTATGCAAACATGACGCTTCGCTGGAATAAAAAAAGTATGCAGGGCTAATGTCCCACTAAGGTGTCATCACACTATTCACGAGGATCTCTGATGTTAAAAAAAAAAAAAAAATGTTGCTCCTTGTTTTGATTTGAGGAAACAAGCATCAGAATCAGAATCAAGAAATGTGGTATTGTTTTAAAACATCTATTTAATTTAACATTATTAATGGAACTAAAGAACACATCAGTGGAAAATTATTTTTGCTCTCAACATGTTCAAAAACTGTTTTGTGTTCTGACTTTAAATCTTACTGTGTGGCAGCAAAATAAAGACCGAACAATAAAAGTTCAGTGACAGACACAGTGCGTCCCCGTAACCATGGTGACTCACAGTCGCCAGCCTGCGTCAGTGAGGGAGGAGAGGAGAGAGCACAACAGGAATAACAGCTCGTCAAAATGTCTTCATACTTTCACCCTCACATCACATCGGGCACTCTCACGTCGCAGCAAGTGATCATGAGGCCTCACTGCAGTCCTGTACGGAACAGCAGGTTGAGAGACCAACTCAAATCCTCCACGTTAAACAAAAAGTCAGGTGGGTCAACATTTTCAAGTCGACAAATCTGGATAAATCCTGAGAAAACATCCCTTACTATTTGTTACAGAGCCTTACAGCCAAGACGGTGAGTCATCTAACCACTTGTTAGTCTTCTCTGAAACTATTTTCATTCATTAAAAAAAACAATATTTACACTGCAGGAGATGTGACAGCTGGGCTGGGCTGCACCTGGGCAGTGAACCACTGAGGTTTCTTTGTCAAGGCCATTCAGACGCGTTCCCTGAAAGACTTTCAACACTCCTCTTTGTACAGACGAGTTCTGTACATACTCAAACATACGTCAACCGAGAACGACTGAACTTTTCACCCTCTGCGCTGTGTCACGAGCCAAGTCAATCTAAAGCAGTTTGTCTGAGACTACAGGAAGCTAGAAGGTTCAAAAGAACTCTTTTTTTTTTTACCACTTTAGGCCAGTTTGTCTGACGAGCCACCCTAAAGTCAAATATTTTATCTTTATAATCCTCTTTAAATATGAGAGTCCATCAGAGGGGTCAAATGTGCTGCTCCAGAGCTGTGTGACAGATGATTACAAGTCTGTTGCACTACATTTGCTGCACAACCAACTGTGTGACACACCACACAAAGCCCTTCATTGGTGATATTATTCCACCTGTTTGCACTGCTGTTTGCTAACCGAGAGCTGCAGATGACATTCCAACATGGAGAGAGGGGGGGGGGAAAGTGAGCTATAACCACCCCCTTTTTGCTGCCCCACTTTCTGCTGCACCCTGCAGCGCGCTGAGCACAGTCCCCCCCCGCAGCTCTGTTCCACTGGTTTGAACTGGGAGACACTAACCAAAGGAAGCAGAGAGAGTCAGTCGGATGTCGGGGTTGCGTCATGCTTTTTTTCCCTGTGTGCAGCAGCTGCAATCGGGGAGTTGCAGAGAGAAGCGTTGCTTTTTTGCTGCCAACATGGCTGACGTGGTTTCGCTCAGAGGTGGCAGAGAGATCGCAAAAAAAAAAAAAAAAGGTTACAAAAAAATAAGGAGGGGAAGTGTGTTCTCTCACCTCTCCGTGTTATGAAATTGCCGCTCTGTGAGGACGGATCAGAAGAGGAGAGATGATGAATTCGACAGCTTCAAGCAGCTGTTTATATTGATGTTCTGTATCCCCATATGACGTCTCACTTGCTTCCCCAAATCAGCCCTCTCTGCCCACATTAGTCACCAGCCATGATGCACAGTATGTAAGGCTGTAACCCACAACAACTCCCAACTGGGGGGGAGGGATGCATGCTGTATTTTCTGCATCACAGTGTAGCACTGCGATTATGATGTAATACCTAAATATTAGTGGTTTCCCTCCCTGTTCTTTAAGCCAACAGCTGGCAGGAGCAGAGCTAAAAAGGGCGGCAGGAGGAGAAGAGCAGCTTTTATGCAAAAAAAATCCGTCCAAATATGCCAAATGGATCCGTGTTTAACTGCACAAAATGTTCATTTTTTTCACTGTGTGATTCACAGAGGTGTTGATGTGATGTTCTGACCACAGTTCAACTTCCTCTTGAAGGTGCGTAGCTTGGCAGCAAAAAAAAAAAAACAAGCCGGTTTGTTTTTTTTGGCAGCAGTCCCTTATCCACAAAAGCTCGACTCTCTTTCTTGTCATTCAAACTGGAACTTTCACAGAGCAGATAAGAGCGACGCTTCGTTGCATCGGCCTCGTCGTGCAGGATAAAAAACAGCAGCAAGTATTTACATATGGGAAGTAGTATTTACAAAATACGGTGCAGATAACAAGGAGCAAAACCATCTTGGTCGAGGGTTCAAGGAGAGTCATGGAAATGAAATTCAGTCTTATAACAGACAGGATGTTTTTTTTTTTAAATCTTAGATCTCCTTTTATCTTCTCACTGCCCTGATACCAGCTGCCCCCCGTCACATCCTGTTATCGGTGAGGGACACATCAGGTAAAATAGTTCAGAGAGGCAAAAACAATCTCAAGGCAAAAAAAATGACCTGTGACGATATTCAGCGATGTCTGCCGTTTGATCCACATACCAAGTCTTGGTCTTAAAGACAGGAAAAACACAGTTAGAGTCGTCCTAATAGATCTTTGTAAGAATCAAATACATCTGTTTTGATACCACAGCAACAAAAACACTAAGTCCTCAGTAATCAGCATTGACTTATTACATTTTTTTAATTGTCTAAATAATGCAGAAAAAACTCTGATAAACTGTCTAAGTTTTTCAAATACGTTTGTTATCTATGAAGTTCAATTTAGACTCTTCTCCTCGCAACAGCTTGTAGTTAAAAATATGACTGAAGATCAAGAGTTTTTAATAAAGCTTTGGTTCTTTTTTAAACTTTTGCTCGATGAAACAATGGAAATTGTGGGTTTGTAAGCACCAGTCTTAAATCCCTGTGGTGGACTTTCTGTTATGACTTGATTAAATGTGTAACTTTAAATCACTGTTCCTGATGTCAGACCTGATCAGCTTCGTCTAGAAACCAAGGACAGCTTGGAGAGTCTCAACAGTTGTTCCTGATATCTGCAGGGATGTTTGGGAGAACTTGTTGTTCACTCCAAGCTCCTAGACGTGATAGATTATATTCAAGGTGGGTCAATTTGACCCGACCCTGATGCTCGTCACTTTGAGGCTGCTGCCAGTGTCAGCATGTAGCTCGGTTGGTGGAGTCAGTCGTAACTGAACCGGAGGTCCTACCTACTGCTCTGTCAGCGGTGTGTAAATGTGTGTGAATGGGATTAGTTACTTCTGATGGTTACTTTACACAGCAGCCTCTACCACCAGTGTGTGAAGGTGTAGGTGTCAAAGCACTTTGAGTAGTCAGAGGACTGGAAAAGCGATACACAAGCTCAACTCCATACCACAAAAATGCAGAACTCAAGGCTTCAAAATAGTTAACAAGAAGGATTTTTTTGGCTTTCAATTCGTCCCGCGTGCCCGTTACAAGCAGTTTATAGAATCTACCAGGTATACTCAAACAAACACTATATTTGCAAAGCTACACTGAGCCAAAAACAAACTATCGAAGGCTCCAGAGGACAACCGGGGCATCAGGGTCAGCGGGTTGAGCGAGTGCATCGAGTGTGGGCTTCAGAGCGCTCTTTGTTATGGGCAGAGGCCGAGCATGGCATTGTGGGATTGTATGGTCGCATTGTTAAAAAAGGTACTTTTCTTGTGCCAGCCTTCCACCGCTCACATTTACCATCGCACCCTTCTCCGACCCACAGGCCTCTGTGAGAAAACTGCTTTGTAACAGGAAGACAATAGTCCACCAGTTTGCATTTCCTCAAACGCTCTTGAGGGTAAAAAAGAAAAACCTCACCACTGTTTGTCCCGCAGGGTCGCCACAAGTGTTTATGTAGTGCATCTTGTGCTCGTTCAAACAAACCATGGCCTTAAACAAGCAATGATCAAGGTCAGGGTAAGTCACTCTGTGTGTTATTTGTTCATAAACTCGTAGCTGGTGAATGACGCCACCATTTGTCCTTCTTCTATGTTGGACATTTTTTAAGAACCGAGGCCAATAAATCATCCATCAAGAGTGCTTGAAGCAGCCGCTCTCTGGACCTTCACAGAAACCCAACACTAATGGCACTTTCCTTTCAGCCCAGGCAACCCGAGATGCCATTCAAACAGCCTCTCTTCTCAATAACTGCCCTTTAACTGGGCTCCAATCCTTTCACCGCCCCTCTTCAAGTGGACCTTTTTCCCCTCGCGAGAAAAAGGATGACGGCGAGGGAAAGTGAAAGAGAAAAAAAAAAAACTTAGAGGAGGCTCGAAAGTGGTGAGGAGAGCGAAAAAAGGGAAAATGCATTCTGAGCATTGTTCAAAAAGTTTATGATGGTAAAAGGTCAACTCTGCAAAGTCTTGAGAGGAAAAGTGGCGGGTGTGTGTGTGTGTGTATGTGTGTGTGTGTGTGTGTGTGTGTGTGTGTGTGGGGGGGGGGGGGGTGAAGCAATTGGAAGCAGTGTGAAGTCGAGCTAATGATGACCAAGCTTTTTACACTGTCAGAGACGGAGTGGAGGTCACAGCTGCGGGTTCTGAAGCCGATCACTGAGGCGATGGCAGAAAACTTGTACAGGAAACATGGAGGCAAAAGTTCGATTGTATCAGCTTCTCCAGCTGTCAGATCATTTTTGATACTGTGTTGTTTTCAAGCTATGCACATTTTATAACTTCTCTGTGCTGTGCAGAACGAATGCAGAATATGAATTTCTTCTGAACTCTTCATACTAAACACATCTGCGTTTGTCACTAATCATGTGTATACGAATGACTGCAACACAAAGAGAGACAGTCCAAGAAGGAAGCCCCGTAATCACTAAGTTGGGAAGACCTGACGCTGCCTTACGCATGCATGAGTCCCGTCCACGGATCGGATTGGTCCCGCAGACTCTCACAGTCCAGGTATCGGATCAATATCTGACATCGAAAGGTTGGACCACTCATCTCTATTTGACAAGAGTTTAGACAACAAACTTTTGTGAAGTAAAGGGTGAAAGGTGGATCACAGAGCTCAGCTTCATATGCATGATGGACCAGGTGTTCTGGTTGATCGTAGGAGCGGTCTAAAAACATTGTGACACTAATGGATCCATCAGCTTTAGGGAGATGGTCCCTGCTATCTCCTCAATGGCCTCTTTCTAAACTGATTCTTAAGAGCTGAGTGAGCGAGGACCGCAGCTCATCACACTAAAATACTGAAAAAGGAGGATTTTCTCATGTCTGCCTCGGGGTAACACTGTACACAACTCAATTGAAAAGATCAATATGAGCAGAGTAATGGGGTTTACGGTGACAGCGTATGCAGAGTTTCTGGGCTTGGCGCTCGGTATGCTGGGAGCATCACATTCCTGTCTTTGAGACGGTGATCTCATGCTGACTCAAGGAGAATTTCATTACCCTTGAAGAGCAGAAGCACAAAAAAATAAAAGTGACTTTATCATCTGTGCTGCAGGTCTTTGAGTCTTTGTTCAATACCACATGAATTAAGCAGGATACAAAAGGGGAAATGAGCGTAATGCTTCTTTGAGCTTCTATTTAAATAAAACCTCCAATGCCTTTAAAGTTTGGACGCTTTGTAAAATGAAAGTAAAGACAGAATTTGAGGATCTGGAAAATAATTGTGACTAAAAATTTGAAGCATTTTCAAACAGAGTTAAGTCAAATGTTCACTCTCTTTTTTAAATGAGCCATGCCCAGAGAAATCTGCGGGCCCAACGGGACCAGTTTAATATCGGGTTTCCTCTGTGCATGGTTCAACTTCAGCTGCAGCGATGCACCGTGTTCACATCTCTAACCCATGCAGTGATGTCCAAAGGTGTGTTTGATTCTTACGCAGAGCCGTCTGACGGTCCACCCTGTGGTTTTATTGGCATTGTCCTCTGCAAACACAGTTTTTTTCTTTTGCAGCTCTCTTCATATTTGATGTATTGTAGAAAATTAAATCCTCAAATTCTCGACACTTATGTCAAGAAACCCTGAGTTCCTTCCCTTCTGTCAAATGCAAATTAAGCCTTCTAAACATTGCAGTGCAGGAAGCGAAAAGAACAGAAGAGCCTTGGGCACTTTTTTTTTTCCCTGCAGAAACTGCAGGCACACACGTGGTTTCACGTACCCCACATGTGATTGTTGTTCTGGGTCTTGTCAAACCTGTGTTACAGGCTCAACTATTGAAGCACACTGGTTGACTGGAACAGATTGTTTTTCACAATTTAAGACAAGAGCTGCTGCAGGCTGTAATCTTAAAAAAACAAAAACACGATCCTCTCTGACAAAAACCTGTTTTGTTTGTTTGCTTCTCAAATGATTTTCTGTTCACAACGTAATAACTGCCTGGATTACATTCATGGACAACAATATGAAGATTGAATGACGCACTATACGGTATTCTTGGCTGAGATGGACGTCAGCCTAGAGCAGGAATGTGGCACCAAACTCTCGTCTTTGTCAGCAGAACGTCTCTGCAACATTTACGCCCATTATTTCATACACTGATAGAATCATGGTTGGATTACAAAACGTTCCCCCTTAAAGAGCCACTCTTACAAAATGTGTTGCACAGGAAGATAAAGAGACAGGGCAGCTTCTCATCAGTCATACCACTGTGTTTCATAAATCCTGACCTGATCAATAACACAAATATACACACAGCCACGAAAGCCCCCGGGCTGCCCACTTGGACGGCTCCAGCCTCTGAACATGGAAGGAGATGGAACCATCACGTGCCAGGCCTCTTTTTGTTGAACCATAGTCTCTGTTTGAAGGTGTTTGTAAGGCTTCGTATCGAGGTACCATTTAATCTCTGACTCCGGGGTTTTCTTTTTTCTTCTTTTACCATCTGAGTATGTCTTTCCTCAAAGACAAAGAGAAGGCGAGATTTGATGTCCAATACAATTCTGGATTTAATAAGCACTCCTAAAAGCACTGCGTCTTTATCAGAGCTCTAATGAAATGGTAAGATCCATTACGACATACTGGGAATGCTGCTGCTGTAGATATCTGTGGAGCCGTACTGCTGCATATGCTGTGTCGTCAACAATCCCCCCCCCCCCCCCCACCCCCCCCCCCGCATGTCTCTGCTCACTTAACGACTCCACCTGTGACGTTTTAATGTGCTCATCTGTGTCATAAATTGGAGTTAATTTGTGGCCTAATTATACGCAGAAACATCGGGTCCCCTCAGGAGGATTTGCAGAGCTGTTGGTTGTCGCTCAAATAGCTCGCGACGTGCAGAGCTGTCGACCTGCTCACTCTCATTCCTGAATGGTGAACACGCCGAAAATAAGCACACCACCACGTTTACCCACTGCAGGGTTTAGCGCATGATTTTCTGAACAGAAGATCATGAAGAGGTCAGGAACAGTCTGATCTTGCTTCACGGATTGAGAGGCGAATGCGTCAGGTGCGCCTGAGCTGACAGTCGCCGCTAACAATGCGGGTGAGGATTTCATCGAAAAAAAACCCAGAGTCACCTGTTTGAATCCAAAAAAGCTTGAATATGTGTACGGCTGAGAAGGATCACCTGGCTGTGAATGCAGACAATCGAGCCCGAGTGGAGTAAACCTGAGAAGGCGAATAGAAAGGAAACAGTTTTTGCTTTTTAAGAAGCAAACACTGCAGAAAAAAAACACTCATATGACACTCGCATTTTGTGCTACAAGGAACTGTAGCTGGATAATAAATACTTTGATCCATCACGTTTCGCTCTGTGGCGTAGACATGTGCCTGCCCTCACACACCTCTTCATGAATAGAAAGGAAGCAGGTGTGGCTTCTTTTTCAGCTGTGACATAAGAGCAAGGCGCCGAGGTCACAGAGTGCTTCTCAGACGGCGTTAGGAGTTACACCGAGTAAATCACCTTCAGTACTTCTGCTTTGTCGGCAACATTCCCCCAAGATCCCCTCCCACCGAAGCGTTCCCCCCCACCCTGATGCGTCGCAGCGACATCGCTCCACCTGCGGTTTGAAGATGCTGCACAGCCTCAACAACTGTCACTGTGTCCAACGGCAAGCTGGTGGGCGGGAAAAAAAAAAGTGTGCTACACAGAAGGAGAGAGAGGCCTCGTTTCACCCGGAGGCCGACTTGTATCAAGTGCTTGACGTGACAGACAGACAGACAGACAGACAGACAGACAGACAGACAGACAGACAGACAGACAGACAGACAGACAGACAGACAGACAGACAGACAGACAGACAGACAGACAGACAGACAGACAGACAGAAGCAGCTGAGATGCGACAATAAGATTCCTATCAGCATGTTCTTTTCCTCCCCGGGGGCAGCTGTCCCGATTACATCCTTTTAAAAGAAAAAAAAAGAAAGAAAAGAAAGGACAGGACAGATCTCTTGACGGTTACCTAGCAACGAGTGGTCAGACAGATACTGGCCCCGTCTTGAAGGATGAGAGGAAAGGCTCCTCGAGAAACAAAAGCCTCATGAATTATCCTGGCGCTGATTAGAATAAAACTGACCTGACGACTGGCATGAATAGCAATTAGTACTCGAGGCTCGGTGGTGGAAATTGAATGACATCACTCCAGACGGAGCTGGCAAGAGTGAGTGTGTACTTGGCAGAGCGTCAAGCGGTGTCCTGATAGCGGACACACTATTAGGAGGAAGCAAAATCCAATGGAAATCAGTCAAAGAGCAAATAGTGCAAACACAAGCAGAAGAGAAATGAACTGATCGTGAAGGATCACGCTGGTTTACAGGAGTTCTTAATATGCACGTTTCACTTCGCTTCATTGTGAGTGGACAACTAGGTTCGCCTGTAGCTTCCACCACCTGCTGTATCGCCACCTGCTGTGCATATGAATACAGTGATCAGCGATATGAAGGTAGCCCGGGCACGGTATGAAACTATCATACCTAATGTTCAAAAACTCCCTGAAACTCCCCAGAAAACTCAGATGGAAGAAATAAAGAGAGAACAAACAAAACATGTCCAGTGAAATAAAAGGGACGCAATAATAATGAATGCACTACCTGGGTTCAATGAGAGTGATAAAAATAGATGCTGCTAGAGAGAGG
Source organism: Symphodus melops (assembly GCF_947650265.1). Classification (NCBI taxonomy): domain Eukaryota; kingdom Metazoa; phylum Chordata; class Actinopteri; order Labriformes; family Labridae; genus Symphodus; species Symphodus melops. Next base: position 3,449,825 of record NC_136712.1, read on the forward strand.
CGCAGACGGAGGACGGGGGAATCAGCCAAAGTGTGACTTTCTTAGGTGTGCTGACAGTTTGAGGCCAACAACAGCCGAGCGGAGCGGAGCGCCACGAGCACGCAGCAGCTGCTCCGCCGCCGCCGCGCATCAACACGCACACGACGTCAGTGCTTTTAAACCTCATCGAGTCCAGTGGAGTTTGGAAGGGATTTTGTTGAGTCATGCTTTTTTGCTGCTCGGGCCATGATACCACACGTTTTGGATCTCCTTCTCCCCACTGATCTCGCTCTCTCTCTCTCTCTCTCTCTCTCTCTCTTTGAACGCGACGCTGCAGCTTCCTCTCGAGCTCACTTTGCAGTACTCTCCATCTGACTCCTCGTTTGGCTCTCTGACTCCCAGTGTCTCCCTGCAGCGGCTCACTGATGAACTATTGGACTCTTCCTGGGTCATTAAGCTCGTATAACCATGGCAACAGCAGCCGGGGCCATAACTCACAGGCTCATCTCTGTGTAGCTTTATGAAACACTCACAATGGCAACGCCATTTGAACCAGACTTCCTGTAAATGGGGATTTGAATCAACAGCCCACTAGTCAAATATCCATATTTACATGATGTCACTTTTTTTGATTGACAGACTCCGACACGCTGCTTTAACAGGAGCTCAGATGGAATGGTTTTCAGTGTTTACACACGTTAATGGACGTCTGTATTTCAAATATATGTGTGCCCTCTTACCTTGCAGGTCATCATGTCGCTGACCCTCTGCTGCATGGACTGACCAGCTTTGGGTCTGACCAGGATGTAGAGGGTTTTGACTTCGGGGCACGACCGCAGCAGCTTCTCCAGCAGCACCTTCCCCATGAAGCCCGTGGCCCCCGTGATCAGAACGTTCTTTCCCGCATAGAACTCCGGGATGGACGCCATTTTGCTCCTCGGTGTCCCGCTGCCGACGTCTGCTAATCTGTTATGAACGTCTGCGGTCTGCTCTCCGAACCCGTCCAGGTCCCGGTCCTCAGACAGATCCTGCATAGGGAGGAGGAGGAGGAGGAGGAAGAAGAAGAGTGTGAGCAGGAGCACTGGCAGTCACATGTGGTTTAAATACTGAAACAGGAAGTAATTGTGCAGTTTGAGAGTGAGCACATGTTGGGTTTAAATAATAAGGCAGTGCAAGAAGAAGAAGACGAAGAAGAAGAAGAAGAAGAAGAAGAAGAAGAAGAAGAAGAGCAAATGAACAGAAGTGAATCAGCTCGTCTCTGTTCTAATACACAAACTGAAAGAAGAAACATGAGACGAGTATGCAAATGAGATAAATATTCATAAAGGAGCAGAGAGAGAGAGAGAGAGAGAGAGAGAGAGAGAGAGAGAGAGAGAGAGAGAGAGAGAGAGAGAGAGGGCAATGTTCAGGAGCAGTTTGACATCAGCCTGTGTGTGTGTGTGTGTGTGTGTGTGTGTGTGTGTGTGTGTGTGTGTGTGTGTGTGTGTGTGTGTGTGTGTGTGTGTGTGTGTGTGTGTTTGTATTCAGAGGATAGAACTCCATATAAGAGACATTTATGAGGGTCAGGAGGTTAAAAGGCAAATCAAGAGCTATAACAGGACTGGTTCAAGTTTAGTTAACACATTTGTCACTCATTTTGTACATTGGTCGAGATCATTCTAACTTTACCATCCAGTCTTGAAATGTCTGCACATCACTTTAGGATTGACCAACGTTTTTATCTGCTCCCAAAGCGACACAGAGAAGTCTTTAAACTTCGTCTGGAGTCCGTGCACAACATCAGCTGCTATCAGGGTCTGCTTTTTCATTTGTGTCATATCTCCCATACCAGAGTCTTTGGTGTGTTTGTGTGTTTGTGCGTGTGTGTGTGTGTGTGTGTGTGTGTGTGTGTGTCTCAGAAGTAGTTGTAATGTTTGACACAGGTTCATCCTTGCATGCTGAGATTCACATTGCGGCAGATCCTAATCTACATTAGCCGGAAGCCACAACATTTACACAACAATCTAAACCCACACACACACACACACACACACACCTGCTCACACACACACACCTGCTCACACACACACACCTGCTCACACACACACACACACCTGCTCACACACACACACATCCACCTGAGCTAACAACACCTCGACATGCTCTCCGTGTTCTTCAGTTTGCGTTTTGACTGGTTTCTACGCGTCAACTTGCCCTCTTTCTACGGCAGCCTAATTGGATCAATTGCAGCTCTAATGGCCGTGGTGTAATGGACTGTGTGCGCTGATTCGGGCCAACTCAATACAATGAATCATGAGCTGCGTGCGCTGTTTTAGCGGTGGCAGAGAGCCAGGTCCTGCAGGGTCCTGATGCTGACAAAGACAGCAGAAAGAGGCTGAGGAGATCAAAGACTGCACATCTGTACGGTTAGTGACACCAACCCAAGTGGTCCACATACACGCCTCTGCCTGATTGGTCAGATTTCACTGATTGTTTATAACTTTACCTCTGTGCCTGATTGAGTCTGTGGAACACAATCTGAGGAATACTCAGTGGCGTCGACAGGAGAGCAGTTTTGAGGGTGACGCTGCAGCAGATATTTATAGGCAACATGAGGGGGGGGGGGGGGGAGAAAGGGAGGTCATGGAGAGTTCATCGCGATGAGATTAAGGCTACAAAACAAAACAAAACTCCTGAGAGAACTCTGTGTGTTCAGGGGAGTTGTGAATATTTCCCAGTTGCTATTGTGCACATTGAAATAAAGACTGTGCTTCAAACAAAGGCAAACACATTCCTATCTTAATCGTCCACCCTTACACAACAAAAGGCGATATTTTAACACACACACAGTTATATCTGCAGTTTAATAGAAGCAGCACAGCTATTCTCTATCTGTGTTTAAGCACACATAAAAAGCAAATGATTGTCGCAAATGAGTGGATTTTATTGCCGTTTTTAAGAAGCGCTCGGCTAAACATTTACTCTCTTTGACTTTGTTCTCTTCGGACAGTAAACTGATACAGCCATCTGAGGCGTCATGAGACTTCAGCTGTGTTTACTGTGTTTTTGATCAAAGCGTCGTGTTAGATGTGTGGGCTGAAAGTTCACACCCACGCTGCCAAAGCAAAGTAACTCTCTAACAGGCCTCTTATAGACTGGATCATGGTTTGCATCTTTTTCTTCCCCCACCAATCACAGCAGCAGGAAGAAGCCGTAACCCGTGAAAAAAAAAAAAAAAAAAAAAAAAAAAAAGGGCTTACGGGATGCCTTCTTGTTAAATTCTGCATTTGGCTCCCCGAGTTGAACATTTAGCCAAGTCTGAAGCCAGATCAGCACTTTTCAGTGATTCAGTCGGAGCTGTGATTTGTACACAAGATTTTCCCTTTCCCTCCCCTGCTGCTTCTTTCATCCTCTCTCCTGGGCCGCCTCTTCCCACGTCTGCCCAAAGTCAGAAACCAAATCCTCCTGAGCCAAACGTGGCCCAGATAAAAAAAAACAAAAAACTGTCTTGTATTTACTTGCTTTGTGCCGTCTGTTCATGCAATATTGAAGCGCACACAGAAAAAGATGAATGTGTGTTTTGGGTTTTTTTTTTTCAGGCACAGAAGCCAAGCTGGAAGTCTGCAGAGTAATACCTGCAGGTTTACTTCTCTGTAGGCACACGCAGCAGAGTAAAAAAGATTGGTCAAGGTCTTCCGTTGAGGCCCCCGTGACATTCCTGCTCCGGGCTTCGCACAGATTCCCCGTGGACATGAGGACAAGGGCAGAGGGGCTGAAAGTCACTACGGATTAACGCCTGACAATGGAAATGTTCCTGCAGCTGGAACAGTGTTGGAATGGACGCCCCATCCCAGATACATGACTCTCAAACACACACACACACACACACACGGATGTACACACATTCTTCTAAAGGTTAGACAGCCCCGCCTCCTTCGCCCCCCTGCTCTGCCTGTCAGTTAGCTGATGATGTCCAGCCTCGTCCTGCTGCAGGGTCGACATGGAAACATGAGTGTCTTTGTCTCAGAGCAGAATCACCAAACTGTTCACTGTGTTGATGAAGAATTAGGCAGTGATGGAAGAAGTTTTTTTTGTTGCATCTTTTCATTTCGAAAAGCAACATTATAAACACTTTAACTGTAAATCTCAATCAATCCCACTTGAGGTCGTCTGTTTAAAAAAAATCATTTCGCATTTCCAAACTGATTGTATTTTATACGATTTGAGCTTTAATGCCTTTATTTGACAGGACAGAGGGCAGTGCAGGAAACACGGGAGAGACTGGAGAAAGACATGATGGATGATAGGAGCTGCAGGCCGGAGAACAACCCAACTGCTCGACCATGGACGCACTCTCAAAGTTTTCAAGTCAAGTTTTTAAGGTCCAAATGGACAATGTTTTCATTTTGTTTTAGAACAAATGCAATAACTATACTTTATAATGTTGATATGAAGTTTTAGTTTTTTTAATAAGTGCTGCACTGCTACAAAACTGCTTGACAGTGTGATTTTTCACGTTTTTTTTAATGAGATAACACTATTTCACACAGAGAAATATGCAGGAGTGCATGTACAAAATCGACCATGTCTGATTGTACATCTGATGATCGCAGTGCTCTACATTTTTATTTCCACTATTCTTCAATGTTTTTGAGCTTGTAAGCGTCGGACCGGCCCTAACAATCTTTCTTGTTCAGAAAAACAGTTTACAAAAAATTAAATTATGGAACTGCAGTGAGTTAGACCTTAAACACTTCAGACATCAGGAAGACGATGCTTCAGAGTAAACAACATTAAGGGAAACATCAGAGTCACACAATGTGAAACTCTGCCTCTTAAGTCTGCTGTCCTGTGGTTTTATAGTCCCTGAGTATACGCTCATCAATCAAACGTAGAGTAAAAAAGACAAGCCAGCGTATATGTCAGAATTAACCTTGACAGCATCTTTTCTGAGTCTGAGTTAAGACTTGAAAGGTGAAGTACTGGACAGCAAGGGCGAGCACCAAAACCTTGAGGGAGCAGCGTCTCAGGATAGGATGCAATCTTGACAAACTACCACACAGAGTGTAAAGTCACCTGGGGTCACTTCTAAAATAAAGTTTCAAGGTGCTCCGCTGCAGAGATTCACTTCTGCACCAATGTTGCTGCTCTCTGCGTTTCCTTTACCTCTCACTGGAGCTTTTTCTGTGTTTTCCCTCAAAGCGTTTCTCCCCAGGAGGTCCACGCGGTTCATCGGAGGCGGGTTGTTTTAAGCTGCAGCTCTGCAGCACTCCTTCTGCTGCCTCCGGCTTTTTCCTCACACAAACCCTCTATTAGTGGGTCAGCTGAGTGCTGCTGGAGATGTAGGAAAGAGCCGAGCTCTACAGCTGCACGCTGGCTAAGACCATTATAAACGGACAAAAGCCAGATGGAGGCAGGAGAGGAGGAGAGGGAGGGAGTGTGGGAAAAATAGAACAAGCAAAATGCAGCCAATAATTAAGGAAGCATTAGTCGACTTGAACGCCAGTGTAAGGCAACACAAAAAGAAAGCCAGTCCTCTTTCACTGAATAACACAGTGCCAACGTTGTAAAATCCCTCGAAAGCTTAGCTTGCTACCATTGCAGGCGGTCGTTTTTACATCACGGTGCCAACATGGGCAGCTCAGAAAAGATGAAGTCCAACTGGTTAAGTCAAGCCAGGACACAGGAGGGTTTCAGGGGGTCAAATAAGTCAGAGCTCACCCAGAAAACCTCGACAAAAATGGTCCATAATGTTAGCAGAGCAGTAGCAGCTTATGTCTCTTACAGGATTGTGTTCAGATGTAGTTGTAAGTTGTACTTCTTTTCAGTCTATGGCTTCACTCAACTTAAAAATACAATGAATGTAAGTTTTCCCGTAAAACAGACGACACAAAAGACTCATCGAAGTCGAATTATTCAGCAAAGAAGTCATAATAAAAAATCCACAACACACTCTTTCACAAACAACCATCTTCTCATTCTGATCTGTTTTAGATCTTGCCTGCTTCTTGTCTCTGTACCAATCTCAAGTCAAGAGGAAATGAGCACATCTGCGTTCAGTCTTTCCCCGAGGGAGAGGAAGAGGGTGGAGTAGTGACTTGATCATGAAATGAGATTATTGAAATGTACAAGCTTCTGGAAAACATACTTCTGACTCCATTATAACGAGCACAATAGAAACGGAATAAACAGACTTTAGTTATTGTTGTACTGCTTCAGTCTAGCATAAGAAAAACAGACATTTAGTGTAAATTTTGAGACATTGAGTTCTCGATTTCAAAGAGATGTCGACAAAAATAACTGAGCTAAAGCTAGCATAGCATCTGTGTGTGATTAGCTGTCGCGCAATGTTTGTATTTTTAGGCGTTCAGTTCAGTTTTATTGTGTCAAGAGAACAAACTTTTCTTTTATTGTTGAGTGTAACAACAGCTAAAGCAAACACGGACAAAAAAAGCAGCTAGCTTTAGCATTAGCATTCAACTTTGTTCCAGAGAGTGGTGAATGTGACACCGAGGCTTTGCTAATTGTGAATGGGACTTCACCGGACTTAACCTGTGAACTCACAAACACATTTAATTAATGATGTGCTCCCTGTCCTTGACAGATAATCTGTGTGGTTAAAAATGTTTTAAAAAAAAGACAATATTCAAACTGTTTCATGAGTACCTCGAACTACGCTCTCAAAATAAAAATTAAAGAAAAAATGGTCAAGAAAGTAATTTATCCACAGATCAACAAAGCACCACAAAATAAAACATTTAGTGAACTTCTAAGCTAAATCCTTTAGAGTAAACAGAAGCCAGTTACGTGGCTGTAAAATGCACAAAGGCTATTAGGTTGTGACACTGCTTCTTACAGAGAGCCCGTAATTACACAACACTTTTACATAAAGGCGCTTATCCAAGATTGAATTACAGCACAAAGAAAACAGCAGGTCATCTTTTCCACTTTTTTTCTGAGGCAGATAAAGACTTATTTAATTACAATTAATTATATTAGCAGTGGACTTAAAGGATTTAAGCAGCGGCTCTTTAATTTAATCTCCGTTTCTTTAAACCACAAGCCAGTTTCAGATCAACACACGGAGGTCGTCGCTCACTATCAGATATCTGGCCACCGGATACTCAATGTGTAAGAGAGAGTTTTTGCTTCTGTGTGTTCACATGTGTATCATTACATTGTACGTTACGTCTGATGGTGGAGACGGACTCGGTAATTACACCAGTCGTCTCTGAGTGACACAGTCTCTCAGTGTTGTGGTGTCAGCTTACGCCTGGCTCAGACCCAGACTGGCATCATTCTCCCATAGCGCTGCGGCCGGGCCGAGAGGTCGTGAACCTGCTCTGTGGACATCATGGTTAGAATCCCAGGCGCCGTTTTCGAGTAACAAAACGACACTGCTGACCTCATAATGGGATCAAGACATCTAGAATTTTCTATGTGAGATTTCAACTTATATCTACAGACACAAACATAGTCTAAGAGTGAGACTTACTGTCAAGGATTCAGCAGAGAGAAGCTCTCTCTATTTGCACTTTTGACTTTTTGTGATTGTTTTTTTATCACTTAATGTGAAGCTGATTGTGTTGCTTTTCATATGAAATGTGCCCTTTAAATAAAGTTAAACTTGACTAGACTTATTAGCTCCCATATGTATGTTTCTGAATTGTTTCCAGACAGCTTCAATTAAAAAGGTGTGTGCAGTTAAAGTTTACTATCAGATGCAAATCATTTAACTCATCTTCCCCTTCTTCTAGCAAATAAACAGCTTGGTTGTCTCTTAAACATCAAATATCATCCACTTAATCAAATAATAAAACCTAAGAGGTTAATTGATTCAAGATCTGATGAGTGAATATGAATGCCAGAAAATTAAACATTAAAAGGTATTAAAAGGGAAAGTCATGATGAAATAAACGGTAAAATGACTAAATTATGCTTGGACAACAAGTTAAATCAGAAGAAATGGTAACACAAAGACTATTTGTATAGAAGAGGATGTTTTTGGATAAAAGGTGGAGAGTGCCAAACAATCATGAAACCACAAGGACAACAGAACCTTCTTTGTCTGCCTGATGTGAACACCTCCGCAGTGTTTGGAAGTTGAGAAATCCAACAGTATAAAATCCCGTAACAGTCAAGCTATAACTTGCACCAGATTCTGTCGAGACAATGCTTCACCAGTCGTCAGTTTCCACTCACATTGCCACGCCTGTTAGCGATAGTTCAAAAAGAGATGATTCATTCATTCTTTGTTTATATCTCACTAGAGAAGAATCTATTCAGCTTTTATTGTGAAAGCATCAGTGTATGATGCATTGTTAGACCCAAGCGCCAACCTCCAGAATTTAAATGTGAAACCAATGTCTGCCTCAGCTGCCTCCTCTTTGCTTGTTTTTAAATATGACTGACAGTTAGTTTTTAGACAGCCTCTCCAACATGGCATGTTTTGTAGCATCCATGGTAAAACTTTTTGTATCCATTTCAAATTCTTCCATCATGCACTTGTAAAAAAAAGTTTTTTCCAACTATAACTAAATGGGGAAAACTGTCCATACAACACTCCGGCTACAGAGGCCAAAAGTGCTGAGGCAGACCCCCCCCCCCCCCTCACCACAGAAACAGAAAAAGACCAGGGGGGAAAAGGCCACAGCTGCCTTGTCACTTATCTTGTAGGCTCATTTTCCTAAATGTGGACTGTAGACTGGATCAGGATATGACTGAGCACTTCCTCAAAGCAGCCATCAACGCTCCATTTGACAAGTTTTCTCTGGGGCTGGCTGATCATTTATCCTGGAAGAATTAACCATTGTAAACTTCATTAAGTTCATTTGAAATCATTTTCAATTTGTTAAGTTTTTTTTTCTTCAATTGGGATCTGTCCATCTGGTCCTATGAGAATATGAGCCGTGGAACCAAAATAGCTACAGAAGTGAGAGCTTCATGTAGGTTCAATGCTGCGGATTGAAAATATGGCTGGATATTGGCAGGGAGCTCACAATATGATATGTAACAACAAACATGGGTCACATTTCCATATGTATCATAACACATAATGGATGTCAATTTCTTTTTTTTTTAAAAGGTTTATTTGGGGCTTTTTACACCTCCATTTCAAGACAGGACAGTAGGTAGGTAAATTCTTTTGTTGCCAGAGACTCTAACAGTCACTCGCCCAGCATGAAAAGGGTAACTGAGGACACTCTCCACTTTAATCCCTTTTTTTCATGTTGTACAACTGGCTCACATGCACTGAAACCAATATCTGTGACCGTGTCATTTAATCAGGCATCCGTTTTAAAGATAGATTACAGCAAAGACACAACATGAAGAGTAGTGAACTACTTGATGCACATGCTATAGCTGGTTTATAATTAATGAAAGGGGAGCTCTGGCGTCAATTCATTTGAGTATCTTATCCATTAATCAATCCATCCGTCATGCCGGGGAGGAAAACCCAATATTCATGCTTTACACACAAGATGCATAGAAATCCAGGGATTGTTTCAAATGCTACCAACACATTTTGAAGCATGAAGGCTGCCTGATCCATCACATTATAGTTACATTAGTGGAAACATGACACTGGGAAACACAACCTCCCGAAACCGCAACCATTAAGAGAACACAAAAGCACGGCAGACTTGCTGTTGCCAATTTCTTTCCATTGAAGAGACAAATAAATGTCAAATGTCATAAACAAGGCTGGTGCTGGTGCTGGTGCTGATGCTGAAGCGTGTATTTGTGTGTGTTTGTGGTTCAGGGAAAAGAGGATGCAATCAGCTTTAGCTGTCTGCTGGGTACAAGGCTATGTGGAGAGATTAAAAGAAAGGAAGCCCTCTTCCTGGGATTGGAGAGAGGACGAGGACTCTAAGGGGCCACTTAGGGTCAAACCTTCCAGCACCAGTCGCTGATGAGGTCCAAAAGTAATCTTTTTAAAGGATCAACAAGGCGGCTCCTCAAAAGTCAATATGCGGTGAATCTTCACTTAAAAAAAAACGGGGTCGGTGCAATTACTACTCGGGGAGGATAGGAGCCTTATAGTAGTGGTTACAATTCATTTAAAACACTGGAACTTTGATTGTCAAAAAGAAGTCAGGTGATCACTGAACTGATCATCATATCAGTCAACATAAGAATTTTTAGTTTACAATAAAACAGAACAAAGACTTGTCAACACACGGTTACAGCACTCCAACAAGCTCAAACCAAATGAGATGGTTTTATTAGCAGAGTAACTACTCAGGGAGAATAAAAAGACATACAATCAATAACAGCCAGGACAGGTCTTTATTTAATACACAACAAAGAGAAATATTTACTGTCTTTGATCCACCCACATTCTTGCTTTGACAAACTGCCTCCTTGGGAGTTGCTGTCTTCATCTCCTCTGCACTGGAACAATACGGTGATGTATTGTGTTGCACGTGTGGAGGATGCAATCACAATGAGCTCCAGCTCCCTTCGCTCCTGTTCGACTAATCAGCAGGAACGTGACAGGATATACACTGATAGATATTTATGTTTGGCCAAAGACTGTAAAGTAGGAAGAGGAATCTATGCATTGGCGTTGGCTGACGGCCATGCTGTCCACGGAGGAGGCTCGGCGGGCATCCAAAATGCTTTAGACACAAACGGAGAGTTTATAGGGTCTTAAAGCAAACCTCACTCCAGGCGAGTCCGAGAGGATTCTTCTAGTCTCTCTGCTTTAACAGGTTAAAGACCTGTATTTGTGGAACATACTGTATCTGAACAAAACCAGTTTGACAGAAAGAAAAAAGTCAACCTCGAGAAGTAATGACAAGGAAGAGTGGCCTGAAGCAGTCCTGTCAGTCAGTCCTACCCGACAGCGCTAAAGCAAACAAAAATCTACTTCCCACCAGCTCTAAACGTATATTTGACGTGTTACAAGTCTGGCAACAAAAACGTCAGTGACTGAGAATGAAAGAGAACGATGCGTCTGCTCTGAGGTCGTCAAAGTCCGCAGATGAATCCCAGGTGAGCGGGCCGGCTAACTGCTCAGCTGCGTCAGTTTAAAGGATAATGTCAGAGGCCGGACAAGCAGTCGATACATATCGACACCCGAGCAATGGCGAGTAAACAACATCATCAATTCTTCTAAAAGGTGCTACTGCCATTAGCAACAATTAGCTCCAGTGAACGGATGTCTAAACGCTTCTCGGGAACCTTTTTACCTCCCGCTGGTTACGTCCCAGTGAAAACAGAGTATCAAGCCGTTTGATGGACTCCGCTTCAGTCCATCGATTTTATTCTCTTCTTTTAGATTTGACTACAAACTCCCATCAGTTCATAAGAACTCTCTTTTTTTATATCCAGACTTGATATCCAAATTCAAAATGAAAGGGCAAAAATGAAAGTCAAATTCCACACACACACACACACACACACACACACACACACACACACACACACACACACACACACACACACACACACACACACACACACACACACACACACACACACACACACACACACACACACACACACACACACACACACACACACACACACACACACACACACACACCTCTATGTCATTGAGTAAGAGCGTATCATTTACACCACTCCCATATTTGTGCAAATACACGTTTTATCCCCCCGCCCCACTTGTTTCTTCTTCTTCTCTCTCTCTTCTTTCGATGAAGTTTGATCAGCCCAGGAGAAACTTACTGCTCACTCCCGGGTGGGCATTTACACAGCAGGTGACTCACTGCTCATATACAGTAAACCCCTGTGAGTCGAGGTATGTTTGGACCTGTGAGAACACAATGACAGCCCTTAAAGCACATCTCATAGAGGCCCGGTTTGCATTAATTCTTGGATGGATCTCTCCACCACCTGCAGCGTCATGTTCCTGGAGGAGCGACCGCGCCCTCGCTGACAGATTACTGTAACTGAGAAAGGGATGTCGCAAGACCTGTCGGCTTATTGTGCAGTGAAACATTCACTTACAATTGTGAGAATACCGTCTACACTTACACACAGGAAAAGTAGATAACTGTAGTTCTGTAGCTTAATTTAGAATAGAAGCTGCTGAATTTGTCATTTAGTTTCAGCATGTACTTCTTTTACTTTGATAAGTATGAATGATCATCTATGATCCGCATGTTATCAGACACAGAGTGCTCTTAGATCCAGGAAGCCGGTCATTGGCTGCATCCATCACAAACGGTGCGACTCGCTGCCATACAGCGCCTGTAAATCCTCTCCATTAACCTCCACTGACATGCTGCTAAAAGAGCCTCTATGTCCATGTGCATGTCAATGTCAAACAGCTAACCTGAATATCACCCCGCCTGGTTGTTAACAAGGAGGCCCAAGGAGGTGCAGCTGAAGACGAGCCAGAGCAAAGTGCCCCCATGCTAATTTACAACATCTGGCTAAAGGACCGTTACGGAGATTGCGTGTCCCATTAACCTAACATATAGTATAATGTGCATTATATAACAATACATTTGGAAGCTTCTTTTCTTTCAGGAAGTCATTCATTTGGAGTGTAGCGATTTCATTGGTTCAGAAAATCAATAAGCTCTGGTGTGGGTTAGGGTTAGAGTATGCAGCAGCAAGGCCGGACCACCAACAACCACCATCGGCTCAAAACAGCCGAGCTCATCGTGTAGCATTTTATTACTGAGTCCATAATAACATATACACTGAGGTAGTGTTGTAGTCAAGACCACACTCAGTGAGACCCAAGACAAGAGTGCTCCAAGACGAAGATAAGAGGGAGACGTTTAGGTATGGAGACCGAGTCAAGACCAAGACCATAAATATCACTGAGAGATCATCATCCTCGTGCTTTGTTCAAATTCTTTGTTTTATTTGACACTCTGAATCTCCTAAATATTCGACATAAAAAGCAACAAAACCCTCAATTCAGCTGATTGCAGCAGAGAAATTAGACATTTAATTTGGCTTTTATGCATTAAATGGCACATGGATCATTAGTTAAAAGTTAAAAAAGAACTTTCACCAAAGAAAAATGATTGGACTGGTGGGTTCTGTTCATTCAGAGTGAAATGCAGCTGCCAAAGGAAACAGAACAGGCTTTATATCTGACCGAGAGTCTATAAACACGGAGAGGATTGCTTCTCAGCGCCACTGGAAAGACCATTTCTTTCTGAAACAGCAAGAAAAAGGAAGAACATCCTCGAGGTGATCTACAGCCTCCCTCCCTCTCACGGCCCTGGCCTCTTTCTCCCGCTCATTTATCCTCCACATCAGCAGCCAAGTGCTGATTCAAACTGGATCCTCCCAGGAGAAACAGCCATGCCCTGGTACAGGGACAGAGGCACGACGCAGCACACTGTGCTACTTTTGTTTAATAGTGTAGTTAAACAAAGAGCTATTTACCTCGATGCCTACACACACTGACAAAGGTTCCTGATTGGCAGAATGTGCAAGAAGCAGGAAGTTAGTCCATCACGTTTGTGAAGCTGGTTAATGTTTGTGTTGGCATGAAGTGGAATTGTTGAGCTTATACACAGAATTAAACGAGGTCCATCAACCGCGGCTCGTCTTTCTGTGCAGCTGATCTCAGAGAGCGAAGTGACCTGATGTTGCAGAGAAAGCCCGGCTACACGTTTGAGTTCTTGTACTGCAGCTGAATGCAGACAGTGTGATATCTGTGAAGAGGGCCGATATCTGCATCAAGACCATCAGAACAGGTGAAAAGCTAATGCTAACAAGCAAAAATGTGCACGCCAACGCTAAGATATCATTAAACCTGCTTTGCACGTACATTGTTTTTACAGGTTAGTTAGCGTGATCTCAACACATGCTTTGACCCCGTGACCTTTAATGTCACAGAGACTTTGAGGGTGACGACGTTTCCCCTCAGATCTCCTTTGAGAACATGTTTGAAATGTAAAGAACGCCCGGCAAAGACTCCTTCTGTTCAGGAAGTGAACCAGCTGCATTCCTTTTTTGATTGATGATTGTTCATGTGAGGAATTCCCCTAAAGGAAGATTCACTCTTAAGCTTCGTGTCTCCAATATGAGGTGACTTTTTGGGATTCTTGCGACAGTTTAACTGGTTGGAAATGTAGATTAAAGGTGGCCGTGCTCAGCTTAGCTTTCCCCCCTCCTCCACATGCTCACAATGAGTGACAACCCATCTAAAATGAAGATTCACATCATTGTAGAGGCTGTTTATCCTGACAAGTAAGCAGACCCCCCCCCCCACACACACACACACACACCCACACACAGGCTGATGTCAAACTGCTCCTGAACACTGCCCTCTCCCATCACGCCACAGAAGTCCCTCACCTATTACAGAAGAACACTGAACGAGAAAGGATGATTTCAAGAGAGCAGAAACAAACTCAGACGGAACAATTAAAGATTTCTATGGACGCCTGCAACAGGAGACGGGAGGAGGACGGGAGCAGATGTGTCAGGCTGGAGATCAGTGAAAGAGAGGAACGTGAAGGAAAGAAAGATCAGTGCAGGTCACGAACCTGAACTGGATCTTTTCCAATTAAATCCAACTATTCGAACTCATCAAAAGAGACTTGTTAAAAGTAGACACAAAGTCACATGCAATTTCAAAAGCCACGCACACAGCCATGGAGAGGATTAAACACGGTCCTGTATCAATCATGAAGTTATAAATATAGAAACAAGTGCACACACACATTCACCATCATGCGTGCACACACACCTATCGCCAATCTGAGAGCTAAATTTAGGTCATCTTGTGACGATAATTAGAGCTCTGTTCACGATCCCCATTTAGAAATCAGCCCAAGACACTCCGCTCACTCTCACGGCTCAGATAGCGCCGAGCTAAATTTGTGATCACACATCACAACACCTTCTGAAGGGGAATCTGCTCCCTGTCAGCACCATATGATGCAGGCAAGGGTTATTATTTTAAAAAAAGAGGAGAGGCGCTGTGTTTGAATCCGGTGTGCACATAGCAGGGCTGTGACGGCTCCATGAATAACCATGAGAGCTTCATGTAAACATTTTGGCGTACTTACAAACCCAATTAAAGCAACAATACGTAGTAGAGCGAACGCCCCGCACACAGAGGCCTAAGTCCTCCAAGTGGGCGGCTCGGGCTCGGGTCCTGCCTGTGACTGCTTTCCCACATGACATTCCCCACTCTCTCTGGTTTCTGTCACAGAGGGATGATTCTATTATTATCTATCAACCGATAGTCACGCCCTTAGCTGTCATTTAAAAAGTGTCAAAGACGTTTGACAACTCATCAGCTATGATCAGTATTCATGAAGAATGGGTGCAGCAGCTGGTTGGAGAAGCAGGTGACAACAAAGTGTGTAAGTGGTTTGTGACCTAAGGCACTAAATGGGAGGAGTTCCCTTTCTATTATGTTTTTAAATGACAAAAAAAAGAAAGATAAGAACTAATTAAAGCAAGGAGTCTCATTTTTGACATGCAGAACTGACAGATTTCAATTCTGGGCTCTGTTCATCATGATGGTGTGTGGTCTAGCCCCCCAAACAGGAACAGAGTCCAGTTAAGGATCAAGAGACTCCGCCTGGCTTTCCTGTGCTCTCAGTCAGACCTCTGATGATTCAAACTGTTCGCCTCCACATGGCAAACCACAAGCGCGCGCACGAATGCGCGCACGCACGCACGCACGCACGCACACAAACACACGTGAAACGACAGGAAGATCTGTAGAGGCTTTCCACTTTCCACTTGTGGCTCCTTTGTTTGAGGATTAAATGTAAATCAGAACTGAAAAGACAAAAAAAAAAACAACAACAATGCCATCACAGGAACGTTTTTAAAAATCTGTGCCAAGAAGCCAACATTTGATCATCAAGACAGAAACTTTGTTCAAGAGTAACTTCTGGTGCAAGTTTTCAAAATAAATGTCTTGAAAACAAATTGAAAGGAAAAAAAGTTTCATCTTCAAGATAACACTGTGATCATTTGCATGTAGATTACAACATTATTATTACAAAATCTTAATTGCATTTATGCATGGGGAACCAACCAATCTCCCAAAACTAGTTTAACTACTAGTTAAACTAGTTTTGGCTCCAAGTTATTCAAACAAGACAAGATCAGCAATTGTTTGACATGCGTGTTAATGCCATCAGGTTGCCTGTAAATAAGGCCTATTGCCATCACTACCTCTACAGTTCAGACTGACTCAAACAAGCCTTGTTGTGACGCTCTATATAGCTTCTTTTTTTAAGTCACAGAAAGTAGCCTATTACTTTTCACATCCATGGTGTGAAATTTAAAAAAGCCACACAGCTAATAAAATCCATCATTGCTTTTCAAAGTGGGGCACAGTTACCTCAATTTGTTGAGACAATAAGGTCCCAGAATTTCTTTTGAGCGTCTACTTGTAAGGCAGCTGGCATGAAAATCTTTTTATCCCATTGAAACCGAAAAATAGCTGTTTTCAATTTAATAGATAGATAGATAGATAGATAGATAGATAGATAGATAGATAGATAGATAGATAGATAGATAGATAGATAGATAGATAGATAGATAGATAGATAGATAGATAGATAGATAGATAGATACTTTATTGATCCCGAGGGAAATTCAAGGCAATATAATAATATAGCCTACAAAATAAAGTTATAGCCCACATTACCCTGCAGTGGCTTAAAATAATACATGATTATAGTGTTGAAAAACTATACAGTTCTCGGGTTAAAATTGCCAAAATCACGTTTATTATTTACCCTCGCTTTCTTGTGAAAGGTCGTGTTTCCACTTCCTGTTTCGTACTCTCTCACAGCTGCTACCTTGACGCACTCGCTCCACGCTGACAGCGGCTCGGGCGGTCCTGCCGCCCCGCCGCCCTGCTGTCGGAGGCGGCTTCTACTTCGTGCTGCCCACGTACCAAACACCCCCCTCCCGGTTAAAAACGGACACATACGAACTATTTGAATTTTTTTTACCAAGTGTTTCAGCTCGGAGACGTTTTCAACCGCGGCGCGTTGATGACGCGCACTCCGTCGCCTCCACCGACCACACAAGCGACAAAACCAATGAAAGATGCTCCTGCAGCGGCGTGCCAAGACAGACCTCTGCTTCTCAAATTCCATGTTTTAAATAGAGATGACAGAAACACCTGCTGTGTCAGAGTAACAATGTGAATAGATATCCTCCTACCGTTGTCATTGGTTGTTTGGTGCGCGCGGCTCCTTCCTCTTGCGGGTATCCAAGAGGCTGTGCGGCTCAGCAGCTGCGGACTCTCTGCCTCCTCCCACCGGCCGCCCCTGGCGCTCTGGCTGCTCGGATACTTCCACACGTCTAAAGCAGGCCCGTACTGTCTGACTGCCTGTCAGTCTGAAGACTACTGCAGCTAGACAGACTGCATGCCAAACAAATGCGAGATACTGAGTGGTCAGGGCGCGTCTGGCGCGTCTGTCGCTCCGCCCGTGGGTCCTCCCCTCCTCTTGTTCTGGCGCATGCAGGACGGAGCGTCACGCCAAATTTCTTTCTGAAACTGGTGAAGTTGAGGCGGCTTGCTTCATGTCGGTCGTTAAACGTGTATAGCAGGATTTTTTTCCATCTGCTTTCGTTGAGACAAATACACTCCTTTAAGAAGAAACATTGGCTAAATAGTTTAAAGCTTTATCATTTAAAATGTTTGAGGCGTTTGCACTCTTTCATGGCTCTTCTTCAAAAGTTTTATTTTGTACTTGCACTTAATGAGATTCAAGAGTCTTTTAATTATTACTTAACTTATCACCTATTATTAAACTACTACTTTAATCCCCTTATACATGAACCCATTGTTCAATGTGCTGCTGAAGCATTATGTCAGGTCAGGCCTTTACTCCTGACACCCAGGTTAAAAAAAACGACATGACATTTGCTGGCTGAAAACGCTGATGCTTAATGACAATGATCAAGCACCTTCAGGCACCAAATAGCTCTTATATCATCCTTTTAAAACTGCAGTTTATGCCAGTCATAGTTTAAATAGTTGCAGCATTATTTGACTATGACTCGCAGCCAACCAAAAGTGTCCTTGTTCTCCTTTTAGCATGAATATAGTCCTTACATTGCTTCTTTCTACAGCTCCAAAAGAGAACGAAACAAGATGACACAGGTTTAGTTGTGGTAGTCAGTGAGCATCGGAGTGCAAAAAAAGTAGATGAGTTACTGTAGCTGTTTTTTTCCCCTCACAATTTCAACACACTGCAACCCAAAACAGTCTTTCAGAATGCTTAAGAACCATCTACAAAACTTGGCTTTAAAATAAAAAAAACCTTATACACGCCTTTCACACATGTATGTTCCTGTTGCTGTAACAGGAAATCCTTTCTGTTTTAAATGAACATCCCTTTGCTTCCTCTCAGGTTCTACTTGTTGGGCAAGATCTCATTTGCTGCACCTTATTTGTTTACCTGAGGGGCATCCCTCCACATTCTAGGTGGAAATTGTTTGCTGACATCAAGGGATGTTTCACCTGGAGAGCCACTGTATGCATTTCTTTCCAAAAAAAAAAAAAAAAGCTGCAAGTATTGTAATGAGCTGTAAATGTGATCCAAGATTACCGAGCGTGAAGCTGGGCATGCTCAGGCCTTTCCCACTTTTTTTCCCCCTGCAACATTCAAGATTAGTTTTGTGTCTGCTTGACAGATGAAGTCCTTGTCCTCTGTTATCTCTGCCCTGCACAACAGATGTCAGCAGAGGAGGTGAAGCTCATCACATATACAGCTGTAAAGACCTGAGTCATGCACACTGTCAATTACATTATAGTGGGTGAGTTTTGGAGACACTGTCGACTTATAACAAAAACTTTGTTCAGCACGACTTTACCCACAAATTGAGCCCAGAAATGTAGAGAGTATTACTCATCATTCCCCTTGTTCTCAAAACGCTGCACTCTAATGTCCTTGATGTATCTTCAGAGAAAGCAGAGCAGTCTGTCGAGGCCTAAATTAAGCATGCCTTTCTCCCTGGGGAGACTTCAGCACAGCTCTGGATTGATTCTCCCCTGTGGAGAAAACAGGCACCAGCCAGCAGCTTCCAGCAGGCAGCAGGCAGCCCAGACCAGCGGCGCCTCTGCAGGGGAGCTGGTCGACCTGCTCCTGCAGCGCTACACCTCTCATCCTGCGTTTCTCTTGTTGCTTCTTCCCCCCCCCCCCCATCGCTGTGATGCACAGAGCCCTGATGCATACATGAATATGAGGCAAAAGACAGGCAATGAGAACACATTCAATCAAGTTCAAGGTTGCAAACATGTAAAATAAGATTTTTTTTTATTACACCAACACAAAGTGGATTTCAAGTATTTTTCCTGAGAGGTGAAATAGGATGTGAAATATGTCAAGCACCTATAAGATATTTTCCACAGTTACTTATGAGGCACATGAGCAGATATATTATTTAACATAAAGTCATAAACGAGTTTTCTGTGGTTAAAATAGGTGACGTAATTGTGTAACATCACAAAAACCCTTTAATTTTCAGTAAAAGGAAAAATGTCTGACTAATAACTTTATATAAGTCCAACAATTACGAAACCATGTTGCTTCATAATGTACACCTGGTCTGCACTGACCTCTAGTGGAGACATGGAGGCTGTGCACAGGAGGCATTAAAACATGCTTTTTTTTCTTCCTAACCTGCTTTCAATGTACTCTAGACTCAGAGTATCTCTACATGTGAACTAAAGTCGACTGTCCTCTTTGGCAGATTCTGACTGTATTGTTTTATTTCTTCTTGAAGTTTTATCTGAATATCTTTTGTATTTTCTCCTGTTACTGGACGTCCCCAGGTGGCAAAAAAGTGACACTGCAACCGTGCAAAAGTGTTTGTAGTAAAATCTTTTTTTAACAGAACTTTAATCTTTACACTGTTGAAGCTGTAAACATAAAAAAGTGTGAAACTATTTTTTGTTTGGTCATAGTTTACTTGGCCGACATGAGAGGCAGCTGTCACTCCTGGAGTTTTCTCATTAGTAGACCTTGATTTTACTCGTACGGTATCAGAATCTTCTCCACCTGCTGCATTAAAGCATTAAACACAGTGAGTTCATGTTTTAAAAAGTAAGGGTGAGAAATTATAAAGAAGTATTTGGAAGTCCTCCAAATGTCCTATTTTCAACAATTAACAAGAATTGAAGCTACTTACAGATGCTGACATGAACATGTAACCCATGCACATCCTCTTTACTGAACCTGTATATAAAAACAGCCAGAAGAAATCACACAGCAGCATGTCCTCAATAAATCTGTCATGTTTTCATCTTTTATTTTTGACAGCGTTTCAGAATATCATACAGGTAAACAAGATTTCTGCAAAAGTTAATATATCCATAGTGTTGCATTTCATAAAAATAGTTGCTCCACTTTGAGTCTTTGTGACCATGAATAGTACACTGAGTCATATTTATAGAGATATTTGTTCTGGGTCTACACACTGCTAGGACACTACACAGTGATACTGAGCCGTTTGGGTGCCACACACACCATGAAAAATAAAAAAACAAGAACCTTCAGATGTGTTTTTTTTTGTTCTTTTTTTGTTGTTGTTTTGCTTTCTGTAGAAAAGTACTTACAGTTTGACTCCATGGAGACAGCTCAGATGTGGCAAGCAGTGATTTGTGCAAAACTGACGAAATGTGCACCTTGGTTTTTTTTCTTTTTCTGATTCAAACATAAAGTTCCTAAAAGAAGGAGCATGAAAACATGACGATGCAGTATGAAGGCAGCATTTGCTACCTTTAGTCAGACACATGTAAAATCCATGTTGTGGGCTTCATTTTGCTTTCTTGTTCTCAGGGCTGAGCTGTCTGGCTTATGAATTTCTCTGACATAATAATTCAAATTCCAAAACCTGCGTGTGGGATTTAGTGGAACGTCGGGCTGCGTTTTCTTTGTGTAATTAGAAACTACAACGGAAAACGTAATGACTTGTCTCCTACATTTTGTTATTTCATTCTTTAAACAGTGTTTTCAATTTCCTCCTTAAAGGACTCTGTTGTTCTGCTGACTCAGGGCTCATTCAGAGCAAATAAAATCCCCACTTGAAGGTTTTTTACAGAAAATGTAAAAGCTGACACTCAGCCCAAAAATGGTCCTGAATTATTAATTTTTTTAGTTACCTTGAGTGTGAAATCCAGGTCTCCATTGTATCGAAGTCTGGGGGGGGGGGGGGGGGGGGGGGGTTAAGTTGATCCAAATGAAAATGTAAAGGGAGCTTTGGCATGGAGATGTACGTGTTCTATCACACAGTGTCGACAGGATCAACTCGAACAAATCAGATCAGCAGCTGGAAGTGTCTGTGGCAGGTGCAGCCTCTCCTCCGCCTGTGTACAAAATATGTCTCCACGTTCAAATCCTTCATTTAATCACTCAGTCAGGCCGCAGATTGTTAGAGGAGCAAAAACGACGAGTGAGATTTTATTCTTCATCGAGTCGACACCGGATCGCACAGGAGGAAATCACCGGTGTCAGACCTCGCCATGAGATCAGGAACAGAAAGTAGCCAAACTGAACCTGTTGTACAAATACAGACGCTCAATTCTTCTCTTCGTCGTCTCATTTTCAGACGTAGGCTTGTGAAATAAATGACATGTTTCACCTCAATTTCTCACTCGTATATGAAAAAATACAGTTTCTCATGTGTATGTGTAAAGTGAAAGTTGTATAGCAGCCTATTTCAAACCCTCTGTAGTGTTTTGGAGTTGGACCTTTTACTAAAGAAGCCAACGTCTCTGTCAGTCTAAGGCACTCTGCCCCTCGTGCACGCTCCTTTCTCTGGACACCACCGTCACCGTCACCGTCCGGTAAGCACAGAAATGAGAAAGATGGATTGACACGACATCCCCGGTAAAACTCGGGAGGATTCGAGCACAAATAGACCGTCGAGTCGACCGCAGCCGGCCTGCAGAGACCCCTTGATGCACTCACTGGGGGGGGGTCATGTCGCTCCTCTCAGCGCGGACTAGAATATTGATCGTCCCTTCTCAGGTTCAGTTCACTTAAAGATGATCTTATTTACAAAATGATCCCACATATTCATATTCATTATAATATATCTATGTCTATAATCATCTGATCGATCATTCAGGCCCACACAGTCTTAAGGCAAAGTTCTGTAGATTTCATCTCTTCATTTCACTCTCTCTCTTCCATTCCACCTCGTCCACAAAAAAACCAAACAGGGCAATCATCCTTTAAACATTCCCATCTCAGAGAACTGACTCCACCGTGAAGATAAATCTGTAGAAAAAAAAATAAAAATCAGACAGTTGCATCCTGTCACGTGTTCATATTTGCATGTTTGCCACTCAGTTCTGCTTTGGGAGGACTCCAAAATAGTCTTTAAAGTTTTTGAATCCACGTATGATTTTCCATCACGCTACAGACACACACACACACGCACACACACACACACACACACACTCTACTTGTTCTTCCATATTTTTTTTTTTTGTTTTGAAAAAGAAGGTGGATGATTCATTTCCAGTTCTTAAGGTGGTGGGTGTAGAATCTCTCTTGAAATAATTTAGAGTACAGTTTCATAAATAAAACTCTAAAAACACGTGGTCCAGATCACCCTGCCCCCCCCCCCCCCCTTGGTTTTGACTGGTTGGTGTGTTGGAGTACGGGGTCAAAGTAGGGTCAAAAAGGTGGTCGATATCGGGTTGGAGGAGCACAGAAAGTTGAGGGTGGTTCAGTTCGGATGAGTTGGGCCACTGTTTCCTGCTGGAGCCCGCGGTGTTATCTGCTCAGCGTGGACGTTCCCGCACGCAGTGTGCTCGGCAGCTTGTCTGACCCGGGGATCTTCCAAGGCCCGGGAGAGACCGTGGCCTTCCTCCCAGCTATGCTGCCCCCGCTGCTGGTGCTCTTGTTGGGTCGACTCTCCCCGAGGCTCCTGTCCGACTCCAAATCCTCCCGACCATTGCCGTTAGTGTGCGGGAGCTTTTGGACGCTGGGAGATTCTTTGTCATCGCGAGAATTCCTCTCCTTGGACCTCCCTCGGGTGCTCCTGGAAGGTTTGGGCTCCCTGCACTCAGCTCTGTCTTTGCCCCCTTCCCCCTCTGGAGCAGGCTGCACCCGTTGGCCCTTGTGGGTGGACCTGCCACCCTCTTTCTTGGCTCTGCCACCGATGGGATCTGGACTCGGGAGCTCGGCCTTCTGGGGGCTCTTGGGACGCTCCTTCCTGCTGTCTCCTGCCGCCACGTCTCGAGGGACGTCCAGAGGTTGGTCGGGGGCCTGGGCCAGATGAGATGAAGGCGATGGCATGGAAAGGCTGTCGATGGGAGGGGCTACTTCCGACAGGCTTGGGGAGGCTGAAGGGCGAGCATCCCATGGGGCGGCATTATCTGGAAACGCACACAGTCAATAATGAAACCCACGTTCATCCCTCCTGCTTAAAAGCTTGCACGCATGCCACAGCAAAACCAAACACAGCATCCAAACAAAAAGAATCAGAGCTTTTCTACGAGCTGAAAGCATCAGAGTAAACGTAAGAGCCGCATTACAACCTACTTCCCAACATGTCACAGGGCGAGTACACTTTCTGAAAACATCAATCTGCCTCCCATAGCTCTCCTTAAAGCTTCGGTCAATCTTAAACCGAGGCGGAAAATCGAAAGCAGGTTTAATGAAATGGATGATGTGCCCAATACGGTGGTGCTTTAGCGAGAATGGAAACCTCAAGGGCCGAGCGCTTCATCTCTCTCTCTCTCTCTCTCTTTCTCTTGAGCCCACAGAAGTCTGTATCTTTGTGCAGCAGCTGCAGTGAGTCTGCAGAGAGCTCCTTCACCGCTCTTCACTCTCACGGACTGTTAGCTTCCCCTTTTCTACACCGATGTGTTTCGCTCCCTCGGCCATCAGTCACTCTCAGCGGGGCCGGGCAGGGGGGAGGGGGGCAGAGGCTAGGCTAGCTACACCGGCGCCATGAGGCCCAATTACAAGCTCGCTCTCATGCAGAGTTGGAGAGCGAAGGGTCCAGCACGTCCACTACGATGGAGCGATGTTGAGCTTGTGTGAATTGGACTGAAAGCTGTGATTATCACGTGCTGCGTAAATTGCTGGTCGGCTTATAATTCTGCTGAGTTACCCTTAGACTTAAACTATGTTATTCACATTTGTTCTTTTTCAGAGAAACATTAAAGTCTGGTATTTCACTCTTTTTTTGGGGGGGTGACTTCGGGACAGCACAAACGTGAGGACGTTGAGTAAAATGTTGATAAAAAAAAAATGATTTGCAAAACATTAAAAATCGGTTTGCTTGGAAAAAAAAACCTGACTCGCAAGATGACGAGTTCATTCGTCAAGACGTTTCAAAAATGGCTGAAATAAAGTTGTGAGGATTGAAAAACTGAACTAAACAGACTGTGGGGACGAACGTCTGCCTGGCCATGTACTCCTGATGTTTTCAGCCTCTCGAGGTTAACCGCTAAAAGTCGCTCCTTCTTCAGCTGGCAGCTCTTTTTTTTTCATCCTGTGAGGGAACAGCTGGAGTGAAATAAAAACTGATTAACGCCTGTCTGCTTAGGGCGCTACTCCCATCTCTTGCAAGCCTTTGCAACATAATGATATTCATGGTAAATAGAATAGTCACGCAAACAGTGCTCTTTTAATTGCTCGTTTTCCCGCCCTCCCTTTTTTTGACACCTTTGTTTCAAACCGCTCTCGTTTTCACCTCACTCTTCAGACTTTGGTTTACATGATACCTGATGCCGCTGTAGCACTTTATAAAAGATACAAAAACACACAAACAGGCACACAATAACAAGCATGCACATGCCCACCGCACCACGTCACCTGGCTCCCTCATATTCAATTCATTTTGTATCAAGCTGTTCCTTAAAAGCTTTTCATCGAGAAAAAAAGAAAAATGAACGTGCTCCTTTAAACATTAGTATGCTAATGTTTTAAACAGCCACATTAATCAGCAGAGATGATTTGCATAACCTTCCAGCGTGCAAATAAAGCGAGTGATGAAATGCTGAGTCAAGCCCACACAGAGGAGAACATGTGGGCTCGAGGAGCTGCTTCTACTTTTAGCCGACGTGGGGAGAGGACAACAAAGATCTGTGATGATGGAGGACTGCGTCTTCTGGCTGACCACAGTTCGACTCCCTGTGTGCATATTTACTCCTCCAGGCAAGAATTACATGAGCTTTGACACAGAGAGAATAATACTCAGGCTGCGAAGAGGGTTGACACATCACAACCCTCTTTCTCTTGTTTCTGTGTTGAGGAGCTGGAGGGGGACCATGAAGGCCAGACGCTAAAAAATGTGCATTACTGAGGGCTTCAGAGCCACACGAGTCCCCCCAAAAACACACTTCTCCCTCACAGAAGGATGCACCATAAAGGTGCAGAAACAAAGGGAGTTGTTTTATTACCCGCGCTGTCAGAAGAATAAATGTCCCCTTCTGGACTCAATTTGAGCTGTGCCGAGTCCTCATTGGGTAAAAAATGGGCAGAAATAGTTCACGATGACGTCCTCTTGCTGCCTAAAGGGGGCTTCACCGAGCACAAACCTCAGAGGCCGAGTGAAACAGCCAACGCAGGAGTGCAAAAATAAAACTGCAGTTCCTGGATTGGCCACTCGAGGCTGGCTCCAAATGTGAGTCAACCCCCAAAGTCCAACTTCAACGCCGAGGTACACAGAACTGAACACTTTGAAATCATGAGACGAGTTTGGGATTGAGTTTCAAAGTTAGGTTGAGATAAATTCTCTAACACGGCTTCGTCCCGCTCGGCTGCGTGTCGCGTACGCCAGTCAAGCGGCGCCGGTTGTCTAGTGGTGAGGGTGCACGCCATGTACGGAGGCTATTGTCCTCCAAGCTGGCGGTCCGGTTTGATTCCAACCTGATGCTCCTTCTGCATATCGTCCCCCACTCTCTTTCTGACTCTACTGTCCTACCGCTGATATAAAGAAAATACATTTTTCACAAAACAAGTGACTCATGTCATAGTGCCTTTATCCATTATGTATTAAGTCTACAGTGAACAATGAATTTGTCCTATTTTTCGGCCTGTTTTATAATTTAAAGCGAACTTCTGTGACTTGTGTTTTTAAGTGACAGTTTGATGATTAGTCGATGAACTCAAAAAGGTAAACCTTTCTTTTACAGATACCAGCATGCATCGAAAACAGGGGGTTACATCAAAACACACGACAACCACAGCACAGAAAGCCAGGGTTAAGTGAAGAGAGAAAAAACATTCGTATGGTCACAAACCGTGTCTTTAGAGTGGCCCGTTAGGAAGAAATAGGGGGAGCCATGCTTGTCACTTTTCATGCACATGGAGAGACTGGAAGATACCATTCCTATAGAAGGGGAAGTAACAACCTAGACCAATCAATTAGTGATAGGTCACTGAAATGGACAGAAGATAAACTGGTGTTAGTCAAGATAAGAAGAAAGAATCATTAGTTTGTCTTTTTATCAACAGAGTGAAATATAGAGCACCACGAGTACAGAGTCTAAAAACGCTGAACATGAATATAGATGAAGAGAAAAATGTTAGAAGAGTTGAAGTGATATTAAGACAGCGAAGGAAGAAAAAAAAAAAACAAGTCTAAAAGTTAAAAGAGAGTTAAAGAATGATCCTGAAGGCCAAGAAAAGTTCCTTCAAAGTTTGGATACGTACCGTACTCGGGGACCTGCCCCGTCCCCCTCTTTAGCAGAAGACGAACCCGCCTGCCTCCAGACTTGATCAGCTCGATGGCCCTGGCGTGGGTCATGTCTCGGGTGCTTTCTCCATTGATCTCAATGATTTGGTCCCCGACCTGGGAGTCAGGAAGCACAGAGTAGAAAAGAAGTTGTAGACATATTTTAGAGGGACGAATGCTTTAATGCTTTCTAAATAGAGTGGGGGCTGTTTGCACTACACTGAAAAGTTTGTTCACATAATGTGGTTCTTCTTTTATCCTTGGACAGTTTCTCAGTGCAAAGTGAATATGATGCTACAAGGTGCAATAATACAAACACTCATACAACATCTTTCTGCTGTTACGAGAAGGCTAACCCTCCTGTGCAGAGTCAGGACCGTAAAGTCGAAGCTGTACACAGACCTGACACAAAACCCATCCAACATCTATAACACTGGCTCTCAACTGGGCTCGCCTCAGGACCCACCACCAACTCCTTCATGAAAACCGTGACCCAAAATTCAACCAATCAGATTTATTAAATGAAAAACAGACCAAGTTTGGCCTTTTAAGCCGCAGAGCTTCTCTTACAGTTACTTGCTCATTCAAGAAAATAATTTCTTTAAAGCGCCTGTTCCCGATGTTGGCGCCCCCCTGTGGACAAAGCAGTACTTCTTATCTCTTCACTGTACCTTTGGAAGTAATGTTCCCTATGCTGACTTTTTACATTTAAACATATCGCTCTATGTCGATCTTTGCAGTGGAACGCGTCAACAAAAGGCTGTTTCTCTAACGTGCTCGCCATCAGTTCGTCCGACAGCAGTTCTAATAAGTCATTAAAAAAACACATTACGGAAAACGATCAGTCTTGCTGAGGGTCACGTTTGCTTCTTTAGGTCAAAGAGAGAAATCAACAATAATCTATAAGCAGATAAACACTCTTCACGTGCACCTTAAACGCTATTCATATTTTTTTAGATCTTTTGGCGTGGATTGTTGAAACCGTGTCAAAAACGACTAATTTAAAGGACGAAAGTTTTCTTTCCACTTCAGGAAACTTTGTTACTTCAGTGAAAAAGACAGTGTGACTTTGTAGCAGCGGAGCAGAGCGAGCTCTGGATCATGACTGAAGCTGCGTTTATAGATTAGAGAGAAGCTTTAACTCTCTTTGACACGTTCCCGTGGAGCGAGTTACATTTAGAACATGCCCTGCACCACTTCATACCCAGCACGTAATGAAGATGAAGTGACTCCATGCACTTACCATTCCAATAATGAAGCTTGTATACAAGCTGAAATTACAGATGGGGGGGTTTTATTGTGTGCATGTGCAGCATTTTAGCATCCTTGTAAGAAGTTGAACCGTAGAAATGATTGACAGGGAAACGAAACTAGAAAACAAATGAGGCGCCATATTGTTACAGAAACCCTCCGGTCAAGTTCACAAGAGGTGAGAAGAAGACGAGCAAATTAATGAAGCTGTTTGCATTCTCAAGAATGAGTCAATTATGAGGCGGCAGGTTTGCAAATGAGCAAAATACAATATGATGGTGAATATTAACGAGCTTCTTTTATTAAGGACCACACAAAAGTGATTCATAACGATCAATATGGATGGATGACTGTTACTCTATAATTCATTGGCTGTCCCAGGAGCTTCTGTTAATAAGCATTACCACTGAACTGGTGTCACTTCTTATTAATTTAGATTGAATTTGGATGTGGTTCGGATGGAATTAAAGCGGACCCTTACTGGTATGAGGACCTTCTGATGAATACCAATAATCTGCCTGTTTAAAATGATCATAGCTGCAGCTAATGGCTAACGCGAATATTAGCCAGTCTATCTCTCCAGGATATACACGAGGACGGGTCAGTCCTCCCTCCTTCAACTCTCTCACTCTTTGGCTCTTCAAGAGACGGCTCCAAGGTTGTCTGATGCAGAGGATTCATGGGGAACGGGACAAAACATGCCGGCCCAATTACGCTAACAAATGGAAAAGTCCTCGGGTAATGGCCGGGGTAATTTGAAAGTCAGGAGCGGACTGGAGTTACAGAGAAGGGGGAGTCATTAGGTGTCATTACAGTGGTCTGGTGAGAGGTGGAAGGCAAGACGGTCGGCTCATTAATCCTCACCTCCGAACGGTGGAGGAGAGCGATCTCCATTTTCATCTTTAATAAAGAGGGAGTCGGAGTTGAATGGACAGCAGGTGAGCGCCGAGCACAGGGAGCGTATGCTGAAAATGAGTTAAAAGGAGTTGCACCTGTTTCTCCGCCTACGCACAAATCAGTCTTTTCAGGAAGGTTTAAAGCTTTTAAAAAGAGATTAAATGAGCTGAATTATATCTGTAATAACCAATCACTTTATACAACCATCTTCACAGCCGCTGCGCTGCCCAATAAACCCTCAAAAGATCCGTGTTACGGATTAGCTTAGGGTCAACAGAGATGTGACCGTTGACGTTGAATGACTCGGCTGAAAATTCACGGAGACGACAGGGAGTCAAACTGCATGGCAGCGTTTGGTTTTCTTCACCTTATAAACGTGTCAAAGCAGCGCCAAGAATCCAAAGTGACAGGCTTGTCAAAAGCTTTTAAAGCTCGGCCTCACATTAACTTAAGTGTAATGCAGATTGATTCCTCTCTGCATGCGGCGGTATGGATTGAGGATCGTTGGAAGAGCGATCAAAGTGTTCCCTGCGCATTGTTCTCAGAAATCTATTCCGCAGCACAGCGTGGAGCTGATTTCAGTATCCTTCCAGCTGTGTTACTGTCCAACCGTTCATCTATAACTAATCAGACTCAGTGGGGGAACTTACTAAGTACATTTACTCCATAACGACTTTGAGATACTTGTATGTTATTTTAAACTTACTTGACAGCTGTTTAAATCTTTGATGAAAACATAGGATGAACTAATACATACACATTTGCTTCGAGGGGAAAAAAAAAAAAATCTCTGGCTGTCGTGTCAAAAAGAAATTAGCCTACAAGTCACGCTTCTTATATCTGCTGGAGGCTTCCTGCTTTAGGCTACATTACTGTGGCAGCTTTTAGCATAACTCGAAAGTAATGTGTTAATCCTTAACAGGGTGGATGGCCCAATAAGAGAATCAATACTAATTTTACCACAATCAAATCATAAAAATTCACAGTCATGTTCCCCTCCAAAATCTTTTCTCAGAGAGGTGGATTCGCAGGTTGTACGTTCAGCAGCAGCTCCTGGATGGGCGGAGATGCACGAAAGTCATGCTATATGAATACAGATAAAGGTGTGTCTCTTTAATCCTCTCCCTTTGAAGTGGCTTTACATTGCTTTGACTATCAAAGGGATACTAATCGATGAAGCAGAGCGGGAATATCTGAAAAAGTCTGCATCTTCAGCACCACAGACAGCTCCACGGATTTAGCACTGCGCAGCACAGAAAGACCACTGACAGAGTCAACGGCTGTAAAACACCACAATGAACCACGGAGTACCACAAGGTTCAGTGCTCGGACCGATTCTCGTCACACATTCTCACATTCTGGTGTTCTGTGCTCATGATGGATTAACGTTTAATTTGCAGATGATAAAACAAAGAGTGAGATCTTTTCACTGATCTGTTGTAAAAGTGTGTTGCGATAGAATCTTGCTTGAAAAACAGAAGCTTTTATTTTTATTACTGAAAGTAATCTTATCAACAGAGTGCTTCATATCCTCCTTAAAAACATCGACCCAGGAGCTTTAAACACATTTTATTAATACTAACTGAGCACTTTGATTTAGGTCAG
This sequence comes from Symphodus melops, assembly GCF_947650265.1. Lineage (NCBI taxonomy): Eukaryota > Metazoa > Chordata > Actinopteri > Labriformes > Labridae > Symphodus > Symphodus melops. The sequence continues at coordinate 3,480,161 of NC_136712.1, forward strand.
GATTGAAAAACACAACTTTAACTCTTTGATTACTGCTACTATTATTTCAGCAAAGAACTGCAAACAAAACAGTAAGTGGGACTTATTGGCATACTGTATATATTATTCATAATTGTGTTTTCAAGATTGAATAATCAATAAACATATAAGAATACTTGTTGTTCCTGTGACCTTAGAGGAAGCTCTTACTCCTATAGACGCAGTGAGTCTTCTTCTGCAAACGTTTTTTTATATACAGGTCGGTTTTTGCAGCTATAACAGAAGCTTGTCAATGTTCAAAGAGGAGGGTTAATCATAAGTTGTTTGTAACCTGCTACTTGTGAATACGTCCACCACCAAAATCAGATTTTACCGCAATTTGACTTTAAGTGGAGCTCTAGTGAGCTGCCTGCCGTCTAAGCCCACTGGACTCCATCGACTTCCCCAATGAGGAGGAAAAGTAATACGGCCCCTGGGGGCATTTTGCACAAATTATATTTGACAGGTTCATTACAGATAAGGAATGTAGAGCAGACTGAGGCCATCAGCTGCAGACGTTAAAATCGGAGGACGTGAAAGGAAGTGAAGAAAAATCTGGACAGAGATGTGTTTGCAACAAGATTCTTTTTGTATTGAAACACAAAAAGTGAATTTGCTTTTTTTGTTGCTCGTAGCAGAGAACACAGAGCAAATATTTTCCAACTTTATCACTTTGAATAAGAATCTGCTTTCTTTGTGAGAGTAGCACATTAGCAACCATAGCTGGAGGGAGACTGGTGTTACCATAAAAAAACATTAACAGTCACTAAAGTTGGCCCACTTAAATATTTTATCTGTCTTAATCTTTCTGAATATTATCTCTTTTTATGATCTTTTATTAAATGTCGAGGACAGATGAGTTCTAAGAACTTGGACAGGGACAGATTTTTCCTTTTTTTGACAGATAATTTCTCTGAAAAGTTGCTGCTGCTGCTGTGATAACATCGGACAATTACAGTGAGTGTCTACCATGTAATCCAGAGAGATAGAAAGCAGCTTAACCTTTAAGAGGTTAGAGTGGGTTTCTTAAACGAAATGGCATCTTCAAACTTACCCTCATCCTGCCGTTGCGGATGGCCGGTCCGTCCTCGGCCAGTCGAAGGACAAACAGGTCCATCTTGTACTCCCGCCCACCACGGATGCTGAAACCGAAGCCTTTCACACTTTTCTCCAGCTCCACGGTGAAGAAGTCAAAGTCCTGTGCGAGCTGAGAAAAGCAGAAAATACTCAAAAAGATGAATGAAAGCATTACGAAGAGAATAAAGTGCAGCTGATGTTAAACAAAAACTAAACCAGGAAATAGATTTAGCAGGACTTATTCTACACAAGATTTTCAAGGTAATCAAGAAAGCCACAAGGAAAGTTAAAAATCTTAAATGTTGGGATGCAGATGGTCTAGCGGGTAAGGTCGTACCACATGCATGGAGGCTATAGTCTTCCAATCAGGCAGCCCAGATTCAAGTCCGACCTGTGGCTCCTTTCCCTCATTTCAATCCCCACTCTCTCTCTCTCCCTGGTTCCTACTCTAGCTACTTCAAAATAAAATACATCTTTAATGTTTTTGTTGGTTCAAATTAAATTAACAGCGTTTCAAATAGTTAACCCAGCAGAGAAATTTGACTTAAATTCTTAAAAAAAAAAAAAAAAAAGCTAAAGCCGTATCCATAACCATAACCTGTGTGAGTGAAAATTATCAGTAAAAGTGTCACCCCTTGTAAAACATGGACCATAAAGACTCTTAAACATGCAGCATTCCTGAAATGAACTATGGATAATGTGATCCTTCTCTCTGGGTTCATCACAAAGACTAACAACTTTCACATTAGACGTCAATTCTTAATAAAAATATCCCGGTTATCACAGCTTATCTCCTTCCTCTGAAATATTCAGACTGGTGTCGGCCTCAAAGCCTTCCAGATAAGAGAGTATGCGGGATTAAAAAACGTTTTCTGCTCTGTGAGACATCCTTACTTGAACTGGTGGCATCCTGTAGTCTGGGATGGTGAACTGCCTGGCGTCTGTTGCTAGCTGTCTGTAGTCCAGCAGCGGCGGGTGTCTGTAGTCCAGCGTAGGGGGCTGCCTGTAGTCGGCCACAGGAGGGTGCCTATAATCCACGGGTGGCTGCCTGTAGTCTGTGAACGGCGGCTGTCTGATATCTGGTTTTACATCTTGCCTCGCTTTGACCTCGGACCTGTAACTAACAGACCAATCAGGATGAAGGAATAACTTTCAAATGGATTTTTAATTACCATAATCTTACAGCAGCCATTTCCCTCTCGTGTGAAGCTCAAGGATCAAATACTGGTGTAATGTTCTTCTGCTCATTCCTGGTTGTAAAACAAGGTCCTCTTTAAGTGATCAGTTTCTTTATGAATTAATGAATGAAAGGTTTGATATTGAAAATCTTATCCACATCATATAAAAATGTGCATAAACACATGTCCACCAATTACCACTAGAGAACAGCATGATTTTATTTAGCATAAGTTGGCCAGAAAGAAAAATCCTTACCAACATTATTTAAACATTGCATCAAAGCTAATAATAGTAGTAAAAGCATATTAGCAATGAAATATATTCAAAACCAGCCTAACTTAATAATTAACATTAGTTGGGATGTAAATTAGTATCTGTCAATACTTTAACAATATATTAGCAACAAAGAGATTTTCAGTCCTTTTCTAGGAAACATTATTTTTGCATTTATCGGCTAGAAGTTTAGCCAGAAGTTTAATTCAAAGCTAACTTAACTTTAGCATTATGTTAGCCAGGAAGTCAATTAGTTGTTAGCATTACTAAAGCAACAATGTTTCATTGAAATATATTTGGCATTTGGCAGATGATGGCAAATAAAAGAACTAGGACAGCTAGGACATACACTCCTAGCTAAGATGACTTAAACACCACATGAGCAAGAAAGTTAATTCCAAGCTAACATTTCTTTAGCTCAGAGTTTGAGATTTCCTATTTTATTGTGTAACAAAAGTTAACAGTAGTGCTAGCTCTCAAATCTTTTGTGAAGCTGATATTAGTCTTGTAAATGGCTGAATGCTAAAGTTAGCTGTTTTCTTACTGAGGCTAATCAAATATGTTTAGGCCAATATTAACATGAAAAGGCAGCTTGATTTCCTCCCTATTCTCACTGTTGTTTCCAGTTGATCATTACTCAAGATGCAGTAGAATACTCTTGATAAGAGCAATGTTGGACAAGTTAGGCTTTCCCACTGTTAGCGTGATGTCAGAGGAAAAATTGCCTCTATGAAATATTGGCTATGCTCGTCATGATTACCTTTGAACATACATTTCATGTGTTGTGTTTTTGTGCACTTAGTGTGCTGGGAAAATAATGCTTTCTGGCAATCTGCTGGGTCACTCAGTGCCAACAGAGACCGTCTGTTTTGGTTTGCAGTGACAGCCATTAAACAAGACTTTAGTGAAGAAATTACACATCGCATGAAATGTTTATAACAAAAAAACAAGTTCCCTCAGAGTCTGGGGACGCCGAGTACAAAGAGATTTGGATGCTGTGTAAAGCACAAGAAGAGACATTGTAGATTTTTTGGACCCCCGAAGTTCTTGCTGAAATATTCAACAGATCTCTCTCTATAAAGAAGCAATTTAAGTCAATAATTTAGCAGTCCATAAGACTTAAGTGATGTTACACAACAAACTGGGGATAGAAACAGAGGATGGGAGAGGAATAAAGAGAAACAGACGTGATAAAGATATTAAAAAAGACAAGGACAGTGAGACAAAGCAAGGATAAGGTGGAGGAAAGAGTTGAAAAAAAAAAAAAAAAGATGGAAAAGTCAATCATACCTGCATATCTGGAGGATGAGTGTTTTGCCCCAGAGACAGATAGAGGGCTAGTCTATAAAAATGCTTCACTGCGTCACTAAACCAGCTGCAGATCTGACAGCATGAGCACGAAAACAGCTTCCATCTGAACTGTTTACATGCAGCTCTAAAAGAATCTGACATGCTTTGTAACCTGAGGTCCTGACAAACAGTGTCTTACCTGCTCTCGTGGGGGTAGGTCTGTGGAGGAGGCGGTGCAGGCAGCTGGGTCCCAGGGCTCTGGTGTGGGACAGGGTTTGGCGGGTTAACAGGAGGGTTTGGATCCGTCACTGCAGCGTTGGGCTGAGTAGCAGTGTTGCTCGGCTGGTTCTTGGGGCTGTGCTGCTGGGCAAGGGGGCTCTGCTTCTCTGAGCTGTGGGCTGATGGAGGGTTGCTGATTTCTGGGATTTAAAGAGAATCACAGCATGTACTTTGAAGCTTTACTCGACCAAGAAGAAGTCCCATTTTGGGCCTTAGATCGGCATTAATACTGTAGATTCAAAGGGCTCTTAGGCGCAGCAGCAACTTGTAAACACAACACTGAAGAACTATGACCTGATATAGTTGATACGGCAAATTAAATATTTACATATCTAGCAAACATGAAGAAACATTTGCATTCGGCTCTATTTTGGGTGTCTACAAACTCCTGAGGGAAATCTCTGGCTCTTTGGCTGCTAAATGTTTGACTGTGTTTACCGACTAGTTAGAGCAGGTTGTGTCGATTGGGGATAGGATTTTATCTCCTGCTGAGGCAGGACGTTTCACAGTAAGTGAAGTAAGTGGGAAGCTGTGGGGAAAAGGATGAGCTCAAACCTGCTTCACAGAATCTGAAAACTAGGAGGAGCTAAAGATTCCGACTCATCGGTACGAGTGAACCCATCAGAGTTACACATTGTTGCAATAGAAATATATTGATGCGAAGCATTGGGGAAATTTGTTTTGGTGTCCAGCGCTGCTTACATTTAGCCACCTCCACAGGAGAATCAAAAAACAAAAACAACGGAAACAAACAGTGATCACGCTTGCCTTGTTATCACCATCAGCTGTCAATTATCAGTTTACTTTCTTTACAACATCTTTGCATTGAACTTGATTGACTTTAAATTAAAAAGAGACAGTTACTGTTTTTTTGTTTGTTTTTTTTTTAAATGGGTAATAAATGCAAAAGGATGCAACAGGAAAAAAAGGATTCAAGAAGTGGGGCACACATGCAGCCATTTAATCAAACGAATATGGTGTGCATTATTCCACCTCATTATCAGTTTTATAGTAAGTCTAGCTTGCTTTGTCAAGAATTAAATCCTTTTTCCAAAACTGACATTGCTTTGACTGCAGCATAAAAGAAACATTGAAAAGCACGCGCATGTTTTAGTGCTGAGGTCTTTGTTCACACTGTTTAATAGTCACCAGAATGAGAGACAGGAGCTCTGCATGCTAAAGTGATTTGGAGATTCATTGAAAAGAATTTGCAGAGCAAAGGAATAAATCTCATGAATAAGAAGAGTTCATAAAAAAAAGAAGAAAAAAAAAGAATCACATTTGTCAAACACTCCCTGTCATGAATCATGGTCTTCACACAGAATTTTCTATCGTGTGCGTGTTCCCTCACCTTCCTGTGGGATGATCCTCAGGGTGACGCTGAGGCCCGCGTCTTTGATCAGCTTAACGATGTCGGCATGCGGCATGTTGACGATGCTCTGGCTGTTCACCGCCAGGATCCTGTCCCCCACCTTCAGCTTCCCGCAGCGGTCGGCTGGGCTGCCCTCAATGATGCGGCCGATTTTGTGGGGCACGGCTGTTATGGGGAGGAATCAGAACGCAACACGGTGCAGGTGAAAAAAAAGACGTGCAAGGGAGACCATTCGGAGGATTATTCCTGTCTGTTTCTTACTGACTGACTGACTGACTGAAAAATGTCTCTCTCTCATTTTGCTATTCACCCCAGGCTTACGTAAGGCATCCAAGTTTGTGTGGGCGATGCACTGATGCTCACGGCAGCATAGCAGAAATGTGTGTGAGTGACGTGCTGTGGGAGGGAATGTGTAATTGAAAAGATGGAATAAGAGGTGCTTCACTTATTATTAAGCCATGACCTCTCCATACTCTTAAGTACGGCTCATATCTTGACATTAAATTGAATTTGCCTTTGTAGTTTTTCCGTGATAAAGAGCTGTAGCACTTGTAATAAGGAGCAGAGTGAATAAGCATCTACTTGACTCCAGGAAGCTGAACCGCTACAATCAGTGGACTCACTGTTGGTGGCTGCGGCCTCGGGACGATTGAGCGAGCTGATGATGACGAAGCCAAAGCCTTCGCTCTCCTTGCGGTTGATGATGACATCACTGGGTTGCGTGTTGGGGGTGGACGTCCTGTCTGAAGTGGCGTTGGGCGCCTGGGTCGTGATGGTGCTGTTGCCGTATGTGAAGTCACTGCGAGGGGAGCTGTGCTGCGTGGAGACGGAGCCGGAGCTGCGGCCGTTCTCCGGACAGGACTCACCTGTAGGGGGAGGTAGAGAGCTCAGCAACAAATCACAAACAACCAACAACAGGAGAAGACGTTTTTGGAGTTTAATACTTATCCCTTGTTTTTTGAATACATATGCTCAATACATGATGAAACCCTATAAAACAATGGACTACTAGCTAACCCGCTGAGTCAAAATCCTCCATCGCCTCACAATCATACTTTTCTTAAGTAGATGTACGTTTCATCACTGGGAGGATCTCAATGGTGCGCACAAACGAGCACTAACTTAAGCTCATCACATTCATCCCGTCAACCCTGAATATTCCTTTATGCTTAAAAAAAGAATATTTAAAGATGAAGGTGCACTCCCTGTACTGTTGTTACATCTATACAAGCCCAACAATGTTATGCAAAGTGACTCTGGGAGAATCTAAGGATACATTTTCAAAAAGGAAAAAAAAACAAAACTCAACCAATTAATTCAACAATGAAAGTTTCATTTATCTCTCCTCCAAAGCTTGTACGAGAGGAAGCTGAATTTGATGGGAAGCGTTGAGAAGCAAACTCGAGACAGAAACACAAAAAGGAGACGCAGAAACAACTGTCACACAATGTGCTCAAACGCATCATTAAGATGCAGCGGCGTGTCAATCCAGACAGTGAAAGCTTCTTCTTGCACCTCTATTATTTACGAGTGTCTGCGCTCTGGCGTAGCGAGCGATCAAACCCTGGGTTGTTGTTTTGTGTCGAAGATTTAAACTGTAGGTTTAGATTTCTGTTGGTTACAGCAACATGTGTCCCTGAGAAAACGTACATATGAACATGTAGTGTTTCCCCCCTGCTGCAAGTGCAGGAGCATATATTTTACGAGAAGAAGACGAGTCAGAGAAAGAGAATGCATTGTGTGAAATGTTTAGGGTGCAGGCATGAGTACAGTATGATCTCAGAGTCTGACACCTCGCAAAGTGCCAGTGGGAGTCAGACAATTAGGATGGAAGTGAGGGCCACAGAGGAGGCCAGGCATGAGTCACACAGGAACCTTTGGTGTGAAGGAATTGACAGAGAGGGCGTCACGGAGTGGGTAGAAGTAGATTGGTGAAAAGTGTGTGTGTGTGTGTGTCGAAAAAGGCCGCGATAATGAGAACACAGGAGGACAACGTTCACTCTGAGGGGAAGTGCCACCACAGTCGACAGGAAACAGGTGAATACAGCTGTGATTTGCCCGAGAGTTTGTGTGAGGAAGAGCAGGAGAGTGTGGATTTTTTTATAAGGGGAGGCTTCAGCACATTTACTCAGAGAGATTAGGCCTGCAATTTTCTAACTGATTAAATGCAGTTTTCTGAATCATTAAAGTGCAAGAGCGGTAGTATGAGAAGAAAAGGAGAGAAGGGAAAGGAGAGAGAGGAATTCAATGAAATAGAGGACAAAGATGTGAGTAGTGAGCCAGTGAAATCTTTATAAACTGTTATCCTAATGCTGCTCTGTGCAGGATTAAACACGTCCTTGTTAAGTCCAGCAAATGGGCTTCTTTTTTTTTTTTTTTTTTTAGGTGAGCGAGAGGACAATTTATCCAATTATAACTTCCTTAAAGGAAGCAATTTATGAGATTCAACAATGTGTGTCCATCGTGACTTCCCTACTTTGTATGTTACTGTTAATTATTTTCCACCTAGTGCGAAGAATTAAAAAAAACGTCAGAAATACAGATAAAAAAACAAATGTATTAAACAATTTACTCGAGAGCTTTTCAATGGAGGACACCGTGCATCTGTTGGGGTCTATTTTCAGCTGTGGAGTAATACATATTTGGTGCTTTAATGACTCATTATTACATTATAAAATGAAAACAGACTGACTATAATTGGCCAAAACACTCAAATATACGGGTGGCAGTAGCTCAGTCTGTAGTGATTTGGGCTCATTAAGTTTTGGTGCAGAACAAAAAAATGGATGCTGGTCTGGTAGCTGGAGAGGTGCCAGGTCACTTCCCTGAGCACTGCTGAAGTGCTCTTGAGCAAGGCGCCGAACCCCCATCCGGCCCTTGTGTAGCAGCCCCACTCTGACACCTCTCCTCGGAGTGTGCATGTGTGTGAGCAGGCCTCTCCATGACAGAGTAATATTTCCTTTAGAGATTCATAAAGTATGGAAACCTTTTTTTAAAAATCAAACAAAGAAAAAATCCCATGTGGCTTTTAGCCTGAAAAGTTGCTTGATTGGTTGATTATCACAAGAGAGAGAGAGATTTGACAGGAGAGATAAAGAGATCCAGGAAATGAAGGGAGAGAGAGCGAATGAGACGACATGCACCACATCGGGAACAAGAGTCCAAACTAGGTTTATTTTAAGACTTTTTGTGAGTGTGGAGAGAGAGAGAGAGAGAGAGAGAGAGAGAGAGAGAGAGAGAGAGAGAGAGAGAGAGAGAGAGAGAGAGAGAGAGAGAGAGAGAGAGAGAGAGAGAGAGAGAGAGAGAGAGAGAGAGAGAGAGAGAGAGAGAGAGAGAGAGAGAGAGAGAGAGAGAGAGAGAGAGAGAGAGAGAGAGGGGAATGAAGTGCAGGATAAGAGCCACAGGTCAGCCGCCTGCTCGGAGTTTATTTTCCTCCATACACAGGGCACGTACTAACCACTACACTATCTGCGCCATCTTTATTATTGTCGGAGAATCAGGAAAAAATAAATAAATAAATAATAATAATTGCTGACAGCTTCCCTCACCTGCTGCTTGCACCCTCCTCCTGATAACCAGGTTGACCTGTCCGTTTCGTGCCGCTCCGTGCATCAGGTCGATAACGTATCTGTGAGGTTTCCCCACCACCGGGATCCCGTCCACAAACAGCAGCTCGTCACCGGGTCGTAAACGCCCATCCAGGTCTGCTGGACTCTTCTCGATGATCGCACCAATCAGGATCTGTTATTTAATGTCAACAGTTAAAAACAGGAAGTAGCGGTTTGAAAGGGAGAGTGTTTCATGCAGTGTGTGTTAAAGTGGTTGTTACAGTAACGTGTCGTTAAATCTTTTGATTTGTTTTCTTTTTTAGAACAGACAGGGAAAGACACCAAAGCAGCCAGAGCCAGCACTCTCTCAGGTCAGTTGTTAGGTGTACACAGTGTGTGTGTGTGTGTGTGTGTGTGTGTGAGGTGGGTTAGAAAGGAAAAGATGACAGGGTTCCACGCCCATCGCCATACGAGCCTTCTCACGCGTCTCCGGACTCACAGGCTGCCCTGCCTCGTCCCCGCCCAGCACCCGGAAACCAAACCCAGACTTCTGTCTGCGCAGGTTCACCTCGATGTCCTGGTACTCAGCACCTGAAGGAGCAAACCAAAAAAAAAAACCTTTCAATGAAGTTTCCAACTTAGGAAGAATTTGTAGCTTTCCTCACAGAGGGTTTTTTTTTTTACCTGAGGAGTCGACAGGAAATACAGTCCTTGGTTGGCCTGGTTCTGGAAAAAAAAAAAGACACATAAAGCAACTATAAAAACGACAAATACACAGAGGCACACATCGATAGACAAACACTTTCTCCCATAAAGACCAGAGCGAGGCAGAAAGGCCCTGCCTCAGCATTAATGCCACCACAGAATTTCAGCATCATCCATAAAAGTCAGGAAGTGCTTACAGCGTGTAATATACCCATCTCTTATTTACTGTGTGAGCACTGATCTGCAATCAGGGCTTCACACAACGCCGTGATCTGCAAAAGTGGTGAAATGAACTGAAGCGCAGACAAGTGGCTGCGAATGAAAAATTGATTCCAATTGTAACGGTTTTAATCACACTGAGCTCTCTGCCGGGGCTCAGCGAGGATGATGTGGGAAAAATAAAACCACGACTACAGACAAAAGGAGTGATGCAGCTGCAGGACCCCACATGACGCTGCTGACACAGATGGAGCTGGATTTAAAGTAGAGGACGGGAGAGGAAACCAAGTATTTTAACGTCCAACAGCATAACAGCATCTCTGCTCGTGCTGGAAGGAATCGTGTCGAGGTGATGTTCACGAATCATCACTCCATCAAAGTTCATTTAAAATCTGTAGATGTGGATTTTTCTGAGCATTTTGAGATTGTTTCTTCTGTAAAATACTTCTGAATATGTAAAACCTGAATGTGTGACATGTGTTGACAATAAATCACAGCTTGCATTAAAGGAAAAAAAAAGAACAAACCCTGCCTCGCTTCATCTTGTACTTTAATTTGCCAGACATTGTCGTATTCAGACATGTCTCAAAGTCCAATCTAAAATTTCAAACCTCTCACAAGAAGAACTGAGATTAACCTGACCTGATTTTTTTTTTTTTTTCATTTAAGACTTTCTAAGGCAACTCTGAATGCATAGAAACATGTTCGACAGACTTTTGAAGAACAGTGTAGGGAAACAGTATTTTCCTTCCTTGCTTCATTAACCAGGTTTTTTTTTTTTTCTCAGACTGACTTGACAAAGCTCTCTCATCTGTCTCTTTCTGCATCACGCAGAAACACTTAAACGCTTTCAATCAGACGTCTCTCTTCACTTACCTCTGTTAGAGTCTCAAGCCGGGCGGATACAAATCTGTCTCTGAAAAATCTTTTCTTTACTTAGTATTCTGTTACCCTGTTAGCCTCAGTTAAAGAACCTCCAGTGAAAATGAGACCCCAACTATCCATATGATCCAAAACACCTATCATCGTACACGTAGTTTGGTTGACCCGACTCTTTAACCATACCTGTTTACATAAACGCCGACTTGAATCCATAAAGGATCGCAGAAAATCCAACTGAAATAACATAAACGGCTCCACCAGGAGGGCAGCAGCCCGGGGTGAGATGGGAAATGGAGCATTTCTAAAATCTGTCCGAGCCGATTCCCTGCTGAGTCTCCCCAGACGAGACCCCTGACTTTTAGTGAAAGAATGACCACAGTGCATGTTACGCTGATCAGTGATTCCGCTGCTGAAGCAGGGAGAGAGACAACGAGAGACACCGAGAGACAAAGAGCTTTGATGAGCAGCCTTTCTGACAGCCACGTCCTACTGAATAACAGGTGCCTTACAGACGAGTGAACACCAGGGTTGTGTGTATAAACTTTTACTATTTCATGGCAGCCATTGAGCAGTACGAGGAGATTAACAGTAACCTCGTAGAGAGTCCTACTATTGCTCACACGCCAGACCCAACAAAACAAGACGACACTCCTACGTTTATGATATTCCTGGCTGTTATTTACGATCGAGTTGTTTGAGTGAAGCTCCACACTCGACATACTGTGACTGATTTATTTTGGACTGATTGTATAAAACTTCAAGAAGGGGCAACCCGACGTCAACTCCTTTCATTTTTTTCCAGGCAATTTCAGGGATTCAGCATCTCTCTGGAGAGGTTATATTAGAGAAACTGCATATGGCCGATATGTCGACAACAATATACATAGTAATTTAGACAATTTTGAGTTCAAAAACAAGAATTGTACAGATAATAATATGTACTATGAACACCTATTTGTTGTAGCTCTAATAAAAAAGGGGGATTTCATAAATAAATAAAACTGTAAAATGTAAGGAGGGAACTTTGAAGAAGGCTTTATAAAGTTGCTGTAGCCTTTAGCCTTCATCATCCTTAGTCAATGAAAATCATCTTAATTCAATGAGAATGAATCCAGTAGTTTACGTTAAAGATGTAAAAAAATGACCTTCTGTTTATATTTTCTCCTCACACACATCACCTCTGTATTTCTTATATCTTCCAAACAGCCCTTCTCACACACAAACAGCCAGAATAGAAAATCAATCAAACTCATTTCTACTGCTCAGGTTCCCATAAGGCATTTCAGTTATGATGCATTCTGATGATATCATAACAAGACAAAATGACTTTTCTCCACATTTTACAAGTAGATATGATGGTAAAATAACTGCCACGAGAGTATTAAGCTCCAGGGGGGAAAAAAAGACAGCTGCAGTGTGTTTATTTATCTCAGTTTATGATGTGGGATGTGTAAAGATCACCACAGTCAGTAAAACAACCGAGCTGTCGGCAGGTGCTTTGCTTGTGTGGGCATTTAATGAGTGGAGATCAAATGAGATACTATAAGGGTTTGATGATGTATAGAGCTGATGTGTTTGAGCTTGAAAAACACATCTTTTGCGTGGACTGAAAGAGGTCAGCTCATTTGAAGAAGGTTTTTTAGGTAGTCAGCAGAAGTAAACAAGAAGAATCTGTGTAATCTGTCTAATCTTTCAGCTCGGGTACTTACGCCTACTCTCATAGACAGTCCTGGACTTCTCATAAAGATCATAAGGGTCTGGTTTAGCCAGGGCCAAGGCCTCGGAGGCTGAGTCTGGGACCGAGGCCCTGTGGAGATGTTGTGATGGGAAGGGGGCATTGTGGGGGATAACGGGGGCTGACAGGCTGGTCTGAGCAGGGCTGCTCTGGCCCTGCTGGCACTCCCACTGATCCAGAACCTGTGAAGCACATTGGCATGAGCAGTCAGCATTTCACTTCCAGGTTTCCCTCTTATGACACCTAAAAATAACACGAAAAACTGAAGCAGATGTCTTTCATGAATGTGATCGTTCGCTAACCCATGCCATGCTAACAGTCTCTAGTCCTGTCAAGTTTTTCATTCTCATGGAACACATAAGTTTACCAATACTCAAAATCATTTTTTAATCAGCAATTTTTCAACAGCGGAGCGAGATACACAGACAAGCCCTTTTTTTCTATTGTAGGGTTGAAACTACAACTATTTTGAAGTTAGCTTATTTTTCAATGCTACTCTAAGCAAACAAAAGCAAATGTCATGCTAACTAGTGCTAGTTTGGCTAACTTGCATTACGTTTACAGGGAAGAAAACAGGGGGAAATAATAACATTAGTCGACGCTCAACGTCGATATTCTCAACAGAAATTTTTGATACCAAACGAACAGCCTTGCAGTGTTTTTTTTTAATATTTTAGTACCATTATGGGTTTTAAAATAACACATGGATATTACTGTGGAAACTAAGCTAGTTAGCCACTCATGAATACATGTTTATGCTAATGGATAAAACATTGCTAATACATGATTACTTCTGTACCTTTTCAGTTTTCCAACAATCTCATCAATCTATTTCACTTTAAATATCTTTTGGGGGAGTTTTAACAAAGCAATCAAAAGAAATCAAAAGCTTGACAGGCTTTATTAAATGGTTGAATAATTAATTATTAAATCACTGAAATGTTGCCATTTTTACGTGGGTTGTAGCTAACGATCAAACCATTAAAGACAAACAGGGAAGGCGGATAGTTAGTGGGGTTAGTAGTTGAAACAATAAAAGCAATTCAGCCTCTATTTGCCACTTAGATTGCAGGGTGAATGAAGGATGTGTGAAGAGGAAACAAAGAATAATATGATAAACAGATACACATGGTCATATTTAAGAGGGGGTTAAGTTTGGCACTTTATCTTGTTAATCATTTCATGTTGTTTCTCAAAAGTGGTAAGTCCTCTGTATATTGTACCCGATTTGGAAAGCTCTGTCAAATGTTTGTGGTGACTCTGGCAGTTTTGACAACACCAGTCAGTCTGAGTGTCAGCCTTGATGTGTCAGATAAACCACGGCCGCTTGAATCACTGCGTGACACTGAGAAGATAGCCGAGATGACGCGTTGACATGTCAGAAAGTGTGAGCGACGGATCATGAGGGGAATGACAGGCTTTTTTGAAAGTGAGACGGCGAGGATGGCTGCATATGGCGCGCTTTAATATGGAAAATTACAGGGCAGCCGGTTCAAGATGTACCGAGAAAGAAATATCAGCTCCGTAAAGGCTGCGGGGCCAGAATCAAAAGTGTTTCTACTCTTTGTGGATTCTTCGTGTCTGCTATTGATGTGAAGCACGTCTGCACGGAGGTCGGCTGCTGAGGCTGGGGACCTTGTTAAGGCAGGGATTAGACTGCTGCATAGTGATCTCTCTTTCGCTTTCTCTATGTCTCTGTCTGTCTTTGTCTTTTGGAGAAAGTACACTGAGGCTGTAATCTACCTGCTCAGATGAATAGGAGACACTGCAGGCAGGCCGCCTCTTCTTGACAGCGTTATTGAGCACTCGCATCTTAACTTGCTGGAAAATTAAAGCGCTGTTACCTGCAATTTTGGCCCAATTTGACAGACAAATCTCGATATCTTTTGCAAATTCAGCTGCCAGGAGCTGCAGGCTTTGCTTTGGTTTGACAATTAGGCAATTTCTTTCCTTATAAGTCAAATTCCTCCATATTTAATTTTCAATAATAATTTTACAAGTCTCCCCATAACAAATAAAACAAAATTAAACGGAGGCAGAACTCCTGCTGGAGGAGAGCGGTGCAGAAAATGAACACTGGGGGGTAAAGAGAGAGAGATTTGATTAGAAAAGACACAAGAGAGAGGCTCCGCATGCCGTCTGCCACTTTGTGACGCTCAAAGATTTTTTTACCCCCGAGCTCAGAATGACAATTATTCAGCGCATGATGGAGGAGATTGATTAGATCGAGAGGCAGCTTAAGCGATGAACACAGACGGGGACTAGTGTCTTAAAAGAGACGAATAAGGTGGCGTCCTGACGTTTGAGTGGAGACAACACAGGGCGGAGGTCAGCGGCCGGTCAGAGAGCAGCATTCAGAGGACGTCCAGGCATGAAATGGATTACACACGAGTTCGCTTAAAGCGAAACAAAGAGACGCGTGACAAATACATAAAAAGACAAAGTGGATATGATCTAATTCTAAGATATATTCGGATGTTTTTTTTGTGGCCCCGAGGGATAACAGATGACACTACAGTAAAATAATCATTGTGGAAGAAGAAGCTGAAGAAGTAGGTTATTTTAATGTGGCAGAAGAAAATAGAAATAAATGATCAGGGTGATGATGGAGGACAGTGTGGAAGTGCAACAAAACTTTACACATTATCTGGGAACAGTGTTGTAAAAATGAAGATAAAGGGGAGACCTGAAAATGGATCTCAGCCATGCCAAAGCACTTAGAAGAAAGACTCGGAAGACTACAGCTGGAGCATAATTGAAATGCCCCGAGTATGTTTAACCCTGATGGCACTGAGTCAGGCTTTGAATTAGCTCTGACTTGCAGGATCAAGAGTCTGGTGATGTTATGAGCAAGCCACTTGACCTTTTTTGTCATCTTGTGACAATAAAGACGGGCTGAATATCAAGGCGGTGTAAAAGCCACGGGCAGACCGTGAATTATCAGCAGAGTTAGTTAGTACGACGGGGGAATTAAAACATTATTTCTTGTAAAGAAAAAACACACGATTAGAGGCATTCTGATTAGCAGGCACCGTATGCAAACTGCAGCCAGTCTACTCTATAGTCATGATTAAACAGCAGAAATGGGGACAGTCCCATTTCAGAAGCTGGGTTTCGTTTTACCTGCTTAGGGGTCTTCCAGGGTGAATAGTGACCTGCAATTGTTGAGAGAACAAAAAATTCTTTAGACTGAATAAGATGGTAGAAACAAATGATGAGGTGTGAGGTTTCATTTAAGCTGCGAGGAGTCAATTCCCGAGGCTTTTTGTAGGATAATATAAAAGAAAAAATGAGAAAACAAATAACAGAACTACAGATAAGTAGAATGAAAATAAGCACATGAAAACTGTGTTTGTGGCAGGGCGGACAAACAAAAGTACAATCGACTCAAACAGGATATAGACACGAAGCAGAAGATGCAGGATAAATATCCACGGCTCACTGTGCAGGCAAGGCGATAAAAAATAAGACTAGTCATAAAAAAGGCACAAAATCGATGCAGTTCAGCGCGAGATATCATGTTAATGAACTTAAGGACGTGAAGTGAGATAAGCCAAGACAACGGCACAAACTTACATCGATAATGGTGCCGACAAAATCAGCTTTACCCAAAAAGGGCGAGGATTTCTCATCGAATCAAAGCAACTCCAAAATGTCTCCCTTCAAATGGACGTCATGAAATATTCACACAAAGATGTTTCTCTTCAACTGGTCAACGCTGAACTTTGCTAACTAGTTAGCTGTTTAGCTTGTGCTGTGTAAATGTCTAAAAGACGTTGTACAGTGGCTTTAAAGCTTCGATCTTCCACTGGGAATCACTGATGATATGATAAATTAAAAATGTGCTTCAAAAGGAGATTGTGTGTTTGCTCAGTCGAGACCTCACCTCTCCCATGTGCAACTTTAAGCCTCTCGTCCATCTTCAGCCAAGATTTAATCAAATATCAGCCCCCATAAGGGCGGGTTTTATGGTCTCTCTATTGCCAAAGGGGGCTTTATTTGGATCTACGATCGATCTGTTTTGGGCCACAGCTGTGACAAAGACACAACTTTCACTGAAGTGGCTTCACAATGACTGTGCCGCACAATGAAGTGATTTCAGTTTGTAATGAAGCGCAGATTAGGAAAGAGGGCATATGTTTTCCTTTGACTTCAGCATTCATCTTACTTTGACCTTTAGAGAGCCGAGCCACACGTTTCTGCTGTTTATGAAGAAAAAGAACGAGATGAAAGCTGAACAAAGGCAGCTGACATCAGTTTGCGCAAAACAAACGGAGTAATGAAACATATGTTCAGCCTTATTCCCATAGAGTGAGATTCACAGAGAAATGTGAGAGATGTATATACTCCATCTTTGTGATTCAAATCCTTTCCTTCCAGCCTTTGAATTGCTGCCACATTCTCCCCTCTGAACGGCTATAAACGTATGCAAATGCAGGGATCGAGTTATGGGTTGACTAATCGAATTATGCACCAGCCTTCCCAGTCTTGGCCTGGCCAGACTCCAATCCAACTGTAAAAAAATACAACAACACATTTATCTCACTGAGCCGACAATGGAACGGTGACAATGTGGAAATTAACAAAACAATACAAACAAGGACAGAAAGTTTTATTTTTGTTGTCGGACTGTCAGCTTCTCTCAGCCAAAGAAAGCAAATATAGAAACAAACACTTACTTTTGTAAAACTCGAAAAATGCCAAATCTATTTTGAACATGACTGCAGCTAAGAACAGACATGTAAACCTCGATCTAAGTAACAGAGCAGTCGTCGGAGTTGTGACAGAACCTGAGCTGAGTCGAACAGACAGATGCGAGGGGCACTACCAGGCATCAGCGACCCAGGTGATCCTCGGGGTGCCGTCACTGCTAACTCAGGAGCAGCGGACGTGAAGTCAGATGTGGGTGTCAGAGTTCCCCCACGGCTAAAAGTTGAGAGAGGAAGGTGAGAGCGAGGAGAGAGACGCTTGGGAGACAGAGAAGGAGGGAGTGAAAGGAGCTGTCCGAGGTGCTGAAAGCCCTCTGAGTGAATCCAAGTTGTCAGCTGGGATTCAGAAAAAGTACGGGAAGTCGCTGGTGCCAAATTTAAGCTCGCTGGTGTCCTGTTCTTCTGAAAGTGCCACCCTTTAGTCATGCACCAAAGAACATCTACTGTACTACCCTTGTGGGAAGATAGACAGTCAGGACAGTACAAACAAACGCAACAAAAAACATGAATATAGTCTACTAGAAGCTTATTATAGCTCATGTAAAAACAAATATTTGAGTCCTTATTTATACATACTGCTCACACTAAAAAGTCTCCTTTGCAGAAATGTATTTAATCTAAATTTAGCTCAGGGCCGCGGTGTTGTTTTCAAGTAAATTACAGAGGTCCATCCAGTTATCGTTCAGCTCCATCATGAACCCAACATGACCTGCCTTGACTGGAGAAATAACCCTGACGAGCATGACAACACCTCGTCTCGACAAATGAAAATAACTGAATGTTTTAAAGATTTGACTTGATCTCTTTTTGTTCATTTATTCGGCGTTTAACTCGGATTGACTTAAAAGGCAGATCAAACTGTGGAAATAAAGGAAGCTAATCTCACTCTTTCATGCTCTAAAAGTAGAAGGTAAACAGTCCCTGAATGCATAGATTCATATCATTGCAGACGTGTTTCACCTCCGCCTCATTAGGCACAGCTTCAGGTACCGATGAGTAAGAAGAGTCTGCTTTTCAAGTCCTGCCCCGAAACGTCCCATTAAAGAGATCTGAACTGGGAATTGTTATTTCCATGCAGCCTTTCCTGCTCCGCGAGCGCCGAGTCCGACTTCCTCTGGCAACAAATAGAGCCGGTCTGATCCGACTCTTTCATGTTGTACCGAAAAGTTAGAAAACTCAAATGTTCAAGTTTGATTATCGCCTCAAATCCTGAATTAATTATCTCCATGGGATTGACCTGAAGAAGATAAAAAAACAGGACAACACCGATTCACTGATTTAACAGAAAAGTGATTTAAAAAACAGTGTGGGCGACACATTAAACTAAGTACGTGTACACACACACACACACACACACACACACACACACACACACACACACACAAGCACATTTGTCGCCCATTCAAAAAACACAGATCTCTTTAATTTCACAATGAGAGGCTAATACTAGCCCTTCAATTATTCAAATGAGACGGTGATGACTCCAGAATGAATAACAGCGTGCTGAATCTTTCAGCTCTTTATGAATATCTCCAGCTCATGAGGGAGGCTGGCAGCTTCACACAACACACACGCACACACACACACACACACACACACACACACACGCAGCAGAAAACGGATTCTGTTCACTCCTATTCAAACAGCTTCATATTCCTTTCAGTCGAGCAGCATGCTAAAGTAATGATTGAAAACATGAACATGCAGAAACATTACGCTCACGACATCGTAACATATCAGTCTGTGATCCAGCTCTCACTGGGAAGCAAGGAAGTGATTTCAATCTTTACACACACAAAGAGACGCTGCAATGCTTGCATAGAGAGAAAAATCATCCTGAACTATTACTGTAATTATAGAAATGTAAAATGTTTGCTGCTTTTAGTCATAGGCTGTACATTCAGATGGACAGGGAAACAGCAGGCTGGAAGTGAAGCCAAACTCTTTGGAGCTCCCTCTGCTGGCTGGCTGCAGTATAGGACTTAAACCCCACTTCCTCCATCGACATGGATCAAACCCTCGATCATGAACCCTGTGGAGTCAGTGTTGTGCTGTTCATAATAACATACAGTCAGTGGTTTCATCTCTTAAAAAAGTCAGAACTTGTTGCTTCTCATGTCCTTTATTTCAGCAGAACATGAAGATGATTTTTTGGGTTTTCCGTCACTTGGCTTGACAAAAGAAAATTGTTCATTTTTGAATCTCAGAAATTTTTTAGTAGGCAACTTTTGGACGTTCTGAAGTTGGAATGGTAAGTCCATTTATCTCGATAAACAGATGAATTAATGATGAAAATAACAATTAGTTGCATTCCTGGAGCTTTTGCCTCTTTCTAAATTTAATGTGTTTAACCCTTTCTACTCCTGCTGTAATCTAATCTCCAAAATCCGGCCGTCCTGCACAAAGAAGCTTGGCTGTCTTCCCAGGAACGACCGGACTGGATATTGATCCCTGGCGGGTTTTGGAGCTGCCGGGGACAGAGCTGTAAGTGTGAACACGGCCGACAGTCTGCGATCTACTGGCAGAGAGCCGAACTCATCACTCTCTCTCTCTCTCTCTCTTTCTTCCTCCCTTTTGTTTCCAACTATTCTATCACACACACACACACACACACACACACACACACACACGCACACACAAGCAATGAATCACTGTCTAGTTACACACTGATTCCCCGGGAGGCTTGAGGAGGCTCACTGAATCAAACCCTCCTTCCTTCTGTTTTGTTCTACACTTTCTCTTGGTTCTTAAAACGGCCTCTGGTCACCAATGTGCACACGAGCAATCCGAGGTGAAAGGTCCGCACAGACAGCTGATTCATAATGCGCAAATTACTTCAGACAAAAATTGGGTTTACATAAGTGCGTGTGTGGGAGGGTTTGTTTGTAGAAGACAGCTTTGGGATGTTTACGAATAAGACCATGGCAGTGTGTGGCTGGCTGGCTGTCGTGTAGGTGTGCGTTCAACCTGTGTGAATCAAACCATGCGGTGCAGAGTGTGTACGAGTGTGTAGGCAGGTGGCAATGCGGCAAGATGGAAGAAGCTAAACGGCCGAGTGAGAGTACATGTGAACGAGCTCTGCAGCTAATTACAGCGCTGGGTCTCTGCTGGTGTTGCAGCGAGGAGCGCTAATGGTCGAGATAGCCGCTAATGAGGCTGTCTGCCATGCACACACACACACACACACACACACACTTACACACGTACATGTGCTGACACTGACACAGACATAGACACAATAATTACTGGGGACGACAGACTTTTTGCCCATTTGTTTGGCAAAAAATGGCTCAGAAGTCAATCTGAACGTTAAGGGACGGTTAAATATCTGAAGCACATTTGAGCGTGGGCTCTCTGAAGCTAATGGCGCTTCATTTGCTGGATGGTCTGCTCATAAATGGCTCAATCTTCAGCTGGTGAATCGGTGGTCTGCTCTCTTTAATGTCTCGCTTGGATGACGAGAACTTTGGGGGATCAGGTGTACTCAACACAAGAAGTAAAAGGAGAAAATAAACCCCTGTGTTTACCCTAGCTGTTTTAATGAATCTCCACCAGCAGCTGTCAAACAAAGCTTTATAACCTCAGCTCTAAAAAAAAACATCCAACCATAGCGTATCCATCCGATAAGCTACTTAATGATTATTTCTCACAGCTAAAAGAAATGAACTGAATCAAAGCAACGCTGAAACATCAGATGAAGCCAGATTAGCACTCAGCCCGACGACCAGCTGGACGTTATTATCACAGAACTGAAACAGCTAAATTACCAATCCATCACATGACTGAGCTGGACAAAAACTTTACTTCTCTTTTCTAAAAACATGTCTGCCCCCAGGCTCCCACTTAGCCCGAAAGCTTCCTCGTGTCTTCCTCTTTTATTCGCTGAGATTTAAAGTTATCTGTTATCGTGCGCACGTATATTTACTCTTTCCTGTGTCCATGACAACATCGAGCAGTTTACTTCTTTCACGTTTTTCATATCACTTCTCAATTACTTTTCCAACTCCCCCATCTTTTTTTTCTTGCTCTTCCTGAATGTGGGTGTGAGAGCGAGAGAAAGACTTGTAATTATTGATGAAGCCCATCTGCGCTCCTTCCAGTTATTTGTGATCTCTGATGTTGGAAAGTAGTGTGTCATCAGCGTAGAGACGGAGCCATACATACATAGATATAACTTTGTTGGTGAACTGTGGAAGTTCGATGTGTGTGTGTGCACGCGCGCGTGTGTGTGTGTGTGTGCTCTCACTGAGACCAGATAGTGAGAGGTGCGAGCTCTGTCTGCAGAATAAAGGGGATAGTCATTCCAAAAAGTTCATTCATGCAGAAATGTGCACACTGGCATACTTTTAATCTTCGTCAGCTCCTGGTGCTTGTTAAATCCTCTGCCTCAGATTGTGTTTTCATTGAAAGTGATGAGCTGTTTGCCCCCCCGGTCCTGAACTGGCAAATATTTGGAGCGTGTGCCAGAGACGGAGGCGTGACAGTGGCTTGGTGTTTGATATCAGTCGGTTGCCTCTATCACTCTGCTGAACTGGATGGTGGCAAAAGCCCTTAACAATAGCAACAGCCAGTTCAATTAGATTGTGTGGCCAGTGTCCAGTGGTCCAAAGCAGCGAGGCAAATCGTGTTGTTAAGTGGTGGAACATCATTTCAGCAGCGTGGTGACAGTTTTATTACGTTGGGTAATAGCTCGGCTAAACGCTTGGAGCTGGTTTCTCTCAGGAAGCTGGGCGGGGAGAGAGAATCGACTCGATCTCAAGTCTCACAGCCGACGCTTGGAGTCTCACATAGTAAGTATGAAGGGAGTTGGAAATTGGACGCAGAAAGAGAAACATTCGGAACGATAAATGTCATGAAATGACGTGGATTTGACGCCGGAATAGACTTCTGTTCACACAGAGGGCGCCAACAACGACACAAGGAGACGTTTGTCTTTGCTTATGTGGTGACAATCACGTCATAATTAGCAACAAACATTCACAACATATCCAAACTGTTAAGGAATAATTACCAGTCAAATGTGGCAAGAATGCCAATTCACATGAGTCGTCTCTCAAAAATGACAAATGTGTATTTCTGGTTAAATCACAAACCAACATTTCCAATGAATGAACGACCCAACCTTACTCGTTGTCACTTCTCCACATACGTTCTCTATGTGGCGTCATGAAGCCTTCAGCTCAGACTGGGACGCACAGACAGCATTTTTTTCCCCCCACCTCTCGCACCCGCAGCTCGTCATGTCAACGGCAAGCACGCTGCACCAGATGTGACACGGCACCCTGGTGTATTGTTGTGAAGCGTCGCCGAGTCATATCCAATTTTGGAATAATCAGATGAAAAATGTAATGAAAATAAAGTTGTCACTTTCTCCGCAGGCTAACAGCCTGCCATCCTAATGGGAGAGCTTGTTTTGACCTTCCCAAATGAAGAAAACAGGCAGATGGTGGGAGGGCCCCGCCATTAGCTTAGCATGCAGATGGCGGACATTTATTGTGGTTTTGTGTTTAAATTGACAGACCGGAGAATCTTTAAACCATGAAAAGCATTTTGTGTTTTTTGCATGTTTTGGGTTTGCTGATAATATTTTCAAGGTAGTGGCTTTAAATCATTAGGTGTCCTCTCCTAATGTGATCATTTCAGCTCGAGTCTGGTAATGTACACTGTCCTGTTTGTTAGCATTTCAGACATGGGCAGCGTAATAAAGAAAGAGATGGTCGTAAATCTATTCAGAGGATGCTGCTGACCTTTGTTAGGAAGTCTCAGTGGTGTCTGGGGCAGCAGGCATTGGCATTATGATTTGTAAGTGACATTACACAACACAAAGAGGCAAAACACAGAACTACAAATTGGTTCCACACAAAAGCAAACGTATCATTTGTTCCCAAATGCAGCTGGCTTGGCTAGGAATTAAGAGTAAGTGCTAAAGTTCACGTGTCACCATTAACAGGATGCCAGGATAAATCAAGAACGGCCAAAAACTCAAAGATAGGGGAAATGTTAACAGCATTTAGCAACAAGGTTTCACAGACAGATCCTATCTGCGGGGCTGATGAAGAGCCTCTATTGCTGTTCTACATTTAATTCAAATCCAACGTTTTAATCTTCGACATGGAAGCTTTGGCTAAGTCATTGCCAGCATATGCTGCACTACTTCCACCATTAAATAAGAAGAGGCAGATCACAGCACCATCACACAAAACGTCTGTCATTTGATCCACGGAACGCATTAAAGAAGCCGTGACAGGATATCCGAAGTTTTGATCCTTTTCACACACTCACGTCCACATACTCAAGCACACGCTCAGAGCAGAAAAGTTACCTGTTGTTCTGCAAATCGCAATCCCCCCCCCCCCTCCCCCCCCTTGCGTGACTCACGACCGAGTGCAGTGCATAATTATGATTGTCACAGGGCCACACATTCAGAAAAACACAGGGTAGAGAGCACTTTAGAGCCATTTGCAGTCTACCAGTGTTTTTTCCTTTGTCGAAAAATCCCTGCTACTTTTGACATGCTTTGATTTTGGGGGCTTTTATTCCTACCTGGGAGAAAAAAAAAAAAGGGAAGGTAAAATTTGCCAAACATATGAAACTGACTCAACAAAAACAAAAAAGAAATCAAAAGTGGAAACATCACTGCAAAAAGCACTGCCTTCAATCAGAGGGTAGTGTTGACCAGTAGGAGGCATGGCTGAGTGAGCAGAACAGAGAGAGATGTACTTAGCTAAAGAGAAGAAAAAGCTCTTTTTTTCTGCCTGAGTAAAAGAAAGGGTTTCTAGGCAAGGCACCTGAAAGTACCCGTGAATCAGACAGCTTTTGTGAGAAACCACAGGAGTGCATTATACTGGAGGTTTCTGCAGCCTTTACAACGGACCACATTCAGCTAAAACATGAAAAAAGGTGAGAGCCACGTCGAGTCCATTAGCATTTCCTTCCTTTGTGATAGCGATTAAGATGCCTGAATATGTGACGCCCAGTAACAATCCCGTTAGATCCCGAGGAACAACAAATGTTTTCGAAATGCTAAACTGAAAAACAAAGCAGGCAGCTTCAAACAGTGCAGTCTCTTTCACCTGCTGTGTTGACCAAAGCAGTCGCAAACACACATTTAACGGCTTAATAAGCAAACTCTCCCTGGGGTTTGTTGTTCTCAGCTTTGTGTTCACACTGACAGGTCACTGCTATATTGTTGCCTCAGCTCAAAACAAAATAAAAGACCCTGGAATCAGTTCTTCCATACTGTCCTAAAACAAAAGCTACAGATAGCAGCGGTCAAGTAGAAATTATTAAGTCATGTCGTCAGATCGGTGGATTGGAATATTTGCTGATAGCGTTTTCAGCTGTATCAGAGCATCTGCATATCTCAAACAGATGTTAAGGCATGCCGATGCAAGACTAGCGATAATCATAGAAAAGCACTCGTGTTGATCTTTCAAACCAACCCCCAACTTCAGCCATCGCTCTTACCTGTTCCACCTCTCTGGATCACAAGGCAGGTCTCAGCTCCCACCGCACACTCCTTAAGAAGCTCCACCACCTGTGTGTGAGTGAATCCCTGCACCAGTTGCTTGTTTATCTCCACAATCAGGTCGCCCTCGCACAGACCAGGGCAACCCTGAGGCTCCAGCACCTGTTTGACTCGCTGGCCCGTAGAGCTGTCCGCGATGGTGAATCCAAAACCATCCACTCCCTTCACCATGGTCAGGGTAAGAAGTTCCCCTTGGGTGGCCCCTGACGACGCCATGGAGACGCTGTCAGGGGGTGTGGTTCCAGTGGTGGGAGGAAGTGAGCCGTCTAAGTGGGTGTCACCGGGATGAGGGGTGAGCAGCTGCTGCTGGGCGTTGACCGGTTCCTGGCTGGGGTCGCTGACATAGCGCGCGGTGCGGGATAAATAGTCCAGGTAGTTGTCGTAGCCAGTCCTGCCGTTCACCATGATGGGCCGCTGCTCCATGATGCCCAGCGGGGAGATGATGGTGGTGGTGGTGTTGTTGGTGTTTCCGGCTTCCTCTGGGTCGTAGGGCAACGGGTAGCCGCGACACAGGACGAGGGTCACGCTCTGACCAATTGGAACAGACTGGAACAGTTTGACCACGTCGGCGTGGGTGGTGCCCAGGACACACACGTCATTGATGTAGACAATGACATCACCTGCGGGAAACAGATCAGAAAGAAACATCATGATCAGGTGTAATGGCAGGAAGTATAATCCTTTTACAAAACAGACCAGACCAAGCAGGAAAGGGGGGAAGGATTCTGCCCATTTTTACCATTTTGATAAACATAATAACCACTGTGCTACCAAACTACCGCCACACAGGAACGCTAATGTTGTACAATTAGTGTTTATTTCATAACGTTGGCATTTAACACACACACCACTTCCAACCGTCACACAGAAAGATATTGGGGCATGTTTTAATTGTTGCTTGCAAATTGCAGACACATTTCTGTTGTCCTTCAGGGCTCCTGTACTCTTGGGCACAGGTCTCGTTTATTCTGATTATAAAATGTGTCTAAATTAACAGGAAAAGGAAATTATATCGCGTCTCTAATTACAGCTTTGATGTTTCAATTTGCTGAGAGAAAAGGCTGAACAGTGAGGGCTCGCGCGTTGGCCGCAGAGATAATCTAACGATTGGAAGAATGACACTGGAGGACAGAGGCGGAGGGCGTTGGGGGTAATGGAGACAGCCGTGATATTGTACAGAATTTCACCCATTTCACGAGCGCCCTTCTCGAAGAAAGGCAAACAGATTTACGCTTGTGTCCCATCTTTTAAAAGCACAAAGGGTTCACGTATTTCTAGCAGCTGCTGTAGTAGATATCTTATCGAAGAAGTAATTGAACGAGTACACATTTACTTTTCTTATGAAAGCAGAAAAAGAAAACCTGAATGAGAGTTTCAATGTGTCGAATCTGCAGCTATTCTTGTACAGCTCCATAAACCATTCCTAAGGATAAATATTAAAGGAGATAGGCCCTTATCTGCCTTTCTAGTGTTAAATAGTGCAGATGACAAGTGGCTGAAATGTTGGCCATTTATGGGCCTGAGTGTTTTATTCGCTTGCTGTAATATACTACATGCACTGTAGATATAAAAGGCAAGCTGACAATTAAATGTTCCCACACAAAAACGCTCCACAGCAAGGCTTATCTTAGTCTCGACCACAGAACTAAATATAGTGTTTGTGCTCAACTCTGCAGGCACCAAAGCCCTGGCCAAGTGGAAACACAAGGCACGATCCACTTTGAAAGTCTGACAAACAACATTACCCGAGTTGATAATGAAAACAATTATTTTTGTAATTGCAGGAATAGTTGTTGTGCTGGCTTGAGAGAGAGGAGAGAGAGTGTGTGTATGCAGAAGGCAGAACGTGAAAGACAAAGATCCTTAATCATTAAAAAGCAAAGCACGTGCTTCACTGATTGGCCCTCACCTTGCTAACCAGCCGCTCCATCCTGTCAAATTCTCCCACAACGTGAGCAGGAAACTATAATGGCACTAATGACCGAGTCAATGACACTTTTTCTAAAACAACATGGCATTGATTTCCTGATTTGATTATTGAAGTAGAGCCGAGCTGCTGCCTCCTCAGGGCAACAAAAGCCTGCGTAAATGGGAGTGAAGATATCACTGAAATGTTGTCTCATTGTAAACTGTGTCTGAGGAAATTGTTCCAGGTTTTTAAGCAGGTGTTGGAAGCCAGCTCACACCTTGAGGCAGCGTGACGTGAGGGACTTTTTAATTAATCTGAGTAAACTCTAATGACATTTGCCTCGAGAGCTGGTGTCAGAATCAATAGTTGAGCACACTGGCAGAAAATAAATGAAGGTGTTTGTGACCTCGCCCTGGCCTCCATATCTCCGCAGATCACATACTTTATGACCAAGAATTAAATGCAACAAGACTGAGAGGTTCAACTTCAACAAAAAAAACAACAATGATGTCAAATATAGCCACCCACTTTATCGTGTATGCTTGTATGTGAAGAGGGAGCGAACAAAAACCATGACAAACTTTATTATTTGCTTTTGGTACGGTGAAATGGACAACAAAAGTAAAACAACTCACAGCCACTAAATAGTCTTATTGTATATTCTAAACAACACTGACCTTAACAGTAAACACACTTCTCTGAGACCAAGGCCCATGCTGCTCCAACTTCATCTTTCATTGTCCCATCCCTGCATATTTTTTTTATGACATATTCATCCACAGCTAATGATTGTGTTCAAGACTCTGTCGACTTAACACAAGGTCTCTGCAGCCCTGCTGAGACAAGGCCACGGTAGCAGAGCAGTTTATAATCTCAGCAGGGAGAGCGATTTTTTTTTAGACTGCAACCCTTTTGTGTGCATGTAGTATTTATGAATTTGTCTCAGGCTAAAAAAAAAAGTGCAACCAAGTGTCATCCAAAATGCATCACTGTCACACCAGACAGGCAGATATAATGAAGATAATGATGAGGATGTCTTAAAAAAAAAACTTCACAAACAACACCTTGAATGATGGAGAGTTTATGATGTCTGCAAAAGAAACCATGGCTCAGCAGGTCTGTGAGGATTTGGATTTTTTTCACATGCTTTAGCAGCAGGCATGAGGCTGTATAAAGAGTGTGATTTCAAGGTTTCAAGGTCATATTTAAGCCTTTTCCAAAGTATAAAAAAATTCAAATAAAGTGAAAAAAAAGTGGTTAGTTTTTTTTACTGTAATGCAATATGATAATATTTTTGTTCAACATTTAGCAGCATTGAGTACCTCCTTCAGAAATGTCTTTGAGTTCTGGTTAAGGGATAAATGAGCAAGACACATTAAAAAGCCAGGTGACAACAACAGCCATAAGGCTAAAATTAGCTTATTAGCTTGCTGGAACAGACAAAACCTGCTATCATTAGCTGCCTGATATGTTGGTCATAAAGGAAGGCCTACATAGTTTTTCTACATGTGTCTGAAAAAATAGCTCTGCTTGATATTGACGAATGTCAACAGAAAACAGAGTCTTCTTTAAAATGTTGAAATAGGTTAATGCTAACACTATTAAATGAAATTTACCAGCATCATAAAGCTAAGCTAAACCTAAAGGATAATATTGAACGTGTGGTTTTAGGCAGTGTTACTGTCTGGTACTGAATGTTAAATGAACTATGACAATGTGTGAGTAAAAATGTTAATGTCTATCGGATGAGAATATACAGTTTATAGATTTAGCTCCGTGCAAACAGCCTTGTTGCTGAATGAGTGTTGAAGCAGTAAGACTCTGCAGTTTGTAACATACTGTTTAAACAAACCCACTTAATTTCAAATTAAATGTTGCCTCTGGCATCAAATCTAAGCCTCTGCACTTCAAAATAATTCTTTTTTTTTTTTTTTTAAGCTTTGTTTTGCACAAAAATCATAGAATATTACAGCCGATAAATCCTGCATTTAAAAGAAACTGTCCGTCCTGATAAAAACAGCATTAGCAATCAAATATTAATAATAAAACCCTTCTCAATAAGTACATGTGTCCCTGGTTGTTTCGTCAAGTAGAGGGTACAGCCAGGAGGGGTCACAAGGAGAGAACGGCACAAATTATCTATCTGGAATTGGGAATTTCACACCTCCGCAGGCCTGGATTTCATCTGAGCTACTGTGATCGAGCTCGCTCTGCTACTGCAGAAGTAGGACACAAAGTCTGGCAGGCGAGTTGGAGTCGGGTGGTGGTGAGATAGAGATGGAGACGAGCTCAAGGGGGGAGCGGGAGCGAGGAGACAAAAAGAGATAGAAACGGGATAGGAGAGATGTGAGAGGGATTTGTCAGTTATTTCTGGGGGAAGAATACATGAAAGATGGAGGGGAACACTAAGAGAATGAGAGAGGAGGGGGATGAGACACCCAAAATGTTTTATAGGCTGTATTGTCAGGACGAGCTTTATTAGTCATCAAGCAATCTATTTTAGACTGCTGCACCAAAACATTTAAGAAAAACACCACTATATGACTAAATGCTCTGAGAGAAGTCTCTTAACAAAGCTACTATGTAAAAGAAGAATTCAAAAGTGTTTTGTTGTTTTATTCAGAGCAAACCTCACCGACTAGCTGACTTTACATATGATAAATGACCTCTCTAAGCTCCACATTTTCTCCAACGTATACCGATGGAAGCATCATTGCATGCTGAGAGTCCTGAAAAAACATCCAGCTCCATTCCCTTGACCTTTAATACAGCTGGCCTGTCCCAGTGTGTGTGTGTGTGTGTGTGTGTGTGTGTGTGTGTGTGTGTGTGTGTGTGTGTGTGTGTGTGCGCGCATGTGAGCTGCAGTTCCACTCCCATGTGGCCACAGACAGGAGTTATGGTCCTCATAAAGTCCTCTTTATGATAAATGGATGGAACAAATCTCTGCACTATGTGCACACACTTATACACACGCATGAAGCTGCACAGGGCTGGTATAGCAAGTTGCACCTGCACACACAATGTATGCATGTGCCATATGCCACGTGCATTTTAAAAAAAGGGTTCTACATATATGCTGTCCATGCTGCTATGAATTTGTCTCTCGACACTGCAGTGAAAAAATGAAAATGGAAAAATCAGGACCTTGAAAAGTAGTGCTTATGTGTGTGGTTATGAATGGACCAGAAACAGCAGTAACCAAACTCCTAAGAAATGTTTTTTTATGACATTTGCAGTTATTTCGTTTGTCCTCTATACTTAAAAAAAAAAAAAAAAAAAAAAAGGTTTTGCCTTTTAAGTAACCCTATGATGAGATGCCTGCAAGCCACTCTTCATGAGAAATATCGTCATAAAAAAAAAAAGCAATTAAAGTTTCTTTGAGTGGCTTTTTAGTTTTCATCGATTGAGCTACAAGTGAAGGATTTTCATTTGCCCCTGTGTTTTCTCTTGTGACTCTGTGTTACTTTCATGCTGGCAGGTGCCTAAAGAAACTTTCTGGATAAATAAAAGTAATTAAATGTTTTTTTTTTGTGAGTCTGCCTGAGGCTTACCTGTGGCCATCTTCCCATCAGCTGCGGCAGGCCCATCAGGGATAACGCTCTTGACCTGGAGGAACTCGTCGGGCTCGTCGCCCCCGATAATAGTGAAGCCGAACCCCATGTTGCTCTTTTGGAGAGATGTGGACAGGAAACTGCCTTTTAGCTGTGTGGGGTCCCGAGTGAACAGCGGCTTCTCTATAAAAGGAAATAAAACAACTCAAATTAAGCAAACATCAAAGCTAATTCTGCACAGGCTTTCAGCAAACATTTTGAAGGATCATAAAGCTGGTGCAGGGGGTGATGCTCGCAGGGTGGGGACATGGGTAAAGCTTTTCCAGGAAAACAAGTGTGTAGCCACAGGAACACTGGCAGGGTTTGATGTTAATTTGGTCAGAGGTGCGTTTGTGGTGCTCAAGGATGCAGGTGCTGTTCAACGGTATATCTCTCGTGCAAGGTAAAACTCCAATCTCCCTCCTGCTACACGCAAATGTGCTACATTTATATCCACTTCTCTCCTCCCATGCTGGGGTCTGGTGGGCAGAACGGGTGCAGAGAGCATCAGTTGTGCAGGTCTTCAGTTCCATCCCAAGCGGTAGAAATTCGGCAGATGACATGCTGTCAATCAGGGAAAAGTCTGAAGAGAAGATGTTCAACAGGGTTAGGGAAGAAGAGGGAGATCTCTGGAAGAGGGAATTCTGGGAGATGTCGGCAGGAGGGAGAGCTGCAGGAGGGGCTCCTTGTGCAGGAATGAGAGGAATCGAAGCCAACAAGCTTAGTCACACTTTACAAAGTCTCCAATCTTTCCACCTAGCCAGGGAAATGAGACGTGGCTAGCGTGCTAGTTTACATTCATTGTTTGCCATCGCTGGCCCAGACACATACTCGGTGATTACACTCTTTGCCTGCTTACGCCAGCCAATAAGACATGTCATGGTACACGCTCGTCACATAAATCCCTCGGCTGCCTCGAGGGAGAAGCTTGCTTTGCGAGCCTGCATGCTTACTGTAAGTCAAATGAGCGCGGGGCAGCCATGAGAGCAGCAGTCAGCCTCCTTTGCGTCTCTCTTGGCCTACTTACTGACAAAGTGCCACAGGGAGACGGGGCTGCAGACAGGCTGCTCTAGTACCACAGCGCAGGCGGAGGTGTGAAGTGGTTGCTGCTGCTGGTTGTGGTGTTGGTATTGGTGTGGGCACATGTTCATCCGCCGAGTCAGAACACGCCGCAGTGGGGAGACGTTGGCGGAGGAGGATGTAGTGTAAGAAGCCGCCCTGCGACCCTGAGTGGGCGAGCGGGAGAGGTCGCCGAGGCTGTGGCAGCGCTCGGGAACGGGGCCCACCTGAACGAGGGGGGAACGGGGAGGTCGAGGGAGGGTGGAACAGGGCCTGGCATCCTCCACTGGCATCAAAAGTTTGGAGGGAGAAAAATAAAACAAAGGAGAAGAAGGGAGGAAGAGGAGGAGAGAGAGAGTCTCACAGGAGTGTACACAGAGTGTAACCACGGAGACAGGCTCCCAACTCGTGGACTACTACGTTACTATGGCAACAAACCTCCACTTCACCAGTCCAGACAGTTTTTTTTTATTCTAGTAGAGCTTTCTACTGCTGCTGGAGAGGTGGCACTGGAATCAGGCAGCAACATACCAGTCGTTAAAAAAAACAGTGAATCACATTTAAACCCACATGTTCACTATTTATACAACCGACACGTGTTTTTATCAGACTCTTCGCAACGCTGCTGCTCCTCCTGCTGTTTGACAGACGTTTTTTTTTAGTAAACAGACAAACAGTTGCACGAGTCATTTTTAACAAGAAAAAAAAAATGCTGCAACCCCTTTGTGCATGTTCCCATAGCAACCCGAGCAACATATGCGCATGAATTCTCTTCTTAAGTAGAGAGAGTGAAGTTTTTTATTCCCACTATTTTCATCTGAGATTGTTTTTTTTTAAATGTTTGTGTGTAAAGATGTGAAAACTGCGTTAAAGTGCGACATGATGCTGTTAATACATGGACGTCCTTTCAGTGTTGTCACCCATCGGCTTCTGAAGCAGACCGTTGAAGACTTTTGCCGGTGGCCGCCATATTGGAAATGCTGTCTCAAACAAACTTTGGGTCAACCCAGCAACGGGCAAAGAAGCGGGCATTAAGCCTCCTGACAAACAGCCACATCAGGCCGGCCAGTCAATCAGATCAGCTATGCCCTTAAATAAATCATAACGAGTCTTTGTACCAGGCGTGTTTATTCTACTGTCATAGTCGACATTTAATGGGTGTTATCTGGACTTCAAGGTCTTTTTTTAAGCCCGCCCCAAGTGGACACCTTGAGGAACGGCACATCCACGTTGGCTCCATTTTTCAATACTATTTTTTTTGGTTCATTATTTATGATTTTATTGTTGTTACAGTTACGGTCTTACTTTTTGAAAGCACTTTGTGAGCTCACTTTATGAAAGGTGCTATACGAAATAAACTGATTTCCTACAACAAATATGTCATCATTTCTTAATAGCTCAGATAAAAATGTAATAAAAAATGTCAACATTTGGTGCTGGTAACAGACAAAAACAGCTTAAAAACACTACATACATGGTTTTGAGAGGCATTCACTTCATCTCTAAGGACATAAAGACAAAAAACTAAACATGACTACATACTCTTGTTGTAATAAATGAGTAGGCTGAGTCCACATGTTAGTATGTTAGGTGTTCTTACCTCTGTAGATGGTGGGAAGGGGCAGTGAGGACAGACCCTGGTTTTGCATCTGCTGCTGCTGCTGGAGTCTCCTTTTAGCCTCGAGGACGGGATTCTCAAACTGGGTCCTTCTGTTTATATGGCTGTTACGATAATAATGAAAGAAAAAAAAAAAAGGCACACGGGAAAGATTTCAGATTTCACTCTCCCCTTCTGCACTTAACTCAGCCACCCTCTCAGCAAAGATCAGATCTAAAATATTCTGGCACTACAGCAGCTATTGCTGTGATGATTAATTAAACGCTCGGTCCCCCACATTACGTAACGGAGCCGCAGAATGGCTTTGCTCTGTAAAAGAAAAAGAACAAACGGCTGAATCTGGGCTTTTTCGAACGGCATTCAGCTCTTCTTCTGCTGAGCTGAATTGTGTGAATCAGTGACTGGGAGGGAACCTACGAATGAAACACTGATTTTCTTTTAAAGTCCCACGTCGCTCTTAATTTAGTTTGAAAGTGGGGGAGATCGTCATTGGCTACAAATGCTGTAATTTTCCAGAGTGAAATAATTAGTCGTCATTAGATACTTGGCTCACCCTGCATTGTGCTCTCACATAAACACCATCTCCCCCTTCTGCTCTCCTTATCTTTTAATGGGCACCCAAGTATCACTGGTGCTAATTACAAAACAGCTTAACTTTATTTTACCACAGTTACATAATCTCAAGGTTTGGAGGCTTCTTTCTTTTGGGTGTAAAAGACGACAAAGCGAGACAATAACACATCGAGAGGGGAGTACAGCCTATTAGCTGTCAAGTGTCATTTTAGAGGTTTTCTTAAGCAAAGTCAAGCCGAATCACTCCCCGCTGTCTGTCTAAAAATAGATCCCACGCTGTGCCTTCGTCCCGAGGCGCAGTGAGCACCCAGCCAGAGAAATGACACCTCAGAGCAGGGAAGGGACACGCAGTTCAATAGAGGGGACAGTGGAGAGCAGAAGCTGTGGGTACGGGAGATAAAGAGAGACAGATCTCTGCTCATGAGCTGATCTACAGATGTGGATGCAGCGGGAGCAGCTCCAGCAAAAGAAGCACAAACAAACGTCTCCCCTCCTGCAAACAGACGAGACACAGACACAAGGAGCCACTGCGTCCTCGCTGCAGCACCAGATGAATACGACATACACAGCAGCGCTGAACATCAGAAGCAAGCAATTACATATTGAAGATGCACTCTGACTTACTCGACATAGTAGCTCCCGTAAATGGGGTCATCGATTTTCTCCCAGCCATAAGGAAGCTCTGCAAAAATAAATAAAAATAAATAAAGAACTTGCAGCAAATTATGGATCTGGCATGGTACAATAATGGAGCAGCATCATTTTAATGCAAGTAATGATTCTAGTTTCTCAGGTTTTCTTGCATGATTCAGCTCTCAGAAAAAAGGTCATTATTTTGTGTTATTTATTGGTTACAAGTCTGCTGGAACGATGCCCCATTAAGCTGCAGAGTCAGAGAGGTGAGTGACTCCATTAAAAGCTGATTAAAAGTTGTTTTTATGTGAAATGTTTTGCATTTCAGCAAATGTTCTACCTTACATGCAGACGTAAAGGCCTTTCACATTTGCAGAAAACTCGTGAAAACTCCTCGTATTTCCCCCCCCACACACGTCATAAAACATGCGTTTGATGTGGACGCAGTTGTGGGGTTACTTTATTGTTGGCCAACAAATGAACAGGATGAACCCGCTGTAACCTGCTGTGGAGGTCATCACCTGTGGACTCTAAGGAAAGATGATTTAATCCTATACACACACAATGATACACACACTAATATACTGCAGATGTGTGTGTGCGTGTGTGTGTGTGCGTGCTTGTTCCATCATGTTAGTATTTCTGTTGCGGTGTGTGATATTAAAACTCATGCTTCTCATTCGTAAATCTAAGACAAGCAAAGAATCAGAGATACTCAAGAGCAGTGATGACAGCTGAACAGACGCTCTGGTCAGTAGCTGGTCAATCAGTGCACTAATAGTGTCTAATGTCTTATGTGTCTAATGTGTCTAATTTTAGACCCACCTCAGTTACACCAGAAATCTCCCTGATGTCACTGAATCGTTAATTGAGAGAAATAAGTTTTCCAATTCAGCAGATTCAGATTCAGGATTTAAAGGGCGCTCTAACTACATTATTCAAAACAAAGCCGACTTCCTTCTTTGTACACTGACTAAGATCATGCACTGCAACTTCTTACACATGAAACACAAATATAATTGCATGTTAACATCTTTGTGACGGGATCCATGTACAGCATCGCTTCTGTAGGTAATTAGTAGGAACTTGTTGGTGCAATGAAATGTGGCGCAGAGGGACTGCTGATCTTTCTGTGCAGGCTCGGGAATATTTTCCTTTTTTTTTTTTTCATTAAAGTTGAATGGAGACGAGGCACGAGATGAAAACACGACTGTTTTTCGCAGCAGCTCGTCACAGTGACTGATTTAAAGAGACTACTTACTCTTTAAAGCTGCACATCAAATACATCTCTCTTCTATCAAAAAAGTTACTAAATAACATCAAATATTGATCAAGCTCAGGGGCTGAATTTGAAGGAGTGAAATATTGCTAACACTTAACAATGAGGAACAGACATTTTGCATAGTTAATGGACAATGAATGGGAAACTAAGCACGTAAGCAATGTGTCAATAGTTAGTACTTCTTCATCACATGTTCTAGAGTAGGTTATGATTATTTAACGGATAATAATGCTGGATAAACCACTCAAATTGTTGCATAGTTAATGATGCATTAACTACAACTTAACCTATTAGTTAATGGGTAGATGATGATCAATCCATAGTGCTTGTAAAACAAGGAACTAATGGTTAACCTAATGGTTTTAAAGTTACTTAATGGTTACTTAATGGTTTATTAATGGTTACTTAATGTTACTTAATGGTTAATTAATGGTTAATTAATGGTTAATAAATAGTTACTTAATGGATACTTAGTGGTTACTTAATGGTTAATGAATGGTTACTTAGTGGTTAGCTGGTAGAGTTCCCCTAATCATGAGCTACTCCAGAACATGTGATTCACTATCGCTGCTTTATTTAGTAGTTATCTAAACGTTAGTTTGTTTCCCACTAACTATGCACATTTTTTTGTACGTTATTGTGACGTGTTACCAAAATATTTATGCTGGGTTTCCTCTGCATGCTGTAAATGTGTAGAAACTCTGCATAGATTAACAGCTCAAACCCTGAGAGTGTTGGATCTTTACGTTATCAGCTGGATCATGTTTGTGTTTGTGTTCAACAGTTTAACTGCAAATGTTACAACACTAAATGCATTCACTGACAAACAGAACAAAACAGTCAATTACAGGATGGCGTGGGAAGAGTTTGACTGACACACGGAAAGACTGAATGTCAAAGCTTAGATTCAAGATGTCGTGTTTGCACTGAGAAAAATCTGCATATTTGTTCGATGACACCAAACAATGAGACTCCATTTGATTTGCTTTTCATCAGATCCTGAGGCAAGTTCCAAAGTAACACAGTTATACATCATATAACCATTTAATCAGCAGGATAATCAGGAAAAGCCTTTTTCCTGTCTCTCTTCTGGTTACATTACTTTTGATGAGAGATCATGGAACCGATCCCATCTTATAATATTGGGTCTGAAAATGACACAATTTACAAACTGGATATCGGACTGAAACATTTGAGCCTCTGAGTGACACTTAAATAATCTGAATGCAGCCCCGCCCGGTCCGTGTGAACAAAGAGCTGGGATCAACACACCCATTGGGGATTTGCTCTTTTCTATAAAAAAACACTACAAATAGTTATTAATATCAGCTATATGAACTTTTTAAACATTGCATATTTAACCTTTCAGTCCGGACCACAGCTGCAGACGAATAAAATCAACATAGAAACTGTAAATAACTTTGACATGGCATTTCCAAAGTGCCCTCCAACTTTTTCAAACACCCAGTTTGAAAGCAAAGTCAGAGGTTTTTTTTTTTTTGTGCTCCCTCAGCCTCTTCCTGCATGTGGACTGGACTGCTGCCTTTGTTCCACTGATCAAAGCTGATCTTCAAACCCCTGACACTCATCAGTCATACGGCCGTTTCAATGTTGCCCTCTCCTCTTTTTTCTTCGCCAACATCTCTTACAGAACGTCTTATCTTCAGAGTATTTCGAGACGGTGTCCTGTAGTTTGTAGGAGCGACTAGCATGTAAAGCCCATTTGTAAATAAAGAGAAGTGCTTTAGCATGATGGCGTGATCATTCAGTATGAGTTTGGGTACACAGTGTGAGAGGCTCCTGTTGAAGGAGCATCTGAGCTGAATGTAGCACGGACCTCGGGGACAGCGTGATCAGCTTGGCTTAGACTCAGACTAGCTTTGATTAGCGACAGTGTGAAAATAAATGTGGATGAGAGCAGAGATAAGAGAAGAGAAAATGTTTCCTCATCAGAGAGGGAAGCAACCCAAGTGAGCGCTAAAGAACCCGAGGACAACACGGCTGCAGCTTGTGAGAAAAACACACACAGACAGTTTCAAACCGTGTCCGGCTTTATCACAGGGCTGTGCTAAGTTCTCCGTTCTGATTGGTCAATTAAAGCATCCCAATAATTGGTATTTTTTCTTTTAAATGAGATCCCTGCCAAGAAGAAGAAGAAAAAAAAACATTCCACACGATGCAGTTCTGATTAAAGACTCTAGAGGGCTAAATTCACCATATCAACACTCAAAAAACACACATTATGAGATTCATGAAAAAAAGAAAATGCCAACAGACTGACAGTGGTGAGACTGAACGGTGTAGTGGTGATTTCTGCAGTCCTGTTTACTTCGTCTCCCTTCACCATTCATATATTCAGAGTTTGTGGGACTATTTTAAGCCATCTTTTCGACACCGCTAGACCCCACATCGTGTTCTGTTGAAGGTGTCTTTCATTAATTTTTATTTTCTTATTTTTATTGGGGTGTTTTTTCATACTTTATTAATCCCCAAGGGGGAAATTGTGGTTGTTGCTTTCATGTGCCATCTTCACTTCCCACGATGTCTGTGTCCGAGCCTGCAGCTTTTTGTCTCTTTTGTTCCTCGACTATTCAAATTGAAATCATCAAATTTACCCGACTTTTTAAAACGATCAGTGTCTGCGTTACTGACCACGGTCTGTAACAGAGAAATATTTGACCCCCAGAATTCTGTAATTGACCAATGAGAATCGAGTACTCGACACAAACATGTTACAGTCCATGATCACACATTATTTATGATACATTCCTTGAACTGCAATCCTTTTATGTCCTCCCACTCAGAGTGCACGTATCAAAACAACGCTCGTGCATGTGCCATATGCTGCTCTGAACCCTGCCCCCATCCCCTCCAAGCACACGATTAAACTTTCAGCAAGACACACTGGGGTTTTTTTTTTTTTTGCCAAACTCTGCACATGAAAATGTATATTTACCACACAGACACACACACACAGTTTTGAGTGATATAATCGAGTGCTTCCAGCAGGTTGACAGCCCATGGGAATCCTTCTTGTGAACAGTGCAGCATTTCTTCGCCCCATCTCCACTCATTAAATATGAAAGAGAGTGTTTCATGTTCTCACCTTTACTGGGCGCCACACACAAATGCACATACACTCACATTGTGTTACTTACTTTACACACACACACTACCTCTCTTGGTGATTCTGCACAGCGGCGCACACACACACACACACGTTCTGTATAGAGAAGATCAAAGGGCTGTCGTGTAGCTCAGGAGCCTTCCAATAAAAAGCTTTTCTATCACAACGTCCAGCAGAAGAGCTGAAGGAAGCCAGAAAATGTGTCTGCTTTAAAGAGAGAGGGGAAGAAGGGAAGATGGAGTCCACTAACAAAGCGGAAAAAACAACATGAAAAGATGATCCTGGAAGGTTAAGACATTAAATCGGCATGTAAGCAATGAGATGATCAGATGGTTTACAAACAAGAACACAAGAGTGAAAGAAAAACGTGCTCCTGTTTCTTGCAGAGTTGCACTTGTCTACCTGAAGCCAGGCGTTTAAAGGGAAAGTGCAGCAATTTCACTTTCAGAGTTACACTAAAGACTGATACTTTGACTCTGCGCTCGAGCTCAGCAAAAAAAAGCCTCCTTCCACAACAGCTGTATCCAAAGTTAGATAACACGCCTACAAGCTCAAAGCTCATTAGCCCCACAGCTAATGTTAGCTCCAGCTCATCCCCGGCCCGACTCGCTTTAAATCTCCTTGTTTCTGCAATATTGATGTTGTTCTCTGTCCTTCACCGATGCAACTTTTCCATGTAAATAAAACTGTCAGTGCTTGGACTCCCTCACTGTCTCCCGTCACTAATAAGTTCTCCCACAGAGCGCTCCGACAAGCCTGGAGCATTTCTGTAAAAAAAAAGCCTTTGTGTTTTTGACTTCGTATCATTGATGTATCTGTTGTAGTCTTTGTTTCGCTGAAGTCGTCCTCTGACTCTTCTCCACAGCCACTGGTTTTACATGTGATCACTGTTCTCTGATGGTTACTCCGATAGCTTGGTGGGCCGCTCTCCAGCAGAAGCTACAGGTTGACTTTAAGGTGATCTAACACACACAATGAAAAGCTTTTTCTTTCACTGATCACTGTGCTGATAAACGCTGAACTTCGGTGGACTGTCTCCTCACTCTGCTCTTTTGTTTAGCCCCTCTGAGTGCCGTCTATAACCTCTCCATCGGCAGCCTGCAGTGGAGCGCTTTGCTCCTCAGGACAAGGATACAGAGAGTCAGTGTGTGTGAGTGTGTGAGTGTGAGTGTGTGTGCCACATAAAGCCACACTGCTTATTGATACCACGCTGCATTCGTCCAGGAAGGAAATGTCAAGCCGGTGTGAAATTCCCAGGTATGGCAGCTCTTCCTGGAGGAGCCCTGAAACGAAGGGGGGGGAAAGTGTCTGCGACCCCTCGTCATGCTTCGGACTCCGTCCTGCAGTCACAGGTGGAGGGCCGCTTACTGCCAGCAGGAGGCATCCTGACTTCTTTGCCACATTTTCTTTCCTCCTGTGCAGCTCAACCTCATCCATCTCTCTTTCTTCTTCTTCGTTTCATCTCTACTCTGGCTATTTTTGAAACCTCTGTTTCCTGCCCTTCTTTCCTTTATGCGTTCTTTTATTCTTGCAGAAAGCACCTCCAGCCCTTTTGTAGACACCAAAAATGTAATTTCTTTTCTGTTGGATCCTGCACTTTTTCATTTTCAATCTACCTTCGAATGCAGCACACATTCAAGAACTACCTCCGCTTGATTCATTATTGGAAATGTCTTCTGGTCAATATGGGCATAAAATCCACTCTCCAAGGTGTCTGCTCTAAAAACACTAAATTGGCGTCAGGCTCGGGTGAAATAAACAATATCAAGATTTCCAAACGAATGAAAGGAGTTCAGAATTGTTGTCCTGTGGTTGTGAGAAGTGGATCAGACTCCTACAGAGCCCATTGTTTACCAGCAGAGTCCAACCTTATTATCCAAACCTCACACTGAAAGCTGAGCCCGAAAACTCTGAAAGAAGTTCAAAAAATGGCCTCAAACTTGGGAACTTTCTTCATGAAATGTCTGTAAATGATCAATTATATAAAACATAATGCATAAAAACTGCTATTTGGAAAGAGTGTCATGTCATTAATACTTAAAAGATGTAAATACACTTTGCTGACATCAGCTGCAAACTTTTTTATCTTCAACACTTTGGAGGAAACGCAGATTTATTATTTCCTTTCTGATGAAGTCTCAGTAGAATATCCCACATAAACTCATCACTTAATAGCGTCAACCACAGTTTATTATTGCACTCCTATATTAGAGTCCGACTCATAATGGAGAGCGTAATAAGCTGCTGAGTTCGACAAAATCTAAACAAATAAAGTGAAATATTACATCTGCATCGTGTTGGTGAAAAAGACGATGTTTAATATCTCCGGCTCGCTTCCATCTGATCGTGTTTGCGCGGAGCCGTTACGAACATAAAGCCTCGCCAGATGAGATGAAGTGTTTTAGTTCAGCTGTGTTTCTCGAGCGGGGGGACACACAAACCTTCTGCCTGCCTGCTCACCTGAACATGAACACAGGCCGGACCACCTGTGAAGTCCATTTCCAACATGTTCAAGGTGATAAATAGCGGTCTTTGCAGGAAAAATGAAGCCATTTATTTGAAGATTATCCGGGGCTGCAGGTCCGCTGGGGTGATCTGCAGAGATTCTAAAGAGGTGGAAACCGAAGCTAACCTTCTGATCCCTCAAATGCTATCGTGTTGATTCTGCGTGCTATTTGAACCTTAGAGTCTGAAGACAACAACACTGATTAGTGTTAGTCACATTTTAGTCAGTTAGGCTATAGTCCTCCAAGGGGACAGCCTGGGTTCAAGTCCGGCCTGTGGCTCCTGGTTTCCTACTCTATCCACTGTCCTATCGAATAACAGCATTCTCTCGTCTCCGTCATGGAACTACGGTTGTCCTATTTTTCTAAAGGAAATGATCAGTGTGAAAAAGCAGCTGAAATCCTCAATCGTTTAATCCTTGTTACGATCGTTATTATCAGGAGCCACGACTAACCCCTGAAAGGGACTGATTGTGACGTCGCGTCATCTTTTCCGGGGACTCGAAAGTGCCGATAAACGGGCTTCATTTCTCCTGATGATTCATAAAGTTGACTCCCCTCTCCCGTCGACAGGAGGAAACAGCTCCCCTACTTTGTGTAATGATTATAACAAAACCTGTCTGTCACAATCAGAAGTGCAATCAACAAAGCCGTAAAAAGAAAAACAAGGCTTCTTGCTCCGTGGGATGCTAACCGGTCTGTCAGATGTAATTTTATTTTAGAGCCGTGCTGAGCTTGTTGATGGATAAATATTATGTAGCAGAAGAAAAAAGGGAAAAGATGGACAAAAACTAAAAGTCACATTTTACAACCTTTGCAATGACTTTCCATTAGAAGAGTAGACACTAGTACATTAAAAGGGGCGGCAGGAGCTCGGTACTGAGGGACTTGGGTGGGGGTCTGGAGGGTCCATGACTCAAGTCCTGATGTGGACCATAATATGGACCGGTTGGTCTGGTGGCTGGAGAGGTGCCAGGATATTTCCCGAGCACTGCCAAGGTACCCTTGAACAAGGCATTGAACCTCCAACCGCTCTGGTGAGCTCCCTGCGTGGTAGTGTGTAGCAGCCTGTGTCTCTGATGCGTCCCATTTCCCCCCCCGGAAATGGGACGCCTCACCCTACTGGACTGTGCAAACTGGATTTTTGTCAGAGGCCTCAAGACAGCTTGTCCGGATAGAACTGACTGTGCCCTGGGACGACGGCATTATGGAGGCTTCTGAAAGGAAGCTGGCGAAGCACCAGGGACTTCTGGAGGATTGACGGACACACTGCCATCCGGTGGAGGCAGACTGCAGAGGCTTTGCATGCCGCTCTCTCCACAGAGTCTGCACCCTTCTGGGCACGAGAGGGCCGCTGAGGAGAAGAGCC
Organism: Symphodus melops; assembly: GCF_947650265.1. NCBI lineage: Eukaryota > Metazoa > Chordata > Actinopteri > Labriformes > Labridae > Symphodus > Symphodus melops. The sequence goes on from NC_136712.1 coordinate 3,522,639, forward strand.
ACCAGGACGGCAAACAGACTCAGCAGAGAGAGCGTGCAGGTGGCTGTGGATGAAACTCATGTGGGAACAATATGAACGCCTCGTGCTACAGGGAAATTTGGCTAAATAGTCTGTCGAAGCCTTAAAAAATCTGGACTTTTTTTTAAACTTAAGACGAAGGGGGAAGTCTGGCCAAGAACGGTCTCGCTTCAACAATGCAATCAACAAGCTAACAACACCTGAGGAGAAGTTATAAGCTCAGCGATAATGATCTTTTTAGAGTCATTAAACTGCACATGCTTTGACAGCCTTTAAGATGCACTTAGATTTACTCTGATTTTCACCTCGCAGACCAGCTGACAACCACCTGGAGTACATTTTCTTTCCATTAGGAAGATATTCTTGATTCGAGTCTTTAAGAAGATAATTTAAACGCCGATACATCTTTTCAGTGACAGGAAAAGTCAATGCTCCGACAACAAATCAGTGAATTGCGTCACTCGCTGGCAACAGAAGCCTCCTCTGGTGTATCATGCTCCATTTCAATGAGCTCCTGTTTATTCCACAACATGGGTTTTTTTTTTTGTGCTCCTGTTAAATGCACCTGCGCGGTCTGAGAAATGCATGTCCTCATATTCCCTCTACCGCAAAGTCCCCAAAGTCCCTGTCTCGGTGCGAGCAGACAATAGCTAAGCTGCGGAATAAAAAAAAAAAAAAGTCGAACTCAGAAGCTTGTAGCTTATCAGGACGTTCCAGGGACAGAACGAGACGTATTGAACTGTGACCTGGCACTTATTCTCTCCTCGTTCTCCTCCCAAGGTCTGCGTTATTTGGCACGCTCTATTTGGAAAAAAAACGACCAGCTGCACAGGACAACACACACACACACACACACACACACACACACACACACACACTTTCCCCTCTGCGGTGTTCCTGGAGTAAAAGTTCAGCTCTCGCCCACAGTGTCAGGATCGGAGCAGAGAAAGGGTGACTTCATCAGACCCTTTTGTTAAGATGTTAAAAAAAAGGATATTTATGCAAAGTGGTTTGTTTTATAACAGCCTCGTGTTGATTAGATAAAATTATGCATTAAGGTTAATTACATTTTTCTAATTCTAACTCAATTAGAGTCGAATTGGGGCGAATTGGGGCCTGCTGTGTAAAAAAATAAACAACACTGACGCGCGTTTCTGCTTGATGTCAATCTGTTTGGTAGAGATGGGCGTAATCATCCATCTTCTGATGAATGTGCTGCTGTTGTTAAAGAGTTGGACCAATTTTATTGATCAGTAAATAAAGAGAAGGTTGATTTCGGTGATGGACTTTTTTTTGCTTTGAGAGGTCATCGAGAGGCCTCAGTGTTTGTTTCATAACCCGTCAAAAAGTCCTCACTGTAGCTTTAACTCGGTTTATCAGAGGGATGCGGTTCAAGAACGCGACGCGTTCGATAGCAGCTAATTCAGCATGCACACGTCACACACCTGCCACACCGCCTTTTGAATCCTCCTTTCAATGTGCAGGCCTCAGGCGTGCTCTGCTGGGGATGTTTCTCAAAATACACCCATCAATCAAACGGCAGACAGCTTCTCCTGCCCCTCCCCTCGCCAGCACTTTGTCGCTCTGCTGCAGCAGGAGTCTCAAGGTGAAGGAGGGCGCTGCGCCTCTCCCTCGATAATAACTCACCTGTAGGACTGCTCACACACCAACGCGAGAGGGGGGAAACTTAATGCATCTGGCAGAAATCACAAAATCTATCTCTAAGGCCCAGGCTAAAGGGACAACGGAGGGGACGGGAGAGGTGACATTTACGAAGCGGGAGGAGCTTTGCTTTCGGACGTGAATGATAAAGTAACAGAAAAACACAAATCTCACACACTTTTTTTAAACCCCGGGGTGTGAGGGAAGAAATGAAAAATGAGTCGAAGATGAAGCCCTACTATTTCCCTCAGAGAGAGGACGGAGTGTGACCTCGATGCCAGCCTGGGAGAGACGATAATAACTTTGTCTCTCTGCCTGTGAAGTTCCTCACACCAGCAGAATGTAATTATACGTCGAGGTTTTGAGCTCTCTGTTTTCATGAGTGCGGCCTGCTGGGACACACAGAGGCGGGAAACAAAGACGCCACTCTAAGGCGATTAAAAACCTCCAAAACCTGAGCAACATCAAAGTCTTAATCCTTCTCTGCTTCATATGTACATCAGGTGTTGTCTGATGAAACAAGTCGAAAGACTTACTAAAAATGATTACCGTTCTGCCCTTCTTAAAATCACTTATCATCATGATGAGGCTCGTCACCTACTTTTTCAAACCCGAGTTAAAAAACAAACAAAAAACAGGCTGAATAAGTAAAGAAGTAAACGAGACCACAGCGGGCCTGTTTCGTTTTTTTCTTTATTTTCTCCCAGCCAACAAATATTTGGCAGCAAGAAGGGGGAAAAAAAAAATCAACTTTAAACAGAGTAAGGGGGAATAAAAAGAAAACAAAGGGTTTCTAAAAAAAAAAAAAAAAAAAAAGGCTTGGCCTACTTCTTTTCATCTGACAAAATAAAAAAAAGGGAAAACGGGAGGAGAGGAGGGAGGAAACAAGGGGACAAAGGTGGATCCAGAGGCAGAGGGAGGAGGTGAGAAAGATGGAGGCAGGAGGAGAGAGCGAGGGAGAGATGTTTGAGTGAGTTATGTAACGACACGACGACTGTGATGTCAGCCGCTCCGTCTTCAGCGGAGACGACGCTCCTTTGAAGAGGCGAGATCGAGCGCGCTAAACCGTACACGCATTGCTCCGCGTATTTTGACAGAATCTGGTTGTTTGTGTTGCAACCGACTTTTAAGTTGAGAGGGAACAAGCTGTGTTTACTGGCAGTGAAACGTTGACTCAAGTTATGCACTGAGATACAACTTTTTTTTTTTTTTTTGTGACTTTATACCTCCGGACTAAAATAGTGTAAGTCAGGAGGAAGAGTACAGTTTTAATGCCAATTCATTTAATCAACAGATTAACAACCGTGTACGTTCTGACACAGTAAATCTGAAGCTCGATCCAAAGGCATCTGGACTTCGTTGAAGATTTTAAAGATGTTCCGCCTCTCCTCCGAAAGGATTCTTCGCTTCTAAACTATCTGAACGGAGTTAGAAATGTAAGCCTCCGTGGATCATTAGCTAACGATAACGGATCAAGGACTCGTTAACATAGTTTACCAGTTGTTACCACCTCAGCTCCGTCCACCACATATTGTAGTTTAGAACTGAAGAAGCCTTTCGGAGGAGAAAAGATCTTCAACCAGTCCAGTTGCCTTTGGATCAAGCTTCCAATTGATCCTAACCTAGATGACTGAGAACCTACACACACGTTATGAAACAGTAATCTGGATTAATTAAACCTGGTGTTCAGACCAGGTCAAATAAAACCCCCTCAACCCTCTAAAGCAGAATACCAATTTAACAAGTTCAATACTAGTAATGAACTCCAATGACACAAGCTTACACACAGAGAGTTCTGCATAATGAACACTGTTAAGAGATGATTAGACTTAATTACAACCATGGCCTTCATTTCATTGTCATGTCTATCTGTAATAATAACCTCACACTCAGATCAAGTGCAAAGAACTACAAACTCAGAGGCATCTCTTTCAAGACACCCAACAGGGAAATGAATAGTGGGAACATTTTTTTGTTCAGATCAGCTTCCTGTTTGTATTTTGACTCATCAAACGTGCAGCAGTCGTGTGAAAATGTTTACAGGTGTTAAGAAAACAACACAGAATAATGTACATAAAATGCATTAAAAAAAAAAGGAACCAGCATTACTGTTAATATAGCTGCTAATATTCCTGATGTAATGTTTTTCCGCTATTGCAGGATCAGATTTTTTGGGATGCGTTTAGTGGTTTAAGTAAAGGCTCTTCCCCACAGCTTGCTTTTAGTGTGCATCTGTGTTTCCGCCGATACTCAAAGTCCCACTTAATACTCCTGCTCTCCTCCTCTTCGCCTGTTGTCCCGTCACAGCTCAGAGACTCCACCCTGCAATCCTGTTAGCGCTTATCAGAGCATGGCTGGGGTCCAAAACACGAACACACACTTCTACCTTCTCCACCGATCAATACCGAATTTACAGAGGCAGCTTTTCCCTCCCTAACTGAGCTCAGCTCTCAGGGGTGGCTGCTACCGACAGCCTGGGGACGGTCGGAGTGAACAACACACCTCTCACACGGCTGCTTACACACTTCAAATGGGAGGACACTTCTATTACTGACAGTCAAAAATAGGCACACTCTAAACTGCAGCGCAAATATACATGCAGACAAAACACACTGACAGACCGGCAGACTAACGTTATTTACGTGACTAACACAGCCCTTACATTTCTATGACAATGAGAGCTTTCAAATAAGACTCAACAGACACTTTGACTTCAACGCTAGTATCAACATGTTATGCTTCTGCAAAACTTTGTAAAAAATGCTTATTTCTCAAATGTTCACTGCCGTTGTTTGACCATGTTAGCATGCTTACATTATCTTATTCGTTTAGCACATAAGTACAAAAGACATTTATTTTTAGAAAAATAACATTCTCAAATGATATCCATGCTAGCAGCTCTTGAGTTAAATCACATTAACATGCTAATACCTATGCTGCGTTTGGCATGTGCATTCTTTATCATGTCATCTATCTTAGCTTACCATACTAGCATAATGTTTGCTAATTAGAACTTACCGCAAGCTACAACTGCGGCTAATTGGAATCTCTTTGCATTTATTTCTGCGCTCGTCAGACTAATACAATTGTGACCTGATGTTGTTGGTGGCAAGCCTCATAAGGTTTAATTTTCCCCCCTTCAAAAATCTGATCAAAAATAGGGAAAAACAACGAAATGGATAACCCAAATCTAAATGAGTATGTTAGCATGCTAACATTCGACTTAAACAGTACTTAAAAAAGAAAGAGAAGAGTAACTATCTAATGCAAACCAACAGCAATGCTAGTAGCTCTTGAGACAGAATTGCTATCAGTGTAATGCTAAAATCAACACGTTTATAACTTGTTGGTTTTAGCATGTATAATCTTCATCATGTTATCTATCTTAGCTTAGTATATCAGTATTAAATATTTTGCTAATTAGACAAATTACAACTTAGGCTAATTGGAGATGTCATTGGGAGTTATTGGTTAATATATAAACTTTTAAAATTGTAACCTGTCGTCGGTAAAGGCAAACCATAATAGCAAACAGACAAAAAACAGTGAAAAGATGATAGAACCTGAAAGCACCAGTGAACCCATGAAGAACTTAGTCCAATGCAGACCAATCACTCAAGACACCCTGATTAAAACTATCTGTTGGCCCAACAATTGTAACTTGGTTTCAGACCTGCAACCGCTGTTAAGCTCTACTTTCCTTTCCAAAAAGGACTAACTGGATTAATCCCCCAACCAGATCAATAACAATCCTCACAAATATCAGCACATCTCCTCTTGTGGGGCGTCCTCTGTGGATAAATCGGATTGGAAGTGCTGGAGATAAAAGCCGAATCACATTCTCACTAATTCCTCACAGGCGTCTTTGGCTTTGTGTCATTTCATCATCTTGGAGATCTATCTCCCTTTCAAGTCCAAAGACCGAGGGGGAAAGCGGGTGATTCAGTGACTACGCACAAGGTTTTTTGAATAAAATGCATAATCAAGAAAGTAATTCTTTCGGAGAGATAAAACAGGCGATGTGTCAACAGGAAACAGTCCCTTTGTTTAATGCCAACACACACCGTGCAAATGTTTTCAAACCAGGTGCCGATGTTCTCACTCTATCTTTGTGCAGTCAAACACGATCTGCAAATACTTTTTGACATTTGTCTTATCCTGCTCGAGGTTGTAAACGTGTGCAGGAATACTGCTAATCCACGAACCATCAAGGGAGCAGATCGCAAATACTGAATTTTGAAGACTTTGGCATTCTTACACCTTTCACTATTGGAATTTAATTTACTCTTGAATAGCTGATCTGTGTACACACATCAATCCACAACCATCATACTGCCTTGACTAAAAATGTCCCGACTGTATAAGTAAGCATGCTGCTATGAAGGTAATGAAAATGTTACCAAATGACTGGCAGGTAAAATGTATAAAATTCAACGATGTTAAACTGTTCATTCTGAGGGTAACGTGGTTTGACAAAAGATAGTCCACAACACATGCTAATATCAAGTACAGCAGCACACTTTGGACTATCTGAATACTTCTTATGACTTCAATACCTTGAATTATCATTACCGTTTATTAATAAATGCAGCTAGCAGAACAATTGTATTGAAGCACTTTTACACATGAAGGAATGCTGTACTCAGCCAGTGGTCCAGCAGTGCTGATATCCAGTACAACAGCACTTTCTCCTGCTTATTAGCACAAAATGCTGAAGATGCTGCCATGTTAGTACTTAGAGCAATAAATAAGCAACATTTTCCACAGGGCATCTTGAACGTCTGTGCCAAATCTCAAGTCAAACTCTCCTGAAATTGCTGACGAGTTCAACATTTTGGCAGTCCATCAGATCCCTGTTGTGATGCATCAGTCTGGATTAAAGTGGTGATGTTGTCAAATATGTACAGTAACAGCAAAAAAGCAGTTCCGTTGAGCACTATTGGATCGAGAAGCACGATCACATTTTGTAAAATTAAGAATAAATCCAAATCGATTGATCATAAAAACAACCGTTTGTGGCAGGGCCTACTCACCGCAGTGTCCTAAAGTCCAACAAAACTCACACAATGCTGGTTAAGCAAAAAGTCAATGGAAGCACAGCGCGACCCCAGGAGTCGTCTTGTTTGTCTGTCTGCATGTGAGTGCGTCTGAGTGTATTTTTAGAGAAACTCTATCCTCGTGGTTACGTGTTTACCAGGAGCACTGACAAACACAAACGTCTCCACCTTCCCCGTCGTGAACACACACACACCAAAAAAAACCCCCCCACCTCACACAGTCACACATTCAAATAACCATTTCTCATTCGTTGTCTCCGTCCATCTCCCAATCCGGTCCTCCTCCTCAGCTCCTCTGCCTATAACTCAGGCGATAAATCTCACACATAAAGAAAAGACGAATGGGGATGAGTGCAGGGAAGGTGACGGCGAAAGAGATAGATGACACACTCGAAAAATAAATGTACGCTCGTCTATAAACGCACGCCGCATTGACATTCATCCTTCTCCTTTCTTCTTCGGTGTGTTTTCGCAGTGTGTGTGGGCGGGTGAAGGACACACCACATCTCTCTCTCAGCTGAGAATAAAGAAGTCTTTGTAACCTCCAAGTCTCTCTGGACCTGGGCTTTAAACACATGTATCAAGAGGCTTCCTATCCACAGAAAGAGACACACACACACCAACACTGTCGCCATAAAACTCCGAAAAAAATATGCTCTTAAATCAGAAATTGTTCCTTCAGTGGACTTAAACTCAATTAGATCATCATTAAATCTGCAGGGAAGGCTTGAATCTTGGAAATTAAAGCTGCAGGGAAGTTGTGTTGTTAAGATGTAAGGCGAACGGAGAACAAAATAATCACAAAGAAGGAAAAATAGAAAGAGAAAGACTCAGCACTCACCATCCTCTTTGCATTCCTCGGGCGGCTTTGCCTTCTTGGCTAGCCTCGGGTCCAGCCACGATGTCGTCTTGGTGTTGTGGCTGTAAAGAGACGAAAGGAAAAGAGAGAGAGAGTGAGAGGGAGTGTGATAGATGGCGAGAGAGAGGAGACTTGGCAGAAAGAGAGAAGGAGGTTGGTGGATTCTTAATTCAGCCGGAGAATCATTTCAGAGAGGAAAGATGAGACTCCCTCGTGTGCCAACCCTCTGAAAAGGTGACGAGAAAGAAAAAGGGGGGGTAGAAAAAGCTTGAGGTTAACAAAATGGCAATCAATACTTTTAATTGGCTTACTAAGCAGGCAGAGGGGGAGAAGGAAGAGGAGGAGCAGGAGGAAGAAGGGGGTGAGTGAGGGGAACAGCTGTAGGTTTGGCAGATTCATCCACAGCCCCCGGGGCACAGAGCTGGATCCAGATCAGATATGATGGCGTGTCCGGGAAACTCGGAGCGTCTCTTCAACTCGTCTGAAGCTCAGGAGCCACAATGGCCTCCCTTTCATGATGACAGTAAGGAGGGGAGGGGGTGGGAGGGGGATTGTATTCAAAGTGCCTACAGTAGAAAAGCAGGAAGATGAAGGAAGAAGAAGCAGCAAAGAGGCTTCCTTGTGTCTTTTTTCTTTTCAGTACTTTCAACTCGGGCTTTTGTCTCAAAGGGAAATGATTTTGTACTTGAGAATTAAAGACACAGCGCACCAATGATAAGATGAACAACAACATGGAAAATTCACATTTTGGTTAAATAAATGTTTAAAAGACGTCTATGGCGACTGGTTGGTGACTGTGATCAGGCTTCACCAACTATTTGTTGTGCTGCTGACCGTCTTGGCCAGGACACTTTTATAAATGCGATTGTTAATCTCAGTAAAGTTCTCCTGGAATCCAAATTCCAGAGTGAGACGTTCATGATTAAAAGAGACATTTTAGAAAAAACAAATGACCCACTATGTTTTTTGGCACCCAGTACAAATACAGTATGTACTGTAAGTGTTGATATGGATTCTGTAGTGTAAACAGATCCTGCGTAAAAATGTTGAATCTGGAGGCCAAGAATGGATTTTGATATCAGAAGTATTCAAAGATTTAAGTAGTTTTGCCCACTTGCGTTTTATCAGGCGTTGGCTGTAAGCTGGAAGACCGCCCGTGTGGGGAGCGATAAGAGTCGGGTTGTATAATCCAGGATCCCCTCTGTGGGCTTCTAACAACCATGAAGTTCTTCAAACAGACATCTGCATGCAAAGTGCAGCTAACAATGCACTCTTACACATGACTTCTCAACACCAACTCACCGCTTCCGTTCTACAGGAAGTCGGAGCGACGTCAATGCAGAGGCACAAGAAGTTAACGGCATTAAACTCCTTTATCACAACTGACAACAAGAAGCACTGATCCACAGATGATAGCAATGAGTTTGGAGATTTGTTGATATGGCTGCTGTACACAGGTCAAGATATTTGAGTCTGGAACAAAATGGTAAATTTAGGGTTTAGGGATGCCGACTGTGTGTAATCTGCTGACATAGATGCAGCTATAATCGGTGTGAAGGATTCAGACAAGTCTCGTTCAAAGTGCCGTCTCAAATACAAATATCACACTGAAGGCCTTTGAGGACATTTTAAGGATCCTCATGAATCATGATTTAAAGGTTAGTTAATGTTTGTTTACTCTGCTTTTGAGTCTTTCCACCAACTCATCCTCCCTCTCTTTCTCCTTCCCACTTTTGGACCTTTCCTTACCTCCTTCAAATCTTCCACTGCCATCTATTACTATTTATAGCTGAAACATCTATTACTATCTCCTTTTTCATGTACTCCCTCCTGTTTTCTCAACCCAAGCTATTTTTAATCACGATCACTTTCTTTCCCTTCCTCCTCCATCTCTTTGCTTCTCTTCCTCCCCTCAGCTGGCTCACTTCAAGGGCTGCAGGTAAACGGATTGATCTCGTATGGAGGCCAATCAAAGGCAAGCGCTCTCTTGGCAGAGGCTATCGCTTTGGCGCAGCATCACATACGCCCCGGACATTTTTTTGAAAAAATTTTTTTGAAGCTGCATATCAGCAGGCTAACTGCACTAGCTGTGTACTGTGCTTGATGGATGTGGGAGCGTGAGGTTTCTATGTTTAGTGGGAGGAGACGGACGCTGTGGAGGGAATTTAACGTCTGCTTCTTCGGCGAACAGACATGAAGAAGCAACATGTGCCTGGCTTGATGACAACTGCATCCCCGCCTACTTCGTTCTCAGTGTTGCTGCAGAGCTTCCGAGGGGTTTATGGTGCGTTCAGGCATGCTGGGATTCAATCAATACAGTATACAATATATACAAATGATATATTAATGCAATGAAACCTTTTGGTGAAAGCAGAGTAATATCTTCTTCTGGCTACAATGGTTGATGTTATACAAGAAATACAAGCATTCAGGTACAATTCCCATACCCCCACTAAGAAACACACAGGAAGTCTATTATATATTGTAAGAAAGACTCACCTCCACTGTTTTACTGCTGCTGTAAAACGCTAACAACTCCAGTGAATTAAACTTTAGGGCTTGTAAAACAGACTTCTGTGTAAGGAGGTACTTCTGGGGACCTCTGAAAGTCATTAAATCACCAAGCATCAATTACCGTCTGTGTGTGTATTTCTTTTTGTGTGTGTGTGTGTATTTCTGTGTGTATGTGTGTGTGTGTGTGGGGGGGGGGGGGTCAGTATCTGCTGGCTTCTGTTTGTGTTATTCTGTTGTTCATTATTCATCTCTATTTAAGGTCAAATAATCTCAAGCTCTCAAGAACATGTCTGTGAAGTTTCTTGTTCTAAATCCACCACGATCCTGTATTTGATCATGCCTATAAACCCCTCTATTTTAGCCCTGCACAGAACAGGCTGTTTCTGTGTCTGTAGCTTTAAATATGTAAATGAGCTGTGTCTAAACACGCCCCCTCTCTGGTACGACCCGGATTGCTCTGGCTTTCTCACTCCTTGCCCGATTGTTGAGGCAGACTCAGAGGGCAGAACAAACACCTCGCTATGGGAGTGTCACCCATCTGGGGGAGGGGTTACTGCCCTTTGTGATGTCATAAAGGGAAAATCTCCAAATGGCCTGTTTGAGCACACATTCTCTGAAAAGTGGAGCGGGTGATGGAGAGGATGGACTTTACTCATAATTGGGGGGATTGTAAACAGACTAGAGACACATAAGTGTTAGGAAAAGATGGTAGTGTATTTTTCATAACGTGACTGTAAGTAGACATTTCCTGAGGAACTATATACATTAAAGGTGTGTTTAGGTAAGCAAGAATAAATGTGAACGGTAATGTTTTTCAGTTTCACAAAGGCTGACATTGCCTGTGTCATCATGCTCAGATGTAACCATGACACTTACTCTATAAAGTACACCTCTCCTTTCTCAGTGTACGCCATCTCCCAGTTGTCCGGCAGCGGCCCAAGCTCGTCGTTCTCCTCGGGTTTAGGTGCCGTGAACTTTGGGGACAGTCCGTCCTCTTTGAGCGCCTCTGTTGGGGCCTCTGCGGGGTGGCTTGGGGGAGCGATGTCACCCGAAGCGTCTGTGCTCTTGTCCTCATGCTCACTCGACTCTGAGGTGACGACAGGGCAGGGTGAGTCAGACACAACATTATCGCCAGAGGGAGGAGGGGAGAGAGATTGAAAGACAGAGAGAGGTGAAGCGAGGGAGAAGGAGACGTAGGAGGCAGGGCTGGGAGATTGATTTAGAGTCAGGGTTAGGGTGGAGGCTGAAAAAAAAAAAAAGAAAGCATGATTAGAAAGAGGTGAGGAGAGGCGATGACTCAGGGGAAAGACAGGAGCAAGCTGATGGAAAGAGAGGGAATGATCGAGGTTAACAAGATAGAAAGACGAATAAAGCGGAGGAGACAATAGAGAGGGAGAAGCTGGCTGTGATGCCCTAGTTTGAGTCGTGGCAGCATCAGGAGGTGTTTGAGGGAGAGAAATGGTGTGTGTAGAGGAAAAAGAAAGAGTTGGCATGTGTGTGTTTGCCTCCCAGAAGGAGGGCTGGTCGAGGGGGACAAATGAGTGCAGGGGATTCAGAGATAATCTACAGAAGGGAAAGAGCAAGGTAGCTATCTGCTTAGATCACAGAGCCTGCTGTGCGCTATCGATTCCCCCGTCAGCCCTCCTGGTCAGACCACACTCTGTCCCTCTTTACAGAGAAGAAAAACTCCTGAGTTTTTTTTTTCAGTCTGAAGTTATCGAGAGACGCAGCACCAGCGATAGGAATCAGTTAGAACTGCATCAGTCGCTTCATTTTCTCTCAGCTCAGTGTCATGTTTAGAGACGTCTGCATCATTGCATGCAAATGAGGAAAACAACTGGAGGTGTTTCAGAAAGGAGTGGTCCGCTGCACCAGCTCCGAGTAAGTTTGCCCTCAAGTTAGGATGTAAAGTTCACACTAAGCCCGATGTGTTGATTCATTATTTTGGTTCATCTTAACTAGTTAAGCTGTTTTAAAAAAAAAGTTAGGCTATCCAAAATGTCGTCACAGAGATTTTGTTTTAACTTTACCTTGACCAATAAGGGAAAGTTTGTTGAAGTGGAGCCATGTTCAACTCGCTGCTGTGAAAAGCTCTAAATCCATGGAGAAAAATGTTTTCATCTTTTGAATCATCTCTGGACATCGAAGGGAAAAAACCTATAAAAGATTTTGCATGCTGTCGGCTCACTTTGCATATTTTTAATTGGTCCACTCTGATGTTGAACAAAACTTTAAATAATAATCCAATCCATTTTTTTTATTACGTTTTTTTTTTCAACGTTTTTCTCTCTGTGTGTCGTTATTTATTTGAACACATTTGAATTTTTAGATGGGATTGTTGATTGCTGTTCCAGTTATTTTTACATTTTGAATGTCTGTTTCCCTCTTTGTCGTGATGCTTTTGATGACTTGTGTGAAGCACTTTGAAACACACCTTGTTGCTAAAATGTCAAAATTTCTTTTGCCTTGCTTTTATTTTATTAACAGTAATATTAATAGTACTAATAAGTAACCATTAAGTAACCATTAAGAAACCATTAATTAACCATAAAGTAACCATTAAGTAACCAGTAAGAAACTTTAATATTTCACTCCTTCAAATTCAGCCCCCGAGCTTGATCAATATTTGGTGTGATTTAGTAACTTTTTTGATAGAATAGAATGTATTTGATGTGCAGCTTTAAAGAGTAAGTAGCCTCTTTAAATCATTCACTGTGACGAGCTGCTGCGAAAAAACTATTAATAACCCATTCATAAACCATTAATAAACCATTTAAAAACATTAATAAACCATTTATAAACCATTAATAAACTATTAATAAACCATTTAAAAACATTAATAAACCATTTATAAACCATTAATAAACTATTAATAAACCATTTATAGACCATTAATAAACCATTTATAAACATTAATAAACTATTCATAAACCATTTATAAACATTAATAAACTATTCATAAACCCTTTATAGACCATTTATAGACCATTAATCAACCATTTATAAACCATTAACTAACCACTAATAAACCATTAATAAACAATGAATAAACCATTAATAAACCACTAAGTTAACCATTAATTAAAAAAAATCAAGCAACCAGTAAGTAACCATTAAGTAACAATTAACTAACCATTCAGTAACCATTAAGTAACAACTAACGAACCACTAAGTAACTTTAAAACCATTAAGTTAACCATTAGTTCCTTGTTTTACAAGCACTACGGATTGATCCCCATCTACCCATTAACTAATAGGTTAAGTTGTAGTTCATGCACCATTAAGTAACCATTAAGTAACAACTAAGAAAACCCTAAGTATCCATTAAGTAACCATTAAGTAACCGTTAATAAACCATTAAGTAAGCAGTAGCGTTTTAGTCATGACCACAATAATTGAGACAAAGACAAGAATCAGTGGTGGTCTTGATTTAAAATCTGGAGTCCGACCACTCCAAGACAAGACCGGTTAAAAATGCTTTCCGTGGTCCTGAGACCGGTCTTAAGAACAAGACCCGTCTCGAGTACTACAACACTACTGTGAAGGACTTTTAAGTGAAAGACATTTAAACACTTAAATGAAATGTAATCAATAAATGTATTCACATTAAAGTCAAATGTTGTGATTTTATTCAGCATGAGACACAATTGAGAGTTTTTGATTTAATCCTGCAAACTGCTCTGAAGGACGACAGTTAACACTCTATTATTGTTCGCTTAGAATAAATGACTGATATTATACTCACAACATGTTTGTAGTTTCAAACTGTTCAGCTTGGTCCTTTCTTGGTTTCCTTTCCTCATAATGTGAATATGTAATAAATACTACGTTCAAAATGTTCTTTTGTTTTTTTTGGCAGATCGCAGTGGTCCATGGTAGTTTGGGAAAACTGGCAGGTTGTCAGAGAAATGTCCAGATCTCATCTAAAAAGAAGAGACCTACCTTGTATGAGATCCTTCCGGTTAGTAAACCAAAATTTCATCTTTAGACTGAACTTCCTTCTGCGTTAAAAACCGCCCGGAACACCTTTTATCCGGCAGGGGAAAAAAGCGTGATAAGAGCGCTTTGTCTTGTCGCGCTGCTCCGACTGAAGCGAGAGACTCAGCTGTCCTGGGGTCATAAAACCAAGCTTAGAGAGTCACAGGACCAGAGCATGGTTCTGGATTTGAAATCACAAAAATCTAACTCATAAAGGCCTCTTTTATGATGCTCGTATCATGTGATGCATTCAAAGGCTTTTTGTTTGTGTAAACCCCATGTGTCGGGCCGTGTGTGCCTGTTTAGACGTCTGTACGACGCACACAAGAAAAGATGCATTCACAGGCGTCTTATCTCAGTCCAAGTTCAGAACGTTTGGTTTTGCAGGTAAACATTTGAATTCAAAGAAACAGACCAATCCTATCTTTTTTTTCATCTGTATGAATAATAAGAGTTTTGGCCCTGTATTGTGATGTGTTTAATGTCCCTTTCTCCCTTTTTTCAGGCTTTACAGAGACAATAAAAATGGTTGGATTCACCAGAGAGCAGCAACACGTCTTAATAAAAAGTCCTTACAGATGTTTAAAGAGCAGCAGGTTGCTGTTAAACTGAGAGGAACGCTGGGAGTATCGTATGAGTGAATGCCTACACGCGATCAGGGCTGGAACAGTGGTCGATAATAATATCTAATGAATGCTACAATCATCGAAAAAAGCTCCGGCACAAATGTTTTAATCAGAGAGCGTTTGGACTGCGGAGGTAATCACTGAATGTGAGAGTGAATAATTCACAGTTTACATTCCAGTTCATTAAACTGCACATAAAGATATTTGTGTAACCAATTAAATGTGATAATCTGCCATAAAATCATTTTCCTGGAAATCCTCATTAGAGCAATCTGTTTCTCTGTTGCTAGGCGACCACTCGAAAAGAGTCTGTCGCTGCGACTTCAATATAACGCTTGCAGATCAGATCAGCCTGACCCGGAGCGCAACCTCCAAACCTAGCTGTCATGATGACGCCTCTGACCCGAGCGACCCCCCGACTCTGCATCTGTGTAGCGCCTGACCTGGGGTGACAGCGACGCCGTTCCCATTGACGATGGGTCTCTCCTCCTCCTCCTCCTCGGGGGGCTCGATGCTGGCCTTCTCCATGTTGCTGACTGACTTGTTGCGCTTCCTCTTGCCCTCGGAGCTGGGTCTGGCGCCCGGCAGCAGCTGATCCGTTACATTTAGCAGCAGAGCGCTGGGCTCCGCCGGAGGCTTCGGAGTACCGTAGAAGTTTTCTAGAACAAGGGGAAAGAAGACGTGTTAGACGCTGTGGAACAAAGTTATTTTATCAATCAAATACTTAAATCTGGAGTTCTTTTACAGCTGAACGGATGATAAACTGTAAAGAAATATCTGCCCAAAATACACAAGAAAAATCTAATCTAATATAGCAGGTACTTCAGAAAATTACAAGCCAGAAGGAAGTCATAAATTGCTTAATATGGTAAAAAATATGAACGTGTAAAAATATCTGCAAATTTAGAAAGAAACAAGTACTTTGAAATGACAAGTATTGTGAAGTTAGTGTTTGTTCTTACATATAAATGTGCTTATAAAGAGGTTAACACTACACCTAATACTGGACTGAAATGACTTTTTGCCTCCCCACATAGACGTGTTTCCTGCAGACAACTGAAGCCCATATGAAATGCAGTCAGACAGTGTTAGGACTACAAACCAGAAGATTTCTGAAAACACACATCTTGTTCCTCAACAACAGTTTCTGCATTCATATCCAGATATCTGTTCAAAGGGACTGCCTTTTCTGTAAAATCCAACAACCCAATACTTAAATTTATGACAATCCCCAAAGGGAAAAGGTGCATTTCTGAATAATATCTGCATTGACATTACATTTTAATAAAAGGGAACACAGCATTAAAGAGAAAACTACATGCAGGGAATGTAAACCCTGAATGTAAAACACCCTAAAAGAGTAAAGACAAGAAGAGCAAAAAACACAGCTGAGTGACTAAAGAGTGAAAAACGTCAGGACGAGAGATGTGGGAATTCATAAAGTGGGAGAAAGCACACGACGCCGCTGCTGCTGCAGCTTTAGGGAGGATGAGGTGTTCAGAGCCGCTGACATGCTGTTTCCTGTCAAAGCCAGCTGATCCATGAACACACAAGCTGTGGGCTCGAGATCACATCATGTCTGACAATATCACAACAGGAGGCGGCAATGCAACACATAGCTGACAACAAGGCCTCCTTGGCATGCATGCACATAGTCATGAGCTAATGTCAGCCATTGTTGAGAGGAGCATCTTCCCCTCTGCAGCATCAATCAGTTATTGGAGCGTGTGAGGATCTACGTGGCTTTAGACTGAACATTCTCTGTATCTTTGAGTTTTGGTCTCTGGTTAGGAACAACTATCTGCCTATCTGAAATGTACTTTTCCACTTGGCCCAGACTCAACAGTCCACCATGCAAATCATTTGACATTGTTTTATCTTTTGTTGTATCTGCTGACAGCAGCCCGATCCCTCAGACAATCTTCTTCAGTCACTGTCAGACCTCATGACGACATTGTCTTATTATTTTAAGAGTCATAGTGATGTTCTTTTCACCGACGACTTTCAATAAAGAGTTAAAACAAAAAATTACATTTTTTTAATGTACTTTTTGATTGCTTTTTGGAAGAAAAAAAACCCAAACACGATTCCATTGCTGCGGTGCAAATGCAAGTTGGACTGAATCAATGAATCCATCATACTTTTACACAATGCAAAATGGCAACTTAATTTACATCTGTACTTTCAATAACGAACAAGCACTCTGTTAAAAAATAATGGAGCGACCCGACATTAATCCAACAAACGACCAAGCACTTGACTTTCAACAGGCAGAAACTTCACAAAGAGATCTGGGATGTGATGTTTGCCATGATCAATGGGACACCTTATGTCAGAATGTCTTTGTTTTATTGTCCTTTGAATAAATAATTGAATGGAATTACAAATGTATGCACAGGTTGCAATAGAAGCAAGACAAACAGTTATCGATTAAAAATCATTTAATTCAACATCTTGATTACATCGCTACTTTATCTTCTGACAATTTGACATTCTGGAGGTTTTCGCACATCTATAGAAACAGTTTTCTTGAGTTGAGATAATCTGAATTGAGACGTTGTCTCATGTCGGTCCGAAGTCTGAGAGATGTTCTTTTTCTTTTTAAAGATCAGACACAGCCTTCCTCCGAGGCTATATTTCAAATCCAAAGGCATGGATGAAAGTTGAAGAGATTGTCTTTGCAGAATCAGTTCAGAAGAAATCAGCTACAGTTTAGGTCTGCAGTCGAGATTAGCACGCAGCAGCTATTTCTCCTGCTGCACCCAAGCGTCCCTGGCAGAAATAACAGAAAGAAGGAGACGATGTGTTTGGAAATCCATGGAGATTATTCTAAAGCACCGGGGCTAGAGAACCAGAGACAAACTCCAACACAACTTCAGACAGTTCCGGGGGAGAAACAGGAAGAACAGCGAGCAAGGTTTAAGAAATATATCAGTCGGTGTCTCCCTTTGCAGGGGAAAAGACTTCATGAAACATGTTCTGAGAAAACATGAAGGCTGAAATAAAAAATGAACGAGAGTAGCTGTAAAAAGATTACTGGGACTGTCTGGATTAGAACCCCAAACTGGCGACATAAATCCCGGAGCCTTAACGAGCTGAAGAAAGAAAAAAGTGCTCTGAATGCTCCGGGTGTGAACTCAAACAACCTGCAGCATCCCACAAAGTTGGACTTTGAAGTCTGAGTAAGAGGTGGAACCAGTGTCACATCTGACAGCCTTGCTGATCTCACCTACACGCTGATGAAGCTGAGAAAAAAAAAAAAAGACATGAAAGTCTTTATTAACAAATTCCCCAAACTAATGCTTGGAAAGATGAAACATTGGAAAGGTAATGGGAGGTGGATTTTGGAGCTTCAAGGGATCCAGACAAAGGTTCTTTTTTTTGATTTTCCTGCCATAAAAATGACAACCTGACTGAAAATCAAGACGTATGCCAAGAGGCTGCCAACATTTAAGAAGCCTTGAAATCCCCAAAGTCTCTGTGGCCAAGATACTGTATAAGCAGTGCACTACACAGAGAACAGGAGGTGATACACTATGACAGACAGATCTCATCCATCCACTTAAAGGCATATACTGGGCACTTCATTATTCAATATCAAACTAATTGCCTAACACATCAATAGTTAACACATCCAACCAACCATCCATCCACCCGCCCATCCATATCCAACTGGAAAACAGCAGGTCATCATGTAGACCTTTTTGTCAACTGGGACATTCCAACCCCCGACTCTCAATGGAGTGCAGTTCTAGAGAATAAAAAGTGGACTGCTGACATAAATATCTCACCAGATTTGTTATTGATCTGCCAATCAAGGAGCTAGAAATTCTGCTGCATGCACAAAGCGCTAAAGCTGCCTTCAAGGATTTGAGCAGTGGAGGACATGTGAAGGTCACAAGCAAGTCTCAAGTCACTGTAGTGACAACAGGTCCTGTGGAGGTCAGCTGAGTCTAAATTCATCAGTGTTATCAGTCTTCCAATGTTCAACCTGAGACAAGACACGTCCCCAACTTTGGATTTTGGGCCAACTTCAAAAGTATTCAGCGGAATAAATTTATTCCTGATGATGATGTTGCTTACAACAAAAACAGCAGCAAAGGCTCTTGGGGAGTGTAGTTTTTTCCCCCAATAAGAGTTTCATATTTCTGGCCCCTGACTCAAATCAAGCCCATCAAAGATCTTTCTGAAGCCTCACACATGCTAACATTTTATTGTTGATCTGAGCCAGAACATTCTTATTTCTTTCCACAATTATTGATTCCCCTCAGCTTTTTAAGTGTATCCTACTTCATTTAGTAGCTGGGCAAACATCCAACAGCACTCAAAGACTCAAGCATAAACAGTGTGCAACACGGATGTTGTTTTAGTGACGTCTCCATTGGTCAGTGAAATGGAGTTGGAGTTGGACTCCATATTGGAAAAGCTGTCTCAAACTAACTGTTTGATCAGCCAATAAACAGGCAGAGGTGGGGGAGGTGGGGGCGGGGGCGTTTAGCCTCTTGGCAAACAGCCACAACGCGCCCACTTGCAGTCACATGAGTCACGCCACTAATCATGACTGTTCTCCCTGATAAAATCAAAACTAATGAGTTATTAAAAAAAAAATCCCCAGCCATGACGCGTGTGCAGATAAAGACTTGAACTATTTAAAATTAAATTGTTCATTTGAAACCAGGTTGTAAACATTTATTTCTGACCGAAATTGGCAATCGATGAAGTGCAATTTATTTTTTTTTCTTCTGCATTTGTTTCCTTTTTCAAACCCCTGATGTTGCAACTTTGATTCAAGAGAGGAGAACTTTGATTGTTTTTTTGGGGGGTTAGGTTAGGAGTCCAATACGACCAGTAGCTGCAGGGGAAACAGAAGACGTTTTCTCTGCTTTGGAGACGGAAGAGTTGAGTTATTGTCAAAAAAAAAAAAAAAAAAAAAAAAACGGGCCAAACTTTGGAAGAGAACCACAGCAGAATACCCTCCAGGAAGTCTAAATGAAGAACAAGAGCAAAGTAAAGAAAACAACAGGATTTCTAAGACAGAGAGCTGGAAAAAATACATTTCTGGTGCCATAGTACAAACCTGAAGTATAGTGTAGCTACATTTCCCCCCAGGCTCTTGTGTTTTTAAGTGAGACACTTTCACATTCATAGTAAGAAAATACTTTTTCAACTGTTTCTTTTCCATCTTAGTGAATCAATTTATGTTCTACAACTATTTCTGATACATGTTTTTCAACAAAGACTGACGAACGGCGAGATTTCAGGAGTTGTTTTTGCCATTTTCAAGGACTCTTCAAGGCAGCTTCCTTCTTTTGGTTACAACAGCTTAAAAACCCGTCTAATGGAAAGCTTTCCTTTGAAAGTTTCACCCTTTCTGCCTTTCTTCTACTTCTAATTGCCCGTTAAATTATTAAAGTAAATAAAACGCCGAATGATGGCGCGTGACATCGCAGAGGAATCTCCCCGTGGAATGCGGCTCCCATCCCTTTAAGGATCTAACATTGCTTTTGGCAGCCGACCATTAAATTGGCCGTCTGCTTATTTTCCTCTTCTGTGCAGCGGCGGCAGGTGAGCAGAGAGTGGAGTAAGGTGAGCGAGAACAATCTGCGCGTTATCTTTATAAAAGCAGCAGGGGTCTCGTGAGAGATGGAGCTCGCCTGGCTGACGAGTGCTTTTTTTTTTCAGAGCGATTAAAAAAATAAATAAATCGGAAGCCTTGGGAAAGTCTGACCGCAGGAGAGACATGATGGGAAGTGTGTGTTTGTTTTGATTAGGAAGCTGAAGAGCCCGGAGAGGAGACACCGGGAGAGACTGCTTTCATGTTAGTGTGCGATTGCTTCTCCTTGTCCAGAATATTACAAAGTATTCCTTCCTGTGTCATTCTTGACTGATGACACTCTCTTCTCCGCAAAAGCCTAAAGATGGATGTATTGAAGTGAATTTGTGGGTGTTTGTGAAGTGTGTGGACGTGGACTGATGAGCCTGTCTCAGCATTTATTCAAACCGCTGTCACTTGCATGGAGAAAAATGCCTTTGGTGCCACACTGCTGCATAAATTCATGACTTTTTTTTTTGGGAGGGGGGGGGGAGAAATATCACAAAGGAGAGCAGCTGCAATCATAACCGTGACTCGGCTAAATCCTTACCTTCATATGTTCCGCTCTCGAGCAGGGCTCCGCTTTTCTCCAATTCCATAAACCGGTCAACGGTCACGAAATTATAATCCACCCCCGGGACTTCTCCTTCCTTGGGCTGCCTGGTTGTGCCTGCGGGAGATAAGAGCGGAGAGCTTTTAGAGCTTTTGAACGCCTCATCACTGCTGAATGCGAGTAAGTAAGACTCAGTCGTTGTCTGTGTCTTGGAGAAGAGATCAGAACATACCAGCGCTGAAACACGCTGACCCTGACCCAAAGCCATTCAATGAGAGTGCCCCTCTTATTCTCTTTTCGCTTTGTGCACAGCTGAGGCTGAATATAGGAGCTTTCATGGACAAGGGAGGGGCAAGGTACAATTTCAGGAGCTAAGTGATGCAATTTGGACACAAGAAGGAGAAATTCTGTCGATTTGCATGTAGCCGACAGCCTGTCAAAGACACTCTGACAGGAGAAGCACACAGCATGCAGGGAGGGAAATACATGACCTGAAAAGCCGCACTTTCCGGCAACTCTTCTTTAAAAAAAAAAAACTAAAAAAACAAACAATGCGAGTCGAAGTATTTACAACGTTAAACTAAGCTACAAACTGAGCGCTTCCTCATCACCGTGTGCTAATTACTCCTGTTAAAGCTGATCCCGGCTGTGATAACAGGCGCAGGCACTCTCCCCCCGAGGTGCTGAATGGGGTTTTTTTTTTTAACATCTGAGCAAGGGGTTGTTCACACTGAAAGAGGAGCTTGTAAAAAAAAAGCACACTTGTTAGCACCTCACTGCTGCATATAAAAGTATCCATCTGTGTGTGTGTGTGTGTGTGTGTGTGTGTGTGTGTGTGTGTGTGTGTTAAAGTTAGCAGGGGAGCCACTGTCCTACTGATCAACCCTGGTGGGTGGTGCAGGAGGATCTGACTTTAAAAGCCAGAGTGACATCGCTTCTGGCTTGAATTACGACTGTGAGAGGTGCTGAGCTGAGCCGAGCCGAGCTGAGCTGCGCAGTCACGGCAGAGGAATCAACATCTTCGTTTCCTCCAGACGCTGATCATAAAAATGGCAATAACTCAAAAAAAGAACGAGGGTCGTCAGGATAATGGAACTGTAAACTTTAGTACAAATCTGGCGTAATGAATACCTCTTTCGATACCATGGCAACTAAAATCACAAACCACTAGATGGTTATTTCTTACCTAGAATACTCTCCTGATGGCGTCATTGACATGACTACAGTCTTCAGTTTTCATTCATAACATTCGGGTTGTAAAGTGTCTGACTCGTTATTGTTGGCCCATTGTGATTGAACACTTGGGATTTTGTGAAGTTTCAAACATCCTCTGTAATAACTTCTGTCAAGAGACATGGATAATGGGAGAAAATTAATTCAAATAAAGGCCATTAAGCTGATTTCGACAAGCCTTTCCTTAGTTGTCTTTTTAATACGCTGATTAATTGCTCCTCAAATTGGGGGAAGAAAAAAAAAAAAAGGCGGCGAAGGGTTTTTCGATGAGCTCGACTGATGGAGTCCGAGCAGGAGTTCGATCTTTGGATTCGAGTCTTTACTGAAGGATCTGTCAAACACGACGGAGCGAAGAGACGTCTGCACACACTTCTACAGACCTCCAGGTTGAGCTTCTTCGTTGACGACCTTTTAAAGCAAAGAACGACAAAACTGCAACCCGCTGACTGAGTCGTCTGTGAGAGCGTTTAATAAGAGCAGGCGAGCAGCAGGGACCACTGTTGTTTGCTGAATGTGTGTGCATGCTTGTGTTGCACCTCCAGCAGGAGAGTTTTATCATTGTGTCTGCCTTCATGGGCGCTTGTGTACCCGCGTCAGATTAGCTTTCCTTACAGGCAGAGCGACAGCCTGAGCAGCAAACACACACACACACACACACACACACACACACACACACATTTCAAAGAGGACCTTTGATGTTGCAGATCTATATTTAGCAGCATCTTCTGGAGGGGACTTCTCTTGGGTGACAATTTCTAAATGGAGGCAACCACAATGCAGCTCAATTTCCACTCCTCTGTATGTGGGTCAGGGTCCTGCGGTGCAAATCAGCGGTTCTAAAAATACAGCCACCTCCGTGAAATGCTCGTGGTTATATTTAAGAAAGAATAAATATATTGTTATTTACAATGTCTTGATTACAGAAAATTGGGAAACTCATTAGGGTTAAATGATGCGTTCATCATTTTGTCAGCCTGCAGCAGCGCAGATTCTCAAACCCCCCCCCCCCCCTCAGGTGTGTTTCTGCATTTGGGTCATTTCAGGAGTGTGGGAAGCTCACTCTAAACAACTACTTTTGATTTGCTTTTGCAGACACATCCCTTCCATCTGTTCCTGTTTGATTTGGGGACAGAGCGAGACATGCATGTCTGTTAAATTGGTGCACATATTATGCAAACAAGATATCATGAAATAGAACCTTCTCCAAAGAAGCCGGTGTGACTGCATCTACAACACTGAGAATGGATTTATCCGTTGTTGTTTTTTGCCGACAACTTGGCCAACAAAAAGTTTTTCGAAAGAAAGTAAAAAGAAGGTTATTCGACACTTCCTGCGACTGCACAGAAAATATGATTGGGAGCTGTTTCTCCTCTTGTGATAGAAGTCAACGAACAAGACAAAAAACAAAAAAAAAGGTATAATATGGGAAAGCAGAAAAGAGGTGAGGATATCGATAAAAATAGATGCAAAGAGATTCCTCAATGCTGGAGCATCATCACAGGAAGAAGTCAGCACAATGTAACAGCCCGTTAAAATGGTTATTCATATTTTTATCTATGTAGGTAGGCAGACGTTTTATTAGATGTTGTGTCTAAGCTGTTATGCATCTTCTTGCCACTAGTGGGGGCTGTAGCTCCGGTTATTGTTTATGTTAACTCTGTTCTACCGCACAAACATAAAATAACATTTTTATAGGTAAAGTGGGATACAACCGCCCGACAGTAGCGATGTTTATCTCAGGCATGTGGTTGTCATCCTGCAAGATGGATCAAAGTATGATGGGGCTAGCACTGCTAACGCTAGCCACAACTAGCAATCCCTTTTAGCACAAGTTACCCGCAGAGAAATGCAAACTGTCAGAAGCCTTTAAAAACAGCTGCTGGTTTTTGTTTCGTTGATATTGAAAATGTGATGAACTGCAGCAACATGGTTTGGACTATGTGAGCATTGAAGGTGTGTTTTCTTACCTTAACGACTAGTCTGAATTTAAGTTTGAGTTTCATCGAGAGGGAAGAGATTCCCAAAAAAATCCCTACGTTTTGTTTGGAGGAGTGAGATGTTACCGAGCGTAGTAACAGGTGAGTATTTAAAGATAGCTAATAGCTGAGAGAGGGGCTTAAGCTGTGCTGTGGGCTGATGCTCAAGTGCCCTACTGCCTCCCCCGCTGTTCTCCAGTACACCCTTGAGCCAGATTCAAATCCACAACCACAGGTCAAAAGTAGTGCAGCTGAGCACCATTACCTGCTGCCCTCGTCACAGCGTACACCTGGAGTGGTTTCATTCCAGGAACAGCGCTCCGACAGAATACATTAACATCCCGACGTTGATGTATAAAAAAAAAAACACTCAGCTATAAATGTTTGGCTTCTATTTTTGGGGGGTTCACATTTGCACATTGAACAGTAAAAACACTGTAACCTGAGCTTAAATTGAACCTGAGATAACTGGAGGTAAAATGAAAAAAAAAGGCTCAGTGGGGACTCAGACATTCTGTGGAAAGCGGAAAGATTGGCCTCTATTTGAAACAAAGGATTTACATCCAGAGAATAACCCGAGGCATCACCGAGAGATTGTAATGTGTATTCATGACAGGAAGTTAAAGCGTGTGTAAAGACCCGGAGGAGATGATTATACCACGGCCATTCATTAATCATTTGCATAGAACGACTTAGCAAAACAATTGAAACACAAGAAAAAAATATATCTGAATTTACACAAAGTTGAGAGCAGAATGTTTTTCTTTTTTCTTTTCTCGGTTCAGAATGAGAGCAGTGATACTTGTAATGTAATGTCCTATTACGAAATAAAGGCAGAGAGGCAGAAAATAAAGAACATAATGGCTTTCTAATTATGACAGTTATGATGTTGGTGCACTCTCCCCGGCTGAAAAGTAAGAGCGTCTGAGGGACAAATGGAACTGAATGTCAGGTTGTTTTGTTCTCAGGTTGGGTTAAACACCTTTTTTTTTTTTTTTTTTTTTTCGTTCTCAGAAATGAAAGTAATTTTCCATTTACGGGGCTGTATCCTTCGGCGGGCGCATTTGGAGACGCATAATGTCCCAGCGGAGGGTCGAAGGCTTTCCTAATTTTTAAGGTTTCTTTCAATTTGGCCCGACAAATGCGTCACCCGTTCCCCGGCAAACGAACGACACCAGCCGCTGCATCTTTTGTGGCTTGGCTCAATATAGACAGAAGGTTACGTTACATGATGTAGAGTTATATTAGCTAGTTCTCGATGACAGGGCAATTCTTCGAAATTGAAGGGTAAAGGCGGAGGACAGCTGTCTCAATCAGATCCATCAATGGGAGATGTTGACTGGATCCTTTGTAGGATGCTAATCATGAATTGATACACAGCTATATTATGAATGTATCCATGTTTTACTGACATACTCTTGAACTCAATCTTTAGTATATTGATATTTTAGCCAGAAGTCTCCCTGTGTTACTTTTTTTTTTTGCATTTAGTGTAGCAGCGCAGTACCAAATGACTGTTTCCCTTTAATGTACTGTCAGTTTGTGGCAGTAAAGGAATACTTAATTTCATTAAACAAGTACAGCAGCTGACATATTTTACTGTTATAGCCGTAGCTTTAGGTGTACATTAATGTTAAGTAGCTTGTTGGCATCGCTGAATAAACTCTGTCCTTCTGGTTTAATTCCACACACATAAAGACAGCTTAATGCAGGCCTGTATGAGCCTTTCATTAAGTGTTTGGCTTTATTTAATTTAGAGCAGTATATTTAAATATGATGTGTTTTTTTTTTTTTTGAAGAAGAAATAAAAAGTGTGATAACAGCCACATCACAAAACAAATCTGCTGAGTCATCTCTGCTGAGGCTCTCCTTGTCCTTTTTTCAGTTCCATCCGTCTTGTTTCTTGTGTCTTCCATTTTCTCTAACCCAATTTGAAGCACACAAAGTAATAGCAATTTCATCCAGCCATGCAGTAACAGTCCCCCCTTCTGCTCAATTTCAGTTGTGTCAAAGCTTTAGATTTCTTACCCAGACCGAAATATACGGATTCATGTTTGTCTGTCAGGAAGAGTTTTATTTCAGCAGCCATCAATCCGTCCTTCCTGCCTTTTCATGCGAGATTGACCGCCAGACGTTAGTGTCGACGAAGTTAAATACGACCGGTGAATATTCTCCCGACCACATATGTCGGTAAACCAGAGCTAAGGGTTTCGGTTCATAACTTCATCCTCCCGCCTCTCTGCAAAATGCGTCGCCTTCTCCAGAGTCTGTGTGTGTCAATGACACTTTCTTCCACTTCGTCCAATCTAAAGTTCACCCGTGCCAAATTGGCCGGATTTCTCAGACGGCAACCATCTACAGGTGACTGTTTGAGCTGTGAGGTAGCGTTCCATCTTTTTCTAAAGAGTAGAAGTTTCTCTGTTGCTAGCGAGTCACACATCTCCTGCAATCTGGCCACGTATAACAAAACCAAATTAGCTGGTTTGGCTTTGATTTTAATGCAAGAAACAAACGAGTTAAACCAAACATTTCCCGTGCTTTTGGTCTGAACACACCTGCTGCAGAAAGAAGAGCAAAGATATCAAGTTCAAACATAATATGACACCTGCTGGTGTTGTGTGTGTCATGTCGAGGTTATAGATAGTATCAGTGAGCTTTGAGCCTCCAGCAAATGTCAAAGTGTCTTTTTTTCTACTGTCACATCACTCCAGTGTTGTGGACATTCGCCTCAGGCCGGACATCGAAGGCGCGTCGTGCCCTTTTACGCCCTAAACCGTCTGTTATGACTGGCCAACACAGTGTCAGCACGGCCCATTGTTACCACCCTAATCCAGCCATTAGCCAATTAGGAAGTGACGGGCAGCTGTAATGCCCCTGCATTAGAGGGATGGATTAGTTTTCCATTCAGCGCCTGGCTGCAGCCTGCGGGTCTGATGGAGGACAGTGTACTTCTCAAAAAGCTGCTTGCACTGCACTTTGCCTTCGCTCAATGGCAAATGTGGCGACGTGCTTATTCACTGTTTCCACCGACGATGATGACAGTTAACGTGGATTTTATGTCTCATCTTATCCGCAGGAATGTTTTTGGTTCTCTCGCAAAGTTCTTCCTTCTTCACCAAATATCAGTCTTTTTTTTTCCTGCTTCTTCCTCACTTAAAGAGATTTCAGGTTCATTCCGGTTCAGTGAGAGTGACTCCGTGTTGCTCCCCCCCCCCTGCTTATTGACAGCCAGTAATGTGGGATAGATTAGAGAAAGTCAGGCAGTGAACTGCGCCGCCCCCCCGCCCTCGTGGCCCTCTGCCGCCCCCCTCTGAATTCCATTAATAGCTCTGCCCTCCAGGAGGTGCTGGGTGCACTGCCTGTAACACAGCCAGGGATATTGATGACTGCATCCTCCCAACCAAGGAGAGACGAGAGGAGGAGAGGATGGCTGGAGAGGGCTGATAAAGAAATATGAAGGTGGGCTGATCGGAATGAATATAAGGGAATAATCATTAAGGCATCTTTCTTTTCTTTTTTTTACTCAACAATAGAAATAATCTACAAGTGCTTAATTTGTTTTCTTTGCTAATTGTGTCGACATTTCCTGACGTAGCGAGAGATCGTGGATTTTCACTCAGAAGTTGTTCCATTCTGAATTTTATGAGCAGAGTTCAAACTGAAACAATCATTTGCTCGTTAGCGCTCCACACTGCGTGAGCTTGTGCTCTTTCTGTCTCTCTACTTCACAAACACACACACACACACACACACACACACACACACACACACACACCTGCTCTTCTAACCCACTACCTGGCAGCCCACACACTCATCGCCCAAACTTAACATGTAAGTCATCTACTTAATAAAAAACAAGACTTAAGTATCGTCCCGAGTAAATACATTTGTCATCATATTTTTGGATGAACATAAAAACAGTCATGTGATGCCCCCTTCTCCGAGTATCTCCAGATGTTTCCTTTAGCCACAACATCTCCACATCTCTGTAACGCTGGAGCTTTTACTGTTTGAATCAAATTCCATTTTTAAAATCAGGGATCAAATCGATTCATCAAAGCTGCGAGGCCTCCTGTACAAAACCAATGATGGCTTTTGCCATTATAGTTTTTCTTTTAGATCGGATTAAAAGATAAATTAGTAAACAACGGTCACCTGCAGCTCAAGGTCAGTTTTCATTGGTTTAAAGGTATTAATCTTCTGGCCTGGTTATATTCTCTCAACTGTGCTAAAATCGTTTTTGAAGGAGGATTATCCTCTTTTGAAATCGTTCATATGGTGTCGCTCAAAGTAAATGATATTAAAGTGCATTGCCGAAAGAAATGTGAGGAAATAAAGTAGAACTGGAAATAGAGAAATAAATAAATAAAGTAGAAATAAAGAATTACTTGTGCTTTTATTTATTTCCTGGAGTAAACCGTCACTTGGGTTTTGTTTTTCTGAGAAACATGACTGCAGCAGGATGTTCCCTCTGCCACAGTTGCTCGTTGCGTGTAACTCGCAGCAGACTCCAGACGATATATTCTTCAGAAAACTCTCGGCAGATCTACTCAGAAACCAAATGATTACCCAAAGACTAATCCTTTGATCTTGTTACGAGGAAGAAACATTCATATATTCAAGCTAATAGTTTGAAAATCACAGTGACCGTGATTCTGCACGTTCATGTAGGAAGCTCCAGCAGATTAAAGTGTAATGTATTCAATCACACGTGTCAGTGTGAAGCCGGAGTGAAGCTCCAAATTCGGCCCAAAAGACATCAAGTAAGGCCGAGTCGGAGCGATCTGATATAGAAACACAGCGACGAACTGTGGGAACATTTCCCTGTGAAGGTTCTGAAAACATGAAATGATGCGACACACATAGACACGGAGAAAATGTGATTACAGCATTTCTATGTTTACAAGATCTGGATAGATCTGGAAAACCAATATTCAGAGCTTTGTTTTATTATCATTATGATAAGTCTGTGAGTCACTTGTCAAACTTAACAGAGAGTTGAATGATTCTGCTTTTAAAGAATAATAATAAAAAAATACTAAACTAAATAAATAAAACTTTGCCATGAAAAAGGTCATTAAACTGCTGTTTCTGCAGGGCACAAGTTGACCACTCTGTCTGACCCCTACCCACCACAGGTGGATTTAGACATTCAAAATAACTAAATACAAATACTAAATCTGATCACTGGTGGTCTGTTTTGCTTTTATAGGTCATACAAAGATATGAGTGTTCTTAGAAGTGCGTTTCCTAACAGGCCGAAAACTTGTCACAGGAGCTTTAAGGTGTTGCCTGATCATGTTGAGGGCTCTCTTTCAAAAGGGCCGAGGTACCTTGAAATATTACGTAACCACGCTGCTTCTGTGAACGTAAACATGATAGAAGTCGCCTTCAGCCACATATAGTGGAATAAAAACGTTGCAGGCTATCATGATCAAGTTTCCACTACAAACGGAGCGAGTGACTTCAGGTTAAAGCCATTAGAGGATAATAGGCGTTTGATTATATAGGGTATAGGGAGGAAGACAGAGCGGTAATCAGGTGTGAGCTATGATAATCGATTACTCCAGGGAATGTGTTTTTCAAGCCAAATTGAACATTCATCCCGACTCAAACTTTTACATCTGGAGAATTTTGCTTCTTTTCTTTTCTGTACGTAAAATTAAGTTTCATATTTTGAGGGTTGTTTTCTTTTTTTTTTAAACTGCTGGACTGAAATTATTAAACAGTTTCAGTTGCATTCCTGATTTTTCCTTTGTTATCTTTTGCTAATCTTCAAATGAGAAACTCAAAAACATGTTTTTTTTTTTTTTAAATTGGCACATGAGCCAAATGAGAGAAATAAATACCGTTGGCTTTAATCCACAGCCAACACATTCAGATAGTAAGACAACAACTGCCACACACTATACTTTCATTTGATGCTGTTTGAATACAAAGTCCCCACCTCGGTGCAGATGTCCGTGACAGTGACGGATCAGCCTGTCACTGCACACTGCTCTCTGTATTGATTAAGTGCTGTATCGTGAACATTTGGGAACATCTCGCAGTGAATCCCAAAAATGTTGGCAGCAACAAGTTAGCCTGACAATTCTGCGTTCGACTCCGACAATGTGTAGGTCGCACACATATGCTACAGTGTGCATCCGCGATAAATATACACAGTTTAAAAACAACCTACCCCTACACAGGGATGTCATCATGATCTCTGTTATCATCGAGAAATGACTCCTCGATCCTCGCTGCTTTCTTTCGCGTGGGAAGATGTGAATGGCTCCTTTCATTACATTTCAAACACCGCTACTTCTTCTTCTTCTTCTCGCCGGTAAAAGAGATCGCCTTTGGTCTTGCTCTTGCTCTGCATCACCACTTCCGTGGACGGCAAAAAAAAAAAAAGCAAGGAAGAAGAAGAAAAAAGCCTAATAATTCAGTATAAAGTGGAAAAAAAGTCTTGACAAAGAGCGGGTTTAAAAAAAACCAAAAAAAACCTTGAATCACGTCCCTTAAAGGAAAAGATCAGAGAAAAACACATGCAGGTATTTCCGAGCAGTTACTCCAATGTTTCAGTGAATCCAAAGAGGACGCACATGTTCACATTCACACCCTCAACGCTGACAATGGGATGAAGAGTGAAGAGAAAGTGAGGGCAGAGATATAGAGAGATTAAAGGGAAAGCTGATGTCATCTGTTTGGATATGCGGCCCTGGGGTGGGTGTTTTTCTGAGGTGTGTGTGTGCGTGTGTGTGTGTGTGTGTGTGTGTGGAGTGATCAGGGATGTGAACGTGCTGCTTTGTCAGACTAATCCCACACACACACACACACACACACACACACACAGCCCGGACCACGCTGGCTCTAGCACATTATCACCCAATGACACAATCTGTGAGTCGGCCTGCATCGCTCTTGTATGTTAATATCGCCCCGTCATGATCACTTAGCTCGAAGGCAGCACTGAAAAAAAAACCCAAACAAACCCGACATGTTCCCTTGTCACCAGCTGCCACGTCACGTGAGTAAATTGAAGTGGGTTTTTTTCCCGGCGACCTCCACGGATCAAGCGAGGGATTTGAACCGACAGCCCCGCGAGTCAGAGAGGCTGGAATAATCATCACACTCGGCGTGGTGGTAATCATCTCATAGCGCGACCTCTTGGCCCTTTAATACCAGAGGCTAAGCTATCTCCGGCTGCAGTCACCTCTGGCCCGCTCGTGCTATTGGACCTTTGGCGGCTCGGTGGGGGAGAAATGTGTTGAAAGGCGCTCTGAAGGACTCGAACGTTCAAGAGAAACACGAGTCCTCGTTTACAGAAGCAGAAATATTCTGTTAACTCCTGCGCTGTTTTTAACAGGCCTCAGCTCTTTCTCACGTGTTTTTTAAAAAAAAAAATCCTTTGAAGCCGTTGGTGCTTGAGCTCAGTGTTCACTGCCTTCGTTAAAAGCTCATTGTCTTCTTGCGTTCTTTGATATTGTTTTATCTCTGTCTGCCTTTTCTTGTTGAAAGTGGGAAGCCCATTTTACCTTGAAACACATGTTGGGTTTTTTTTTCCATCTGTAACCTCATGTTGCCCAATCAGAATTAAGTATTAAAGAGGATATATTATCCACCTTTTCTAACAGTCCACTGTGGTCTGAATGAGACATCTGTTCTGTGCGTTGGTCAAAATATGAATGAATCAAGCAGCAGAGGACGTTTGTGACCCTGGAGAAACCAGCTCTCTCTGAACGCTCCGTTTTGGTGTGTGTCTCTTTAAATGCAATGAGCCCCAGCCCCCCCCCCCCCCCCAAAAAAAAAAGAAAAAAAAAAGGTGGACGTGCTCAAAAGTTTTGTTCTTCGCTGGGGGTGGAGTCCATGGTACCAGGAGAGAAAGTTTTTTTTTTTTGTTTGTCTGTTTTTGCCAGATTCCCACTGTGACATCACAAGGAGGGCAAATTTTAAACAGAGCTTTTATCTTTGTGTTGAAGGATTTTTTTCCCCTCTTAAACACCTAAATAAATGTTAAAAAACACTGTCAAAGTAGAATGTTTATGAAGTGTCCCCTTTAAACACGGCTGAGTAATATCGAGACTTGAAAGGAGAAGCGATGTAACGAACTGTAGTCATGCGACCGCTGTAAACAATCAGTGGCCCAACAAGTTCATGGTGGACTCGTGGACGACATGGACTGAGAATAACAAATCGCTTGTGGAAAAATTCTCAAGCATGGAAAATGTCTGTTTTTATGCCAGGAATTCTGATTCTTGTTAAAAGCCTCCTGTAATGAAAAGTAAAAAAAAAAGGTTGTTGTATATTAGTGAATGGACATTTATATTCAGAGGTCTTTGCAGAAAAAGAAAACCTCCTTGAAGAGTATGATGTGCAGATTTTAGGAGTGTATATAAAACATTGCATGCTTTCAGTGAGACTGAATAACGTTTTTGCAGCAATGAGGAAACTTGCATGAATTTTAGCATAAGAGTAAACGGTTTTGCCAATGAAGGTCACATAACTCACAGCCGGAGACGTGAGTGAAAAGTCAAAAAGCACGCATTTCCTCCTTTACAGCCCGGCTCTGTTTACAAGAAGCTGCTCCTGCATAACAATCAAAGTGACAGCGAGGAGAGCGACCTCGGACGCCTTTCTTTCCTTATGAGACGTTCTGTTTGTTCACACTGACGCACGGCCCGCTTATTGATGGCACTTGTGATGAAATAATGAAAAAAAACTTAAGTGGTTTCGCAGGGAATGGAGTTGAAATGTGAGATTTTTCGAATTTCTAACAAAGGTTATGAGGGCAATGAAGAGGGTGGACATAGTTTTAATTTCAACAAGTGCAGAAGTTGTTTGTGAGGAGTGAACTTTCTTTCTTTATAAGTTCTTATTGTTAAGAATCACGACGTTGACGAGGACAGGCTGTTTTCTTTGGAGGGGGAGAAAAGTCTTCAGCCATCAAATCACTCATGACGAATGGAAATTAAAACACAAAAAACTTGATACAACTAATGAGACTGCCACGAGAAATGTTCGAAAACTCATTATCAGTGATGGATTTCAATGACTCAGTTATTTAAGCGTGGCCTGACACCAAGGCTAAACAATTATCTAAGTCGATAAAACTCTCAGCTGTCCCTGAGGCTCACTGTTTTTTTTTTTTTACTTAATTACTTTTTTTTGTCTCTTGGACCTTCTTCAAAAAAATTTTAGTCTCATATTGGTGGTTTTTCTTCCCCATCATTCAAATGGATATCAATAATATGGATATATGATATGGATGTGTTCCGCAAAGCAATGTAGATCCAAACAACTGCAAACCATGTTGTGAAAATATGGGGACAAAAACTTACTTTCAGAACTACAGTCAGACAAATCAAAGTCCAAGGACTCCTCACTATCATACCTCTGGAAAACACAAATCAAACGAAACAGCAGGACACACATTTGTGAGGCTCCCACACATTCACACACCGTGCACGGCTCCCTGTCCTCACCATCTTCACTCCCCTCTCGTACACTGTCACTCCCTTTCATGCCCTCTTTGATACAAGCATCCATTAATTCAGGATCCAATTACCGGGGATCGCTCCGAGGCCCCTCCCACACGCCATCCATCTCCCATTGCTCGGCCAATGGGCGACCCTCTCGGCGCGACAGATCAAATTCCAACTCCACAAATAATCCCTCGCTAGGACGCTGCTGCCAAAGCCGCGCAAACTTTAATTGGATCCTTTTAATAGTGTTCACTATGGCCACTTTCAGGCATGTAATTAGGTTTCCCCTTCCTATAGAGTTTAATGGTTTGGGGGGTGGGTGCGTTGAGTTGAGAGAGAGAGAGAGCGAGAGTGAAAAAAGGCCAGACTTTGAGTTTTACACTAGGCTTAATCCAATTTCACCCAGAGAGAAATCATCTCATGCCGTATATACTTCTTCAATGGAGTTTTTATGGGCCATCATAAAAACCATAGATTACAGTTGAATATCCAGCCTCATTGATTTTTTGGGGAGCTCTGAACAAAGTGGCTCTTCTTTTTTCCTCTCAGTTTCTCTCGCCTTAAACTCTCACCTTTTCCAACCGACGCCCCGCAAAGCGGACGCCGAGCTCGACACGGGAGAGGAGGAAAAAAAAAAAAAAAAAAAAGCCACCAACCCCGAAACAGTATGCAAATGACAGGATTTCTGGAATGATTAATTTCCGCCACTTGTGAGGAGATTAGGGAGAGTCAATCAAATGAATAATGTAAAAGTGCTCTGTCAAAAGGCGGTGGCACGGTCACAGGGATGGTCGCATGAATGGATGATGGGAAGAACCGTAAGCAGCTTAATAAGAAAAGAAAAGGAGAAACGCCCCCCCCCCCCCCCCCCACGAAGAAGAGAAGAGAAGTGATGACACAATCAGAAAACACCAGATGGATGGGGTCGCTCTCACGTCCAGGTGGGTGATGGTATTCTAGAATCGACTTTCTTGACAGTTCATACCTCAGCGGCAAAAAAAACGAGGGATGTGTTTACACCTGAAAGTCAAAGCGTCGACCATGAAGACTGATCATCTTGCCCTTAAAGATGGCCGGCGGCAAAAACAAACAACCAAACAAACAAGACTGTCCATCAACATCCACTCAGCCAAACGTTTGGATATCCTTCAGATTTTTTTGATGCAACCTTTCGCTCATTCTTATACATTTCTAAATATTATATAAGGTTCAATTAAAATGTGCAGTTGTCAGAACATAAGACGTATACTGGGAGTCTCACTGGGAGTTCTGATCACCTGCGTATCGCTGCTAGCTCAGGGACACCGAATGGCACCGATGCAAGTGAATAAGAAGAGAGAATGGCCACGGGAAATAGGACTTCCTTTGTACATCTTTTTCCACTGATGTAAAGCTTCTCATTCAGTCGTTCGCTTCAACATTGGAAAGCTCTGTAAGGATATAATGTGTACTATAAAGCATACGGCAGCTTTAAATCAGCACCAGGACCATCTGGCTGCAGCTTAATTAAACACACTTAATCACATTCAAACATATGCAACACATTCATACGCTGCCGCACCAGTGCAGGGCGGCTGGACGAAACCAAAAATCTATTTTGATTAAGACTAAAGGACAATTTTCCGAGTGGCACAAAACATCATTACAGGCACAATGGCGAAAGCATTACGAATCGACGGCGCTCAAAGTGATTCATTCATCACTCGTGTTATGTTAACCTTTCTCCCGCTCCCACCTGGCGGGAAAGCTCGCACATTAATCTGCCTCCTTATGTTGGAG
Source organism: Symphodus melops (assembly GCF_947650265.1). Classification (NCBI taxonomy): domain Eukaryota; kingdom Metazoa; phylum Chordata; class Actinopteri; order Labriformes; family Labridae; genus Symphodus; species Symphodus melops. The sequence continues at coordinate 3,557,954 of NC_136712.1, forward strand.
CTAATGACGGCTGAATGAAGAGCATGAGCAGCACACGTGTCGAGGCAGTGAATCACACACACACACACACACACACACACACACACACACACACACACACACACACACACACACACACACACACACACACACACACACACACACACACACACACACACACACACACACACACACACACACACACACACACACACACACACACACACACACACACACACACACTTGTGGATGGCAGGTGAGTAAAACGAATGCAGCAACAGAAAGGTTCAGCAGATGATTGTGTTTGGAATAAGGGATCGAAAAGAGGAACCTCTGCAAGTAGAAATGTGACAGTCAGGTGATGTATCGGCACTTACATGTATGTATATCCTTCAATATGGCTTTTACTTCCCATACAAACGACTTTTCTGCAACAACAGACTACCGGCTGAAAAACTATGAGGGCTGCATTTTGAACGAATCAAAGTCATGTCAGTGGTTTTCCTTTGAAGGAAAAGTCAATCTAAGAGCAGCGATTGGATGGAGTTTAGACTTGGCGGCTTTGTGGTCACAAAACATCTTCTCTACCTCAACAGCGTTATTTAAATAAGAATCCTTTCTTTAAGATGATCATTTAACCAACACAAACCATCAAACAATGATCCCAAATTACAACCTCATTGGAAAGCCATCAGCCTCTTTAGCACAGAGTATTCCTTAATTTAACGGTGATGAAAAACATGAAGCTTTAGCTAACAAACTAACCGTTAGCTTGTTTAAAAGTAGAAATAAAACCAACCCTGATTGTATATTCATGACAGTGAATGTCTCCGAGCTCATATGTGTGTCTGGATATTTATTTATGTATGTATGTAGGTTTGTGTGTCTGCAGGCAGATAACCCCGCAGCATGCAGCTTAGTGTTCACCTCTTTCTATTCAGTCCCTGCGTGGAGCCGATGGAAGCCCCTTATCACCGACCCTCAGAGCCCAGCATCCTTATATACTCGAACTGTGTGCTGAAGAGGGAAGCAAAAAAGGAAGAAAATATGCAGGAAAGGAAGCAAAATCCCCGGGAGAGAAACTGATATTTTATCACAAGAGATGTGGCTTCCATTCTCGTTAGTTTCTGAGTGTTTCTGCCTCGACCTTAATGTCCTTATTGGGTTAAAAATGAAAGACGATTACAGAGGAACTTCAAAAAAAAAAAAAAAAATGAAGGGAGGGGAGAAGAATGATTCATCTTTGTTTTATGATACAGACTGAGGTTATTACTACTTGCAAGCCGAGCAGGAAAACAAACTTCAAAAGGTTGCGAAATAAGAAAAGTTCTTAAAAGTTTGAGGAGAGGAAATCAATTACTTCCCTGAAAAATATGAAGCACAGGTTGCTTTTTCTTTTCATGCAAGAGCGGGGTCCGAATAGCATCAGTGCACTGGACTCAAGTGTATCAGAGATAAAGATAGGGTCATTCTTCATGACCTCTTCATCCTTTGAGTCAGTGTGGAGCTAAGCATCATGGGATATGCTCTTCCCAAGCCCCAAGAGAACAACACACTCATTTCAACCTCAGTGCTGATAGGACTCGAAGAAAGAGGAGAGAGGATAAAAGAAGACACAGATAAAGAGACTAATAGAGAGCGATCATGTTGATCAATGAATTGGAACAAAGCAGTTGTTAGACCAGATGGTTCCTCTTCAGCAGGCACAGAGAGCCGAGCGGATATAACCACGCTGAGGTTAAAGGATGGAGGAGAGGAGATGTAGAACAGCAAGAGAAAACAGAAATAATGCAACAACAAAAAACCAAGACAGCGCCTGTGGGCTGAACCAACCTGAGGGATGTTTGACGTTAAATCGGTGTGTTTAATGAAAGCTTCGGTGAGCGCCAATTCCATGGTTACACAGGCCAGCCAACACATCTGCACATATCTTGATTCAAAAATGACATCACCGACGCAACATGTCACGACCGTCAATGAGGTATTTTAGCTTCACTTTGGTCAATAAGGAGCAGACAGAGCCACACTGTCCATATTGATATAGTATAGCTTGACCTTTTCTTCTGATTAACCAATGAAAACAACATCGTCTCCTGTGACTGTTTTTGAGAAGAGCTGAATTTATCCCTTGAACTGTTTGTTGTTATGCTGAGCTAAGACGGTTAGCTTAGCATAAGGACAATATACGTTTGGGCAACAGCAGCTGCTGTTTGTTTGTCTTTCCAAACAAAACTGAGGCGTCTGCCTGTTTAAAGTTTCCATGTTGAGCAAAAGTTAGGTTGAGACAACACTTACAAAACCCCTCTTATGAATCCGGTGGGTTATGTCACTGAAATTATGACCATCCATGTTTAAACCAGTCGAAGGTTAAACGTGATTCTTATTGAGGCTTGAAATTAAATTTAGTCCTGGAGGTCGGATGGAAGCATGCTTCAAAAATGTGTAGCATTTAAATGCTATTAAACAGAGTGCACTTTTTTTGTTTTGTTTATATAAATCATGAAAATAGGACTGAACAAAGAAAATGAGGGAATTAATCATCTAAAAAGGGGGAAACAATATGTATGATGAGCACTTAAATTAATGAAAACAAGCACAGGAGGTCTATCTGCTGCGCTCGCTGTTAGCATCTCATGCCCTTGATGTTCGAAATCTTGGCCTTGATGTTTTGTTATTTTCTTTCTCGTCCCTGTGGCGACTACTAGTCTACGCTGCACGGAGCTCATTCCAACAAAACAAAACAAAAAACAAAAGTCAGACAAAAGGCCAGAAGATGAGAGGAGACTAATTAGGGCAAATTGTGGGATCTACATGGGGAGATAAAAGAGAGGAGGAAGCAAGCCGCAGAGAGCCTGGACTGGGCTTTTCATTTAATCCGATTGAATACAAATAACAAGTTACACACAAGTGACTGTTACGTAATGTGCCCTTTGGTTTTCTGCACACATTCACAGTAAAACAAGAGAGAAACGATGTGCATCAACACCATGATCTGTAAAGCCAACTGAAATAATTCACATTTAAAAAATTCAGCAAGCTTAAGGCATTTGGAAATGAACCTTAAGAACTATAGGGCAATAGCTTAACTACTAGTATTTACAACAACACACACACACACACACACACACACACACACACACACAAAAGATCTGCAGCCAATGAATTAAATAGTTTATGTGACTACCATGACCACCAATGTGACAATAAACTGCTTCTTTAAATAGTCAGAAAGGAAGTAGCTGAAGGCATTGGAAAAGAACTTCATGGTCGACTTGTTGCTCGTGAAATGCATCAGGCAGTCAAGATGTTTTACACCAGGGTTTCCCCACAGCCTGCCAAAGACAACAACTCCAGAATTTCCACAGCCTCAGGTTTGAAACTTGACAAAGGGTACAAGTTCTTTGTTGAAGGCGAAGAAGTAAAAGAAGCGAATGCAGAAGTACAAGAAACTGCAGTTCCTCCTATGTCCACTTGAGGCTTTGCTGTGAAAGTCTTATGTAATTACTCCACTGCTTCAGGCTAATTTGGCAAGTTTGAAAGTGATTTTCAGACAGTAATTCCAACATGGTGACCGCCATTGTTTGCATCAAAAGTCCGCTTTAGAAACCGAAGGCTGACATCACTGAGACGGCGTCCATGTTTATATACAGTCTATGATACAGACCTTAATGTTATTTTGCTTTAATCTGTGACACTCATGGGAGAATCTCACTAACTCGGAAAAGAAGAGATACAAAACAACCTTAGAGAGAGAGAAAAATAAGAGTGATACAAAGAGGAGGAGGACTGGTTTTCATTTCTGAGAGCCGGCGAGGCAAACGAACGAGACGTGTAAAGACAGGAAGAGAGAGAGGGTAAGACGTATGTGTCTCGAACATATCTCACGTCCCACTACAGCAAAAATTCATTACAGTCTAATCCGTCCTACAACCATGATAAAGCGCTTTCTGCGGCGCGCGGGAGCATCCTCCAAGAGACAGAACCACTGGCGTGCTTTTACACTACACTGCTCTTCATTTGCACTGTACCACACTGTCTGCTCCTGGGAGAGCATCTGTCACCACTATTTTAACATGCTGTGTCAGTGTGGGCCTGCTCGTGTCCTGATAATTTAAAGAGCGTGTGCGTTTGTGCGCGTGTGTGTGTGTGTGTGTGTGTGTAAGAGAGCATATGTTGAAAGTGCGTGTGCATTTCTATGTGAGCATGATACAAGTAGTGCTTCTGACATGCTGCGAGGCTTCATGAGTCCGTCTGCTACTGCTAAAGACTCTGCCAGTGTGGATTTGTGAGGCTCCAGCTTTGGAAGAATATGCTTAAATTTGTCAGTGTGTGACTTTGCGAGTTCTTTATGTAACCGTTAAAGAAACAGTGGCAAAGAAACAACAGAATGCGATCTGTGGATAACAGTCGATACATATGGTACAACCTACTCTCTACACTTTTGAGCTAATTGACTAAAAACAAAACTACAGCTCATGTTTCCCAATGACTTTAATATTTTGTTGCTTTATTAATGCATTATTGAATTAAAGTGTCATTTCTGGTGATGTAAATTGACTCTGAAACAATTCTGAAGACAAAACCTCAGCATCCTTCATCCAGCACATCAAGATGTTTAGACACACGGTGACCTACAAAGGACTTCATGAATCCTGAACAGATAAATATGAAAGGTGGTGGAGGAAGAAGATTGGATTTTTGTTCTGTCCTTCCAACAGCACCGCCCTGCTGCGCTGTGTTCAATAAGAAATGAGAATCAAAAGCAAGTGTGGGCTTGGTTGACAAGGCCATTGTTCATTATCTGTATTCTATTTGATGATGGCGTTCAAAGAACGGAGCACTTTTTGGGGTTCTTAGAAGCCCTCATCCTTTATCATCGATTATGAGAGGAGAGATAGTCAGCTTGGAGTGCAGGTAAAGAGTTGTGACGATGAGAGAGAGAGAGAGAGAAGTGACTGGGGACTGGGGGACCTCAGGGCAGAGTACCCAGACCACTAATGTACTGTCTGTAGAGGGGTAATCTCTATTTATAGATTCTGCACAACAATATTGATAGAGCACTCAAGGCAATTAAGTATGGGAGGTATTCTGGTTTCTGTTTGGAATCTGAGCAGGAATGACAATTTTTTCTGCATGGGGGGCAAATCCACCGTAGTGACATCTTGGCTTCCATCAAGAGTAATCTCACAACAATTTTTTGAGGGAGCACCTGGGGGGGGGGGGTGAAGACGGAGCACGGAGAGAATGCTACTTTTAAAATCATGCTAGTTTTTGAAAATGACCAACGCTGCCTTTAAATTCACCATGACTCTCAGAGTCTGTTTTCTAATCTGATGATAACGGATTGAGTCTGTGATTGGAAGAGAGGTAAAGGGATTTTATGTATTTGTAAACTCATGATCTCCGAAGTATTCTTCAAAGAAACAATGTGGCCTCTTCTCCATTCAGTCCACATGGATCAAAGAGAAAGAGAAGACATTTGATGCTAAAAGAGATTAATCCGCTCATGAGGCGAATGGACCCACGTTAGCCAATTAGCCTTCTTCGCTTGACTACAGGGGACAATAGCATCTGGGTTTTCTTTTCTAAGGTGAGGTGTTTAACCTTATCACAGGTCAGTCATTACCTCAGTGGGGATAAAGGCTGAGGACTGACAGATGGGTCGCCATTACCTGTGATTCGGCTTCATTGTGGTAGTTCTTACACAATTACAGGTGTATCATAAACTCCAACCTGCCACTGGTTTGAACACAATTATCTTGTGTCAAGGGTGACATGTTTTTTTTTATTTTTTTTTTGTACATTTCTATGAAAAGTAAGAAGCAGAATACAATGCAGAAAAGGGGTTAGCTTGTGGTTAGCACCCTAAACTGGTGACTCCTCGGTTTGACTCAGGAATACAACCTGTGAGGAGGACAAACTCATTTTGAGAATTATGAGAGGAAAAATTGATCCAGTTTTCTTTTGTATTGTCAAAAAAACCCCTGATAGTTTCCTGAGAACAAATGAAAAAAAAAAAAAAGATCAAGGAAGTAGGTGTTAGACTTCCTTTAAGTTTTTTTTTTTTTTACCCAATCCTCATCTTCTCAGCGACTCATACCCTTCAAGTCATCGCTTTTTAAAGTCTAATCACCAAGCAAATGATTATGTAAAGTATGTCACACTGAATAAAGGGGCTTCTTTTAGTGTGGAAATCCGAATGGGTAAGGTGTAGGTGTGCACACAAAAAAGCTACGACAATAAAGTGTCTCGAGCTGATTTAAATATATTGAAAATGCAGTCGTCATACTTTCTGTGTGTAATTCATTCTGCCTCCCCTGCTGGAGTTGTCTGAATTAATTCAAAGTTTCAAGGTCAGGAAATTGTCAGCTTGATGTGGAGCTGTATACAAAGCCCTAAAAAAAAAAAAAAAAGGAGAGAGATTACAACGTGCTGCTTCATTTCTTGATCATAAACTGGAGTGACCTAATGTATTCCACCATGCTCCAACAGGGAGGGAGAAGATGCACGTTCTTAGCCGTGGACGGTGTGTAGACTGTCATATCGAGGTTAGTTTCGACAGAGGAGGGGAAAAAAAAAACACTTTGAAGATTTATTTCTGGCTTGAAAAAGTGCTGAGACCACACTACACACGGGGGTGATATTCTCCTAACTTGGACGGCTTCAGAGACGCAGCACGTTATTGTAATTCCTGCTTAGTAACGCTGTAATCGCACCGCTATCTGGACTGCTGAGGCTTAAAAAGGGAGCGGAAGATTATGTCCTAGATTTCACAAAGCATGAATTATGCTGCGAGGACGACATCAACAAAAGCACAAACGCTGCTCAGCCTCGGTTTACCCGGGCCGCTGCTGCTGCTGCTGCTTCTTCTTCTTCTTCTTAACCAAACGGCTTTTCTTTCGCTTTCATTTTTTTCGTTTGGTGTGAATGAGCTCAGGGAAAGACAGGGGAAAACCTCAAAGCACAAACGTTTTTCGCCTCTCCCGACTCGCAACCAAATGAGTAACTTGAGTCTGTTAAAGCAGCGTCAACATGAAAAGCAATGTTGACTGATTTGCCATTTTGCCTGCATACCAAAAGACAAGTCCAGTGTCAGCTAAAGGGGGGGAAACATTGCAAGAGTCGGGGGACGATTTCTTCAAGGGGATGCAAATGAAGACAGAAAAGTCCCCTTTAACTATGCATGCGCGCACACACACACACACACACACACACACACACACACACACACACACACACACACACACACACACACACACACACACACACACACACACACACACACACACACACACACACACACACACACACACACACACACACACACACACACACACACACACACACACACACACACACACACACTAAACAGCATCTCTCTGTCAACAAGAGAGGGTAGAGTATTAGACCATATAGAAGAGAGAGTGCTGGAGAACAAGCAAGGCTTTGATGTGGAGTGACGGATGGAGCGAAAGAAAGACGACACTTAAACAGACAGGAAAAGAAGAGGAAAGAGGAGGAAGGAGATGGAGAAATAAATATCAAGTGAGGGAATAAGGGAAAGAGATGAGAAACAACAAAGATAAGGGCACGATGAGGGGGGAAACGTGTCACTCTATGACGAAAGCTTTCAGCCGTTTCACATTCGAAAAATGATTCAGTGCAGCGAGTAAGCAGCCGCCGCGCTGAAGATTTCTGATTCCGGAGAAGGAGAAAGAAAACGAGGAAGTGCAGTTGGAGTTAAAACAATATGAATCAAAGCTCGGGCCGTCTCCGAAGAAGTAGTGATCTGCATCACAAGTTGAGACGACTGAACGTTTTCATTACAATCTCGGGAGCTTCTGTTTTTGTCTGGCTGCGTTGTTGTCGACAGGACATCAGGATGAGCTGATTACTTTACTGTAATGCGCCTTCAGTGTTCCTGGTATATAAATGTAGTTACAGGCAGACGAATCATCAGAGGTCTCCCATTCTTCAAAACATATAGACAGAGTGGTTGAATATTGAATCAGGGATTTTCTAAGGCTCTTCAGCAGACACGTGGCATCAAGGGGGCCGTGAGCTGAGCTGCAGATAGCTTTTTCACATTTGTTGGCTCATTCGATGTTCAGATGGTTTTCAGCTAGACCCAAATTGTCTTCAGAGGCTGTGTTCACTCCAAAACATATGAGGATATTATAGCCAGTAAAAACACAGGAAAAACTCTTTTTTTTTCGTCAATTAGCACGTCTTCAGTGTCGTCCTGTTAATAAGGTAGAGGGGGCTGTGAGCTGAGCAGCAGATAGCTTGTTTGTAGGTAAAAATTTTTTTAAAAATCCCCAAGATAAAACGAAAACTTTTTTGAAACTTTAAACAATTAAAAATGTCCATTCGCTTGTCTTTACTAGTAACAGGGGATACGAGGGGCTGTGAGCTGAGTTGCTGCTAGCTTGGTTTTAGGGCAGGTTACAGTCAGTGTTGATCTTCCGTTAGGTTTCACAGAAGCTGAAATTATCTGAAGAGACCTCCTCTGCTCTGAAATAAACAAACTGACTGGAACTTGATAAAAAAAGTAGTTTGACATTAAATTTCAGTTTTACTCTGCTGTCTCTTGTTAGGGCCTTTGGGGGCTGCAAGCTGAGCTGTCACCAACGTTAGCTTGACCATTCTGAATAAAATCCAGACACGATGAACACATAACATTTTTTTTTTTACATGGAAAATAATCTGAATTTAAAAAGAACCTGAGTTGGGTAAAGCCTGAGTTCGCAACAGAGAAGGAGGAAGATTCTGACAACATCAATAAGAGTCTTGTGAGAAAAAATACATGTTTGTGCAAGGCTGCTGAGAAAGTATTAGCTTTGCAGTTAAATCATTCATAGAAGCAGGAGCAACACAGCACTGACTCATACATAAGCCATGGCTTAAATACCATCATATATATATTTCATGGCTTACATCCATGCTTAAATCTAGATCTCAATCATTCTCCCACGGCTCATGAGTCACCTTAGGAAAAACTCCACAGTCATGTTGAATTAATGACAGGACCCGGTGGAAGCGACAGAGCGGCAGGGGTTAAAAGGGGGCTTAGGGTTTCCTGCTGGGGCTTGTCGACAGAGTGTTCAAACTGGCCGCCGAGAGCGCCGGATCCTCATCTGCTTTGACAGCACTCGTAAAGAAGCCATTACACAAACATTTCCTTTGGGGCTGACCACACAGCGAGAGCCGGAGATCAATCTGAGCTTCCCGCAATCCCTGCAGGAGATATGTCTGGGAGAAGACAGGAGGAGAAGAAGGAGGGGATAATAGAGGACAAATAACAGAAGGAAGAAACTTGTAAAATTGAGACTCGAGTGGAGAGTATTTCACTTTGACATTCAGAGAGCCAAGTCAGAGTATAAGAGGAGAATGTGTTTCTTCAGGATTTCTAGTAATAACTGTGAGTCATGCATATTGAACCTTTCTTTGGAAATAGTTTCAAGATGTGAAGGACAAGCTTTCTGAAGATTTTAGAAAGATGCTTCTTCGGCATAGAAACATGTTTATCATCTAACTGTTTAAGGTAAGATCTTCCGTATTTTACTTAAAGAGCTGCACACACTGAACTTTCATAATCATTTAATGCATTTTCTTTTTGTTTTATTTGGCGTGTTATGTGTTCTCCAAGTGACGCTGTTGGTCCTCAATAAGCCAATATACTCTAATGGCTACAAATAAATACTAGTACAAATGAAAATGCTTTTTGACTCTGTGTATTTTTGCTCATGTTTTCTTTAAAAATAAGAAATAATTCTACATTCTAGTTTTCTAACTACAACTCCCATCATGCTTTGGGGTATATGAAAAGCATATGCCAAATTAGCTTTAAGGAAGGCTTGTTTGCAATGTACCCATACATGCAGAAGACATCTATGACAAGATAACTTGAAGACAAATTAAAAACACTTCCATTCTCAGGCAGCGTCTGCAGGTAGGAGAGCATCTGTCTCCATCATTATTTTAAGAGGATTAATGGATATTCATGACGGACATAAGATGTTATATTATCCTCGAGTTAGACTGCATCTAAAAATACACCCAAGACACTCAGGGTTTAAAGTGCCATCCTGAGCTGTGTTTCAAAGCCTCTACCTTTCATTTCACTCTATGAGCATGCCTGCCACCTGTAGCCATTACCTATAATAATAATAATAATAATAATAATACTAAGAGAAATACTACACACAAGCTCCCAGAGCCCAGTGAGGTTGTTTAACTCTACACATTCTGGAAGAATCCAGTTAGCTGCTCATGCTACTGTTTCCTGTTTGCCTATTAGCCGACTGTAGCGACTTGTTTCAGTAAGAACTTAATAAGATACGAGAGTGAAATATTCTCTTTCATGAATAAACGGGAGGCTTAGTTAAATGTCCTTCACCTCCCTGTGTGAATATACATGAAAAGGTGGAGTGAACCTTGTGATGAATGTGATGTCACAGAATGCGTCATTGGTAGGATTTCTACATTTTAAGGCAGAATTTAAAAAAAAAGAAAGAAAAAAAAAAAGATGTTTTATGTCTTTCCGGCTTCCAGAAATAAATCCAGTTGAGGTTTTCATAAAGGCAAAATGTTTCCCTATTGGAGACAAAGAGGTCAGAAAATAGTTCACTGCTGACTCATGTCATTCCAATCTTCTGCAATATGAAGGGCTCCTGACGGATGGGGCTTTTTTTTTTTTTATAAACGCCACTTCATCTTTTCATTTTGTTCTTTGATGCTTTGACAAACGTCATCCTGAAACGTCACGCCAATAAACCTTGGAGTTTCATTCTACTTAAGTCTCCTTTTTTTCTTTTCAAAGACATCCTACACGACATCCAATAACCAAAGGAAAGTGTTTGACACTGAGCAGTTTATGGACTGTGAAACACTGTTAAAATTTAAGACTGTATTTATGGCTTCCTGCAGTTCAATTAATGTGCTTTTGAACTTTTGACCAACTTTGCATCCACATAAAGCTCTACCGAGAACGTGCCACCAATTTAAAACAACAGCATCAAGGCTGTGATACAATATGCAATAATCTTTTAAAGCAGACATCGTTTGTACTGCCAAGAAATTCCCACTACGTCCATGTAGGAAGCTGTACAGCTGTGGCTTTAAGAGCTTTGGAATCACATTCACATTCAATCATATGTACTCAGCTTACCGAGACGTATATGTTGAATTCATTCTGCTTATCGCCAATGATATATTAGTGAATGCGATACATTTCTATTTCTTTCTCAAACTGCCTTTAAAATGGAAAAACAGGTGACTGAAATCGCTTCTTTAAAATTGTGATTGCCTGCTGCAGCGAACAAGATGGTTTGAAATACCCAGCTGAACAGATTTGTACCTGCTCACGTCTCCCTCGCTACCAAAGAGAAGTAGTAAGACACTTGAAGCTTTCTTCTTTTCAGTGACTGTAGCCAGAAAAAGAGGGCACAAATCGATGGATCACAAAAGCTTATTCCAATTTCCTGCTGTGCTTTCACTTAAGTTGAGAGGAGGAAAGAATACGAATATGTGCAGCAAAAAAAAAAAAAATCCAAGGCCTCGGTGAATGGATCCCCAGAATAAAAAGGCCAAACAATGAGCCACAATCACCTTTTCGTTTGTAGTTTTATAACATTAAATAAACCATCGTCATCACCAATAAGAGCTAACACTCAGAGGAACAGAATTCTTCAACTTCTGTATTCTGGTTTTGGAAATACAAACATTTTGAGTTGTCTAAATAATGCATCTTTCAAATCATTTTCAATTTTTCTAGGTTGGAGAATTTATAATCTTAACACGAAAGATCAGGTATCTGACTGACAACCAGCATCTAGTCCAGCAGTTTATTTGAGGCTCTATAGGGATGATAGTGGATAGTGGGTAAAAGAATGAAAACGCTTCTAACTCCCCTGTGCATGTTGATCGTCCATCAACTGTTAGTCCAAGTGCAAATTAACAGTGAAAAGCACAGGAGAGAGAGTGGCAGCTCCGACAGTCCTGTTCTTGAGGGGAGCGCGGGAGGTACATTGGAGGATCACAGGGCTAGAAAGCGAAAAATAACAATTTAATAAGCTCATAGTGAAGGAACAAAAAAAAAAAAAAAGAGAGAGGCAGGGAGCAGCTTGTGAGAGGGCTGCACAGTCGAATGGAGCCTGACAGGTCTAAATGAATGTTAGCCTTGGCCAGGTCTCCGAGCTGAAGGTCTACATCTCATCACCTGAATAATTCACCTGCTGGGCGTATGATTCACCCCCCTGGCCTCAGCGCGATACATCCTGACTCTGTCGCTGCCACCAACACTCGATGACAAGAACAGGGCAGTTAGAGAAAAAAAAAAAACAACAACAAAAAAAACTCAGAGAGAAAGAAAAATGACTTTTCGTCACAAAAGACTGAACGAACGTAGAACTTTACAACCAATCCTGAAATATAAGATCCTCACTAACACTATTCATTAAGGCTCTCTAATCGAGCTCTTTTCTGTCTTAGTGTTGATGCCATGATAAATATTACCACATGAATAATACAAGTACCAAAAATGCTAATGAGCCTGGAGATCAATGCTAGTTTGCTCAAAGGGTTCAGGTCAATACTGAGCTGTTATTATAAATCCAATATCAGCCTGTGACTGACCGTCCTCAGTATGATGATGCCGTAAGTAATCCCAAAGGATCTGACCAATAAATGGATTTAATGGTAAATCTTCAATTATTGTTTCATGTGAACTGCTGAAAGTGTGTTTCAAATGTAGAAAATGGTTGTTAGAGATGAGTGGTTATCCTCGAGTTCAGTCACTGTCACCACCACGCTTAAAACGTCTAATAATGTGTCAATTCATGAATCATCACACATTCCCAATCGGCGGCAGCCATCTTGGTTTTGTTAGTTAGCTCTGATTGTTCTGATTGGTCTGACCCCTCAAGGTTAAAGACCCACCTGTTTACAGCTGCCTTTAACTAAAATGTTTTAATAAAGGTTTTAATCTTTTACTCTGCACTATACATTTTAAATCCTTTTATATTCTTCCTTAAATTAATTTTATTTGAATTATTATTACAACAAATTTTAAGTTTTAATAATTTCAGTAATTTTTATTTTTTTTTATGTATCTTTTCTTTCCTCTGCCATGATGCCTTTTGATGTCTTTGAATTGCCTTGTTGTTGAAATGTGCGATATAAATAAACTTGCCTTGCCTAAAACAGGAGTGCAAGAAATCTGTCTGAAAACTGAAGAGACACGTTCTCCAAAGCGTGCGGACACGAGCTCAAGAATGTGTCGTTCACTTGGGTCACTTTGTTTGTGATTTCTTCAGATGACCATTACAGCGTCTGCTCTAATGCAGAGCACCCACAGAGAGGACTCAATTAGTGTGTGTGTGTGTGTGTGTGTGTGTGTGTGTGTCCAAACACAGACAGAAGTCATCAGTGATCTTGATGTATTTGAGGGAAGCAGCCTGCCAAACAAAGTTTCCACATTAAGATGTAAACTTGTGTTTGTGATGTAAGCAAACAGCTGCAGAGACACTGAGGCACGTTGTTGTTTAAAATAGTCAGTGGATGGAGATGTTGCTTTTTATTTACAGTCATCAGTTTATCAGGACGCCTTAAAAATAAACTGAACAAAAAAAGTGTTTCTTTTGATAAAGTCTCCAAAGGCTGTTTTCCTCTCCATTAGCGCCTCACTTTTCTTTGCCTTCAGATAGCGAGGTTAAAGTGGATGAAAGCCAAGAGTGCTTGTTAGACTAATATCACAATTAGTCTTCTGTGCACATTTTCTCTCCACGCGAGCAGACGTTAAAAAAAGCCCAACGAGCAGAAGCGGTTAAGCTCGTGTGTCGCTTCACTTGTCGCCTACAGCGTTGATCAAACGAGCTGTGTTTTCATATCTGCCGCGTGGCGGTTGGTTGAACATGGCCGCCGTGCTCCTCATCAAGCCTTCAGATAAAAACGGGCTCAGAAATCTCCTCACGACAGACGAAGGCCAAAACACTTCTGATTAAAGGACGAGTTCATGGAGGGGAAGAAAAAATAAATAAAAATCTTGACAAGTGCGCGTTTATCTTAAGTGTGTTCAAAGAAAAACAAAAGAGGGATTTAAGGTCGTTTTTAAACGTGTCAAAAAGCTCTAAACATATTCATAATTATAAGTGGAGCCTTCTGCATCATAGATTTGAACATATTTTTTTTTGATCCTGGCTAATATCATATGAAGCAAAGAGGAATTCAAACGGACAAAAACAGCAGCAAAAGCGAAGATAAGAAAAGGATTTCTTTAAGGCAGAGGTGGAGATGAAAAGCACTCTCGCCACACTGACATGTTATTTAGCCTCCAAACAACTCCTCTTTTCTCTCTGCTCAAGGATACACATCTGGCAACAAATTACAGTCTACGATAAGTGCAAAAAAAATAAAACGCTTTGACATTAGGCTTTGAAAGGAGAGTAATGGAGTGCAGGCAAAACAATGCACGACGAGCCGAGGCTACAGGAGGAGAAGGAAGAGGAAGAGGAAGAAGAAGAGGAAGAGGAAGAGGAAGAAGAAGAGGAAGAGGAAGAGGAAGAAGAAGAAGAGGAGGAGGAGGAGGAGGAAGAAGAAGGAGGAGGAAGAAGAGGAGGAAGAAGAAGGAGGAGGAAGAAGAGGAGGAGGAAGAAGAAGAAGAAGAAGAGGAGGAAGAAGAAGAAGAGGAGGAGGAGGAGGAGGAAGAAGAAGGAGGAGGAAGAAGAGGAGGAAGAAGAAGAGGAGGAAGAAGAAGAAGACATCATCATCATCATCATCCTGGGAAGACTGCTGCATTGTTGGCAAAGGTGTTGGAAGGAGAATCCTGAATCTGCTGACAAGACATTTTCATCAATCATGGTTTTACTTGAATACAGAATGGAGCCAAATGATATTAAGATATTGTCATTTTTGCAGCTTTATCTACTTGATCCATTCGGCCACATGATTGGACTTCCTTCAAGCGCACGGCTGCACTTTCTCATTTGGCGTTTATTCAAATCGAGATGACCTCGAAAGTCCTCGCGGATCAAGACGATGAAAAAGCAGGAAGTGACTCTGATTGCACACTCACTAACGGAGTCATTAAGTTAAATCAATCAGACAACTTGAGCATAAATATTCTCAGTCTGTGTTGGACTGCTCTCTATATGAATCAATGAGTCGTTTTGGAAGAACTTACTGGAAGAATAATGTAGAAATAATCACTTTCTACAGCGCAAACATGAATTATGCAAATTGTTCAATTAATTAAGAGGACAGAAAACTAACCAATCAAATCCTCACATTCGATTCTATTTTTTTGCACTAATGTATTGTGTTCAACACTAGACAATTAATTGACTCAACATGGACGGGTTTGGACAGAGTGACAAACAGCAAACAAAGAAAGAGAGTCTGATTCAGTCTGCTGACAGCCGTGTCCTCCCTCTCAAGCGTTAACCACGCAGAAACCTCGGGGCTTTAAAAAGTGGATGAAGTGCAAAATCCTGCAGTTCATCGAGTGTCCACTTGAGGCTGGCTCCAGGGACACAGGAAGTCACACACACACACATTAGGGCTGGGCGATATAGACCAAAACTCTTATCTTGACATTTCTTCGCTGAATGGTGATACTTGATATGTCTTATATTAACAGTCAGTTGCAGAGGGTGAGAGAGAGAGAGAGAGAGAGAGAGAGAGAGAGAGAGAGAGAGAGAGAGAGAGAGAGAGAGAGAGAGAGAGAGAGAGAGAGAGAGAGAGAGGTGCAGCAGGTTGAAGAGGGAGAGCTCAACAGAAGAAGCGTAACATAAAATAAAGCGATATTGTCGTCCTCCATATCGCGTTTGAAAACATATCGATATATCTTAAATAAAAATGAGCTTTATTTATAGGTCTTAATGGGTTTTGATGACTTAATGTCATCACTGGAGCACAATGTATGGGAGGGGAGTTTTTGTACGCGGCTCCATAGTGAGGAGTGAAGCTGACATGATTGACAGGTGGCCGCTTAAATCCCGCCTCAGCTCCAGTCGTTAGGTTGATTGGAACACATGATGAAAACTCTGACTCCACTTGTGTTTGCTGTAAAGAATATTGTCAAACCCTTTTTTTTTTTATGAAACACCATTTTAATGACTTTTTTTTTTTTAAACCATTGCTCCTCCTGTCAGTGTTGTAAAAATACGATTTGAAGTTTTCAAGCCTCCCTTCAGAAGTGTAATTATCTGTGCAGAGGCCGACACATTCTGTCCAGCCTCGTCCTCCGTTTCCCTCCTGTGCTCGTCCAGCGAACCTCTCTATCTCTACGAGTGCCTCTCATTGTCACTTTTTTAATCTCTCTCCATGATGTGACTACCTCCACATGATCCACTCTCACAGAAACTTTCCCGGCCCTCTGCTGTCACGGGGCGAAGCGGAGAGGAGAAGAAAAGTGTGAGTCAGAGAGCGTTAAGGGAGAAGCCGATTCAGTTGTCAAGAGACATAAACGAGACCAATGGCGAGGCTGCGTTCGGCTGAGACGAGGAACGACACGCGTTTTTCACAGAGGCACAAACTACTTGACATTTGGATGGACCCCCCCCCCCCCCCCCTCCCACACACACACACACACACACTTCATGTGGGCAGAAAAGGAAAAGAGCAGAGGAGCATGTCCGTTCTGCAGAGGAGAGCGGTGAAAGTTTTCTCTGTTTATCTCCACCAATCACTGGAAAGATCTCGATGTCTGCAGCCACAAACACGTTTTTTTGATCTTTTGCTGCAAGAGCTCAATCTCCCGTCACTCCCTCCTCTCATATCAGCTATCAGACATCTGACTATCTCGAAATGGAGTGAGATAGGGCAAGCGGCAAGGCATAAGAAACCGTCTCCTATATTCTTTGGGATCTGATTCCTAAGTCTCCGTTTTTTAACTCCCTTTCCAGTTTAACACCAAAGTGAAAAATGCAGCCAAATAAATTAGCCTCAAGTGATTGGTATGCGCGGTATGTGCTTTGGATTCTGACTGAAAGTGTCCATTGAATTCTAATTTGAGTCTTGAATCTCTTGACACCATTTCATTTTTTGGGGGGAAGGGTTTTTTTTTTTGGGGGGGATTGGTTCTCACATTTGATGCTTACTTGTTTCCAAAAAAAGTTGGGACCAAGGGGGCAACAGAAGACAGGAAGAGACGCACTGACGCATCGGCTTCACATGGGCAGATATCAGCCGTGTTGACAGACATCGCCCCCGTCGTCAAATAACGCCGCACGAGCCAACGGAGCTGACGTGAATCTGATGTGTCACATCAATTTAATGCTTCTAATGCAGGAGGCTGCGTCACCTCCACGCTGATGGGAATGTTCATCTGCTGCTCTGTGCCAAATGTGTGAAAACAGACAGTTCAATAACCAAGAAGTCATTAAACAGGGTGGGATTTAAAAAAATAATAAAAAATTTAACCACTGAGGTTAAGAGGAGGCGCTGAACCTCCGAGTCTGCTGGAGTAAGTCCAATTAAAAGTCAACTACAGGCTGAGATACGAGTCTTTGACCTTTGAGGGTGACATTATGATGACGATGTGTTTTTTTCTTCTGAATCAGAATCAGCTTCATTGGCCAGTTTAACACACAAAGAGTTTAACTTCAGTAGACTGTGCTCTCTCTGTACAAATGAACAGGTCATTAAGGACTAAAGAAGATCCTAGTGCAGTGGTGAGTAGTGCAAAAGGCTGATGGAGTAAAGATGAGGTCGTTATCTTTTACTATGGTGTGTGTAGATGATCATTTAAATGAAATCACACGTGTACATTCACAGTGACGGTTCAGTCAGAGGGTTATTGCACAGCGACAGGTCTGTGACTGTTCAGCGTTCATCAGCGTGACTGAGAGACCTTAAACCGTAGTGACCTGATTATTTCCAACATGGCTGATTAAAAAAATAAATAAATACATGTTTTGAAAGTATCAAACAAATCGTGACTTCTGTTGAAGCTTCTCTCAAAGAAAAGTCTTTTATTTTGTTAAAGCAGAACATACATTCTTCATCTGGGTTTAAAGGTCGTCGAGGTTTGCTTTTCAGTCACGGTCGTACATCTGTCTCTGTCGAAGCGACTTCCTCACCTTCACACTTTGTCACTGCTCTTATTCTGGATTGTTTGACAAGGTGGTCAAGAAAATACAGGACTTACATCTTATTTGAAACCCAGAGAGAGAGCGAGAGAGCGAGAGCGAGAGAGCGAGAGAGAGAGAGAGAGCGAGAGAGCGAGAGAGCTAGAGAGCTAGAGAGAGAGAGAATGGTCCATTCAAATTGAAAGTTGGGCAAACGGACGTTTTTCGATTCCTTTAGTGACTTGAAAATCTGTTTCTGGTTCTCAAACTGGAATTCTTACCTAACACTGAGTGCCTTGGACTCAACATATTTGCTGCTGTGGTATTGAAACAGGTATAGATACGGTTGGAATTTTACTGTTACCCAAAAGAAGTTTGTAATTCTGGGACTGTGATAACCCTCGTCTCTGCAGTTAAGACCTCATTGTGATTTCATTCTGCTCGATGAAGGAGGATTCATGTAAGTTAAATATCTTATTGTAGCTCTGATTGCTTGCTGATTTGGCTTCTTTTGATCGGTGAATCTGTCATTCTCATCAGTGTGCTTTGTGGCCAAGCTTGTTTTCATGTGAGCAGAAACAGATTTCACTTGGGGGGAAAAAAAAGAAAAAACAAAACAAATGCCCACTTGCTGCCAAAAAAAAAAAAAGGCTCTGATGATGAGAGATTCTGGCTGTTGTTGTTGTTGTGCATTTTTGGAATCTCTCTCGGCTGCAATGAGTGTGTGACTTTGTGCGTGAGTTTGAGAGAGAGAGAGAGAGAGAGAGAGAGAGAGAGAGATGAGAGAGAGAGAGAGAGAGAGAGAGAAAAGAGACAAGAAAGTTGAATGAAGCTGGAGGAGCAACAAGGGAGCACCCGGATGGCGAGCAGGGGAGGCCGGTCGGTTGGCTGCACAGGAAAAAAAGACGGATCCCCATTGAAGAGGTGGATGAAGGAAACGGAAGGTGCTTTTAGGAGCTAAAGGAAGAGGAAGAGTGCCAGAAATATTAAATACACAACAGTCTCTAAGTGCTGGTTTCAGGGGAGGCGCAGTCAGAGGATCATCCTCTAAGGTTTGTGTTTGTTCTTAACGGTTCTTTCATTGCTGCCCAAAGGGGACCACACTTGAACTTAGCATCAAACACAAGAGAACTACCGTAAATTCCGGACTATAAGCCGCTACTTTTTTCTCACACTTCGAGCACTGCGGCTTCTACTCCGGTGCGGCTAATGCATGGATTTTTTATGGGGGACAATGAGCTTCTGCCGCAAAAACATTTGACTTCGTCACGTCGGATCTTAATATCAGTCATTTTGCGCTTCATGCACGCACCCTCATGATGGAAAACACACAGAGAAATACATATGATGTAGCTTTCAAGTTAAAGGCGATCGACCTGGCTGTCAAAGAAGCTAACAGAGCTGCTGCACGTTAAGACGACACTGACAGCGACAACAGAGACTGAGGAAGTGAGTAATGAAGTCATTCTGAGGCAGTGAATGGATGGACTTTTTCTTGTGAAATATATTACGGTCATCTTTTTCATCAGCCGTGTTACAGACACCGTCGGCTAGGCTTCGTATTGTAACGGTTCATGTTGTAAAGTCAGTAGTTGATAATGTGTTCATAATTCCGATTATGTGGAGAGTCAGTGAATGCACCAGCGAGAACGTGTTGAGTGGCTGTATGAGAGAACGCTGGGGGAGAGAGTACGATTGTTACGGCAAGTTATGTGTTGCTCTCTGCTGTAAACGGCGTGGTCACGGCCGACAGTGACCGGGTTATTAAGTTATTATTTGAACGCTCTGGTCGTCCTTTAACGTCCGTACGGACGCTACAGTATTTGCGGATGTTACCGGTAGCCTACGTCTGTGTAAATAGCTCTTGTTATAGCGTGGACACCTGCGGCTTATAATCAAGTGCGGCTTATATATGTACAAATACATTTATTTACTTATTTTTAGCCGGTGCGGCTTATATCCAGGTGCGCTCAATAGTACGGAATTTACGGTAATCTAAAAATAGGTGGAGGCAACCCTGAAACATGTCTTTGTCACATGCAGCATGAAGCACAGTGGGAGTTGATGGACGGTCCTGAAACAGACGAGGATTGAAGATGTTTTATTATTTCCTGATGCAGTCAGTGGGACTGAGGACGGGGACCTTTAAATTTGACATTTCCATGTAGAACCTCTTATTAAAGATAACTACGAGTACTTTCAGATTTATACTGCCTGTCGTTAGGCAAACTACCAGCAGGAGACAAAATGTGATTTCATACTGATAAAAAAAAAATTAAAATCGAAACAAGCAGAATGAGCGATTATCAAATTCAATGTGAAAAATAAAAGTTCCCATCTGACAGAAGAGTAGCCTAAAGGGAATAAAAAATGCCATGTTTGGGGTTAAATTATCGTCTTCTTGTCTCTATTCCTTCAGATTATTATGACTGTGTGATTTTTCCTTTGCTGGTTTTTCCATTTCTTTCTTCTCCTCTTTGACAGCTCCTTTGCATTATGTAGCATTATCTCGTTCTCATGAATACACAAGTCATTTTCAGTTGGGGTATTTCCTCGCCAAAATAAAAAGGATTTGTCAGGGAATCCAATTCCCAGGAAAAAAAGAAAAAGAAAAAAGACAGACATATGAATGTGCATAAATAAATATGAAAATACAGTGATACACGCGCACACACACACACACACACACACACACACACATTGGAGCAAACAAACTGCACAACCATGCTCGGAAAGGCTTCCGTACATCGAGCAACAGCTTATTAGCTCGGAGCCTCCGTAGGGAATCGAGACTTCGTATTGGTTTACGCACAACTGCTGACCTTGAGGGAACTGACCTGGGCCTCAGACAAATGAGTCACTGCACTGAGTTTCTACTGGGAGCTGCTATTAAATAGATCTGTTTACCAGGTGCTTTTTTTTTTTTTTAAGGGGGGTTGGGGGGGAGTCGGTCTGTGCAGGATAGGAACACATGTTCTCGTTGCTCTTTAGTCAGAACGTCCCTGCAGGCTCAGGAGCTGTGTTCGTTTGAATCTGACAGTGAGAGATGAGGAGGTGGAAGCAGGGAGGAAGTAAATGAGGGGGATAAGGAAAGACGGATTTCAAAGAACTCCGACGTCAGTAATCAGGGCGGAGGTATTTATAGTCGCGGCGGTGGTGTCCCTTTACGTCGCCGCTCCAACCTTGAGAGTCATTGAGCAAAGTCTGCTCGCCTCTCAGCAGAATGGCTAATGATCAGAGGAGGAAAAACAACAGTGACGCTCGACCTGCCTCTGCTTTCATCACCTGCTCCAGGAGCCTTCTGCCGCTGCCTTCCACCCAACCATGTCTCTCGTTGAGTGCGCTCTTCAAACACTCAACGAGAGACATGAACCGACATGCAGCAAGAAGTCGATCCTCACTGCCCCTTTAGCTCGCGCAGACCCGTCTCGTTACCGGAAAGCTAAATTCAAACACGTCAACTAGTTTTATGGGAAACACTATTAATAATGTGCAGTCATGCTCATGATGAACTGTGTTCACTTTTCAGACAGAGTTAAATCGCACTCTACTGGTATACTGTGTTTATTTGAAGTGTGAGTTTGATGTTTGCAGCGATAGCACCGCTAGCTTTTGGTCCTCTTTGCAGATTAAACTCTACTATAAGCGTTGTAGATGTAACAATTTAAACGGACACAGTGCTGCTCCAACAAGACACCATTCATGATATCAAGACACCAATGTGCTGGTTTACATTTAGGTAGTAGAGCAAGAAGAGCAGGCCAGTTAAAACTGGAGCTACAGCACCAGCTAGTGGAGGGTGGCTGCATTACAGCTTAGACACAACATTTAACAGTGTCGTGGGCTAACGTTGATAAAAACATTGAAAATAAGCCAGGGTGGGCGCACCGGTAGTAATGGTGCATGGTTACAGCGGTTATAATCCTCCCAGTGGACGGCCAGGGTTCAAATCTGACCTGTGGCTCCATTTTTGACACTTTATTCTTGATGATTGGTTAATTGCTAGTATCGTGGCACTGTCGTTCTCTGCTGCTCTGTGTGCCCTTGAATTGCCCCCCGGGGACAAATAAAGTTTTTTGAAGTGAACTGATTCCTGGTCATTCCCCACTCTCTCTCTCTTCCTTATTCCAACTCTAATCACTGTCCTATCTCCAGATAAAGTTAAAGGTTTAAAAAAACAACAACAGGGTGATACAGTGTAATTCACCTTTTACGACACATCGATTACCTACTAATAACCTATCTAATATAGTATAATGTAATAATTGATGAAATGTGAGGGTGCTGCTGAGATTGGGATATTTGCAGAACACAGAAACAGTAATCTGAAAGAGGCCACACAGCTCATTATATATAATATATATATATATAATAAATAATAATAATAAAAATGATAATAACGTAAAATGTTCTTGTGATTAAACAAACCGAAGGTTTCCCTGTCTTCAGTTCTTAATAGAATTAATGACATGGTAAAATGCACTTTGAGTGGGTCAGACAAAAATGATGAATTTTTTTCATTATTGTTTGACATTTGAGAGGCTCAACGGCTTATTGGTTAAGGAAACAGTCATTAGTTTCAGCTCGACTGTTTTGTGACCTTGATATATTACAGGACTTCCTTTAGGCTCCTTTTAAAGACAACAAATAACTAACGAGTTACAAGACATTAAAACCCAATAACTAACACGAGAGACAGGATTGGTATTCATTTTGTGCCGTGTCATTTCTTCGGACAGGGTGTTACATCACACCCAGTCGTTGAAGCTCCATTTTGTGATACAACTGTAATTTCATTTTCCAGATGAAAGCTGCAGGAGTGACTTTTCTGCCAAGTAATGAAGACTTTTTCTTTCCTTTTAGTTTTTTCATGTCACAGTGAACAATCTCAACAGAGAACAGAATAAAGTAAAAGTAAAATAAACCCATACATTTTTTAAGGGAATCATCATGGCAGAATGAATGACAGCCGTACACCTGAGTACAGTAACTCTTTTATTCTCAAAAGATCTGATCAAGTTCTTTCCTCTTTTTGATTGTGTTCAAACTTTATCTGTATATTTTTAGCTGCTAGCTTGTGATATAGAGCCTCAACATGTTTGCACAAAATGCTCGTGCATGAGCGACTGCAGCGTGCTCACGCGCACCTCTTCCAAGTGTGCAAGAACCAAGGAAGTGTAGCTGTTGCTTCGGCACAGACTGGGGGCGCTCACACGAGTCGAACGAACTGGACTTCAGCAGCGAAGAATACTTGGGCACGGTACGGACTGCCTAGCGAGCTAACAGTAACAGAAAAGTAAAAGCATGGGCGAAGAAACTGACAGTAGCAGTAAGCTAAGATAGAAGCACCAGCAAGAAGCTAACAGTTAAAAAAAAAGCTAACTTGAAAGGCAAACTAATGTTAGCTGGTTTAGCTACACATCACCCACACTAGGCAGATGATTTATGTTGTGTACTATCCTGCTATTTTAACATTTGTATTGCCTGCTAAGTTGGAATATACAAAGAGCTGAAGGAATTGGCTCTAAGAGTACAAACACCAATCAATAGATCAGCCCGCGGTTGCAGAGAGGGCAGACTCGAGAAAGAACTTCTGACTACCTATTTTTGCTCCCCTGCGTTTAGAGTTTCCAATGTATTACCATCATTGTTTGTTGTGCACATACATGCGGTGTCCACACAGTTTCATTTACTTATAAATATTGGAGTAGGAAGTGCAAGCAGATGGGTTTTGGATGGTGGTTGACAGACTGTTGGCAAAGCCTCTGTGGTTTGGCAGGAGAAGTGGCTACATATCTCTGCTCTGTATCAGGGTATGATGCTCTCGCTGGCACTAACACACACGAGAAACGAGACGCCGACTTGATCAACATGTCTGCACAGGTCGCATGGACTGACACAGACAGGTAGGACCGGGCTAGAGGTCTCTCTGTGTGAAGGAGGGGACGCGCCGTGGAGAGCTCATTTCTTTCAAGCAGGCCCCGGGGAGAGGGAGAGGATGGAGGAGATTTGAGGACAGGGCCGCTCTCTCAAAGTGGAGCTCTCTGACAGAGAAACAAGGACAGCAAAAACGTGAGCTGGGCCTCTGATGTCGGCCAAACCAAGAAGTCCTTTAAGGTTTTTGAAACGCTGCATGGGGCAACAAAGTCAAGCGACTGTTTGAAGAGCAGCTGGAGGGGGTTTATGGATTATTGCAGCCAGGTTTCCTGGTCATAAGTGGACACTTCCACACTTGAAAAAAAGGTCGGGTCAATTTAAAAAAATGTATTCCAGTGGAAAAAAACACTGAAATATTAGAAATGAAGGTTGAAGTCTTGGTGCCATTTTGACTTTTCTCGAAATAAATCTAACAAATGGGATTCAGATGAACAGAGGCAGGAAAAAAAGAAAACCTTAAGGTTTCAGCATGTCTGCCTTATTGATTGTACGAACCTTTCAGAGTAGGTGTTCCAAATAGAGGAGCTATAGATAGGCTACAAATAAATGCGTTAAAAAGAACCCGAGGCTCCGTAGCACAAAAGGGTTCACAAACATGAAAAGACACGGGCTTAGTTTTGGATTTCTTGAGCAGACGTGATACAGCCAGACAGCTGTGCCAGCAATCAAGTCAAATAGCGTAGCTCTCCGTTTCATCTGCATTGTATTACATAATGACGGTTATGTAATCTCTGCTACTGTGGGGCTAGCCTGCTTTTTTTTTAATTGGAGCTTGAATTAAGAGCCATTGTGAGGATAAGTAGAATCGACTCTGCACAGAACAGGAAGCGGATTTATTGTACGGATTAAGGTGAGATGGAAAATGGAGCCTGTTGGCGGAGTTTCCGTCGAAAGGCGACAATAAGGTGACCAAGTTGACCCTTTAATCCCAGAGTTCAACATATCTATCCAAAACACCTCCGAGCCCTGTCGTTCATGTTCCTAAGCTTCTTTGTTTGAGTCCAAATCGAGTTGCTTTTGACAAGAATCTTGCCTTCTCCCAGTAACACCACTTTTATTATTATCAATAAAAAGTTGGGGAGGACACTGGACATCAAGGTCCTACCTTTTTTCTTTCCAGTACACAGGGAAACAGAATTCAAACAGAACGCAAACTTCAGAAAGAAACTGAAAGATGTATCGTCCCAGTCGAAACAAGAAACGCGTCTATTACACGTCAGGATGATGGATGAGTTTGTCTGCCAGCTGATACTATTTGGTTCTGTTCTTTTACTTGAACTCGTCCTTATATATTCAGTTTTAGAGCTGGATAATAAAACAATAAAAATAGATCCAAATACACTCCTCGGAATGTTTTTAGAAACACTTCATCGTCACAGTAAGTCTGTTCAACTTCAGCTATCCCAAATTGGAAAAGTGGAATAGATAATGGATGGATGGATGGATGGAAGCACAAGTGATTGTGAATCAGTTTGCAAATTGCAAAACGTCCAAAAAAGGGAACAGTTTTACATGTGGTGCTTAAAGACGATGGCTCTCTCCTGAAACTGCCCGACTGCTATTGGCCTTTTCGCTGCAGGTTGCATGACGTGAAACCTGCAGCCAAATCAGGTCACACAGGTAGTCCAGCTGCTTCAAGATCCACAGGTGTCTCAGCGCAGTCTCAAGAGCTTGGAGGCGGTACCATGAGACCGGCTGTTATACAAGAAGAGCTGGACTGTAGAAGAGGACAGCAGCTGGCCCGTTGGTTAAAAACAAACAGACATGGGTTGTTTCTGATCAATCTTTTTTTTTCTGTTTCTATGATTTTCTTCATTTGCTATTTCCACCTGTTTGCATTCAAACCTTCATGTACCTGAATTAATACAAGGGTGTGGGTGTGTAGGAGAGAAACACACACACACACACACGGAGAGAGACAAACGCAAGTGTGTGTGTGTTGTGTGTGTGTGTGTGTGTGTGTGTGTGTGGGGGGAGGAGGGCTCATCAAAGAACAGCAGCAGCAGATCTGAATCAAATCAGAGGAGTGGTGAAGAGCAGCATATATATTCATCATTAGCTTCTAAACACACATACACACACTTTGAACGTGATGCATGCACACACACACACACACACACGCACACACGCACACACACACACACACACACACCGTCATCGGTGAAACAAGCACTGAGGAATAATCCTCACGGACCCTCATCTTCAGTCTGTCTGCATCACTATGGCAATGGCCTCAATTCCAACTCACAGTGTGTGTGTATGTATGCATGTGTAATGTGTGTCCTATAGTCCCATCTGTGCGGAGGCTAACAGTGCCCGGGTCTACAATGTAAGAAAGCATGTTTGTCTTTAGGTTCATTGAAAATGCTTTTCATTGATATACTCCATCAGTTTTTGGGATCCAAAGTTATGCTGGAGTTCAAGGTTAAAAATCTTCATGATCAAAGGAGTCTTGGTTGGTGTCAAAGATGGAACAAATTCAGATGCCGGAGGCCTGGTGGATCGTGCGAGCCCCAACGAGTGAAGGCTTTGGTCCTCCAGGCGGTTTTGAATCCAACCTGTGGCAACTTTCTCCGCATGTCAATTCACAGATTTCTGGCTCTGTCCGGTCTAAAAAGCAAAACAAAAAAAAAAGCCTCAAAAATAAACCTACAAAATAATAAGATTTCCTGCCTAACTGGACCATGTCAGTGAGATGGGTCTTTGGATTCGAACATCACCCCCTTCTGTTCTTCAACAAATGCAAGTTGTCTCGGAGACCTTCGGGGGGCGCCAAAGATCTCCAAACCAAAGAAACCAAACACTTCCTGCAACTGGCAAATTCTATCGTCGGTGTGCAGCAGTTGCACACGCCCCTCCCTGCTGTACGTTTAAATGTGGCTGCTGCTTTGAGCCTACAAACTGGAGCGGCAGTAGCTCAGTCCGTACGGTTGGAAACTGGAGGGTCATCGGTTCAAGTCCCGATGCGGATATGGAAGTCGGTCTGGAAGCTGGAGAGACGCCAGAACCCCCAGCAGCTCAGGGGGGCCTCCTGTGGGCTGACATCTCTCCATTAATGCATGTCCACAGGCTGTGTTTGTGTATAAATATTAAAGTGTAAAAATCTGAATTTCCCCTCGGGGAGTAATAAAGTTTAAAAAAAAAAAATCAAACCAAACAAGAAATACTAACAGCACAACTATAAGACTTAACTGCTAAGTTATGCCTGCATGTTAACAGCATAAATATTGATTTGTAATGCAATCCAAAATGATGCACATCTTCAGCGTGTCTTGGAGAGATATTTGCAATTCCAATGTGATTTTCCTCCGCAGTGAAAATGCCACTCGCTGTCAAATGAATTTAGCTGGGAAATGTTTACTAAGTGCTCTGAAAGGTTGTGCGGAGCTTGATCTTAAAGCTGTGTGACACGGAGCAGACTGAGGACAGTTTCACACTGCACTCGGCTTTTATCATGCGGAACACAGATGGGACATGTGCCGGGCAAAACAAAGTGTACGTGTGTGTAAATGCATAAGGACATAACGTCAGCCAAACGTGACGATATAAGCCGAGGACTTAAACGCAGGATTTTGCATTGGCTCTATTTTTCGACACCAGAGGCTGCCGCGTGCTCAGGATGTGACGTCAGCCCCATTTTTCCGAGAAAAACCTGATGTTCTTTGGCGAGACAACGGATTTTTCTTGTTTACCCATCCAAAGCAAACAGTGCTCAACACAAACTTCCACCAATGTGGGAAATGATTTATTGTGATGTGTTTCTCTACAGTTCCCTCCTCAGCCATCTGCTCGACAGGATCCAACAGGATTTCCACGATTCGCTCGATGCATCCTTTTCGCTGAAGTCCTTGAACAACAAGTGGCCCACGCTGCTAAAAGGTTGCCAAATAAGATGTCCTGTTCCATCTGGGAGTTTATCGATTGATGCTTCTTGGGACAACACTTTGGTTTTTTTGCAGCAGGTGGTCCAGAGGGCTAATGATGCACTTTAATGAGCTTTAGGGGGATTCTGATTGCGGAGAAAAAGAAACGAGTTTATCCCGCCGCAGACCATTGCTGACATCACGTCTGTCTCCATGGCGATGTGGAAGAAAATGAGGCTGCTGGTGTCTGGAAGCAGGCGAGAGAGACGGTGATGGAGAGAGGCAGACAGAGAAAGAGAGTGTCGGAAATCCTCTCGGAGAGGCGTGAAGGAACACAGTGTCAGGAAGCTGCCGCCCCAGAATGCTAATATTAAGAGGCTCTCGATGGACAAACACACAGCGCGCATCAGCGGCGTGCTCGCTGCCACTGTGCCTCTCTCACTTCTGTCAACAGTCAAGTGAAAAACAGCCTTTGAGCACAAATGTCACAGGAGCAGGCGGTGACATTAAAGCTGATTGGGCTAAAGCGTCGGACTGCTCCAGCCGCAGAGAGCCAGCAAAGCAGCAGACGAGCGAGAGAAGGGCGGAGGGGGAAACAGATGAGTACGATAACCTCTGCTCAGCTCGGACACTCATGGCTGGAAAATGAATAAATGAATATTGAAATAAAAGATGAACTGAGATGCGTCAGTGGTTTTGTTCCGTTTTGTTTGGACCTTTCTGATGTTTTCATTTGATCAGCCTCAAACGAATTAAAGCTCCTGTGAGGAACTTTCAGTTTGATATATAAAAAGCAAAGAATACAAAATATTTATTGAAAAAAACTATACCACATCAACAAGTGAAGAAAACGGACAGAATAGAAGTTTACTTAAGTTCCAGCTCTGAGTAGGCAAAGAGCCAATCACAGATTTGGATTTTGGGGTGGCCAATCACATTTTAAAAGGGGGCCACCCCTGGACCTCCTTCTGGACCCGCCCCTGGCTGTACACCACGCAGCAGTTCTGTCTCTCTGCTGATTTTCTCCTGTTCATGTGTTAGTAATATATACTAGCAGAAAAGCTCATCCTGATTTCTTTTCACTGTCAAATGTTATCAGGCATTGTGGGAAATGTAGGATAAAAAGGACTGCCCCCCCCCCCCGCATTCTTTATCCTGATAGTCTTGTTAAGTTTTGAAGCTCATAAAGAAACATGAGCATAAATCTCAGTCTGCTTCACAGCGTTAATGATAGAAGCCTCTTCTTTTTTCAGATTTAAATAAAAGTTTAAAAAAAGTGCACACGGAATTGGAGCAGCTTTTCAGAGGTTGTTCTTTCTTCAAAACAAGCGCATTCATCCTGACAGAAAGATTCGAGCTCTGCAAGCACGTCTCAAGTGTCTTCCTTTGAAGACCGCTTCAATCATGGTGGTGAAGCAGAGACCCCGTCCTCACATACGTGCCCATATATGATGATGATTTTTGTTTTTATATGTGGGTAAGAGTTCAGAGGTCTGTCTCTTTTTTGTGGGGGGGGGGGGGGGGGGGGGGGGGGGGGGGGGTGATTTCAAGAGACGGGTTCAACCTGGATGAGTCTTCAAATCAACAGGCAACAATAAGGCATGCTCGGTGTCATGTATCCTCTGACTGCAGCACATCTCCTCCAGCTTCTCGCTCCAAATATCAGCAGGCCGCTAACCGCCTCTGGAGTACAGGAGCATTGGGTTTCCATTTCTGGGAGGGACCGTTGAATTCGACAGGTGGAGGCTGTTTAGAGCCGGTTAACCACATCGCGCTCTTTGGTTGCTCCTTCAAAGATTCCTCCGCAGGCCGTTTGGTCTTAAAACATCAACATTATTCGACTTTTGTTTCTTCTTTAAAAACAGCCGCTCCCTCGCTGCACAGTTGTTTCTCTTTGGGCGGATTTCATTTTCTATGTATGTATTTTTACGTGTGGGTGCATAAAACTTAAGCTAAACAGTTCAGCCTGTGCATGCATTTCCTATCACTTTTTGTTTCTGCTCAGGCACAATGCTCGTCCACCTAATCCAGCCCCAGCGCTCTAATTGGCTAACTGTAGCCAGTTTCTCTGCTCCGAGGAGCGTGGAGATTAGAGGGAGTGTGTGCCCGCTGCCTAAATGAGTCACGCTGTGGTTACGATGTCTCTCCGGGTGGGGGGGAGAGGTTGCACATGCCCACAGACACAAAATCAAACCAAGAGGAGTTTTTTTTTCTTTTTCCAGAATCGACAAGAAACCGAAACATGTACAGGTGTAGATCCTGAGCTTTCTGATGTTACACTCTGAAATCTGTGTATATGTGTGTGTGTGAGAGAGAGAGAGGCCAGAGTTACACACACACACACACACACACACACACACTCACCTGAGATTACCTGACTCCTGTGGCGAGGCGCCCTGCCCTCGTGTAAGCATCAATAATGAATGCGGCCTGCAGCTGAACACCTTGTTAGCCTGTTCACAATACATGCTGCACACACTACGGCTGTGTTGTTCCGCTGTAGGCAAATAATGCACTATTAAAGACGTGGATTCAACCGTGCTTCAACTAGAGTTTAAAGAAAGGATCATTTCAGCTTCATTCTGACTGAATACTGCCGACACAGCGAGACTGAGGAGCAGCACACGGAAATGTTTCACTTGAGGAATCAACGTCTTTTCTTTCACCCTGATTTCCACGAATAAATGGTTAAAAAATGACAAATAAAGTGATTTGTGATTGAAATGGTCGGCTTGCCTCAGATGATTATCTTTAAGGATAAACTTTGTTGATCCTCCAATGGGGAAAATGTGTTTATTACATCAGCTCCAAAAAGACAAAAAAAATAATAAATATAAACAGCATTAATAACAAAAAAACAGCTATGAGCAACTTTACATTTATTATATAAAGGGAGAAAAAAATACAATCAAATGAAATTAAATAATACTGGACATAAACACGATGCACTTGTGGAAAGATCAGATCACATTAAAAACACACACAGTGTGCAGCATTAATGATACTGATGATATGTAGCAGTAAAGTTCAGAGATCAGAGTTAAAGAAGAAGAAAAACAAAAAGTGTATCAGCATCTCCATTCATAAGAATGAAGAACTGGTAATGAAAATCTCCAATCATCCGTCAACTTTGTGAAATTTACAGACGCTCATCCAGAATCAGTGCGGTGCTTTTTGCAATAATACTGTGTGTGTGTGTGTGTGTGTGTGTGTGTGTGTGTGTGTGTGTGTGTGTGTCTGCAGCTAACCAACACTATGCTATACAAGCGTTGACTTAAAAAAGCTCAGACGGTTATATAAAGTCCTTTTTTGGTCGGGTTTCCTGTCTCATGAATATGTAATGAGGCGGTGGAAGCAGAGGGGCTTTGGATCCTGGTTGACAGACAAATCACTCCTGGCTGAGCTTCGGGGGTTTTGGCAGGAGAAGAGGCTTCATATCTCCGAGTACGATGCTCTCAGCGGCACAAACACACAATAGGAAGGAGGCGCGGACTTTGACCCTGCATGTCTGCGTTGGACACGTGAACTGACACGGACAGAGGAGACGAGACTCGAGGTCTCTCTGTGTGAAGGAGACGACGCGCTGAGGAGAGCTCATTTTTCTCTCAAAGCAGAGGAAGTGGATCGAGGAGAGAAAACACGAGGACGGTGAAACTCTCTCTGCTCGACCTTGTTTCCCTGTCGGGGAGCTTCAAATCGAAAGGTGACCCGAACTGTGAAAGCACACGAGACAATTCTGCTTTGGAGGTTTTTGAGACGTCAAACTGCTGCCTTTTGTAAACAGACAGAAAGGTGTTTACTGCCCAGTTAAGAAAACAAGAACCCGACTGATTGATTGGACAGAAGATGAACGGCATATCCAGTAACAATCGGAATCAGCTCATTTGATCACAGATGTCAAGATTCATTTAATTTGTCATTTCTTCCTCATGTATCTGCGTCCATGAAAAAGACGAAACGCTGTCCTCCCAGTTGTCCAAGCAGTGTGACAGAAAGAGAAAACTACAACACTGTAAACATATAGACACATAGCTGAAAATCTACTAAGGGATATCATGAGGGCTAAAATCATTCTAAAGATGTGTGCTGATACTATTGATATACTATTCTGGCTGTCACTATACCAAAGATTGAAGAAAATGATCAGCTGATGTATCTGGTTCAGATTTTTTCTCTTCCCAATCTCGGCCCCCAAAAAAATCCCCATCAATCAGACCTAAACTTGCAAGGCTATGTCTAATCATAGACTGTATTGTCAGTAAAGAAGAAACAAATGAGTAAGATGGAGTTTGAGCAGGAAAAGGATCTATTTGCATGTGTGGGGATCTACCAGGAGAGGTGCTAACCATAATCCCATTAATCAGCATAATTGGCCCATAATTGGCTCTCATCAAGTCCCCACAGATGCCATCACTCAAATCTCAATATTATTACCAGGCATCTCAAACAGTCTCTGCACAGAGAAGACAGCTCTGTCTGTCTGTCTGTCTGTCTGTCTGTCTGTCTGTCTGTCTGTCTGTCAGGGGACGCTTGTGAAATGTGCCGCACACGCCGACCTGCAAATGCGACAAATTGCAGACTGGAGTCGTGCTTTCATCCCGAGAAGCAGGCCAGGAGAAAACAACAACAACAACAACAACAAACATCTGCCCACAGATCCAAAAATAAGACAGCCACCGACAGAATTGGGCGACTTTCTTACGACACGGGTGAGTTTTAAAGTTCACCCGTGCATTTTAGATGTGTGTGGGCAGGGTGGGCTTGTTTGTCAAAAGAGCGTAATGAAAGCAGACGTGTTAAAGCCAACTCTGGTGACAGGTGTGTGTGTGTGTGTGTGTGTGTGTGTGTGTGTGTGTGTCGCCTCAGGGAACTAGCCTTTTAGTTTCTGAGCACAAACAAGGACGATCAAGCAGACACGTGGGCCACTTAAAGCGCGGCGGTGCGTTCTATCTGGGTCCAATCATCATTCGGATTTCATGATTAAAAATGACTCACGGTCACTTACGCTTTATAAAGTTAAACATCGTGACCGAGGAGGCGGGAAAAACTGGAACTATATCCTTTTAAACTTGTACAGCTGTAACACATACATGTGTGGTGTTTAATTAAAGGTGCAGCTCATCTGGTCGCTCACTTCATTCAAACCGCTGGAGTTGGAACATTCAGGGCCCGTTGCTTCTGAAAGCTTTTGATTTTGGTCGCTCTGGCAGCATTCAGTTCAACGTTTGAAGCACTCGAGTGTCCGACTGGAAGAGCAAACACGACTTCGCACTCACTTTACAAAACCAAACTTCCCCGTCCAAGGTTTACCTCATGCTCCCACACTTGGCTTCACTATACGGTTCTTACGCCGCTGCTAAAACCATTCTTGAATTCTTTTCGCTGTTTTTACTTTTTCTTGGTTCGATTTCCACGAATTACAGGAAAATACTGAGTGTTTAGTGTAATTGCAAACAGGCGGCAGTCTCTACCGAGGTAAGTGTCAGTGACGTAACTAGCCAGTGAGTGGTTGGATTAAATGTTGATGTTAGCGATGGGTTGAATGTGTCATCTGAAGCGGATGCTGAGATAAGAACTCACTGGGTTCTTTCAAGAACCACCTGAAATCTTCAGCTCCTCTTTTTAGCATCTTTCAGCTGATTGGTTTGTTGGAACTGTATCAAGTTAAAACAGCAGCACGCAGCCAGACCTTTGGTTGGAACGGCATTCGACAAGTGATTAGAGCCGTGAATGTTATTAAATTGTAATGTGAGAAAGCTCTGGTAGATTCTAACGCTGCCTTATCATATCCATTAGTGACTGGAACACTTTCTGTAAAATTAGCAGAAAGACTCAAGGCGATCATTCAGTTTGTCAGTATTAATAACTCACACCACTATATAGCATTCAGTCTGTTTTAAAGGCTTCCAGAGGGGAAAAGCTCAACACTGCCCTCTGATGGACAATCATTGTGTTCAGCAGAGTCCACGCTGTGCAGTCTGTATGAAGTACACTCCTGCTAGCGACCGGGACAGAAGTCGAGCCGTTAAGCTTTTGGTATAGACTGGTGTCGTTTTGAGTCCTAAAACCAGGAAGTGAGTTAGCATTTTAGCGCTGTGGTTCTAACCACTAAAAGTCAATGTGGATTTTGAATGGGTTTGGGTTTAGACGCCTGAAATAAGATCTGTGGTTAACACAAGATGAAGAGATGTTGATGTTTTGTTAGATGAGCTAAACTACGTTAGCTAAGACCCCACAACTTTTTCCGCGAACTTTAAACGGTGTTTGCTAATGAGTAGCGAACTGAAACTACAGTGGTTGTTGCAGACATTACACGTCATCACGCCGGGAACTCTCTCCCTAATCCGCGGTGTAGTCCGGCTGGTCGCTTGCGTCTCCAACGAGCCTTTTCCAATCGAACCACCGAGGTTTATTTACACCACAGTATACCAGCATGTCTTTCAATGAACGATTACTTCCCTATAAAAGGGAGAAGCTATTTAAAAGTGGCACCACCAAACACATCCATGCACATTTTGCCCGATTGTCTCGGCATTTAATCGTGGCATCTGTGTGTAAGCATGATCTTCTCGTCTATTGTAGCTACATTTCATATAATCTGCTGGACGTGACGTTATCTTCCATTGTCAATAGACGTTTAGAAGCAGCTAAAAATAAGCAGACTTGGTGCTTGAATGAAAAGGTTTGATGGGATTTTTTTTTTTTTGTCCGCCTGAAATCAGATCCAAACAGATCCTACTATAACCCGACACTTTTATTCATTTCTGGTTCTGGACATCCATTCGTTCCCCAGCACTACGATAAAACAACAACTGTGTCTGTCTGTGATGCCTTTTTATTTGTCCGACTGTGTTGAGTGCATCACATGTTTGTCTGGGGAGGTGCGCTGCTCTTGTCAAACAAACGAAAACACGCGCTTGCTCTTTGTCGATCAGTATAACAATCTAACCTGGAGCGAGGGAAGGCGTCTTACGGTGCACTGGAGCGAACTGCAAAACAAAGCAAACACAATCGAGGAGAGCAGATAGTAAGGGAGGGAGCTAAGGCAGAGCTGAAGCAAATAAACTGACTTGTATTTTATTTTTCTCTGGTAATCTGATCGGAAGAGGTGGACAGAGTGTGAACTTTTGTGTGCATTTTATAGAAACACGCAGCGGGGAAAACATGACACTGCAGAATCCCCCTCTCGCCGGCCTGCACGGTGATAACATGAACATTCAGCAACTGCCTGTTTTCTCTTTTAATGTGGTGCAGTGGAGAGATTGTGGAGCACGGTAGGACTACAGAAAAAGACAAAAAAAAGAAAAACCCAAGATACACACAAAAGGCCATGCGGAGATAATGTGCTGAACACGGTGAGAGACGCTGATCTAGCCTTGCTGTTCATTTGCTATCAGTGTTGAATTCTCCTCTGGCATGATGTGTTTGTAAACCGTGGAATCATTGTGAGGTGTTTGAGCTCCTTAACATGATGTGAGTGTGGATGTTAGCACCGTGGCAACAAGCATCTGGAGTTTTTCATCGCTACTCCCAGGTACGCCTGGGAAGGCAGGGTTGCCAGGTTGGAATAAAAGTACCAGGAAAAAAAATGATCACAGTGTTTCATCCATCCAATCGATCGACGTTAAAGCTCCTGTGAAGAGTATTTTTGTGGCGATGAAACAGACTGTTATCAGTGTTGATGCCTCTTTATAAAGCAAAGCAGACCATTAGTGTAAAGATAAAGGCTGTAACCACTCACCCCGGGTCTGCGTCAGACAAAGTGATGAACAGCACAAAGCCATTTTTTAAAATCCAAAAAACCCCAAACATCCAGTTAAAGACCGTTAAAGGACAGCAGGAAAACTTTTTGGACTTTTATCGATATTTACGCCTGACAAAAATCCGACGTACCGTTTCGTCCAAAGAACCAACCAACTAATGTTACAGGAGCTTTAATTACAGCAGATACTAAGAAACTAAAAACACGTCTAACTTTGCTAGATATCGATCTACAAGAGGTTCTACTGCTCCCAGTAAACGTTCAGCAATATTTATTCTTATCTTGTGTCTTTAAATAGACGCAGAAGGCAGCTATTTTTGAATCTGAATGACTTTTGTTGGCCAAGAACAATCAAATCCTTCAAATCGTACACTTCTGATCAAGAAACTCGGTAAGATCAAAGATTACTCTCGTGATGTCACTTGAGGCAGACGTGTCATGACTTTAGGAAAGCGTCCTCCAGGGCCACGTTCCCGCCATAACTCCCAGCAGAATCCCAGTACAAACTGTGTGTTTCTCCTCTCAGCTCTGCCTTAAAAACAGCTCAAAAGTCAAGCTTCAGTATTGTCAACGACGTGCTTCAAGGTCGGTCAACTTTCCGTACCCAAACTATTACTCATGCCATCAGGAATACAAACGTCATTGCGTCTTGTTCAATTTAAAGATAAGAATGACTCCCGATGACATTTGCTGCATTGCACCATAAGCTTCAGAATATAAAAAAAACCCATCAGCATCTGATATATTAGATCTGTTACAATTACAGATGTGCACTGTCATCTTTAAAAGACGCATCAGTATCGAGCTGAGCCTGAACATCAAATATGTTAAAGCAGGTTTTACTCCATCCAATTCAAAGCGTAGCATTGCCATTTTAGATAAGTGCACACATAGCCTTTCTGTTGTAAACTCATTATCTTTCAAATTGAATACTTGTAGTGTGTTGAGGTTATTTATGCTGCCTGCAAATCATCCTGTCTGTAATGATAATGACATTCAGAAAGCTTTGCCTCGTTCAGCAGGTCGCAGTTTGAGATAGCATAGCAACCTCTGCACATTCAATTCCCCATCCCACTGATATAGCAAAGATGGAATATTTCATTAGAGGCTTGGATAAACAGAGTCGGAGCTCTGATGCGTCTGTGCGAGCACGCAGCCCGAGCAGACGAAGCAGTTGTCCTGCTATTACCTAAAGCCTCGGAGAGTTTGGACTCTCCATACAGGGACCTCATTGACTAAATTATTGCTTTAATATTACAAGGACAATGATGGTCAAAGTCAACCCCAGCAGCAAGACGGGGTTTACATGTCTGTAGCCAAATTCTCAGACAACCCTACAGGCATCATTTGTGGTCAGCCCAGGTGAACACACACCTTTGTGTTGTCTGCCGTTTCCAGACTTATTTGCCTGAAGATAATAAAAAAAACCCGAGGGAGGAAGGAAGGAACAAATATTGTCCTTAAAAAATAAAGGAAAGGCTGCCAGACAGAACTGGAAAGCATGACTTAATTGCGAATGATTCTTAATCTAGGCCTCGAAAAATGATGTGTGAACACAAAAATGAGCGCTCAATTTGCTTTAGAAAAACCTTTCCTCTTTTTTTCTTCTTCTGGATTTTACTGTTGCCCGTTTTTTTTTCCCCCCTCCTCAGTCTCTTCCTTTTTTCTTGGCTTTAGCATCCAAGAGGAGCCAATTACTCATCCAGCCCCAGTAATTAGCATGAGGGATGGTGAAGCTTAATGCTGCTAAGACAGGAGAATTGTCACAGTGAAACTGTCTCTAATGAGACGGACCCTGGGGATTTTCTTCTTCCGTCTCCTGCCGCTCTGACTGCTCCAGTCTCCGCGATGAATGGCGCTAATCGCTACAACGGAAACTGTGTTCGTTTCAAGGCCGGTGTACAACAGAAGGGCGGAAAGGAAGTGAAGAGAATTTTCCATTGGAAAGAGGCGTTTGCAAATACGAGAAAAATATTCAAAATACTTCCCGACACTTCTGGGCAGCAATGCAAGCTGCAGGTGAACGTCGTAACGTTATCGACCTGTGAAGCTATTACCAAACAATGTAACCAACTTTTTATTCTAATTTATTCCCATTTTTCAAGGTTGGTATTCAAACATTACAGTTAAACAAGCAACAACGGTCAACAGTAAAGTCTGGAAAAATTCCAGTAACTTATTATTGATGCTTATTTAAAAAGTGATATAAATGTTGATTTCTGCAGATATAACCTAATCACATTTCATGATCTACAGAGATCATTTAAATTCTTCAAAAGCAATTTGGTCCAAAGGTTACAAGAAAACCAAATGACAGCCAGTGGAGCTGTCGATGTTTTAGCATTTATGATTGTTCTGCTACGACTACAAGCGAACCTTTTGAAACTCTTACGTTGACGAACCTTTGGGGCTAAGAAACAAAACAAAGGACAGCAGACTGGGCTGTTTACCTTGCAGATTTATTTCTATAGATTTATGATCTGTTAGTCGAGTTTTCCCTCCCAGTTCTGACCTTGACACAAGATTAAGATGTTAACAGTAGTTAAAATCAGAGTAATGTCTTCCTCTGGTCATAATTTATGATATTACAGCTGAATACAGAATAACAGATTTCCTGGCTGAGTGTTTGTGAGCGGGCAGCAGCACTAAAGGAGGATGTATTGGGCTCAGGGTTGGCCAAAGAAATGGCCTTTAAGTCACAAAGGCTCTGGCCATGAATATTAAGGCTGGAGGTCTGCATGTCCCCGAGCTGCTCTGTGGACCAAATCAAACACACCTCCCTGTCGTCGGTCTGTAACAGCCTGATCCACCAGTCAGGCAGCGATGGAAGGAGGCTGACAGGATACTTAAAATGTCACAGATACTTCTGTTTGTATGATATGAGCGTTTAAACCAACAGGACTGAACATTTGTCATCTTACTCAGAACCAAGAAAAGCTAATCATTATGTGCGTCTGCCACAGCACCCAGTTTAACTGACGGTAGCCCATGGAAGCAATCGGCCAATTTTAATTGAAAGCATAGCAACCATGACATATTTAATCTGGGGGTTGCTAGCTTGACCGTGCAGCTTTAGCTTCAGTCTTTGAGCAGGCTATCTTTTTCACACATTCAACACTTCAGTATTTTAACACAGAATCAGTACGTCATAAAATGTATTTTTCAAAGAATTAAGCTAATAAAAGATTTAAAGGTCAACAGAGGAAATCTTTTTTTAACCATCTTATGAAGCTAACGTAAACCAACTTAGCTTCTTTAGTTTCAGCCTTACCGTTAGCTTGCGGCCATATTTCCACAGCTCACAGAGAGATTTCCCAGACAGTGGACAACAATCAAAGTGACTTGAAATTCTCTTCCTACTTAAAAAAAAACAAAAAAAAAACATGGGTTGGTCATTTCGGCTGTCAAGTTTATTAACGCCTGAACCAAATCAATCAATGTAGCAGCAACCTCCGTCAGCATGATGGGTCAGTTGCTAGCAGAGGTGATGCAATTAGCAAGTCTGTTTAGCCAGACTCATCAAGGACAACAAAGGAGGCCATGCACAACAAAGAAGCATACAAATATATTATTCCCCGGGGGAGTTGGGGAAGGAAATTATTTTGTAGAATCTGAAGGACAAGTGCTTGTGTGCCTCATGGGTCGTACCACCATTTCAGTCTGCAGAAGAAGTAAAGTGTCCACTTTGCGTACGACTTCCGAACGGGCAGCACACTAAAAACTAAAAAGATGAACCATCTGAAAGCGACACTTAGAAAGCAGGCATCTACCGGATTGCAAGAATGTGAAAGAAGCGATGACTGCAGCTGCCTAGACGTTATTCAAAGCAATAATAATAACAATGAAATACCATCCACTATAGCTGTTGAACAGCTGAGTGCTAACACAGAGAGTCTCTGAGCTTTGGGTATCGAGAGCTGCTTCATTTGTTTTGAGAGGTTTAATGACTTTAATTCAGCGATATAATGCATGTAGCTTTTGGCCGCCTTCGCCTACATTTAAAATGTAGAAGAAAAAAAAAGGGGCTATTCATTGGATGCTTCTTTTGTCAACGTCTAAATGAAACAAGGACATGCATTCATTTCTTTAAACTTGTTAGAGCTTGGGGTACAAGACAGCTAAACAGTTAGCTTCTTTGTACTCATGGCTGTTACCTGATCTCTGCAATAAGGCAAATATTTCCCTGCCACTTAAAGCAGCATTTATATATATTAAAAAAAAATAAAAAGATCTAAATGGCTCACTGCAGTTGTCTTTTTCGTGAATCATCGCTCTTAATGTTTCAGGCCTTTCAAGTTGCTTCTGATATCCACACTAAATTCTGCGGGGACAAAAAAAAAAAAGGAGGATAAAAGTCGTCGGTGAAGTAAGGGCTGAGTTTGAAATGATGGCCCAACGTTTGCAGTTCAATTTACCTTTCCGGAGATAAGGGCAGCACATCGTGGGCTGGATGCTGAACTACGGTGTGTCTACTGCTGCTCTCTGCACCATACAACAAAAATGGATACCAGGCATTTAGAGGAGAGATAAGGCGAGAGAGAGTACAGTTTGGGAAAACACTGAGGGCGAGGGTTGAAAACACAACACTGGAAGGGCGTTTAATGAAAAGGGAGTTTTCAGCTGAGTTTTTTTTTGGTTCTTTTTGGTCGAAAAGGATGGAGGTAATAACTGTAGTCGACCCACAGGAGAGAGGGGCGATCAAGTGTCCCCAATGTCCACCAATTATCCTTCGAGAGAACTTGATAGTACGAGAGTTTGTTTGAATCTTTACAGTTGCACGTTGCTTTCGGACACTTACAGACCACACCAGGAGAAATGTCCCACCTCTGATTGACCTGAGCTGATTTCTTCTTTTTTCCCCTCTCTGTACTCGGAGCTCAGTGGTGAATAAGACACACTCAGACTTCTCTTTGCCGACACAATTAGGTGAGTCAAAGTCCATTCCTCGCTCTCGTACCCACCGGTTTTGATTTCAAACTTAAAGGAGCTGTCATTTTCTATCGCCGCCGCCCTTGTGGATTTATTCCTGGAAGAGTCGTCGGGCTGTCACACGTCATGGAAGCAAGAAGGTGAAGAAGAGTTCCACTGAGACGCCGCTGCTTAGCTGTCAGTGCTTTTAGATCTTATTCAAAACAATGAAGGGTTACTCACTCTATAGTTTTGTATCCTGCGTGAGGAAAGGGCCTCCAGGTTGGTCCACACGTCCCAATGTTTTACACAGATACTTGTTTCAAATATTGGGATACTTGAATTTTCATTTTTGAGCACTTTTTGAATGATTACTTTTAATGACACCACCGATGAGCAAGCAGTCTGCAACAAAGCTGGAAGTTCTTCAAACAGATTTCGTCGGCTACATTTGTCACGAAAGTAAAACTTGTTTCTGACAGTAGAAAACCAGATGAATCAATCGATTTGATTTCTATACATCAAATTACCGTAAAGGACCCAACGTAACCCACCAATGAGCAACAGTGTGCTACTTTATCAAGACTTAAGCAGGACCACACTGATTGGTGGACAGCCATCTGCCTCTTTTCCTTTGAGCATTATATCAAGGACGACGCAGGTTGTTCTCATGACAACTTTATCAAGGGGACCACAGGAGGCCCGACTCATTACTCTGTCTGTCTCACAACATTACTGTAAAGAGAGGGGCGGGTGGCAGGTGGAATTTGGAGCAGTGTCTGTGTGTGATGAAAGCCAATTAGGGAGCACATTTCACAGACATCTTCAGGCTGCGCGCGCCAAACTGTGTCAAGCTCGCCAACCGGTGCATCTACATCTGTGTCCCTCCCTGCCAGTCAATCCCTGACACATCCCATCACCTCAGACCACCACACACACACATACACACTCAAACACCCACAACCAAGATGTGTTGCAGGTGTCCGCCTTTTTTTTTTAAAAATTTTATCCCAGACTTCTCTAATCCTGCTGTCTCTATTTGCAGAAATATGACGGAGGGGGGGGAACGGAGAGGTGGAGGATAGGAAAAAGAAAACGGCATGAGAGTTTAAGTCGCCGAGCCCTTTGACGCAGATTGGGGGGGGGGGGGGAGTGGAAATTGTTGCCATGGAAACCCACTCTGCCTCCAATTCAATGAGTCAATGAGGGGAGAAAATAAAGAGAACACAGAGTAAATGGGGAGATGAGAGGAGGTGAGCTGAGGGAAGCGTATCTGGCTGATTAGCTCCACCCCTTTTTTTTTTTTTTTTCCCCGAGAAGGAGACACACAAGCAGTGTGTGATCTGTTCTTCCTCCTTCAACAACACAACAAAACTATCAACTGTAATTAATCACCGCAATCTAAGAAGCCCCCGACCTGCTTATCATCTATCTGTAAGCTGGGGCCCCATGTCGGAGCTCCACCGTGAGGCCCCCCCCCCCCCGCGTCTTTGAAGCTCACACTTGTAGTATTTATTGTCTTTTTAACAGGGATCCTAAATAATGAATGACAGGGCATCGGGGAGCTGTTAGTCTTTTTTATTGCCTTGATTATTACTGTCATCCATCAGACTTAAGGCTATTCAACAGAAACACAGACCTGTGACAAACTATGGGAGGGAAGAAGGGACAGTTTCAGGTATTCGCTCCCAGGGATTTCATTTTAGACTTTTCGGCCGAGCGTCACATCGTGCAGAACAGAACAGAACGCACTCAGTCAGGTATTTCGTTTCTAACATGTGAATGCACATACAAAAAAAAAAAAAAAAAAGGAGATTTTGCAGTGAGAGCTGATGAAACAAAAGCAGGAGCAAAGATAGGGACGGTGCAGCAGAGCAGAGAGATACGAGGTGCGAGGCAGACTGACGATCGTATTGCCTGCTTTGCCGCAAGACTCCAACATGATCAAACCAACAACTGCGTGCAGACAGATGGACGAGCTGCCTCGCTCTCATTAGTAAACACCATCAGTATCGTGCACACTTGCCCCGGCCATTAACCAAAACTCAATGCCCCCCCGCGGGCATCAAACTACCCATTAACTCCCACACTCAACCACCACTTCCTGCTGTTAAAGCATACGTTGTTTGTGCATGCGTGTCAAGGCTAAAGCACAACAAATACACACGTGGATAAATGTGGACGAGATCAGAGTCACGCAGGGCAACAAAGCAGGAAAACAGACACGCACTCGCGCACTTTAAAGACAGATGTGGGAACATCCAATGACACCGCTCATAAACTTTAAAGCTCCATTAGCTGATGTTCACTGGAAGCTTCCGTTTAAAGCTCTCTATTCTGTTATCAAACCACTTTGCTCCTTTTAACGTGGCAGCCATGCTGTTTTATACGAGAGCCAAAAGCATCATGGTGTGAATGGTTGCCGTTTATGCTTGGGCAATACACTGATAGAGCGTTGGCAGCCCGTAAAGATGCTGCCGTATGGTTGATGTTCAGAGCTGCATTAGACCGTTCGTCTCTTTGCATTTCATTTCTATCGACGTGCTGACATGAACGGCTTCACTGCACATCTTATTATGGACGACTCCATTCATACCACT
Source organism: Symphodus melops (assembly GCF_947650265.1). NCBI lineage: Eukaryota > Metazoa > Chordata > Actinopteri > Labriformes > Labridae > Symphodus > Symphodus melops. Next base: position 3,601,071 of record NC_136712.1, read on the forward strand.
TATATCAAGCAGTCCCCATCATTCCTTTTAGATTTTTATGAATCATGGCCTATGAGTCAGTCAAGCTTTGTGTGAAATGACTCATTCATCTTTAGTTCATTAAAATAGTTGAGTACATGTATTTCTAACCTCTGGGTCAGGGAAACACAATGGGTGTTCAGTATGAATATACAACACAAGCTTCCAGATGAATGTCATTGTACACTGACTTGAGTTGAGGGTCTGAGGACCCACACTTCCTGTTACCAGTTCAAGTTGGACATAAAGAGCAAAGCTGAGGCGATTGGACCATGAAGAAGACTTTGGCAGAGAAGAGAAAAAGAAGAGTGACCACAAGAAGAGGCCCGAGACTACCACCTGACGTCCCTGACGCCCAGCCGCCACCAGCGGACTGTGTCCGAACCGCCGCCGTCCTCGTTCACGCACGGCCAGCTCCGACCTTCACCTCAGCGGCGAGGAAGTGTGGAACAGGAAGTCGAGGAATACAAAAGGAGGAATCCTTCCTGCATCCCATTCTCTTTAGTAACATAACAATGAGGAAGATCTTTTCCTGCTCCTTTAATAAGATAACATTTGTTATGATCTGGCGCTATGGAAATATAAAATTGATTGATTGAAGACCCTTACAGAAAATTACTTTGGAGTCACATGATCAAAAAAAATGTTTAACCAATGCTGCTTTAAATCTGAAGGGCTCATTCATTAAATGTGATGAAGCTAATCTTTAGCATGCTTTGAACCTGACATGTTTTTCTAACTGCAGGAATCTTTGAAGGAATGAGCCACTAATCAGTCCATTTAGCTAATGGGTCCAGGTGGAGCCCAGTGTAGGCGAGAGATGGGGGAAAGCCTCAGCAGTCATTGGTTGAGTACAGAGACACACAACCACTCACAGCTCCACTAACTCAGAGTCGCTCATGAACCTGACAGTCTGTCTGTCTTTGGTCTGTTGGAGGAAAACCTTCACGCAGAGAACCGTACCTTTAACATCTACGACAAAAGAAAAGACTGAGCACCAAAAAAGGTCCCCCTGGTTGTGACAGGCTTCTGACTGCAGCTGTGTGAATTGTCAGGGAAAATGTAAGTGAGACACTCGTTTCACCTTTTTACCTGCGCTTCACCCTCTTAATCATGAGCTCCATCATTCACACACCGAGGCACACGCCACACACACACACACAGCTCCTGGCTAAGTGCTTTACTGTGTCGTGGGAGAGCTCAGAACAATGTGAAGACGTGTGTGTGTGTGTGTGTGTGTGTGTGTGTGTGTGTGTGTGTGTGTGTGTGTGGGGGATGAACAACCAGAATGAAAGAAAAAGAGAAGGGCCACCAATCACAACCAACCTAAAACAAGAGGAATACAACATTTAAACCTGATGACCTCATGGGTTAGGGTTATCAGGAAGGAAGACCTTTGATGTACTGGTTCATATGCATTATATAACTTGATGAACTGTGAAGTTAATTTGCTTTAAATCTGACACGAAATGAAAACGTGCTAAACCCTCAGATATAAGATCATTAAAATATTTCTCTTAAGGCTATAAAGACTCCCAATGAAAGCACTGCCTATAAATAAGTATGCTTTAAACTGTGTGAAAGTCAATTCATAAAAATCTATATACCTAATTGCCGACATTTTCCATTTTCAATTTTACCTAAATAATTCAACCGTGCTCAATCTGTATAGCCCAGTTAGGCATAAAGACTCACCTCCACCCCTCATTCCTTCTCCGCTCTCTATCTCCCCCATCAAATCTGTGTGGATTACCAGACGATAGGCCTGATTTCACATGGGCTCAGGCTATTAACGCTCTGACCTTGGATTTCAACCAGGCAATTTGTCTAAGAGCTGGCACGGCCTTAGCTGCCCCGGCCGACTCCATCCCAGATCCTCCATTGGTATGTGTGGCAGCGAGTCTGCGACTGTCTGCCCGTCAGCCTCCATCTCGCCTGAAAGATGTCTCTCCTCTACCTCTCAAAGGCGAGGTTTAAATTGCTGTGATGAACCACTCCAGGATCTATAACTTTGAGTTCTACTTGACCCTGACGGCTCACGTTTTGATTCATCACTTAAAGACCTCATCAGACATCCGTTTGCGAGTGCTCTTCTTCTTCTTTTTGCGCCCAGATTTGTCCATGTGTGACTCTTTTAACACGCGGTATTAACATATGATCTTCATCTGAACGCAGCACTCGGATAATGGCTGATCTGATTTTTAGTGAGATAACCTTTGGACAGGTTGGGTAGGCAATCACACCTGGATGAGATCTTAAATCAAAGTTCAGAGCCTGATAGTCTCCACATGTGGTCGCTTTCACGTACGCGGCGCTCCCTTTGGAAAGTCTTTCGGTTGTCCTCTCTCTCCGGCATTTACCCACTCAGAGACTGACGCTGCCACCTCCATCATTGTGCCATTAGCTTAGCCACCACAGGCTAACAGTTAGAGAGAAAGAAACTGAGCCTCAGTGACAGACAGAAAATCTGAACAAATGTAAAGACTCACTACTTAGAAAACTAAGGGGGGGATATCTTTCCTTTCAGCCTCAAAAATCCGATATTTGGATTTTCTAATCTTAACCTATGAAATGAAAGAGCTCCAAGGCTCTAGTTTATTGTTTCAGTCAGTGTCCGCTTGGTTTCACTCCACCTAATCAGGTGTATACCTGCCATTCTATCCAGCTATCACACCACCAGTTTGTCCCTGAGCTTAATGTCAAGTTACCTTCATTATTGGACCTTTCATTTGGAGCGGCCGGGTCAAAGTGGATGCACACGTCTGTTAGATAATCCATCAAGCAAAAAGAAGAAAGTGGTTTGAACGCGGGGTTTGACTGAATACTGTGTTTCTGTACCCAACATGCATGGGTCCATTCATGAGTTCATTATACAAACAGCCCAGCCCAGTCATGACTGTGAGCAGCACTGGGGCCCATTGTTGCTGCTTCGCTAATGCACAAATTAACCTCCCTTTACGCTCTCTTTCAGTGCAATGGTTTATCTGAAGTCCGTTTCCCCACATCATTATCATAGCCTGTGTCCTCCCATCATGTCTCCCCTCCTGTCCCTCCATCTCCCTTTTGTGCTCCTCTTCTTCTGTTTGTTCGCCCATTTGTTCCAGCTCTTTACTGTTTCACCTCTCCCTCTATCTCCAATGCCTCACCGGCTAGCGGCCTGGTGAGTGGTTATCAGAGAAAATGATGTTCCTGTTGCAAACAAATAGCTGCTGTTGTATTCTGTGCAGGGAGGCAGGCTGAAAAGGAACAGGGGGGTGGGGAGGGGGGGGGGGCTCCAGTAAAAATCTGCCTGCTCCTGGCCATGAAGAAAGCACCTCCCATTAAGGATTCAGGGGAGAGTTGGCCACCAGACAGCTGGGCCTAATGGCAAAGCGAGGCTAATGCAGCGCTAACACACAAACACTACGCAACAGATAAGAGCGAGGGAACACAGAAACACCTTTAAAATCACAGCTCATTGACCGGAGGGGATGTTCAGCAGACACATGGCAAATTGGAATCAGGAGAACATGGATTTTACATCAGAAAATCAAAGTTTACTGAAAGTTCCCCCCCCCCCCCCCACACCCACCCAATAAAGGCCACACAAGCACAAGAACACACACACACACACACACACACACACACACACACACACACAGAGCTTTAAGACCCCAATAACTTTGAGTGTTGAGTTTCAGAACCAAGTATCCACCTTCTGAATCTTATCTTTGATTGTGAACATCGCACTTACTCGTTTAGCTGCGTCTCTCTCTCTTGTGATGCAATAAATGTTGCTAACAGAGGCCTGCAGTCAGCACTTCAATTTAAAGAATCGAAGCAACACTTCAGCGGCTACCTGATGAGCACGACAAACAGAGCCAACAGCAACAAAGGGCAGGAAGGTATCTCATTATGTACAGGCCTCAGCCGTAACTGTACACAAATCACAATCAAGGCGACGGGTCAGGTTGACCTTTATGGAAGGTCACTGACCCCCCCCCGTGCCCCCATTTACTGTGCTCATGTGTGTCGTCTTACTGCTCTCAGGTCAAGTCTATAGACTGTGTATTAAGACAGGCGGGGGAAAAAAAGCTGCACAGGAGTGAAGCCAAAATATGTGGCGCTCCCCCTGCTGACCGGCAGCAGAATAGGGAATAAAACCTGCCTTCTCCATGTTAACAGATGGGTCGAATCTTTGGTGCTTTATTGGTAAGTTAGGGGTGAGACGTGGATTTGGCAGCTACCTTCCACTCATGTCTTGGTTCCAAATTACACCCTCAGTGCAATATGTCCAAACTTGTTCTTTTGGCTTCACTTTAGCACAATCGAAGGAGACACAGACACTCTGTCCATTTTTATATACAGTCAACAGTCACAACATATTGCAACTTCTCCTTGCAGCAGAAGAAGGCAACCGGTACTCATCTGCTGGGTAACTTGATCTCAGGTTGGCTGTGCTTCCATGAGTTTGTGGTAAACTGTGACTGAAGATTTAGTAAATTACGTAATAGCTCGTTGAGCTTTCAGACATATCTGACAGAACTTATCAGCAGAGTGAGTCCGCACGGGGCAGCTGTTCAAACTCCACATCGACATGAGTCAAGATTTCTCATCCAGATGAGTAAACGACTTGGCCTCGAGTCATGGTTGATTTGTCAACTTAAGAGAGATGATGCTTTTACAAAAATGAACCGTGTCAGCCAAAAATAAAAGCATAATGTTTCTAAGTTTGATTTTGACCTGAAAGGACAAATAAGAGATTCATATAGGACCCGACAATAAAAGTGATTTTTCAAACGGTGGTCCACAAAGCCAAACTGTTGATGTTAAAGGTGTAGAGAAGCAATTTACTGAGTTGCATTTTGGGGAATGTAGTGCCTAATGTTATTGGAGCATGGACCATGCAAGCATCGTCTCCTTTAGATTTGACAGTTTATTCCAAGTCTGAGAGTCATCTATCTAACTCCATTTCTTTGTCAAAATCAACACAAACACATCCCGACACGGTCAACCTGAAGTCTTCTGGGACCCCGGAGAGTCCGGGCCCGACTCAAATGTGAGTGCTTAAAGCAGAGGTGACACAGAGGTGTACTTGGAGGGAAGGCACAGTAGAGAAAACTCACAGGGGACGGTGCGGAGGTAGAGGTTGTCCCGGATGATCTGCTGCAGCTCGTGGTCCACCGAGCCTTTCTGGAAGCGCAGGTTGAGGTAGTGGCGCAGGTCCTTGTCTATCACGCCCCCTGGAGGAAAAAGAGGGACAGGAGTGAGCAATCAGAGTCAGACCTCCTCCATCACATCAATCACTCTGACAGGAAAGGCTGTGTAAAGACGGAAAGAAATTGCCCAGGGGGGGGGGGGGGGGGGACAAGTCAGGCCTTGTTTTGAAATGTGGCAGGCTGGATGTGTTTGTGAATTACGAAGAAAAAAATAAAAAATTGCCTGACTCACTGTGTTTGTTTTCGCAATTACCAAACTTCTGAGAAAACACTGCAGCGACAAATGACCCAGAAATCACTAAAGAACACAGCAAAATATTTGAATTCGCTAAATCGGCACGAGCAAACACAGCCGAGGCTAATGAACACACTCTGCCCTCTGTAGGACTCAGCACCTGTCAAGCGCGGCCACGGATTGGTGGAGGTGTTAATTGGAGCGGCGGCCGAACACATGTGGAGAAATGTCTACATATAAATCACCCGTTGACTCTCCCTGGGGGCCAACTCCCCCCCCCCACCACCACCACCGCCGCCCTTACATCACATCTCTCCAGTCGTCCCAGTACTGTGGATGGACTCCCACTTTAGAAACCAGTAAATCTCACTTGTTCAGCAGGACAGAGGTTTAAAAAAAAAAAAAAAAAAAAAACTGATGGAGGACGCGACAGAGAAATGGAGGTAGGGGATGGAAAGGCAAGGGCAAATCCCGTGGGGGAGGAAGAAATGGGAGGAGCGGGCTAAAACAAGCATCAACTCCAGTTTTCCAGCCCCCCCCCCAACAAATACTCCATCTATCTACTCTGCCACACATTTCAAATGGAGGCAGGATAAGACGAATGAGAGGATGAAGAAGAGGAGGAGGAGGTGAAGGAGAAGGGGGGGGCGGCAGTCGTCTGACGTTACTTAAGGGATTCCTCATGCTGCCGCTTCTTTAACCAACGCGCTCGTCATGACCGTGTGCATGGGGGAGCAGCGGAGAAGACATCATTCGTCTAACCTTCAACATCCTCTTTTTTAAAGCAGCAACTTGGCCCCGTGCCAAATTGCATTAAGCAATCCCCCCCCCCCCCTTCTTCCTCTATTCCCCCACCACCACCACCGTGTGATCCCGAGGCAGTGACATCCAGGCATGATACGCCAAAGACCACACATGTCAGCAGCGACACACATGTGCAGGAAGATGCATGGACACGAGGTTGTCAGGAACATAATGAGCAGCACCGTTAATTCACTAATAACCCAGTTCGGAAGTTTTATGCCATATCTAGGAATCTATTATTTAAATGGTTGTGGGTTGTTGTTTTTTTTCTTTTTTTTCCTGTCACACACGTACAAACACACACATCCATCAGAGCTGAACTAATTCACCGAGCGCTGCGTTGTAATCGTGCAAACCTGAATTACAGAGACCGGCTCCGTCTGCGTCCCCTGTCAGAGACGTGGAGCGGCACGAGCAGCCAATTTACATTTGCATGAGAAAAGATGGAAAGCCAATGCATGTGCATACTGAAAAGGTGAGCAGACTTGAGAATCTCACACACACACACACACATGCACATAAATTAACCCTCTCAATGGCACCTCTTGTGCAGGCAGTGGTCGTGCAGCCGGTATAGTGTCAGAGTCCTTTTCTTTCTCTCCACAGGTTTTTTTTTATGATGCAAATGAAAAAATAATCTCCGCAGGAGGAAAATCTTGAGCTGGATCTTTCCCGGGGGAGAATTCCACGCTCCGGTCCTGATCCGTACTGTCCCTCAGGTCCCCAACTCTGTCAGCAAGTCCGGGTTCTGAATCAGCTCTCCTTAAGACTCCACGGAGGAGAGATGAAACAGGAGAGCGCAGGAGAAATGAGTGACTGAGACACAGGGAGGCAAGAAGGAGGGAGTGTGTGTGTGTTTGTGTGTGCAAGAGAGAGCGAGAGAGAGAGAGAGAGAGAGAGAGAGCGGGAAAAGAGGAAAGGGGAAGAAGGGGAGAAGTGTGTGTGCAAGAGAGGGAGAGCGAGCGAGCGAACGGCAGAGCCAGCGTTGGAGCGCGGCTCAGGCAGCAGGGACCAAAAGCACTGAGATCCCTTTTTTCCTATTGGATCCCTCCAGATTCTCAGGTGTAACTGTGCCCCCTATCTGCAGCAGAGTGCACTGCATCTGTTTAATATGACTGCGAGATTAAAAGCCATCCCCGCCGTCACGTTACAAGACCCCCCCCCTCCCCTCATCGGCTTAAAACTGGCCTGGATCTGACCTTCCACCACCGTCAACAACCACGTGGTGATACTCATCATCTACGTGCCAAACACTGCTGTCTATCTCCAGCAGAACAGATATCCTGACTAATTAGGTTTTTTTTTGTTTTTTTTCGCAGTGCCTGTTAGTCTTCCAATTTGTTGCATACTCAAATCGTGCAATCTCTCCGCTCATCTTCATCTTCTTCTTCTTCTCGCCTTAGGTTTTGTAGTGACATCTACATATTAAACATTTGCAAGCTTGGCTGTGAAGTCAAGGACACACAAATGGAACTTAACAATGTCAAATTTTACAGGTGTTATATCAGGCTACAGCGCTATAAAACAAAGACTCTCTATAAATAAATCCAGTTCCATGCAGCATTTTGGCACTGATTTAAGTGCAATGCAAAAAAAACTCTCACTAACACAACAAGTGCACTGGTCTCATTTTTATGCAGCAAAATCGCTTACATGTATTTTAAGCAAGTTTAATTTTAGGATATATAAAAAACAAAATAAGGTCCACGTTGAGAATAATAATCTGCAAAAAGGTGAAGCAGAATTTATTGCTTGAGCGTCCTATAAAAATGTACGACATAATTAGTTTTGTTCAACTCATTTTAAAGGTCACACATTCTCCTCCTTTTCAAGCAGTTTAAATAAGTATCAGAGCTCCTTAAAACATGACTGAGATTTCTTGTTAAAGATCCACTCTGATCCTGTATCTGATCACACCTATAAACCCCTCTGTTTCAGCCCTGCTCAGAACTGGCTGTTTATGCGTCTGTAGCTTTAAATATGTAAATGAGCTGTCTGGTTTGGGTGGCTCAGGCTTTGCACCATGTTTCCAAGTTTTGGTTGTTTACCAAAAAAAAGTCAAACTTTTCCAAACTGCCGGAGTTTTAGACACAAAGACATAAGGCTTTTCCTGTGATATTCACTGTGATCTCAAAATATTCATAATTCACATTTCACTGGCACGTTTGATTGACAGGCATCACCTTTTTTTTTTTTTTTTGTCTCTCCCCTGTCACGGATCTGTCCGTCTTGCGCTTCATGTCATTTTCCTGTCTGAATAAATCTCTCAAACCTGAATCTGCACATCCTCTTGGTTTAGGCTTTTCTCCCAAATTGATCAGATTAAATCCGCAACGGACACAATGTAGATTTTCTGTCGATGGCTACACAATAAATAACTACTCTTGTATAATTGTGACCTTGTATGAGAAATAAATTATTAAGTAAGAAGCCAGAGTAAAGTTCCTTTCGCCAGCAATGAACAGCAGTTAGAGCACACAGTGGTGACTGCAGCTCTCTTCACTATGGCCCAATATTTGGCCATGTATCCAAAAATAGATCCAGTGTGTGTGTGTGTGTGTGTGTGTGTGTGTGTGTGTGTGCGTGCGTGTGTGTGTGTGTGTGCGTGTGTGCTCATACAGCAGTGCAATAGAGTCCAATTCTTGCAGCAGCTCCACTCGTCTGGACTCAGCGAGGCGCATAAGGGTGAAGGAGGTCATTTGAACAGATGTGATGCTCTTCTCTCGTTTCTCTCTTGAGGTTGTTCCTCATCAGTCGTGTGAGAGCAGCCCTATCATGACGCGGCTGAAATGCGATGATGCCGAGGGGGAAGTGTGTGTGTGTGTGTGTGTGTGTGTGACGGAGAAAGTGTGGAGAAGAGGGGAGGGGATGGTAAAAGGGATAACGTTAAAGCTGTCAGATGAGGGTACCACATGAAAATCCACTTGCTGATGCATGAGCCAATCATCAGGGCTTGAAAGTAATCCCATAGGTAAGGACGACTCACGCGTTTATCCTCATTATTCAGTTATTATTTCCCCTTTTGACCTTGAGGAATGGAAAAAATAAATGGCGTTGTGCATGCGCGACATGACAGAATGAGATGAAACGACTCATCCCTGCAGTTTGGGAAGCTTTACTAGCATGTTCAGAGGCACACGCAGCCATTATAACTGTCTCCTAAACAGATGGGTGACTGGAAATCTGTGTTGCTCTGCACATGAAGAGAATCCACCATTTAGCCCAGCAGGTGTCATGTAAATTCCCCTGGGAGGCCCAAAGAAGAGAACGAACAGCCTGTGGAGAAGCAAAAAAAAACAACAAGAGAGCAGCTGGATCCTCGGGGGGATATAGAGTTGCTGTAACAGCTAACTGCTTCATACCCTGGAACAAAGCAGTGAAGCTAACAGAGTATCACTGCAACATCAGTCGCTTGAAGCTGAGGTGGAGCAGCTCTCACCTTTAAAGACACGGTGGTTGTAAACGTCAGGGCCATTATTATTATTTCTACTCTGTTGTCAAACTAAATTAGGTTTGGGTCGGAAATGAAATACAGCGGGGAAAAAAAGACTTTAAAGTAAGTTTAAAATGATACGTTTAAAATCTATTTAGTTTTCAGCCATGCTTGTGATGTGGCTTCAAGGATGCGAGCGCTGGTTGGTCATCAACCTTTGCCAACAAGGAAGTCTTTCAGAAAGTACTGAATGGATTGCCATGACTTTTGGTACATGGGTGCATTGCTCCCAGAGGATGAACACGACATCAGTCAATAAACAGGAAGAATCCTCTAAATGTCCATTGAGACGCATTAACCACTACATGCTTCAAGTTACAAAATGAATCGAAGACAAACGGTAAAGAAATATTGTCCGATCCACACCTGGATGTTTTTTCCAATGAAGGCAGCACAAGTTCAACAGTAAGTCTACCCATCGTCGTGTACGGTATAGTGAGCATTTAAACAGGCTTACAGTAACACCCACCTGTTGGGAGTTTTCAGTCTTTAGATGGAAGTATGCCAAGGCTGAAACTTCAGAAGGAAGAAGTCGAGGTTTGTTGCATACCTAGAACCCGCTTTCCTTTCATCCTTCTTCATGTGTTTTGCACATTTTCAATTTTTGTGGTTTAAAAAAAAAAAAGATTGGAATTGCTGATGGACAATTGTTGTCAGGTTGAGGTTAAAGTTCCTGTTTTTGTGTGAAAAAAAATGTGACAAGATGCAATAGAAAAAGATTTTGTGAAGAAACCAGAAGGTCAAGAAAACATGATTTGTAATGTTTTCACACCTGAATCCACTTCGGCTTAAATTTCCCATTTCCTGTGAAACAGTGTCGAGACATGTAGGTAGAGAGTAAGTCCAACCAACAGTTTGTTTCTAAGTATTAACCATTCCTACCAAGACGGGGTGATTTGTTAATTTCCAATTTGTAGAATTAAAAATAAAGACATTTCGTATTCCCTTATCATGAGAAAAGAATCACTTATCTCTAATCACAAGAATGATTCTGCTCTCCTCAATGTACTGACCTACTCAATCAGGAATCAAACAGAAATCAAGCCAGAACAAAAAAATTCATTTGAATCCTGCTGAGTGAAAATCTGATGACAAATTTGCCGAAATTCAACAAAGCTGGGAGAGATTTGAAATGTGTACTTTTGCTGAGCTCTCTCTACTCGAGGGAATCCCTTGAATTGAAAATGAAACTGGATGCATAATGTGACAACGTGGAGCGTTTGGCCTCTGCAATTGAACAGATTTGATTGGGGGAAAAAAATCTACATTGGTGCACAACTCGTACAGACACGCAGACTCCAAAACAAGCTCACGAGGTTATTGTGATGGACATAACAGCTGCGAACACTGAGATATAAAACACTTTAAGTAATACAAGGACTTCAGCAGCATCATGGCAGTGCTGTCTTCAAAAAAAAAAAAAAAAAAAGTTTGAAAACTTTCCTCTCTGTCAGGAAATATCCAGCATGGATGCTGTGTGTGCTGACAGTCAGTCAGAGCTTGAAGCGCTGTCATCAGGGCAGCAGTGACAGTATTTATCACTGCCTGCTCTGAGGGCACCCATCGGCGCTCACATATGTAGCGTTATCTGTGTGTGTGTGTGTGTGTGTGTGTGTGTGTGTGTGTGAGAGGAAGCGCCAGTAGACAGCTGTTTGGATAATCAGACTAATTATGAGATCAGGATGGGCTTAAAACCATGCCAGTTTGAGCAGACTCACGCTGTGCTCTTTTGATTAGTCTTCAATGAACATGTATGATGCCAACACTGTGGGAGATGAGCTGACACACAAAGACTGCACATGTTTGTTTAGTGCTCCCAAACTACCGCCTTACTGTAACTGTGTGCACTTCATGCGACTCGTCGTCACAGAGAGCTTCCACCTTTTGTCGGACATCGCGTTCACTTTCTGAACATACGCCGTGATCAGGCCTTCAAAATCCCACAGGTGATTACTTAGCGTACCTTCCTCGCCGTGCTTTACGCTGACGATCCCCGGCTCACCCACTGCCATGAAAATTCACTCAGCCCACCAGCTGCCTGCTTGTGTGAGCACGTCTCCTGGCAGGGGAGGCCTGGTCCATTTTATCCCGGGAATGGGACGCTGATGGTGCTGCTGGAGCAGGTAATGGAATATGTCCCTCCCATGGCCATGCTAAAGAGTGGATTGATGGGGAACAGCATGGGAGAGCAGACTGGTACCTCACATTTCTGAGCATGCACTGCACGGAGACGCATATGGCTGCATTTACACCCATCAAAATGTGATGTGTCCAGATTTCCTTTTCTGGAAAAACACCAATCCAATTCCTCTTTTTGAGCATGTCTCTGGTATTTGCATGACTTCTTATTTCCTGACAAGTGTCTGCAGGCTGACCGGATGTCAATTTGGCACAGGACCTTCAAATGAATGTGGGTCTTTCTCATACACTTGCATCTTGTTCTTTCCTTTTTTTTTTTGGTGTTTTCGCTGGTGAACCAAAAAGTTTGGCTGAACTTCAGGTGAACCTGGTTTTGCATAAAAGCAGAGCGACGTGCTCCACCACCGCTAAGAAAACTCATTTACATGCATGTTAGCTATTTGGTGGATTTGCATGCAAGTGCACGACTGGACAAACACTAACCGGCTACTGTGGCTGGAGACGGCATGCACAGTCGGAAATAGGGGCACATTATGCAAATGACTGGACCTTTGCTTTATTTAATTAAATAATACAGAGTGTTATGTTAAGTATAAAATAAGTAAGTCCATCTGTGTGTCTGTAACTGCTTTGCATTTCCATAAGATACTGTTCCTGCCTTACTACATAAAAAAAGTCATACGTTAAAAGTTTGTACATAGTTGACAGATTGTATTACATATCATAATGTGACTTTAACACATGGATATCTGCTTATCACAAATAAACCAGCATTGCATCTGCTGTGACCGATCAATAAACAGATAGACTTCATTTGGCCTGGACGTCACAGATACATGAGATGCTTCGTTTCAGAGCTTCAGCTAACACGTTAGCTCTCAACAGATCATTCCTATGTGTTCATCTATGTCATCTAGTCTGTGCTGATTTGACATCTTGGGTCTGGAATGAATAGTCGGATCATGCTTTCACACTACATGTCACATTCCCGCCACATTTACACACTCTCACATTAAGGGTCCAAATGTCACACAGTACGTTTCCATTCCCATGTCGTGCTCTGCAGCAAGAGCAATCTGGGGTTCACTGTCATCCCTTTACTGCTGGTCGCTGGTTGTCTGTCTGCAGACCACACAACAGGTTATCCTAGGTGGTTTACAACATAAATCTAGGTTACACATTCTTCACTGAGGTTATTTGTGATTTCAGTGTCTTACTGAGTACTCTTGTGTTGGTTTTGTTGGAGCTAAATCAGTGCAATTTGACGCCTCTAAATTCCCCTGTGGTTATAGCTTTAGTTTTTGTAGACATGATTAAGTGGTAACATTAACAGGTAGATTTAATTCCAGCATGGATATGTGTAAATATGTCCATATAAGAAAGGGTAGTGTATATATATATGTTAGCATAGTTTTCTGTGCTTTAACATCATTAACCCTTACCCTAGTCCACAGCAAGGTGCAGTATTTGTCAATACACACCATAATGTGTGCCAATGGTTTGTCAGAGATTTCTTTCTGACTCTGTGCACTGATGTTAAATGATGTCTTGACCTGCCACTGGCCTCCTCGGGCTGCGCCGTCATAAATCAACTCAAACGGGTAACACTACGGTCCTCTCTTCGACTGAGCCACACTTAATCTTTAAACACTCCGAGTCGGGCCCGAGCGGAGAGCTCAATTTGGCCGCCCCTCGCTGTCTTGACTGGCAGTTTTTACCTAAAAGCCACCGGCTGCTGCAAAGAACACTTCAGCTCTCAGTTATGTCTCCAGGTATATGACCCTCGGGAAAAGCTAGTTTGACACCTCGAAGAGTCGCTTCGCCTCACAAACAGAAAGAAAGGGCGCGAAGGCTGAATCAAAGGTTGGATTGAATCATCGAGGTTTAACGCCCTCTACGTCCCAGTTTAAATCAAAGACGACCTCACTTTAGAGGAGAGACTCTCCTTGCCCTTTTAGCTGCCTCTACTTTCTCCCCATCTCAGCATTGTGACCTACAAAAATCCAGGATTAAAGAATTCAGTATTCATGCCTTGAACCGGCTGTGCAAACTTCTAAATCATCCAGAGTAGCATATTGTTCCTTTAAGGATTAGGTTCATCTATAAATATGAGAGAGGATAACCTGGCTGCTGAGTGAGTGCATTTAATTTGTTTGTCAGGCGAGAGGATCACCTAAGCTAGTTGAAGGCAAAAACCTTAACACAGCATTTCAACAGCATTTCCAATATGGCGACCATCATGTTTTTACAGCATGACACCATCTCCATACAGTTTGATCAAGCAGTCTTTGTGCAGAAAAAGCACTTTTTTTTTTTTTTTATCTGGATGTCAATGTCATTATATCCCCCGGTTGTCAGAGCCCAGGAGTTGTCATGCACCAAGCTTTCCTTCTTCCAACCGATTCATTTCATGAAAAATACAGAAGTGGTGTGACCGGTCCCCACAGAGACGAGAGGAGAAGGAGAGTGTATTGAGAGTTAAAGAGGAATGTGTAAGTGGATAAATATATCGTGATTTCCAAAGAGAGATTCAGACTGCTCTGGGTATGCCCTTTCAGAGAGGAATCTAAAGCAGGGAGACATCCAACAGAGCATCCCAGCTTTTCCCATAGGACACCTTTGAAGTCCAAGAGAGTGTGAAATAGCCTCACCTTGGTCGACTGGTGGAGTCAGGCGCCCACACTCAACATGCTAATGTCAATGTGCCAGCCGCTCACTCGGGAGGAAAACTCCCCCTCGCTTAACATGACGGGGATCCATCTCCTGTCAGCCTGTCGCCTCAGAAGCATGTCATCTCCCCTCCACACTGCCACGCGTTCACACTTTAAAGGAATTCATCCCCGAAGAGAGACGGACGGTTCCAGGCGTGAGCGGCGGACAGAGTAGATAAAAAAAAAAAAGGCCAAGCACACAAACGCTTAACTATATGGTTGCCTTGACAACAATATTACTTCTTTGATTGTGACAAAAAGAGAACCCCCCCCGAGAAGCACATCCAACGGCCTTGAATTTAATCTACACCCACTTTAGCCTCGTCTTATCAGAGACAATTTCAAGAATTCACAGGAAAAGAAAGTTCTTCAAAATCCCTCCAACCCGAACACTTTGAGTGTAAGATGCGTCTTCGGCGATTTGTAATATTTTTTAATTACTCCAACTCCTGATATATCAGAGATAAATTGGATCCCCAAACTGAACTCCGGGAGGTAAGAGAATTCATTACGAGTTCTCAGGGGAGCGAGCGAGACCAACAAGGGACAAAGAAATAACAGCAGACAAAGAGAGGATGACACAGAGAACGAGAGGTTTCTGTACAAGATAAGAGAGGTACAAAGTCAGGAAGGGAGGGCGGGTGAGAATAATTTGCTACTTCGCTGGGCTTTGTGTTTTTTTAGACCAACAGAGTACAGCTGAACAATGTAAAGATCCAGACTGCAGATGAGAGTTCAGGAGCGAAGCTTTTGAAGGTTTACGAAAAATCTACATCTTAGTGCACTGAGGTTGGGCAATGAGCAGAAGCAGCACCGACACGAAAACAAAGTGTGACAATGACCAGAAACTTCTAAACCTATTGTCCCCAAATAAGAGCCTTCAACCCTTTTCGGGGAAGCATCTGAAGAACATCACAGAGGTGCGTCGAAGGCTGTTTTTAAAGACTCCTTCTTTCCCCCGCCAACCGCAGCTGTTGAGGTTGCCCGGCAACCGGGGATGATGCTTCGAAAACAAAAGCTTTAAGGGTTAATGCGAACCAGGAGTCGTCCATGGACTTGATCAGCGGTGTCAAACTCACACTGGGGTCGGAGGGCTGGATCTGTCAGCTCGGAGGTTGTAACGGAGGCGATGTAAGGTCATGACAGGATCGACAGAGCAGATAGGGGGAGAACACGGCTGTGTGTGTGTGTGCTTGTCTGACTGCTCGTGTATGTGAAGCTCCCTCTGTGCTGTGCTCTCTCTCCAGCTTCTGCAACACCTTCATAGAGGGCATTGTTGCGGAATTAAATCACACAATGAAAATGCCTATTAAAACTAGTATGGCAGATGGAGCTATTACTCACCAGGCCTCACTCCTTAGGAAGGATGTAGCAGTCAGGGATCAGGAGGCAAACGCCCTCTCTACCTGAAGTGTCAGGTTAAACTGAGCGATGGCTAAGTCGAGGAAAATCCAACAACGCTTAAGAAAACCAGGGCTTATGTAAATAAATGTGTCGCTAGTTAATAGTTCTGCCGTAATGGCAGCAATCTAGTTTATTTTCAACTTAATGTCAGTGTTACAGCAAAGTTCTCATTACAACCTGCTGGGTCTAATTTAATTGAATCAACCCAATCAGAACCCAGGAGTGTTTCGGTCCGCCGAGCTCTGCAGTGCTGGTGATGGCACCTGATGGAAAGAAGATTAAAAATGTTGCTGCTGGATCACACTATGCATGTGCCGCACCCGCAGCTATGTTTGTTCGCTCTGGCAGAGTTGAGTTATTGGAAATGATACGTCGGCTGTGCCAAGACATCCGTGTAGTTTCTCCAAAGAGCAAACACGACCGAGTGGATATTCTTTGTAGATGTTTCGTTAGCAAAGTGTAATTGGGTGAAGTGGGGGCTCGTTTAAAGTGAGCTGTTGAATATTTCTTTTAAATGATGTTTAAGCTAACGGTTGGGCTGCGAGGGGAACATGTTTGCTCCCATTTCAATTTTGAAGAGGGTAAAAGTGCACGAGGGCTGTGCAGAGAGATACACAGGGAGACGTTGGCTGCCTGATTTCACAAATACACACACACACACAAAGACACACACTGGATTCACAAGAGGTGAAAGTAATGCATCTGCAAGTCGTTTTCTCTTCACACATACTCAGGTTTCAAGTGACTTAGCCCCGGCGTCCTCACACTCCCACATTCACACACGTTTACTTTGCAGATTTATGGAGAGCCAGCCCAGTGTGACCAACACAGCTACTGTTGCTCCAACAACTGCCTTCCCCGTCACAACCTGGGCTGTCAGAAGAGCCGCCACACACAGCCAATCACTGTAAGCTTCAAAGGCCTTTTCACCCAATTGCATTTGGCAGCCCGACTCCCGATCACAGCTTCCAGGACAGAGCAGAGAGCTGCTTCACAGTGAACTTTCCCCCAGCAGAACGCCTTTTATGGATAAACCAATACATTGCAAGAAAATGGATCTACCCCAGAGAGTTGACACACAAACGCATAAACATAAGCAATACAGGCCATAAACCCTTACACACTCTGGGTGGGAACATTTGGAGTGCAGCGGAGAAAAGAGCTGCAGTGTGAGTAGATCATCCGAGGTAATCAAACTCCAAGAGGGACTCTTGTCAGGTCAGATCTCAACAGGATTTCAGCACGAATCCGTCTAAAGCTCTCCACTGCTGTACAGGGACTTCTGCACGAGCAGGGTTTTTTTTTTTTTTTTTGTGGGTAAGGGAAGTTTTGGGAGCGAAATATGTTGAGAAGCCTGAATGTCTGCAGTGCATTATTAAGCAGCCAGAATCTGGAACAAAGTCCCGAGTAAAAGGTCATCTGAGTAGTTTGAAGATGCATAATGCAGAGCATCTGAAGAGCAATGGAGCCTTTTTTTTCAATTACAATCATAACTTTATTCGCAAATTGTTGACATAATGATGCAGCATTATATTTTGGTCACCACTAATAGCACAACAGTTTTTGGGGGAGTTTGCATTGCTTCATTCCTCATATACTAATTTCCTCATTTACATTATTTGAATTTCAAATAATTGGTCAAATTTCTATAGAATATGTGAAAGTGGAAAGGGGTGGGTAGTAAATGACATGACATGGATTTTTGAATCAGATTAGCTTTAGTTGACAGTCTTTGACAGCCATTGGTACAAAGTAGGATCGCAACTAAAAGCATTTCAACCTTTTTTTTCCTCGTTCTTCTACAGTTTAATAACTTATCAATATATTCTTTAATGATTTAAAAATGGCCCAAAGCCCAAATTGACATGTTTCAAGTTGCTTGTTTTTGTCTAAGTCAAATACTTATACTGAGTGACCTGAAAGGCGCTTAAATTAAATGTATTATTATTATTATTATTATTATTATTATTATTATTGTATTACCAAAGTTGAAAATCTAGATTTTGTAAATTTCTGTTTCCAAGACTGAAAGATTGATTAACTCGTCACAATGTAGCATGCGTTCACTCTGATCTGAGATCAAACAGTGAATGGTGATCCAATGGTTTAATGAATCCATTTAAACCTGCACACTCATGTAAACTGTGTGGCTACTTTATTTTCCAACCGTTCCCTTTAAGACTCTAATCAGCCTCACACATGTGTCACTAGATTGTTCCTCTGTGAGTAAAGCTTCTACTGGCTAATCCAGGTCAGCTCTCTCAGCTCAGCCACCAGAGTGCGACCAGTCAACCATTTCAAATTCTCCCATGTCTCCCCTGTGGAAACCTCCCCGTTTGCAGGCTGCCTGTGGCTGTCTGCACCCGATTCAAAGCGCTGGTGTTGGCACCAATGAAAGGCTGCTAAAAAAGCTGCAGTCGATAACTCAAAGCCACTGTCCAACTGGGCCCTCAGTCCAACAAGGACAGCCGTCTCTTTGCTCTGAAGATCTTCTCTCTCAGTCTGGGAAGTTTTCCTTCAAGTTTCGACATCAGGCAATCACATCCCCGTTGGGCTTTTCTTAGAGCTTCTTTCTTACTTGATTATTCTTGACCCAGCAGATGGTCTATTGCTCTATCAGCTCAGTAAACCGTGGCATTTCATCGCCGCCTCCCACCTGACATTTATGTTGTTTTCATTAATGCCATTTGGCATTTTCATCACCTGATATTTATTGTTGAGGCACTCCGTTTGAGCAGAGGGATGCAGATGGGCGTGTTGCATTCACGGTTAAAAATAAAAAAAGGAGGAATTAAATGGCCATGGTTATAATCGTATGCTCCCAAACAAGTGGAGTAGTGTTCACAGAATGGTTCAGTATGTTGTCATGTTGATCTTTGACCATCAAAATCCATTTGCTCCATCTTTGAGTCACAGTTGAATTGAGAAATAATTGTCCAAACATTTCTTACGCTCTGGTAATTACATATGTTAAGGGTCGCATCTTTTCTACCCACAATTCATTTTAGTTTATCCTTAAGTACAAGAGGTTGTTTGCACAAAATGCAGAGACACCTCCTTTAGGCACTGCACAGATATATTTTTAAGAGAATGGGATGGACATTAAGTGAAAGCTGCCTTGATTTTGGATCTTTCATCCCTCAGCATTTATCT
This sequence comes from Symphodus melops, assembly GCF_947650265.1. NCBI lineage: Eukaryota > Metazoa > Chordata > Actinopteri > Labriformes > Labridae > Symphodus > Symphodus melops. Next base: position 3,620,226 of record NC_136712.1, read on the forward strand.
CATTTATACGTTTAAATGCATATTTTGTGCCAACTGATCTAAAAATGTTTCCAATTAGATTTAAGGCCCACAAGACTGGAATGAATGGACAGAAGATGGATGCTTTTAGGGATGGATGGACAACAATTCTGAGAAATAAAGCCTCCTGCTACAGATACAAAGAGGATTTTAAAGGTGACGTAAAAGATCTATGAGAATCTAAAACTCATACTAGCTTTGTTACTTTTAGCTAAGTGCTAACTTTGCCATATGATACCGAATGTATTCCTTTTGTTGTTACAGGTGAGTCCAGATAAGCAGATTCATGATATGCAGTAAATAAAAACATTAAATTAAACAGAGAAAAGGACTCGGAATGACTCCATGAACTCTTTTCACACAACTTTTCTAAAGGGATTAATAGATCAGCTCATAGCTCTGGGTCTATAAAAAATCCAGACAAAATAATGTATTGACACGAGGTAAGTCAACACTAACCACTCGATCTGCTGAGGCTTTTCAATTCTGAGTGGAAACGATTACCTGCAAAGCCCTCAAACAGCGCAAGAGTGACTCAAGAAAATCAACATCCAAACAAGTCAGGGTTGCACGGTCTGTTTTCTCAATAATGACCCTGCGAAGCATTGCATTGATTTTCCCGAGTCTGAGAAGAGGTTAATTATAATCCCAGCAGCGGTCAGTGGCCTGCATTCGTCCGTAGGTTACCATAAAAGACTCGACACCTCTATGGGTGTAAGCATGTGTAAGACAAACTTAAGAGGAGTTTTCATCCCATAAACTTTCAGTTCAATTGCAGTTGCACTGAAGGGTTGGCGCTGGAAATTGACCTCACTTTGAAGGGCTGCAGCAGAGCAGTTGATGAAAAGTCAAACACTGTGTTTTTTCCCCCACCACTCGCCCCGACCGCCCATTTACTATCTAGGACTTCCTGAAGCGCTGGAGTTTTTATATTCTTGTGTAGAGGACATGTTGACCAAAAAGACATGAAGGCTTTCATGATTTCAAGAGCAAAGGTAAAGAGTTGATCTTTAAGGCTGTGTTCAAGGTTCAAGGGGGCGCCGTCAGAAAGATAAAGAATATTGAATTCTGACACCAAGCCACCGCCTGATGTCCAGCCAGCAGAGTCTATTTTCTGACTGAAAGTCGGAAACACAAGCTGCTAATTTGGGCGTCATCAGGTCAAAGGGCGCAACGAAGACTCAATCTATATCAGTTAATCTCAACCACGTGCAATAAACGTAATAATAATCATTGTCTATAGCCTTTTTTTCTTTTTTTTTGCTTCCTCCATGCTTATTTTTTGTATATTTTTTCCAACGGAAGAGTGTTCTATTATTTATTCTATCTTATTCTTTATATTGTTAATTTTTTTGTTACCTGCTACATTTTATTGTAGATTAGATAGTATTGTAAATTTCCTTGAGGGAGTCATCTCAAAAGGATCAATAAAGTTCAGTGTAAGTCTAAGTCTCTAAGTTACAGGGAGCCTGCAGAGATGACAAAGTAGAAGTGATGTTTCATGTGAGAATCTTTTCAGACTGTTGTTCTGACCAAACCATCATGTTGAAGTCTAACTCTTGAGAGTTGAAGTCAAACAGTCCGATGGCTGATGAAAAGTATTAGTTGCCGCTCTACCAAAAAATTAAAAAAGGTTTTGTTTTCGGTCTGAGTTCAGATATTTTTGTTCTTTTCAAGGCACCATTCGAGGGCATTACACCTGTCACATCTAATCACTGTTGCATGCTGGTTCACGTAGGCAGAGTAGCTGAAGGCTGCAGAGAACTCAAACTTCCACAGACAGCCCCTGTGACTGTTTTTTTCTTTTTCTTACTGACTTCTCCCTGGCGGTCTCGGAGCAGGGACTTTAAATCCATGCAGCCTTGTAGAGACGCCCCATGCTGGCTGTGGCTGCAGCCCCGGCTCGAGTCGCCCACAGGCCAAGTGGAAACACACAGCATGACATGCGACCGAGTCTCCAGCTCAGAGCTCTCCACAGACGTGACTTCTTTCTCCACAGTTCATCAGCATCAATGTCAAGCACCCCCCCCCCCCCCCACCACCCACCCCCCGCCTCCTCTCGATGAGCTGCCAGGAATTGACCTCTGACTTCTCTGAACGAGTCTCCTCCTCAAAGGATGGGCCGCTGCATCTGTTCCACTCAGAAATGAAATGAAGCCCAAGCTAATAAAATGAGCTGCATCATTGAGAACAAAAACACCTTCAGCCTTGAAATCTTGCGACCTATACCTCTGCTCCTTCCCCCCCCCCCTCCTCTCACCCCGCCTCCCCTCCGTGTCATAACAAGAGTGGTGTCGACAGAGAACTCCAGAGAGGCAGGGGTTCATCAGCAAATGGCTCCCTAAAAACCCAATCTCATTTATATGCAGATGAAATAAATATTGATGTGCTGCCACGCTCGCGTCCCGTTTTGCCTAATTGATGCGAGTGCTGTTGTATCGCTGGTGCAAGGTAGGAATATTGGCGAGAGGCTTGCTCGGTGAAATGACTTGCAGCAGACAAAACAAAGCCGTCGAACGCGCTTAAAGAGAGCAGACAGCACAACACAGCCCCCAGAATCAAAGCAAACAAATGAAGTGAAGTGACAGACAGATGCTCTGCACTTTTGTCTTTTGAGCTCCATCATTGGAGACTGTAACTCTGCAGGAGGATCAAGAATGGCAAGCTGGAAGCTGTGAGCCGAATTATTCACACCAGCTCTCCTCCGGCTGTAGTGATGCGAAGCAGTAAAAGCAGTGACAAGTTAAAAATCAGTGTTTCTCCTTCAGCCGTACATGGGGCATCAGGAGGGGCATGGAAAGGCGAATTCACACATACTCGGTGCGCGCCGCGGTCCGTTAGCGCAGGGCGCTACGCCTTAGCTCGGCGTTAACACAGTTCACAGTTTTCAAATACGCTGCAGGTCTATTTTCGACAGAGCGCGCTGCAGACACGTGTGGAGCGAGACAGAATACCACAACCGGGACAGGAAGTCAGACAAGTCAATTTCAAAATAAAACAAATATATACGGACTAGCGATCGCGTTTTTCCATCATTTTATCAACGCGACATCAAAACAAGACAAATCGTACTCGGCTCTGCTCCACAGTTGGACTCTGCTGCTGCACTTCGCTGACGTTGCAGACAAGGATTCAGTGTGAACGGGCGTAAGGCGTAAGGCGGGGCCACTAAGGTTAGCTAACTCTTGATGTTTTGTCGACCACTTCCATGTGGTATATTACACATCATAACTTGGAGAGGGATGGCATCACTCCAGTTCTGAGGTCTTTACACGGGCCTCCAGTCTGTCAGAGGTTGTGTTTGAATGGTTATAAATTCCCTCTTCTCATTGGTTTCGCTGCCATCTGTCGTGACGCTGCTGATGTCTCGTGTGAAGCACTTTGAATCACCTTGTTGCTGTAATGCGCTCTATAAATTCCACATCTTTCATTGGACAAATTGATGATGAATAAATGAGAAAGTCCAGACTTCACTTTTTTTCTTCCCCCTATTCAATTTCTTCATTTGATTGAGTCTTTCTCAAATTGGATTACCCATCTACAGTGATCATCCAGCGGACCGTGTCAGCTGTGCTTGAATGTGTCTCGTTGTCAGGTGCGTGATTAAACCGCTACCAGTCTGCAGGTGACTCTCATTAGCTCGAGGACCTGAAGGAACGTCGTCAAGCACACGGCAATTAAGGAAAAAGCAGTAATTAGTTTGACTCTCGCTGGCTGCTGCTGAAGTACAAATGCAGTAAATACACGTCGAGCACAGGATGATGAACGGGGGGGAGAACGCACGCTCTCATTTTTGACTCCTATTAAAAGGTTTCACGTAACTGGAGAGCTGTGGAGACGAGCTGCGGAAAGCGGGAGCGAAATGGGCAGAGAGGGAGTCTCGGCGGTATCGGGATCAATCCTCTGAGCTGTCACAATAATGCTGCTTCAGCGCCACACACACTGCAGCAGGACAAATGTAGTCTACCCGTTCAGCTGTTGAGGTGAAAACGCTCCAAAGCTGCTTTTTGTGAACAATGTCATCATAAGGATCAGCTGTGCAGGCGGAGCACCGCTCTGTTGATGTAAGCTGGGAGTGACTATGGTGCTGTTTATCTCTTTATTGAAGCTGAACGAGACATTTGTGACAATCCATCACAGACTGCTTATCACAGACTGCTTATACGCTTAACAATTGACTGTCAGAATATTCATCAGAAAATTAATTCAATGATTCATCATTGAAGAGGGAGAATGTCCAGTTCTACATATATTTGTTTTCCTGACCAAACTCAATAAGGCCTTACTTGCCCAGGTTTGAACCCCATCTGTGGCTCCTTTCCTTCCTCTATCCATCCCTCCCTCTCTCCCTCCCTCTGTCTCTCTCTCTCTCTCTCTCTCTGTCTGCCTCTCTCTCTCTCTCTGAAGACATAATGTAGCCTATGTTTTATAATCATATGTCTTCTAGTTTCAGTTTTTTATTTGCAGTGGAGAAGGCAATAAAAACAGCTACTTTGGCTGTGATTCTTTATTATATATAAAATTATTTTCCTCGTGGCCTTAAAAATCCTCCAAAGTGTTCCACTCGGGTCAGCAGTCTATCAGATAAATAAAACGCTCAGAGCCGACGTCAGGTCTGAAACGTTGACATCAGGGTGACGATGCTCATCGACAACAAATTGTGCTGTTATGTTAGGAATCTAAAGTTGCCCTGTGTGTGCTCCCGCAGTGCGCCGTGCAGAGGGAGACAGCCTGAAGCTCTAGTCCCATTTTCAGCTTCAGTGGGCAGAGAAGAGTGGAGAGCCAGGCCAACTCAGGGTAGACAGGATCAAGCCCGAGCCCTGTTTAACCCTGCACACTCCGCTCGGCTCGCGCATCACACAGAGCGGGGCCTCGACAACCGCTGCGCCAACACGAGGCGGGACCCACGATGGTAATAAGGTCGCAAGACATAAACACGCAGTGCCCAGGGATTAGATGGTGTTTTATTAGAAAGAGTTATGAGCTACGTTATTCAAAACAACATTTATCCAAGTATAATTGACATGTTTTTATCACAGCAGCAATCTTTGACCAATGTTTCCATGGAAACGATAAACATGTGGAGTCTGTCATGGCAGTCTTTAGGGTAGAAATTCTACTCATTGTATCTTTAAAAACATGATTAAAAAGTAATTTAACAAGGAGAATATAATGAAGATGTAATCAATGCTATTTCTTACAACCGACTTTTCAGCCATGTAAAAATGCATGAAATGTGTCATGTCATACATCATTAACGTATGGACACATGGACTCACACACAGTCTCATGACGGCTATTTGTCTCAAGATTGATTGTCAAGTGAAGTGTCATCTCATTTCACCTCATTAGCAGGAGCCAATCACATTACATTAGTGTCATTGTCATTAACACATGCTTGCAGTGGCACTGCAGTGGGAATAAGAGCCCACCCCGCACACACACACACACACACACACACACACACACACACACACACACACACACACACACACACACACACACACACACACACACACACACACACACACACACACACACACACACACACACACACACACACACACACACACACACACACACACACACACACACACACACACACACACACACACACACACACACACACACACACACACACACACACACACACACACACACGCCTGGGTTGTTAAAGTCCTATCAACTGGGAGAAAAAAAAATCGCCATTTAAAGAGCTGAAAACTATATTTGATTAGCTCTGGGTGTCTTATATTCCAAGAAGCAACAAAAGGTCATGAGAGAATGTATTAATATACATTATATATAAATATACAATATTTATAACAATAAAGGCATTAAACATGGTTGGAGTGGAAAGAAAATTGAATAAAATACCAGACCTGACTATTGGGATCAGGTTGAGTTAAGTGCGTTGGACACTTTATCAATCAATCTTTATTTGTATATCGTCCATTCATAACAAGTGTTATCTTAAGACACTTTACAAAAAGCAGGTAAAGGACCTTTAGAGCTTCATCCGTCATAGCGTGGCAAGAGAAAACGTCCCTTTAAGCGGCAGCCTTCGGTTCCTCTCGCTCCCTTTCACAGCTCCATGGAGTGAAGCTTCATTGACGACGAGAAGCAGTTGCTTGCTTTCCCCGTCTCGAAGCTGTCTGCCCTTTAATGTACAGGCTGGATCATCAGTGTGAAGAGTGAGACTCGCTCTGTTCTGTGCCGTTTTCTTTGCTCGGCCGTTTTAACTTCATTACGGCGCCGCTTCAGCCTCTTGAGCTGAGAAAAAGGTCAGACTGGAACGAAGGCTCTTTGTAAATGTACATTTAAGAAGCACTTCTTCACTGCACATCCACTGTTTAACGTGATTCTGACTTTAAACCCAACCCAACCCCCCTCCCCCGATTTTTCACCATTCCAACCCCATTGTTTCGAATACTTCAAAAAGGCCCGTGGAGTACTGCTCTTACGTAACACACTATTGATCCTTTCGGAGGAGAGATTTGTCTTTTGTATTTTTTGCCGGCCTGCCTTCACAGCTCAAGTTAAAGAAAGGAGCAGCACCCGAGAGTCGGCGTTTGAGCTTAAGTAGGCTATCATATTCAAGGACACATCAGCGGGGTGCAGATGTGTGCTGGGTTATTAGTGGGGTGTTATCATTTGTTATGCACCGCTGTCTCATAAAAGCGACCAGTAAAAAGGCCGGAGGAGTCTTTTATTTGTTGTAAAACATCAAACTCTGCTCCACTTTCTTTCTTTCTTTCTTTCTTTCACTGGGATTGATTATGCCCGTCGCTGCTGTTTCCTTTTATAGTGACCAATCAGACGTGAAGTCCAGTTGTTAGCACACGAGATTAAACATTTATGTGAGGCAGAGAGTCTGTTTGAAACTGTCCTCGCCTCTGATCGGCACGCCGGTCACTGAAATCCGTCTGCCTCGTGTTTTCACGTCCCGTTTCTTTTTGCACGCTTTTAGATGGATGCTATTTTTTGCATGCAGGTGTAAAAGCAGGCTGTGTGCGAGAGAAGAGAGTGTGTGGGTGCATGTTGTGTGTGCCTGTTCAAAGTCTACATCATGTCTGTCTCGCTGGTGCAGAAGAGACAGAGGAGGGGAGGAGGGGGAGGGGGGGAGGTTCATCTGACTGCAGCTCGACGCTGCCATCTATGGGGAGTGACGGGATCAGATGATGGAGATAAAACACTTTTCTGTTGTGATTAGCGGCTGGAGGGCTAAATGAGTCAGGAACACATCGACAAACTGTGAATCCTGTGACTCACATGTGTTCATTCATGAAAAAAAGAAGAAGAAGAGGAATCTGACAAACGTATTGAAATCTTACAAGTCAACCGATGATTCTTTGTTTTGTTTTTTTTAAAAGACAAATTAAAGTGATTTGTGGAGAAAAAGAAAAGAAACAAAAGTACAGCTTTAGGCAGGTGTGGGATTTTTAAAAAAATGGAAGTATTTCAGACTGAAAACATTCAGCAGAGAGTATCTTCAAAACTTTCAAATCCAAACCTCACACAACATGAATCAAAGGAACTTACTTGGCTGGAAATATAAAACCCCCCGCAGGCAACAAAGAGGTAGTCAATTTGACTTTTAAAGCCGAGTTCACCTCGAGCCTCGTGATCTGAAATACATTTTTCTGTACAGAGTAAGTGGAGCTCACAGAAACGGATAAACAGCTTTTCCTTCAAAGGGAACATGAAAGTGTCGATTTACAGAGTCACAGGTCTGACAGCAGACGGCTGTTAAGAAAAACACACCCCGACTATTATAAAGGTTTGTTTTCAACGGATTAATCATCAAAACTGCGGCTCACACGTTCAATATTTGAGCGAGTCGGGAAGAAAAATCGACTTTACACTGAATACTGTTTATAATGATCAGAATACAGCTGTTGCTTTAACACAGTCATTGTGATGCATTCAGCTGTTAAATTGGTATTCCAAGTCTTTGAATGGCTCATTTCTCTTTACAGTTTAGATGATGATGATGATGATGATGATGATGATGATGATGATGATGAGAAGGAGCCACAGGCCGGATTCGAACCCGCGTTGAGGTTTTCATACATGCTAATGTCAGGAGGTTCCACCTAAATCATTTATTTCTACTTCCTGTTTTGTGTTTTTGAAAGATTGAGTGACAAAAAAAATCATTTAAACAAGTCACACTTACTAAATAGAACTAAACTTTCTGATTGGAATATACACAGAAGTCACCCTCAACATTATATTTAGCATTGGGGCATTTACAGCAATATCGATACATCTGTACGAGGACAATATCACCTCGATTATATCAGCCGACAGATAGCGGTCGAGCCCCAAAAATTGGAATAAGACGAAGTAAAGTTTGTTTGTTCTTTTCAGCTGTGACTTTATTCGAGAGCCATCAATCCGCTCCAGCGTGTTGTTGACAAGCCTTTTTTTATTTTGCCACCCTGTGTCCTTTTCTCATTACTTGCGGATTACTTCAGAATCCTTTATAATAAGGCCAGCGCTGAAGACAGTAATCACAGTCTGTCAAATGCAGCTGGGGAACAATAGCTCACACTCTCGTCTATAAACACAGCAATTTCCCTGAAACTATCAGCTCTCACTGTGGCACCATGGAGCGATTTGGACGATGTTACCTGCGCTGGAAATAAGCAACGACAGCAGGGTTGTGCAACCTTACAGAAGGCTGTACACGGCCATTAGGATGACCTGAGCTAAGCTGGAAGATAGAGGTTGAGCAAAGTGTTGAGAAAGTTGAGAGTGCTGCTGCCTGCACTCACACAGGGAAGACTTATACCTTTTATCAGAGAGCTACTCTTAGATATCCTTAATTATTCAGGGGCTCTGAAAGGGGGGTCTTTACGGAGAGTAAAACAGAGCGGACGTGATAATGCAGAGCTCGCTTCTCTATCTCCGGTAAGACTTTGATGTCTTATTCTCATCGAGGGAAAAAAAAAAAAGAAGGAAAAATTGGTTTGCACCGACGTCTGTGTGCAAAAAAAAAAAAAAAGGAATTTCTAATGATTGAATAATCACGTCTGATAAAAATAAGACTCCATCTTTTCTCAGGCCTCTTATATTGACTTCCTTATCATCGCTTTCGACAATTACTTTTCTGTGCGTGATCAAAATCCAGCCGAGGAAATAGAAGCATCTCCCCACTTGTAGCTCGAGGCAACACATCTCCGACGTCCTCCATTCAAAGTCAATGTGCTGCGTAGTGAATCCAATATAAAGCCTCGACACACAGCTATAAAGAGTGAGTTATTTTTCTGGCACAATCCGCCTGCCGAGATCCCTCAAACAGGTTTCATTTCCTTCTGGTAAGGGAACTTGTCCTCTTGGTTCAATTACCTGAAGCACGTGTGTTCCCGCCGCCCGTGCAACATCTGTATCCTAATTGCTCATAAACAGTCGGCGCCCGACGCTCACATGCCCGGTTTCGATGCAATTAGTTCACAAATGAGCATCTCATATTCGTAGACTCGCGTTGCTGAGATTATTCATGTCCCTGTGGCTGCAGGGGGAAAGCAGCAAGACGCTTGCTCAGCACTCACCTCTTCAACCAGAAACTCACCAAACCCTCTGGAGTGAACCTCGCTGCCCTGAACCCGCTCAGCTCTGCCTTACACATACATGCACATCAGCTAATGAAATGTCAGTGTTTGCAAGACAAGGAGACATTCACCTGCTTAATTTACAGCCATTCATTTCAAATTCACGCCATCATTAGAAGCTAAGCACATAGTTGGATGAGCGCGTACACCTGCATTAAATCACACTGACACACACAACTACCAGAGAAAACAGGATACACACACCTCACCATTTGAACAACATGTCATGTACTTAAAGTTACACACTTCACCTTCAGATCAAAGGTGGAATAAATGTACTGATCACTGGAACATTTGTACATGATATCCCTTATTAACACTGCGGCGCATTTACCGCCAACTCTCAGCAAAAAGTTAAATGTTAACGTTAACTGTGCATGGCTACTTGCGTAATAATTGGTGGATTAGATGTTTTTTGTATCATTTGCGCAACAATACACACAAACAGCAGCAGAGCACAGACATGATTTTGCTCTGCAGCGCAGTTTGCGGCGCGTTTAACCCTTTGTGTGTGTGCTTTTTGAAATGGGCTGTACCGTTTTGTCTCTTTTGCACAAAGCAGTCACAAATCTTTTGGGGAATCAGGCTCAGAGTTGTTTAATATCAAATGTTGGAAAAATGCACCAGGACTGCATGATACACGTAACACAGAAGTATCAAAAAATACTCTACACTATTTCATTCTTCTCCGAACATCTACACCTAAACTGTGCAGTTTCAGTTGTTCAGCGGTTTTCATGTTTTTTTTATTTTATTAAGTGCACTGTGTCACACATTAGCGAGTTTGCAAGACTGCAAGTTTCTATTTTTAAAATGCTGATTGAAGTATATCCTGACCATGTTGCTGTTGCCTAGTAGCAGTGTTTCTACGACTTAATCACTGTTTTAATGAAGTGTCATCGAGAGGTAGAAATAGTCGTTTTTGTATTTGCCTCAAAGAAATTAAACCATCGATAATAATCACCTGTTAAAAAGGAAGGAAGTCTTGTAGAAAGACTTTTTTTTAGGTCAATCATGAAACTTTACGCTCAAAGTATAATGATGCAAACACCTCTCGATATTAGCATGCATTCATAAGTTGATGCATGAAAGCCTTTCTGAGGGTGTTTGAGGATATCTGCTGTTGATCGGCACGAAGGTGAGTGATGCGTTTAATCAAGACAAATGATACCTGACACTCCTTTTGAGAGCGGTTCATACTCCGAGTGCTTTAAAGTCAGCTCCTTCAGAAGTGAAGCAACAGTTCTTCTCTTGAACACAAAATCAGACTTGTTTCCTCTACCATAGATGCTGGAGGCAATGAAAGCTCTCACCTCAAAAAATACTAGAAAAAAATCATAATAATACGTTCACCTTACTGTTTGCTTCAGCGTTCAGAGCGAGATTCTGTCATCTCACAATTGGATTCCAGTAATAGAAGCATAACACCTATTTCTCATTTTGATTTGCAGAAGTCGGATGATAATGATTATCTATTTGGATAAAGGGTTTTTTTTTGCAATTTACCACACGGGAGGAAGGAAGGAACCACTGAATCACATTGTGTTCCTTCATTTTTGATGAATCAAATGTGCATATGACAGAGAGGGGTGACAAAGAAAACCAGAAGCTGGCAGCTCTTCAAATTTCTTTTTGCCTTTCATTGATAATGAAACGGTACGGATAAAAGCGGGCCTTGATCTTTCATGCAAATAAAAGTGATGCAATCAGTTTCCATTTCAAGAATCGAGGTTGATGAAAACTACAAGGGTGTGCAGAGTTTCATTATTGAGTGTTTATGACAGCAGGCAGCAGCTGATTACGTTCACCTTTATGAGTTTTAGTGGGAGGGACGGGGAGAGGAAGCGGCTCTTTTACTCAAAGTTCATCTGATAATATTTCTAACATTAAAAAAAAAAATAAACACCTGATTGACTTCTTAAAGATGTGGCCACTTCAACGTTTATCTTCCTCGTTTGTGATGGAGAGAAACTCGATGCCTTTTCTCCCCGTGTTTTCTGCTCACATTTTAATACCCCCTTCATCATCATCCTGCTTGTCACAGAAGAGTTTGTTTACTGGTGATCAGCTTTCTCTGGCAGCGGAGAACAACATTTGGATGACTGAACGACAATAGAAAGAGAACTTAATTAAGAGGGGGAAGACAAATAATGTCTCCTTAAAGACAAATATTGAAGCATCTCACACCCGTATTGACAGCATGACAAGAAAACTTTTCCAAGAAGTATTCAAAATGGTATATTTTTTAATTAAACAACTAAAAGTTACGTCATGGAATCAGGCTAAGTATTACATTATACAGCCCGATTAATCAGCTCTAGAATTATATCAGCCGATATTAGCATATCGGTATCTGTTACGTTTATCGCAGATATGAGCCGATATTTGTCGATTTATCCACCAGCTAAATCGCATTTATTTTGAGTTTAATTGTGTTAAACTATCGGCTCTGATTCTGGCTGAAGAATGAAGATGTTAGTTGTAATGTTGAAGTTACTTTCCATTTATATTTGTCAACTCCATATAACTGATTAACGCAATAAATGTGAACATCTACCAACTGAAGCCAGATGTATGAAAGATATCGGTCAATCTATCTGTATTGACCGATCTGTATTGATATTGGCCGCAAAAGTCCCTAAATCATCAGGGCCCTATGACATACAGCGATGCTAACACCTTTGTGAGAACATTGTGTTTTATATATATCATTTTATTAGGTATAGGAATCTTTGGGTGTCTAACAATTCGATTCTGCATTTAAGATCTATTTATAAATTAGAACGTATTTAGGATCGACTCCAGTCATCTGTGAGACTGGATGAATTTCCTGTTGCTCTATTTGGCATTCTACTGAGTTAAAGAGCTAAATTAAAAATAAAAGTTTTGTTGGAAAAAGTTGGAAGTTATGAATCGATTTTAAAATCTTAGAAGAGAAGAATCTCGATTTTTTTTTTTTTTTTACATATAGATTTTTTTTCCCGCTGTATGATCACAGATTGCAACACAAAGGTTAGGAGATGGGGAAATATTGCTCTGAATGGTTGCCAATAGCAACAAGGCTATCACTTCTGAGCCGTGTATTTAACAAAGACAGTTTTTCTTTTCTATTGCAGAACAACCCATGTCGACCTTGTTCACAGTTTACCTCAGAAAAACACCACACAAAAAAAAAAAACACCACCCTCCTACATAATGGAAGCAGATGTGAAACCATCAACCGACTAGTAATAGTATTTCCTCTCCGCGCTGAGGAACAACTTGTACGCTGAATGCATAGCACAGTGCTGAAGCTGCAAACTATTCTTAGTGAGGGAGTGGGCGTCGTGCCCTGTTTCTGCAGGGCTTTCATAGCGCGATGAGCAGAGCGAGCGCGTCTTCCGTGTTGAATGCACACACGCACCGAAGACACGCATGTACAAACAAAGCACAGCAAATTGCATCAATTCACACACTCAATATTCTTTCCACACGTACACGTTCGGCTCCTCCTGCAGGAGTGCGGTCATGGCCCCTGGATTGTTTTTGAGCTTTTTTAATTGCTGGTGCTTTTGCAACCCGAGCAGAGCTTCTGACAACATCCCTGTTCACCAACTCGCTTATTAAACTCCGACAACAAGCAGAACTCCTCCTTCTCCACTCCCAGCTAAGCATCCATACGTGCAGGAAGGGGAGGGAAAACTTCCATAGAACGGATGTGGGGGGGGGGAAAAAAAGGGAATTAAAGCGGAGAGATTCCAGATAAGCAGGAGCGTAAGACGCGCTAACGCAGATAGCGTCGAAGAAAAGACACATCAGAGAATGGATTATAAAAGTGTGCGAGTAAGGCAGAGAAGCACCTGCAGGCTTACACTCAACTTATTTCCACCTCACTCTACATTACAGAGCCAACTTTGGAAATGTCACCAAAAATAAAATATGACTCACTCTCATTTCTAACAGGAAAGGTTAGAGGGGGGGTAAATGTCTTTTCCCAGCCGGGCAGGCACAATGGAAGGTGTAGTATTGGATGGATTAGTCCAGAAACGTTTTTTTAAATGTGCTTTTACGGAAAGAAATGTTCCCGCTATTACATGCTGCGTGATTTGAAAGTGCTCTTGGCTACTATTGGCAAACACCCACATTCAAACCTTATACATGAGCGGCAGTGGCTCAGTGTGACCTTTCTGGGATGTTAAAGTGGGAAGGCGACTTTTCCGACCGCCCAAGGACTCCTCTTAACAACATCCCTCCCTCAGACTTGACCATCTTTTGTTGCCATTAAAAGACGTTTTCATTCATCAAGTCATTTTTTAAAGAAGGAAAGGAGAGTAGGGAGCTTTCTTTCAGTTTTCACCTTAAAATGTGTCAGACAAGATTGGGTGGACTCACAGACAGCAGGGATTGGAAAAAGAGATCGCAGGAAATCATATTAGCCAGGCCGAGCCTTCGCATCCCTCTCAGGCATTACTTCCATCTAATTTGTCTGTAATTAGATGACCAGGATTCATCCTACTGGGTGATTAATTACTCACAAAAATGATGAGGCCAATCTCATTTTGTAGCCATGGCGACGAGATGGTCGCAAACACTAATGTAAAAGGAGGAGAAAACAAACAAGTTAACACCGGGGGTGTCTCTCTTTTCTGATGCCTGTTCAACAATCAGATGGAAAACGGAATGAGAAAAAGAGTTTGGTGCTCGTGGACAAGATCAACAAGTTTTAGTTCTCGAGGGAGCTGTCATGGTTTGAACGCAAAAACAAATACATAATTGTGTGTGGTTAGCAGGAAACATGTGTGTGTGTGTGTGTGTGTGTGTGTGTGTGTGTGTGTGAGAGACACTTTGGGGAGTTGATGTGAAGTCGAGTTCTGGGTAATGTGCCAACATGTGAACACAGATTGTTTGTGGGGACAGATGTGTGCATGTTTTCTTGTGTTTCTTTGGATGCTAAATTAGAAGGTTTAAAGAGGATTTTTAAGATAAAATACATATCAGTTGAAAGTGTAAAGATTTGTGAGGGAATTATTCAAAGAAAAAAAAATGAGGGGGGGGGGGAAGAGAGCGTGGAGCAGAGCTAACTGTTTCAGAGCAGGTGGAGGACTGAGTGAACGGCTCAATTTCAGGGTGTACCTTTCTGCAAATAGACAAAGATTTCCTTCTCACAAGAAGCAACAGAAGCTTCTAGATCCTCGTAGTGTCTGATGGGTTTTTTACCTTAAAATAGTCTGGAGGCTGTCTGTTACAAACCGATGTCCAGTCAAGTCAAGAGGAGGTCAAGCTGAGGTTTCAAAGTAAGCCGTGTGATTCTCCAATCTGTGTTGGGGGGTGTGAGCTCAAATACAAGTGTGTGTGTGTGTGTGTGTGTGTGTGTGTGTGTGTGTGTGTGTGTGTGTGTGTGTGTGTGTGTGTGTGTGTGTGTTTGCATGTGTCCAACACTCCATCTGTTTCTGCAGCACGTTCACCAGCGAGTTAAAACAATTCACCATGTTCTGACATGGGCCAGAAGCCGCTGAGAAACCGAGCCAGCTGCCTGTCGAGTCAGAAAATCTTTAACAGATGCAGCAGCCAGAGAGTTTTGGAGCTTGGAATTAAAAAACGTGCACAGTAAATAAAAAAAAAAACACAACCACTGCAAATATTTTTCTCTGTAGGGAGAAAGGAAAATGCCAAAAGAAAAAAAACAACTCAGGAAAAATGCTCTGCAGATAACAGATCACGATTATGCAACGAGCATAAAATTGCTGGAAGAAGCCCAAACTAACTTAAAACTAGAACTGCCACATTGAAAACCAGGGCATTTGCTTAAATATAGCATCCATGTCTAAACAGGTGAGAAGACCCCGCACATCAGAAAGAAAGACTACAATGTGTGCTGAGAAGAAGTCGTCGATGTTTTTGCACCATGAATTTAATCGTCTTTCTAGAGAAATGGATTTCTCCGCCAAACTCGAATTCTATCCAAGTCAAAGGCATCTCGCCGTATGTAATGTTTGTGGAAATGACCAAAAATGGTCACTTGCCCTTTAAAAGGGTTAAAACTTATGTTTTTTGCCATTTGTGTATACGTGACTTCCTGGAGCCAGTCTCAAGTGAACACTCAATGAACGGCAGGATTTTGCACTTCTTCGTTGGTTTTCAGGATGGTTTCGTCTGACTGGTAAGATGTGATAAGAGACCAAGTTCTAATCTTTCTTTATCCAGCTGAATAAGGAGAGAAAATCGTGAAAAAGTGATTCAACAATAAAAGTGACAAGTACAAAGGAGTTCCCTTCGTTTTAAATCAGATGACATTTAATCTGAATACATTTCACTGTTTAACTCCCTGAGAAGCAACGATGTGTCATGTGAGACGAGCAGGAGGAGCACTGTCAAACATTTTGCTGACCTTTGAAATAAGCTGCTACTTTGTCTTTAGAAAGGGGACCAAACAAAAAAAAGTTGGAATTTGTTGCTTTCCGATGGACATAGCAAGATAGAAATATAGAAGAAAAAGTAGCTTAAATACAAATGTAGAACTTCTGGGAAATTCGCTCCAATTCAAGGTCAGTTAATCACATTTCTTTGAAAGGAGCACGAGTCTTTGAAAGGAGGAGGCGTAATGGATGGCTCCAGGGAGAATCAAATACACCTGTGGCCTTTAGTGGTGGTTACTTCCTCGTTTCAATCAAGCGACAGATGTGCTTTTTTTTTTTTAACCCCATGTGTGTTAGAAAAAAAAAATGCTACGCAGACTAAGACAGCCCCATCGGAGTGTGACCTTCATTCAACCCAGGAAAAGAGAAGTGACAGGAAAGGTTATAAAATGCAGAATTAACTGGAAGATAAGACCCTACGGCCAAGTGACATTATTCAGAAAACATACCGTCTCCTCTCTGAGCTCCTTACAAATCTCTATTTTCACTTTCTTGAGAGGAGGTACTGGCCGGCCTCTCAGTGTGTCAGAGAAAATTTGGAATGCACTACTTTCTCCAAATCGGATCTGCTGAGAACAGCACCTCCACTTGATTGAATCCCAACCCAAATTTCGGCTCTAAAGGACGCCAACGGGTGCCTCTGATGGAAAGCGGCCAGCGGCTCCAAAGCGTGGCCGTGCTGGCGGCCTCCCAGGTGTGAGTGTGAAACCTGGGTTTGATGAAAATGTGCAGCAAGCTCATTTGATTTTTTTTTTTTTTTTTTAAACCTTGGATGAATCAATCAAAAAACAAAGAAGGTCCAGGGTGTGCAGCCATGATAGCAGCTCTGTGAGGTCGACGGCACAGCAGTGCTTTGCTAACAATACAGTATTTAATGTGTATGGTGTAGGACTAAACAGCCAGTCATCTCTGCAGTGGGACAAACCAGCGCTGACTCAACTCATTCTTTATGCAGGGTTTAAACACTTCGGGTTGTTTGTGTGTCTCTTTACCAATCACAGTCGACGTGGTTGGAATTAAACCATTGACTGAGCAGCTTTGCCTCGCACCCTAAGGCTCAGGGGAATATTCTAGTTTTGCAAGTGAAGACCAGTATGGGAAAAAAAGAAGCGCTTGTTGCAAAGCATTAAAGGTGAAGAGATGAACAAAAAGGATTATGAGTCATCCTTGACATCACATGAATGGCGGTACCACATTTGGACCTAATATTGGTCCTTGATGAAAACGCCATCCAAAGAGGCTCTAACGAGCCATCTAATACTGGAGATGTTGGGTACTTTTGATTGGGCTAAAGCTGCAAAACGAGACTAAATGAGAGATTTCCCTGCTGATAGCGATGCCACTAGTCTGGCTAAAAAAAAAGATCTTTGTGGATTTCAGATGACAGTCGACCTGCCTCATTAGCCTTAATCACAATAAGTGGCTGCAACAGAGAGGAGCATATCTTCCTCCCTAATTGAGACCCCAAAGATTTGCTCTCTTTGCATACCTGTCAGAACAGTAATGGACTAAGGCTGAAGGTCATTTTCACAGATAAACCTGCACAAAATCAGCAGAAAGTGAAACCTAAACGCGCACGTTTGAAAGCGCAGGAAGCCTCTTTTCTTTTGTTAAAACCATATTTGGAGGACAGTCACAGCGGAGAGTCTACGATGGCGACCTGAGCAGCAGACACTTTTTGACAGCGTGATAATTACCTCTCACCGCGATGCCGTCAGGTGAACAGCCACCGAAGGAGCTCAGCAGTGAATCACTTTATCACTGCACCCAGATTACAACGCACACTTTTAATTGTCTCTGACTGTGCCCGGCGTTGACATTTTGTTTCATCTCCCAAAATCAGCTCCAAATAAAACAGAGTCTCCAGTCTGTGGACACAGACGGAACACCAAGAACAGAGACGAGATGACAATTGGAAACTTCTGGAAAGAAAAACAGACGGTCTTGATTGACTGGTATGTAAAGAAAAAGCAGAACTTTTAAAAGACAAATCTCTGGATACGAAGCCATCATTGGCTGTAAAGCAGCATGTAACCGTCTATGTTTGCATTATGCGCTTTAATGTACAGTATATAAAATCTGCCACCAGTGGGCGCTCAATAAAAACAATCACAATGATGTCGAGGCAGGCGGGGGGAATCATGGGAGAGATTCTCTTTTTTTTATTTATATCTATACTTCGTCCTGTCCCTTAACTAAACCACCAATAACCACAAAATAGAATCCTCATTTCGAGATGGTTTTGTGTATTTTAACAAGGATGGCCTTCAGTACAAACACATTGTGACAGATTGCCCTTAATCCCACAGTGAAGGATATTCATTCTGAAGGCTACCTTGTCATTTGATAGGGAATAAAATTATCCAACCGGAAGTGCGGGATACTTTATGTCATTGGGCAATATTTGATGAGACCAAAAATAACGAGATAATGTGATGAAACAGTCTGCAAAAAACAGCCTGGGAGCATCTTCAGTAATCACAGACAAAACACAACCATGGCTGAAAACTCGTCGAGGAAAAAGCTTTGAATCCTTCAAATATTTTCAGATAGTTAGAAGATCTAACGCTGACAATTGCTCTGTTAGTATTTCACAGCTGAAACAAACTGAAGAGTTAGCGCTGCTCTCCCAGGCAGCTTCATTTTGCATTCAAACTGTTTGCCTTACTCTGTAGGTACGTCTCCTTATTTACTACCCTGCAGAAAGACCCACTCCTTTGTCTCTTTTCTCTTCAGCTTCCATTGGGGGAGAGCTGTTGCTGCTGCAAAGAGATTTTAATTGCTTTAAGCCAATAAGAAAAATGCAAGAGAGGGAATGAATGGCTTATGTGCTGCTTCCCAGGAAGAAAAAAAAAAACCCAACAACAGCCAAACAAACCCTCCTGCTCACACAGATTTCCTCGCAGCTAAATCCCAGAGACCGTTCTCATTGTTTCTCTCCTGGGTGAGGACGGGCGATAGCGAGGTCACAGCGCAGAGGAACGAGAAGAGAGAAAACTTGAGTGAGTGCGTTTTTATTTTTGACACAGTCGCTCCCAGGACGACAATTGCACAAGCTCAATCAATGCAATCGTTCTTGATGTTTCAGAGCTTTGAGACTCGGTGGACAAACACTTAGAGGGACTGCTGATCTTTCTGTGCAGGCTCGGGAATATTTTACTTTACTTAACCATTAATTAACCCCTAAGCATCCATTAACTAACCATTAAGTAACCATTAATTAACCCCTAAGCATCCATTAACTAACCATTAACTAACCATTAATAAACCCCTAAGTATCCATTAAGCAACCATTAACTAACCATTAAGTAACAACTAACTAACCACTAACTTTAAAACCATTAGGTTAACCATTAGTTCCTTGTTTTACAAGCACTATGGATTGATCATCATCTACCCATTAACTAATAGGTTAAGTTGTAGTTAATGCATAATTAACTGTGCAAAAATTTGAGTGGTTTATCCAGCATTATTATCCGTTAAATAATCATAACCTACTCTAGAACATGTGATGAAGAAGTACTAACTATTGACCCATTGCTTACGTGCTTAGTTTCCCATTCATTGTCCATTAACTATGCAAAATGTCTGTTCCTCATTGTTAAGTGTTAGCAATATTTCACTCCTTCAAATTCAGCCCCTGAGCTTGATCAATATTTGGTGTGATTTAGTAACTTTTTTGATAGAATAGAGATGTATTTGATGTGCAGCTTTAAAGAGTAAGTAGTCTCTTTAAATCAGTCACTGTGACAGTCGTGTTTTCATCTCGTGCCTCGTCTCCATTCAACTTTAATGAAAAAAAAAAGAAGAAAAAATGTCATTCTTGGGTTCCAGGTCTTCTTTTGTTGCCCTTGTGAGGCCACTTGGGGAAGGAGAGAGAGATAATCAGTCCCAGGTGAGCAGCTAGCTCAATGTGGCCACCTGATCAGCTGTCAGCATCCAAACTTCAATAAGAGACTCTTCCCTCCACATAAGAGACAAATGCCAACTTATGACTTGCTTGGCTGAACACTGAAGAGTTAGAGAAAATAAGAATGATAGTATGAATTCAATGTGGTGCCGCTGACATGTCAGACAACTAAGAAAATATGTCAGGGTGGTGTTGGCAGCAGTACTTGATGCTTTTCTGAGAGATGGTGTTAAAGTCAGTGTTGGATGGGAAAAGAACTCAAGTTTAGAAATCAAATTAAATCTTTGGGTTGCAGTTAGAAAGACGAGAGCTCACAGAGGCTTCCCTCAATCAAGTGCGGGAAGCAAGTTGCACTGTGGGTAATTTAGGCTGCAGATTTTTGGCAAGGTTTTAAAATGAATAAAACAAACATATCTCTGGTTTGGTTATTCCCACAGTTTTAACTGTCTGTCAACTAATCTGTCAACTATCCCCCCCAATTATGAGAAAAGTCCATACTCTTCATTTTTTGCCTTCTACTTTTCAGAACATGTGCTCAAACAAGCCGTTCGGAGATTTTCCCTTCATTCACCTCTGAGACTTCTTTAAACTTGTAGAAAAAGAGGGTGATATGTGACCTTTAAGGACTCTGGTTCTGCAAGGTGAGCTCCCTGTAAGGCATTGCAAGACAAATCTGAGATCATCATCAGGATATGTACATGTATGTTTAAAAAAAATCATTTGTCCTCCTTTCTTTGTTTTTTCTAATAACTGTTTTTATGAGGCAAGGTTGATGTGGGAGCAGCTGGTGAACAAAATAAGAGGGGTCGCAAGGACGAATATATTTGATTAAAGGGAGTTTGAAAAAAAAAAAAAAAACCATCATGAATGCACTTCGAAAGGCTCCACTAAACACAGCGACTGTGCATCAAGTGCAAATCAGCTCCAAAGAGCAAAGTAAGAAGAGGATGATACTCACTTCTACTGAAAAAGCTTAAAAGCAACTGAAGGGCAGAGACGCAGAGCGACTTTAAGTAGTGAACCTGAAAAGTTAAAGTGAATGTGAGAGTGTGAATGCCAATGAAACAGTACCACTTTTGGGGACTTTTCTGACAATCAGAGCTGAAGTGGTCATTCTGGATTTTGTGTGACCGGAATGTCAACGGCAGGCTTATACAGCATCATCCTGCAGGCCTGATGGAGCCTTTATTCGTCTTTCTACGGCCCCGTGAGAGACCTCACCATGGTGAGCGGACTTCTGACTACTCAAAGCTCTTTTACACCACAGGTCACACCTACACATTCACACACCGATTGAAGTGAGACCATCAGATGTAACTAATCCATTCATACACTTTCATCCGCCGCAGACGAAGCAGTGGAAGGAATCCGGGGTTAAGTGTCTTGCCCAAGGACACATCGGACATGTTGCATGTCGCAGGAGCTTTGGATCCAACCCTCGACTCTTCCAGCTGAGCCACAGACGCACCGGCACTGTTTGTCTTTGGATACATCCTGCGCTGTGGTTTTATTAAGATGCAGCCGTTTGATCGTTTTCATACAGCACATCAAGCGTCTTCTTCCTCAAACAAGGTCCAAGTAATGCTAATCCCATTGATTTGTATGGTCTTGTATCATATAGTACGGTGTGTTGAGTTGTATTTAGTGATGAACTGCACACAAAAGGTGACTCAGGAGGCACCTGGCTGCTATTTAAACAGGAACCCTCACAGGTGCAGCAGGAACACTGAGATGCTGCGGGTCAAATTATAAATACAAGAGACACGACGAAGTATAAAAAGAAACTTTCATTCAATTTGCAATCTGTCTCTCCTCATTAATTCTCAACAGTCTGTTTGAAAATGAGTCATCATCAAGCCCCGGCTCACAGATGCATTACAGGAAGACTTACTGTAAGAGGCAGAACAAACACCTTGGAAATATGAAAACTGGATTGAGCTTCTTTCAGGATACAGAGCTTCTTTTGAAAGGTGTGTGTGTGTGTGTGTGTGTGTGTGTGTGTGTGTGTGTGTGTGTGTGTGTGTGTGTGTGTGTGTGTGTGTGTGTGTGTGTGTGTGTGTGTGTGGAGGGGGGGATGAGGCTGCACATCTGTCATAAAAGCTTCCCCTGCCATTGTTTTTGCTACCGCTGCATTCTTTACATTCCAGCGGCTGCGACTCCCTTTGACTCCGCGGAGGAGGGAGGGAGGAGGGGACAAGACGCTCCTCTGGACGCTGACTCCCAGAGTTAATTGCAGCTCATAAAAAGGTGTATTTAAGCATCATTTGAAGTCGTCCTTACTGTGACAGCAGACGCTCATTTAAAAAAAAAAAAAAAAAATGGTTTCAAACTACGGCTGGGCAAAAAAATCGATACAGCAAACTATCCATTTCAAATCTCACGCGATAAGAATCTGAATATTTACATTAGTAGCTTTTATCCCTCCAGCTTTTACGAACACTGATTTGGGAAGTTTGGCAATGTGTTCCGACAGGTGATTGGATCATATTGTAACAAATCTGATCTCATCACAGACTGATGAACTTTAGCTGAAGGGTGTCACCGTCTTTTCTGCCGGCACTGACAGTTGATGGTGAGAAGCTTTAACAAACCAGGACGACAGCTTACGGTCTGAATGTGCAGCTTCTTAAAACAAACAACAGACCTGAACTGACATTTTAGCATCACATTGTTTGCATAGAATTATCTTCACAAATGCTACTGCGAGTCATTGAACAAGATCTAAAGAAAAGCCAAAGAATTACCATTTAAACAGCGTGCTTGGGACTGTATATATTCAAGCTCCTACCATGAATAACTGCAAGCTGTAGAGCTTGGCAGCAAACTTCAGCAGGCTATAAACACTTTAGTACTGGTTTGGAATAAAGAGTTTTATGTGCATAAAGTGGCCATTTCTCCGCCCTGTGGGTGTAGTAGCAGGAGGCCCTGATAACTTACAAGACGACACTAAATTCTGGTCCTTCCTAACAGCGTTAAGACTCGACTCTCAACACGCCTCCGGGCCGAGCCGCTGTGATAATTTACCCTACCACAGCAAAAAAAAAAAAAAGAAGCGTCTCTCTGTGACAAGTAGAAATCCCTTCAGGCTGCACAGTTTGCAGCACAGGAATGTCTCGAGCTGAGCTGTTTAAGGAGCTGTGTATATCTGTTTGACCTCATTAGTACCGCAGGCCAGGGCTGCAGACTCCATGTGCCAAGTCTGTACTCTCTCCCTGCTACTTTATACACATGGCTGGAAGGAAGCCTGTTTCCTAGACTGAATTGGGGGGGGGGGGGTAGGATGCGAACGAGCGGGACGGAGAGAGAAGAGTGTTTGTGTTTATTTGCACGAGGATTAACTTACACTGTTGGCATGTTGATAAGGGCAGCGCGGTTGTAAGATGAGAGGATTTGGATGGTAGAGCAGAGAAAGTGAGCACCAAACACCACGCTCTCTACACACAGAATCCTGGATACATGCTGTTCGGCTGTGTGTGAGTGTGTGTGTGTGTTGCCTGTTCAGGTAAAGCATGCAGGGATAGGAAGAAGAAAAAAAAACCCACTGTGCATTTGTTTCTTTTTTTCTGCATTTACTCAAACCTTTCTCATGCTCAAGGAACAGAACATATCCCCCTTATTCACCAGTCTAAAATACCACTGTGTCAAATGACTAGCAGTGCAGGACTGTAACATGCAATGACAAGAGGGCAGGACTCATCCTCCAGCGCTTGTAAAAGGAGCTCAGCGGAGAGAAGAGAGTTTTTGTATTGGGAGCGTTTTAGAAATGTCTCAATGCCTGTTCTGCTCGTACAGTCACTGCATGACTTAAGTGAAGGGGGCATATTCAGTGTTTACCAGTCAGGTAGATACAGGTGGATGAAACGGAGGAGGCGGAATTGGTCCTGACATTCCAGAGGGAGAGAAAAGTGAGCTAGGCAAAACAATACTGCAAAAGGGCCTAAAACCACATCCGATACAACATTTCATCCAAGCTGCATGGGGAGTTCTTAAGTGATGCCGAGTGGAGGGCAAGCAACACGTATACATATATATTTCCATTCTTCTTTTGAGGCCCCAGCTGCAGACTCAGGGCCACTTCACAGTCAAACAAGGTTCCTGTTAAACCCTGGGACCCAATTAAATTCCTGGCATTCAGCCACAACCTCCCACTGAATCAGAATTAAGAACAGAACAAGCAGATTAGCAAGATCTGGATTGCGCTCGGTCCGATGCTTGATGCACATCCAATCCCTTCTTTTAATCTTTTGTCCTGTGGACACTCAAGAAAATACTGCACACTGCGTAACAGGAGATCAAACGTGGATTTCAAGGCGGTGTCCGCTAACAAAGAAGCGGCGATTGGTTGCAGGCTGAATCTGAACTTCAGAATGTTTCTTATCCAAGAACTGAAACGGGGCTGTTCCATGCTGGTTTAAACCAAAGAGCCAGTCAAGGGTGCAATAAAAACTGACTTTAGGTTGATCTCTTGTATGTCCTATAAGGGATGCAACAATCCAGCCGGTGTATTGCTGAAACAAAGCCTGTTTGGAGTGGAATACCAACCATACGAGCTCGTTGTACCCAAAAACTACCACAATCCACATTTATGATGCCGGTAGCAGCCATGTGAGAGTGACAACAGTCGGCAGCTTTATGTTAGTCACATTACAGCCGGCTGCAGTCTGTTGTTGTCAACCTGGCCAAACTAGGTTTCCATTTGAGTCGGCAAAATGTGCGGAAGAATGGTTGCAACTTTGCAGACAGAATTATTTTGCACATTTTTTTCTGTCATTGTACCCAACGCTGGAACCAAAATGTCTCCACACCACCGATTTGGAACACTGACACCTCTACCCACTGCTAGCCATGTTAAGGTAAAGCTGGAGATCTCCAAACTTCTTTGAAGTGGATTTCTGGGCAATCTGTCGACCCAATAGAAGACTGTAAAATGTTTTTAAACAATCTAGGACTGCAATGTAAGATTTATATTTTTTATTGCAGTTATATGCTGTCAGATTACCATCAGTCGACACACAGTACTCAAGGACTTATGTAACCGAACAGTTAAAAGCATGGTGGACAATAGATAGATAGATACTTTATTGATCCCGAGGGAAATTCATACAATTGCTGTAACAGTAATGTGGTGGTACAAGTACCCAGGCAGACGAGTTAGCAGTACAATGTGACGAAATCATAGTTAGTATTCTCCCACTTACAGCTTTGTCGGCTTAGCTCTTATTTAACCGAGCGTCTTTTCAGCGTTGGGAAAGCTGTGGCTGGCACTGCACTCCCATTTGGGACCGACTGGCGCCGGTGCTTATCGTGCAGCATTCAGTCACAGATACAGAGAAAAAAAAAAAAACACATGCTACCTTTCTCCACATGAGGTCTGGGGTGTTGCACAGAACGGATGACAACACCCACAATGCAAGCTGGCAGAGGAAGTGTTGTGAGGGATGGTAGGAAGGCCACGGAAACAGAGAGAGTCGACGTAGAAACGAGAGTGTGGGGAGAGAAAGGAAGCTTAGCAGCGCAGCACTCATTTGCCACGCCTAATCTGAATAACAATGGACGCTTTCAAGTTAGAATAATAGAGACCCATCACTCATCATAATGGCGAGAGGAACAGCCAGGCCGGGCTGAACTCATACAGTCCACAGAAGGGACCAGGAGAGGCTCATAGAGTAGACAGTGCTGGGATTTAAGAAGCGGCTCATAGAAGCATGGGCTACTGGACCAAAGCCAGAGGCCAGTACAGGATAGAAAAAGTCAAGCACAGCAGGAAGAGATCACTTTGAGAGACAAACACAATGTGCAGAACAGTGAGAGATCATGGAGTATATGAAGATCATGGAACTGAGTGAGGATGTCGTCGCCGTCGAGAGCGCACCCATCGGTCACTCAAGAGAAGTTTTGAAGCCCGAAGATGTTTTGGCGTTTTGCTTTAGGAATACTGAGAGTGACAACTGGTCGACTTTCTGCACAACACATGACGACAACTCATTCTACAATGCAATGTCACATCCATCAGACCAATATGATACCAATACTATAGTAGGCTAAAAGTGAATGTCTGAGCTATAATAGACCAGCTATAATCAGATCTGTGTAGCCTATATACTGATCACTAAGATACTTTGTTAGATAAATAACATATTCAACATTATGAATCAAATAATGATCGATGCACTCCCGCTTAGCTTGGATGATCTGCTGTACGTGCAGCAGACAGTGCTACATGATGACATTATTTAAAATCACTTTGGATGCATACAGTTTAAAATCTGCCATCAATGTATCTGTCTTCAGGTCGGGCATCGGGTGTACTGCTCGAATAGTATGCAAGTCGGCTTTTAATTGATGTGGCTGTATTGATGTTCTCAAACTTTGCTGTCCCAGGAAAATGGAGACTGTGTATGAAGTATGTGAAGAGCAATATTCATCTGAAGGAAATTATGTTTGACCCAAGTGACACAAGAATCTAAGAGAAACTAAGCTCATAGAGGAAGTGAACAAAAGGCTCATTAAATAAAGGGAAGATAATAGTAAAAAAAAAAAAGCTTCTCATTCCGGTCATGAACTGTACCACTTCTTGTGGTCAGCTTACAAAGTCGTTTTTCTGTGTCAGGTAGGATTAGGAGCAGCAGGAGAGCTGCAGAACGGCGACCTCTCTGTGTCGTTCCAAAGAAAAGACTAAAAAGGCACAAATCCTTTATTTATGCCCGAAGAGTACGCTTTCACTCAGACAGTGAGGGGCGAACACAAAGATTCTCTTTTCATTCCGCTCATTTCGTTAAGTCGGTTTTTCCCCGCAAGAAAATAAAAGGAGGATTGGAATGAGAGAACAGGGCGAGGGAGTTTAGAAAGAGGGATATTAATGAAGGTAGAACGCAAACAGGAGAAGGGAGCGAGGATATAAGGGGCGTTTTCTTTGCTTAATTGTTAGAGGAAGAAAGTTGTGGCGCTTCTTAGTTGACGTTGCGCTGGGACACGGAGAGGCAGAGAGAGGCCACACACTCCCTTTGACCTCGGTCTAATTACTGCATACCTTGTGGTGAATCATCGCAAATCTGCAGAGACTAACTAAAGAGACGAGGACGGTGTGATGCCAGACGGCTGCCTCGTCCCCTTCGTACCTCCCTGTGGTTCAATAGCGGCGCAGCATGGCTCTGCTGCCCGGAGGCGGTGAGAACTTGTGGGGAAAAGTGAGACGTGTGTTCTACATTCTCCTCTTTCTTCATCACCAGCTGCGAATTCACTCTTGCCTGACTTAAAAACGCAGAGATAGGAATTTTTTTTTTTTTTTAGTATTCAATAGAAATCTGGAGCGAGCGCTGATCTCGCAGTAGCCCAGAGCGGGATGAGTTTTCAATCAACAGCCGAGTCTAAGTTCTGCCTTCGACTACAAACAACGAGAGCTGAATGTCTGACTCAACCGCGCTGGGAGGAGAGAGTCAGAGAGGGCACATTTGGGATGACATATTTTCAGCGTCCGTGAAGTTCCTGAAGCATAAAATCAATGTTTAAAGAAACCAGGCACATGGGAGAAAATAACAGCCAAGAGCCATGGGTTATTTAGAACAGAGCAAGTCCACACTGAGAGGATTCTTCTCCATTTTACTCTGCTGGCAGGAGAAGCAAGGCAGCTACCTCACACAGAAGATCAATTTCAACCTCCAGTTTGGGAATAATAGTGAGCAAAACGGTTTTCGACAGATTTCGAATAATATTCACAACAAGGCATAGCACTTAAGAGTACTTCGACATTCATATACAACATGCTTTAAGTTTTTCAGAAGAAAAGGGCAACTCAGCTGCCTCTTGATAAAGTGCAACCACATTCCTTTTAAAATAACTCCAACTAATATTACATTTTTAAAAAAAATTAAAAACAGGTAGATGGATTTTTTTTCCATTTACATCAAGTGATGCATCTGCTTGATATAAAAAGGTTAGCGACTTCCCCTGCTCCGAGTCATCAATTTGGATTTTTGACCAAAAGTCTGAGATAATAATGTTATGACCATGTGTTTATCAGACGAATAATAGAGGCAGAAATCAGGCTTAAGTGATGGGAACCCAGTCTATGCCCAAATATGGTCACTTTTTCTTCCCGCCCCCAAAAACATGGTGTTGACCAAAATCTCCAACTCAGCCTTAAAAAACGATGGGGAGATGTTCACTTGTTAGACTTCTTTTGTGAGCTTGAATGTTGTCAGACAACTGACAGAAACTTTAAAGGCTTGGAAGTCCAAGATATCCTACATCTGCACTGCACTTAAACGCAACATAATCCAATTGGCTTGATAGGTCAATTATTATACATAATGGCTGACCAATCAAAATAAAATGAATCGAGTAGAAAGTGTTGGTGTGATCATACTGCTCAGCTTCACACATCTAGCGGGCTTTTGGTCAGGGATGCCGTCAGTACACTCAGTCCTCGCTCTGTGTTCTCCGTCCTCGTTTCCTTGGATTATAAACGAGGTTGGGAGAAATGCCAAGTCAAAGAACAATCCAGTCACAGCGTTCTTATCCTTCCTTTTGTCATCCTTGACGCATTGTTGACCCGCATCGCTCGTTGTGGTTGTAAATGTGTCATTTCCATCGTCGTCACAGACGTGAAAGACGCAGAGCAAATGGATATAGATTTAGATTTAGTATAAAGGCTCCGGCTGCTGTTAAAGTGTGCTATTTGAAAGATTAGCAGAACAACTGCCTGCCAAAAAACACTAAAGTGTCTCACTGAGACTCTGCCAACTTTCAAAGCATTCTTTTCTCTGCAAGGAAAACAAACACTTGGACCAACATATTCTGAACTGTAGTTGACTGCATGGGATTGAAATCCAAGCTCTCTAAAGGTTGTATTGATTCATATTGATTTATTTGTAACTCATGTTGACTGTGGTAAAGTTAAAAACAAAAGAAATTCTGACCAAACCCAACGTAACCTTTAAGTGGACTGTTTGAAGATAACTCAAACAAGATTAAAACCTAAAAAATAAATTGGGTTTTGGATAAATTTCATCCAGATTAAAAAACGAAACGATCATTTGGATGACAACATAACTCAACACTGCTGAAATCCTCTCATACGTCCTGAACAAAAAGCAGCAGTTTTGGTCAGGACTGCCATTGGGTGGTTGTGACTCAGTTTGTAGAGTCTCTAAACCGGAAGGTTGAGGGTTTGACCCCCAGCTCAAGCAGCCACATGTACAAGTATGCCTGGGCAAGACACTTAAACCCTAATGGCCAAATTCAACAAGATGCATGTTTGATCAGTCTCCGCTCCGTCACTGCAGGATGGACGCAATGTGCGTACTTCCACTGGCTCTGTTGCACTGCGTCTCATTTTTAGTCCGGAGCCCTCCGTGGCACCGTGAACGCAGCCTGTGGGCGTTGACGGACGAGGGTGCACAGAGCATTGACTGACCGGAGCGGACGGTTCTGGTGCGAGTTCATGGAAGGTTGCTCCCGCTGCTTTGGCTGCTCGTGAATGGGTAGGTGTGTAAACACACTGTGAGTAGTCAGAAGAAAAGAAAAGCGCTATACAAGCTCAAATCCATTTACCATTTACTGTTGTATTGAGTCCACTGAGCTCGGCCTCTCACTGATCGGTTACAACACAACTGCTTTGGACATGGCAAACCAATGTTTGCTTCCCATTTCCTACAAAAAGTCAACACTGGTTACTTTAAAATGCAACGATAACTGTTCCCTATCCTTAACCTCATTATGTTTGTGGCTGGACCCAATATGAATGATTTCATGTTGGAAGGCACTATATTGTTATTCAGCACTGGCAAATAGGGAACCATATCATGTGTTGTTCTGGATGCAAAGTATGAATTATGTACTTAGATTTTCCATTCCAACACTTCGTCAGTAATTTGAACAATGAATATCAAACACCTTTATTATTCTACCTGAAAGTTCTCTCCTCTACAAGTACCCGACAATTTTACATGTTGGGGTAATCAAAATGTAAATTCAACCGTGAAGGCAAAAAAAAAAAAAAAAAAAAGAATGAAACAATATGAGGAGGTGTCTGTTTCCCTGAGGTGAACGTTTTGTCAAGCTGAAGCAAAAGCTGTGTTATCCTGAGTTTATCATGACACACTTTTCGTGTTTTAATTGGGGAGTGACAAGCTAACTTAAATGTGCTTAAAAGCAATCACAAAAATAACCTCAGGCTTTATCTTAAACCGTCTTGTTAACGGGCAACAAGGCGAGGGTGACAGATTAATCTTGTATCAGGAAGGAAGGATAAAAGTTTAACTGGGGATCTTTTTTTAAAATTGTTTTTAAACAAGACTTTGGCTCATCTGTCAAACTGGTTCTATTATCGCTGTATCGTTTGTCATTTTGGGAAAAAAACTTTTATTTTGAAATCTGCTCGTGTGAAATTTCACGTTACTGAAACATACGTGAAGAGCAGGTTAAAAACTTTTATTTGGATGATCCCTTGTGGAAGGAGGTAAATGCTGGTGCTCACAGCTGTGTGCTTCATCTGATGGGCCGAGGAAAACACAGTAAACAGCCGTGTTCTGGTTGTCTATCAGATTAAAATCAGCGTAGTGTGAAGATCCCGATGCCAACCCATCTACAGCATCCGTCTGTCAACCTGTTTTCCTTCCCTCCCTGTGCTTTCTCTTCATCCACTGAGCATCAGGTGTGTTTGTTTCTCTCCCTCATGGCTCTTTCTCTGGCTGGCAGTTAGAGAGGCGACGAACAATGTCAGCGAGTGCCGGCACGGACAGGCCGAGTCGGTCTCTTCATCGCCCAAATCCATTTAAAGGTCCCCGTCTTTGTCCCCGGTGGAGAGAGTGATGAAACGAGTGCGAATGGGAAGACAAGAGTGAGAGACGGCGGTGCACATGTGGAAAAAAAAAAAAAAGTAAAAGTCCCACGAGTAAGGATGTGAGCGAGCTGAAAAGGAGCTGGAGGTGACCTCGCCGCAGGCAAGTCTAACAGGGTGGAGGACGGGTGGTTGCTAAAGGGACGCTAAAGGCTAGTGAATCCAAAAACAAGTCATGTGACTCCTCTGTGTGAGACAGCACTGCGGGACGAATGTGAACAGTTTATAGGCTGTTACAACACAGACACAGTGATCACTTCTATTGAATAAACATGCTAATAATGTGTCTGTAGGATCAATACTGCCCGGCGGGAAATCAATGTCTTGTTTACGTTCTTGCTGCCTAATCTTTATCTTGTCACCGAGTGCTGCACTGTCAGCTCTCCAATGCAATAGTTGCATGCAATGATCAATAACGCTGCACTTTCTGTCTGTCTCCTCTGCTCTATATCTGACAAGAGAGTAACGTTTCATCCTCATCAGATGCTAAAGGGACTTTGGTAAAGTTAAGGCATTGTTTTCTTTACAGTGTTTTATCGTAATTGTATCGTTTTTATCACATAGGGAAAGTATCAAAACGTGTTTACAAGCCTGATGAATATTTTAAAACCATTAAAGACAATCTATTCTAACAGTTTCTCTTCTTGTTTCTTCAAGTTAACCACCATTTAACTAGTCCAGGCTTAATTTCACATTAGCATGGCTGGCTAACTAGCTTAACGACTAAATCAAAGCAGACTCGTTACAGACATTCGCCCAAAGAAAATGGTGAAAATTAACAAGATTTCAATTCAATTTATTCAAATACTTCCATACAAATAATACAAAAGAACAGTTTGTCCCTTTTGTACAAAAACAATAATGATAGTCTATTTATATCTTTTATGCACTCATGATTGGCTGATAATTGCCTGGGACTTGTAGTTTTAGTCCGGTTTCAAGGAACTACATTTGCATGACAACGACACAAATGCTTCACAATAGATTTACCAATCTGGTTGTGAATAAGCCACCAGTTTCACTGTTAACAGTAAACATACGAGAGAAAGATGTGCTAGAAAGAAAACTATGGATGGTGGGGATTCGTGTTGTAGTCAAGACCACACTAAGATCAAGACAAGACCCAGGACAGGACAAAGACCAAGGCAGGCCGAGAACGAGATCATATATATTATTATCTTGTGTGATACAGGCATAAAAATCAAACATTAGTCTGTGATTTCATAATAAGAAATATATCTGCTTTTAAACAAGACTTGTTGTTCCATGTCAGGGGAGAAAATCACATCAGGAAGTCTTACCTTCATTGGAGGAGTTCATGTTCTCAGGGGTTTTTTTTGTCGTTAATTGTACAATGATTGAAAAACAGATTAGCCCAGGATAATCCATCTTGGGGCAAACCCTGATCCACTAAGAAGCACACATATTGAGTTGGACACAAATGCAAAATACACTCATCCATGTAGAATAAAAGCGATAAGGTAGTGTGAGCCCTGCCAAGAGATTGGGAAAGAGGAGCAGACGAGCCAACCGCGGCTCTCGGAGAAGCTTTAATCGCTCGGTATTGATTGTTCCCCGGTTTTGATGATTCAGCAACAACTTGTGTGGGCTGAGGAGTTTGCTTAATATTCCCTTTTCTCTCCGTGAGCAGGTCAGCCAATTTCACCCTCCCCAATGCATTCGCTCCAAAATATCCCATTTAGATCTCATTTATATTCACACCACTGGCAGTTGAGGTTGTGGGAATATTTACTGTTCCCGACATGAAATATGAAATCTTACAATATCTCCCTTTTTTTTTTTTAAAAATGGTATGGTATCCAAGGTGGGGTTGCACCAAATCATGGACGCTGCACTCCAGTGAACCATCGACACTCTGTGACTCATTACGTCTTCACAAACATCTACCTCCAGGGCTGCTTGGTCTGCACTATCCCGCTCTGATGAGTTCTCGATAAAGAAGACACCTAAAGACGACTTGAGGCTGGTTTACATACAACAACAACAACAAAAAACTGGAGATGACAGCACTGATTTGTCAAAACAGACGAGAAGATTCATCTTATCTTTTGGACGAGAGCGGTGTCATCCAGACAAAACAAAAAAAAACTTCACAGGAAGACATTCTTGACAAATGAACATCTCTGTAGGAAAAATGACACATTCCTGATGTCAGTCAATGTAAAACTGTGTACACATGCAGTACCCTGTAAATAAATCCTCCTCTGTCTGCTGCTGGAGATACAATACAAACACACTGACAGCTTTAGTGTCAATGCCAGTGACAAACAGCATAAACTGGAAGGTAAATACATGAGTTGTACTCTGGCTTCCTGTTAGATTCAGGAGAAATATTACAGCCTTATATGCAAAAAAACACAGCCGACGTGGTCGGACTGCCAAATACCATTGAACTTCAGGTCTTTCTCTCGCCAAAATCCACACAGGTAAACACACAAACATGAATATTAGTGTGTTTTTTCAAACAGTGTGTGGCTGTATTTGATGTTAGGGTATTCAACATTCTTGTAAACATGAATAGGAAGTTGAATCCCCCCCCTCCTCCCCCGTCACTTAGTGCACCAAGAATGCCTGATTAAATAGTTCAAAGTTATTTGGAGTGAAATCTGTTGGGCCATCTGGAGGGATTTTTACACAACAAGATAAAACACCTGTTTGGAATCACAAGATCTGGCTGCTGCTGCTGAAACAAAAAGAAATGTATTAAAAGTTTCAACCTCGAACTATAACACTTCAGGGTCGAACCCATAAACGTATAAATATGGACGTGTCCTCAGTGAGGTCACCCATCGGTATCTGCAGGGCTTCTTGAAGCCAAACAGTGGCGAGCGGTCGCTAAGTTGAAAAAGCTAACAGCTTTGTTTTTAACTGTCAATCAACTCAGCCACTTCCCTTATTGTGTACATTAATGGATGACCTTCAGGCCCGATCACATCTTGATTGATAAGTTACGCTTCACACCCCGTACAGGTCGAACCAATAAAGTTTAGTTCTGCTTTCTTATTGGACCTAAAGGGGATTCCACACTTTGGCTTTTGCAGCCCAACTCATGTGGACACTCGAGGCACTGCAGGTTTTTGCTCTTTCCACATTGGCTTCATTGTTGTAACATGGGGGGGGGGGGGGGGGGGGGGGGGGGTGTCAAAAAAAAAAGTCCTTTAAATCTCCTGATGTGTGAACTCTAACGTCTGAATCTCTGACTTTATTCGGAGCTTCTCCTGCCAGCCCTCTCACATTTTGTCTGTGGAAATCAAAGTAAGATGAGTGGGAGGGGATGGTGAGGAATATTCCCCGTGATTGGAGCTCGTGTACGGACAGTCTGCATGCGACCTGTACGATCTGTTCTCCAGAATGTTCTTCTTCGCTCTCATGTCGATTTCATGATTCTGTTGGAACTACACGTAGCACTCACATGAAGGACACAGACATAAGGGCTCATAATTAACTTATTTAAAAGGACAGAGCGCAAGAAAAACAGACTCAAGTGCAGATGCTGTACGTACACATTGGACCTCCTTCATCTATAATTCATGATAATGAAAAGGTAAAAGGCTCATTGTTATTCCTCGTCTCTTTATGCTCCAGACAGCATTTAGAGTGAGACGTTGGATAATGCAGAAGCTCAAAGATTTCTTCAACCGTCACT
Source organism: Symphodus melops (assembly GCF_947650265.1). Classification (NCBI taxonomy): domain Eukaryota; kingdom Metazoa; phylum Chordata; class Actinopteri; order Labriformes; family Labridae; genus Symphodus; species Symphodus melops. Next base: position 3,654,673 of record NC_136712.1, read on the forward strand.
GAGTCTCTCGTCCATTCAGCACAATGATAATTAATGATAAATCTGAGGTGCTGATGGTCCTCGGCGTGGGCGGCCCGGGTTCGACTCCGGCCTTCCTGCATGTCGAGTCTCTCTCTCTCTCTCTCTCTCTCTCTCTCTCTCTCGTGTCCCAGGCTCCTATAACACTGGCTCACGGTGAAGATATTACATATCTATCTATACACAATACAAAAGTAAAGAAATGATAAGAGTGAAGTATCTCGCAAGTTGCACACCTTTAGATACTAAACAAACAAAGTTCAATGTTTAGAGGACAAGCGTCCTCAATGGCTGTGAGGAGCTTGGACATTCAGAACACCTCAGGAGGAGTTGGAAAACGTGGCTTGATAGAGCGAAGTCCGGGGTTGACTCACTTAGTCCGTTTTCCAGCGAGAACCGAACTCGAATGAGCGGAAGAAAAATGGAGGGATTGACCGAAAGTGTTTTTGCCGGCTGAACCTCACAGACCGGGATGTGGACGTGAAGCGACAGTCCTGCACGTCAGCAAATCCAGTGTGCCACATAAATGCAGTGCGTCATTCACCGGTGTTAAGAGTTTGCATGTGAACGTCGGCCAGGTAGCAATTACTGTGTGACCATAACATCACGAGGAGAGCAGTGTAGAAACATACAAACACAGGAGACACGGACGACCACGCACGGCAACTAAAGTTCCCAGCTTTCCTGTTTTTCGCAGTTGTCTGAATACTTACACAACAGATGGCTGATGTTGACAAGAAGGCAAAGGGTAGGTGTGTGTGTGTGTGTGTGTGTGCGTGTGTGTGTGTGTGTGTGTGTGTGCCTTATCATTACCTGTCCCTAGAGGTGAGCCTGGCAGTCAGACAGTGTAAAAGAAGCAGTGTCGACAGGATCTCTCCACCAAACCTCTGTCAGGCATGATTGGACAGCATGTGGTAAGTGCTGCTGCGGCCCAGGAGACAAACGTGTGCACACACACACACACATGTAGAGACACACACACATGCACGAGCAGCTCTTTAACGTGCGTGTGCGATTCTGTTTGTGCGTCACACTCTCTGTGTTACACTTGCTGGTGCAACTTAACGCTCTCAGCGGGACCCTGACAAGAAGACAGATGGGTCTGACTGTACTGAGAATCATTAGCACACACAACAGTGTGTGTGTGTGTGTGTGTGTGTGTGTGTGTGTGTGTGTGTGTGTGTGTGTGTGTGTGTGTGTGTGTCTGACTCAACACAACTTCTCAGGGATAGCCCCCGTCCCATCGCCCGCCCCCCCCCCCACAGACTGGTGACCAGTCCAGACTCATCATCACTCACATCAGTCATTCCATGACTTCAGGCACGCACCATTGACTGAGGAGTGTCATGACGTACTGGTTTTCCCTGCAGCTGTACTGGAACGCTGCTGCAGGCCTGTTTTCTTTACGTAGCGTCCCACTGATGCTGACCGTGTCGGTGTAGTCTCTGCACAGTGAGAGAGACAGCTGAGACAAAGATCACAGTAACATGAGGTGGAAGAATCACAGATAGAGATTCAGGCTTTTGTGGCCACGTGAGGAAGAGCGACAATAAAGCCAATTATACATGTGAGGGGGGATTTCTTTATCGCATGGCAGAGAGATCCGTCCCACTGTTAAAAACTCTGTCTACTTTAAAGCAGAACGCTTTTTTGGTAAAGGAGCAGAAGTCAAACAGTTACTGGAGGTTTCGGTGAGCCTCCCACTAAAAGAGATAACTTTCATGTAGTTGGTGATGTGAGGCCTGAGATTTGTCAGAAACAGATCTGACACCGGTCTGCCTCCGTAGAGATGCAGGAAGAGTGATTCTCTCACATATGGACGACACATAGTACCAACATACAGCTCTGTTAGAAATCCAACAAACATGAAACGTTCTTAAAGAGCTCTGAGAACAATAACATGACAAACTCAGTGAGCAGGTGAGGTTCATGTTTTCTGTCTGAGAGCTCCAGAGTGCTGCAGCAAAACAAACTCACTCTGGACATCTTAAATATTTATACGACTTTCTTTTTTTTTTTTTTTCCCCCAACTTTTAGAATCTAACATAACATTTAAAAAGTAGATCAGTTTCAAAGTTAGTATCGATTCACTTGGAAGAACTTCTAATGACATTAATAATGTTTCCAATTTCGACATGCACACCAACAGCACGATCCCTCGAGCCTCGCTTTAAAACAACCTTTTCACCCTTGCTGCTGTTCCGGCCTTTGCTGAAACCCGCCGCGCTCATGCTGCTGTAATGACTTTCCCCCCCAAAACAGCGGCTAACGCTAAGTGGGCACCCGGGGAACGGGCTGATTGCCTTGGGCTGACCTGGAAACGTCCGCACCCCCCCCGACAGCACTCAGACCCGGCGTGCGATTCGCGGCGGCGCTGGAGTACAACCACGCTAAGAGCCTGTCACTGCGGCGTCGCTGAGAGATGCAGTGACAGCCGCCATAGCTGGCTGCATTAATCCCTCACTGGAGCTGAACTTGGCCATTTCAGTGTGTGTGTGTGTGTGTGTGTGTGTGTGTGTGTGTGTGTGTGTGTGTGTGTGTGTGTGTGTGTGTGTGTGTGTGTGTGTGTGTGTGTGTGTGTGTGTGTGTGAGAGATGGAGGGAAAGGAGCAGAGAAACACTAGAGTTAATTCATTGTGACGCTTTGGCAGCATTATTTATGAACTCCAGAGACAGTGACGGTTTGTAAGTTTACCTATAAGGCTGATGATCTAAAGGAAGGACTGGGTGAGGGCTGAGTGAACATTTAATCATTCTGCAGACAGCTGTACTGCAACTCATATCATCCACATACTTCCCTGCATGCTTTGTGTCAACCTGGAGGATTTAAAAAAATATCCCCCGTGCAGCAGATAAGGGTGGAATCATCGCCGGCTGCCAGCAGATTATCGCTCTTCTCCGAGTAAACACAGTGCAGGGGTGCCTCACACCTACATTACCATCAACCTGTTGATCTTCAAGCTGGGAGTATTAAACTCTGTAAGTAAACAGCAGGAGTAGACTATATTTTAAAAGTAGCCGACTGGAAAGACTGTTCAAGCCATTCCTCCTGAACACACGGACGCACTCTGCCTCCGAGACACAACAGGATGAGTCCAGCAGGAAGAGGAGCAGCACATCAAACTGACTCCCCGCCCCCCCCCCGCATCATTCTGCAGCTAGCCTGCTAGCTTTAGCGTGTGGTTGACTCCAGTCATGTGCAGAGTGGTGCGAGCAGGTCATGCAATGCAACATCCACGACGACATCTTATTAGCTAACTGTTGTCCTCCTCAGCTAGCTAACCAGGACTCAAAGTGTGCATTATTTAAAAAATATATAAATGAAGCCTGAAAACCCAAAATGTCATCAATAAAGATAAGAATATTACAAAGAACAGTGTTAATGCAGGTAAATGTGAGGTTTCAGGCTAAAGTAGCTGCTTTGACCTTTCACATGTAAATGAGTCACATCAACCGCTGGACGGAGTCTCAAACCTATCCTGACATTAAGTCGAGTTTGTTCCTCTAATGAGAAGTCCCTGCGTCACCGGCAATTTCATTGTGCCCTACGTTCTCTTATAAGCCCATCAGTATTTAGTGCTGACTTTAATTATGTCCTACAGGGCTGCCGTACCACTGGTGGCTATCTAATCTAATCCTCACCTCAGAGACTAATAAAACACCTGCTACTGTGTGCATGTATGTGTGGGACAAAGCCTGAAGACTTCTCTCATTTTTAAAGGCTGTCAGTTGGAACATTTGATGAGATTTGTTTCTCAAGGTTGGCAAAAAAAAAAAAAAATGAACAGAAAGTTCTCCAAAAAGAAAGAGGAAGCACTTTAGCGAGGCAGACCGGTGCCGGAGAGAACGTGCTGTATTATTCAAGAAGGCCGTGATGAGAGTTTGGAGGTCGACCGTGCGTGCGACCCGGTCAGGGACTTTGATCAACTTCAACTCAAAGGCCGTTTTGTGTATTTTAAAGAGTACGAGCGTGTAATTATCAGCGGATGTTGCTGTCTGCCTTTCTTATATCTGCGCTTCTGATTGGAAACATTTTCCAGGCACACCCAGCACTTGGTGGAGAAATGACATATTTCCACTTACAGCCATACACTCGAGTTGTTCTCACAATACAACATATTTATCTACATCTGAAAAGCCCCATGGGTAAAGCATTTATCAAACTGATAAGAAAAACAGTCATCGCAAAACAGCGGAGAAAAGCTGATCATGTCGAGGAGCTGCTAAGGTCGCCAGCATGTCAGATTCTTTCTCAACACCACATGTTTTAAAAGTCTCAATGAGCGATCGTTTCAAAACGCACAGGAGCTTGAAGAAGCAGCAGATCTTCAGAACCCAAAGCTGCTGCAAGAAACAGAGAGCAGTCCATTCAGACTGACAGGACAGTAAAAGTTACAAACAGACACAGCTAAAATCATGCTAGTTTTAGTACCAACCCTGCCTTTAAATGTGACCTTACTATATGTTTATCAGACGTGTCCAATATAGTAGGTGCTCACACACAGACAGTGTGTGCTGGTCACTTACATACTGGAAGTACGAGCGTTTTTTTTTAACTGCAGTAAAGATAAAATGATACATCAGACACGTCTATGGAGCTTGGATGGAATTATCCTTGTGCTCAACGCTGATGAATGAATTGACGAGTGCTCAGCGAGATGGGGGTCGGCCCTAATCCTTGGACATGAACCTCGCATATTCTGTGGTGCGTTCGAAGTGATCGTCCCTAGTAAATCAACACGATGCGTCCACGATATGCAGCATGCATATAACCGCCAGGAGCAGTGCGTGGTGGTTGAATGGTGATGTACAAAAATACATTATTGAGGAGCGAACACAGCGTTTGACCCTCCCTTAAGAAAACTATTAAAACAGACTATCAGATGAGAGAATGTGCCACTGCTCAGAAGTGAAAAATATCTCTTTTGCAGCAGGGCAGTGCAAAGAAAAAAAGAAAAAAGAAAGAGTGTTTCCCCTCCATAATATTTATTTAATGCACATATCAGACGTCTAAAAAAAACAACTCGACGGTGTAAACAAGCGGCTGAGCAAACATGAGCGGCGCGATGGGAGAATATCAATCACTTGAGCAATCACTTGAGGATATAAATATTTCATAGCGGGGGGGGGCGGGGAAGTAACACATTAGTTTGATATAGGCTTGGCTGCCTTTTCTTGAATAAATCCCTGGTGTGATAGCGAAACGCACACACATCCACACCATCACACCAGGCTCAGACTTTGATCCAAAGCCTCTTAAGAGCTCCCAAAAAAACGAGAGGGCATGGATCGTCCTATCTGAGCTTTACGATGCAAAGACATCCAGCGTCATCAGAGACACAGACGGTCAGAAGAGTGTGTATAATACACGTCTACTCTACAAAGATGACGGTTGTTCATTTAGAGTTTGTGCAAGTAAGACTGATTTACAAGTGTGTCTAAAACAGGAGTCGTGGGTGTCAGGCTGCTGCAATTAAAAAAAAAAAAAAAAAGTCAACAACAACAATTGGAGGGAAACATTTTGGCTTCTGTTGCATTCAGTGAATCTCCAAAATTCCAATACTTAACATTTCTGAGGGGCACTGTTGCTACGTGTGTTGGTGTTAAGATGACTGTGACCTTATCAAACTTTATGGTCATTTTCATTTCTCTTGACACCTCTGTAATGTCGAAACAGGAACCCGGGGATTTTGCTTAAGCACAATCCTTTCCCAATCCAATTTGGTCAATTTAACGCAGCACAAGTTGGGGAATAAATACTCAAAATCTGACTCAAAGGTCAGATGAGGACTATGAAGCAATTTTCTCCCCTTGAAGACAGACCACATCACGACAGACAGCTACTGTATAAAACAGATAAATCAGCCAAGGCCAAACTTTTGCATTGTTGCTCTAAAAAATATTGGTTATCAGTCATCACTAATGACATGCATGCCAAAGTGCTCCTGCTCTAAATACAAATAGAAAGCTGGGTTTTTTTGTTTGTTTGTCTTTTTGTAAAATGTCAATGCAATGCCTAAGGCGATATTTCTTTGCTATGTTGTGCTTCTTCTGTGAATGCTTAACAGCCTTGGTTCAAGTCCTAATGTTATCTAATATAATCATATCCAATATCACATCTAATCCAATGTTTATGACACTGGAATTAAACGTGGGATGTTTGACATCCTCTTATCCTGGTCTAATATTAATGCAGACAATACACACACACGATGTAATATATGCGATGTTATTAATTGTGCTGCCTTCACGACTGAAACCATACTTGTGTGTTCTCGAGATTGGATTATGTTATTTCTGATTACCTCGAATGTAACACACCCCCTAAAAAAAAAGAGGGTTCAAACAGCAACAGGACCCTGCCGACACAACCAACGCCTGAAGAAATGTTAATAATTTAAAGGTACAGGCGCCGTGAAACAACAACAAAACACAAGAAAAAAGTTGGTTTTCTTGACAGGGTTTTGACATAGCACCGAGTAGAGGGGAATGTTATCAGTTTTCCAAGACAATAGCACTGCTGTCAAAACAAAAGAGCGTGTCAAAAAGCCGAGAGAAGGAAGGAAAAAAAACTGCGAAATGCGGTAAAGTTGGTGTAAAAGGCTGAAAGACCTCACCTTGTTTGACACACTGGAGTCGGACGGGGTCTTTGCTGTGTTTGACCACCGCATGGACGTCCCTGGTGGTGAGTCCAGCCACGGGGGTATCATTGACTTCCAGGAGGAGTTCATCCTGGAAGAGTTTGCCGCTGTGGCAGAGCCCCGTGCCCGGGAGAAGCTCGCCGATAACCGGGAACTGTCCATTCTCTGCGCCGCCCTTCAACTCCAGCCCCAGCTCCCCCTCCTCATTCCTGCAAAGGACACTCTCATGGACTTTGTTAGTCCAGTGGTTCTTCCTCTTCTTCAGGCTCTTGGACATGGCTCCAACAAGGAGAAGGGGGGGAATTACATGAGTGCGGCCGTGGAAGAAGTTTTACCGCTCTTTAAAGTCCCCCCAGTGTCACCGAAACACTGTAGCGTGCCCAGTTTCAGAAGCGAACGTTACTTGTATCCATATCAGCGCGCGCACACACACTCACGCGCACAGCAGCTGGATCATCAGTCTGCCTTTGCGTTAACTGAGAGCTGCTCAACTTGTGGTGCATTCACGTGCTGACTCAAAGATCGGCACTCGTAGTTTCACACGGACGCAAACGACCTGGCGAGAAAGGAATGAAATATTCAGAAGATTTTTTTGTAATGCGAATGAGCTCACGCTAGAACACCATTTGCCTACCCAGCCAATACATCTTTACAAATGTAAGTAATGATTCAATCTATAATATGTGATCAATTGAAATTCTCTTTCCCTCCACAAATATTTAACTGCATCACAAAAGATGTTTACAACTCCCAAACTTTCGAGTTCACAAGTTTACGAGATCGTACCTGAAGGCAGCATCTTGTTCCAACCAACCCAAGTGACCCGGATGTGAAGGCTGGATGAGAAAGAGGAGGAGGAGGAGGAGAGAGGCATGGCTTTTCCCAAATCCAGCTTTCCATGGAAAAAAAAAAGGAAAAGAGGAAAGGGAGAATGAGAAGCAGAAAAGCGGTATTTCCACTGGCCTGGCAGCAGAACAGCAATAATTCATTTTTTTTCATACCACAAGTATGTCTTTTCTTCCTGATAGCCTCTTACACACACTTTAAATGCTCAAGTTTGTTAAAGAATCCAGAGCTATTTACCAGCACTATTAATTAGACTATAAGAATTAGCTTAGCTTGTATTAGCTGAAAGCTTTGAAAAGCAGCTCATGAAGTTGTTTTTTTTTTCACCACATCGTCTTTCCTTTCCCCTTGAAAGTTTGAATACATCCATAATACGCCATTTCTAATTGGACAAGGACCTTCCGAGGCCACCTTTTTTTATGCTCTTTGTTGTTAGCGATGTCTTGAAAACATGTTTTTAATAAATTTTCAAACATCTATCCTCAGGGGAACTGTAAAGCAAAAGATTCCCTTGAAATCCTCAGGTCTTTGGTGAGTGAAGCTTTTGTATTTTGTGAAACACTTTCAAGGGCATGTGGGTATTAGTCAGCAGTTTTTTTTTTTTGTATTATTACCGTAAATTCCGGACTATTGAGCGCACCTGGATATAAGCCGCACCGGCTAAAAATAAGTAAATAAATGTATTTGTACATATATAAGCCGCACTTGATTATAAGCCGCAGGTGTCCACGCTATAACAAGAGCTATTTACACAGACGTAGGCTACCGGTAACATCCGCAAATACTGTAGCGTCCGTACGGACGTTAAAGGACGACGAGAGCGTTCAAGTAATAACTTTTACTTAACCCGATCACTGTCGGCCGTGACCACGCCGTTTACAGCAGAGAGCAACACATAACTTGCCGTAACAATCCAACTCTCTCCCCCAGCGTTCTCTCATACAGCCACTCAACACGTTCTCGCTGGTGCATTCACTGACTCTCCACATAATCGGAATTATGAACACATTATCAACTACTGACTTTACAACATGAACTGTTACAATACGAAGCCTAGCCGACGGTGTCTGTAACACGGCTGATGAAAAAGATGACCGTAATATATTTCACAAGAAAAAGTCCATCCATTCACTGCCTCAGAATGACTTCATTACTCACTTCCTCAGTCTCTGTTGTCGCTGTCAGTGTCATCTTAACGTGCAGCAGCTCTGTTAGCTTCTTTGACAGCCAGGTCGATCGCCTTTAACTTGAAAGCTGCATCATATGTATTTCTCCGTGTGTTCTCCATCATGAGGGTGCGTGCATGAAGCGCAAAATGACTGATATTAAGATCCGACGTGACGAAGTCAAATGTTTTTGCGGCAGAAGCTCATTGTCCCCCATAAAAAATCCATGCATTAGCCGCACCGGAGTAGAAGCCGCAGTGCTCGAAGTGTGAGAAAAAAGTAGCGGCTTATAGTCCGGAATTTACGGTAATGATATTCAGATTTCCAACCCATCTTGTTCCCATACACACACTGTCAGTTTGCTGAAATTCAAGAAAAGAATTGGCCCTTAAAGGAAAAATCCCCTTGTGTTTATCTCAAAGTGGCGTAGAGGGACATAAAAGTAAACAGAGAATTGACTGAGTATAATCCATCTTCAAACAAATGTGTGTTCTGGATATTTTCTTTCACCAGGGTCAACGTCTGAAAAACGTTCCATCTGCTTGGTGAAGCCTCCTCTAACATGTCATCCCACTCGGTTAGAGAGCTCATTTCCAGTAATGATAGTTTTTCTTCATTTGCGCGATGGTGCAGATATACAGCCATAACAGCAATGCAACTTTGCAGACTTATCTGTCTTAGGGAGTTAATCCTTTTTGAGCCTGAAAGTCGTGTTTTCTCACAACAAATGAAAATTCCAGTAATGGGTTGAGATAAGTGCACTTGTTTCCCACACACAGAGATTTCTCCTTTTGTAATTTATTCTGCCTCTGTTCAAAAGACATTGTTCAAACTTGAGAGAGCAGTGCCTTAGAAAAGAGTTTAAAACATCACCTTCAAAACTGTAAGGGTTTATCGAATAAGACAAAGGCCCTCATGCTGTTGGGAACCAATTGGTCCTTTTATACGGCTGGATGTCAACTCTCAACACGTGGTGCCTTCAGACTGAGGATACAGCAGCGACTCCCAACCTTGGGTCAGATGACTAAAAACGTCAGATGTCACACAGATCTCGCTTTTTAAGCATCAGTCATCCTTGAGCAGCAACTGCAAGAATAAAACTGGTTATATAAAGAAGTGAGAAGACAAAAGTGAAACGGTTTAAATCATTGGGCAGACGTTGAGTTGGTAAAATGTCGAAAAACATTCAATTGGAATTTTTTGATTTTCGGAGATTTGTTCTGTCCTTTGTGAACTAAAGGATTGCGTCCTCTCTTCTGGACCAGTTACAGGATTCGTTTGGAAAAGTGGGAATTTTTAAGACTTTTTAACGCCATTTCACAATACTCGACGGTGCCACTTGCCTGTAGAGCGAGTTGGTCCCTCATGACTGAGATGTGCTGTCACTTACAGCTACACTGTGGTTTCAAAGATAATGGAGTTTTTTTCTGTATTTGGATAATTTAGGGTTAACTGCACCCTTATTATTCTCCAGGTCTTATTATGTTTCTACTGTATGTAGCATTTTATTTCTTACCGAATAGCAACTGTAACTCTGGCAGAACTTGATGAAGTCGGTATCTTTAGGGATATTTAGTAGACACTGCGCCAGCTCATTAAAACACCCAAAATTCAGAGAAAATAGATGCCTCAGTGTCCTTATTTCTACTTGGGGCTCTGCTTGTGCATAATGTGTGTTAGATACTTCAATACAAGAAAAGAATAAGCAGTTATCAAATAGTCAGAGATGTAACATTTAAAAGAAAATCTGTCTCTGTGTTGCAATCAAAAGTCTTCTCAATTTTTGCCGTCCTTCAGTCAGGACGACAACAAAGCCTCAGACAGTGCTTTGTTTCTGCTCCGTGGGATTTGGAAATGTGCCTCGGCATTCCAGAGGTGGGAGCGCTGCCGACTCGGGAGTGAAAATTAAAAAGTGAAAAAAGAAAGCAAAGAGAAAAAGAAAAAGGGGGGGGGGGGTGGAGTATTTTAACAAGGGCAGGAACTCTGGAGGCAGTGTTTGAAGAGGGAGAGGAATGCTCTGCGCGTGGCAGAATGAGTGCCGGGGAGGAGAGGAGAACAGCAGCAGCAGCAGAGCAGGGAGTGAAAGGACTGGGAAAAACAGAGTGGGATTAAAGTGTGTGAGATATGCTGGGTGGGCTCAGGCCTGGTACACAAAGATAAAAAAAAAAGGGAGGGTTGATGAGAATTCAGCTATGAAACATGCAGGGGTATGTCCAGGGGGTGGGAGGAAATTTCAATAGCTACTTCAGGTGCCTTTACATACTTCCAAACTTAAGAGTTAGAGAAGGGCTGTGATGCAACAATTGACTGTACTGGAGGTTCCTGGTTTGAATCCCCGTCTGACAGGAGACTCTGCGTGGCGTTTGCATGTTCTCCCTGTGCATGTGTTGGGTCTCTCTGGGTACTCCATCTTCCTCCCACAGTCCAAAGACATGCATGTCAGGTTAATTGGTGACTCGACGTTGCCCGTCGATGTGTATGTGAGTGCGGTTGGATGGCTGTGTGGCTCTACACGTCAGCCCTGTGATTGGCTGGAGACCAGTCGTGGGTGTAACCCCGCCTCTCGCCAATTGACAGCTGGGCTCAGCTCCAGCCCCCCGCAACCACAAACGGGATATTTGGTATAATGGATAGATGGATGGTGTCATTTACTTGTAAATAAATCATCATTTTAAGAACTTAAAAGTTTCGTTGTGAGTTATTTGATGCTATTAAACAGGGGCTTAACTCCTTGCTTGACAGCTCTGTTGGCAAATGCGACTCCTGAAGCCTGCTTGCACCCCCAAGAGGAGCTGCAACTAACAGCAACTGGGCACAAGAATCTGTTCAGCCGTGAGGAATCTTTAATTCAATGCATGTTTTGGCTAGCTGACAGGGGAAGATGGTCAGAACTCAGCTCCACTGTGCAGACTCTGGCTCCCAATGATGTTTCATCTTCATATAAAGTCAGAGGTGTTTGCCAGAAAGAAACTCCATGACACCACCCGCATCAGTCGTTGCACCATTTTGGACATCCCGGTACTAGAAGTCTTGAAACACCGCTGGAAACAAGTCCATGATCAGTGAACAATATTCTTTTCCATTTGTGGTGACATAACCATCTTTTTTTTTTTCTTGGACTCGCAGAAGCTCCAGTTCCTCGTTCTGCAGGAAATTACTCTGTCCGGCCATCAGTCACACCAACAGAACCAGATGGGAGTTCATCGGCTCAGTCTGTGATGCTGCCCCTGGGATTCTCTACACTACTCTGCTACATGATGTAATGGCTATGACAGGCCCTATTGCGGGATAATTAAAGCTGGTCAGAAATAAAGCGAAATTGCCCGATGATGGCTTCCGTTGCCAATGAAAGAGGAAGTTATTATCCACTTTGTGTGAGCGAACACTGCCATTCCAGCTCCGGCTGACTCATTGTTTTTGATTTGGCTGCTGCTTTTACAATGTCGCACTGGATGCAAGGTTGAAGGATTGAATAGAAACCGCTCCTGGCGTGGTCAGTTCGTCTTATTCAGGTCAGTCCATATGAGGCATCTGACCCGTTTATTTCACTGCCATCTGCTCGACCCTGAAGTCCAGGAAACGTCCATTCAGACTCCATGTATATCCTTTTTTGTTTCGACCCCAGAGGATGAAGGGGTGCCAAGAGATGCGCAGCCCAACCCGACCTGCTGCCAACTGCATCTTTTGGCTTCGCTGAAAACTGGCGGAGGAAGGTTGAGAACGACGAGCAGTGTGGGAAATTGTGGAGGTAAAACTGAGAATGTGACAGAGCACATCTATTCATTTCCAGTTCATTCATTTTTCACAGTATGGACAAGGTTCCTTAGTTCCAATTATACAAACAATCACTACAACCTACAGCAACGTTTCTCTCTCTTATTGCTCTTTACCATATTTGGACCTAATTCATTCATATCAGCAAGCTAATATTGAATGCCAATATGTTTGGAATGACATGTTCAGTGATCACATATGGGTGCTCTTGTTGGGTAACCAACCAATGACACCCCCCCCCCCCCCCCACGCTACCTCCACCAGTATGGCGCCATTCTGTGGATAAACACAGCTCATGTAACTGCTGTCGCTGGAAAAGGTTTTAACGTCACGTCGAGAAATCGAACCTGCTCGTGTTTGACTCCTCGAGCTGCCTTTGGACTTGAAATTATGTGCAACATTTGCGTCATGAGCAAATTATTGGAAGTTTTGACTGTTGTGACAGAAAATGGAAAATGGTGCAAACATTGCCAAGGTCTCCCCGGTAAGAGCACCCCCCATGGATTATGATACAACGGCTGGAGGAATTACATCACGTAGAATTCTTAATAATGACGCTCCATTGGCTCGTCCTGCAGTGTGATGATCTCTGCCTATAACAATAAGCCTGCTCTCCTGTGTATTATGCTGAAGCCCCCCCTGCTGCTTTCTGTCCACTGATGAACTATTCTGTATGTACCGAATAACACCACTATTAAAGCAAACAATCATGTTTTACCTTCAGCTGTGACCACTGTCCTCTCATTCTCTGATTCAGGCAGGATTCCTTCCCTTTCCACCAACATACAACCATCACCTCAGCCTTCCCTCTCGTCCCCTCTATCAACTCACAAAGATAAAGTACCCTTTCCCATAGAGAGAGCTTTAAACTGCCTCAAAGTCCCAGCAGCTCACTCCTGCACACCCGGCCTCTACTTCCCCGTCCCTCTCTCTCTCTCTTGGGGAAAGTTACTTTCACACTATCACACTCACTCATCTTTTTCTCCGCCGGTCGGCCTCCACAGGGTCCGTCATCCATCAGAGGCAGAGCGCTGACACTATTGCCATGCAATCAACGGCGTGACAGCTTGATAGACTTTCACCAGCCACCTCTCATATCCCGTCACAACGCAGATCAGGCAAACGGGCAGAGACAGGTCGTCAAAGCAGCAGACAGTCGCTTTCAGTCTGGTGCACGTCTAATATTTGCTCAAACAGAATAAGTAAAGTTCTTATTCAATGCACTTTTATCTTCTCATAAAAAGGTAAATTTGTTCAATATTAACAGATTCTTTCGTCTGCGTGATGTGTTTGTGGCGGGTGGATGGATGGGGGAATAAACAAGGTGACACATTTGGGTTTATTGGATATTCTTCACAAGCTCGTGTGTGTCGTATCTCAGGTTTTATGGATCTGTGTTTGCTTTTCACGGTGAACACGTTCTCTTCATATTTACAGAGACGATTGCTTGTTCAGCTCACGGCAATAAGATGCATAATAGTATGTGCTTAGTTTGTCTTTATCTGAAACAGACATTTAAATCAGCCTATCAATTGAACGATGAGAGCCAGTTTCAGAACACGCATGTTTTTGCAAAAGTCAGGACACTAAATAAACAAATCACACAAAAACCCCTCCTGATATGTATGCATTATATATTATACGTATATAGTTTGTGGTTGGATTTATCAGAGCTTTACTTCAACTTTTTCCGCCCCCTGTATTCATACACAAGGGTCCTTATCACAAGTGGCCACATTTAGGCTGTCAGACAAATGACTGCCATTAAAAACCCCGAGGCTCACAATTACATCCTCATTTGTTAAGTGAATACGTCTCTGCATTTTGGCACTTTAGTAATGCTAAAACTGAATATACAGAAAAAACCTCTAATCAGACAGACTTCTGTTTAAACTGCGTACAACAAGCATCAGTCTATGAATTGGCTCAGTTTGTGCGTGCAGCATGGGTAAGCCCCTCCCCCTGATTTACAATCCAATCACCATTCGTGAAAGTTGAGGGAAGCCGACCACACTGCTTTCAGATGACACAGGTTGCTTTAACGTGGTGACGAGGGGCTGCACAGAGGTGTGGGGACATCATGGCTTCAGCGTTGAGCATCATGATAAGGAAGAGAAGATGCTAGACTATAAGAATGATTGCAATAAAGATATCGGCTTTGTTTACAGCAACAGACTGCAGCAGGCTGTCCATATTCTTAACCTCTTTGCTGTTCAGGTAAAGAGTAAAAAACCCAAAAAACACCAAACTAAAACCTTTATTATAAAGCGAGTTACACGTTGAATCTTGGCTGACTGTATTATTTCAACAGAGTTGGCAATAAGGGAAATTCCAGGTGCAAATCTAAATGATTGATTATTGGATCATGTAAAAGAGCCAGAGGAAGCGAAACTGAAACTGAAACGTATTCAGCATGCTTTCAGCTGCTTTTCATTCATTCGTCACACCTCTCTCATGTGTTTCAATATCCGAATGGATGTGTGCACATGAGGCATGTCTCATCTTATTGGTTTAGCTTCACGGTGACATTTTCAAAAAGTTACATATTTGCACTACATGCATTTACATATTTACAGTACAATATAATATATTAATATATAATATAGAAGGTGTCACAGTCTGTCGTCCTGCTCCTCCTTTTTTAATCATTTCTCCTTCAACTCAAATGTTTCCAGTTCTAATTTGTCCTGCAGTTACCCGACCTACAAATTCACCTGACTCCACCCTTACTCAATATATATCTGACCTTTTCCTTTGTTTCTTTGCCAGTTCATTGCAGTCGCCATGTCCTCTGTCACTTTGTGTTTTGCCCTTGTAGTTTTATTTTTGTCACCTTGACATGCCTATGTAGCGTCCTATTTCCTGTAAGCCTGCCAGTACTGGCCTGTGCAACAAACAGATTTTTCATCTGCATTTAGGTCCTTCCTCCACACTGCCTACACTCCACGGGCGCAACTAAATTGTGTATTATGTTTTGAAAGATAAGGGGGGAAATGTACAGGAAAGTAAATCACATTAAAGTGTGAAAGCAAAAGGAGAAATGAAGTTAAAAACAGGCTCAATTGGAAAGTCCACCCTGATATAGCTCCTCACTGTCTAATCTGCTCTCAGAAGATGTTTAGTCACTCCTCTCACACTCGTTTCATGAAAAAAAAAAAACCTTTACATGATTCATTTGATCGAAGTCCCTGAAGGCATTTTAAAAAGTTCTCTGTGGAATAACGACGAACGGCAAAGATTTGAGCTATCATTTATTTTTCTGTGCTACGCTTATCATTTGTAGAAAGATAAATAATTCAAAGCTGCCAGTAATTTTCTCATTCACCTTGGAAAGCATTTTGGAGGCTATATGATGATGAGTTTGACCCGTTTTATCTTTTATGCAATGGACTAGCAGCACTTCCCTTCTCATGCTCTCTGCAGACATATTTTGACCTAAAGTAATGGACACGTACAAGGTTTCTATTGGATAAGAATGTCTTATAGTATGTAGATCCATGATGAATGTCAAACTAATAGAGTTGTACAGAGGGAGGAGCAGTTTCCAGCATCTCACTGACTGATGGATCAATAGAAATTTATTTCACATCATTTTCTCTCCAAAGAATAGAACAATAACTACAACGTGAGAAAAGTCAATTATACAAGTCAAGTCAGACAACTAAACTACAATTCCCAGGATGCATTTCAAATCCTTCTATCACCTAGTTTTAACATTTTTACAATAAGAGTCCTATTTTATATTTAAATATTTTGATATTATATGCCAACTAAAAAGAAGCCTTCTTTCTAAGAATTCCCTGCATTTCTGCACCTCTTACTTTGAGACAACTAAACTACAATTCCCAGGATGCATTTCAGCAAAAATCCTTCTATCACGTTGTTTTAATTTCTCCAATGTGCGCCTTATTTTGATTTAATGACATTTTATATTATTTATCAACTAAAGGGATACTATATTTGAGAAATCAGAATTCATTGCCTCCCTGATTCGCACCTCTTACCGGGTTTCTCACCTCAGTGTTCAACTAGGATGTTCCTCTGCACCTGATTTACTAGTCTGTTAAATGCAAATTAAGATTTAGACTTACTGTGAGATAACGTTTAAAATTGAGCTCAATTTATTGAAAATTGTCAAGGTAAATGATATTTAGTTCCTAACATTTACAGTGCCAGCCTGTGTGTTTTCTCTGCAGCTTCACATCCACATCGCCACATGTGGTTTAGTTTGAGCATAAACAATGTGGGAAAAAAACACTTTTAGAGGAAGCTGTTTCATCATTTGGCAATATATGTGAGCATACATGAATGAACTGGAAGACCACCAGAGAGATGTCGTTTGTTGGCAAAAAAAAATAAAAACTGAGCTCGATTGTTGTTTTGGAAAAGGATGAAAAATCTCCACAAAGAGTCTGGATAAAGTGTTTTGTGATCTGCGATTAATCAAGAAATCAAAATACAAAGACGTAGATTAAATCCCTTCATAAAAGTGAAAATGTTTGTTTTGAACCTCGACTTCTTTGTGCATTTCTTTTTCTACAGACACATGTCATTGTGTAGTTCTCATCGAGACCTTAAATTGCATAATCCCAAATTTAGCTCAATTAATCAACAGGTTTTTTTTAATCCCCCCAGCCAACACAAGGGGGTCACAGTTTTAATGTACTATAGCACTGGCAGCGACAGAGAGGTCATGTAACGCCTGTAGCCGGCTGCACTGAGGACACAAGGCCACCTCTGTGAACGTGAGAGGATTAACAGAGCAAAGTTGATCTGTATATTTAGAAAGGTTTCTGTGTCCTTCTAATTGATATTCAGAAGTTGAAAGCGAACAAGCTAACGTCCCTTTTGGCTCAGTTTGTCCAGAGTGAGGGAGTTTGTGTTTGGATGGATCGCCTCTCCTCCAGCGTACACACTCGGTGAGCCTCGCTCTGCTGCCGCTGCTGCTGCTGAATGATTGTGCGACCCCGGGTGATCTTTTTCCCAGAGGCCTTTTAGGTATTCTGTTCACAAAGCTTCCTCTAAAGACCCTCATTGATCAGCGGCTCCTTTAAGCTCCTCTCTTTTCGTTTAGTGAGGAGTAACTGTTACATCACTGTCACAGGAAATGGATAAATGGTCATCTGATTTATGAGGGAGCGGCTGGGTCACAATCACAGTGTGTTCCTTGTCTTAATGTTTTGTTTTTAGGGCAGATGATTTAAAAAAAAAAAAAAAAAAAAAAGAACATTTGGAAGATATTTGTGTTTCACAGATGGCAGTGGCGGTCTGAAGCACTAGACATGAGCTGACGAGCCAAGGCAGTAATACAATTTCCACATTTAATAAGGAGCCTTCAATAGTCAGGAAGTCTGTTTTAGACAGTTTCAAGACTAAAATGGGAATACATTTTTGGCCATGCATATGTATACTTCCCTGTTTATGTTTCAAGGTTCAAGTTCAAGGTTCAAGGTTGTTTATTTGTCAAATATGCTCCATGTTATATGCTCCAAATATGCTCCATGTTATATGCTCCAAATATGCTCCATGTTTGGCATGAATATTAAATTATAGGTAAAAGTGAAAGACGTTAAACACTTAGTCATATTAGATTATTGGCGTAGCCGATGGACTGGAGGCAGAGCTGCACTCGTGGTGAGTTCAAAGTCATGAGCGACCTGATCGGGCCAACAATGAATCATGACAAGGAAGTGAAGGTTCCAAAAGCCCCGTTTCCACCAAGCGGTTCAGTCCGGTTCGTCTTCGTACGACACGCAGTTTGTGGCGTTTCTGTAGACTACAGCCGGGAAAGATCCCCAAATTACCAACCCGTACTGTCCTACTTTTTGGTCCCCTTGTGCTGGTGGAGCTAAACACTGCAGTCTGTTGATTGGTTGAAAGAATCGTAATTTAGTGGCAAACACAACCCCGCCATGTTTACATCCATACAGTAGTTGATTGTTTAATCGTCTGTATTTCTCCTCACAGCCTTCTGTGAAACAAAGCTGGATTCAGTTTTGTAACAAAGATCCACATGCTAGTGATAAAGTAGATGAACTGTTGGATCCATCGTTGGTTTTGTTTACTGAGTCGCTTTTTACTTCTATTAGCGGGGTAGCTAGCTGCTATAATGTGATGCTATTATGTAGCTACTATCGGCAGTCCTTTTCAACGGGCTCTTTAACTTTGTGCACCTGCTGGAAATATAAAGCTGTCGTGTGCTGTAATTTAAAACCTAATTTTACTGTTTAGCACCTTTGTCCTGCTGCTTCAAGGTGGGCTTCCCATAATGCATTGCTTGCTAACTACAGTTCTTCACTGTTTTAGATCAAAATAGGATTTTAGTGTTGAAAATTGACCGTAAATTAACCCAAAAAAAGTGCTTACAGTGTGGCTGTCTTCTATTCATGAATCCCAGTGAGACCTGACAGTGTGACGGTGAACCAGCTTTTTTATGCAAAAAAATGTCTCAAATCCTTTGCTTGGATCTTTTCTTTCTGCAGAATTATCACACGGCGGCAGTGTTATTTCATGTAGTAAAAATATTCAGATATTGTAACACAAAAGGAAGAAAAAAAAAAGGAAGACGCACTGCTTTACAATCTGAACACCTCGGCTGTTTCATGGACTCACCTGATGGTCGCGTGTGTCAATACCAAAGAGAATTTCCTCCACCGAGGCCCCTCGCATTCCTTCTCCGACTAACTAGCATGACCTACAAAACCCCAAAGCACATCCTCTTCAAACCCGCCACATTAATCAAACCTCGCCTTATTTTTATTCATCACTCTGCTGCTGTTCTCCCTCAGGTGTTTTAGACAAAGGTGGCACCTCACTCTCTGCATTACACTACATTGCACTGTACCCCCCCCCCCCCCTGCGTCTCCTCGTGACATGCACGTTCAGCCCTAAGCTTAATTATTCACCCAAAATATATCCGTTAACAACAGCCGACACTGCAAGTCACTCACCCCTCCGAGTCGATACATATTCTATTTGCTGAGATTAGAAGATTTTTTTTTTTGCATGACCTAGATATTAAATCAAGTTATTGTTCCAGCTCTGTCATGCTAAATTTTCCCTGACAGTGAAGGGAAAGGAGAGAGAGAGAGGGCGAGAGATGAGGAAAGGGAGCGATGGAAGCTGATTTAAAGGAGTGTTTCAGTTCAACAGTGACCCCTGCTGGAGAAGGCAGACTGCTTTTCCTTCCCTTCAGGGCTGACGCCTCAGAGGGCTCTCCAGTTCAGCAGGAGAGAGGATTCTGTCTCGTAAAGATGGCCACTTGCACTGTACATGCTGATTGGCAATCTGCATTTTTTTACCCCCAATTTGTGTGACAGTTCAGATTCCCCACCTTATATATTTGGAGTCCAAATTGTGCCCCCAAAAAAAGTTTGAAGAGTGTTAAATCATTTATGTATCTAGATTTGGAGCTGCACTGCTCATTGAGATTTGCTCGTGTCCATAATTTATTTTACTCAAAAGGCATAAGGCAGTTGTCTCATTCGAGATTATATTTGTATTTTCAGCGATTGAATGATAGGATACCATATGATAGGATACCATATGATAGGATACCATATGATAGGATAACAGACGATGTGACTCGATTGGACGGGATGCAAAAAAAAGACATGGCACATCAACATCAGATACTATTCCACTGAATATGTGGCTTGCACTCGAATGCTGCAGAGATTTAACAGCCTCTACAACAGTTTCAACAAATGAAATGTATTGGACCAAATGTGTAGCCAGTTGCGGCGCTTCAGGCATCTTAATAGGATGAAATTCCCCAAAGAGGAGCTGGAAAATGTTGCTGTGGAGATGTGTAGTCTGGGTTGCTGCTATCGTGACCAGACCTCGTAGAAGTGGAAGAACACGGATAAATGGATGGATATAACAACACAGTCTAGAGGCTGTACACAACTGTTAAACATTAAGACTGGAAATTGATTCATTTCTTGATTCACATTGGGAGCCAGTATGTTGTAACTGCTAGTTAGCAACTAGCATAAAAAAAAGTGTTTTTGAGATGCTCCCAGGCAGACATACTGTATGTTGTTTTGGCACAAGTTGCTGCTCTGTGTGGATTCAGGGAGGCGCACTGCACTGCACAGCTACACAAATATAAATCATCAACACAACCTACATAGTATGACAGAAGACATTTGAGAAGTCGGGGCGAGAGAGGGAATATTTGACCTGAGTTCAAGTCTGTGTATCATCAAAATCCTTTTTGAGGCTGTAACTTTGACTCCAAAATAGTTTCACAATGTTTCTGCAGACATTGTCGAGGTGCCACAAAATAAACTGGATGGTCCTGCTTTTCTCTTCCGTCAGTGTGGTCACCTCCAGAGAATGCCAGGAAGGCAGTGTGCCCCAAAAAGCTGCTCATCCAGCACATGTAATCCATCCTTATCCTCACCTTGACCATTAATCTGAGTGACAGGTGTACACTTTGGACAAGGGTTGTAGACTTCTGGTTTGGGCAGGTGGAGGTTTTTTTTGGGGGGGGGGGTTATAGCAGCTATCCTTGCAATGCCACAGAGGCATGTTCGCCCGGAGTCTCCCCTAAGTCCATACAGCTGCAGCCTTGTCAGCGCTCCCAGCATGCTTTACGCCCTGTGCAGGGAAGAATAATCACTGGTCGTGCAGGCAGGGTGAAGATTTAGCAGCTGTCTTACCTTCAGCCCAAACCGTCACTCACTCAGAATAGAACGGCTGCCTGGAGGCTGCCAGGGAGCGTGCACATCATCCACCTATCATGTCTCCCTCCCGCCGCTAACCACCATTACATCCACTGAATCAACGCGTCGGACAGAAATATTCATGAAAGGCAATTAAAATAACTAAGAGAGCCATCAGCCGTAAACACGGGCTTTGACAACATTACCATCTCAATGAATATTTATCACAAAGACGGGTGAGATCAAAGGGCTTTCTTCACGGCAGACCTCTCTCCGAGAACTGTGTGTCCTGGAAGAAATAGGAAATACATCACAGCGTTTGCCTACTGATGAGTTTGTCAAACGATAAGGATGTTGATTTGAACAGACGCTGTGGGCTTCAGGTTCGGATATTCCTGCAGGCTTCAATATATTCAGGAATAAAGCTCGAAAGCACCTGAAGGCCTGGTGAGACAGATGAAATGGAGTCGGGTGTGGTAAAAGTACTAAACTATGACTCCAGCTAATGTGGGAAAGAGAAGACCACCAGAACTTCTGATATAAAGAAACCCCCCCCCCCCCAAAAAAAAAAAAAAAAAAAAAAAACTACAAAACACTACTTTTTTAAATATTTAATGTATGTACAGTTTTGGTGTTTTGTTTCTATTTATAAATGTGAAAATTGACATCATAAAAAGGAGGAAAAAAACAGCTTTTAGAAACATTAAATTAAAAAAAAACATACATATATCTTCCTCTGATCAATAAA
Source organism: Symphodus melops (assembly GCF_947650265.1). Taxonomy (NCBI): domain Eukaryota; kingdom Metazoa; phylum Chordata; class Actinopteri; order Labriformes; family Labridae; genus Symphodus; species Symphodus melops. The sequence continues at coordinate 3,676,534 of NC_136712.1, forward strand.
TCGTCAGAATCATCGACATATCACATGACTATGTATTGATTAATTTGATCTCCAATAAGAGTCGATGTCAGACTTTTACAAAGTCCATTAAAAGTATCATTAAATGTGCATATGACCCACGACGCCAGGTCGTTCCAGCTGAGCGGATCATTTGAACATTAGACACCTCGATGTTTTCATTCAAGGCGAAACTCGGCCATCAGCATTCAGACAGGATGAGTTATTGCCTCGTCTTTGCCCGATGCCTCGAGTGTCAGCCGAATTCAAATTCTGCGCAGAGCTGAGGGTGTGTAACAAGTTTCCTGCGAGTTAGAGACAGGAAGTCGACTTCAGAATGTGGGCATGGGGGATCTGTTAGAGGAAAACAAACCTGGCCTTGCTGCAGGTTTTGGATGATATGCTGTGACACCTGTGGGAAGGAAACAGCACCAGGGATGAGAGAGGGGGAGAGGGGGAGACGGAGGGTGAGGAGGATGGAGGAAAGTGGGGAGATTTGAGGACAGGGCCAATGAGGTTCAAACGAGGACCCCTCAGCACTTCACTGCCATCACTTCTTAAAATGGATTCCTGTGCCGACTGTCCGGATCCTTTCCTTATCCGGCCGAGCTGACGTGAGAGCGAGCGAACGGGCAGATAGCCTTCCGTGCTCTCCATCTGGGTACCGACACACGCTTTATGTTTACCAATGAGCCGGCAGAGGAAACTGCGTCATTCAGGGCGACAGGTAAGGGTGATGTACACGGCCATCCTGTCGGTTCGACTTTGTTTTTCAGCTTCACCTCTACGAATGAGGAGAAAATACAGAACGGGACCAAAAAAAAAAAAAATGTCCGAGAAGTTCTTACCATTTGTGACACATCCATTTGTACCTGCCTCGTCCTGTAAATGCAGCTTTGGCAGCGCTGCTTCTTTGAATGCAAATCTGCATATTACTGACGCTCCAATTTAAAACTAATGGAAGAGAATAAGTAAGTTGCTAAATATAGCAGCCCTTTCTTTTTCTTGTCCAGCATAAGATCAGACGGTGGATATCACTCTCCAGACATCGGAGTAGATTGACAGGTCAGCTTGTGTTAAAGTCCATGCATCCGTTTACTTCCTCTCATCTGGAGCTTTTCTAAAGGTGGTGGAAGGCAACACAAGAGGCGAGCTTAGATATACAAGCTTGATTTGGTTCAGGGGAAAAACATCACGATGAGTGAATAAAGGTGACTCGATTGACGTGAAAAGCTGTCGTGCCTTTTTCCTTACAATCGGGACTGAATTCACCTGAATTGGCCTTTTAAAAGCCAGCGGCTCACGTCCCGGACTCGGCAGGGTGCCACAGCTTTAACGACGCCGGGATCCAGCTCATACGTCCGTACACATTCCAGGAGCTCTCAAAAAGCCCCTCAGGTGGTCTTTGTGCCTTATCTCAAAGTGAGGACCGACCATTTAGTGACACTGAACTGGATTGTTCGGTGGAATAAAAGAGAAGAATTATGGGCTAAATGGCGGCGATCCAGTGAACAACACTGGCTCTTATCAGAGCGACGCAGGGCACCAGAGGCTTTTACCTCGAGAAATAGAGTCGGCAAGGGAACAAACACAGATGTTGGGTGGTCTGAAATGTCAAAAATCTTTTCAGAGAAAAGACATTGAAATTCATACTATTGATCCAGCTTTGTTTTTTTCCCCCCCCTGAAACACGTAGGACGTTCTCTTGTTTGTGTTCATATCTGTTTCTCAGAGATACAACAAACACTCTCTGGCTCACCCCGTCTCTCCGTTTCTCCTCCCTCTGATTTGCAATGACTCAGTTTTTTTTCCCGCAGCGGAGCAGCGATCGAACAGCTCCGGCTCAGTTATGGAGGAAACGTCACCCTTTCTAACAGCATGCTGACAGATTGCCTTGTGCCCCTCGGCGCCTCTTTTCTAATTGTCAGACATCGCACACTCACACACACGGTCGCTGGGAGGGTTACGTACCTGCACGGTCCAGAATAGACCCACCACTCACTAAACGCAGATGTGAACGTTGCGTAAAATAACTTCCATTGATGGGTGACCTAATCAATGCAAAACATACTCCTCAATTGTTGACCACTTTTTTTTTTTTTTTTTTTTTAAATCAGTGCATCCTTCATTGGTAGAGAGGCCAAAAACTTAATTTTAGACTCTGAGTTCATCCATAAAATGGGTTTTGTTAGAAGCTTATTCCATCCATGCGCCCCCTTACTAAACTAGCAGGCTCACACATGACCACTATATTAAAGCAAGTATGAAGACGTTACTATTCTGAGATGACCATTATTAGTAGTAAAGGCTGTGATGCAGCACGCTTCGTTTTTGGAAAATTGTACATTATATAATCAAATGCCGAGACAAGAAAAAAGTACATGCATATGAAAACTCTGCAATCGTGTCCTTCTACAATTGGGAGAGTTCATCGAGGAGCGACATGAAGTAGAGAGAAGTAATGAAGTGTTGAGTAAGGAGAGGGTGTGTGGATTCGATTCAGGAAACAGATGAGAGGGATTATGGATGGATTGTGAGCATTAGTACCCCTTCATCCCTCTTTATTATGAGTTGGCCAGATATATCATTATGAAGACGTGTTTGTGCAGAATGCGCCGTATAACAAAATAAAAGCAAGATGAATGAAAATTGGGGAGGAGGAGGGGGGGGGGGGGGGGGGGGGGGGGTCGAGGAAGTAAGAGAGACGATGACTGGCGAGCCGGCGAGTTATGTAACTCATCTGGAGTACACGGTGTACGAGCGCGGGTGTCCCTCTTTGCTGTCATTCTGTCAATTAATGGAGGAGAAGGTTGCATTTTTGAAGCGACCTACTTGCAGAGAGAAAGCTGTCGGGTTAGAGAATAATGCATGAAAGATATTCGTGTGAAGACGAGATGATGGAACAGGGCGCAGCGCGATCAGATTGTCTCTTATTTCTCAGGCGGTGTACAGTGTATTGGCTCACACACACACACTGTGTTTATAGTCAATGTGTACTTCTACTTTGTTCCAGCTGCTCCCCACGACCCCTTACCTATTCTTGTTATCTTTTCTCCGCTCAGCCTCTGCCTCTTTCTTTCCCCAGAGGGCAAAGCCGAGCTTCTGAAATCTGATATATTGATCTAATTCTGCTTTTTATAGCCCTGGCCCTGTCATTGACAGATGAAACTCGACGAGGTGATATTACAAGCAACAATACATCTTTCTCTAAAAAAGCACACACAACTCGAAACACATCAGCACAGCCACGAGCTCCCGCTTCAAAGTGCAGTCGAGGTATTTCATTCGCGTGAACGTCGTCGTGGCGGAGAAGCTTGTGGAGCGAACATGAATAATTTAATTGGGTCTGGACAAACAGCTCGTGATTAAAAACAGACCGTGACAACATTAAAAGGCAAAGAAAAACACACAGAAAAGCAGTGTTGGTTAAAAAAAAAGAAAAGAAAAAAAGGCAGTTCACAGACAGGAAATTAGTGGGGTCCGAGGACGGCGCCCTGAGGGACTAAAGGCACACTCGAGCTGGAAATTTAAAATTCAATACAAAAATAAATTAAGGAATTGTGGCTTTTACTAATAGAGGATGTTTGTTTTTGTCGTCTTCTGGGGCTGAGTCAGACTCTTTTTTGCATGGGCATTGCTTTTTTATTTCCAATTCAGACTGCGGAGAAGGAACACCGATGAGAAATGCATAACGAAGACAGCAGCCAAAACAAGCTCTCAAAGCTTCCTTTCTCGACCGGCTCTGATGTTCCCGTTTAGCACGGCGTCATGAAGTACTGAGGGGGAGAGTTGTGCTTTTCTCACTCTGATTCCAGGTAAACAGTGTGCATGCTCGCCTCCAAAGTCTATGAGGAAAGGTCAATTGCGTTGCTTTGTCACTTTCGCGTTTTAAATTCTAACTGCCGACACGTCTGCTTTTAAAATATTTATGAAAAATGGACATCAGCTAACGCGACTTGGGTTTTCTGTTTGATTAATTAATTCTATTCTCTTTCAAACCGAACATGTACTTCCTTGTTGAGTCTGTATTTGCACCATGTTTTTAGCTGTGTGACATGCTGTTTTTGTCGTTCAAAGACTTGTACAAGTTCAGCTCTGGGTTTATTTCGGTTCCTTGAAGACAGACATAGAAGCGATGTTGCTTGTCTCTAAATATTTAATTGCATATATTTCTTTTGATAAGCCAGGGATGAGTTTCCTGGCAGAGCTCTGGGACTGTGTCAGTGTCTCAGCATGCCCCCGAACTTCATTTAAAAGAACCATTAGGAATCATCTCGGTGCTCATGTAAAGGGGAATTAAAAGGGGGTGAAGACGAAGCGAGCTCGTCTGAGAACTGCAGTGTGCCCTGTTTCCCTCCAGAGGGCAGGGTCCTGACACCAAAAAAGCAATTTCGCTCCACTAAACTTGTCTCTTTCTGCAGGCGAAATTGTTTTCCGTCATGCACATAATTCATCTGGCCCTTCCGCCAAAGCAGGGAAATGCACTTTCATGCTCTCTAGTCAAGCATGGGGGACGATTCCTTTTTCAGGTTCCTGAGTGTGTCGCTTTGGTTGCAGAGAGAGGTTGAAGTGCACAGTAAGAAAACGGAGGGTGTGTGTCAGCGGCAATTCATTATCAGGGCCTTTGTCCCTTTTTGCCTGCGTCTTGTTACAGTAGTGTGCCACTTCATCTTTCCTTTAAGGCTCAATCCAGCCTCCTGCCGTGCTCGTTTTCTGCCCTCTCTTTACATTTTTATTTACTCCTCCTCTCTCCCTGTGGCTGTGAGCCATCGAAGATTAGACTTGAACAGCAGGAGCGTTTTAAGATTGTCACAAGTGCTCTGATAACTCTGGGTTTTTTTTCTTGCATTTTCCTGCAGTAAATAAAGACGACACTCGGGGGGGAAAAAAAGCTGTTTTAAAGGTCAACTTGAAAGCTGCAATGTCATTTTCTAAATGATGATTCTTACTGCGTCCCACTTTCTGCTGCAGCTGTCTCATGATGTCCATCTCTTCAAACTCATTGCTGAAATGTATCGTACCACTGCAAACCATCACATACTTTTCAAGGATAATTTGTTGAAGTTCCAGTCAGGCTTTTATCCACTGGTTGAGCTGCAGTGAGGCACGAACACCTTCCACTATAATGAGACACTTCTAACAGCATTTCAGATGGACTGATTTTAGCTTTAACTCCAACGCATGTGTAATATAAACCTTTTAAGAGGGTTTTGTATTGATTCAAGAAATGTAAACAGTGTGAATATGCTGCTAGAGATTCGAATATAAACATTCATTAACCAGCTGAAAACAGAAAAAATGACTCGTTTTACAGTTCTGAGACGGATACGGCAAAATCATCCGAAGCCCCTGAAATAGTAAAAGTACTTTTTTAACGTTTTTTGTTTTTTTTACTTTTTGGGCCTTCAGCGGCTCTGTAGACACAAACATCAGGAAAGAGTTCAGAAACCCGAATCGACGAGTTTTCTAAAGTCGGATTCTGACCTCACAGAGTTGGACATTATAACTGTCCCACGAGCTCAGACACAGAACTAAAAGACTGCGGGTCGCTGACTCGCTCAGCCTGTTAAAATACAACCTTAAAATAAAATGAAAGCAGGAACACATCATCTGTGTTTCAACACTGTCTTCCTGTAATCCTGCTGGTTTATGAGTCTTTATTAGCATCAACATTTTAACATCGCGTGTGTGTCATAGTAAACGCCTTCTGTGGATCAGAGTTTCTTTTGGCTTTGATACAGAATTCCCGTAAAGTGAGGAGCGGTATCCATGTCTGACTATTTCTATCTTTATCGTGTGGTTTACTTGTTGGCCGGGGATCTCTTAAGCTCCTCCTGTGTAGAACCACAGTGCAAAAAAAGGCTGAGACACAACAACTAAACAGCTGGATGTTGGGGGGGGGGGGGGGGGGGGGCACACCTGTAAACTCTGTCAGCAGCTGTTAAAGGTCAAATTGAGCGCTGCTTGTAACAGGTTCTGTCACAAGACGCCGAGCTCACAGCCAGCCAACCAACGGCGTGGCTGAACCGCTGGCTTCCACTTCAGCCCTCTTCAGGGGGCTAACACGACTGCCAACATCTTCTTTGAGTGCCATGTAAAGTGAAAGCGACCGCAGATGCAGTAACGGGCGCCATGCATAAAAGATGAGTCATGAAATAATGTGAAAGTGCATCTGAATGAGCACGTAAGTGCACGACTGCGAGGCTGTGCCAGATGCAAAAGGACGGGAAGGAGACACAATCCGCCCACGCTCCTTCAGAGGCTCCTTTTGCCATTATTTTCCTCTCTTTGTTTTTTTTTTTTTGCAACTTCCTCTTTCGATCTCGCCGTACTTTAAAGGCGGAGGGGTTGTCCGAGGGCGACATGAAAGGCAGGACAGGAGGTTTTGTTTTTTTTGGTTTGAAGAAAAGGGGCGAAAGAAGAGACGGCTTTGTTTCAAGGAGGGAACATGACTTCACAGACGAGACGAGGTAAAGTGGAGAAACATGGCTAACGCTAAAAGACGAGCAAAACACCAACACTGATGATCAACAACGTCGAAAAAAGAAAAAAAGAGGCGTAACACTGGAGAGAGTTAGAAATGAGGGAGAGAGACGGCGGGGAAGGATGAGCGGGAAAGGAGCCACAGGTCAGAAACTAGCTTCTGGGCTAACGGAGTCCCGACCTCATGGTGAAATATGTGTAAAATGAAAACAGCAGCACCTGGAAAAAGAAAGATTAGAGAAATCATTTCCAAAAAGAAGCCTTTAAAAAGGGACTGCTTAACGCTCTCGTACTCAGCGTTCTCTCACCGGAAAAATAAATGGTGCCAGTCCAAGAAAATAACAAAAGGGAAAGCTGCAATTAAAATATTTCAAACTAAAAATATGGGAGTGTTTGAAAGTTTAGACACTAATGGTCTTTGGTGGAGGATCAAAGCGAAACACTTGTATAACTGACACAAGCTGTCAGAAAAAGTTCCTTGGCCCAGTCGAGAGTCTGAAACTGTTTTCATCTCTGCTGCTTTTACATTTTAATCATTGGGACAAATCTGGACCCTCGATATAAGAGAAGCCTGGTCATACTGAACACTGCCCAAAGGTTCACAACCAGCATCAGAGGAGAGCTAATATGTTCCAGTATTGGTAAAAAAAAAAAAAAAAAATCCATCCATCTATCAGTCCACAGGACTTGAAGAGCTTATAAAATTTGGGATAAATGTCGCCAATTAAGTCTCCTGAGCTGCTGAATTCTTAATCTAGTGAGATACAGCAGAGAACTTCAGAGAAGTTTAGAGACTTTATAAAACATGAATAATGAGGGACAAAGCTGCACCGATTAATCATTAACCTTTATTAAAATGTGAATATAATTCCCATATTGAGCGGGAAAAAAACATTACTATTACTATTACTATTTGTTTACGTTAAGATTTATTCTTAGTATTTATTCTGGTGCCCCCAAGAGGACAAAAAATAATCAGTGGTAAACCACTTAAAGGGATGTGATCCATTACAAAGCATCGTGTTCATAATGCGTTCCTGCACACGTGCGGTACACGTGCCTCTCTGACACTTTAAGTCCTCGCCCGCTTTCTTCCCTCTCCGGCAGACGATGGCATTTCGTCTGAGTCGAGGACACGATGCCGTAATCCACGGAGATTACTGACAGTCATGTGAGGAATCCGTATCAGAGCGGCGGCTCGTGTCTACCTTTTCGGAGCAGTCTGCTCGGATAATGATCCTCATCCCAGGTGCACGGAGAGGTGAAACTCAGCAGAGTGACGCAGCGTTCTTCATTTCCTTCCATGTTCCAACCTGCTCACCTCCACTTTAAAAAAAAAATAAAAAACCTAAAAAACTCTTTGTCCGCGAGAGAAACCCATTACTGATCTTTATTGTAATCGGGCATCCGAGTCTCTGCAGGTGAGCGGAGTTCACACTGAGCTCATTCTAACACTTCAAGATTACAGGAGACTTCTTTTGATAAAGAGCGAGTCGGAAGCACAGAGAGGCCGAGGGGAGTTTTATCTTCACTTGAACTGAAACATGTTGGATGATTCCTTTTTTTCCCCCCTGGTTTAAAGGGACAATTCATCCATTTACATGAAGCTGCAAAATGAGGGCTGGATTCACGACCATTCAACACTACTACCATGTTTCTAATGATACACAGCTTCGTGTAAATGGGTGAAGTATCCCTTTAAAGTTGATCTTATCTTTACGCTTTATAAACTGTAAAAACTCTTTAAGACGTAATTGAGTCCACGACTCTCGTTTGCATACTTTAGTTCCTGTCAATGTGGGGTAAACAGGAAGTTATCAAGACATAAGAGCAAAAATACAACGATTATCATGATGTCACTTTTCTTCAACGCAAGCAAATCGACCTGCGGAAACATTTTGTTCCACAGGAAAAAAAAGAAAAAAGCATCTTTTCTTTGCCTGGAGTTCAACATCTTTATAGTGTTCAATACTAGACCAAGACTTGACCAATTAGCTAACCTGAACCCTTGTGTGCTTGATCCTACTCCCCACTAAACGGTCATTCATTCAGCTTTCATCGTGTGTAACGATCCGCTGATACTGTCAGACTGGATAACGTCCACACTGTTGATTCTCAGGTTAACTGAGGGTCTTCTTTTAGTTATTTGCATTTTGAAAATCAGAGCTGAAGAATTTTAAAAATGACATTGGATTTAAAGTCGGCCGAACAGTCAGATCATACTAAGTTATGACTCAAAGAAGGAGCGTGAACTCGTGTGACAGAGTGCAGACAGAAGAAAACAGGTCGAGTACACGTCTTTAATCCTGTTGTTTTCAGAGAGTTCACAGTCTTATGTCTCTCCCTCTGTGATCAGACTCCCACCTTTTCACTTCCCCACCCGCTTGGAGAGCTTACATTTATTCATGGGATTCAAACGCTGGTCGGCACAGGTGGGGTAGAGACACACAGCGCTGTCTAAATTGCTTCCAGGGGGGCCAGTCCACCTGCTTTACATGAGTTCCTCCAGCTTATCACAAAGTCTTGATGTCCCGAGGCGGACCGCAACATGAAGCACGACTCGAACAGGCAAAGTGTGCGCTGAGTGCGAGGAGCAGTCAACTGGCCTCCTCACCACGCCGAGTTGGGAGTTTGACGGCGTAATGACTGCTGTTGAGATGTGAGCGTTCACCCGGGTGTGCCTTCAGTGGGAGCTCGAGGGGGGGGGGGGGGGGGGGGCGAGCTTGTAAAAGGGAGTTCTTCTGATGAGGAGGACGCGTGTTCTCGTCACGCTCCGCTGATGCATGAAAAGCTCCCGTCAACGAGCGGGATGGGGAGGGAGCCGAATCAACAAAAAGCGTTGGTCAGACGGACTATCCGTTTAACGTGACCTTGGAGGGGTCGGAGAAAACTCGGCGATGGAAGTCGAACATCAGGTTGTGTCTTTATTGAACCAAAGTTTCTTCTGCATGAGGCAGAAAACGCCGAGCAAAGATGTCGGGCTCCCTTTAAGGTCGGGCGTTATATATGAAGGTGTTTATCAGATTCTTTTTGTTTGATTGACACCGGACAGGACTTCAGTCTCACTCTGTTTCCATCAGAGGCAGAATCAGTAGAATTCATGTCTCAAAGAGCAGTGAGAGGTTTTTTAAGGTGACACAGTTGTGTGCTCGCTGATATTGCAGTAAAGTATCACTGGCAGCTCAAAGTGAGGCGAAGCGTCCATGCTGCCATCTGCTGGTCGAAAATCAGTTTGACGAGAGAAAGGAAGCTTGATGAGCTTCGGTTCTCTGTTGCACAGAGATGCACACATGCAGGAAAGGAACAAACGGTCCATGTGAGCTGATAGGAGGACGCGCAGACTTCACTACGGTCAAGGACGTGACCTTGAAGCGAGGATGTGCTGCAGGTGTAAATCCACCTGATCAATCTTATAAAAAAAAACCTCCCGCCGTCATGTCTTGACTGTTCTGCTGTCTCAACAAAGTTGAAAAGCACACACACACACACACACACACACACACACACACACACACACACAATGTGTCATTCACACAGGCGATGGCCTCAAGCTGCAGCTGAGTGACTGTCATATTGATCCAGCAGCTTCTCCTCACCTCTGCCCGTGAATTCACGCCTTCGTTGGTTTCTCTTATTGATCTCCGCGCGCTCGCAGCATCAGCAGCGATCGACCTATCAGCCGCCTGATTGAAGATATATTTCGCAGCCATATCGCAAAACCCCCCCTGGAGCTGCCTAACAGCTTAATCCACTTTTGCTTTCCTCATTACTGGAGTGTGTCAGAAAAATGGAATGTGGCGGAATTCAATTGCTGCTCTCTCAGATGTACCCGGCACGCCGAAACAATTAATGAAACAGGCCTCACACCTTCAGCGCACGCTCAAACAGCAACCCCCCCCCCCCCCCCCCCTCCGTGCGATCGCCTGTGGGTGGACCCTGTGACGGGACTGTCAATGAGTTTCTCCGCCCGACAGGAGCCAAGGGCGGTCGCTGAGGATGGGAGGAGCGTTTGGATGAGGCGTGCGGAGGCAGACGTGAGGCCCCGCTGAGGGCGCAACGATGGGGCGTTGTTCTGAAGACAGAAGGGAGGTGAAACGCAGGTAGCCCAGCTTCACTGGCATCCATTCATGCACTCACACACATTTAGGGGAAATGGACAGGAGGAAGTGTAATCAGTAAATCCCCTCATAGAGAAACATGTACCCATGTTTGCGAATGTGTGTACCTGTTTTCTTCATTGTCTTATTGTCATATCAAACTAAATCTACCTGCTAATTTGGCTTTTTCCCATCATTCAACAGGGCAGTGGATGGAGTCGGTTTGAGGAACTGGGAACGACATGCAGGACGGATTTGAACCTGAGGCCCCCCTCTGTACATGGGGCGCACGCCCTAACCACTTGGCTACTGACGCCCCAGTATGTAGCTTTTTTTTTTCTTTTTCTTTTTTTTTTTTTAAAGGTCTGATTTTCTGCCAGAAAGTGTTGGGAAAGGATCCACAGGTGAGATTTGAACCTGGGCCGTCCTGCGCGGAGGACTAATGGGGCGCAACATCACCGCTAAGCTACCTGAGCTCCAATGAATTGACTGAATATTCACTTCACATTTGTTTAGAGGTTGTGGCCGTTGTCGCAGCATCTTTGGTGTCAAGCTAACGCAACACAGAGTCACAGAGACTCACTGCTGCATGCTGGGAGTTACGCCGCAGATGTGCCATCGACGAGCAGAAACTGACTGTGATGTTCTTTTCAGAGGTTTTCGTCCAATATTCCGCCCGGCTGGATCAAATCTGTTCACTTCAGACGCAGGGAATCCTCCGTGAAATGACGGGGGCCACGGCAAACGAGGAGCGAAGCGTGGAACGCCAAAAACAATGTCGTTGTTTTCAAGGGGACATCTGTTCATTTTTCTCCGCCTCGCTCCTCTGAAAAACCTTGAAAGAACATGATTAACCCGGGGCCTGGGTTTTTTTATTTTTTTTTTCTTCCAACAAAGTGATGCTGTGTTCCAGCAGGTGGGCCGGGCTCGTGAACTCGCATATCCACACGAATAGAGAGACACACGGAGACGCATCATCTGATGGATGCCAACCACGCGTGTCCTTGGTTGATGTGCTGTTTCCACGGCAACACGGGAGGGGGAGGGGGAGGGGAGGGGGGGGCTTTGTCGTCATCACACAGAGAAGCTGACTTAAACCAGTGCAGGAGTTTCTTTAAATAGCCATCAGCTGTGCACAACAGCACACAATTAGGTAAACCAGACTGAACTGAAAAGATGCCTGCTGTGTCGTCACTGCAACGATTACAGTCCTTATTTTTAGAATAGATTTCTAAACACAACCAAAAAAAAAAAACTCATCAAGCTTGAGTGAGTCAGAGAAGGTGGATTAGTGGTCCGAGAAGTAGAGCATGTTAAAAGACACAAAGTCTTCGATAAGTTACAAGTAGTTTATGGGTGGTTTCAAACGAGGGACCCTGGACCCTGATCCAAGTGCGCTTGACCCCAAAGTACGGTTCATTTGATCGGTGTCAACTATAAAACTCAAGAATCAGTCTTCTTGGTCTTGTCTCAGAATCCATGGCTTTTTTTACTCGGTCTTGTCTGGATCTCTCAGACTGGGCGAAATCAAGGCTGGTGAAGACCATGACTAAAAACTGGAAGGGAAACGCTCCTTTGTCAAATAACAAATCATTTCAACGTACTTTGATTTCTATCCCATCGCAACTTTCTACGTGAGTGACACGCCCGCTGAGCACAAGTTGAGGATTTTTCCGTGATGTTTATGGTCTTGGACTTGTCTCCGTCCTGTCCGGCCTCGGTCTCGGTCTTGGTCTTGGTCTTGGTCTTGACTCGTTCTCGGGTACGTCTCAGTCTCGGTTAGAGACGGACCAAGAAGAGACCATGCGTAGTCAAGTGCGATCTGTGGGAGCTGCGATCGCAACTGTGCTCAAACCAGGAAGTGGATCGCTACATGGCGTCTAATTAGATTTGTTTAAACACACAATGTCCAACTAATTCACCCAGTCACAGCTGTAGCCAGCTTCACAGATTTACAAGTCTGATTGTTCTGCATGGTTTGAGTCCATTGTGAGATTCTCCCACCGACACGAGACAATGCACCACCGCTGCAGGTTAATTGGCGGCCGTAGAGCCCGCACGGAGAGCTTTGTTTTCAAGCCGCCATAATCACTTTGTCCTTCTTTTTTTTTTTTGTACTTCACGGCGGATGTTTCGACGTTTGTTTGAGCGAGCTCAGACCCATGTGTACGATGAAGGGTCTTATGAATAACTGAATGCATCTCTGAATGCAACAAAACAACACAAGTGTTATTATTCAAGGCAAGGTGGGAGCACCATCGAGGCTTTAATGAGTTTTTACTGCAGGACACACATCATCAACTCAGACTATTTATACCCACATCGTTTAACGTTTGATTGGGAATCCATTAAATGGCTTTTGCTGCATTTAAACATTTTCTCCCTTTTCATCAGCGAGTCTATCGTTCGCTTCGGCGTACGTGGGATTCGTTCCATTTTCTGCATAGAAAACCTGAGACAAATGAGCTGTTGCTGACAAACACTTTGTTTTTTGACAAAGGTTTCAGCTGCCAGTAAGTGCTGCATGCAGCCCCAGGTTGCATGTCATCCCTCACTACGTCTCCTGTCTCTCTCAGGATGGTCTCTCATTAAAAGTCCCAAACAGCCCGAAATAAAGTGGACTTTTTTTTTTTTCTTCCTGTCACACGGCCAAAAGTGTAACCGAGACTTATTGTGACACTGTGATGAACAGCCGAGTCCTGAGGTGGCATATTTAATGGAGCTGTGGCTGTTCGTGAAGGGAGTTCATTAGGTTTCCTGGCTGGATCCTGATTCCTGTATAACATCTATCAGAACGTTTAATCCAGTATAGAACTCTTCTCTCTTTGCTTTGTTGTTTTTAATATAAATTGTCCATTTCTCTCCATGAATGTGGTAAAAAAAATGTTTTAAGGTTTATTTTAGGGCCTTTTATGCCTTTATTGTAGAAACAGGGATGTGAATAGGGTCCGGGGGGGGGGGGGTTAGATTGGGGTGACAATGCAAGAAAGGAGCCACAGGTCAAATTCAAAACCGGGGTCGTCCACTTTCATTTGTACGAAGTGATATTTTACACACCAGCTCGAACCCGCGTCATTCGTTGATTGGTTGGTTTTGCAGCTGAAACGTCCAATTTCATGACTCTCATTATGATCACTGCAACAACAAGTTTGTTTCATAAAGCCAAATATCTTTTTTTTTTCTTCCATATGCTGTATGTTTGTGCCACAGTTTCATAGAGTAGATAGTATGAGAAGATTTACTCAGAATATGTAGATGAGATAAAAACATTCTGGCATGAAAGCACTTTAGTGTGACAGAAACAGAGAAGAATACACACACACTCAGATTTATATATATATATATATATACAGCCTATGGCCATACACCATCTCTTCCACATTAGTCACCGAGGAGATTATGAGCGAGTGGTGGGTGGGCGCTGACTCACGCAGGGAAACATTCATCAGCGCTGTATCAACATTAAGGTGTTGTGACATCAGCTGCATCTTCCAGCAACTGCAAAAAGCTGGAAGTGACATCGGCTCTCATCCAATAGGATCTCAACACGTCCGCGGCGTAACCACGGTTATGATCCGAGAGCTCGGGAAAGTCACACTGATTGGGAAGTGCAGTGAGTCAGTTCATGCTTCACTGGATGCAGTGCTGCAGGATTAGCTCCAGAGGGAGCTCTAAGGAAGGCAGCAGGAGATGATGATGGAGCCGAGTCCAGGAAGGGAGGGAGCACAAAGTCCTGTTTCAAGATATCAAGTGCAACCTCGAAACTTGACATGACATTTACAGGAAAAGTATCTTAATCTTATCTTATCTTAAAGAAAGAAGACCAAATGGACGAATTGAGGTAGGAAAAAAAAAAAGAAAAAGAAAGAAGGCATAACCCTGCATTAACATGGTTATTAACATTGGTTATCATTCACAAACATGAAATCAAATTGAATGTGTTACTGCTCAAATAAGTTATTTTGCATTTTTTACGTTTTCTTGTGTTGTTTGTACGTATGGCTGCTCGTTGTTGATCAGACGCTCTGTTCATTGAGCTGCTGTCAATGGTTCAGTTACATGGTAAAAAAGAATGACTTTGCTGCTTCTCGTTTCACTAATTAAAGGAGCAACATGTGAGACATCTCCTGAATGACTTTACCATCCGATCAGACGTAAAGGGATAACGCTGCGTTCAAGCGTTGGCTTCTCTGTCAACAGTACAGCAGCCAGTTTGTCCTCCTTCTAACGGTTCGAGTCCACAATAATCTGTTCTCTTTTTGTTACCAGAGAAAAAGAAAAAGAGGCGGTTCTAAGTAACTCCCACGGAGCCGTTTTGGACGTTTCCAAGGTAACATGGTAAACAAACGGATGTCACAATGATGATTAATCTCCACCGACAGGAACGTGATGAAACGAGGATATGTTTTTTGAGATGCCGTTTGAAAAAGGGAGCGAAAGTAGAACACAGAAAGAGGGAGAGGACGAGCAGGGAGACAAGGGGAGCGTGATTGGTTCATCAGATTGGGACCTCTCGGCAGACATTGGTCGAAGTTTTTAACAGGCTTCCTGCTACAGATGACGGATTTTCTTCATTCCTTTTTCAGAGCACCCGAGTTATTCGCTTCTGTCAGGACCTAAAGACAATTTTTAACAAGTGTATCAGGAGGAAAATGACCCACCCTGCCTTTAATAAATGATGTATTTTGCACTAAAACGAGTCAGATAACTTGTCTTTGCCTTTGTGAGATTCAAAGTCACAGTTGAATTAAGCGACCCCGTTAAGTCGGATAATGTTGCAGTGTGTGCTGACGCCACATCACGCCATTAAGTGCAAGCTGGTCGTGTTGCATCCACTCTGACAACCGTTTACTGTTCACCGTCAGCTCCTCCTCCTCTTCCTCCCCCCCCCCCCCCCCCCCCCCCCCCACACACTCAGATCACAGACTGATGCAGCTCACCCACCCTGACGGCAATTTCCGGAACACAAGATGAGGCGGGCATTTGTGTGCGCACTCGGAGACTCATAAATAATTAAAGGCATTATTTTATTTTTTTACTGAGCATTAAACACGAGGGGACAAAAGTGAGTTCAAAAAACAGAAACGACGGGGAGGCTGATGATCACGGCTTCTATTGATTATTCACTTTGCCTCGGAGAGACTTTTTTTTTTTTTTTTCCTCTTTAATTAGTCATGTAATCTCACAGGAAGTGCCTCTAAATGATCGTTTACAGGATTAAATGAGAGGAGTGCTGGTCTGAACACACACAGGACCCCCCCCGTTCCATTAACAGCTGTATCCGTTTCTGCTTCCCATCGTCAGCTGATTAATACAGATCGTGTTTAGCTGGAAGCAACTCCATTAGCATACTTAACGTAGAGCCCATCCCTGTTATGAGTGGATGAACATGGAAAAACAACAAGCTGAGTCTGGATGGTCAGATGGCTATACCATGAGGCGAGTTCAACACACACAGTTTTTCTTTGAGTGGGCTGACTTTGCTGACCATCCAATAAACCCAGACTATTCAATATGCTAAACATCTACAATGTCTGTGCAGGAACATTTCCAGGTTATAAACCATAGAAATGACAGTATGGCCTGGTATCGATCAGGTTCTAGGTTTAGAGTAAAGCTGGCCACACACTTGAGGATTTTTAAAACAAAAGGACACTTTCAAAGAGTTTTTACGATCACGATCCTCCGAACACTCACGCAAGACCGGGAGACCACAAGTCCACAGACAAGCTCTCACAGAAAAGCGCGTGATCAAACGTGACTTCAGAGCACAAACAAAACATGGAGGACGATCGACATCGTCTGGTTGCTCCCCTGCTGTGTCGTCTGCTCCAACTGAAAACGCGGGAAAAAAACGTTACAACGCGCTACAGTGCAGCCCAAGCTAAGACGGAGAGGTCAGAGTACGTGACATCTGGTTGGTGACATTTCCAAGTCTGCTTGCTCTCATTGGCCGCTGCAGGTATGCCATTATAAGAACATTGGAGGATTTTGGATTTTTTAGTTTCCAGATCTGGTACACACTCAGTGCGTAAAAATAATTATAGTGACACCCCACAACATGACAAGAGTCCAATTGGCCACGCCCCCAAAATGTTGGGAGCAGCACACCGGGCCTAAAATCATCTAGTGTGTGGCCAGCTGATGTTACCATGGTGATTTAGCCAGGTGAAAAGACATCCAGCGCAAATATAGATTTTTTTTTTTTTTTTTCCCTCAAGTGCAAAAACAAGAAAGAGGAACAAAACAACAAGACTTGGAATGCCAACGATCCGATGAATAAGAACGTGATTCATTCACAGAGGGAGCAGCAGACGGCTCTCAGCCCACGGACAGGCGGAGTGAGTGGTGGAGGGTCCACTCAGCAGACTCACTCAGGAACATGACCGGAGATGCTTCAGAGCCGACATAAACATCATGATGCCAAAGAAACAGGAAGCTGTTAGTGCGTCTCGTGGAGATGACTTTAAGTACTTTCACTGAGTTAATGCCTCGAACATCTAAAACAAAGAAACCGGAAAATAAATAACTGCAGTAGAAGTATTTAGGGCTGACTCATCGGGGTTAAATTAGCTGGTCGTCTGTTCAACACGCGATCAGTGATTGATAATCGAATGTTTGATTTCTATTGATCCGTTCTGTCCTCATGAAAGCTATCCAGTTATTTTTGTCATAGTTACAGTATGCGCTCTTGTAACAAGGTAAGTGTTGTTCACAGTTTGAAAAAAAAAAAAAAGTCACGTGACCGTTGTTTGGACCTTCACGGTTCCTCGGCGGCGGGCGCGCAGGAATGTTAAGAAGGTGGAAATGCAACATTTAATCCCAAACGTCGTCATCAAAGGCCGCCAGGCTGCTCTCACTGGACCATTGTTCAGACTACAAAGGAGAGCGAGAGAGAAACTCAGCCGGGTTATTAGGAGGGGAGACTTTTTGATTCTTTTTTTAAAGGGTTATTTTAAACTAACATTCTGGACAGAAATACAGGAAACACAGAAAGAAAGGCTCTCGCTGCCTCTGAAGGTGAGATAATGAGTCAGCACAGAGCCTAAAAGCTCCACACACCTGGGCTTAATCACAGCCAATCAGTGACACACACACACAACACCTGATTGCAGTGACTTGATTCTCTCACTCCCTCACACTGACCGTTCACATTCAATATGATAACTACTCCCTCTGGCCAGATTGACTGACTGCGTGTTCAGGGAAGAGACCAAACTCTCCATCTTTTTTTTTTTTTTTACAACTCTGCAAACTGTTAACACAACCTACCGGCCCACAACATACAAAGTGAAAGAGCCAACGAAGACACAGTGCTGTACGCTCTCACACACACACACACAGGATGCAGAGGCTGCCATTAACCATTAGAAGTAACTCATCCCATCCATACACATTACAGATGCAGCTGATTCAGCAGTGGGACTACCTCGGGGTTACGTTTTAGCCTGAGAACAAATCTGACGTGTTGCAGCAGGATCGAGGGATCGAGAGATGACTGAGCCATAGCCAACTCAATGAAGTCAAAAGTTACTTCCATAACACCGTTATCTGGATCGCTCTGTAGAGAAGAGTCGATGAGTATCTAAAGCATAAGCCCAATAAGCTGCTTTTATCTCGCTCGCATTCGCTGCCAGTTTTTGGAATCAAATAGATTCTGGCTCAAATATCACGTACACATACTCCCATTCCTTATCTGCCTGCAAATGCCTGATTGGTCGGATTGGAATTTAAAACTTAAAGCTATTTGTATGACAAAAATTAGAAACTAATGCAGAGATCTGGCTGAAGACGAATCAGTGTCTGACTTCAGAAGAAGAAAAAAAAGAAGCGTTTGGGGAAAGTCAAAGTAAGAAGAAGAAGAATATCATTTTAAATAAGAGAACAGTTTTTGACATCGCCCCCCTAAAGACAGAAAGGGATGAATATCTTTTTTTTTTTTATCCAGTAAATCTACAAGGCCCTCACATTTAATTACAGAGGTCTTAAAAAGGTTCCACAGGAGACAAACTAGGAGAAGATTCAGGCTTCCAGAAAGACACGGCATAGGATTGAACGCAGGCGACGGGAGATTCAGAGGAAGGAGGGATGAGGCAGAACAAATTGGAGATCTGGAGGGAATTAAAACTAATCACAGGGATTGGGAAAAGGGAATGATGGAGGACAGACTAGAATAAAAAAAAAAAGAAGTCATTAAACAAACTACACATATCCATACCAGCTGTGAGACATTCATTCTAAGCTGCTCTCTCTCTTTCTCTCTTCTTTCTGCTCCACATTTAAAAATCCCTGGAACAACAAGCCTTTTTCTCACATAGAGTATCGTCTGAAATGGCCACTTGAAAAAGACACAATGTCTCCGTGTAGGAAAAAACAAAACACACACACACACACACACACACTCCCAAATATGCGCCCACCCCTCAGCTCGGACATCGAGAAACATCAGGAGCTATTTTTAACAACTTCATCCGCTCACAACGAAACCGTATCGCTCCATTTTCCCCCTCTTCCCTCCTCGCTCGCTGTTGCCATGGAGCTCCGAATCAATGACATCACGGGGGGAAGAGTGTGTGTAAACTTGCGTGTGTGTGTGTGTGTGTGTGTGTGTGTGTGTGTGTGTGTGTTTGGAGATGAAAGCTGTAATCTGCAGACTGAGTGAACACAGCCAGCAAGCAAATATCAGGTGACGAGCAGAAGCACAGGCGGCAGGCCTCCAGCTGGAGCGCGCACACACACACACACACACACAACACACATACATTAGACAAACACACACACACGCTCACATGGCACACACTCATTAACACATCAAGCTCATGCAGCTTCAAACTCAACCACTCAACAACCAGTCACTTCCGTATGTTCTCATAGCGGGTTCAGTAGGCGTTGACACCGAGTGAAATTTGACCTCTTGACCTCTGGGGCTTTCAGACGTCATCATCCCCGGTGAGGATGCTGCAGCAGTTTCACAAACCAAACAGCTGAATCACACTAAACTGACGTGAAGTTATGAAGTAGGTGTATTTTTCATTTTTCTGATAATCTGATGCATCTCTGCGTGACCCAACGTATCCCGAGATTTATCCCGTGCCAATTCAATCCAGCCGGCGGACTCTCAAGTGGCCGTGTACATGTCATACATTTTTCTTGTTGAATGTATGTAAGTGAGTTCAACTTATTCCAATAGCAATTTAGACACTAAGAAGTGAAAGGGGCCTTGACACAAGTTTTCTTCAGGACCTAAGTTATGCTCGTTGGTTCCAGAGCAGCTGTTGAGGTTTCGAGGCGAAAATGGGCGGGGCTTGGAAATGAAAGGGTAAGGCAGGAACAGCTGGCGACTCAAAGGGGGCATCCTCCACAGACCACACCATCTCCTTTCAGTTTGGACTGAGTGATCTATGCTGTCAACGGTAACTGGGTCCCTTCCCCCTGAAAATGATCCCGCATGCACACAAAAGCCTGCTAATACGTGATTGGTCAATACCACCCCTTACTTGACGGGCGAAGTATTTGGGATGCCGGAGAAATGAGAGAGAGTGTGAGTGAAAATGTCAATACATACAGACTTTAGAGCACCTCTGTCAGGCAAGACCACTCACGAGTGTGTGACTAAAGAGGCAGAGAATAGCAATTACTCAATAGATAGAAGAGTTATGTGATAACGGAGACTGCCGGAACTAATCTATGAGCAAGTAAACCCCAGAGACAGACTGTGAACACATGGCGTCTGCTGCACTGTGAAACATCCAGGGTGTGGAAGAATGTGCGGCACGGAGTCAAAGTGTGTCCAGTTTGGTGATACAATGCGTCCCGTTCGACACAGATAAGCCTGCCTTATCTGTGTCGCCAACAGCTGCCCACAGAGAAAGTGCATTGTTTTTCTGTATGTGTGTGTGTGTGTATGTGTGTGAGATGGGGGGGAAACAGTACACACAGCAATGGAACAAAACTGAAATAATGCCTCCATTGTTCCCACGCTCTGTAGCCTTTTCTCCCTCTCTCTAACACACACAAACATCAAACACTCCCCACTCTGTTTATGGCCGAGAGAAGCCACAACTGTGTCACCCTTGTTGCTTTTACACTCCATCATGGCCGCCTCCTCTTGTTTGCCGCCGCCGCTCTTCTCGCTCTCTCATCTATAAAAGGTGCTATAAATACAACATATGGACCCACACCCACACGCCTCACATCGTCCAATTGGCAGCACACTAGAGAGGCAAACCCAGCATGACACTCCTCCCTCATTTATCTCTCTCAGACCCGCTCCACCTTTGTAAATTAGGCTCCTACGCAGGGATCCCACGACAGTGCCAGCACGCATGCAAATCAGCAGCAGCTACTTATGTGTCCAAACAAGCCACACATGCAAAGTATTTTGGCCACACTATAGGACAGACAACATATTTTTTTCCCAACATTAACAAAGCCACATCACGTTTCTTCTGTAAATAAAAAAACGATTTTACTTAGACAGAAAATGTTCACAAGAGTTCACACACCAACAAACCCTGCTGCTTCAAACACAGGGCTTCTGATGCAAGAGTCGAAATGTTCATTACTGCTGATTCATACAATAACTTCAACCATAACCCACCTGTGCTACTGTTAAAAACCTCATAGTCAAACTACATGCAAAACAAAGGATGTTGTAGACAAAACAATCATTGAAGCACTTTTGACAATGCTGTGATCTCCACAGAATCAACATTAATACCTCTTTTTTTTGTCATGGTTTATGTATAAAACACATTAATCATTCAAATAAAACTTTTCAGTTCCAAAATGGACCTCATATGAATGTAAAACGTGTAACATGTAGCCTACAGGGATGACAAACAAGTATCAACTATGATGAGGATGAGGATGAAATGAGGATTTCCCAAAACTGAAAAAAAATAAAATAAATAAATAATAAAAAATAAATAAATAATGATTCTAGAGACAGTAGGTTTGTTAATGATTAAAAGCTCCTTCCATAAAGATTTAAGCTTAGGCTACATGTGTTGTACTTGGCTTGTGTTAGTTAGGAAAGAGCAGAGCAGTATAAATGTTCAGTCATCCAGAGCAGGCTTTTCCATAAGGATAACATATTTCAGGTCAGCAAATTATTTGAGCTGAGAGTATATCAAATTTGCATCCAGCCTAATAGCCTACTGTACATTTTGTCTGAAAGATGGGATCATCAGATATGGTCTAATTCAGGCTCCTCAATTAGAAACTCAAAAAGGTCCACTCACCAAATGTCCAATCTGTCCAGGATCCAGAACAGTGACGTGTGATTCCAAAATAAAAGGCAGTAAATCCACAAAACATTTGAACTATGCACAAAGGATGACGTGTTCTGTCCTCATCAGTGTGGCACTTTTTTGTGCCAGGAGTTCTTTAAACTTGGACACAAAAGGTGTGAAGGCCAGGCGAAGTTTTGTGTTGGTGTTAATTGTGTGTGATTTTGCTCTTTGTCTCATAATGGCGTTTCACGTTTCCACTTCAGACAAGGACAACTGTCTCATTACAGGTTAAACACACCGGTGCACAGTTGTCAGGCCACTCTGAATGAAATTCACGATATTCTGATTCCACCGTTCGCTTTTTGTCAAGTCTGGAGCACGCCATGTTTTTTTTAGAACAGGTACCGTTCACAAATCTGACTACGTTGTTGTCGCTCATGATGACCTGTGTGACCGCTGTGAAGTCAGTTTTATGTTGGAGGTTCGACCTTTCCAACCTAAAACTAACTTCCTGCAGAGCGAAAACGCGGAAGAAAAAAAACCGGCCACAATGAGTTGCCATGGTGACGTTAATCAACAGCTGATAGGACTTTTGAATTGGGCACGGGATAGATACATGATTAGACGTGAAAATTAATAAAATTGTAATATTGATATTTGTCTCGGTCCATATTTCATTACGTTTGGGTCCGGACTGGAGTCCAACAACTGAGTACCACTGGTCTAATTTTTATAATAAAGCCTATCACACGGATGATTGAAAAAGAACATTCAGGTGTTTCCAGTAGAAACATAATGTATGGCTAGAAAGGGAATATTTGTATGTCTTGTCATGGCACATTTACAATGCAAATAGTGTTAAGGATGACATGTTGTCAAGAGAGTTAAGAGTGCTCAACTTTACAGCCTTTGGCACATGCTGTAGGAAAATAAGAGATACATAGTTTGTATACATGCACGTCAACCTTTCCTGTGTGTTTCAATCCAACAAGCCTCACATTGACTCCTACTGCAGGTGGAAATGTGTTTGATGGCACAGTGTGTGCAGAGGTGACACACTGTAGCCTCTAATTGGCTCAGAGGGAGTCCACGTGAGGTGATAATAAGGGGCCGTGCTTCATAACAAATTCATCCCGGAGGTGGAACAGTATCTCCCCATTCACCCCGATGTGACGAAGCATCAAAACATTTGCTCATGACCTTTTACGGTGAACCTAATACATAGATGGAGATCTGTATTTGAGATCAAGTAAAAAAAATACATTTCTTTGTTGGCCGTTGAATTGCATTAGCCTACGATATAAAAGCATGTGATAGCAGCATGATTAGACAGATCTTGTGCTTATTAATAAAGCTTCCATTGGTGTAAAAAAACGTTATTTGTACAGCGCCAATTCATAAACATCTTAGCTGAAGGTTTTTTTTAAAGATACAGCGACTCGATGTGGTTTGTAAATGGTTTTTATTAGCAAAATAAGGGAGATGAGTTTACAAAGATTCTCCATCTGCGGAGAACATACACATACATCGACAGTTGTGGCAGTTTTTCGTTATATGAACAGATCCAGGATTGTATTAATCACTCCTCTTGGCAAAGTAGTACTGATCTAAAAAGTCAACAGACCAGGCTCCCTTGACCTTTCTCCTGAATGAAACGCTTCATGGATCACCAAACCATCACTGAACACGATTCAAGAACACATCTGAACCTTCAAACGGATTCAGACTTCATCCCTGCCTTTACAACCGTCTTCTCTGTGGTTCCGTTTTTCTCTCCTTAACACCGAAACCTCTCCTCCCAAAATACATTAAAATATACATGAAGATGTGCCTTCCTCTGGTCTTTGTACTTTGAACACTTGAACATGTTACAAGCTCAGCGCCTCAGCTCACCATTTTCCGAATGTTTGGGAAGAATGGATATTTTTGTACACTTTAAAAACCAGAACCCCAGACCTTGGGGGTGAATGTCATAATATACATCTCAGTATTGTACTGCGTGATTGGCCAGTAGGCCTTCCATTGTCATGGCGGGTGGGTGGGGTTGGGGGGGGGGGACTGTGGAGGCTACATGTTGGTCACCATGGAGACCCATGTACCTTTTAGACCAGAGTGAATCCTTCCTCCTCCTCCTGAAAGCTCAGTGGTGTGCACATAGAAGATAGCAGGAACACTTAACATATGGAAACAGTATACCTCTTAATGTTTAGAACAAGTCAGCAGGCAACAGAACAAGCATTGGGACTACGACCGCAGTAAAAAGGCATGCGAAGGCACAAGTACCAACAAACTGGACTCAAAGTTGGACCCCTTTTCTTCCCTTTTTTGGTTGTAGGGAGGGAAGAAAAGAAGCATTTTTCCACCAACAGCAAAAATGTCCTTTTCCAGAGACAGCGGTAGAAGGAACAGCAAAAAACGTGATCTCTTAAAAAAAAATAAAAACACAAAAGAAAGTATTTTCTTTAAAAATGTGTGCGAAACATTTGACGCCTTTTACGATGATACAAACATCCTACACAAATGTCATAACGCTAGATCAGATTGTTCCAAGACACAAAAAAAAACAAAAAACAAAACATAAATAAAGCTGTTAAAAGTGGCGTATAGTACAGCACTGGTCCATGACTGATCCTCTCGACTCTTTGCAGCTTCTCTGCTGAAGATGCTCCATAAAAGTGGCCCCACTCTCTGAGGAGGGAAGAGGAGAAGAACAAAAACATCATGAAGAAAATGAGAAAAAAAAAGGAGGGTGAGGTGTGAATCGTTGTTTTTACGTTTGACCTTGCTGATACCATTTCAGAAAAACACCTCAAATGAAGCAGAAAATGTATTCAAGCTTTATAAAAGAAACACTTTTAGTGGTTCAGTAATTAAATTCTGATGATGATATATCACACAACATCCATTGGATCAACTCTAGCATTATGTGAACCAGCACTAAGCTGAATGGTCAAGTTTTTATGCTTAGAAAGGTCAAAGGTCACATGTTACCCGAAATACACTTAAAAATATTTTTGTAACACTCATAGGTGTTTCTAGTCGGTCTTAAAACCACTTGAATATGAGACAAGTTCATCTTTCTGTGTGCTCAAACAGGCCGTTTGGAGATTTTCACTTTGTGACATCACAAAGGGCAGTAACCCCTCCCCCAGGTGGGTGACAGTCCCACAGCTAGGTGTTTGTTCTGCCCCCTGAGTCTGCCTTCTGCCATAAGGAAAGAGAGCCCAAGCCACTCAAGCCCGTCCAGAGAGGGGGAGTGGTCAGACACAGCTCATTTACATATTTAAAGCTACACACACAGAAACCGCCTGTTCTGAGCTGGGCTGAAATAGAGGGGTTTCTAAAGGCAAGCTATCAGAGTTTATTCAGAACAAGAAACTTGATTTAGGGCGCTCTTCTTTAAACTGGTTGGAAAGTAGGATGGTATGTGACCTTTAACATAGGATGATGATGATGATGATGAAGAAAGGTCCTCACCAAGAAAAAAACGTCTAATTTTTCTTCCTCGTCTTCCTCAGAAGAGCCCACAGTCTTTCAGGTTGTTCTTGATGATGACGTCGGTGACGGCGTCGAAGACAAACTGCACATTCTTGGTGTCTGTGGCGCAGGTGAAGTGGGTGTAGATCTCCTTGGTGTCCTTCCTCTTGTTCAGGTCCTCGAACTGACACTGAATGTAAGCAGCTGCTTCCTCGTACGTGTTGGAGCCTGGAAGTGACAGAGACAGGAAGTCAAAGTTGAGGAAAAGGGTATTGAAACTGTGTGTTTGAGCACTGAGAGCCATGGTTCCTCTTCACCCTGCTAACAGGGAAAGTTGTTTTTAAAAACCTGCTGTCAGCTAGAGAACTGATGTTTTTATATGATTACATATCAAAGCTTAAAGCCAAATGACATAGCTACAGACAATCTCATAATGGTTTCTTGTCCCCTTAATTCATGAAAAGAAGTGTCTTTCTTTATTTGGGAGGTGTGCCGAGACAAACAGACTCGAGAACTTCATTAACTTTCTGAAGTGCCAGCTAGCTGTTTCTCATCTTACGACAGGACGAGTTGGTTTTTGCAAAAGGGCAACGAATAAAAAAAAAAATCACACTCTTCCATTAATACCCAGAACTTAAATTTACAGGTTGGGTTTGATAAAAAAAAATTCAACGTGTAGAGCTCCAAATGTGCTGAAGAGGCAGGTTTTTGTTATGGTATTAAATATGAAGCGAAGCCATGAAGCCGTTTTAATTTGAAGTATAATATGAATTCCTTCATTTTTTTGGGCCGAATTTAGACTTTTCACCCAGAAAGCTGTTTTTTGAAAACATGCATCGTCAGCAGCGTCTTAGGGCTTACTTTTAAAATAAATATTGACAAATCAAAGACGCTCTTTAATTTTTATTTTTTTTCCCTCTAAAACGGCTGCCAGACTTACCAGCATATTCTGGGTAACAGATGGTGAGAGGACTCTTCTTGATCTTCTCCTCAAACAGGTCCTTCTTGTTGAGGAAGAGGATGATGGAGGTGTCCGTGAACCACTTGTTGTTACAGATGCTGTCGAACAGCTTCATACTCTCGTGCATTCGGTTCTGAGAAGAGACAGAGGACATGTTGATAACTGGGCTTTGGAGCGGTACCCGTCCTTTACTCCCACTTCTTCTCC
Source organism: Symphodus melops (assembly GCF_947650265.1). Taxonomy (NCBI): domain Eukaryota; kingdom Metazoa; phylum Chordata; class Actinopteri; order Labriformes; family Labridae; genus Symphodus; species Symphodus melops. Next base: position 3,702,990 of record NC_136712.1, read on the forward strand.
CGAGTCGCCATTTCATTGCGGTGAATAAAAGCTGTTGCTGTGCCTGCTAGCACTCACCATCTCCTCGTCCTCAGCCAGCACCAGGTCATAGTCGCTGAGGGCCACGCAGAAGATGATGGCAGTCACGCCCTCGAAGCAATGGATCCACTTCTTCCTCTCAGACCGCTGACCGCCAACATCAAACATTCTGCCAGGGAGGAAAACCGTCCGGATGAATACAGTACAGTACAAACACAATACAAGCAGTGTTGTCGAGTTATGAAACCAAACGTTTTGTGTTGTCGAGGCCGCAGGGTTTAGAGAGGAAACTCATTGATGAAGGAGAAAGGAAACAAAAAGTCTTTGTTTTCTTATCAATTGAAAATAATACAAAAAAGGGGCGTGGCCAGAAACAGCTAATTAGCATTTAAAGCTACAGACCCAGAAACAGGTGCTGCATTGTTCCAGTAAAAAGAAAAGCCTTATTAGCCCCGTGTGTCCGGGACAGTTTCAAGGCATGATTCGGTCATGGAATCTTTAAAGACAATTCTTAATGACAAAATATGCAAACACATTTATTTTGGTCAAAACATGCGAGCGGCAGGCTCTGCAGGTTCATTCTGTTTACTTTCACAGCAACTCAGTTGGTCATTAAAGTGCTGAAGCGGTGGAAAGGGAATGCTCAGGCTTTCGGTAGAGCTGGTTAGGCGCCGGCTGTGAATTTCCTACCTTACATAAATAAGGAGATCTGTGTTGTAATAATCAACAGGGACAATAATGGTGTGTCGTCATGCTTGTTTAAAGTCACCGTGACGACTTTTCCACTTATTATGAAACAGACTGAAAGTAATCCTGATGTCACTTATACGACCTACAAAAACAAACCAGAATATAAGAAGTACTTCTTTGTAGCCGTTTTTAATGCTTGTAAAAACTGCCGAAGGGGAAGTGTTGGCAGAAACAGCTTCTTCTTCTTTTTTTATTTTTATTTTTTACATTTTTCACATAAAGAATTCACGTAATACGTTTGTTAAAAGACAGCATGGTGAGACTTTGACTCAGAACACGCTGCCTGCTCGTGTTCAGATCAGGGATGGGTAGAGTTACACGAGTGCTGGTCGCTGACGTCATGATTCCGGTAACGTTTCACGACTTGCGCACCTGTACGCACATTGTTTTGGGCAACAGTAGTTCGTGTTTGATCCACCGTGCCCGCCGTTATCAGGAAGAGGAGAAGATGTCTTGACGTACAAAAACACGACGATCGCACGCAAGTGCAAGACGTGTCCTGTAAAACGATCGCGGGGTTAACTCACCCGCCGATTTTTACGAAGGACACATTTTGCACAATTAGGGGCGGGACCGATCTGACCACAAGCTCTTTGTTCTATTCTCTTTCTGTTGTTAGTTTGACATGTAGCAAAATATTCCAAAGCATCCCTTCAGAAAGCAGCGGGCAATGTCACTCTCTCAGGGAGAAAAGTCTGACAGGTCGTCTTAAAACGACCAAAGCGGAGTGATAAGTCAGGAGATGGGGACTGGGAGATGTGCCCCTCTTAAGATTTTTTGGACCGAAAAGACTTCTGCAAGCTGATGGTGTTTGTTGAGTGGAAGTGCGAAGTGTAAGCCAACATCATGACAAACGACAGCTGAGAGTGGAAAAGATGTAAGAGGAAAGCGCAGCAGAACTAAAGAATAATCAGGTAATAATGAAGAGATACAGATTGACTCGATTATTGAAACGACAGACGATCGATGCCCACCGTCAAGATCAGCAAAGAGAGTAGAGGCAACCCTACAGGAGGTGCACAAATCATTGCAAAAATTTGCACATTTCTCACAGGAGCTTAAGGCTGAAGATGAGATAAAAATAAGGTCAGTTTCGTGTTGGAGATGCCGTTTTCTCCTCTTTTGTGACGAGCATCATGAATATAAATGACCCTGTCACTCGCAACCACACACTTCTGCATTCATGATGTCATCAGACATCCTGTCTTATTTTTTTTTTTTAAAAACGCACGGTAAGCACTGAGTCATCCCCGGTGCACACGACACCCCGCACGCCTTACAGCTGTATACGTACAAAAGGTGACTTCAATGGGAGTGAATGAGTCAGTGACAGGAAGGAAAGCTGGTTAGGACGCTGTGAAACCCTTTAAAGTCTCCACCAGATGTTAGAGCGAGGAAATTCTCACTTGAAGTGCAGGTCCTTGAATGTGAAGTGTGTCTCCACAATGCCTGTGGTTTTGACTCGGGTCCTCAGGACATCCTGCTGGGTCGGGATGTAGGTGGCCTGGGATATCCTGTCCAAATCGTTCAAGTAGCTGGGAGAAGGAGGAGGAGGAGGACAAAAACAAGGGGGGGGGGGACAAAGGGAGAGGAGGGGGGGCGATGAAAAGAGACCAGGAGGGGAAACAAATGTGTCAAAAACATTAAGTCAAGTGCAAACAAACAAATCCAAATGCACAACATCTTAAGCTTTAGCAGAGGTTAGATCAAAAAATAAATAAATAAAAAGAGTTGAAGCCACACTCAGGCAAAACCTGATAGCAAAAGAGCCAATGTGGTGAAAAGTGAACCCTTAGAATCCGCAGGCGTACTGTGAACCTGAGCCCTGCTACTTGTGCATTGTTTTCGCTCTGCTTTCCTCTCGCATGCAGCTGACTGTGAAACCGGAGACGTGCAGGTGTGAGTGTGTCGGAGCGTCTCTGTTATTACAGTCAGAGAGGAGCTATCTGCCCTGCACTTTGCACAATACCTGCAGGGACAGACTCTTGTCTTTTCATGGATGTGATATGAAGGGAACATGTAGATGGAGATGAAAAAAAAAAGATAAGAAAAAGGTGTTTCTTGTAGAATTTTTTAAAAATTTTAACCAAGAGCAACATACAATGTTTGTATTTGTGCCATTCAGCCAGTGTGCAGAGGGTTGGGGTGCACTTTTTTGAGGATTAAAAAAAATAAAAATATCTGGTGCCGAAGACTTCTGTATTTGTCGCGTGGTATCAAAAGGTGTTTGAACTTTACTCGTATCAAAGATTTAAGAAACAAAACTTTGTATCCATCACATATTTGAATCAAATCTGTGAAAGTGACTTTGACTCAGTATGATCCTGTTTAACTGAGCTTCAGAAAGACAGCCTACTGTATGGTCCATTTAATGATTGACATATGACCTTTAACATCCAGCTCAGTTCAGAAGCCAACAATCCCAGCAGCAGCAGAAGCATCCGTCTCTCCCTGGACTTTAGTGCGCGGCTTCTCGATGAAATCTGTTTTTGTGCTTTTTTTTTTTTTTTTTACAGTGGAAATCTTTTCAATCTGTAAATACAAGCCATGAACGAGTCTGCACTTTTAACACAGATTAAATCTCATCCGGAACCCCCCCAAAAAACAAAAAAAAACGGGGTCACATTCCAAGCAGCTGATTGTTTGACGCTTTCACATCGACTCGTCTTACATTGAGTCCATGCTAACTTTCAATATAGCTTTTTTCATTTCCTGTCTAATTTGCTGGTCTGGGCACACACTGTATGCTGCGTTCACACAGGATATCACACATCGACAGTGTGCTTCTCATTAACTAACACCTCGGGATTACCGTCGATAAATCACAAGTGAAAGAGATTTACGACTTCTAACTGCGAGCAGTGATCTCCTCGTCACCAAAGACAAACCTTTATTTGTCTAGCAAGGCATTAAGTGGGGCATAACAAAAGGAAAGCGGGTTCAGTAACGGCGTTCTCTATTTATAAAAGCCCCTGGATGGCAGGATTAGAAGAACCAATTAGGAAAAGTGCAGCTTGCTTTGGTTTCCTGCATATCCAGGGATGTTTGTTCTTCTGCTGCAGAAAGAAACCACAAACATGGATAAGCCGCCTTGTGATGGTATCATCGGCTTTAGTGCCGAAGGGGCCTATTGCACAATGTATAAAAGATTCAGGCATGGCACAGTTTTCAGCGTGTGGCGAGTGTTTCTGTGCTGAGGTCAGAGATTAAACAGTCTCTGCAGTTGCTGCTCTTCAGGCTCTGAAGAGGAGGGCAAATATTGACAGAGTAAGAGTCCAGACACATGCGTGCTCCTGCAGCTCGCTGACCTTGGGTTTTTTTTTTTTAGTTATGAGGGGACTGTTACCTCTGCTGTCTGTGCATGTGTGTGTGTGTGTGTGTGTGTGTGTGACTCACTATGCCGCCGAGTCGTTGAGTTGATATTCTCGCGAGCGGCTGAAGCAGGCCTGAACGCCTCCGTCCTTCCACAGCCGCTTGATGACGCCGGCCAGCTCTCCCGTCATGAAGCCTTCCTCTGCAGAGCCCGCCAGCACGAACAGCTGCCGCGCATCGTCCTGGAAGACAAGATGTCGTGGATCAAACCCTCAAAGTCATCAGAGCAGCATTATAATTATAACACGACGAAGCTGAAAGCCAGTCGAGGGGTTCAAAGGACTTATGATACTTTAGGAACATCTGCCAATCGACCACCAGGAAGCATTTGTTCCTGAACTCTGTAAATACTGGAATACTGTCTTTTTAATGTACCTGCTTGTTTTCTAAAACCACAACAAACTCTAATTCGATTCTGCACTCTTAAACAGACTATCCCCCCCCGCCCCCCGCTCATCACTCACAGCTCGCGCCGCATCTCCAAAGTCGATCTTGAGGCGTCCCATGGCTCTGATGATGGCGATGATGGACTGTATGGTGTTGCTGTAGACCACAGCCTTGTACTGCTTACACTCCTCTTCTGAGTAGCCCGCCTCGTGGATGATCCTGCACAAAAACAGCAGCGGAGCAATTTTTTAACAGCCCCTGCTTTTTAAAAAAACAAAAAACAAAAAAAACAACAACAAACGACGGAAACTGTTCCGAATGCTGCGAGAAAAAATAACATGAGATTCTCTCTCTCTCTCTCTCTCTCTCTCTCTCTCTTCTTCTTTCCCCAGCTTACTCTGAATTGACTTCTTTTCCTCCTCAGCTCTCATTTAGCATCTCTGTTAATACTCTGACCTTACACGCTCATCGTACTGTTGGCAGAAATATTGTCACGGCCGTGACGGCCCTGGTCTCGCTGCTCCTCATCTCTGGCTGCTAAAACGGAGGTCATCCATGGGAAAAGGAAAGCTGGCTCTACAGTCGACTGTGTGAGAGCATAAAATCAAGCCATTCAATGACGAAATTATCATCTCTGAGTTCAAGGTTCATTTGACCCGAGAAGCTCCAACTCTCGACTTGATTCATGGTGCACGATCACGCCAGCCGACCTGTGACTCCAGGACTGTTGTCGCTTTAATCACATGTTTTAGACGTGATTATTTCACCATTCATTAAACGCACTGTATTTAAATTCCGCCACCAGGGGGCGCGTGACCAAAACAAGAACAAAACATGACGTTGACGCTGGTGGTGGGGAATCATGGGAGTGATTCTTTCGCTCTCTCGTTCCCCGATGAATACGAACTCCGAGTTGACCGTTGTCATGACGAGCGGACGAAACCGACCCCGGGGAAAAGATGGACGATGTATCCACGTTTTTATTTTCACTGAAACAGCACGCCAGCTTTCAGGTGCAGCTTCCTCAAACAGCTGCCTTTGAATAAACATCCGCTGTTTCATTGGCAACGATAAACTGTCTGTCATGATACCTACATTATGTCATGGCGGCCACAACGACAAGACACATTACAACCATAACATGAGATTTCTCTGACTACGATGACTGCTGGAAATATTTGAGCTAATGTACCGTAACCACTCAGAATGACGTGTAACACGAGTTCAGTACATTTCTTATTCATTTGGATATTTCAGTGTCATTCAATTCTGCATATTATATCTTTAACTAAGTGTTTGAGCTCTTAAATATCAGATTACATTGTAGGTAAAAGTACCAAGCTGACATTTTCAAACAATGTTCTCTTTCAACAAACAATTAACCTCCTGCTAAAAATCTATTTAGCAACAACAAGCAGCTGCTCGTCACGAGGAGCTGAAACCAGAGAACATTTGAACACCGCGAAAATGACTCGAAGCTCAAAGAAAAGGTCCTTTTTCAAATCAATTAAACCCAAGTTTTTAACCGAGTTAACTGATCAAAGACTGAAACTTTTCCTGGAGTTGTTGAAGAGCGGCGAGCGACGCTACCTCTGAGCCTTAATGCGGTCATTTATCATGCTGTCAGTCATTGGAATATCTGCCCCCTTCAGCACCATGTGTCACTCTGATAGCAGCTTGTTAACGGTCCTGTGTTGACGCAGCACGGCTGCTCTTGTCATGTCTTGTTGTCCTTCCCTAGTGATGGCCCCTGAGACCCATTCATGACGCTAATCCCATCTCAGCCGACCCGTCAGTCTCTGGGTGGGCGGAGTGATGGAAGAATATACATCGGAATGAGCGAAAGCTTCATTTATGTTTGTTTGTTTATGTTATGTAAGTTTGTAGGGAAGGTCTCTGCTATTTTCCATTCAAAAGTCAAATATTTTTTGTAAGATTTCAGTTCTTGCTGCCTTTCCTTAGTAAATAGTAAAGATTGACTGATTGAAATTACAAAAAAACTCGTAATGCATCATCACAAAGGAGGAACTGTTAGTTTGATATGTGTTCTCGTAGATTAATAGCTGTTTATTGTGAGTTAGAAAACATGTCTACAGTTACATTTTTGACTTGGCTCTCAACATCATTCTCAGGTGAAGGACCAATAGGAGAAGCCGAGTCTAAACTCTGCATCTGCAGAGCGTGTGTGCGGACTGATGAGCGCATCTGTGCGGTTGCTCTTAAAAAAAAGAAAAATGTAGCTCATATTCAGGGTGACACGCGCAGCACGTGGATGATGTATAGGTGGAGAGTGTGTTCATCAATTCTGCACGGGGTGTCTTCATGATCCATTATGCATGCCACCTGTTTGTGCAGCGACTCGCCGAGCGTAATATTACCCAGAGAGACTCGATAAAGGCGTGATTGGTGTTTGACACCGTTTGCTGCGTGTGAGAAATGAATTCTCTCTCGGTGTCATTATGCACATCTGATGATGGAGAGGAGTCGGCGTCGCTGCACTGCATGCACGTTGTTGTTTGTGTGCAGAATGATTTAAAAAAGAGAAGAAGAAGATGTACTTACTTCATCTGCTTGACGATTGTACTTTTCCCCGATTCTCCCGCACCTGTGACCGACAGAGACGAGAAAAACAGGATTATCAGACCGATTGTTTTTTAACGCTGATGTCACCCAGCTCACTTCCATTCATCTGCATGTTAAAAAAACCAACAAAAAAAAAACGTTGACACGATGAGCTAATGTGGTCAAATGGCATGAAGAGGAACCATGAAAATGAATGATACATGAGCATTACAACCACGACCAAAAAGGGAAGCGTGTATGAACTGAGAGCTTGTTAAAGAGCCTTTAAGCCTCAGAGCTTTGACAGACACACAGTGTAGTTTTATGGAGTGTTTGACAAATGAAAGCTGAATGTTATTGGCAAAAAACTTAAAACTGTCATGTTGGCTTTACGCAAGAAACAAATGACAAAGAAAAAAAATGAAATAAAAATGAAACCGACAGCTTTCAATCAAGTCAAATGATGCTCTCAAACTGTAACGCTAACGGGCTCTTCTCTCCTCGCTCTACTACCTGGAGCAGAGCGTAAATGTAAGTAGAAATGTATATCGGATGAGTCAGGTTAAACTGGTGTATCGACAGGAGCTTCAGTAATCACATTTCGAAAAAGGCATTTACCCAGTGAAGCTGCGAGGAGGACCGAAGGCTAGCTCGTAGTAGCACAGCTAGCGTTAGCCACGCTTGGCAAACCTCTCTACAGAATTCGTCCTCACACAATATTTGATGATGTGTGCTCACGTTTGACTGTTGTCTTATTTAAAGACATATCTGAATTGAAGTTTCTGTTTAACCTACTGAGGGTCAATCAGAAAAAAATGGAAGCCATTTTCTGATTGCTTAGCGTCTGTTGTTCTCAACTCGTCTCGCCTCAGGACCCACCACAAACCCCTCTAGCGAAAGATGGTGACCCAGTTTCTTATATTTTTAAACTTAGATTTATTTACTTGAAAAAATGATCAGTCAGTATAAACCATGTGACACAAGCAAGAAACTGAAAAAAAACAAAATGACAACAACGCCCGAAGGTTGACGACCAGAAATGTCCAAAAAAAAAAGACACAGCAAAGACCTCGAACACTCAGACAGGGTTTCTTCAGATACAAACACCCAATCACAGTGAAAGTAGGTCATACGTGATGAGTCAGAGGCATTATTCCAGAGTCTATGCATTGTCTCTGTACTCATCTTACACAACATCAAGCGTTAGTATGCGTAGTACGGGTGCTGCTTATGGATGCCAGGGGAACTTTGTGCTGTCGACTAATTCGACTGACGGCATTGTCGTTGAGACATATTTGAGAACAATGCCGTGATGAGAGGAGCGAGGAGGAGGAGGAGGAGGAGGAGAGGCGATGATGAGGGTGAGATAAGACGAGCATAAAGGGAATCTGAGTGTCGGCACGGCTCTTCAAACGTCACGCTGCCGCCATGGCAACTGCTCTTGTTTAATATCCAGGACATCTCTACAGAGCGGCCGCAGTCACCTGAGCAGTGTGTGTGTGTGCGTGTGTGTGTGTGACATGTTGGCTTCCACTCAGAGCATGATGTATTATGCATCTGTAGCTCTGTCTCCCTCTCTCATGCACTTGACGTCGCCTTAACCAGCTGCTTTAAAAGCGCCTTTCTATTGTCTGTCCTTTTTTTTTTTTTTTTCCCGCTTTTGGCTCCTCTGACAGTTGAGCCCATAAATGACATTAAACATGGTGGCGTGGCCCTCGCGTAGCAGCAGGAAGGATTGGTATTATATCGAGAAAAACTGGCGAGTTGTCACTGACATAATGCTGCCATGCCACAGAGGGACTTTTTTTTTTTTTTTTTAAACCACTTGAGAGCGCCGATTCCCCCAAGTGAACGGCCCCCGAGCTTCTCTCTCAGCTGTAGAGAGCGAATAAGAGGAAGAGGAATAATGAAATGTACCACTGTCAGCACAGACATCATGCTCTGCTCTTGCGTAACACGTCATCCCCCTGATCTAGTTCCACTTTTTGTTGCTGTTGCAAAAACAGAAAAAGATAAGGTGCTTTTTTTTTTTTTGTGTGTGTGACATAAGTAGAAAATCTCATTATGAATCTGGAGAACGTTAAAAGCGTCCCGCCGCAGTGTGAATACCTTCAAACTTTCCCTCAGTGCTGAACGCATGCTGATAGTGCAGCTGTGGCACTTCACCTTGAGCGTAATTGGCTGAGATTCACCTGAGGACACATTATTTTAATTAGGTGTCAACACTCGGGCGCCACGGTGGGCTGGAGGGGAGGGGGGGGGGGGGGGAGAGAGTACAGTGGCAGCTTCCTGTATTCGGAGGCCAAACACTCGCCGTGTGAAGCCCCCCCCCCCCCCCGGGGACCGGCAGCACAGACGGCAGAGACGCTGCTCGACTGGGCACGGCGGAGCAGGCGAGCTGGCACAGCTGAGCTCTCAGCCGTTCCCCCCCCCCCCCCCACCCCTCCAACGCCACCGACGCTGAACAGTCCACTTCAGACTGTGAGCTCAGACACAAGTTTGTCTGATTTAAAATGAAATGTGTGTTTTCCTTTGAACTCATGATTATTTTCTTCGCTGTTGATCCACGCCACACGCCTCCCGATCTTTGATGCCACTTTCGTCGTCTATAATCACTTCACTCTGAATAACACGGATGTAACCATTCACGCAACTCCCGATACGATTCACGACACGATTTATTTATTTCATTTTTTATGTGAACACCAGCGCACCTTGTAATCTCTTCGGCTCTTGCGCTCGTTTGTGCGAGCGCGGCTACAAACGACAAACGGGCTCGTTAGTACGGTTTGGCTTCACAGTTGCCACGGTAACGCCTGCTTGTCACAACCGTCCGCCTCTGCTCTACAGCTGCTGACGCTTCACGGTATTACTGCCGCTCATGTGTTCGGAGGACTGATGTGAATCTTGACGCTTTTAAATTTCATTTTTAACCGCCTCACGCTTCATTTTACATCCGGACTGAGAAGTCCGACTGTTTTGGTCAAAAATGTGTCCGAGGAGATTTTCCAAAGTCATGAACTGAGTGTTTATAATGTGGTCCGTGAGTGAGCTGCAGTGGGTGCTTGTGTTAAAAAAAAAAAAAAAGTCTTGGTTGTGTTGTTGCAACAGCAGTGATATCATGAGGGTGTGGAGCCTCCAGGCCTGAAGAATACACAACACAGACTGAACGTCCCCATTCTGACTCTCAGCGTTTACAAGTCCTGAACGCAAAAAAAAAAAAAAAAACAGCTACATTTTTCACATTTCACTCGGCCTTTACCTCGAGTTTCTCCGGCCTGCCCCCTGCTGCTTTTCTTGCACAGAAAGTCAGAGTGTGCTGACGTGAGAACAGGAGGAATTCAACCTACGACCCGTGCAGGAACATAGATCGTATTTACACGAGCGACCCTGAAGGGCTGCGTGGTCCTTTCTGCAGAATAAATACTAGCAGAGACTCTGCATGAAGTCCGATTTGCATTCACACACACAACGCCATGCCGTTTTTCAGGAGACTTGCGTACGTGTGAAAATGGTGAATGTGTTGCCCCTCCCCCTCCCGTGCAACAGCGACAGCCTCACTCCTGAAATTGTCGTGCAGCAGTGCATACGTGACCTTCAAGGGTTACACGGCACCACAGGCCATGACCTCTCTCTCCTCATGCAGAGTCATGTTACACACCCACAGCTTTGATACGCCCACGCCAAACCAGCTCCAGCCTCCAAAACCACTGCAGCAGCTGCTTTTGCTTTCTGGCGGTTTGAAACTATTTTAGGAAAAATCCGCGCTAACCCCTCCAGTGAAAATGGAAGTCCCCCCTCCCCCCCTTCTTCTTCTTCTTCTTCTTCCACCACAGGGAACAGAGACGTTTCTATCTTCCAACCACAAACACATCTTTCCTCTTTGGAACGGTCCCCGGTTTATCCTCCACTCAGAACGAGAGCAGCGAGGATCAGGGACGTTTCACAAGAATAGCAGTATAGGAGACGAATGGGATTAAAATGGCGACCCCGCCTGCGCTCTTTACTTTCATACATACATAGCTGACCAAAGTTTGTAATAAAATCTCTCTTATTTTCGGGCTCTTAAATCACTGCAGCTCAGGCTGACGACCGGGTCAAATCAAAGGCCCCGAGATACATTTCTTGGGATCAGGAGATTTATGGAGGTCAGGCTTTCGTCCAGAAACAAAGTCTTTGCTTATTCAGTCGAGCCTGATATGCTAACCACTTTAGCTGCATAAGCCTAACACCATCCGCTCCTCTCTCTCCCCTTATTCCGTCACATAAACCCCTCTTTCTCTTTTCAACACTCCTCCACAGTTTCTCCTTTTTAATTTAACAATCCCCTCTCTCACTATCCAGTTCCTCTCCCCCCCCCTCCTCCTCCTCCTCCTTCTCCTCCTCCTCCTCTCGCTCTTCCTCTTGGTGGGGATTTAAGTATGAGTCACCCATGAAGGATTCCAGGAGCCTTCGGAGCAAGGAGGGGAAATTACCACGTGGATCGATCTGCCGACAAGCGGATCGATCGCTGAAAGATTGTTTCCCACGGATGGAGCGAGTCGTGGAGACGTCCGATGATGCTCGTGGCGCTAAAGGAATTTGAACAACTTAAAAAAAAAGGGGCGGACTGTCCCTCTCCGCCGCCGCCGCCCCCCCTCCCCCCCTTCATCTGCACGACGATGCCTGACTTTCATGGACTGGTTACGTAACTTTAAAACACATGGAAAACGTTAAAAGCAGAACAATGACAGAAGTATGACACAGGCTGAGGATTCATTTCAAGACAAAAAAAAAAAAAAGTATCATCCCACAGTTGCACGACAGCAATAGAAAGAGTAATTAGGCTGAGGAGATTGTCATCTATTTTAGCATGTCGATATGAATAGTAGGGTAATTGGGTGCTGGAGATGATGGAAGTAAAGCGAGTGCCAAATAAAGACTAAGAGCAAAACCAGAAATATGTTCGACTCATTCGCCTCCCTGTACGACTGTAACGACACCTGCCAGCTGCTGCCAAGGCAAACAGGCTCACGGAGATTCAAATGATTTAATGCAAATCGTGTTTGTTTTTGTTTTTTTACGTCAGTGCAATGATCACACCGCAGTGACAGGTGGAGAACACGCACACACACCTGTGATGAACCTTTGAAAACACAGCTTAACCAAATCACTCGAGGTCTGCTGGAAACAACCAGAAGTGCACATTACGTAACAGAGACGTAATAAAGGAAATATTCTGGCGTCATGCTCAGAGTTCACTCCTGAAGATTTCACTATTTACTCAATCTTGACCGCTGTATCGTGGTATGCGTCATTTCGCTGGATTCTCCCCGTTTCAGGGTTTTCCACGCGGGTTTCACTTCCTGCTTTTCATTTCCATGCCAACAAGTTTTGTTTATCTTTGTTGACAGGTCGTGTTAAAGGGGAAATATTATGAAAACAACACCTCACAGTGTTTTTTTAACATTTATTTGGGTAACCTGAGTGTCTATACACCCACACATTTTAAAATAAATCGACCCAGTGATTTGTTTGTGGTCTGCTTAAGTCTTACCGTACAGAAAAATTTTCAAATGTTCTCATCTTGTGACATCACAAGTTGGATTGTTGAAAAACATCCCCTCCTGTTATCTCCTCCCATGGACTCCACCTCCAGTGTAGAACAAAGCTTCTATCAAGGTTTCCCATTTTTATTTTTTCTACGGAGGAGTGATGTCTACGGGGAACACTCAGGGGGCGGGGCTTATTGCATTTAAAGAGACACACACCAAAACGGAGTGTTCTCAGAGAGCTATATATTTATATTTAGACCAAAGCACAGATGTTTCATTTAGAGCACAGGGGGACTGTTTGAAAAGGTGAAAAAGGGATAATATGTCCCCTTAAAGTGCACTTCAGAATTGCTTGCAAGCTCCAAAACACAATCATTTCTTCATTTGTTTCAGCTCTGGCCTCACCGTGCGTCCCTGCAGCCGAGCTTCTTCATATTTAATGCTGCAGTCATTAACATCGTTCTCATGTTCTCTTCTCCTTTCTCCCGGCCTCGTCTTTGCGTCACTTCTTCAGCCGGTAACCTGAAGAGGCTACCGTCACGCTGAATGGATCGAGAAACACAAAACAAGGCGGAAAATGTACCAACGCAGTGTTGGGGGGTGGGGGGGTGCAAAAACTCCAAAAAAACTATCACAGCTACTCCATCAATATGAAGGACGCTTATTGCCCCGAGGTTTGTGTCAGAGCAACGGCTGACTTATTCCACCCCGGCTGCAGTAGCATAGCACAAACCTGACCTGACTTGCTCGCTTTCAAATCGGCAAGCCCGATCTGGCCTCCAAGCACCTGAGGAATGTGTTCTACCTTTGGCAAGAAAATATGCACATTCCTATTCGCAGTCCAGCTTCACACTAAATACCATGTAGGTTGAAGGAAATGTAGAAAACTGTGTCAGTGCTCCAATGAACGGTGGAAAAAAAAGAAAGTGTTTGCTTAATTAAGCAAAGAATGTTAAGAAATGCTGTTTATCCCACGTTGGCCCAAATATTTGTCCACAAAAAGAAAAAATACTCTGCACCTTCTGTCAGGTGTTTGCCTTCTATTGATATTGGCTCCAGCCTTCGTGTCCTGGTAACCCACATACCATGTGTGTGCATGTCAACACTTCCCAAAGCTCGGGACAATGATGGAAAAGTTTTTCACCTACGGTCTCTATTTACAAGGATAACAGTGTTTCCCCACCTGCGAGTAATGCCGTTAACTCACACATGCCGTTCCCGAGTGATTGAGCAGGAGAGAAGAACGTCGAGCGTTCGCACACACGTAATGAATGCGAGACAATACGATCGTGTCGTAGGAAAGATATGGCAGCGAATCAGAATTAATAAGCCATGTGTGTTCGGGGGGGGGGGGGGGTTTGATAAAGCGTACACAAAGGTCAGTCCAAATTGGTCTTTTTCTGAGAGTCATGAGGCGACTGTCTTTACAGCAGAATGTCATGTCGTACAGCTGCTTTGATATTCAAATGAATCAACAGCAATTAACTTTCAACAGTAGCTTCTTTTTTTTCTCTCGATGTTTACGAGGCGTCCAACTCAATTAGACTTCTTTTGTTTTTGTGATATCCTGGCATTTGTTGCACAACACAGCATGGCCTTTTTCAGACATCGCTCCTCGTGTGATATTCACCAAGTCGAGCTGAAAAACACCACATGACGGTACGCCGAGACAAACGTAGGTGTTGTTACAGCTTGTTTCCGATCATGCAACCACTGACACACCAAGTCTGCTGACAGCCTCGCCAACATGCGCGATACAAGGACGATTCGTCTCGTCAATTTGCCGTCGAGTGAGAAGATTCCCAGTGCTGTTGTACTCCATGTCAGCGCTCACGGACTCTGCTGTATCCAATCAAATGGCTTGGCCAGAACTAACTGAGACAAACACTCGAGGGCTGGTCGAGTCATCGAAACCGACATTCAGAGCCAACCAACCGATCTTCCATTACTCGTCCATGTCGGTTATTTTCAGGGCAGAGTCACGAGATGACGCGTCCGAGCCGAGACGCTGCGCAAAAAGAAGTCAAATCGAAACACTGCGGATAAAGAGTTTGCAAAAAAAAAAAGCATGTTTTTTGTTTGCTTTTCTTTCTGTTTTAGCTAAATTAATTTCTACTCTAAAACTGAAATGTGTCGGTTTCATTTCAAACGTTGATCTCAGTTCAAAGTCCAACAAAAAAAAAACCCCACCACAGAATAGATCCTCAGATATGCACTCTTTGATTGGAACAAATACTCCAGCTTTAGCAGAGGAGCACATTGACAGTAGAGTCAGTGAACGATGAGGGCAAAAAAACGCAAACAAAATAATCCTTCATTAATCGTGATCGAGGTCAGATTCATTGTGATATTGATTCGAGGTTGTATCGCCCTAACACACACACACACACACACACACACACACACACACACACACACACACACACACAAACAAACAAAGAAGTATTGAACCTTGAAATATCTTAAGTGATGACTGGACTCAGCATATTCGCTCAGACATGGGCCCCTAATGAGCCAATGGGCTATTTTTACAGCACAGCACTACACTAGACGATAGGAAATGTGCCTTTGTTGGAGGGATTTAGTCAATACAAATGGTGTAGAGAGGCCGCTGAAAGGACCCTACATGCCAACAACAGGGGAGAACGTGAGGAAAAACGTGCTACGTTGGTCATTCTGAACAATAGTTGTGAATACATAGGTTAGCGATGGAAGAGAACGTTATGTTTTTTGGGGGTTTTTTTGCCTATAGCTTCTGATGTCTGTCTATTTTTCCTTTACGTTAAGTTGCACTCAGGCAGCAGAGTAAGTGAGGCTGACAAAGAGCGGAGTATACTTGTCAACAGGCAAGGCAGGCAACTGATCGGGGGCCCCAAGCCAGTAAAGGCCCCCCCCCCCCTCCAATGGCTGACGAACTTTAAACCAAAGCATTGCCTCAAAATGTGCACATTTTGCAACGACAGTAGGAAAGCCTCCCTGATCGGGCCCCATCGGACGGCTCTCAACTTCCTGCGAAGCGTTGCAGCATTATTCCTAGGGATGCACAGATCAGACGTGAGGGCTGTTAAAAATCAATCCGAAGGCATCGAGGTTTCGAATCGGTTCTCTGAAAAATGAATCGCAGTATTATCGTGAAGCGTCGGCAGCTGTCGAGCAGGAGGAGGTCGGTTGTGATGAGCAGGCGTTATTGTGGCAGCGGAAGCATCATTTTATGTATTGAACCGTCGACAAAAAAAAGTGTGACAACAAGACAGGGAAACTTCACAAACAGCACAAGCGACATGATGCAGCGTTTAATCGACAGCGTAATGAGAAGCTCCAGATTCTCTTCCAAATAAATCATGAGTTGAGTGAATCGATAAATTCCTAATTATGTATCAGTGAAGGAAAATCAATATTATTTATCTGAGAAATTATAATAAACGCTAGTTGTAGGGGCCCCTAATGAGTTTTTGCCTCGGGCCCCAACAGACCCTAGAATCGCCCCTGTTGATACCCACCTAAAATGGACTAAACTAACAACAGTTTTAAAGGCAGGTTTGCATGTCCCCCTTTCTTCCTAACTGTTGCTCCACAGACCACCTTAACCCCCCCCCCCCCCCCCCCGACCCAGCCCACCTTCTTCATCCCCTCCCTCCTTACCGAGCAGCAGCAGCTTGACCTCCCTGGCTGCCTTCTCCCCGTCGTCCCGCAGGTTCCTGTCGATCATTTTACTGCGCTCCACCGCCGCCTTGTCCTCCGTGCTCAGCGTGCATCCCATCTTTCGAGTGTGTCCTTCAGACCCCCCCAAAAATGAGCTAAAAAAACACCATATATACCCACATTAAATGGTTAAAAGAAACTGCCTTCACTCCGCCGCACACACGCCCTTTTTTAACTGACAGTCAAAAGCGATCCGTTCAGGAGGAGGAAAAAAAGGAGAAATGTTTTTTAGTTTTTTTTTTAAATCGAGCGTTTATCCGATTTATTTAGAGTTTAAAATCGTCCGTATACTCGTGAGCATAAAAAAAGCTATTTTGATAGCGAAGAAATTCCTCGGTGATGTCTCGTCCACCCTTTCGCCTCCATTCGTTGCGGCGGCGGCGACTGCCAGTGTTAAATGTACAGAGACGAGAGAGCAGCTCGGTGTGTTCGGCACGGCGGCAACCACGGCAACACTTCCGGTATGCTTCTTCAAAATAAAAGGTGTAATTTTAAGCAAACCTCAACGCTTACAAAGTCTCACATTTCTCACCATTCAGAGCCCACTTTGCTTAAGCCTCTTTTTACTTAAAAAAGCAGTGAGGAAATATTTTTATTTCACGTTTGGCTTAACTAACCGACATGAAGTTTAACTTCAGTTTTCTGTGGGGGTAAACGTTTTTTACCCTTTCATATGAATTGTTTGACATTTATTTTTAAGGCAGACACCCAAACCGGAAACTCTCCGACGTACGGTAACTTAAAAAAAAAACTGGAACTGGACGGCATGATTTTTTCAACACTATGTGTACCAAAATTATAATTAATGGCTTCACATTGTGATCTTTTTTAAACAAATAATTAATTGCCTTTAATATTTGATTATATTGCAAGCGTAAATAACAGAAATCGTCCTGCTCCTACACACATGCCAGTATTCAGTGGGCTACATGTAATGCATTACAGTAATCTTCATTGGTTGCAGTGTAATTGTGTAGCTTGACTTCATTTCGAGCATGTGCCATTTTCATGGGAACGAAACTTCATTGGCAGTGCAAGTCTATTCCCATTCAGTTGCAGGCTTCATACTTATAATTTGTGGTTTAAAGTCAGGAGTAACAAAACTGCCTATAAGGAAAACTGTTTTCCTTATAGGCAAAAAGAATTAAGTCATTGTTTAACAGAGAAAATATCACAGACATGGGATTCATTTGAAAAGAAAAGAGTACTCAAATTGTGATACCTTTGCATAATTAGGAGTTATAAAATCAAATTTAAACCTATTCCCGACAATTAGTTTTATATAACAGGTATTCCTGTTCATGTACAGGGTGATCATAAAAGACCATTTGGAAAAAAATATGGTTTGCTAAACACAATGACGTATTGACACAAGAATAAAGTAAACATGGCGTGCAGTTTTAGGAAACTTTCCTTCCTCGTCTGCTGCCGTTTAGTTGCACCTATTTCAAGTTGTGATATGCAAACAAGCCCTTATTGAGGTATAACTTTTTAAAGAAATGTACGTCAAGTAAATGAGCTTTTCCTTGATATTAGCCAAATCAGAAGATTAACTTTTGTGATGAATGTAAAATAAACAACAAAGCAATTAACATCAATTTTTAGGGGATAGGCAGAGCAATTTAAGATAAAATAATTATGCATTTTCTGTTAGAAATACTAACAATACTGCTAAAAGAGAAACAATAAGTCTGTAGGTCTGTTGCATATGTCCACATGAACTGAAATCCAATCTAAGATAAAGCAGATAAACTCAGTCACGAGACATTCAAACTGTTCACCCAGGAATGTTTGTTTGAATATGTAGAGACATGTCTCTGGCAGTGACACTCAGTGGAGTGAACAACAAGTGGTCTGTCCAGAACAAGCAGAGAGTTGTGAGGAAATGGTGGTGCCGCCCTCCAGTGGTGTGAACATGTCACTTCACCGTGTTCTACACAAGTAAAGGGTTGAACACTATGTTTAACCTTTCAGCACAGCAACAAGTCTAGCGCACTGATTTTGCAGATAAGGATCCAGCCTTAGTAAATACAATAAAGACAAATTGGGCAGTCATATCTTTTATAGGAGAAAATGACCCCCTGGTGAGGTCACAGTGATGTCATCAAGGTTATGACAGTTTGGGCTTCACATGTATAACAGAATGTGTTAAAGAGTTACAAACTTGTGATGTGGATTTTGAAAGGAACAAAAGAAAAAAATAGAGGGATTGTTGTGGAAAAATTAGCTCTATCTGAGTTGCATTATGGGAAATGTAGTGGAGCTGAATTTGAAGCTGCTGACCAGTAATTTAAGAGGCTATAATGTTTGATATGCTGATATTTGTTGTCTGCAAAGAGAAAGAAAAAATTACAGTAGCAAAATATCACACTACTTTTAGAGTTTTGAAATGGATTTGTCAAGAAATCTTTGTTCCTTTAAGGAATTTTAAGCGTTTTTAAAAAGGATTCAACCTTCCCAAACTGATGCTAGTGTGCAAACATTTCGGCCAGCTGCTCTGCTAAAGACATTAGCAAGTTTTCATTTGAATGGGTTCATTTGTTTGTGAGAATGAATAGTGTAAACGCTGAAATCCAATTCTTAGTCAATTCTATTCTGAATATCTGTCTTTGCTTTGCCTTCTGGGTATTTAACAGCGGAGTAGTACTGTTTATTTGTGAATTCCCGAAAGCACATCGAGTTTACATTTGCATGAAAATGTGATATACAAGTAGAATTGAATTGAAATAAACACGACTTTGTTTTAGCAAAATAAAACACTGTGAAGGTGCATCCTTGTTATTATCCTTCCATAAGGAAGACATACATTAATAAACATGTGGAAGATCAAAGTTTTATTGCTGCTGACTTTGTTCCCAAACCTGCACATGCAGGGAAATCTCCACATGATATCTTTATAACAACCAATCAATTGTATCAGCATAACAAATCAAGATAAGCTTGGCAATTTACTTTTGGAGGGATAAAGTGTAATGCATTTTAAGGTCCAACCTGAAACTACACAACCACAAGAACAGATAAGCTTCTTTTCATGTCTCTGCACAAAGAGAATATGTTTTATAATTTATATTGTTCCCCTTTTTCTGTTTCTGCAAAGACTGTTATGCAACAAAGCAAGGGAGAAACGTGTAGAGGAAGAAGTGGTAAAAATATAGAGGAGGATTAATAAGAATTTAGACAGCAAAAAAAAACAAATTAAATGTTGTCTTCTGTGAACTTCTTTTGAACTTCATCGTCCTCCTCCTCCTTCTTCAACCTTTCTCCCCTGCCTATTGAAGCGCTTATCACTTGCTCAGATAGTGTTTTCTGATACCTCAAGGGGACGTCTCTCGGCTGTACCTTACCCTTTTCTCCTTATATGACTTCCTTTACAGAGGGTCCCTGGACACCTGCCAGAGGTGTCTGTACCTTTACCTGGCCTGAGCTGCTCTGTCAGCTTCACTGATGGTACAGCCTGCTCTGCTTCTCCTCGTGCTGCTTGCTGCCAGAACACAAACACAGACTGCCTGCACGTACCGGCACACACTCACACAGACAGAAGGAGAACAGGCTGCCTGGCAGAAAGACGGACCTACGGAGGGAAAAAACGCACAACAACCATGGGCTGCTGTAACATTAGTTGCGGGCTGATAGCCGGAGCTGTGTTTGGGGCTGCGATTGCCATCTTCGGAGGCGTCCTTATCCCGCTGGGGAACAGCATCATTGATGGGACGGTGAAGAAGGTATGGTGCTCAGTTTCACCCCGCTTTGGAAATTATAGTGAGTGGCACAGAGTGTTTGATAGTGAGTGTGTACGCTGAGATCAAGGTGAACCGGGAGAAATGACAGGGAAGAGGCGTGCGTTTTGGGAGGCTGGTAAACAAGCTGTGCAGGAAAAAGCCAAGAGTGCCTTCTTTTCATCTATCAAAAAAAAAAAAAAAACCAGCATCTGTGCTTCTCCGTTGGCAATGTAGAGAAATATATATATTTTTGGACCTTTTTTGATATCAGAGCATCCTCCCTTTTTCATGTATCAGCGGGGCAGCTGGCCTGCTGGCAGTCTTCTTGAGGCTTGTTAAAAATAGACTGTCTGTGTGTCTGCTGGGTTTAGGAATCCGTCGTTGAGCCTGGAACCACAGCATATGACAACTGGGTGGCTACAGGGGGAAAGGTGTACAGGCAGTTCTGGTTTTTTGACGTGAAAAACCCAATTGAGATTTTACAATATGGAGCAAAACCTGTAGTAGTGGAAAAAGGACCATACACGTACAGGTAAGGCAGATTTCTTTGCCTCTTTCGTATCATTTTGGGGTCACTCTCTTTCTTCTAAAACTCCAATGTTTCACCATTTCATATCTCTCCTGGGATACATTTCAATGTCTAAGTAAGATCCCTTCCCCTCCTTCAGGACAAGATATCTTCCCAAAGACAATATCACATTCAACCCGAATCACACTGTCTCCTTCCTGCTGCCTTTTGGAGCCATCTTTGAGCCGTCCATGTCTGTGGGACCGGAGGAAGACAAAGTCACCTCCCTCAACCTGGCTGTAGCTGTAAGTGAGTGCGACCCCGCCGTGCCGTGATCTCTGACTCGACTCAGCCCTGCTGTTATGACTTAACATGCCGCATTATCAAGGCCAAAATGGGAACATGCCAAATCAAGCTGATGCTCTGTGGTGGGTTGCAGTGGTCTGCACTTACTGGTGTTTCCCAACCTTTTTAGCTTGTGACCCTCTGTGGCAGCTAATTTGAGAACCGTTAGGACCACAGAGTGATTTCTTACTTGCTCTTACACATCTGTACATTATGTACTTTGACTAGCTTTTATCCTTTACCCTACATGTTTAACATAGCCAGGAGATTTAAATTGTGACCCCATAGAGAGCCATGTTGGAAACCTAGAAACCAGTGCAGTATATTATATGGTGTTTGAAAAGGATGTCTCAGAACAAAATTACATTTGCTCGGGGCAAGCTGAAGATTGTAATTACAGGCTACCATAGGCTCCCAGTGTTGAGGCAACAGCAGAGTTTCCAAAGAGATAAAAATACTTTTTGTTTTGATGAAGCGTTGCAGCATATTAACATGAGTCTTTTCAAACACTTCTTTCAATGAAACAAAATAAGCTAAATTATCTAACTGATAAAAAAAAAAGTATGTGATAATGCATATATTTTATTGTCGTGTCTTACAGTATTATCTCATTAACCCACAACAAATTGTGACAAGTCATTGTATAGACCATTTGGCAACCATTTGGTGTTGTAAAATGAATGAATGAAAATCATTTCACAAAAACAAACTTTTACAATTTTAACTGCATTTTTTTTGAAAAGGTAGCTCGCTTGATTCGCTGGCATGTGAGCAACAATTATGCTAATGTCTATGTTTCCTCCAGTTTGGACCTTACAACGTATTGATGTTTCATGTTTCTTGCCTCAATACTGGTTGTTTTGCCGGAGTCTGTGTTTTTTCTATTCTCTAGGCTACAGTGGTGTTGACAGCTGCAAAGTCAGCAAGACCCACAGTCACACAAGAAGAAGAATTAATGTGAAAAAAAAACAACAACAAAAAAAACGAGAACCTTTTGTCCCTTAACTGTCATCTAAACAAAGGAAATAACTTAGCCATGAGAGACTTCTTAAATTAGAAACATATTCATGATTTAAATCTTGCACTGTCTCATCCAAAGAAAAAAAATATTCTGAACAAGTTTTTTTTTTTTTTTTTAATAAAATCAAGGTATTGGCATCTCTGTTTTCGGTGCTATTTTTTGATAGGAGGCTACAAGACTGGCTTTAGGAAAACTCTGCTACAATGCATCACATTTTAACAATGATATCAAATATTGTACATGGTTCCTTCCCAAATAAAATAATTTAAATTACATTAACATAACAAAGAATATAAATAATTTATCAAATTAAACTACTCAGGGGCCGTAATTGAGCTAAAGGATAAAATGAAACTCATAACATAGTTGTGGTTGTTTAACATGAGTCTGGTCCTGTCAGAAAGAGAGTCAGGGTGTCTGCCTGTTTAATCTGCTTAATATGGCCAAGTGCTCATGGAGGATTCATGTCAAGTCTTTTAACTGATATAACAAAGAGCATGTGCCTTGAAATGAAATGTGTTATGAATCGGTGCAATACAATTAAAACAAGAATTACTGATTGGTTGACTTCAAAACTGTTCCAATACAAGGGTTAAGAAGCATTCTTTCAGCTCAATTGGTAAACATTAACTATATCTAACATTATTATGTTAGATATTTTGGATGACCTCTGTATGTCAGAGTGACATTAACATGCTGCCATGTTAGAGTCTGGAAATTATGAACCACTGATAAGTCATAATGTCAAAACACATAATGTCTTTGTTTATGGCTACAATGAAAATATCTCTTCAAACTTGATAATGTTCAAAAGATGACGCAAAGTAATTTCACTGAAAGCCTCTAATTGTCTGTCATTATGTAATAAAACAGCCACATCAGGCTTATCTCCTCAGGTAACTGTAGCAGTTGTGTGCACAGTGTATCTATCATTACCAAGCCATACTGGTGCCATTTAGAACTGGCACTTCTATCAATGAGGAAATTAAAAATGTACTGCGTGCTATCTAATATAAAAAATTAATGTTCTGGTTTTATTTTTTTTTCCCAGGGAGCTTATTCACTGATTCCAACAGTGCTACATTCAGTGCTGGAGAATATGATAAAGTCAAGCAACTCCTCCTTGTTCCAACGCCGCACAGTCAAGGAAATACTGTGGGGTTACACAGACCCCTTGTTGAAAGGTCCTATGGGCTTATTTGTACCTGTAAGTACAAGTATATAATTGTCATATTAAAAAAAAACCCATAAAATATCCCAGATATAGATCTGAAATTATATCATTTTATCAGTGTGTTAAATGAAATATATGTCCCTTAGTACAATGGAACCTATGATGGTTTTTACAATGTCTTCACTGGAAAGGATGACATCACTAAAGTTGGAAAAATTGACAGATGGCGAGGACAAAAGTGAGTCTGATTATGAATGAAGTTTAGAAGACATCAACAACATGTTTTGATACAACTGATTTCAGACTTAAACCCTGCGAAAATTTCATTTTCTTTCCAAAGGAGCTTAAGTTTCTGGGGTGACAGGTACTGTGACATGATTAACGGGACAGGTATGTTTGAATTGACCCCCAAGGACAAATAAAGTTTTTTTTTTAATTGAATTGAATATGTTTCGATCCATGGCAACATATTTTGTAAAAGAAAGCTCCATGGCTTTTTGACTGTGGCAAGTTATCTTTTCTCAATCACTCAACTTTTTTTTTTAGATGCTTCATCATTCCCTCCCTTCGTGGACAAGAAGAAGCCTCTCTATTTCTTCTCATCAGACATCTGCAGGTGATTAAGTGTTTGGTTTTGTGGGACTTTGTTTAACTGATTGTGTAATAATGTTGCATCGTAGCCTGGAAACTGCAGCCTTTGAACTTTCCTTTCAGTGACCACTAGAGGTCAGAGCTTTCCAATGCACAATATAGCCAAAGATGACAGAGCATACAGAGCGTCCATTGCAAGACACATTTTGGACAAATGTCTGTGTTGTTTCACTCTCAGGTCTGTGTCAGCTGGCTTTGAGGAGAGCCTAGATCTAATGGGTATCGAGGTGTACCGCTTTAGCCTGCAGCCAAACACCCTCGCCTCTCCTACAGTCAACCCAGATAACCAGTGTTTCTGCAGAGACCCAAAGACCACCAAGGATTGCACCTTAGCGGGAGTTCTCGACATCAGCTCCTGTCAAGATGGTCAGTCTAGATTTACCGTTTTTACCATTATTAGGTTGTTTAAGCGTAGCAGTGTTGCATGTTAAATCACCTTTGGTTTCATGCAAACAGGAAAACCCATCTACATCTCTCTGCCCCACTTCCTGCATGGCAGTGCAGAGCTGAGAGAGACTGTACTGGGCCTCCATCCCAGCGAGGAGCATCATGTTACCTACATGGATGTGGAGCCTGTAAGAGCTTTTAACGTTCATCTTAATGAGTTCTAAGTTTAAGATGCCTAAACCTATTTACAAATTATTTTGTTGTACTTTTGTGTTAGATAACCGGGTTCACCTTGAGGTTTGCAAAGAGGATTCAAGTGAATATGATGTATGGACCGTCAAAAGTTATCACGTAAGTTGTACTTCACCTTTTTAAAAAGAAAAGTTTTAGTGACTCTGAATAAGAGTTAGAGCTCAAGATGGATACAACTCGTATGCCTTTATAGCCTAACTTAGCATAAAGGCTGAATATACAACACTATTAAAAAAAACTATGTCAATATGTTTTTAGTAGGTTTCAATGTTCTGGACTGCAATTCTAACCTGGTGCTAGCTGTAGCATCATATTCTACGGGGCAATATCCCCTCAATAATTTCTTAACACCAGCGAGAACTTTCAATGTTCAATGCATATATTTTTGCCTAGCCTAGCTTAGCATACAAACTGCATTGAGCAAATGGATGGATGGACTTTATTTTTTAGCTTAGCCCTTTTTATGCTTCTACAAAAATAGTTAAGTTGAAAATGAAAAGCAGTGGTTTTGGTTTTCAAAGGTTCCAAATGATCATTTAGCTTATAAGAGTAGTATGCTTTCTGTGACGCAATCCCGCTGCTAGCTGTAGCATGAACTGCTTTTGAAAAAAATAATGCTAATTCTCCAGTTTCAATATTCTCCTCGAGTCCCTGCAATGTGAAATGTTCAACGTATGTTTGAGACTAGCTTCGCAAAAAGTCTACATGGACCACAAAGGTTAACGGCTACGCTAACTTGCTAATACCTATAGCAGCACCTTCTTTGTGGCCAGGATCATATCTTAAAATGACACATAAGAACTTTCAAAGGGTTTCCTTGGTCTTTGCAAATATTTTTTATGTAAATAATATTTTCAATGTCTTTGTGTGCCAACAAATATACAGACGGCTTACTATAGCTCTTAAATGATAAGCAAAGACATTTTTCTTGGTTTAAGTAAAAAATAGCTCTCAATGGCTCACCTGATTTTGCAATCTCAAACACCCTCTGCCATTGGAGGTGAGGAAATTGCCCTCTCCATTATTTTTACAA
This sequence comes from Symphodus melops, assembly GCF_947650265.1. Classification (NCBI taxonomy): domain Eukaryota; kingdom Metazoa; phylum Chordata; class Actinopteri; order Labriformes; family Labridae; genus Symphodus; species Symphodus melops. The sequence continues at coordinate 3,728,405 of NC_136712.1, forward strand.
TGTGAGCATGGGACCCTGGGAACTTTCACATTTACCACACAGACACCAGAGTGGCATTTTCTCTTCTAGCTCTGAGCAAGAAAATAAACTAGCACATTTCCCAAAATATATTTCCCTCCCTACATGTTGTGGATGTATCTCTGCTGTCACTGTCAAACAAAGGCAAAAAAAAGAAAGACAGTTTGAGACAGAATCATGCTCTGAATACCAAGTAACAAACTCCTTTTCCACAGGGTGCTGAAGAAAGTCAAGGATTATACCGTGTTCCCTGTTGTTTGGCTGAACGAGGTAAGATAAAAAAAAAGTCAAGGCCTGCGGCCATGAAGTGTTTACTCTGCTAGCGTGGCATGCATGCTAATCAGTCACTGTCTCTCTCCCTGTCTCCATCCATACACCTAGACGGCTTCGTTGGATGAGGAAACGGCAGACATGTTTAAGAAGGAGCTAATCTCACGGGTCAATTTATTGGATATAATACAGAAGGCACTGATGGGTGTAGGCTCGGCCATCTTTGTACTTTGTCTCATCTCCTTTTGCATATTCAGGAAGACAAACAACCAAGTCAAAATAGTATAGATAGATACTTTATTGATCCCGAGGGAAATTCAAGTACTGAATGTGAATGAATCACAGAGAAGTTTTTGTTGTGTGTGGGTTTGCAGAGCATAGTGAAATTAAGCTGCTAAGGAACATCAAACCTTTTGATATGGACTTGCACTTTTTTGTAATTTCAGTGTTATTTATAATGTCGAACCTCCTTTGATACAAGGAGGAGGATAACTGTGATTTGTGCAAAGCCCAAGACCTGAACTGCTTTGCTGAGTATTAGTTTATTTGCAAACACTGTAACTTTGACTCAATCAGGGATTTCTTGAAAAAGAGAAGACGGAGATTCCTCTTAACTGTCAGGTTTGGTAATCAACACAGAGGAGGAAAGCGTTTGACATCTTGTGAAAGAAATGTACAATCGGATCTTAGGCAAATGAATACTTTGCTGAACTAGTGTCTTCAAAGTAAATAAAAGATGTAAAGGAGTGTTTTCATTTGCTCATATTAGATTGTTTCCTCTCGGCAACAGCCTATGAAAATATATCTTCCTTCGACCCAAATACAGCAGAGACTTTTCTGCTGCTGAACAAACCTCTGTATTGTGGACGCTGAAACAGTATTATTTAGTTTCCTCTTTACCTTGAGTGGCCCATAAATCAAAAAGAGTAATATAAGTGGCCTTAGGGATGATTATATTTTGGTTATGAATGTACTTGGGTTTGTTTGGTGAGAAAGCAGTACGTCAACCCCGCAGGAAGCCTCACTTCAGTTTTATGGGTTTTAAATGACCCTACTTGGCCTCCTGGGTCCCTTTGGTTCCAGTGTTGAGTTCGAAACTGACATGTCACACGTCTGAGGGAGGTTTTCATTTAAATTAAAACAGACACCCATTGTGGCAGTGTGACTTGCAGCTTTGAAGTACAACAGGCACCGTCTAAAATGTCTGAAATTTGCGATAAAAAGCTGAAAAGACAAAGCCTTAATTAAGACTTTAATGGTTTGTCATTACATTTTTGTCAATAGTGGTACCTCCCTCTGTACAGTAAAGCGTAAGCCATTAGCCTGTTAGCTCACCTTAAGCTAAAAAATCTCACAGCCAACCCTTTGTGAAACTGCAATCTGTTGAACTCTTACTTAAACAACTTATTGTTTTAACACCTTGTCAGGAGTTCTGTTTCTAGTTGTAGTTGTCCCGCTAAGCTAATCTAAGAAGCTGCTGGCAGTGAATTCATCTTTAGTGTCCAGACATTAAGAGTTGCATCATGCATGGAATCCATGACAGATGATTTATTGGCCAATAACAGAAAGATGACAGTTTGAGAAATTGCAGTAATAAAATATCAGTCAATGAATTACATTATCTTTCTTTAAAAATGAATCTTTATCTGAACAGATTTATTTCGGCTATCATGACATTAATAAATACAAATACATATGTTTCATAAAATTACACTGATATGAAGCTGACAGGAAGCTGCTGGTCACACAGTTTTATTAACATTGAGCAGTGATATCCGTGGGGGAACTGGACATTGGAAGTCTTTTTTCTCTCAAAATGAAAATCATAATGTATATCTCTACAATTTGCAGATACAGTCATAGTTGGCGAAATAAGTTGAATTTATATACACAATAAAAAACACATTTCCACAAAACTTGGCACAACATTAAATTAAACAGACTAAACACAAAATACTCTGTACACGAGGAACAAATAATCTCTATCTACAACTATGCTTAAGAAAGCTTCTAAAAAAGTATTCACATATGTCAAATGGTTTATGTGAGTGATTCTCAACTGGTGGGTTGGGACCCAATGGTCTTTTGTCAGATGTTTTACATTGTCTAAAAAAAAATATAATAATATAGGGTGGAAGCTGTAAACTGCAAAAACTGCACAATTTTAAAATAAAATCAGGCTGATGGAAAATAAATCAGAAATTTGAGTCACAATTTTTCAGGAAATGGTGATGGGTCCTGGTGTGAGACGAGTTGAGAACCACTGGTCTATGAAACTATCCCGTTTGTAATAACTCTTTATGAGTTTTTGTCGTTTTAGAATTTATGAAAAATATGGATCCAATGAAGGATACTGTCACGTTTCAGGATTTATTAACCATATTTCCAGTTTTTTAACGAGATAAATTGCCTGTTACACAAATGCAATCCAGGTAAAGGATGGAGAGACTGTTCTATCACTGATGAATCTCTATAAACATGCTTAGGTACTGGAGACAGAAGAGATATAATACAATATACAGCTGAATTACAGTGAGGCACACTCCCCTAGAAGTACATCTGAGCAATGGGAATAAATACGAGAGAGTTCAGACAAAATGTCTGCAGAAGCTCACACTGAGTTTCATATTTTTCTCATAATGTTATTACTATTCTTGTTGATTTAACACCAGGACTTGATGATGAGTTTGGCCTTTGTACTTACACATTTTACTTGTAATATAACACTTTTTATGTGGACGGCTTGCCATCTGTGCTCTCAATGAACAGTGGTATTGTAGGCAGTAGGCGCAGCTGTCAGCTTGAGAAAGAAAAACTTTTCTTTTTCTCCCAAATTGACTTTTTCTGACCTTTTCATTTCATTTTCTATGAGCTGGGACACTTCTCTAAGTTTAAGGTCATATAGAAATGTGAGCAGGTTTTAATAAAATGCAAGCATCATACTTTGAGATAGCGCTCACTTTTGTTCCTTTTGAATCTCTTCAAGGATGATTTCAAATGACTCTCTTTTCCAACAAAGAACAAATCCATTGTGACATTATATCTGGAAGGTCAAATTTCCTCTTTTAAATTCTTAAATAAAAAAAGATAATTAACCATAGCAGCGTCTCAAGGTGTAGTGAAGAACACAGATTTTTAAGCCGCACTCTTAACGGGGGCCTTGTACTGCGGTGGCCGCAGCGAACGGACGGCTTGTGCGTGCATGTGTGTTATTGTAGTTCACAGCCATCTGGGTCACAGTACCTCATGCAAGAAAAAAAACAAAATAAACTATCCGAATGATTCCCCACAACCTCGTCCTCATTTAACTGTACATCCACAGTGAAGTTCTGCAGTTTGAGATGAGAGTTGGAAAATAAGGATTATGGTTTGAGATTATGGTCTGTGTCTGTGTCACACCTGTGGGAGGTGATTACGACGGTTGCGGCTCTTCCTCCGGTCCAGCAGCGGCTTCAGTTTGGCCAGGTCCCCCCTGAGAGGTCCGGGTGGCGGAGGTGGCTGCTGCAGCTGCCTCTGCTGTAGCTTCTGGAGCTCCTTCCTCTCTTTGCAGTATTGCTGCACAGCTACGCTCTCTGCTGGACTGAAGGCTGCCAAAAGGACCTTCGGGTGCAGCGAGCTGGCCCAGGCCCATGGCGACTGCTGTTTGTCCGTCAGCACGCTCACCATTGCCTCGCTCATCACTCGCAGGCGGATCTTGGCGAGGGTGCGCTTGAAGCCGTTCTCCGTGGTCAGGCAGTAGTAGAGGCCCTGGTCGGACAGCTGGACGGAGCGGATGAGGAGGCCGTGCTCGGTGGAGAGGACACGATCACTCAGCTTTACCTGTGGTTGGAAAAATAAAGTGTCAAAACTCCATCCACAACCGAGTAAAAGGAAAGTCTGGGTTTTAAATGTTTTAGACTCCAGTAAATGCAACAGCCTTTTTACTATTCACAAACATCAAATTCAGTCTTAAGTGACTAACGACTCCAATGACTACAGTCCATAAAACTAAAGTGATTTATTTTAAGGCCAAGTTCTTGTCTCATGGGAGATCGGCTATAAAAAAGGCCATTACTCTGAGTCTACTCCGCAGAGGTGAGCTCTAAATCGATAAAAGATGTGTCTTTATCAAGCAGACGCACGCTCGCCCAGCTTGATTTAATTTTCCTCAGCCTTTTAAAGGGGTTAAAGGGGTGTCAAATATTTGCAAAGCCTTTCCCAGCTGAGAGGCCAATCATTAGTCAAGGTCCATATGTTGGATTTGATCATCGTCCGTTATGATGCCTGGCCGACTTTAAGTACTTGTTGTGTCATTCATCTGGCATTCATCTGTCCATGCAAGTCTTTTTCAAGCATGTTGTGTCATACTGCTGCTATGTCATGTTTAATAGTCGATGCTATCCTCAATGATGTGACCAAAACAACTGAGTAAGTCCCTGTGGATGCGGAAAAAGGACATTTAATCAGTGATATCGCTCAAGCTGTTAATTGCATCCTTGGCTTCATTACAGCTGTTACTTTGACCTCTCTAAATGTCCAACTGACCTCTTTCCTCCTGTCATTGTCCCTCTGAATCAACCAGCGAATAGAGGCCTGAGGAGACTTGGGAATGCACTCGAGGAAGGTGGTGTTGTTTTTCACTCCGTACTGTGTCATCTCCACAGCGTTTCTGTAGGCTAAGACACACACACACACACAGTCAACAGACGTCACATCAGACGTCACTTGATGACAGACACAAACCCCGCAGACGGACTCAAATCCGTCTGAAGTCCCAGCAGTGAGAGTGAAATGTTGACACAAAGCTCAGCCTCACACTGGCAGCTCAACCAAACCCCACCCACACATCTTCAGCTTCCAAAGACAAGCAAAACAAAACATCATTACGTCGCACCAGCACAGTTTCGTCTCATTAGCTGTCGTTTTTGATGCAGCTGAATGGCTCATCACACAGCTGGATCTGTGACAGAGTTGTGACTAATTAGTGGTAATAGCCATATGGTTTGTTCCCCAAGCTTGTGTTAATTTAGGGATAAAAACTGGTTGCGGAAATGGAACACTCGAGGGAGCAAACCCTCTCCTTTCATTACAGTGCAGCCTCCCTCCTGCCGACTGTGTGGTTTTCAAGGAATGCTGTGTGGTACCTGCACTCAAAACATCCACAAACATACAGCACAGTGCTAAAGCTGCAGCTTTGGTGAGGGTATCATTTAATTAAGGTGTCATTTTCAAAGGTCTTTTCACAAACAAAATCTGATTAAACATTGAACATTTGAAGCTGCATTACTTGCTGTGTGGGGCATAACTTTAAAACAAGCTAAAAAACCCTGCACTTTGATATTTTTATTAACATTTAAAATCTCCTTAAACTGCAATGAATAACAAGTTAGACAAACAATACCTATTTAAGCATCCCGAGGATGCAAGCAACATAAGAATTAATTTAGTTTCTGTATAAATTAAGCAGACGTCAGTTGAAGTCCTCACAAATGGCATTGAAACGAGAAAGTGTGTTTGTTCGTTAAGTCCCCACAATAATATGAAGTGTGGGTCAGAGTCCCAATAAAGACATTTACCTTATCAATTAAGGTCCCCACAATGATGTAGAAACCAGAAAATGTGTGAGTTAAAGTCCTCACAAAGATATTAAAACCAGAAAATGTGTGTGAGTTAAAGTCCTCACAAAGAACTTAAAACCAGAAAGTGTGTATGAGTTAAAGTCCTCACAAAGAACTTAAAACCAGAAAGTGTGTGTGAGTTAAAGTCCTCACAAAGATATTAAAACCAGAAAGTGTGTGTGAGTTAAAGTCCTCTCACAGACATCTTTCTGGAGTGTGTAGCTTTTTAGTCCTTCGGGTTAGTGTTACGTTCTCACACTTAATTTGGATATTAAACCAAACCAAAGTGTTTATGTAGCTTGTCTTTGCTAGCTTATTAATATTTTCACATTATATTCAGTAGAAAACAGAATAAGCATGCAGTTGCAAAGTTGACAACACTGTAATCTTAATATCTAAAATCATCCATGAATGAGTGACAACATTGACATAACAGAGTGGTTTGATCCTTCACTTAAAGAGAATACCTTTCAGGTTGAATCCTCTGCATTGAGTAAGTGGATTTCCATGCATAATGTCCTGCCTCCTGCTTCTCCTGCAAAAAAAAAGGAAATAGTGCTGTGAGTATAAATAAACTGTTTCTAAATTCAGAAAAATACACAATCATAGCAACCTTTCTCCTCGAATGTGAGTCTCACATTAAAAATATGGACGGAGCCAAAACAATACAAGGAAAATCTGACTGTTTTTCCGCTCAGTGCTGCACACTCATATAACACAGTTAGAGGAAACGGGCATGTAAACAGCTGACACGTTTCAAAGCCGGGCTAAGCTTTTGTTTGGTGACCAAACTAAACTTGACCTCTTTCTGACTGGAATGTCGAGAGACAGACAACCAGTCCTTAAAAGAGTCCAGAGAGGTTCGGGTTTTTTGAAGTGAGGTGTCGCTCATACCTCCTTGTCTGTGTTATGTCTAGACAGACGGAAAGAAACAACAAAAGCAGAATTAGGGACATGGCTTACATTGAAGTGTCTACAGAGGGATCCCAGTCAAGATTGCTTTGTACTCACAAGCTGTTAGCAGCAACTATTCATACCACATTTATACATCTAGCAAAACCACAGCATGTTTGTTGGGACCATTTTTTCAAAGTTTTTTGTTTAACTTGTAAAAAGGTGTCTATTGTAAGCCAAACAGCTCACGTGATTCTAATCAATAATGGGGCAAAATTAAAGAACAATACACACAGTACAATACATAATCTATACTATTTAAAAAATATGCACTATGTTTAACATTAAAGTAAAAATAACTTATTAACGCGTTATATTACTGCAGAGATGACTACGATCTATCTGCCCTCATTGACACTGAAAAATGAGTTTGAATAGCTTTCATGCTATTGCCTACTCTCTTTATTGCCCAGAGAAAAATCCCTTTTGGACACTAAATACTGCATGCAATTTAAAAGGTAAAGAACCGCACTTATAAACCCTTAAACTGAAAACTTTTGTTTACCTTTTGCCGGTTGGATAGAAGCGAGAGCAAGTGAGCCCGTCCCAGGCACAGTAGGGGTCCCGGGCAAGGCAGCAGTCAGCGCAAGCGGAGCCGTAAGCGTGACAGCGGTGTAGGGAGACCTGCGAGACCCCGAACTCGGAGCTGACGTACAGCTGTTGCTGCAAAGCAAACAGTTCAAATGTCAGCCGCCCTGTTTGTCTTAATAAATGGCCGGCTGACAGGAAAATGAGGCAGAGCGCCGAAACAATTATGGCTTATTATTTCCTTGCCTCTGGGAGGCTTATCATGCACAGGAGAGCTCTGTTCTGTGCATTACATAGAAGCCGCAGACAATGAATAACACATTACAACAATAAAAGTGCACTTAATGTGTAAGGAAAGGAAAGTTGGAAGGACACTTACTTTTTTTGAGGATATTCTCAAGTTTGTAACAGGGGCTTGATTCTACAAAAAAAAAAAAAAAAGGTTTTTTTAGACACTGTTGACAGTAATTTCTAGGGGGAAACATGTTCATATCTTTCTACAGTGACTGAAGGTTAGCTCGATACCACTCTAAACATCACTGCTAAATACTAAGCTAGCACTATAGAGACGGTTAATGCCCAGACATACTTGGAAACAGCTAGTTTAGCGCTGACTGAATGTAACAAAACCATTTACAATGACATGTGAGCACTATAAAAATAGACAAAATATATAAAAATAAGACACACTCTCTATATAAAAACCCTCCTGTAATGCTTTTTTGAAATACACAGATACAGATGCTGTAAGTGGACCCTTAATACACGAAGGCTGGATTTAATAGGCATTTATAAGTTCGGCTAAAACAGCAGCTAGCAATAACTTCTTATTAAAAGTTAGCTCCATTAAAGACCCCCTGTTCTTACTTGACATTATGACAAGTATTTTCAATGAACGAGGCAGCTTTTGTACTTTTTTTCTAAAAGAAAAAAACCATGACAGAGTTGGTAGCTTTATAACAAAAAGCTTCTTGCCAAATTCTTTGTCTCATTCCAAAAGAAAAATATTCTGTCTTTTGAGAGTAAATCTGTTCTTATTGGACTGCAGTCCAGGTCGGATCACAGGTTGATCACACTTAAGAGATTTAAGTGAAGATAAAACGGCTCGGTTCTCTCAGGACAACAACCAGACCCCTTTGCAGCATGTGAGCCTGTTTCCCATCACTCCCTGCTGCACTCCACAGCAGAACATCCATCTCCTGAATGCCACCCTGCCTTTGTCTGTCTGTCTGGCCTTGGCCTTTGTGTTGCGGCCAAGCTAACCCTCCTCCACCTCCTCTACCACATCCCTGCCTTTGATTTTAGCGGTGAAATGGGATGAAAGTCAGAGCGGAATAAAGAAAGACAAGGGGGGGGTGGGGGGGGGACAGACAGCTGACCTTAAACACTTCCAGCTCCTCCAGTATTAGATCTTCGTGCAGGGAATGATTGCTGGGCAGCACAATCACCTTCTGTACTGTACCTTTATCTGGTGGGGGCAGAAAGCAGACATGTTATGAGTTGTTCCTTCACACATGCGCTTCACAACCGTGTGAAACAGATACCGAAACTAGAATCCATAAAATTAGAGCAAAATAAACTCCAAGTATGTTTTCTGCCAATGTTTGCTTTTGAATTAGACACGATCAGTTTTCATAGTCAAAATCAACTGAGGTAGGAGTGGGAATGGAAGCTCTTAAGCCCGCACAAGGGAGGACAAGGGCCACGAAAAGGGCAATGTATAACCCGCCCACAATCAACGCGGCTGTTTTGACCTGGGAGTTTGAGCGGCAGGGAAAGGATAGGGAGTTACAGTAACGGGCTCCTGGAAATGCAAGATAAGAGTGTCTCCCTCATCCCTCAAACAAAAGCAGCATCTCTGGGCACAGATATGAAAAGACAGAACTGGCTCTTCTTCCCGAATCCAAGCAGGCGAAAACAGAATGCAGAGGCTGTCTGATAAACACAAGCAGCTGTGAGAGAGTCCCAGAGCAGTTTGCTGAATGCAAACATGTGCACAAGTGGACCCGAAAGCGTGCATAATTCCACTCGTACACATATGCATTATTCTGTTTTACCACTTTTTTATAAGCACTTTGACATATTTTGTATTGTACACTGAAAAAAACCCTCACAGGTTACGACACCTGATTGAATAAACTGAGGTCAAAACAGGAAAAAGGACTTTGTCTTGACGCCCTGTCTGTGACCTTTTTGTGACAATATACACTGCATGCTGTGCCATGTGCCTTTCTGTCAAATCTGCAACCACACCCATCATGGACTATCTCTTCTGTTATCTGTTTACCAGCTGTATCAAATTGGACTCGACTTTGTAATCATTTACCTGACATGGCTCATACGACAGAAGTGTTGTATAAACATGCTCAGTGTAATGTCGTTGTATTTTAATCGGCTTCTAACTGACCTGTCTAGATTTGACAAAGAAATAAGTGAAGCCAACATGAAGCCTGTAACAAATACCGTGACAATTAAAAACTACAACCACTAAAATATAATCCTGCATATTCTAGTCGGAATTCTTCTTTCACAAGGTGAAATATTTGCTTACATATAAAAGAACACATCCTGTTATTTAATTTCAGTCAGACAATTCACATTTCTCATGAGCCAGTGGAGACACTGGGAACCTTGCAGGTTAGATAATTGGAAGGAGGTGTTGATGTTGCATTTCAAGTGTGAAATCAGCGCAGCTCGAATTGACTGCATGAACTAGCTCATACGCAATGCCTAGTGAATCTTTACATCGTAAAAAAATATATATGCGTCAGTCAGTAAAATCAAGTTTTGGTCAGCTCTATTACTTTGGAAAAATGAAGACTGTGGCCCAGAGAATAATCAATCTAGTATATACATCTGATGTTATTTTTGGAAATTTCTTTGCTGCCCACAAGACTTTTCCACGATTGACCCAATCAGGGAATTTGTTTTTCTACACGGCTTGGAACAAATGAGGAATTGATAGACGGGTTTTCTTTCAGTTTCCAAAAAGAGAATCTGTTCTTAAATCTTACATATTTGCTATACTCTCTCGCTACAACCTGCAGAAACTGTCTACAATGGTACCTGTGCCTAGGAAGAGCACTTGGTAGTTGCCATCTGCAGCCATGACTTGGTCAACTGCTACTGATGTGTATTTGTAGTCAGCGTTGGTCCGAACCACAAGGGGCCTCCTCCCTACTGGGTAGATGGCGTTGAACATGACCGGATGGTTCCGTACAAAGGTCACCACATCGTCTGGGAACTCCTTTGTCGTCTGGATGTCAGGTGTGAAGGCTCCACCCGGACACTGGAGAAACAAAGAAGTGAAAGTGGGTAATCGACCTCTCCACATGCTGTGATCCAGTCGAATCGAGTCGGGAGATTCGATCCCCGAATAAAACAGGTGTTTCCTAACAGGGCTCTGTGTGCTAATTAGCTTCACGTTTGTCTGTTTTCTTATGTTAAAGGCAGACTCAAGTTAGCAGTGTAGTTTAAATATGTCACTGAAACAACAGATCAAACAAAGCTATCACTTCGTCACTTCAGTCATGCTTCTTTGAGTGCAGGTAGAAGGAGCACTGAGGGAATGCTACTTTCAAAATCAAGCTAGTTTTCCAAAAATCACCAACCCTGCAAAACATGCATTTATTCATGTTGTATTGTTTGGCTTTGGATATTTCAGATTAAATATTGTTGAACTACGTTGTCATTCCTTTTAAAACAATGGTTGCTACATATTTAACATCATTTATTAAATATTTAAAAGTGATTCACGCTGTACAAGTTGTTGTCTTCTTACTCATCTGGTGACATGAGATGTGTGAGACGGTAGTGTTGAAATAAATATTTCATTATAGCATTTCAAATCATGCTTTAAAAACAACATGTGAATGAATGAATGACCCAGACATGAACTCACAGTTCCAGGCCTTGGATAGGGGATGCGTCCCTGGAAAGCCACCCACTGAAAGTTTGGCCCGTCTCTGTGAGCGAAGGGTCCGTTGAAGACGGTGAGGATGTCAGCCATGTTGTACACACACACCGCAGAGCCTTTAAACACGGAGCTGAGGAAATGAGATGCATATTTCCAATGAAAGACAACAGAGACACACCTCGATCAAATATTCTGCACTCGTTTTCAGGATCTCTCTCTTATGTGCAAGTCATGCAATCCGCGTGAAACTGTTGCCTGCCTCTCCGGCGGGGAGTGCTCACCTATTTCCCCCCCTTCATTGATCTAATGTGGTTGGCTCAGTTATTTAAAACCCAAGTGCTTTACACATAAAGCAGCATTGTTCAAAGGGGGAACAGAAGCCGGAGGAAGGAACAGCGCTGAGATAGAAATAATACAGAGCTGAAGGACCTGGTGGACTTCTCTGTTTGATTTGGCTGAGTTCTTTGAGCCATGATCCACTGCTGCAGCCTCTCTATGATCCGGGGGTAACAAGTGGATTGAGGCCCTTGGGCAGCATGAGCCAGACTTAACCAGATGAACCATATTAAAGATCAGAATGGACGGATCAAGAGGCTATTCCTTTAAACCTTCTAGTTGATTCCACAAAATGATTGACTGATTGAATAACAGACGATTGAGAACAGCTTTATCCGTTTATTGACTTCGGTGTTTTCCAACCCCCAAGAGGTTTGGACATTTTGTGGCAAACTTTAAAATGTTGAACATCATGAGCATCTTTTTAAGAGTCCAATAAAATGTATGATGTCCAAAGAATAAAGGAAAACAGTTGACAATCTTATTTCTACCTTTGCCTGCATATTCCCTTTCTCTTGTTTGCAAACTGAGAAAAATGGCTCAAGTTCACCTTTCTGAAATGCAATAATAGAATTCTCTTGTACTGAAAACTCCCGCTGTGCACTATTACCTGTCTTGTAGCATCCATCCAACAACACATATCACATATCAATGCGTACTATAAATAAATCCTTTGCACTTTGTCGGCAAAATGAAGCACCGCTTCTTGAGATCAGAAGGAGAAAACATCAAAACAAAGGCCATGTATTTGATAGATCATCATCTGAAGAAGCTGTTCATTAACACGACACATGACACATCCCCCATGTAACAGGCTCTTTGACACGCACATCTCCTCCTGCTGAGTTCCAACGTAACCACTGAGGCTTGCAGGAATGTTACAGTTGGCTTTATCGCCGCGGGCCTTACCTTGTGGATGTGAAGACTCCGAACACCAACAGGCCCTTGGGCTGATCGGTTTCCAGCAAAAACATACTTTCTGTGGAAGGAAAAACACACATGTGCACACATAGACAAAGTTGAATACGTTCCTTGGAAACCCCTGTATGCCAGATCATCTCATCCTGCAGGTGAGATCGCCAAAAAGTGATGAATGCATGGAGGAAAAACTGCACATGTTGACAGATGGACACGTCTAATGGACAAAATGGGAAAGCTGTTCTCTAAAGCTTCACAGTGATGTTTGGAGTGTTCAAAGCTGGGGATAAGAAAGGGAATTATACAAGGTAACCAAAAGCGGCAGAAGAATTGTTTTGAAAACTGACAAAGACCGAAAGGCCTAATCCAGACAAAACACGAGAAGTTTCTTAGATGTTTATGGAGAAAGCAATCATTGGAAACCTTGGAACAAAAATAGTCCTCTTTCGGGAATTAGTATGGTCACTGGCTACATATTTGTTTTAAACTTGTTTCACAGATAAAAAACATTTAATGGAGCTTGGAAGTTGCTCAACAAACCAATTAAAATAACACAAAACCTCCACAGTGATTTTCCTGTTACAATGTTTAACTGACCCAGTTCGTCAAAGTGGGTTTCAGTTCCGTCTTCTTCAAGGACTGAACACACCATCCGGGCCTTGAGGAAAGTGGTCCACTTGTTTACAAGGCTTCGCTGTCCTCCAATGTCATTCTGAAAAAATAGGAAAAAAATGAGCAATTGCCACCAAGACCACCAAACTAGCTTTATATACAGGCCATTTACTGACACCAAGCCAAAGCCTGCTGATGGAATTTGGGAGAAAAGGACTCGGCTGGTGACGATAGGCGGGGAATGATGCAGGGTTTATGACCAATGCTGTAGCCAGTCAGCAGTGGGAGCTCTAAAGTTTTGGCCTCACTGCCGGACAGCTCTGTTGCTCGGTCCATCTTAATATACAGTCAGACAAAAACACTCACCGGACACACTCTGGCCACCATGGTGTGGATATTTTTAGTATTTCCACTGTTGTCCGTTAGCCTCTCGCGGAAGAAAAAGTACAATTTGGCGTCATTGGGGTCTGTTCCATCTGGTATCTGGTGTGCGTCAATGAAGATAGGCTCTGGATAGTGGAAAGTAATAAATACAGGTTTTTTATTTGGATCAACAACTAAACTGTAAAACACATTGTGCAAATGAATTTAATAATCAATCTTGAAAGATTGTTTGTGCTCTCACCACTGAGCCACTTAGAGTTGTGCTGGTCCGTCCGCACCGGGTTTCTCTTTGTCAGACTCCTGAAGATGGCAGCATCTGTTCCCATGAAGTCAATAAACATGCCTGAGAACAGCTCCTGATCTGGAAGAATGCACACACACACACACACACACACATATATGAAGATGCTCTAACATTATGATAAAAAAAAAAAACTACACGAAACACATGAAGGATATCGCCTTTGGATAAAACATGTTTGAAAAATTGGTTTGCTGCTAATAAAGGGCTTTGTGCTCAAGACCACCGGCTTCATGCTTTTTATCATTCCTTTAGTCTCGCCTCATCATTCATCAGTTCCAGACCATGTGTTTTGGAGGATTTGGGGTATGTGGCCTGTATCCAAGTTGGCTCGCTAAGCAGCGAGTGTCGACAGCACACAGACGGCCACCGAGAGTCCAAATTGTGACGATGACGGAGATGGAGCACAGATTTTTATCAACAACAGACACTACGTCTGATTGTCCTTTGAGTGCTGCATCTTTGCCTTTGACCTAAACTCTATTTGGCACAGTTCTCTCCTCCCTGCCCCTTCAGGTTATTCTACCCTCCCCCTCCGGCTCCCTACTGGGCATCACTGAAGGCGCTCCCTCGCTGGCAAAGCTGCTGCTGACACGGCCATGCTCAGGTGTCAGAAAGCAGAGCTGAGAGTGCCACAGTATGTGTTGCCTTTAGCGGTGTCAACGACAACCCAACACCGCTCTACCAATCAGACATCAAAGTAGTGAGAAAGAGGGAGAGGGGAGGATGTGACCAACATTCTCAAATCTTTTTTTTACGAAGAAATTAAAACTTTAGCCATACTTGTTGTTCATAGAATAAGAATAGAAACCTTTTGGTGTTTCATATTTACTGGATGGCAGGGCATGATTACTGTAAACGGACACTATTGTAAACTTTTTCCATTGACTTTTAATTTGCATAATAACTTGTTGTTGTAGACAGACACCAAATATTGGTTTATGGATACAACTAGTACCATTCCAAAACAACAAGTTCAGTTTTGCATACTTTGACCAGAATTTGACACTCAAGATGTGAAGTTAACATCCATGCCCTAAATATACATTATATTAAGCCTTCATATAATTTAAAAATTTAACTTTTTTTTAGAAGTGTTTCCTTTGAACAGTTGTCATCAAGTCAAGTAAGGTTTATTTAGAAAGCACAAACAAGTGTTTAACACAAGACTTCAAAATCGTCATCATTGGGAAATCAGCTGTGAGACCAACACTGTCCTTGTTTCTAATTCTAAACTTGGGTCTTTCTGTATTTTTACATTTGGGTCTCATGGGGATTGACTCGTTATTGGAGAAAGTTTCTAATCTAAGGAACCACAGTTTTAAACACTTGTGAGTCACTCCACCAGAGTTTGACATTTGGGTGGCTACTTGCTGGAGCACCAACAGGATTCACTTTCCTCTTTTTGGTAACATTTTCAATTATTTTAACAAGTTTTCATTGGTTTAAAAAAAAACGACACAAATCCTGAGGGTGGAGGTAGCAGACACCTACTGAGCATGACGGAGACCGTGTTCACTTGAGGGTTGAAGGAGCACCTCCCTTTCCCAGATTCGGTCCTTGAGTCAATGTGAAATACTTGTTCCTGGCAGAGAGAAAAGAGGAAGTCAGAGAATTTGTAGACAGTTTTATTTGAGAAGTTATTCCATCTTGTGGCAGAGGCCACAATAAAAAAAAAAAAAAAAAAAATCATACGGTGGCCCTGCTCATGTTTCCATCCCTTTTATTATGAAAGATCCTTAAAAACCAAGCTGGCCTGGTCGACATTTACTGGTCCATTTTGGGCGGTAAAAAGAATTTTCCATTAGGGAGGAAGAGACATTTCCCTGATAATATTCAAAATAGCCATCTGTCCATCTCAGGTAAAAGCGCTGCCATACTTTCCCTCTTTGTTGCAGATCGGATTTACAGTAGTCTGGGTAAATTATAGGGCTTCCTGTTCCATCCAAGTAAGAGCCGACCCATGGTGGTGATACAACTTTACTGAATGAGAGTGACATCAGCAGAGGAACATTTTCGAGGAAAAATGCGTCCGCTCGCCAAGAGATTCTGGAGGTGGACTGAATCCATCTGGAAGATTCTGTCCGTAATGTCTACACTGCAAAGAAATAGCAGCTTAACTCTTACTTTTATTGTCACTTTTAATCTCTAAAGTTTAATGTAAGTCAACTTTGATGTCAAACATTTTTAAGGTAATCAAACCCGCATTTTAAAGAAGTGTGAAATAGGATGCGTCGTAGTTCTTCTGTTCACACTTGCATTAAAATAGTTTACATATTGCACAAATCATTCAAGTTCAAAATGTCTGAAAAAGGGTAAGGAGTAATCCAACACTGACACTTTGGACTACATCCAATAGCAATACTGAACATTTATTTCACTTTTTAGAACACTACTCATCTAAGAAGTACAAAATCACTAACATAGGAACATAAGCTTTCATTTCCAGCAGTCTCATCAAGTTTCAAAGTTCAAAAGGTTCAGCCTTTTTGTTTCTCTTCACCAATTCTTTTTTCTTGAAAAACCAACGTTTGACCTCTAAAGCTGCAAACAGAGAAGTATAGCTCTCAAACCAAAAAACCCCCCAAATGACAAAAAGGCACCGCAGTGTGGAAAGTGCAGGGCTTTGAGTGCTCTCGCTCTGCCTATTAGTGCCTGGCAGCCGTCGATAGTCTGCGGCTGAATGTTATTCACCCAGCGAGCATTTTCCTCCTGGAGGGCTTTCCTGCTCTCACTTACAGATCTGTGTGGCCGGAGATGAGAGCGGCGCAATCAGCCCTCCGCTCCCGACACGAGAGCTGCATTTTCTCCCACTTATCCTCAGCATCTCCTCACATGTGGCATTCAGCCCTCAAACAAAGTTATGGAGACTCGAGCTATTGTTTTTTTCACTTGTAAATTCTTTTCAGATCAGTCAGAGTATTTGCTTTTGTTGGGAACAGTTTGATGCTGCAAATGAATCAAATCACAGGAAAGGTCAAACTGTGAGGTAACAATGTGCAGACCTTCTAATACTGTGCGAGTCTGAAAAAAATCTTCTGGTTGAAAAGTGCAGTCATTAAAATGTGTTTGATTCTGTTCTAAACCCCGAACAATAACATTTAATTTGCTTTTTAACATTAAGTAAGAGAAAAAAAATCTCAGTGAGGCCTTCGCATTGTTTAGTCTCCCTTTCATAAAATGTTTTTTGTTTACCAACTCTGGGTGGCAGCATTCCCACTGCTTTGATTTTATTGTACTTCAAGGGTAACAATCACAGCCAACTAGCACTTAAGGCATTTTAGGGAAAAACCACAGATGAGCAGAGTTTTTTTTACAGTCCAAATTAAGTAATAAACGTGTTTAACTTAATTAGGGTAAAGTAATGAGGATTTATTTTAAATATCACAGGCAGCACTGAATATTCAGCTTTTACTTCTAACTTTGAGCTTAACAAAATTCCCCATGACCAAATCCCCTTCACATTTTTCTTATTTTTAAATATTTTAGCCACATCGTGAGAATGAATAATAATTCGTGGATTACTTTTGCTTCTTGGTTACAGATGTGTCATTCGGCAGCTTCCAGAGTATTCTAAAAATATTCCACTGAACAACGAGAGTAAAGATCACTCCTCAACCATTTCAGAAATGTCTCTGTATAAACCACAAAGCCAGTGTCTGAAGAGTTTGTATAATGTCCTTAAGTGAATCTGTCAGCACGTGCCCACCTCCGGTCTGCGTCCCCGGTTGATGTACACACAGACGGGACTGTACGCTCCGCTGCCACACATGAACAGATGAGTTCTGTTGTACGGCTGCACCACTCGGATAAAGTTCCCACAGCCGTGCTGGAAAACAGAGATAAACAAAAAGGAAAGTGACACATTAATAGTTCAGTAGGTCAGGAAGGAAAAAAGAAAGACACCAATGTCACTCAGTTAAAACCAAATTAAATTGTAAATCTTATAGAGAGTGTTTACAGGTGCGTTTAATGAGATCAATGTTCTCACATAAGCTAATGCAGATTACACTTCACCATAATAAGTAATGAAAATATGAATGCAAACTGGAAACACCTCCTAACCCCCCACAGCACTTGCAAAATATATTACTGTTTTAGTATTTTATTTTTGTACCAATTATGACCCAATGCTCTGAGGCATAACAGAGGATACGGTCTATTTCCTGGTGTACAGCCAAAGTGAAAGGAGCTTGTTTATCTCTCCTGAAGTATCCTATTCCATATGAGGAGTAACTCAAACTTATCGCACTTGCTGTGCCGGTTATACAATCACTTGCTGCACAATTAAACGGTCCCTCAGCTCACAGGTCTGGTATTAAGGCCAGTGGAAAAAGAGCGTCACTGGTATATAGATGTGATGCATCTATATAGTCAGATTACTGATCCTCCTCCATCTCTTCTTTCACTTCGCAAACGGCAGCCTGAAAGCTCGGCTTATTGAGCCTTAGGGTGCAGAAAACAAGGAGAGAAAGGGAAGAAAAAGAAACGGGGAGGAGAGGAAGGACGTATCCAGGGAGCCGTCAAAAACTTGGCCATGGCTGCAGGAATGGCAGCTGCTGCAGATCACGCTCGGTGCACAGCTCCACTGAGAGATATCGACAAGAAAAAAACGACTTAAATTCATGGTAACACACCCATCTCTGTAATTTAGCCTTCTCCACTGTCTCTCCGACTTTGCTCTGACTTTCACCACCCAGTAATGTCCCAAACAACCACAAGGTCTTTGGCACGCAGCGGTGGCGAAAGCAGCTCAAATACATTTACAGTTGCTCCTGTAAGAAAGACCGCTCAAAGCAGAACCCCTGAAGTAAAAGTGAAAAGTGGGAGACAGATTTGTAAGACCATTAAATCTGATCATCCTCTCAATTCCTTATTGTTATCCATTTTGGTTAACACATAACGTGTTTAAAAAAATCATTAATGACAGCTAATGAAAGCTACTTAAGTGTTGTGATATGTTTTCCATCCAAGGCGAATAATTTCTCACGATGTCAGTCCATAGACGCGGAGCAACCGGAAGTCTGATGTTGAACTGGAAATTAGAAGATGTCCTCTGATTGTGAGGGTTTGGGGCTTGAAGGATTATGTTGTAATCAGCCCTGTTTGGTTTGTATTTCTTGTTCGGTGCCTCCTCGGGCAAATCACAATGTGCGGTCCTTCTCTGGAGCCGGGTTTCTCCGCAGACTTGATAGAAAAAAGGGAAAAAAGAGGAGCTCAATATATCTCCCACAAATGGCGAAAGTAACCAAAACAGAGGAACTGGATCTCTGACTCAAACGAGGAAACCCATAAAGAAAGAAAAAGAGACCAAATGAACTAAACTGTGGTTACAAAAAAAAAAACCCAAGGGAAGGAAAAAAGACAGAAGTGGAAAAACTACTCGAGACAGAAAGTGGAACTGAAATATTTTGAGGACAAACTGGCAAGCAAAAACGGGATGACATAAGGAAGAAAGACAGGGAAGTTGAGTGCATCCACACGGGGATTGATCACCCTCGTGGACGCCGCTCCGCATTTGGGCAGAGCTGTGACTCGGGAGACGGCTTCTTCTCGAGACATGCTGCACAAAACCCCGACTCAACGAGCACAGCTGCTGTCAGGGGGGATGGAAAGACGAGACAAAGAGAATGTCGGACAAAAACAAAAAGAAGTGATGGTCTTAGTATGGCTCTTAAGATATTAGGCTTATCAGTGTAAAACTTTCTGAAGGGTAACAAGTAAAAGTAATACAAAGACCCTCTTTTCCCCCGTGCTCAGCACTGCAGCATCTGTCGGCATCTCTGTGTGTGCTTATTCCAGAACAACCCAATTAGACAAGAACAGAGGCGGAGGAGGAATCAGTCCTCTGAGTCCTACTGTATGTCTTCATTAAATCTCCATCCCGCTAACAAGTGCTGCTCAGAATCAGGCCGGCTTGGTTATGAAATCCCAGAGTCAACGAGCTGTGTCCCATTTGCGAGCTTTGATTCTGGTTTGTTTTTCTACTCCCCCCCCCCCCGATCCGCCCACGCCTCTCTCCGGTCCTGTGACGATGCTGGGAGGATTCCGGGTCAGTCGGTGACCCTGGAGACAGACTCAGACCTGACACCAGTTTACAGACGGGAGAGGGAAATCCCAGGAGGTTGAACAGCTCCGGGATCTGGGAACAGCTGACAAAACCTTGAGTCCAGACCTTGACCATCATGATGAAAGATGAAAGGAAATGTTGGATGAACTGGTTTGCTTACAGGCCCAAACCCACTGAACGTGATAATTGACTGGCCTTATTTGGCACGTTTCCATTGATGCTACCATGGAGTTGTATAGGCACAAGATTGGAAGTGCTCACACAGAAGAACCAGCTGTTTTTAGGGACTGCAAAGTTGAATGGAAAAAAAAAAAAAAAAGGCTTGGGAAGAAAGGCCTCTCAATCCTGCACGGATTAGCAAGTAGCCCGTCTCAGTTGCAACCTACAGTATGTGTTTTAACCAGTTTCATTTTTCATTCTATAAGTGAAAGTTGGTCAATTCAACTAGATGAATTTATTAGTGTGGAGATAAGCCAGGGTTGTGAAAGACTTCTCCTACGTTAACCACCTATACTTTGTTGATGAAATATTTCTTGCCCTTCACTTACCAAACAGCAACATATTTGACCTGGGCACATCTCAAATACATTAAACTGCAGGTACTTTTGTAGACTTTCATCCTGCTGCTTTAAAGCGATCTGAGCTAGCTTTAGTAGTATCTCTATTATGTGTTTAGGTTGTACTCTAAAAGGCAGAAAAACTTCCATGATAATTGTTTTCAGGTTTAAGCGTTCTTACCGTCGGGTCCTTTCCGGCCATTTGGCATTCCTCTATCTTGCTCGTCGACGCAGGCCAGAACACCTGGTGGGAAAAACATCAGAGCGAACTGAGTGTTTAAATAAGTGGGACGTGAGCCCAGGAAGCGAGGAACAGATTGAGAGAGACATAACATATGCCCACGTTGAGCGTTGATCACATTTTGTTTACACACGAAAATCACAGGGAAAATTAGTGAAAAATCAACAAAAGGTAAACGTTGTAAAAGTTTCAGTTCGGTTAGAAGTGTTGGTAATTACATGCCAGCAACCATCAGAGGAAAATGTGTTTAATTCAAGCTTCGGAGTGGTGCTTGAAAGTCCAGCTCGCTGAATAAAATGGATGTAGTGCAGCATTCCCTGGGGAAACCTAAACGCTTTCCCATCTGTTTACGCACTTCATGCCTGTCAATTACACTGAAGATAACTCCTTCACTGCAGGCTCCAGCCTTTTTACGCCTCTTTCAAATAACCTGAAAATTGTTCTGATGGTTACAAATGTACTGTAATTTGCATATCATTGCACTGATTAGAATAAATACATCTCTAGCAGTTTTTTTTAAACGCAAAATACTGTTGAGTTTGTAATTTTTCCCCGCTTGTGAATGAAAAATAACTGTATTGTATTAGGACAAAATATTAATAACAAAGTTGTGATAATCATCTGCCAAACCTTCAGCGTGCCTTGAGTGATGTTGTTGATGTCCATGGAGAGGACATGATCTTTGCAGCCTACGTACATCCTGTCCTGGTCCTCGTCCATCTGCAGGATCCTGTAGTCCATCGGTTTGTCGGAAATACTGTAATGTTCAAAGGACGGGGAGGCCTGCAGGTCTGAGGGGGAAACAGAGAGCAAAAAAACATCCATAAAAAGATGCTCTCAACACTACGATGAGATGAGTCTTCTTCCTGTTGAACACAAGAGAAACGGCCACAAACACGCCCACATTAATCTCTTTTTGATAAAACGCAACTGATCTCCAAATTAGGTCTCTATAGGCAAGAGCCCACAAGTTTTAGAAGATGTGAAAGGAGAACTGTGTTTAGATATTTCCAAGCAGCTAGATTTAAGACCTTTACTTAAGAGGAAATCATATCGGTGCAAATATATTTTGATTACTTGATACAGAGTATCAAAAAAGGATCATTCTAGTATTAGAAGGAAAGCTGATATATCGTGTCGTACAGTGATAAGTGAAACCCAGAAATGTATATCCTAAATTCAAGCTTGTCTGGAATACCACTCCTATGAATAAAGAAAAAATGCAACATGTATCCATTTCTACTTGTGTGTGTGAAATCCAAATTACGTTTAGTTGGTTTTAGTTACAATGACAAATTGCATAAAGCTACAAGGAAAAGACAAAATTTAAAACATTGGATAAAAAAATCTGACAGAATTAAATGTTAAAATCTTAAAAGTAGCAGCTACAGTTTAAAAAACTGTTTGATTTTACACTTAATTGGCCCTTCATGTGCCATGCAGGGTGTACATAATTTACAACTGTAGATGATCATTATCATTATTGACTTACATGCTTAATAAATGATGAATTGTTTATAAAAATTGATTTTTTTTAATGCTAATTTCCAACTCACTTAACGTCCATCCAGTTACGGCTACATTGCACATTCTCAGGGGAGAAACAAGCCAAGGCTACGTTTATTTATAGAGCATCTTTCAGACGCCATGGCATTCAAAGTGATTGACATAGGAACGCATTTTTAACATTTCATAAAATAATATGATGCATGCGCATATAGGAAAAAGGCAAATTCTACAGGATGCATACACTGCTTACACAAAGAAGACGTGTGCATGATGAAATGCGCAAGTACATGTACATACACACAAGATGATACACACGTGTGACCATGCAGACATAAAAATACATAGACACATGAACCCATTCAAAAGTTTGTAAAAAACGATGAAAAGGTGGGGAAAACACATTAAGTCAAAAGAATTTTGACTTATTTGATTTAGGTTAAAATAAGTTTAATGAATAGTCATTGATTAAAAGTAAACAGTTAAAAGTTATTGGACATTTAAAAAAAAAAAAAAATCAGTAGCAAAGCATGACTACAGTGCACACCTCGGAGAAGAAACTTCCTACGGAGTCTCTTCTACTCATTAAGAGCGCATATTGTTCACGCATACGGAGTAAACAGTCTCAGATAGTTATTTTCAGCCTCTCTGCTCCGGAGATAGAGAACTCTCAACCATACCATCAAAGGCCTTCACTATTACAGCCGACCTCATGCATATTTATCACGTTTTCAATCTGTGCTGAGAGCAGGGGGTAAGGGGGCGGGGGGGTAATGTAGATCTACAGCCTCTATTTCCTCCCCTCCGCTGACCCTCTTTGAGCTCTCTTTCTATTCTCTCCTCTAATCAACAAACAGGTTGCCAGTGCTTTGCTTCAATCCCTTAGGCTAAAGTCACATTTCCAGCATTGTGTGGCATACGCTTTTGAGTCCAGGGCCTTTTATCTCGAAGGAAAGTAGCTTTTCTGTGGCACCCCTCATTCTGATCACAGGCTGTTGTTTGGCGTGCTCGTAAAAAAAAAAAGGCTGGAGTGTTTAACTTTAAATAAAGACGAGTTAACCACTTCAGTCGCAGGCAAGTTTCCCACGACTCCTCCGAGTTACATTTCCTTAGATGGTTAGCGTCGGGAAAGGAAAGCAGGATATTTTTGAACATTTGGAGAGAGGTGAGCGCATCATCTGGCGCCTAATAAGACTCTGTTTTTTACCTGACTCCTCAGAAACAAAATTAAAGTGACACTACCTGTCAGGAAGATGTGTGTTTAATAAAAGAGCAAAGAGATTGCATCAGCCTCCGGCTTCAAAGCTGAGAAGATGGCAGATAGCATCACAGAGAGCTCTGCAGAGGTAATATTTTCCTAAAGCAAAGCCTTAAGGTGTTACACTCCTCTCTCTGCTAGAGCATGAGAAACCAAGAAAGAAAGACTTACTAACTGCTAATTAAAAGCATGCTATATGCTCTAAATCTGTAGCCAAAGAATATTCTCAATATTCCCAATTTAAGTTTTTGGATATGATTCAGGAAAACCACAATACTGTACTTTATTTTTACAGGTCTGTGGCAAAAATAGCAGCAGCTATGATTAAACACTCAGCTGTTTAAATGAATGTGGAGTAGTTTAAGTTTTACAATACCACACTATGGCTTTAACTACACAAACATGGCACTATGATTTTTTATTAGTTTGAGTGAAGCTATGTAAAAAAAAGGCTGACTTTTCTTTTTACTGCTCGCAAAAGAAATTGAAAACTACACCAAGATTGAGTAGTTTATTTTCTGTAGGATAAGATGATTAGAGAACGAAAGCTAGCGAAGAAGTTATTTATATTTTTGATCAAATTGTTAACTAACAATATGACTGAATGTGTAGCTCAACATGACAAGGCTTTTATCTAGGCTAGCTAACTTTCAAATAGCAACAGCTTGATTGCTAGCTTAATTGGAAAGTTGCTAGATTTTTCCCCTTAAATATTTTGTATATGTTTCCAAGACTCACATTTTATTATCTAAAGTAAACTTACTGAGCCTTTTCTTCATAGTGTGAGACTGTAGCTAGCTTAGCTGTTGCTGTTTGTTGCTATAGTCCTTCAAGTAGTCAACCCGAGTTTGAATCCTACCTGTTGCTCCTTTGCCATTATGCCATTCCCCACTCTGTCTCTGATTCCTGATAACTCTTTACTTCCTGCTAGGTTGACTGAAAGTTAGTTTGTGTAAATATTTCCAATATGGCGACAGCCAACTTTGGGCTTCAAAAGTCAGCTTCAGAGCTAATGGTTGACATTAGACTATGTCTATGTTTTAACTGGTTTTACTCAGTAAGCCAATTTTTATCAAAAGTACGATCAAGATTTGGGAGAAAAATATTTCTCCGTATTTAACAATCCACTAATCATCAATTGAGTCTGACGTTCTGGTGCCCTTGGGTCTTTTTACATCTATCTCTGACGACATTCCTCCAATGTGTTCCATGAGGGAAAAACATCATTCAGAGGGGTGTGGTACGGGTTGAAACAATAGTCAAACATTGTGGTGACCTTTGTTTCGTTTACTCGAATTGATGAATAATAGAAGACTTAAATTTCCTGCCCGAGGTTGGATGCCATGTGCTGAGACCGGACACAGTTGTTTTATGTCACATGGATAATGCTCAATCCCTCAAAGACAAAAGTAAAACCCTGCGGAGCAAACATACCAATCGGATCCGGTGTCTTTACAGAGCTCTGCTTTCAATCTCATACAAACAAATGAGTCATGACTGCTCTGCCACAGCACTGTGGACTAACATCAAAAGTGCACATTGCCAGATGGTGCACCTGCTCTGTCAGAGAGAGGGGGCTGACCGAACAATCTACAAGGTTCTTTATCGTCATTTAATATGTGCTTGGAGAAAGTGTTTACAGCATCATTGCCAGCTCATAACCTTCGTATGAGTTCTTTGATGACTGATCCCACTGGTGTTGATTGCAAAACCTTCGGTGGCATCTTGTTAATTTAGTCAGCAAAATCTCTCAGTTTGCAAAAATGTTCACAATAAGATGTTGGGATGATAAAAAACAAAACAAAACAAAACAAAAGTTGTTTTTGTTTTTTCTGTCTGTAAAGAAAAAAAAATCCTTTTGACCACATGTGGTTTGTTAGTCAGGCTATGAGTTTATATGCATTCTTCATTGTTGAGCTCACACATATTCCCCAGAGGCGAGAATGTCAAAAATCTTTTTGGACTTCACTACTCTGGCTTCATCTCGGGACTTGTTGTGGAAAGTGCTGTTTGTGATGCAGATTGTGGCATTTCTGTCTTAACAAAAGACATTAAAGAAATAAAGCTGTTCTGCTTGAGAAAGGATCTGAAGTTTTAGGATTGATATTTTGTGCAAGGATATAAAGGTGGGGACCACACACTTGAAAGCAGGATTGTAAAATGCTGAGGTAATGCAAGTGATAATGTGAAACGTCTTATTCTGTGTTGTTTCGTCTCTGTTGCTGTTGGCCTCACTGCAGGTGGCGAGAGAGAAAGAAATTGAAAAAAAAGTGAAAGAGAAAGTAGGTTTTTAACAATGACAGTTGGTGCGTTTTCTATTATGTATGTGAGCAGGTGGTCTTTACAGCTCCCCATGGACTTCACAGCAGTCCCAAGTGTCCTGCCTTTGACTTTGAGCTTTGACCCATAGTGCCCCATTGGCTGGATGGCAGACCAATGTTGATTCAATTTACCCTGATCTCTGCGACGGACAGTGGGTTTGTAGGGTTAGCGGAAGGAACAAGGTGGCGACTGGAGAGCTCAGACGTTGATGTGTTCTTTTGTGTGAAATGGTCAAGCGGAAGCAGGACAAAAGCCTTTTGTTGGGCCAGGGTCATTCAGTATTAAACAGCAGGTTGCTCTCTTTGTCACAGAAGAGATCGTATTAACCAAAAACCGTCCTTACACATTGAAGGATTGGCCGTCATAGAAACAAGAGAACTCAAATTTGAATTAAGATAACAGGGGGGAACTGCTGCAATGGAGTGAGGTTAAATAAATAAAAAAATATATATATTTTTTTTAAAGTTACTAGGTACCATAAATATACCATACTACTGAATCTCAGAGGAAAAGTACAACACATCCTCTCATCAGGAAAAACAAGTCAAAATAGAAAAAACAATGAGGACAACAGGAAGGGACCTATCATTGTGCCCCTACAGTATTTGCATGGCAGCAATATAAGTGCAGAGGAGATTGCAGTGCTCTCTTAGCTGATTCCACGTTTTCTGCTGTTGTGATTACACTGTTTAACCAGGCGAGGAAATGCAACAACCACAAGGTAACCTCACTCAGGTTTTCAAGACTTTTTGAGTAGCCCAGAATGGTCTGAGAGATCAAATAACACAGTTTTACAGGAATGCTTTCAGCAGTCAACAACACTTTCATAGTTCTGGTTTGGGATGTGCATACAATGAATGGTTTGTTGCAATGCAGCAGTGTAAAAATTAAAGATGCACAGTGGCTGGAAACTATGTGGGATCTGTATGAGAGAGGCAACTGTTGTTTTGGACAGTCCGTGACTGAGGTTTGATGTTTCAATGCCAACTGACTTGAGTTGGTGTCACTTCAGCCCAAGGCCTTTTTGAAACTTGGTTGATGAGAGAATATTAGATGAAACATGGTTCATTTCAAAGAGAAATTTGAAGAAAGAAATGAGGTTAAAACTGAAAAACAAGGCGGTAGTTTATAACTTTTCCCCCTGCTGTCTGCCAAATGAGGGAGTCACCTCATGAAAATCCATCAGCAGAGACTCCTCTGTCAACATGAAAAGGCGATAAAAACCCGCATAAAGCAACTATAAAGCATTATTTTGTCAGAACATTAGCTGAACCCTTGTGGAGCAGGGATGAACAACGTTAATCAAATCGTGTGGATGTCTGGAGAGTTGGGTTTTTTGATTAACATCATTGTCTGAACATATGCCAGAAGGTTCTTGAGCCTAATTAACACTCGACGGTTTGGACATCGGGCCAATTACAAACTAACTTTGGTGCCTCCCATGTAAATCTTTCTCATCAATTGGCTTTGTACCTGAATGGCCAGCATGAATAAATAAACACCAGTCTAAGGAGGCGTGCTTGCCATTCAGTTCAAGGAGAACCCGTTCTTTGGTTGTCAGGGCAGCCAGTGGGAGGACCCCAATCACCCATCTTGATAAATATTGAAGCAGGGGCTTATACCGCCCCCTTGCAATTAATCTTTTCTCACAAGATGGAGTGGGTTTCATCACAGATGCTTGACTTCAAACCTGGTGCCAAATACCATTGGTCTTTGTCACAACGATGCCTAAAGCTCTTCAGGTTGAGTTCTGGATGGTTGCATTTACCTAACACGGTACTGGCCCACTAACACATACTGCCGCAGGAAAAGACTTTATCCTGGCAACCGACAGGCCCCTCTAGAGATAAATAATGACTGTTGGCTGAGACGTAAGGCCATCAGCTCTCCTCTAGGGACTATCTTGATGGTATACAGTAATGACTGGTGGTGTATACAAATGTCAAAGGGGAAGTTAAGGTGTTGTTTCAATGCATGGAGACCACCCAGGAGGTTTTGCCACGGCTGACCGAGTCGTCCGATTGTCTGTCCAACAGACATACTGCACATTCCCAAGCAGCTCTGAAAGTGCACACAGCATGCACAGACATACTGTACTATAACTACTTGTCATGGACAGAAGCCAGAGTTGGCTCACGTAGGGAAGACTTCGTATTGACTGCTTCTCATTAATTTTCCAATTGTCGTCTGTCGCCAATCATCTATAACCAGACATCAGTAATGGGAATCATATGGCTAGACTGAATGCCTGAGGTCCTATGCATGCCTTCTATCACTTTGGTTTCCCAAAGCAGACGCCGCATCTAAATATGACATGTGAGCCCAGAGTGTATTTTCTCCCTTGGCGTTGCGTGTGTGTTTGTGCAGAGTGATGTTATCCAGCACCAATGTCAACTGCTGGTTTCATTGCACAGTTGACCTGTGAAGGCATTGGCTAATATTCCCTGTAGGAGTCGAAACTCGAGATGACAACTTGTCCATAATGCGGCCCCAGCAGCCAGCTAGTTTGCGTTCTCAATGCTTCAATTAGCACCTGGCCTCCACTTCACATGTCACCGGCAGCAGCTCTTTTGCCTTGAATCAAGTCCTATTTGACGTCTTAGCGGTGACCTCTCACCTGCCAACACCAGGAGCCTCTAGTTACCAGTCACCCCAGGCACACAGTAAATCTGAGTGATTTTACTGTCAGGGAGGGTCTTACTGAGACTCTCAGAGCGAGGGGAGATACGGGTCAGAGGATCCTCAGAGTTAATGTTTTTACTGGTCATGGAGGATGGCCAAAGGAAAAGGCTGAATCAGGTGGGACTCATCTCTGATGTTTTCAACCTGAAAATATGTGTTATATTTCCCTAATGACTTCATTCTGCTGAGGTCAAGAGGTTGTTCTTTAAGGTGCTGAGTGAAACTAAAGGTGGGCCATGATGGAAAATACCAGCACATGTACCCCGTTGGAACTTTTTATTATTTGATTATTTTTTGCCTCGATTTAAATTGTATAGCCGTTTAGGCACCTGCTCTACCCAACCAGCACTACACCTGTTAAAACATTTTGTAGGTCTTCTTTAGACTAGCATTCAAATTATTACATTTTTCCAAAAATGGCAAAGGGAACCTGTCTGAGGCTTCTATCCAGAGATATTGAATGGCTTTTATTGCCCCTTAATTGTTCGAGAAAGCTCAGCTGATAGGAAAGCTCCAATATGAGAGTAGAAATTGGACAATTAAGTAACCTGCACTCCAAACCATGAGTCCAAACAAACTTGCATTTATCATTTTACAAACATAACTCATTGATTTATGATAATCATGACCTTAAATCCAAGGATTTGTGTATTGATGGGCATTGATTACCTTTCAACATGTTGTGCGGGAGGAATAATCAAACATTCATCAGAGTGAGCAAGGTCAGACGCAGGAATGGTTAAACACAGATGGAAGGACGGAGAAAGGCACACTGACAGTGAACCTGTCAAACATCTCAAATGCTGTAAGCCCTGAGGCGGTGCAAGCCAGAGCTCAGTGGACTTTAAATGAAATGTCTGTGCTACAACTCAGGCAATTAGATGGACATCCAGTGGGGGAAAGAGGAGCTCTCTTCATACCACTTTTCACAATATTCAAGCCAGGACAACACACATACATGCTTTGCTAACCTTTAGCTATTTGAAGCACGTCTCTGTTTGGCCTTGTTGACAACTCTGATAGGCTTATACTTTGCCCTGTGAATACGTCTCCATAATCACGGAGCATTGCTGATTGTACTTTACTTTGCTTGATTATGTTTACAACAGGACAGTGTAGATGCTAATGTGTAGGTCCAATGCAAGATCGAGACGGGAAGCTGTCTTATGTTAAAAAGGAATTAACCTGAAGGCACAGAAAGAGACGTCCTGGCTTGCTTCTGGCTACTAGTCAGGGTTGATCTTTGGCATGTTGACCTTTTGTTGACCCCTGAAGAAGACACATGCCTTTATCCAAAGGGGGGTGTAGTAGGATATATTTCGCTTGACAGTCACCATGTTCAATAAAACAGAACTCTTCGAAACATTTCCGTAAAAGTCTTGAGCAAGTTTATACATCATGCAAAAGAAGACACTGTAAATCAACAATGGTTGAAATGTGACACCTTGCAAGAGATTGCTTTATATCGGCGAGACTACCTCAGCAGATAGTCTCCCAAAGGAATGAAGAAAATGCAGTGTTCAGATTGAGAGGAATCTTAAAATAGTCTTGGTTTCTTTGGCTTTAAGTATTTGTGGTTGCTGTGCAAAAGTAAGCTTGCAGACGTTAGTTACTTGCCATGCTGGAAAACCACATGGTTTTAACAATGATTCAGCACAAAGTTCTGTCTCTTAATGCAATCAAGTCGAGTGAGGAATGCACCTAAGGGCACTTACCACGGACAAACGCACTCTTTCTCCGACAGTGATACACATGCCCTTCTGCAAACCCTCACCACCAAGTAAACATCCTCAACAGACCGACATCCACCTGCAGTGCAGGAACAGTATCGTTGCTGTATGAATGATGGGGCCTTCTGGGGGTATTAATGAGGCATGTAAAAAGCGAGAAAGGGGTCTGGTGTGTCCTGGTTCCTGGATCCGTTTGCCTGGTTGTGAGCTCAAACCAGTGAGAGGGAGCGCTCATTAAGTTGTAGACATCGTCTTCATCAATCTGTTCGATGTCTCAACAGAGGTTGGCAGTCACTCACTTTTAAATACAGTATTTCATGATTGGCAAACATTTATATCACCTTTAATTAATACGGTATTATATAATGGTTTTGGCAGAACACGGTGAGACCGCTGATGAGGTTAAATGACCCTGATCATGAACAGTCCTTTGCCCTGACAGCCAGCTCAAGGGATAAATAAGGCTACATTTTTGATCTCACCATTCCTGGAATGGCATTTTGGCAACGAAATATGATACAGTAGCAAAACCAGTAGGCATCATATCACATGTACTGTATTTCTCAGCATTAATGATACTTGTCCTCCAGTTACATTGTGTTGAGTCTTTCCAGGGGCGCTTCTACAGTCTGTTGGGGTCCGAGGCAAACACTCAATGGGTCCCTCTCCAACCAGTGATCATTATTATTTTCACAGCAATAACACATGTGACACGAGCCGAGCTTTGGGATTAAGTGCTGTCAGATAGGGCCCCATTAGGAGGTTCACTTCTGTCATTGCAAAATTTGCAATTTGGGTTACATCTTTGGTGCAAAGTTTGTCAGCCCTCTGGGGCCACCTACTGTGCTGGTCTGGGGCCCCAAGTAGTTGCCTGTTGACAAGAAGCTCCCCTGAATCAACAGATTCTCATGAGCAAGGAAACTTGTAACCCCGTTACTTGGGAATCCATCCATAACATAAGGTAATTATATTTTATCACATTGGGAATCCCTAAATAGTTCTGCAGTCAGGAAGGGGGCCTGTAGTTTATTATCTGAAGCACGGAAGAGAAAGGCACCACTTGAAAGTTTATTATTTTGGTTAGCTGCATTTTTGACTGTTTATTATGCGGTTTTAATTGTGGTCTGGCTGTGTTCGCCTGAAGAGCCCACGCGTAAGCAGAGCGAGGTAAAGAGGAATGTTGGAGACAGCAACTTCTCGGCAGGACGCAAGGCAGCGCCGGGAGTCCCGTGAACCTGCCTTAGCCCTGGATCGGATTTCAGCAGAGATATGATGAGGGAAAAAAGGGGGACGGTGGGGGGGGGGGGGTGGGGGGGGGGGGGGGGGGGGGGGGGGGAGGACCAGATCCCTGTCCAACCTGAGCGTCAAACTTATTGGTTTATTTTCTTGGGTTAGTTCACTCCAGCTTGGGTTCATTAACAGGTCCACACATCTGGGAGCAGAATGAGCCAAATTACAGGGCTAACTTTATGTGGCCACCCAGCAGGTGCCAAACCACCTGCTCCTTCTCCCTCTCGCAGACATGATATTTTTCCCCAGTCTTCTTCTATGACTCTTCATTCATCTTTCTGACTGCTTTGGATGAAACCCAAACTCCCTGAATTCTTCCCTGATTTTGCAAGCTTTTGGGAGAAATAAGCCGAAACCTTGGGCCCTAAGAGTCTCCTTACATCTGCTTCTAGCCTTTTCTGAATTCTTCTGCATCAAGGGGGAGTCGTGACCATCCTGCCTAGTTCACGATGATTTTCAGCTAGAAAACAAACTTGCATCTACTCTTAACTTCCTCTTATTCACTGAGGTTTAAAACTCCAAATCAAAGCTGGAATGTAAATTTCAACCTCATGTTTTCAACAAATATCCCTGTGTTTCTTGCCGCTCATTTTTCAATAAATTACCTGATCGTATCCCAAAGTGAATCACACTTTCAAAATTCTCCTTTTATGGTCCTCACTGCAGCGCCTACAGTGAGCAACACATGTCAAATCTAATCCTCTGAAAGGGAATCAAGCGTTCCAGGATTACAGGAATTGGCTCATTCTCAGCTTCAGCCACCTCTGACATTTTAAGCCAACTATTTGGAAACACCGGTGGAGCGATGAGTGAGCGAATAATGTGACACGAGCGGTCAAAACTAGAAAGTATGACAGCGATGATGTCTGTCTTTTTATTATCCCATATTAATTGTGTGCTGGGCTTTATTCAAAATGACTGCCACAGTCGACATTTCATACAGAAACAGACCAAATCAATTGTCCAGGTTTTTGGAATGAAACAATAAATCAGAGAAACCTGAAAGCATGGAGGCAAAGAAAGAAGGGGACAGAGTAAAACATTTGAGGAAAGAATGAGACCAAATAGGGAAAAGACTTCAGAGAGTGAGTGGAAGCAAAGAAAAGTAAACCAGCTCGCACTGTAAGGCCTTATTAACTCTCTTCGTGCAGAAACCTCGCTGACAGACAGCCTCAGCTGCTCTCTTCCACAAGAGCGAGTGAAAGGTGATCAAACGTCTCCTTCAGCCCCTGCACACTATCCAGCCCCTGAGAAAAAGGTTACTGCAGCACTCGACAAAGTGAGCGATCGGTCAGCTCATCGACACCGACTCCCACAGCATGCAGGTTTGCTGACGCGTGAGCTACACGCTCATATCCTTGTACGCTGCACTCTCATTGTGGCATCAAAAACGCATTAAACAATCTTTGTCAAAGAATTTAAATAAACAAGAGAATCAAATCCAGAGGCAGCAACAATGCCCAGAGGTCTGCAGCATGGCGGGGTGCGATTAAAGTTTAACGAGGAGGAGCAGATAGTTCTTTCAAGCTGTGCCACCTCCTGCAGGGACTGACTTTCTGCTGACATGCCACACGACAAAAAGGATGGACAGGGGTCTTCCAGAAACTGAAATTCAAGTTCTGTGCAATCAAAACTTTTCAATGCATTCGTACAAACTTACAAGATTTTTCTGACTCGCAAACCACAGTCTGCAAAGTCGAGGTTAGCTGTGCACAGCTCTTTTAATGAGGTAGTCCCTCGGCTTGTTTTGATTATCAAACATTTGTTTAGCATTAGCCGGCCGAAACACATGGCATCTTTGCAACCTCATTACATCTGCGGAGAAACAACAATGGGAAAAGGGCCAAGTGGATGGTGTAAATCCATTTTAGGGGGGGGGGTGTTGTTATTTTTTTTCTTACCCTCAAAGGAAAGGAAGACTCTTGGCAGGGGCTGAGGGAGGCTGCAGACCCCGCTGGAGAGGAGAGAGAGAGCCAGAAGGGAAAGCGCCATAGCTGACACCAGAGGTGGCCTGGCCAACCCCTCCGGCCTGCCCATGACTGCACGGCTCAGGAAACCCGACCAGTCACCAGCGACCTGTTGAGGGTGTTGGAAAGAGAAAGTCAAATATTGTTCACACAGCTAAACCGAACAATCGTAGTGATTGATGCTAAAGCTAACCTTTTCTTTCTTTGTTGAATTAATTAAAAACCAATACCACCCTTTGTAATGTCACACATCTTTCAAGGAGAACTATCAATAGCTCTCTGGCTGCTTTTCCTGGATTTTCTGATAACCGACCAACTGAATGAAGACAGGCAGGAGGACAACATGTCAGTTAAATCCCTTCACTTACTGTATCCTTACTTTGTACGTCTCTTAAATATAGATGAGTTAAATCTGCACAAAAGAGCTGCCGAAGAAGCTCTACCCTCAGCCTCTTCCTGTTCCCTTTTCACAACAGGACAAGAGCATCTCAATAATTGATGATGGCAGGTACTGTACAGCCAGCGGGACACTTACTCCTGCAACGCCAAACCTTTCTGCTGAATAAAAATCTGGTTTAAGCACCAAAACTGGCTGTTCCACTACCTTTGCACACACAAAACACATTGCACTAGACAAAGACACAGAACCTCCTGCATGCACAAAGAAAACACTGTTTGTACAAGCAGTCAGATCTCTGTTCTCATGGCTTATAGATGTCAAATAAAAAATTGATGTCTAAGAGATAGCAGCCCTGCATGATTGCTATGAAAATTTCAGTTTGGGGTGTAGTGTACAAATAGGTTGAGATATGGGTGTGTGCGGTGGAGTGAGGCGTGACTGATATATAGCTGAGGTGAAATTCTATAGTTAAGGTGCATAAGGAAAACAGATGGAAAACCGCAGAGGAATGAGCAGTCTTTTGGCTGCACTTGAGAGAAATAAAAAAGCATGGGACCCCTGCCGCTGCACTGCAGCCCCTCTCTTACCGCATCGTCCACGGACAAACACACACACACACACCCTCACTCCAGAGCCTGCTTCAGCTGGGGCGTCTCCAACAACATCAGCCTTCAGGCAGATGGCTCCTCTGATCCCATCCTGAGGCAAAGACTCAGCCTTTTCTGACTTTAGTTACCACCCTTAAAGGATTGTTCCAGCTAGATTACAAATTCAAAATCCATGTTTATAGATCGGTATATCCGTCTATGAAATTCCTAAACCCACATCAGTTGATCTCGGTAAGTGGAAGAGTCCTGTCCCTCTCCTATTTATTTAACATCATTGAATTGTGGCTGAGCCAGGTCAGAGGTTTTATTGTGTTTTTGCTTTCAGGGTTCACAGCAGCAGTCCAATTCAAGTCTCAAGTTCTCCTTTCTGTTAAATTCAGAAAGAAAGCTTTAAAGCTCATGCAAGTACTTTTTAACCGGTTATGAAACAAAGTGAAATTTAAACTGATGCCTCCCTTCGACTTAAAGAAGCAAACCACACAATCATCGATAAGATTGACAACTTACATATTTCACTGTTAAAGCCTGTAACTGCAGCCGTGGGGTAGGTGTCAGCCAAATGTTCAACAGCACACCAAACTAGCCCTAGCTTTTTTAAACTACATTTTCCACTGCAAAGATTCTCAATGAGCAATTATTTTGACTGTTAAACTACAACAGGATTACATTTTTGACACTTATGTAAACAAATAGAGGCATGGGGCGCCAAAATCAACACAAACCTAAAGTTCCTCACAGGAGCTTTAATATCTACAGCTTTGTGGACGGACAAGGAAGAACTCATTTGTGAAAATTTTGATCATCGTAAACATCTTTTCCTGTTTATCCACACATGGAAACACAAGTTTCAGGATTTTATGCTAGTAGGGTCCACAAACATTTTACAAAAAAAATTAATACTTTAGCAACAGTAGAAAAAAAAATACAAAAAATACACAAGAATTTCTGCCCATTTTATTTATCAATATGAGCATCAATACACTAGTACTTTTGTCTTTTATGTCACAAAGCAGAAAGTAAAAGGGTGTCGAGCTCGGGACTTTAAACACCATTACAGCCCAACTACTAATTCAGTTCTCAGAGCCATGACCACATTGTTTCCCTCACTTTCACTAAGTGGTTTTGCTGTCTAAACTTAAAGGTACACTTATGTTTAATTGGTTTAACTGAAATATTTGTGTAACCTAAAGTACACTGTAGTTGAAACATTTAAAAGTTGAAGAAAGCAAGAATTTAAAGTATGCTATCTTGGGTCACAGAAGTGTTGTTCAGTGTGGTTTTACAAACTCAAAGCTGACATTCTTGCCTGTTGTCAGGAACCGAGTCCAAAAAAGTGCGTGTAAATTGATTTTGCTGGTATTATTTGAGTATATCCACCCTTTAAACTGTTTATGTGAATTGCTTACAGCGTCACCTACCCCTTCCCTCACACTCTCCCTGGGAATGTCGGCCTCACACCTGCTAAACTAAGAGAACCAAGAGAATTAGCCTCCTTTAACATCCCACCAGGTCAGGTTTAAAGACTTTCTTTGCTTCCAACACTCAACACCAAATGTCAATAATGATCTCCACCCTGAAAGAGCTCACGATAACCCTCGCCTGAATAAGTGGGTCTTCGAATAAATAAAACATGCATTATTGTTTGTTGTCCTGAATAAAAACAATAAACGCTTCAATAAATATTGTTTGCTTTAAAATCCAGAGATTTCAGTGGCGAGAGTCCCAGGAATCTTTGTGACGGCAATTAAATGTCTCCGCAAAAAGGAGGTCAGCATGAGTGAGTGGAGAGTTATATTTCAAGAGGGGTGTAATGGTAATTGTGTTTATTGTGCGTTTCTTGGCGGACAGCCTAATGAATTTTCCATCTCACTATTTCAGAGGCATGGCTCAAAAACTAATTTTGATGAATCTGCATAGCTGTACAAGCAAATAGTCCCCCCCCCCCCCATCTTCCAAAAACAGGGTTTGTGATTATGTGGATCCCATCTGCTTCTGCTAATGCTTTAAACACATGCAGACAATTTTTACAGCTTGAAGTTGAGAAACAGTCCTGCCGTCTGGATTTGTTTTTTTGTTTTTTTTAATATAGATTTGACAATTCAGGTCCATCTTTACTTTTCTGAGGAACAAGATTTCAAACTGAAACTTTCGCCTCCTGTCCCGAGTCTAACAGGACGGTGTGTGTTCCTACCACACCCTGTCAGCCAGTCATCAGTGCCTCTGTTACAACCACACGCTCCCTCAAGCACACATGGGACTCGAAAGCGCTGCCAAGAACACCACACTGCGTTTATTAAACGTATTAAAATACAAGATCCACGATTAAAATTTGGAATCTTGTGATGGCAGCGTTCAGACATTTTGAATCAGGGAAATCAATTTTGTACAGTATTAAATAAGACAGAAAGGGTTGGTAGGAGCTGAAACCAGACTAGAAACCATTATGCAATAAAGTTATACAAAAATCCAATCCTTACCAAATAACTTTTTCAAAACACTTACAACAAACGCTTGTATATCCTTTTTAAAGCACCAAAGTGATCCTTACTTACAAAGACAGTCAGGTTATTAAGGCTTCAGCTTTTGACTTGTTTAATAAAATGAAAGAACATTTCTCACCCAGCAAATTAACCATTCAAAAATTAAATATGTTTGTCTCTATTTAACTTCAGGATGTCCAGCAAAGAAAGATGAAAAGCAGCGGTCTGATGTAAGATTACACACATTTTCAAGTAGCAAGCAAGTAAAATATGTTACATTTGTCAGAATTTACAACTGTCACATTTCATTTACGTCTCCTTTTCTCACTCGTTCTCTGCACCTGTTTGCATCCTACCTGCCACCTCCTGTCTGCCTCCACAGTGGGATCTCCTCCACCACTCTCCGGTGCAGTAAAGCAGGTAAAGACCCTCTACCTATAGTAACAGAATCCAGATCAATCCCTGCATGGTCCAGAACTCACCTTTCAGGGGGCTGGTCCCACTTTAAAAAAAAAAAAAAGGCTGTTGTCTGGATGTTTTTTTTATCCCCCTTATGACACCTTGATTCCAGCTTCTTTCTGTTACAGCCAAGAAGAAAAATGCTGCTATTCCATCTAAGGGCTCACTGAGCTGACTTGACTGAGAGAGGAGAGAGGAGGACGAAAAGACAGAGAGGGCTGGTGTCCTATTACACACTCTCCACTGAAGTCCCCCTCCTCCTTCCCCTCCTCCTCTTCGCCACCCCTCCCCGTCAATGATCGTCCTCGCTCCCTCCCTCCTGTTAACTAGACAGCAAACTTAAAACATGCCCGGCTCAAAACATGAGAGAGGGTGAAGCCTGAAAGGTCAGACTTGTTAAGTGCTGATCATGTGGACGATCAAAAAGCCAAACCAAATTTCACCAACATGAAGAGAACTAAAACAGACTTTCCACTTATTTCTATTTCCTTTCACATAATTGCAGTCATCAATTTTTCCACCATTATGAGCCGGCTCTTAAGTATTCTGCGGAACAATTTTAAAAACAAGACCACAACAAAGTATGCACAGAAATAATGACTAATGGAATTCAGATTAAAGAAGTGTTAAACGCTCAAAAAGTAAACAGCTAGGCTAGCTGCATTTCAAGGCTACGTACTATAATAACCGCTGCTAATGTCCTTATGCCAACAATGATTAAATATTTACTTTTTAAGAGGGGAAGTTCACGGATTAAATACTTCAAAGTCTGTTGAAATACAGCTGTAAATGACAAAAGGTTGTATAAAGTCTGTGGCTCCAAAAGGAGCAGCTGAGAATTTGAAAAACTTCCTTTGTTGAAGCTGGAGAGAAGCTGCAAATTGAAAATGAAAACAATTAATCAAAAAAATCTGGCAATAAGGAACTTACCTGATGGCTATAACCAACTAATGCTAAGCAAGATTCTTTACACTACGTTAGCTGCTACTAGCATAACAAATCTAAACGTCTTACAAACCCTGTATCTGTGTGGCATTTTATGTTGTATCCTAAATCAAGTCAATATAAGTCTAATCAAGGCGATGTCAATAACAGAGGACTTAAAGGAATTTATCTTTTGCGATATTTTAGCCTGGACCAGTCAAAAGACTAACATTGCCATCCCTAAAGCTCCAGCTTACATGGTTAAAAACATTAACCACTTATTTTTCCTTTGCTGGTGAATTCTTTCTTAAACTGCTCCTGTCAGAATTCATTTTCAAAGGTCTACTCATGATAGGTATTAGAGAAGAGATGGATCTAATCTCCATGATAGAAAGTAATACCAAAAGGACATAATTGCATGTGGTAAGCCATCAAAAAAATAAAAAAAAGATGTGGCTTGCTTTTGGCGAAAAACTCGCTCCCTTTTAAACGGAGAGCACACGAAACCAGACATTAGAAATATCTAATTCAGCAAACACTTAACACAATTGCTTTCAATGGGCCTTTTGGGGAATGCTTGTTCAGGACCGGGAGTTAAAAATGCTTTGTAGAGCTGTTTAACACAAGCCAAACCTACATACACACAAATGCTTGATCCAGTACATATCTGTTGCTTCGACACGAGCCCAAACCAAAGGAGTCAGGAGTCTAGAAAGGCTTGGCTGGATGGATAAACACTACATACAGCACATTACCACGTGTTAGCAGCAAGAAACATGCTGCTGATTTAACTATTTCCATACTCCGAAGAGGGGAATTATGCTCCGCTTGCATTTTCATGAATGGATGCATTTGTTTTACTCCCGAGCTGAGTGTCATTCGTCACCCCAGGTATATAATCCAGGAAGTGAAGGGTTTTACAGGTTAGCTCTTTGGCTTTTAAGGTGGAATTACAGTTTATTGCTAAAATCACAGCTGGGAAAAGAAAGGAAAAGGAAAAGAAGTGCGTGAGCCTGGTTTTTGATGAAAGTGTCTGACTGACAGGGAGAGTAAAATGGGGGGAGGAAAGCAAGGATACACTGGTGGCGGAGACAGGAGGAAATAATTACCCTTCTGGCTGACAATGGAGCCTGATTTATGCCTCACCAATTAAAGTGTCACGGTGGCACTCTAGAGGGATGCAGGTTTTTCATTCGGCCCGCTGCAAGAAGAAGAATGGAGAAAGGTGGGTGAGAGCAAAATAGAGATGAGGCGTATCCTTTACTATGCCCATGACAGAGCCTCAGCTGTAAATTAACTTAATGAGTGTAGAGAGCCAGAGAGAGTAACCGGCTTACTGACGGCAGGTGTTGTTACTGACAGAAGACATGATTATAGGAAGCACTACCTTACAGTAAGAGATCACAAATCAGACGCACCATTCAAAAGGTCTTCGTGTCAGGCTACTAATAATGTCCAGTCATGCAACATCCACTCTGCAGCATCTCTGTTTCACAATCTGCAGGTGGTATACATTATTGTGTTTTCGAATGTGGTGTGTGCAATGCTTTTCTATCGCTTGATCTTTTGGCAATCCAAACGTCTTTGAACAAACGGTCCCTTGTTGGTCCTGCAGATGTCACGCATTTGTCACGCTGACAGTCAGTGTTCAGGTCAAGGTTGGAGAAGGCCCTTTTATGAAGCTGTGTGACGTACCACATGTGTGCACTTGGTAAGTTATGTTGGGTCACAGGTACAACTGTAGCATACTAATACTGTCACCACTGCTGTGATGTTTTATTCCAGGTCACGGCTGCCATTTTTCTGTATGGCTTTGCTCTTCCTGCTCACTAAAGACTTTGTGCCGCATGATGAATTTACCACAAGAGTCAATACACGCTGCCCTGATTTCATTTTGTGTGTGAATGTTATGTACCCTATTGCTTCCGAACGACTTTGAGAAAACAAATAAATAGTGGGATGATGCTTCTTACTTAAATAATCATGTACAAAACAACAGTATAGTGAATAAATCAGTACAATCATGTAACTTACGCTAAAGTTAATTATAAACTTTGCTACTCAGCCTTTGTATTAGCCAGTAAAGTTAGCCTAGCCAAACTTAGTCTAACAATTATTTATTTGCTAATTTATTGAATGTTGAGTTTAGTCAATAAGTTGATTCAAATAGCAAGCAAGCAGCTGTACGCATTGCAGTCAGCGTAATTCAAGATGTCCCAATTAACTAGTTGATGATGCCTTGATAATGATGCAAATATCAAAAGGGACAAGCAGAGAGTCATTTCTAGCTTGATGCACGATTGAACCTCTGACAGATTGATTTGCATATGTTCAATCCATCTGCACAGACTGTAAGCCTGTGAAAGTTAGGAAAAACAAAAGGCAGAGATGTGAAAAATGGGAACGCTAATTAGCTACTAGGCACCAAAGGGCAGATCTGTTTAATGCTAAACAGGAATAGGCAGCCTCCTTCACTTTCAACTACTCACTCTTTTTACTCAAAAGGGTTAGGCACCCCTGCAAACAGAGGTGAAGAATTCTGCACGAGTCACGCTCCGTATGAAAACAGCTCAAGGGAAACCTCCCTGCGTCTCTTTCTGGGTGTCTGAAGTCATCAACTGGAATCCATACATTACTGTACAAGTGAAGTGGTGCAGTCTGCCCCCATAAAGTCAGCTCTGCTTCCAATGAGTAGTGACTGGGGTTGAAAATTGAGATGAAGTGTGACTTTCTCTGTGAGAGGGATATTTCCATAATGGAAGGACACTGGCAGTGCGTAATCTGAATATGACAGGGAAGGTCCATAATTGAAAGGATGGAAAAAGGTTGAAAGGGAAGAGACAGACCGGCTGGTAAAACAATTGGTGAAGTCATCAATGATTCATTTGTCCATTTTTTTTTCTTTTAACTTCCAGGAAGTCCTCCTTCCCACACAAGTAAAACACAACCAGACCCACATGTTTGTAAAGTCTAAATCCAAACCTAGATAATGAGGATATAAGCTAGCATTTCTCAGTGGTGTGGAACACCAATAACAGTGGTGGTTCAATCCATCGATTGTTACCATTTTCCACAAAACCAACTTTGCTTGAACAAAAGAAAATATGCAAAACAAGACTGCATTTTTCCGTTCCTTTTCAATAAGACACCAGGTTTAAATCCCTGATGGAAAAACCCACCTACATGCGAGCAAGGGTTGGGTAAAACTGTTGATACCACCAACAATGCAATCCCCTGGTGAAACAAAACATGTATCGTGTTAACCCTGTTATACCCGGTTCCTTAAATGTGTAATAATTAGACTTGACTGATGTACAACATAAAAAAATATCTGGATTCTAAGTTTTGGTAATAGAAATGGTGAATTTCTGTGATACTTAAAACCTCACACGTCTCTTTTTTACCTGACAAATGATACTGGTGATTTCTCATGTATGTCTCTGCTCCCACTATTTTGTATCATTTCCTGTCCTCCACACTTCCTTCTCAGTGGGTGGGGGACATGATAAATCAAATTAAAAGTACCGTACTCGAGGCATCAACTTCCATAGGGGAACTAATGGAGGCTGGCTATGATTTATCCCACTTCCTGCTTCTTGTAGGCTTCTGTACTGCATGTGATTAAGAGCTCCACAGTCGGAGTCCAACACTGAGCTCTTAACAGAGAACGCCATCCACAAGTTTATTTGTCTAATAAACCCTAATGAACAGACGCATAAAACAACCACTTCTACAGTAGTTGTGGCTTTCATGGGCAGTTTTACGACACTCAAGCTGGATTTATATGATGTTTACTGCAGTTCAACGATTTTCCAAGGTATCAAAATCTCTGTATCAGGACATGTCATGGTCTTTGCTAGATGTTTGCCTTTGGTTTCCTGATATGTGGATAGTGGGGTTTTTTTTATGCATCTCCCATAAGGGATAAGCAAAATGATGTCCAACAATTACGTCAAACCTCTTGAGTTCTTGTTTAGGTTTCCCCCTTCAGTAGTTTCCAAGTTCCAAGTGAGAAAGAAATATTTTCCTCAAAATGTACGAGACATCTGTTTGTTCGAAGGCTTAAATGATGTTATGTTAAGTCTGAGAGAAGTCTGTTTTTTTTTATATTCAAGATGGAATTATTGATGATTTAGAAGTGCTCAGATGCCTTTTTTTTGTATTTTTTGTAAAGCTGAAGTTATCTTCAAATATAAGACATAATGTAATTCTGTCTTTTCTCGCTCCTAATAGTAAAAGAGTGCTATTCATAGTGCAAACACATAGCCCCTATACAACGAAATAAGTTATTTTAATGGTGAGCATGCCAGAGAGACAAAGAAAGACTTGAACATGGTACATTATGCCACAGACAAAACACTTCCATTTGTCCTTCTCTATTCTTGTTCTAAATCATCATCAGGGAGGTGAATCCATTTTGGGCTGTCAGCTACAGCTCATTAACTTACCATGCTAGTTCCCATCTTGTTACCGTGCCTTCTGCTGTGTTTTATTGAATTTCATCCCTCATTTCCCTGCGTTGTTTCCATGTCTTTTCTTGACACTGGAAATAGTATTAGACATGCATCCTACAACTTCAAAATGCCTTCTGTTGTGAATTCAAATCACATTTTACCAGTAGTAAAATGACAAAAACACAAGACATGAGAATTAATCTGGGAAATGTTATCATAAAATAATATGTACCCAACCTTTTTGACCCTCCAAATAATAGCTTTGGGCTGTTTTTCTTATCAGTTAATTTTCCTCTCCCTGGTGTCAGAAAACAAGTTTATTTGACCTGTAGTTCAACTCACACATCAGGAGTGTGGCTGACTTGGAGACTGAATTCAATCTTTGGTAAGATCGACTGTGATTACTTTGACAATGCAAACCTTAGTGATTGATACTGATTGCATCCTACATATAAACCAGAGGCAATCCTCAAAAGGGAGGAGAGAAAGCCTGTTGCAACAAGCACACTCTACCCAGACCCATTTTTAGTAATTTACATGACTTCAACAAATACTTTAGGATGGAGACAGAGATAAGAGTTGGCTCGAGAGCAAACTGATATTAGTGTTATCTTCTTCATCAGAATTCCTGTAATTTGACTGTCACTGTGGATCACCGCTGTGACTCCGGATCGCGAAGCAGCTTCTCCACAGGAATTTCAATCAGGCGATGAGGGGATTCTCCACAGGGATTTTCTTTTCAATCAGTTCAAAGCAACAAGGTCACTCAATAGTTGCTGCTGTGCTCAATGTGGTTGATGTCAATATATATTCTGTGGGCGTCCCTAGCTTTAAGGAGATCATGTTGGGGTCAATTCTGAACAGTCATGATTATCAGATTGAGTCTTCATTTAAGGGCAGGGGTCACCTGTCTGTCAGCGTCCTGACGTCAATCACAGGATGACCCCTCTGACCGTGCTGAGTAATGGAGGAGATGCAGATTTTATGCTGCTGCAGCATCTCTTTTTCCAGACAAAACGCAGAGACTGTTTCATTTACCCGATGTCTCAACGAAATCTCTTCTCAAAACAGCTTTGGCCTTTTTTCAGGTTCAGGAGGTTCAGTACTCAAACCTGTCACTGTTTGTATTGTCTGTGCATGTGGTGCCGCCTGCTGTACCACCTGAGCAAAACCATTACCCCAAGCTCAATGAAATTGTTTAAAAAAAAATGACAAAGGGTCAATTTGATTGGGTGAAAGAAACTATTTTTTGGTTAGATTTGGAAGTTGTCTTCAGTTTAAGTCATTGTGGGCGCATCATATAGGGAGGTTCTTGTAGCAGCGGCTGTAGGTTTGAGTCTGGTATTTCTTTAGCTATCCTATCCAGTTATAGCTAAAATGACCCAAAACACAACTTTGAAGTTATCTTCATTCTGTGTGTAAGTCTTTGATAGGGAAGGAATTGACGTTACAGGGCTTAAATGACCTTCGTTCCACACGTGACTCAAACCCCAGTTTGTGTGTTAATGGTGGGTTTGTTTGACCCATTTGACGTTCCAATTCTTGAACCAAGTCAACTTACATACATATTATGTCTTTGCTCCTGTTACAATCACT
Organism: Symphodus melops; assembly: GCF_947650265.1. Lineage (NCBI taxonomy): Eukaryota > Metazoa > Chordata > Actinopteri > Labriformes > Labridae > Symphodus > Symphodus melops. The sequence continues at coordinate 3,772,783 of NC_136712.1, forward strand.
AAAGCCATTAGAGGCCAATACTTGTAAACATTAATGTTGGTTGTGGTGACTTGTTGAAACCACCTAAAAAGTAGCATCACTGGAGAGATTGTTCTGAAAAATGTCTGTCTGAAAATCCTCGGTCTTTGCTGTAACTAGAACGATAAGTGTGTATAGAAGTGTCTCATTATAGAAAGCTAAACAAAAAGGCACACATTGGACACAGTGTTTTAGCTAAAGAGAGCTTGCGTCATTCATCTTAGACAATGTAAACACCTGACGTTCCCACTAGGCTCCTTTCCACAATCATTTCAAACACCCTCAGTTAAATGGGACACTTTGCAACATTCATGGCATTGTTTGTAGTACAAAGATGGATGGACACTATGCAATCACGGGAAAAACGTAAACCCCTTGGTGCATAGGCACTTCCCACTAACACAAGGCATCTTATCAAGATTCTGCTGGACTTTTCAAAGTTCAAAGGTTAGTACCGTCTCCCTCAGAGTGGCTAAAAGTCAACGGATATACAACCTCATTAAGCTGGGAGCCACTGTCTCTCTACAAGCACAGGGCTCAACTACCTTCAATTTATATATATCAGCAGATTGTTCAGATTCATAGAAGTCAAAGCCCCCACACGCTACCTGCATTATGAACAGATGTGCCAGGAGCTGGAACCAGTGATCCAGCGATGCATGACGAATGGCTGAATTTCACCAAAGGCCAAGGGTCAAGTCATATCCCTTACTCGACCCTAGCATTAGACACAGATGCATGATGTCAGTTCCCATGTGTTGGCACTGGAAGGTGACTGAAAAGCCTTTGACACGCCTTAGACTTCCCCATAGAGCAGCAATCCCAGCAACCACTCACCGTGAACCGTGAACCTTCAGTTCCCAGATACCCACCTCAAATTATCCAGTCCCACCGGAGCTATGTGCTTTCTTTCATTCACCTTCACCTCTACCAGCCAGCTCCCCAGACACCCACCAAAGTCATTCACCTGAGGAAGGAAACACACAGTACGAGAAGAGGTTCAAATTATGTCTCGGCTTGTAGGTCACAGTTTCAGTGGTTCTCCTGGCCTTGTAACTTCTGTGTACCCCAGATCCTTTGTATTATTTATTGAACACTACACAGGCCCTTCACTTATTTAACCCTGTCCAAAAAAAAGCACTACAGTAACCAGATCATTTTCAGAAATATCCACAAGCCCTCTTTTCACATGAACCTTTTTACTAATCCAGCAACTACGAACATTGTGTGTGCTACAGCAAGACAGATTAATAGGAGACACTTTTTTTTTTCTCGCAGATGTTAAATCAGGCATGTCTTACATGTGTCATCACTGGATAAAAGCTCATTTCATGCAGCTGGTTTTACACTGGAAACACATTGAGCCTCTACTCTCAACACAGCACGGTGCTGGAGAAAAAAAAAAGTGTTTCCAAAATTGTGGCTTGTTTTTAGCTTTAGTATAGCATTATGGTTTTGCTTTTCCTCTGCATTAGTCTGAACTGCATACCAACAAATTCCCTCATGGATCCCAACTCCGAGGATCTTTGGGAAAGCTTTTAGGAGCGCATCATGTTACCAATCTTTCAGATAAACTCGAGTTCCCATTTTATAGATTTTGAAGTTTAATATAAATGTAAAGATTAATCATAGATATGTGAATATACAGTTAACTTAGCTTCCCAAAATGTATACATTTACTTTAAACAATGACCCATTTATCAGGTTTAAGTGCTTGCGTAGCATCATCAGGGAGGGTATATTTACTTTATGTCACCAGTCTCTTATAAATGGGGGCTTGTGTAAACTTCCTGCAGTTTTATATGCTTCCATTCACAAGATAAATCAATGACTGAAAGTGATAGTCATCTGCATATTGACATTTCATTGCTTAAATTCATTGTAAAGAGTTTTTATTGGCCCATTTGTTTCTCGTCTCTCGTGTAGTTTTTTTCAATTCTTGACAAACTGCACAAAATGTTTTCTAACACATCTGGCATTAAAGTTTTATAGGACAGGATGTTGGGTTTCAGCTTTTTTTTTTTTTTTTCTCGACCAAGAGCCAAGAAATCCATTAATGTAGATTTGACTTTTATGTTTTTAGCATCCTGGAAAAGTGGCTTTTTGGATGGAAGTGGCAATACCATTTTGCTTGAACTCTCTGCAACATTTTGAATGTTTGTCAAACATTTTTTGTATTAACTTTGGGGTTTCTGTTTCCCTTGAATGAAGTCATGCAGGTGGGTGACATGCTTTATTAGCATGGCTAATTGCTTCAGCAGTCTGCCCATTATTTATTCCTGCTTGCATTTTAATCTTCAGACCTCTAAAGACCAAACCAATCAAACCCTGAGTGACGTGCTGATTGAGGTTTAGACAGTCTAATCAATACGCCCAGGGTTAGCAGTAAGACGGTGTCATCTGAATAACTGCTACCTTTAATTATCCTAACAGCTTTGCCGGCTGAACCTCGAGGCACACTTTAAAAAAACCACAAGGTGTGAAAGACAGGAAGAAATAGTGCAGAGTATTTTTTCTATCTAGTAGTTGAGATAAGCATTTTTCCCACAGACATTTTAGTTCCTTTAAAAGGATAATTTTAATGAATTCAACAGTAAGATTTAAAGCATCATCTTTACTTTCTGGGATTTTGCCATTACAGCCAAGGTTCCAGTTGTTTCCTCTGCCAGAGCCTAAAGGCAATGCTGCATTTTTAGCGGCTGACTATAAATCGTTGGAAATCAAATTTTCCACTTTTCTTATCAGTTTCGATTTGAATCACTCAGACTGCTGAGCGTAATACCTTCTAAGCCTGACGTTTGAATTGCATGTAGAGAGGTCCATATTATAGAGAAAGGATATGACTTCATCCTCATACATGGGGCTGCTTCTTCATCCAAGGTTAGATCTGTTCTTTATAAAGACGTGGGCTCCTCTTGACAAACGCTCAGATGTTTCAAGGATCACACATTTGTGTAAATCTTTCATTTGGACCTTGGAGGATGTACAAAAATATGAAAGAAACAAATGTGAATCAGTCAACTATTCACTGTGTTTTTACTTTCAGCACCAATTGTTGCTGGCAATGGACAATTCCTAAAGTCGATCTATTCCAGCCCCTCCCCGACTCTATATCCCTTTGACTTGTTTGTCGTTTCGTCGACCACACAAAAATTCAATTACAGTGAAGTCTGTTTGCCTGCCACTCCTCATTTTCCTGATTACTTCTGCAGGGTGACCCCAAAAAGACTTCAGGTCTGGATCAATAATCAAACCTAGTGCACGTCTGCGGACAAAAAGAAACGCCCGCCCATCCCCCTCAAAGTTACTTCGTCTTTGAGTAAATGAGGAGGCGGGAAGCAGCGAGGGGCCATATAGAGTCAAAATCTTTAATTAGTTTGACCCTGTGGTTGCCATGGGACTCCAAGTAGATGAATAGTGCTAATTAGCTGAGTGGCCGATGAGGAATACGCTCAGGTAATTCCATGCAAGGCTCCGATTGATTTGGTCTGGATTAACCTGCAGACTCCTTTTCCTGGGGGACTGATGTGCGGACATCTTTGTCCCCAGATTGGGTTGGCGTCCATCTGCCACGGGTGGGTCTGCTCCTCGAGCAGGAACGCAATCGCTTTGCTTCTTCACAGGACTTATTGGCGATTTATGAACAGTAATGCCATTCATGTCAGTCAGCAAACCAGTACTACTGATTGCACGAATATGAAGCCTTTATTCACCAAAGAGTAATCTCAGAATTACTGTACAAAGGACAAATCTATGGGCAGTAATCCCTGTTGCACTGACAGCCAAGTGTCTTTTGTACGTAAGTTCAAAGTAGGAAAAAAGGGGGAAACCTTGGAGCCAATTTCTCAAAAGTGACGGCTGCATGTCACCAAATATATTTTAAATGTTATTAATAAAGACTTATGTCAGAGAAAGAGCTGCAATATACAAGATTTTTGAGTTCATGTTGAGTTTTGTAAGTAAATACTGTTGATAAGAAATGTCATCTTCATAGTGATACAGCCACAATTACTCATATTAACTCTGATGTAACTGTCCACTAACATGTCTCAGGGAGGGCAATAAAACCAAGAGCCGCCCTCATTACTTTTTGACATTTGCCAAACCCACAAGTTTAAACAGATCAGAGCCAAGACATGGAGTCACACTATGCAGATTAGTGTCTAAAATCGTGCGTTCTGTCAGCAGTGCAGCTCACTTAAAAGTTAATGTTGAAAACCAGGAGCCAAGGATGCTGCACAAAATGATGTGGACCCTCCTCTGCACCCACAGCTATGTGGGATCTATGCAGTATATGGTCATGTAAAGGCTGCTATGAGGCATTTTTGACTGGTTGTGAAACCTAGTGATTGATACTGATTTCTATTTATGAAATACAAAAACAAGATTTATTTCATTGTGAGATTTTAATGCCTAAATCTTAAGAGTTAATTTAAAGAGTTATGCTGCACGCTGTGAAACTGTCTTTTTAAAAATGTTCCAGGGCAAAGGCTCTTCAGTGATATGTTTTAGTATTAAAAGAAAGCAACATAACTGTATTAAACTGTTCTGTTCGACGTAATATCCCCCTAAAAAGCTGGACAGACGATGTTGTCGACTTAATATACACAAAATTGATTTCTGTATTTCAGTCTCTTATTACGACAGCAGAAAGTAAAGAACCAGAACCTGCATATGTTCTCCTGGCCCATTCACTGCCAGAACACGACCCGGGAGTAACATACCAGCATTATATTAGCATTATTGATGAATCAGTAAATGTGAAAACTGTTTATTTATGAAGTCGAGCTTGCAAAAGATTTCACATTGAATTACTAAATTAGTCTTTGGGTTATTTATCAAGTTGGCATTTGTTAAGCCATGACCTGCTCAATCAATCAATTTAAGTACACTTAAATTTAAGTGGTTTTATTTATGAATTTGTATTGATTCAATATTCTGCATAAAATATAGTGTTGGCATACTTATCCATACGGAGGCCAGTAGGGGTCAAACTCTCAGCGCGTTTGTGTCTTTGAATTTGTGCAGCGTTTTTAAATATGCTGCATGTTTTTCTAATGTTTGTTGTTTCACCAGTTGCAGAGCGTTTGGCCCCAACTGGCCACCGTACATCCAGCTAATGCACAGTTTTGCAAAAAAGTTACAATTACTTATATAACAAATAAATCTGTTTTATGTTAATTATTCAGTTAGCAAACAAAGACTTGGATGGATGTTGTTTTTCTTTCATTTAAAGGAGAGAATTTTAGGCCAGTGAAGCTTAAAAATCTTTTTTTTTTTTCTTTTTACACTCAGGAGGATCTTCAACCTTCTATGAGACTTTGGGCATCTCTGGCACCGCACACATACAAGGATTTCCTGGGTAAAACTGGCTGGAATTTGGTTGGAATGCAGGTTTGTCAGCGAACGTTTGAGTATTTTAAAAGAAGAGCCCACAGGCTAAGAATACCTCAGCTCACTTAACATCAATTATAGATTATTCTGGATGGAAAGGATACCTGTCACACGAAGTTAAAAGTTCAGCAGTCTGGTTTGGAAAAGGCTTAAATGAGTGGAGTTATGACAAATACAAAGAACACTCAGTCCCACATTTCAGAGTAAGAGCTTGTCCTGTCCAATGTCTAAACTGAAAGCATCTGCGGAGACACTTTGTGACTAAGTCCACATCTGTTTCTTCAAATTGGACTCTAAAATGCAACCAGGGGCCAATGAATCTTTGTTGTCTTTGTTTTCAATTATTTGTCCCCTCGCAAACATGTTTCCTTTTTTGTAGCAGGAAAAACAAAGCCTTTTGTGAAAGTTGGGATGATGCTGGGAGTGGAAGTCATGAAATATCCCAAACACTAGAAAGGTCAGGGCGAGGACATGTTTATTATAGTTTGTACAGAGTGTGTACAGATGATATACAAATCAAAGCACTGAGTAGAAACCAGTGCGAGCTGACGGTTGGTATATGACCCTCAGGGGCCCTGTACACTTCTTCACACTCAGTTTGACACCAAAGGCATAATGAGACGGGCAGGTGGCCCTCTGGTTATATGGCCAGGGAAAATAGTCCTGAGACCCAAACAGACCCTCAGAGACAGAGAGATAAAGAAAGAGAGCGAGAGATAGAGAAACACTCAATTTCATGTTCTCTCATTAAGGAACAAACACTTTGATTCCTTCAGGTAAATGCATGCTTCTTTTACATTTCAAACACACACACACATATATATATATATATATATATATATACACACATATATATATATATATATATATATATATATATATATATATATATACATATATATACATATATATAACTGTCACCACCCATATACCTCCCACATGCCTTTTGTTGTAAAACATCAATGTTAAAAAATGCCTCCACTAATGGGTGCAGGTCCTGTCCAATCTCCAACCAGCTGTTCTGTCTCTGTAACTGTGTCTAATGTACAGTGATCATTTTAATAAAAAATCCAAAACAAAACACGTTTGTTGCAGTTAAAACAAAGCCAGCATGCAACTGACTCTGTCAAAGATTACATTTTCCTCTAAACATGAAAACACACCAGAAAGCCAAACCACAAGTGTTTGAATCTCCGCCACCTGTTGCTGCCGTGTCCCTGACCATTGATCATTCAACAAAACGCAACGCACAGTATCAACAAACCTTTCTAAAATGGAAATCAAATGGTTGCTGTGTTTAAAGGATGGATTACCAATCACATGCCCAGTCTGTCTTCCTTTGGCCGTTTACTCATCTCTAAATTAGGCAGGATCTGATTCCATGGAGTTCCACAAGGATCTATATTTGACCCGCATTAAGTTCGGAAATCTCTGTGAGGGTAAGTTTGGAGAGCTGCTTTTGGAAGAAGTATTCGATGCACCAAACATTGTAGTGCAAAAAAACCGTTCCTATCAAAGACATATCTGGTAATGGGGGCTTTCATTCAGGATGCATAACAGAGAGCGAGTAAAAGGGAGACTCAACAGCAGCAGCGTGATGGATCTTCAGGCTTTTAACCACAAGGAATCACAGCCTTAATGTCTGCCCCCGCTACAAAAACACTTCATCAACAAACCATAGATCTGAGCATGACGACAACCTTTCGACTGAATCAGCAGATCTCCATCATAAGTGCCACTTTCGACAAACTTCACTTGTAACTCAACCGAAGCACGACACTTTTTTAAAATCAATCTTCTGCAGTTGTTTGTTCGGTTCAAATTGGCTCTGTTAATCCTATCAGTCTGCTCTAACTGACAAGGAAAAGAGCTATGTGGAGAACATGAGACGGAATAGACCATTTGTCACGGCTACCTTCTCCAGATACGGTGACAAACATAATGTGAATTTACTGCTGTCATGGACCTCTGCCAAGACGGTACAATTCTGTTTACTGCACGGAGGAAAGAGAGCACTCTTTAATATCTGTGCTGCATTGTGGGAAAACTTCTGTAGTCTTGGTTTTTTTTTTGTTTACACTCAATTAGTTGTGTTTTTTTTGCTACATTTGGGAAAACTGAAGAAGCTTTAAAAAAAAAAAAAGTTGTGTAACCACTGTATATGAAGTTGTTGATGTGTCAGAACAGCCACAAATCCAGTCGTTAGAAAGCACAATAAGCAGGGACGCCTGGTATAAATCTATCTGTGAGAAATTGAGAAAGTGTCTCACAATGTCTTTACTAGCTTCGCACCATCTGCTTAAAAACAAATGCAAGTTGTCTAAAAAAAAAAAAGAAAGAGAGGCGTAACAGCCAGTGCACGTCGAGATGGGCGCCAAATCCCACCAAACCCTTACATGTTGTTGCTTTGCATTCCTTTAACCCTGACACTCCTCGATAAAACATGGAGCATAACATAACCATGAACATCTTCCTCACAAAGCACTGTTATCAATCACTCGCACTTTCATGGGCCAACCGAGGCCTTGCTGCGGGACCGTCCCACCTGCAGCTGGACTGCACCAAGGCGGATCAAATAAAGAAACCAGATTGGGATAAAATAGAGCATACCAGGGCTCCCATGTGAATCCTCTGCACAACAAGGTCTGATAAGAGTTCAGGAGGATAAGAAGGCATGATCTGCTATCTCTATTGCCTGCAAACTTTCTTTCTCACATTGTTGCTCAAAAATCAGCTTGGTGGGAAAATATGCCAGAACTTGTATTACTTGATAAGACAAAACAAGTTAGTGACAAAAAGACTTTGATAGACTCCATCAGGACAATAATAGTCCACAAAACGCAGCATCCTGTGTATTTGTTCTTTTCCCCTGACGCTCTCTCAGCTGTCGTGAGGTTTATGTGAAACTCTGTGTTGGTTCCTGGAAGCCAGAGCGAGCAGCAGTCTGTTATCGCTGTGTAATTGGCTCTCTGACGCAGCGAGGTATCCGACTCCCAAATGCGTCCCATCCATCTAAATCCACCCACCCATCCTGCAACAGCACATTAGCGCCACTAGCATAACAGGGCTGCAAAAACAACCCGTTTCTAATGTTGTGTTTTCAGTTGATGATACTGCGATAATGCAAACTCCTCAAAACTTTAACTTTTAAAACCTTTAAAAATCAGACTATGAAGGACTTCTATTAAACAATTACCCACACTGACGTGACATTAGCTTACAGACACATGCTGATGACATCATCAAATTTGCCGCGGCTGCTCAAATCAATTCCAAACATGCTGTGGTTCATCAGTATTATCGCAGCTTTCATTCTGTGTTCTTCTGTCGTCTTCAGGGAATCGATATCATCTAAAAAAGAATATTTTCCAAAAAGAGCATTTGGTTTTAGAGGATCTTCAAAGAAAAGAATCGGCTGTTGTCGCAGAAGGGCTGTTGCTGATTTCAACTTGAGGAATGTTTTCAATGGTGTGGACTCTGAGAGTGTGATGCCTCAGAGCCTGAATCATTTTCTCATAATATCCGAGGAGACAACGCCAAGTTATCCTGGAGAAAAAAAAAAACATTTAACTTGACTGGCAGATGGGAGGCAGAAATCCACAGATTTATGTCGGGTTTCCGTGCGCTCATCTTTTAAACCACATGTATTAAAAGGTATTGAGCTGTTTAATTTAGTGCAGAAAAGCAGTGCGTGTGTATAAATGTGACACATCGTGATAGGTCTTCGGTCCCTCTCTGCCAGCAGAGTGAGACACGGAGCGTTAAAAAAATGTGGCTGACAGCTGTGGGGGGAAAAACATGTGCGGCTGATAAGCTTCAGCTAAAACAAAAGGCTGTTCAGCTGGAGGTGATCACAAAATATTTCTACGAGAAAAGACACATTTCAGTTTGACGAGACTCACGTCTCATTAAGACACCTCAAAATAAGCGTACCTAAAAAAAGACAGAACTACGTTGTCTTCGTTTTTTGGCCCTTGCAGCAGAATATTGCATCAGCAGGAAAAAAAATTAACCGTGATGATTTCAAGAGTTTTTAACGACGACTCAAACTGTGCACATAATCTCACAGTGGACGGAGTCTAAAAGAGGAATTACTACATGTTCTACTTTCTCACTAATCTTGTTATTTTTACAAAGATCTTAACTGAGAAAAAAAAAAGAAAGAAAAAAAAAGAAAGAAGGGTGTTGAGCCTGGCTGCTCTGAGCTCTTAAAATGAATTACAAAAATACTTAATGAGCTGCTCTGATTGGATGTTTTTCAGTCAATCATGTTTGATCCGGCACACCTGGCTGTACATGATCTCCCTGATGCGTTTGTGAACGTGATAATCTTTTCTGTTTGTCTTGTCATCGTAATGTAACGCATCATGCATCGTGTAGAAAAAGATTTATGTTTGTCGTTTGTTTGAAACGTTGCCTGTGTTGGCCGAGAGACTTTCAAATCGAGAACAAAAAGACAAAATCATGACTGAATAAATGAGTCAGGAGCCAACTGGGATTCAAATTTGGAAATGCCGCCACCTAGTGTTCATCTAAAAGGTCACATTTACATACACAAACAAGATGTTTAAAACAAATAGAAACTTGAAAACAACAAAAATAAAAAACATACAATCAAGATAAAGGTCACCTTAAAGTAAAGCTCTCAGTTTGATAGGCTGTAAAAATGACACTTAAGGTAAGTTCAGCTCATAGTTTGCTTATGTAATAATTGAATTAAAGCCCCAGTGATGACTTTTTCACTAGTTTTGAAAAAGGACTGAAATGAATTAATTGATGCCTTTTTATGATCTACAAAAGCCACCCAGGCCATAATCAACAAGTTTGACTGTTTCTATCATTTGATTTGTTTATGCCTTTACCTTCTGCAGGGAGGTACAGGTGTCAGATGAGAAGATAAACAGCAAATATTCTCAACGGCAGGGACCTCGAACTCCAGTCCTGAGACTTGTATGTCTCCCTGCTCCAACACTATGTGTTGTCATCAAGCTCTGCAGAAGCCTGCTAACGAGTCGCTCATTGGATTCAGCTGTGTTGGAGAGCAGGGAGACGTCTAACGGTCTGAGGAAGCCGACCCTCCTGGACTGGAGTTAGACACTCCTGCGTTCAATCGAAGCAGGAGGGGAAAACTGGACCTCCACATGTATGAGAACAGAACAACATAGACAAAGGGCTTTGTCCACGGGGGGGGGGGGGGCGCTATAACTGACACAAACAGCAAGTTCCTCATAGGAGCTTCAAAATGTTTTTCAGAGAAGGAGGAAGTCCTTCTTCTCGCATCATAAAGTTTTCAGAGGTCAAATTTATTTTGACAAATATTTTAGGAACAAAAGAATTGTTGGGTTCATTAAAGCCTCTTCTTTCTTTCTATATTTTTGTTTCCCAGGGTTACACTGAAAATGTCCTTTTGTGGAATAAATTACTCTACCATACCGATAAAGTCCATGTCATGTAATGCAAAACATCCCTCATGACTGACTTTAATTACAGCTCACAGAAAAAGGAAAATATATGTGTTCAGATATTGCACTCTTTTTTTCCCTTTTAGATACATCACCTACTGACCAAAGGTACGAAACCCTATGAACAAGCCGACTACAAGCTTTTAAGAACATGGACGGTGTAGTTCAGTCTGCAGCCACTTGGTGCTGCTCTTCCTACATGCATTTTTGCTGCTGCGGGTTACACATGGCATTTAGAGCTGAAATATCACAGACTCATTTTTCACAAGGTGTAATGATGAGTCGATAAGTCAGGTAAAAGCCTGTTTTTTTTTTATTTTTTATTATTAAATCCTCACTACAGTCCCAGAGGAGGAGATGGTGATAAAGGGAGGCAATAAAGTGAGTAAGTAATTAAACAAACTGACAAGACAATAAATGTGGAGATGTGTGCAATAAGTCTATAATATTTTCTGTCTTTGCAAAAACTGCCAAAAATTACAAGTCCTCCATTAAACGATATTATAATTTATATTATATTTAATTATCCATTAAAAGATAATTCTGCATAGTTTTACAGAGTACAACTCAGCCTGGAATACAAAAGACACGCTTTACACCTATGAAAACCTTTACAACCAGTTAATGAATCAACCAATGATTGCACACATGTTTTGTTACAAAGGATTTTAGGGTAATGTTGTGTTTCATATCAAATGCATGAAACCTAATCCTGGAGTTGTTGTATAGAAATCCCCTCTGTGTAAGAATCCATATTGATGAACTAAATGGACTGTCTTCTTCGATAACCTCGCCTCTGCACACTCTGCCAATAAGCAGCGTTCAACTTCCAAAAAGGCATCATCATCACCCTTAGAGCGAGACACTGAACTGAGGCCGATCCTTTCCCACAATCTTTTTTTTTTTTTTTTGGGAAGGGGGGGAATTCCATGACGGGAAGGCATCTTCACCTCCTCCTCATCAATCAGTCTCCCTGAGTCAGCACGAGCCGTTTGGGCATCGGATGAATGCTGACATGCGGAGAAAAAGTCGGAAATTTGCACACACACACACAAAAAGAGGAAAAACGCCTGACATCATCATATACATTTACAGGAATTAAATGCCATGTACAGAAAAAATAAACTCTGGTTGCAGGTAACGACAAACTTTTCAGGGCCTGACATATCCGGGGCCGCGTCAGAACTTGAATGGAAGCAAAACATTGAAATGCAAACGCAATCGAGGAGTCGAGGAGGGAAAACAGCACAAACAAGATGTACACTTTCTACCCACTTCAGGATGAGTCAACTGCCTTTCAGAGCAAGTACCTATTTACCAAAATAAGTGGGGGGAAATGTGTAGCTTTGAAGCAAACATCCATAAAACATTATACCATTTGCTCAAATGAGCAATCAGGGGTATTGATGTACGCAGACTCCTCAAGAACAAATCCGAGGATCTTAATTTAAAGCGCTGACTCAAATGAGCTGAGCAATCCTCTCCAGACAGAGCGAGGCATCTGAAACTGTTTAAAGTACGAACATGACAGAAAAGATGTCCACAGAGGGATGGAGGTGAGTCCACACTCATCTTTTATGTGAGTTTGCATATTTTTCTTCGTGCGAAGAAACGTTGGTATAATCATCAAAATGTGCCTCAAAACTTTGGCGTCAGTTCAACACACAGTATATACAAGTAGTTAGTTTCCTTTTACTTCAAGACGTACTTCCAGGATGTATGGAAGTGCCTGAGTGCCCAAGTTAAGCCTATTAGCATGTGGACGCTCACAGCGACCCGCTTGATTAATGAGGCAGTCCCATGGCTCGAGCAAATACATGCCGCACAGATGCTCTGCTGCCTTTATTGAATTCTCCCATAATGAACAAATAAGTAGGTTCAAACATAATGCATTACAGTTACAATCAGCCAAGAGTGGAAAACAACTGCATAAATTAATTGATAAAGCAATTACATCAGGCTGTTTAAGTGGGCAGGGGAATAAGGCCCAACAAGACTCCACTTGGATAGGTCTTGGGACCGTTTGTCGCAGGTCGTACCCCTCTGTATCACGCTGTTTCCCGATGTTATCTTGGAAACTGTAATAAAGGGCGAAAAGCAGTAACGCCTAGTCATCCAGTTGGAGGTACAGATACAGTACATTAAAAAAGCTTCAGGAAGCAGAGTGTAAAGCTTTCTTTTAAAAGTGTTATACAGGGTTTTTTTTATACCTAGATCTCGATTACATTAAAATACTGAGCATTAATCCATTAGAGTTCATCTTTACGTACATGTACAAAATATTGACTATGATTTACACTGTATATAAGAAGTGGACAGAGCAGTTGTGATGTCATCCCTTTGATTTCTTAACCAACATTTTGAAGCTCCAGTTTTGGCATTACAGGCCATATTGTGTAGTTTATTCTTCTTGGCCACGTCCGTAAGCACATCCTGTTTCATTAGGGCTCGGGTTAGGGGTAAACATATTGAATTGTTGAAGATGTTAAAAAAAAGAGAACTTGAAATCATTATCATCATTTACTAATCTGTTTTTTTTTTGTTTTTTTTTTAATCAAACGTCTTCTTGCAACAAGTGGAGTATCCCCCTGCTGGCCATAAAAAAGAATGCAGGTTTAGGTCAATGACTTTCACCTTTTAGATCTGGTGAGAGCTCAATCAAGAATGACACCAACGTTGTCTTATAGGAATTCTTGAAGTTTTGAAAGCAGATATTGTGGTTTTAGCGCTCTGGATATAACTTCTAAACTGTATTTATACTGTATGTGTTCATCAAGAGTCCTCGTCTTTTGACATCGGACGGACAGACCTGGCTTTGACTTTGTAAGTTATAAAGACTGCAAGCTTGGTAAATATGTATAATTGATTGGTGTCTTTGTATAGATTTCTTGGTACTGCAAAGTGTTTATATGAAACTACACATTGAACTCAAGAAGGTCTGAGATCTTTGTGAATGGCTCTGAAAAGCTGGAGCACAGATTCTGTCCACACCTGTCTCTGCTGCTGGTCCCTGATACTCGCCAGAGTCTGAGCGCCGTAAACCAGAGTCAGCAGCGTCCTCTCAAAGTCCTGCAGGCTCAGACGCCGCCGGCGCTGAGCGAGCTCTGCTGTGAGGTGGCGAATTTCGGAGAGCCTCCTGGGCAGCACGTCGTCGCAGATGACCTCGAGTTTCTCCACGCTCCTCAGAGAGGCCAGCTCTTCATCTGGGATCAGCAGGGCGTGGTCGCCATCTCGGATCTGCATTCCAGCAAGAAGGATCTGAGAGACACGTTCACAGAAGAAGATGCTCAGAAGCTTTTTTACTTACGCTAAATATTTACACAATAACCAACATGATGCTTTAAAAATCTAACAAAGATGAATTTATTGACCTTATTGACAACCGATATTATGATTCTTGATACAGTCTATGCTTCGACTGAAAAATGTTCTTTCTTTTAATCTGAAGTGTCAGAAAATGCAACGAAAGTTGGACAGATCTTTAACACATACCCAACATACTTAAAATGGTTTCCAGTGATGACCCACTAAAAATCCCCAGGATCCAAACTGACCTCAAAGAGCAGGTTTACATCCTCCATGGTTTGCTGGAACATTGGGTTGAGCAGTGAATAGGTCCCACGCTTAATCCTATAGGCAGATGGATACAGCGCTACAACACACAAAGACAGGAAATTGGATTACAGGATGTCTCTTGAATTCACGACATTCAACATGCATGTGGGTGGGCCAGAGGTTGCATAAACACAGATACATTACTACTCAAATATTATGCAGGTGGGATCAAATCTGGCTCCAGCAGTGCGCATCGGTAATTGGTCTTCAGCCCGAGTCTCACATGCTTCTATATTTACAAGTGGCAGTGCACCCGAAGGTGAGAGGTCTCTGCTCACAGAGGAGGAGGCAGGAGGTGCTGACCTCATTTGGTCTGATTTCAAAGTGTGAGTTTAGATGTGTGAGAGACCCCCGTGAACTGAACCGACTGGAATGAAACCTCTCGACCTTATCGTGAGGAAACCGTCTCTGATACCAAATCTGTACATTTCCTATTTATGATTTGCCTTGATTCCTCTTATTATTTTTGACGAAATTAACCCGTTTTAGCTTTGTCTTACCAAGACAGAAAAAAACAGTTTAAATATTTGAATATTGTGCTTTAAGGAGCATGCTATTAACCTGTTTGGTGCTGCTCTATGTACACCAGCTAGCTAACTTTATTTAGCTAGCTTATGGACGGCCTTGACTCTTGTACTCTTCATGCATCATCTCTTACGTTTTAAGCACTTAATGAGCCCTTTTTTGGGGTCAACAGATCTAAAAATGCTAAAGACAGACGAGGCAAAAATTCTTCATAAAGTCAGAAGGACATATCCGTGTTTCCAGAACGATTCAGGATCTTACAAAAACACATTTGCATTCTCATTTGTGCAAAACAGGGTTGAGTGAGCCCAGATATTCCCACTGGTAACGGGAAGTGTTTTGGAGGTCATGTTTAAACAAAGCAGGGATGAAAAGATAGAAAGAACAGAGGGGTCAAACAAGGATGCAAAGCCAACTCAGACTTTTTTGACCTTCCTTTGTGTTTTTTTTTTTGTGTTAATATAACAACAACCTTGAATGTGTGATACTTCAGGACCTATTCAGTGATAGTTTTAGGGGAGTGAAACATTCAGTATATTTGATGCAACATAGTGAACGAGGGAAACTTTCATTTGAGTTCCTCCAGATGTCCTCTGCTATTTTTTCCACATTGCCATTCAGTGCTTGGCTCAGCGTGTAAGCCAACACACAGATCACACACACACACACACACACACACACACACACATCTCAATGAGGTGTGCAGTGTAAACACTGGGCTTTATCTGAATTTCGATCCAATTGTCCTGCAGCCCAACGGCGCCGTCTACGCTGCGCTGCCTCGCCAATTCTGCAGTAACGATCAGCGCCGCGGCCCACGGCCTCGTCGCCTAAGATGCATTCAGCTTTATGGCATTTTTTAAGACCAGTCAAAGCCACGTGCACAGGCTGATCTCTGCTCTGTACCTGTGTGCTGTTTGGTTGTTTTGCCAGACATCTATAGCTCCAGCTTTGTTTTCACCATGCAGCCACAGTGCAAGGGTATTCAATCAAACCAACATGGTGACATTGGTGTCATCCCAAACACATTATCTGAAACCTTTTGGCATCAGTTCCACCGCCAAAAAAAGATTTTTAAAAAATGCTAAGACAAATAACTCGAGTTGTTCTCGCCCCCCCAAAAAAGGAAAAGCACTGAGCACATTTCCATCGACCCTATGGTTTGAGTGCATCCCAATTTACTCGGTGAAAATCTACACTCCTCACTGAGCAAGTGACTCCCAAATGCATGATCAACCGTGGAGGAGGGATGCCTGTGCAGTCATATTAAAGACACTCCAGCTTCTGAGGGGCATGTTCAGAGTAAACAAAACAACGCCCAGGGGACAGAGTGCTCATTAGAACGAGGGTTATGTCACGACAGGATGGAGGAGATGGCGGTGAACGACAGCTTGGAGGCCAACCCAGAGCTGATTTACATTTCAAATTGATGATCTGTGACTGAAATAAAAGATTTCTCCAACCCTCTGACACAGTTTGCTAAAATCACAATCGTCCTTTAGCAGGCAATGTGCGAGAGTGTGTTATACGTCTTCAGCAGCAAAAACAGGATTATTGCTTATTATTGGTTATTGCTCTCATATGGAGTTTGGACATTTACAGGGCCAAAAATAAATCAAGGAAAAAATATCAATTGAGGCATTCGTCCGCCGAAAACATGCAGGCAAAAGGGTAAAATGCTTCGACTTCAAAGCAAATATGTTAGCTAACAGAAAAGTTTACTTTGTCGAATGAGAAAAACAATGTTTGCAACAAGTACAAATCCGAGATAGAGAGAGGCAGAGCCAAAAGGGCAACGCAGGCCGGCTCCGAGTCCAAAAAGCATGGAAAGGTTAATAACAAGAAAAGCAGACCGACAGACAATAGATAAGGTTGAAACACTAAGGCTAGGTTGCAAAACAAACACTCAGACAGGGACTGGAGGAAGAGAGTTACACACACACATATATATATATATATACTGTGCAGCTAAAAGGGGATGGGGAACAGGTGAATGTGGAGGTCAGGAGATGATAGTGGTGGGAAAAGCTTGGGGGCGCAGCAGGGCAGGAAGGAAGAAGGCTGGAATGTAAACAGAATTGAACCAGCACCGGCCACTGAAACTACTTTTACTGTGTCTCATTTCAAAGGTAGCATCCTTTAAAAGTTTCAGCCGGCAAAGTCTGCACAGGCCGGAACGAGAGACTGTCTCGTCGATGGAAGGATTTCGAGTTTGCATCACTAGCTGGCCCAAACCGTACCCTTTTTTTTAACATCAGTTTCAGTACGTTTATGATTGATTTGAAATCTCATCGGTTAAATTATTTCAGGGGAATCAACCTCACACTATCTCAGCCTCTTCCGGTTGCTCTTTGGAAACTTTTTTTGTTCCTCACGCTTGCTTCTTCGCTCTCCTCCAGCGCTCCAAAAATCTAGTGTTTGGATGGGCAGGCTTCCCCCAATGTCATTATGCACAGGCAGGGAACTTGTAATCTCCTGCTAACTGCTTGCAAGGAGATGAGGGAACAACAAAGATCCATTAATTAGCAGGGCTAAATGGTATTCCTGGCTGGAGGGATGTCTTGATGAGAGAGAGAGAGAGAGAAAGAGAGAGAGAGAGAGAGAGAGAGAGAGAGAGAGAGAGAGAGAGAGAGAGAGAGAAAACAGAGGGAGAAACAAAAACAATAACAAAACAGACGTCTGGATCCCTTCGGCTTACGTTAAAGGAGGGTGAAAAGGACAAGCAAGAGAACTAAATCTTTGCCGCAATGGCCTGACTTCTGCTTTGCATTTTAATTTGCATTTAAATTATGTTAAGATCCAAAAACTGCCCCTTTCAAAATGCCCTTGTATTTTTTAGAATCAACATTGGACACAAACATATCTCCACCAATACTCCCATTAAAGGCACTTAGTATCGCCTGGAAGTCAAAATGGAGTTTGGAGTTTGGTACTGTGTATATTAACAAACTGGGGAGATTGGTGATGATTGGAGAGACTGGGGAATGGATCCATTTCTCCAATTTTAACTTCACAGTGAACCAGGAAGGATTATAGCACTTCAAAGTTCAGCCTGAAACCATCCAAACCTCCACTGGGGGAAAAGCTACCAAAATAGAAGAATACTCATGGATTATTTTTGTTAAATACATTTTCTGCAAGTTAATAGGTTGAGATTTTTTCCAACATTTTTTTTATATTTGAATAACAACAATGGCCAAATTAAATACATTATTAAATAAAATATCTACTCACAGCTCCTAAGGGGACGCTTTTCAGTTTTGTAATTGTTGGCGCCCCCCTGTGGACAAACCAGTAAGTCTTATCTCTTTGCTAATGTTCAGAATGTAAAGATGTTACTAATGTTGCTCCCTGTGTGCCCGATGTGCAAAAAGGCAAACGTTTGCTAGCTTGTTATATTGTCAATGTTCACAGCTTCATCTGCTGCCCCTAGTGGTTGGACAAATCAATGAAGACCTCTAAACACTGACACTGTAGGAATAACACAACAATTTAACTTTTCCATTAGAATGCGACATCATGAGGGGATCGAAAACTCCTGGAGAAAGAAGCACATGGGATGGTTTTTCTAATGAGCAAAGTTTAAAAAAATACATTAAATATTCCCTCCTACTTTTGCTGGTTTTAGTGTCAAGCCACTTAGCCAAAGATTTAAGATTTGTGAGTCTTGGGGAAGGAATTTCCGTGAGTGAATCCAATGACAACAGTCCAGCCACCTTTTACTGGAAAAAATACAAGTCAATAGCACTGTGATACTTAGATCTCTACGAACATAATTATTCTTTGATGTGTTAGGAGGAGCGAACCAAAACATCAACATCATTTCCTTAAAGGCCTGTGCCTTTTAATTAAGAATGCCAATCCTTAGTTTCACATTTCGTTGACAACAGGGCCTACAGTGTAATGGATAAAAAAAGAACACGTATAATGTATGCATGGAGGAGTCTGCACAGCCTCTCTTAGCCCACCTACCTTTTCTACGCTGCTGACTGGCTTCCAGGTACACAGACAGGTAAACAACGACGAGCGGAGCCCACCACTGCATGCTGATCATCCTCACACACAGCTCTCTAAACACACACTCTCTTCCTCCAGCCTCGATCTGTGTCTTCAGATTTGCAGTCATGAGCTGTTATAAAAAGGGGGGGATTAAAACACGAGTTTTGACACTGTTTTCACATGCGGGATCATTCCTTCATCCACTGTTTTCATTTTTCTGTTGACTCCTCCTGAAATCCATCCTCTCTCCGTCTATTTTTTCTCTGTGTGTGTGTGTGTGTGTGTGTGTGTTCCCCGCTCAGGCCAGACTGTCTGAGCTCTCATCTGGAAATCATCAGCGCCTGCTCTCTTGGCTGGACTTTTCCCTCCCTGGCTGACTGGTTCAGTTACTGAGTGACTGTCCAACTGGCCGCATAACTAGGTGACTGGATGAGTGGCTGACTGACTGATCCGACGCCTAAGCATAATGAAATTCAATGAGTCAAAACCAAACGGGTTCTACGAGTGGTACAATAGATGGATGGTTTTATAGAAAACAGCTCTGGCTTGATCAAGCATCCTTAACAGCACATCGATGTTCTTTCAACTGGCTGTGGTCAGTCCATTATTTCTATCAGTTCTGGTCAAACAACACAGGCCAAACAAACAGCTTAAACCTGGGAACATGCTAACCGTGCTAAATGTGCAATAAGTAATAACATGCTAACCATGCTACAACAAAGCCAAATGGAACAAGACACGAGCAATCAGATAATTCAAACAAGCTTTCACATAATTATCCATTCTTTACGGTAGACTGGTTACATTGAACATGTTTGTACTTACCTCTCATTACAAGAGGAAACTGTATTCTCTCTAAACGTTTAAGCAGATGGTCTATAAAACACAACTGATGTCCTTAAAGGACAGTTTCTGATATAGTCTACGTAAACCTTTGATTTCCCCAATCAAATATTTCCAACAAACACAGATAAGGGATTATTGGTGAAATGTGCCACGATAGATTCAAGTTCATTAACATCTGTTGGATATAAAATGGTGACATTTATGGTCCCCAGAGGAATCCTTTAGGCCTGGTCGTAAAGAACCAACATGGATTGCAGCCATCAGATCCCATTAAACAATCAGGATATTTAAAAGAAAAACAAATATACTACGGTTATCCAAGCCTGGTTTTATCTGGATTAAACCCCTCACTTTGTGTTGTTCAAGACTTTTGATTGGAGTAGGATTTCTTTCATCCAAGAAAAAAACTGAATTCATAATGGATTATGAGAAAAATGTCAAACCTTGATGGTTATGAGAAGTTGATGTAAAACAGGAAGTGGTTCGATCCCCAGCTCCTGCAGCAACATGTCCGTCGTGCCCTTTGGGAAAGACACTTAACCTTGAATTAATCTCGCTGCTTCGCCGTCGGCGTGCGCACGTGTATGAATGGGATTAGTTACCATCAGCAGTCAGAAGACACAAAAACATGCTACACAAGTTTCAACGTGCAGACACCAGCAGACGACGTCGATATAACGCTGACCAAGACAGAAGGAGACAAACAGCTTTGTGTCGGCAGTCAACATCAACACGGACGTGAGGGCCACTCAGAGCATCTTGATTCTTTATCCGCTTTCTCCTCCGCAGCCTCCTCTGCTCTTTGTTGTCAGAGAATGAGTGCAATAAACACACAGTCCCTGTTGTGGTGCCAAGACATATAATAGATTGTGTAGGTGCTCCGGGTTTCAGATGGTTTGCTTTCTTGGCACGGCCTCTGAAGCTGCATCTGCTATAATAAAACACCGATAATATTCCTGTGATGCTCCTGCGGAGAAGGAGTTAAAGGAAGGACTCCATCACTAGATCAGACAGCAATAATTAATTAATTCATCAGAAAGAGGCCGCAGATATGACTTTAAACTAGAACAATGGACTGCGGATAAAAAGCCCACTTCTTCTTATCTATGCTGTGCTCTTGGAATAAGCAATGATGTTTTCTATCTGAGCACAGTTATTGTCATTTGGAGTCAAGTTTTTCGGCTAAATGTTTCCTGTTGTTGTTCCCAAAAGGCCGCTCAAGTCGCAGAGATGCAATCATAAACATCAGCACAAGACCCGCGGTTGACGCCATTTCATTTCAGCGGCGATGGTAGCACTGAGGGGAGACACGGGAGACTCATAACTCTTGATGTTGATCTGGATACCTTTGGAGAGGCTTGTTGGAAACCCCCCCCCCAAAAAACAAGGTGCTCTGCTTTTTTAGGCTCCAAAAAAGTACGATGGCGATAAATAAAGTGAGGACGAGCGCTGGAGGAGTTTCACAAATCAACGACAAGATAAAAAAAAAAAGCAGCTGATAAGAAGACATAAACTTTAACCTAGTTAATCTATTAGCATTCAAACTTCATTTAGATGATTAATCGACACAGTGCTGGGTGCCTTCCTTGGCTCTATTGCTGCCATATGTTTGATTTAATATTTGCCTGCAGCAGATGGGAAACAAAGGTACCATGCCCTTCTCCTTCTTCCCTTTCTCAGGCCTGCAGAACATGAAACATTTACATGGATGAGGAAGCTGCAAGAACGCCTCAGTGGACAAGCTGTAAGTCTTGTCTGCATGTGACTCACATGACTAACACATAAGGAAGAGGCAGATGGCGTTTTTTTTTTTTTTTTTTTAAAGGGGCGACTAAAAGCTAAATAATAACCTTTTCCTGCGGCTCTCGTCTTTTCCTGCATTTGCGTACCACCTGGGAAACAAGAAAAAGGGCGCTGACCTCTAAATGTGAGGGGTTATAAAGACACAATCCACAATCAAGCACTGGTAAAACATGTTTACGATTATGACCACAAGGGGGCAGTGTTACAGCACACAACTCGAGAGAGAGCCGCAAAGTTATCCAAGATCCTGCAGTGATTGCTGCCTCTCCGAGTCTTTTGGTGATGCTGCATGAACTCAGAAATAATTGAAATCTATTCAGATAAGGTCTGACAATATGAACGCAGCCACTTAACGAAGATCAAAGGTTTGTTTAGGGGGGGGGTGTAACCCAGGTGGGCACCCTCGAGACCTCCTTTGGTTTAATTGCTTCTGTGCTGTAAATCGCTGGAATGCTCCAAATATGCAAATCCGCACAAGGACACTGTACATTTAAACTTGCACAAGGCTTCCTCCAGAGTCGAATTGCTTATGCACCAAAGTGTGCACATTTTAGCTTACAAAGCTGGGAGACGGGATAGTAGGTAAACACCTGACCTTGATTGTGCAAACACAGAAAAAGCTGAGGTGGGTAATGCTGAGCTTTTCAACGTCCTGTTCCAGTGGAGGGATTGTGACTCACGGGGAGTGTTTGGAGTGAAAAAGCTCAAAGTCAAAGCCGTGTTCTTGTATATCCAAATATTGCTTCTGACAGATTGCAGGAAGTGAAGCCTGGAAGCCACAGCAGGAGACTGCATGTACTGGATGTAAAACACACTCTTCCCTCGAAGACAGCCTCCAGCTAGAAACTGAGCAGTGTGTACAAAGCATTGCAGGTCATTGCTGTTGTGCTGCTGTGTCCACACAAGCTAAAGCCTGTGAGAGGTGAGGATTTAGAAATTGTAATTATTTTTTTTTAATCCTCAACCGAAGCTCTGATGAGATTTTTGCCTCATCTGGCTTTTACTGTAATTGAGACTTTGTTCTGCTCGATCAGAAAGGTTGAAAAGAAGTTAAAATAACACAAAAGTTGAGAGAGAGCAGGGAGAGGGTGCAAGAGGAAGGTGTACCGTGTGTCATCAGGCTAATGAGGGATTTCGCTGTATTACGGAGGAAGGTAAAAATAACACAAAAGTGGGAAAAGTTTGGGTGGATCATTTCTGCAGGAACAAGAAAAGAGCTTGAGCACTGAGAGCAAGTAGTGACAAGGTGCATGAGAACAGTGTTGTAAGGATAATAAGGACTTTTACAGGGAAGAGGTTGAAAAGTAACACAAAAAAATGGACGATAACAAAAAAAAAGACTTGAAAAAGATGAGGACTTTTTGTTGCACTGAATGAAGTTGTAAAAAAAAAACATTTAAAAGTTGAATAATTACACAAAAGTTGTGCATAAAGTTTGGAGTTTTTTCATCCACTCCACTTTTATCCACAAATAAGAGCCGAAACTTGACGAGTTGGAACAGAGTGCCGGAGAAAGTTGGGTCATTATGATCATTAGAACTTTTTTTTTTTTAATAATGAAAAAAAAAAGAAGAAAACTTCTGACAAAAGTGGAAAAGAAAGGTGAATAATATGTTGAATATATTTCTGTCAGAGGTCATGTGCTCTGAATCAGATAAAGAAAGAGCAGAGAGCTTGAGAAGCGTGGCCAAGGGAGAAAGTTCTGCCGCTAAGCATTTATCAGGATATAAAACAACAAAAGAAAAGTAACAAAACTAATAATTATCCAGGGATTTTCTAAACCACTTGTCCAGTTTGGTGTCACGGTGGGCTGCAGGTGATCCCAGCTGTCATTGGCCGAGAGGCGGGGCTACACCCGGAGCTGTTTACCTGTCAATCACAGGGCTACAATCAGACACTAAAACACTAATAATCACACGGAAGTTGAAATGTGAACACATTTTAGGATCCTGTCTAATGAAAATAACATATAAGATTAGAACGCTTGAAAAGAAGCAGGGGAGTCATTTTCAATGAAAAATCAGTGAACATTTCAGAGAACACTTTGAAATGAGCTTTTTGAACACTTTCCTGCCGACTCATTGACTTCAGCTGACGCCAACACGGCAGTCATCACAAGCTGGTGTTGTTGGACTGGTTAGCCCATCCTAACTGGCAGCAGGAGCATCACGCATTAAAAACAACACAAACACAAAACCCCGAGCGTATACGAGTATTCAGCCACAATGCCTTCCCATCATACTTCAAGCAGAATAATTACCCCATCTGTCCATCATCACTCTGCAACCTGTTTCATCACGGCCCGTCTGAATGGAAGCGCACTTACAGCTCGGCTTAGCATTGACTCTTTAAATGGAGTTGGTATGTTTTGGACAGCTTGCACTGGTATTGTTAGCCTTGGTGGGTGTTTGGTGTCTCCCCCCCCCCCCCCCCCCCCCCCCCCTAAAAAAAGCCACTCTACAGTAGTTGTCTGCCTCGCACAGTGGAGAGGAGACAGCTACAGCAGCCTTCTGGTCTAAATAAACCACCTGTCTCATTACCGTGACACCTTCTATTTATCCCCATGCCATAGCTTTAGTCGTGTAGTAAATAAAGCTTTTATAGCTGTTGTGAAAGTAATTAAATGTCTCGATGAAGTTCATGTCGCTAATTTCCTCCTTTGTTCGCCCGCGTGTACTTTTTGACCAATTGCTTTCATAACGACCTGATTCGAGGGCCAGATGGCAGCCAGTGTTACAAACGTTCCTGTGTGCCCTGCAAAAAAAAAAAAACTGGAAGCGTGAATTATTATCACAGTTGGCAACAACAGGTCTATTATGAGGGAAAAAGCATACTCATCAGTTGGAGAAAACTTTTCTCCTGAGTGCAGATGACAAAAAGAAAGGTGATCAATTTTGATTTTTTTTGTGTGTGTGTGAAAATCAATTTCCATTTATATTCCGCTGTCTTTTCTCCGGGGCTCTCAACCTTATTACATGGTCTTTATGAAGGGATAACGTTTCAGGTAAAAGTTGAGCTTGGGTGGAGGCAACTACCGATCCATCAGTTCCAGCAGACAAGGGGTGAAGGCTGAAAGACTCAAGCATTTAAAGCTCCTGGAGGAGTTTTTAAACTGGCTATGAATCAGCCTGAGATTAAAACTGATGGCTCTATATAACCTACTAGACAATCAAGAAGATGTATTTATCTTAGATCGTTGTTTTTTTTAATGCCTAAAACTGCTGCAGGCGGTAGGCGTCAGATAGCATCATTTAAAATATTTATATATAATTTACATTCTCCAATGCAAACATCTCATATGATTCATTTGAGTGTTAAAGAAAGAAGATTGAGAGTGGTCAGAAAACACTTCCTACACATACTGTGTACATGGTCAAAGACATGACATGTACTGCTTTGTCCACAGGGGGCGCCACAATCACACTGTGAGGAGCATGTGTGATCGATTTGAATTGTTCCTTATTTGTAACGATTTTTCATGGTATTGCGCGGTATCCTTACGTCTCTACTCAGAGGTTCTTTCGTTGAGTTTTAACATACAAACCTCTCGTTCTTAATGTGGAGGACAGCCACGCTACGACCCGTCTCACCGGTCCGCCTGTAACCGCTGCGTAATGTCGTCTTCAATAATGATGGATGTGTATACTTCATTTCCTGTCTTATCACTGCAGCCCTCATGCTCGAATGTGCGTCAGCAGGCTTCTGCGTGCCAATAAAAAGTGTTTATGGAGTCGTGGTGAGAGGGCGAAGACATGTCCAGAGCGATAACATCTGTCACTATGATCATGACCGATGCCTTAATCAGACTCACGATTTCCAGTCGCCATCATCAGCCCCTCGAGAGTAATGAGGACGTGTTGGTCTGATCATCAGCACCTCCACATTAACACACACAGGGAGTCCTCAGGATGTGGACCAGAGGCACTGGAAGAATGGACCAAGAGTTCTTCACATTTAACAAGGTAGTCTAATATAAAACAAGAGGAAGTCTAAGTGAATCCATCTTCATGCTCGAGATTCAAATAGTACATTTATTTGCCTTCTTTGTCGGTGTGTGTACTTCCTTCTTCTGACTGTTTTATGTCTGTGTTCACCCTTTATGCTCGCCGTCCTCGTCAACAACCAATGGTGTCATCCCGGCCACGTCACAACGAGAGACGGCAACAACCGAATTTCCCCGTGTGATTGATAAAGTATTTCTGATTGTGCGTACAGGAGCTGCCAAAAGGAGAGCCATCAAGACCAAGACCACTGAGGCTGCATTGAGGGCGGCTTTGGTTCAAGAGCCTGTCAAGAGTCAGGGCCTGATCAACCCGGGTTCCTGAGAGAGGTTGTCTGATGTAGGTAGATCTGAAACACCTGATGACACGTCATTGACGATGCTAGGATTGTTCATGCCTATTCAGACTGTTTCTCTATTGATTCAATGGGCAATGTAGGAATTCTGAAGGTTAGGCTTTCAGAAAAACCCAGTAGGATTCACACTTCATTTTTTTCCTGTCTTTTTGTGGCTCCATGGATTATCATGCATGCCATGAAAAAATAAAATTGACACTCCGTTGCAGTCAACTTTAAAGCTGGTGTCCTCAGACTCTGCAACTGCATCACTCTCTATCTGACATCTGTATCTCCTGTGAAAGCTCGCTCGACCTCAGCGGACCAAATCTTCCCTGCACCTGGGTTTTTCCGCAGAACAAAGCTGCTTCCCTGTGAGACATCATGTGGATGAATGAAAGATAGGGAGCAGATGACCCGGGCTGAACACAGCAAATGAGGTCAGCTGCAGGTCTGGCAGGCTCTCTGACTTTGGCAGGTGTGTTTGTGTGTGTATTACTAATGTATGTGAGGAAGCAGAGGTAGACAGGGTTGGAGGTGAGTTTTAGGAGGCGGGTAGAGGTGTTTGCTGTTGGCCCTGAAATGGAGAGCTGTGCAACACATCAAAGCAGCTGCAGCCCGGAAACCCAGATGGCTAATGGCAGGATCAGACTGCAGCCTTCTGCTGATGATGCAGCAGCACTTTGGTGGAGATAGGAAGAGAGTCGGCTTCATCCAACAAATGCTCAGACACTAAACAGGCATGACTTAGGAGAGGAAGAGGAAGTTGTTGAAGAAAGTGCACAAGTGCAGAGTGAGGCCACCGACATCGCTCTTCTGAAAATCACAGTGCTTAGTTTGACTGCAGAGGTATCACTCGAGAAAGAAAGTAAGAGTGGGAAAGTGGAATCCCAAAGTGCTGACATAAAAGCAGACAGAATATTTCCATCCTCAAATGTTATTTAGATTACCGGAGCATTTGCCCCTAATAATCACTGAATACGTTGTCCTTGCAATATGTAAAGCTGTGTTTTTGTGCTCATCATTACCATAAAATAAATCAGAAAAGTCCGACACAGCTTTGAAGGTACAGACCAGCAGGTGTTGCAGCGATGGAAAGCAGGCAAACTGGCTCAGATAGAAGTCATCATACCTGACTTAAAAAGCCTCTGCATTTTTCTATTAAGCTCCACAAACACAAACACGGTGAAACTAGGATCGATACTGAAGATGCTTTTTAAAAATGGAAAATCTTCCCTGATCCACGACATTGGTAACTTGCATGCTCATCGAGTCGACGGGAGGACGGCACATGGGCGGACAGCTGTTATTAATGTTTCGAATTTAAACCGCAGTACACATTTCAAACACTAGGGGTCAGAGCTACATATTGCTCCTTTAAAATTAGATAAAATAAAGCATTAATACCCCTGCCATTGCGTTAAATTGGTCAGTACTGCCAATAAAATGCACGTAACAACCATAAACAACCATATGACTGTGGATGTTCAATGCAGGGAACAGCTGGTGACGAGAAAACTATCTTTCCTACACGTTTCATCTCTCAGCTTGGGACAGGATTTTGGTTCCGTCTTTTCAGCGTCTGACAATGTTCAGGCTTTGACTTTACTGTATCAGATTTCAAAACAACATCTGGAGGACAGGAGGGAGAGGGAGGGGGGCTCAGCTTGAACCTGCCTTTCTCTGTTCATTGTGTGCACGTCTTTGTCACTGTCAGACAGTCACAAATCCAACCAAATCCAAATCTCTCCCCTTGTTAAAATCTCACACTTCTTTTCTCCCTGCAATCCTCTCAAAGCTGTCTACCGCGGAGCAAAGTGCCTTGTTAGATCAGATGCGTCACTGTGTTTTTTCCCGGCGATATCCCCTGCTCACAAAGTCTGGATTACACAATTAAACTCTACAATTTTTGCATTTCAAAGCTTAAGCCCCCATCAAAACACAAAAGCACATCACTGATGAGCAGAGAAACTTCCACCTGTGCAAAATATGGACACATATGGAGTGACATGTGTCCTCATCATAAATGCAAACTGCTGGTTATTAGCACGGCTTAGTTTTGTCTTCATTAGTTATTCCTTTTTGTCTCTGATGTTATTTACTGTGAATGCGATCCTTTCCTCCCCAACTGCCGTCTCATTCATTCGTCTCATTAGCTGCACCGCCTTAAAGTCAGCTCTCAAAGCTTTCCTCCATCAAGGCTTTTCCTCCAGAGCAGACGCGCTCTGGTTGCTTTGCTCATTCCCTCACATCCTCAGGAGCAGTCGGCGACAACAAATAGCCCGGTACATGCTAAAGCTTTGCAATGAAACAGCCATTGCTCAGTCTTTATGTCCTAAAGTTGAGTCCTGATTCCCTATGCGGTTGTTGCTTTTCTGTCTTTGCAGGCTTGTTAAAGAATAACTGGGACCACCCAATGGAACAAGTCCGAATGTCATGGCCTAACCGGGTTAAGTCGCAAATTTATGGTCAACACATCATTGCCTTTGACGGCTTTGGGCTGTTGTGGGTACAAAATATATCCGAAGACATTTTGAGTTTGAAGAACAAAACATCTTTCAATGCTTCAAATTGAACAGCTATCGTTGAAACAAAGTTTCTTTCCAATCCTTTAGATCTATAATCTCCTCCAAAAACATTTAGAGAGTTGGGACTACTTTTGTCCTCGCCATAGGTCACTTATCAAAGAACTTGTTGGGTGTATACCTGTAAATAACCGGCAGAATTCAAACTAAACGTTGGTCTTGACTTCTCTCATCAAACTTTGAGAGTGCAACATTTTAAATCCCTTTGAATCAAAAGTGTTCAAAAACGCTTCGCCTCTCTTTGGTGGTATGTTATTTTGTCCATATTCAGATGTAAGCACCTTTTACTTTACTTTACTATATTTGGACACCATTTCATCTGAACTTCTGCTTTGAAGTACAGTCCACCTGGGCACCTTTGATATCAAGGCTTGCTTTAAAAAAGCAACAAAATTATTGGACTGGAACCTTGTTTTTCTAACCCTGAGGGCCTCTGCTCGCTGTTTTCATTCATTTTTGGTTGAGGTCGTATTAGTTATGGATACCTTTGTCAAGGAAAAGTAACATTTTGGAAGCAGTCTAATCTTTCTCTCAACAAGACATAAAAAGAAAACTAAACTTTCTGCCTCTGAAAATGCATGGGAATGATTGAGCATGTTTGTGGTATGGGGTACGTTACAAGCGAACCAAGCAGCTCAGGAGACCGCCCAGACCCTACCGGTGTCAAGAGAGAGTGGACGATCTAGTTTCCCTAAATCTGGAATCTTCTTTGTTCTTGATTAATCCCCACTGGCACAGGAAGTAAACGGACGACAGCAGGGTCATTACATGTGGTAATGCCTGTCTACAGCTTGTGGACTTTGCGAATAATAATGAAGAGCTGTTATATTGCTAAGTTCATATTTCAGCTTTCTTCAGGGTTTTTGTGCTCGATCAGCACAGTGGTAGGAAGGAAGGATAAAATGCTGAAGATCAGGGTGTCCTCATGTGCCTCATAAAATCCAGTCTGCAAATCTGCTTCCTCCAAATCGTCTCTTCCTATCACTTCAACACACTCCTTCAAGCCCCCCCCCCCCACCTCCCCCCCCACCTCACTCCCCGATGATCCAAACTGATTAATTTTAAGGGCAATTGAGCAGCATAAGCTTCTGTCAATCGCTTTAAGCATTTTATTTCTTATTTATTTAGCTTTCTTTCAAAACAGAAGCTTTGGGAGGACCTGGCAACACAACGGTTTAAGAGACCAGATACAAAAATCTGAATTTATTCAATCAAAGTCTTAAAACGGTTTTGTTCCCCTCAGGATAATCTTTTGGATTCATTTTAATCTTTCTGTGCCCCAACTTTACATCTTAACCCAGGCTGTGAAAAAGCGCTGCCCTAGATGTCTCTCCTTCCCAGCAGTCATTTCTGTTATTTATCTCCCCCTTGCTCTCTATCTGTCCATCTTGCCTACTCATAACTTATTCCATTATGCCTTTCTGTTTCCTCCTCGCTCACACGCCCCAAGCCCCTCCCTCCCCTGTTTTACTTTCTTTATATTCTCTGTCAATTTCCCTCACCTCATCCTTCCTCTCGGTGTCAGGAGAGATGCAGCCTCAAGGTCAGTTTTTCTGTAATCATCACAGACAACGTAGGGAAACAAAGGAAACAAAGAGAGGTAGTGACCCAGCCTCGAGTGGAGTGGCAGGGTTACAAGTTGAATAAAATGTAGACACACATTCAGGTCAGGATCCTTTTACACAGGGTTATGTGGGTTCATTTTGCCTTTTTTTTTTTGCTATGCTGCATGTGTCTGTTTGTTTTTCATCACTTCTTGTTTGTACTCTACGGTCACGCCTCATGCCGACCCCCCCCCCCCCCCCTCAAGGTTGCATTCAAGGCCCCTCTGGCAATGACTGTTCTGACCTTAACAACCAGGCACAGACACCACAGCTCCTCTCACCATCAACATGTGTGCGGTCGTTCCACCGAGGAGGGATTTGCCACCTTGCATGGAACTTTCTCTGTGAACAGAGAGAATGAGGCCACCGGTGGGGTTGTATGGATTTTTTTTCCCTCCCGGTGTTGATACTCCCCACTGCTCAGAGCGAACACTGACCCTGGCAGTTTGCTGGCAAGCCAGGGCTTCCATTGATCACTTCGCACACAGTAAACAAAGCCCACGACGGCGACTACCCTCCCTTGCTCCCCATCATCCCTCACAGCATCTCTGAGCCTGCGGATGGGACTCCAGGGCACAGACTGGCATCAGTGCATCCATAATCCTGCATTACCAGGCTGAGGTTTGTTCTGTGCTGATAAAGCTTCACTGCAATGTATAAAATAAATCACATAAAGAATATTTAATAAATCCGTTATCAGCGCAGAGTACAGCCACAGAATCCCAATCCATTCTTTTCTGTGCAGTAGATAAGAAAACTTATGGAGGTTAGGAGCAGTGTAGAGGAGCTTATTTATAAAATCTGTTCTGGTCAATAGTTAATGATATTAAATGATTTGTCTTGAGTTAAGGGTTCTGTCAACTATCCATGGAGCTGTCCCTGCCAACATTTAGGTTACAAAATACAGGAGGGTGGGGGTGGGGGTTTGGGTTGTCGAATGGGTGCTAGAGCTGTGCCTTGATGTCACACTTGTGTAGTTGGGAGCTGATATGCTGGGTTACAGGAGCTTTCCCACCTTGCCCTGGTGTAGGGGTGTGAAAATCACGGGAGTTTCCTGTGAGAACTAACAAAATGAGAGGGGGTCTAGATGAGATGCCTTTGACACATGTGGAATAGCAAGTGTTGGCGGGCATGTGGGGAAAGAGATCTTTTTTGCACTATTTTGTAATGCGTGAGTGATATGACTCAGAAGGCCTGACCTTGAAAATTTGATAGAAAGTAAAACATCCATCCAAAATATAATCGTTTACACCCTCCAAAATGTATCCAACTTAGCAAAATAATACATGCTAGCTGTAACTGCCTCATACAAGCAAAGAACAGTAGCCTATGCTGCTAGCCAAAATTAGTTAATTACCGTTAGTCAAGCGAGCAAAACATTGGCCATCCATGTCTTCCAATCATACATTTTAGATTTTATTTTCTTCTTCTCTTGAAACTCCAGATAAAATAAAGTACCAAAACAACATTTTAATGTTACTGTGACATTCTTTCTCACACAAGGGAGGCTGCTAGCAAAGCTGCTGCTAACGTTAGCTTAAGATGTTTCCTCAATCTCTACTGCTTTAAAGGTTAAAGGTTTCCCTGAGTGTACTGAACAAGGGTATGAAAAAATGATAGAAACAAATCCTATCAATACACAAATCCATAAGCAAGAAATATAGCCTGCAGATGTTAAATAATATAATAGAAATACATATTTTATTGGACTACTACAAGAGATGTACTCTGTATTGGCCAATACTCAGATGTATGCACTGGAATTGATATCACAAATAAGTAAGTATCAGAATGCTGTCAGTGAAAATCTTTTAATTTCATGTAGCTGAGTGCTCCTGACGGCATCACAGGATTTAAGTCATTTTTTAGGTCTTTTAAAATATCTGCAACACCGGCACATTGACCTCACAATGCCTCCTCTTCCTGTTGTGCAAGAAACTGGCATCCATTGATTCAAGTCTCTCACCTACAGGGAAGCGAACTCCACCAGTAAGACGCCATACTTTCTCCAAACCATAGTATAATATTTCATTGTGTTGAGTACAAAGGCAGAAACGCCAACACCTGCTCCATATTCAGAACACTTCCACTCAAGCGGACGAATTACCAACAAAGTTTAGGGAAAGTTCCTCAAAAATTGGGGAAGAACTACTGATAACACTGCACATAATTAAACTCCAATTAGATACACAGTAATTAAAGCCCGTAGTATCCGTTTTACTCGACAACATGATACAACCCTTTGTGTTTTAAACGAGGAATAACAATATAGCAGCATTGCTCTCTTTGTGTGGATCTATTTCTGTCTTGAAAGACGATATACTGTCTCATTTCTGTTATTTCCTGATTGCAAATGAGGTGACAATGTTCTTTGTATGCTCAATTGCTTCCTGGGTTGCTTTTTTTCCCCTCATCTCACAGAGATGTCCCGCCGTGATCAAGATGAATCAGCCTTGCATAGAGAGAGAGCCCAGCCGCTTTACCTTTCACATTATTTGCACTCACGACTCTTTTGCGCTTGACAACATAATTACCTAAGCCGAGGCCCCGTGCAATTAAAAAGCCAGCGACTGTTGACAGCGAGGGCTCGCACACGGGGAACACGGCGGGGATGAGACAGGATCTCGACAAAGGTGTTCTTATATGATCTGTCCCGTTGTCGAAAAAGCCCTGACAGGAGGGCACTGAGAATAGTGAACTGTGCTTAAGTTATTCCGTCTCACGGGAAATGATAAGATGATCTAGATGCCCCTGAAATACAATAAATCTCGTCTCATTAGCATGTTATGAGAGAGGAGCAGGAGGGAAGGCGGGCATGTGTGGTATAGGGGGATTTTAGAAAGACTTATTATTTTATGAGTTGATGAAAGAATTGTGGGTGAAGTTTACCTGTCTGGGATTTAAACACGCCTCCGTTCTGGTTCTGGACTTTTTCAAAGAACTTGGCCCATAACAACGGTCGATCAAAGGGCCCAGAAGGCCAGATTGAAGGACGTGAGCCAGATGGTCAAGCCTCACAGAGATTTGGACTGATGATGCATTCAGATGCACCTCATTAATGTGACAGTTCCAAGTTATTTTTAAAAAGTCAAACACAGTTTTTTTTCTGTAGGTTTACTTTTAGCCTTGATTGCCTTGCGTAACGTTTATATCAACAGCTGTCATTTTCAGCCCTCAGACACTCATTGTCACGTATACATTTACAGAAGATACATTTGATATTTGATGTATTTTTATGTCAAATATCTCACATTCCTCCTTTAACATGATTCAGTCCAAATTCAGAACCACATTCTTCTGCCACAATCAAAGCATTGTTTGAAACAGGTCTGACCCACCATGTTGCACTCAGTATAGAAATACAGACATTGGAGCATCCTGCGAATGAGGCAGCTATACTTAAACATTATGATGTTGTGTAACAGTCCTGGATACACAATGATAGGACAGTCAGGACAAATTAATTCAACAGGTCAGATGATTCAGTTACCAGCTGATAAAAATGTCCCTTGGGCTGGGTAGCTATTTAGATCAACACACACAAACTCACACAGGTCTGCCTGTATGCCTGAGTGCATGAATGCACCTGTATTCCTGTTAAGTTTGAA
Organism: Symphodus melops; assembly: GCF_947650265.1. Taxonomy (NCBI): domain Eukaryota; kingdom Metazoa; phylum Chordata; class Actinopteri; order Labriformes; family Labridae; genus Symphodus; species Symphodus melops. Next base: position 3,806,577 of record NC_136712.1, read on the forward strand.
TAATTGTCTCCAAGCATCTATTTCTATGGTAATATGTGCAACCCTTCAGTGCATTCAACATAAATCAAAAATATAATTTTCCCTTGTTAATGAAGAAAAATTACCAACTTGTGGCTCCACAGCTTGTTAGACTGACAAAAATGACTGGAGTTCCCGTCGGGGTACATTGCTCCAAACCTCTCCAAATGAGCTCTCCATCACACGTAATCAATAATTGTCAACCCTTTTTCCGTTCGGTGGCTTTCAACTATTCCAAACTTTGCATCGTCCTGCCAAGTCTTGCAGTATCAAGGCTGCAGATTAATCAGGTGCTGTGTAGTTGTGCTCTTGGATGCAGACTCCACCAGCCTTGTTTTGCAAAAAGGGGAAATACTGGAATCATTGAAGTCATGTTATCTTGTGCACAACAAATTAAAACCTTTGTTTTAGTTCTATTTTTGTATTATTTATGGAGCTCAGCGTAAGTTCAAGCAGGAAGACTGGTTATTGGTTATTGGATATTGGATACTCTCTCACACATTCATTACATGTTCCTCATTCCACCCAGCCTCTCTCTCTCTCTCTCTCTCTCTCTCTCTCTCTATACAACTTCCACCACCTCCCCCTCTTTAGGGATCAACTGATTTTGGGCATTTACGCTTTAAGTAATAATCCAAACCACACTCTGCCACAACCTCTCTGACCCAACGATCCAACTGCTGGCAATTTTAAAATCTGTTCTCTCTCTTCCTCAGTAAGTTTTTCATTTCAGTGTGATCACTGCGTCCCTCCCGGAGGAACTAACTCCAGCTGATAAGAGATAAGCCAATTCCTATGCTTTTTCAAATACTTTAGAAACTTCAACTTTAGTTCAGATACATAATACACAACAGCAGAACAATCCTACAAGAAACAGTCAACCCTGAAATAACACAAATGTCTCCCCCCTCACCCTGTGAGCACTGAGCCATGTTCGGGATGCAATAGCATTTTCATTACGAAAGTTTATTTGTTTATTGGCAGTTTTTGACAAGATATAATATTTGTTTGATTATGGAAATGCACACAGAGGCAATTTCAGTTGTAGTTCAGCTCAAATGAAAAGGAAGGCAGCGAGGCACAAAAAAACAAAATGTGTAAATTAAGTCTGTCATGGCGTTCAATCAACCTTATTTCACGAAGGCAACTTTCTTAAGTCGTCAGCATCAAACTCTGATATTTCAACATCACTGCAGGCTCAGCGACCTTTCCAACTTGCAGGCAATGGAACATATAGAAACTTGATTCTCCAATATTTACAGCAAAAAAATCGTAAACAAGACCAAAGAGAATATCGTAAATATAAAATCAGACTCCTGCAAGGCGAACTCCCGATTGACATCTCCACCTTGGCAATCACAGCCAAGGTCTAGATTTGTTTAACAAGTTCATGACTCTTACTGGCACATTATATCGGCATAACCTCAGAAGTCATGCGAAGGAAAAATAAAGTTTAAAAACTGAAGCCCTGCTGCTTGACTTAAATAGAAAAGTTTGCTCAGTCTAGATGTAATAAACAAGGAGACCAGTGACCTGCACCCAGAGTTAATCGAATCCGTCTGAGGTGATCGTGGTCAGCTGAACAGTATACAACGGATTAATTGAGAATGATGAAATGTCAAACAGGAACAGGAACATATACATAATGAGATAAAAAGGCTCACTGCCTATGTAAAGCTTGACCGAGGCTCAATTACCTCCCGTCTTGGTTCACAGCTGCTTATGCCACGGGACCACTACTGTAGCTGCCAAAAACCATAAACCTGACCTTTGTTTATTCAGGGAAGTTAATGCTCCATGGAACGCCAGGAGTTACACATTCACGCCTTGAATCGACCCAGTACTAATGTCTGAGTGGTCTGCTGAAGCATTGGGGGATCACCTTAAAGTGACACTGACAGACCAATGGCTAAATAGAGATTAGTGTTTTCCCAATGCCTCAAACAGCACAGCACTGTAGCTTCAGTATACAGCTCCTTCACTTTTTCTATCTGAGTCATCACCTCAGAGCCACCTGCTCACTCTATAGCTCCTCATGAGCTCTCCTGTCAGCATTTTATCACAACTTACTGTGACCTCTGAACGTTTCAGACATGACAGCAGATTTATAGATTGCTTGGCTGCAAACAGCTATACTGTTTTTGTTATACGTTCAATTCAGGCAGATGCATTGAACTGTAGGTAATATTTGATTCACTTTAACCTTAAATCACATAGTAAGTGAGAAGACCGATACTACAACAACGCATTAAAAGATTAAAATAATGTGCAAATGTAGTATATAATGCAAAATAAACGTTACCTTTTCTGACTAATACGTGTTGCTAGTCTATTTATAAACACCAATTATGAGAAAGGTCCATCCTCTGAGTGTTTTGCCTGCTCCACTTTTCAGAAAATGTGTGATCAAACAGGCCAGTTGGAGATTTTCCCTTTATGACATCACAGAGGGCAGTAACTCCTCCCCCAAGTACATGACACTCCCACAGTTAGGTGTTTGTTCCGCCCTCTGAGTCTGCCTCCTCACCGTGAACAATATAGAAAGGAGCAAGAAAGACAGAGACACCCAAGCCCTCCCAGAGAGGGGCGTGGTCAGACACAGATCATTTGCATTTAAAGCTACAGACACAGAAACCGCCTGTTCTGACCAGGGCTGAAATAGAAGGGATTATAAGCATGATGAAGTATAGAATGAGAGTGGTTCTTTAGAAAGAAACTTAACAGACATGTTTTGGTGCACTCTGAGACTTGTTTAAACTGGTTGAAAAAGGAGTATATGACCTTTAAAGGAGTGATGTGCTGCTAATTTGAGGATTGAATACAGTAGAGTTCTTGTAATAGGCCTTTGGCTAAACATTTATTCATGTTGAATTATTAAGGATTCAAAGTAATCTAAACAAATAACCAGTGGATGTTAACATAAGGGCATACTGATTTAGAAATGATGATTATCTTCAACTATTTCTGTGTCATTTCTTATTTAATTTCTTGTCGTAATTTCTTTTGCGCACAAAAATCACTTGCCTTATCATTTTCTATAAGCATCTCAATTTATAGTCCTCTAAGGAGACACTATCTCTTCATTTAGTCACCTTAAAAGCTAATTTTAGTCAGACACCTCCTCCTACTCTTCCTGCTGCCGCTGTCCTTTACCTCACTTCATTATGTTATCTCGTCTCAAGACTGCGAGTCGACTTTTTAATGGCAAGTAGCGAGGACAGGAGGTAAGGATGTGAAATGTATGAATTTGACACCCACTCCTTGAAGTAAAGGACAGATATTGGCTTCTTTAGTCTCTGTAGATGTTCACGTGATTCAATGTGTCAGTGGAGGACTCAGAGCAATTTGTTTGTACACCATCCTGGGAAGTAGTTGGTTCGGGAGGTGATTGTGGAGCAGAATGGCCTTGTTGTAGTGATAAATGTTACAAATATAAGTCAACATGTGTGAAGGGAAGGCTATGAGATGGTTAAAGATCTCATATGCGCGCTCACCGATGGTAAAGAAGGCTGATCGGGTATTAACTTTAATAGCCTATTTACCACAATGACAGCAGGTAATACATCATGTTCGCAGGAGTCAGAAATCAGCACAATACTGACATTTTACAATCAAACATCGACATTATACCTTATAATGGAGGTCATGGGTGCCTATCAAATAGAGTTGAATTTGTTATTAAATTAACCTTCAAAGGCTAATTTGTTTGTGCATTCTGTATCCAAAGATCCCCAGGTTGATTGCCAGACAATAAAAACCTAAGCCTGCTGTTCAGTTCTGCCTTCCACTTGTAAAGATAATAACCAGATGGCGGGACCACAAGGAATTAATGTGAAGTTATTTGAGACGTAATCATCTTCAAAGGACAAAGATGGCTGGGAAATTGGTGGCTCATGCCTTCTGTTACTGCACGTCTCAGTGGAAGAGTTACAAACATAAACAAAATAATAGTTGAAAGGGAAGGCATGTCAGTAGGATGGAAAGACCTTCATATGGTTTCTAAAAAGGTTTGTTGACTTTTCAGTTGGACTCTGCAAATTGGACTCTTTCCAAATTTACAAAGCTAACATGAAGATCTACGCACAAGGAAGGATAGAACTTTTTGGCAAAAGATAGTTTTACTAATATATTTGTATGTAAGCCAAAGACTTACTGTGATTAGATACCATTCATGCACAAGTTAAAGCTGCTAAATGTCATACAATGATGACTCCGATCCTTTTTATTATAATAATATCTGCAGGGATGTAGACTTTGCTTTCTGCTTGGTCACTCTCTCTTTTCTATTCTAGGCGTCATCCGTCACCATCCCCTTCCTCTTTGCCACAACCATTGTTTCAAACAGAGATGGGCTAACTGGCTTCTTTTTAGCTTAAGGCTTACAGGTGATCGGGCCGAGCTATGGACACGGGAGAGACGCCATTCTCCCTGTGGAAAGTTATGATGCTATTAAACCAACTTTTGAAACTAATATTTTGATTTGGAAAACTTGCTGCTGTAAAGTTGTACAGTTATTGAACTATTATGGTCAATAACCAACTGACTTGAATTTATTGGCCAAAATTGGATGATTGACCTGACTCTGTCCGTCCGTCAGTCTCTACGTCTGTAAGCACATTCTCATCATTGCATCAATCCTGTTTTGCATTAACGCTCCATCTCTTTGTGACGCTTTTGTTGTTCTTCAAATCAAACCTATCTACATAACACACATTGCAAGGACAAACAGTACTTTTCAGCTTGACAGACTTCAATTTTGCCTTGAGCGCTGTGTTTAATTGCAAAGTAGTTGAACAGTTTTTGTGAGAGAAAGTCAATTGATACAAACTCGATTATTCTAGCCTAGCCCGAACAATATTGCTGCTTCTAACAAACACATTCTCAGAAAACCATCTCTGATTTGCATATTATCCATTAAAAAGTGATTAGCAGTTTTGTAACCCACCAGCCCATCGCTAATAACACTCCATGGTTGTGATAACAAAAGCGGTTCAAACTAATGTGATTAAAAATGTTGTTTTTTTAAATTAAAATCAGCTAGCATTGCTTTGTTGAACATAACTCAAGTAAAATATTGCCCAGCCAACAGCCAAAAACTGCTCTGTTGGCATCACACCAGATGTGTTACGAAACAGCTGAATTCACCACAGTTGCCAAGCAAAAAGCCTAATTCCACCCTCCAGAAAAGCTCTTTCCATCAGTGGCTTACAACAAAAGAATCCTTTCTATTGTTCCCCAACATCCATAACAGTAGAAGACTGAAAACACTGTGCTTGGATGCTGAATTGATATTCACAAAGTGTACAGTAAAAGACAAATGTACTTAAAAGGTTAATAGAGTGTGCATAATCTATTCCCCACAAAAGATTGCAGTTGAATCACTCTCCAAGCCTGGAGGAAAAGCTCAACTCATAGCAACGGAACAAATGGTACAAATTAAGATCTACAGGTATTTGCGCTGTTGTCACTTCGCACAAAAGACCACTGAAGCGAATAAATACTTTGCTCCCTCCATTTTATTTTTTGATACCCCAAGCCTCTACCATCAGTTGGGCATGAGTTGTGCTTAAAGGACACCAATCGTAAGCCCACTGCCCTGTCCAGGACATGTCTGAATTGCGGTTCCCTCTATTCCTACGGTCAAGTAAAAGAAAAGGAAGACAGATGCAAACAAGCATAATCAGCCCCCCTGAGAGGCTTTTGCTGATAGTTAAACTCGTGCCCTGGCTGCCAGCAGCCATTAGCCACTGCGGCTAGTGCCAGCTCTGACAGAGCATGGGGATGTTTAGGACTCAGAGATAATTTGAAAAAGGCGCTATAATTGGCTACGATCCGTCTGACAGCTTTGAGTGGAATTCCCCCGGCCCGCTATATCGATGAATCTACCTGAATTAAGCCTGAAACTCACTACCCTCTGAAAACATGGGCTCTATTTTAGAAGTGTTATGGGGATTTCTGGAACTTGCTTCATCCCAGGTCCATTAAACTATGACATACTTTGTGAGAGGATGAGCAATGATGCAATTTAGGCGTGGCTAACCTTCAATCCTGATAAAGCGTCAGGAAATAATTAATAAATTACCTTTATTTGTCTTTATGAATTGACTTATTCTGCTGCTTCGCATACAGGGCATTGTCACAGTTCTGTGGTTCCACCAATCAGCTCCCTTCTGCCAAAGTTTTGGTTTAAATAAGCAACATCAACAGCACAATATGTGTGGCGCCACGTTAAACAGAAGGAGTCAGAGATGTGCTTTCTGTGTTATTATCAATGGACCAAAATAACAGCATTATTCGGAACTTGGTTAAAAAGCTAGTGTGAAGTGTGAAAACCACCATTTTATTCTTGTGAAAGGATTTCAAAGTTGGCATGTGCAGCACCTTTATTTTGATAAAGATCTTTTTTGCCTTCATTGGATTGGAAGAAAGCTGAAGAGAGACGAGAAACGCGAGGAGGAGAGGGCTGGAAATGATGCGCAACAAAAGACAGAGGCCGGACCTGAACACACGGCTGCTGGTACCTCGATAGTCTGTGCACATTTCTAACCACTACTGTGGTTTGAAGTTTGACCCTATACCTCGCCTGTTGACAGGCAGCATCTCTGTAGACCACACTCTTCCTGCACAGTACTTTACCCGGCCTCCTCTTATGAATAGCTTGTGGCTGTAGTGTAACAGGACACTTTGCAAAAAGAGGTGCACTTCCTTCACAGGATAACCATGATGAACAACACTCTAGTGACCGTTTAATGACTTGATCAATGCTGTGACGTACAGCCTGTCATGGACTGTCAGGGAGATTCAATTCTCTCTCAAGTTTTCTGCATAAAAAGACAAACTCCCCTCGGGCAGGGGTTTAAAGCTTTTAAAAAAATTGGTAAGATAACTCTTCTGTGTTGTCTATATCTGCAAGCTGTTGTTTTGGTTGCTAGAGTTTGCCATTAAAATAGTCTGCTGCTGAACAACTGTATTAAGCAGTGTATCAGTGTCTGAAGGACATTAATGTGCTTACTCTGCGGGTCTTAATGAGGCAGCACTCTGCCACTGAGGCCACAATGGTCCTTGATGATTAAGCCCCTGAAAGTTCTCTCATGTTGTTGCATGTCTTTAAGTGTGCGCTCTCTCAGTTGCAAAAAAAAAAAAGTATCTCCATGCAGTCGCTTTCTTTCTTTCTTTTTCCACACAGTGAAGACCACAAACTTCAGAAACTCCCATTAAAAAAAGAAGGGAAGACAGTTTGTGTCAGTGTGTTAATTAAACCAAAGGGATAACAGGGGGAGAGACACCGAGCGTGCCCCGCTTAGTCAAACCTAACATGCCTCTACTAAGACATACGAGAGGACAGAGACCCGCTGTCATCAAATGCCACGAAGAGATATGATGATAACGCATGGCAGCTTGGTAGATGCCAACATTATTCAAAAGGACAGACACAAGTGAAGACATCAGCCCTGTCGTAATGGACTTTGTCTCAGCCTCAAGTGCTAGCCGTACTATTAGTCACTTAGTTCCCTCTATCACTCTGCCAAAGATAGACGAACAGCACCTTGAGAAAATAAATGAATCAATAGGAAAAACAAAGAAGATCTTTCACAGATTTCACTGCACCACAGGCAACACAGCGACACACTCTATCAGAGTACTCAGAGGGAACGCCGTCCTCATTCATTTTGACTAAGAGAAATGGATGGAAGAAGTCCTCCGTGAAAGGACACGGAAGGACAAGTTGAAGAAAGTTTGAAGATGTTGTTACATACCCGTAGTATACAAAGCATGGCTTACTGTATGGATAACATGTTAGCAAACATTATTGCATACTATACATATACACATCCAGTAGAAAAGTACTGACACCACTCCTGCAGGAGTGATGCAACAAAAAAAGTGGCTCCCAATTTTTAGTTATGGCAACTTAGCATAGACTTCATCAAGCATGGTTACAGTGTCAGTAATGTCAACCATCGGTTTCTGAAGCAAATGTTTGATGCTCAAAGATGGCGTTCGCCATTTGAAGTCGGGATATGAACGCCCATGTTTTTCCTTGAGTGCAATAAGAGGGGGGTTGGATGATAGGGCAAAGTCCTGATGTCCCTGATCTGCCATGGAAGGTGGTAACATACAGGAGACCTCAAAGCCTGCAAGGTGGTACAGCCCTGTGTGTTTTATGCATGACTGGATGTGTGTGTAAGCCTAGCTACTTCTGCTTTCGCAACGCCTTAAACGCAATATGAAACCACTTACTGGGACACCACACCAAATGTTCCCTTGGGTACAATAACGTTGAAGTTGACCAATATTACGCCATTGTGGACGCAATGAGAAAGTACAAAGGCAGAATGCCAGCAGGATTTCAGTGGCTCATGTTAGAAATGCAAAACTAACTTTCAGTCAACCTTTGGCCTGAAAAAAACATGGACCCCGAAACCCACCCCGATAAAGTGTGTAATAATAACTGTAAGATAAGCCAAGATGGATGTTAAAAGGTCTTTTGCAGCCAGTTTGAGTTGCCTCTCAAAGAACTGCACATTATTTGCAGACAATCCTCTATATGTCAACAGGGCCATTATCGTCCGATATGTCTAACCGATGATGAGTGAGTGCATCCCTAATTATGTGTTGCATTTATGTGTTTAGATTTGCTTGTTCTATGAAATGTGCAAAGTGACCAATAAAGCTAAAAGTTACCTCCGTGCACACACACCCCCAGAGAAAAAACCATTAGAACCTGAATCACCATAGATCGATGATTCAGTCTGCTGTTTTTACAAAGTTCAACCCGCTGCTATCATCATGTCACAGCAGAAACCAATATTTGGACCAGGCAGCACATTCAGCTTCTTGTCAAATATCCAATTTTAGTGACAGCAGCATAACTCTGCCACTTACGCTTGATTTTTATATTTTTATCTGACAGGATTGTAACTCAGAACAAGCTGCCACCGCCTGCAGCTTATGTACTTTAAGGCTTGATATTTTTTCTCCAGAAAGTCTGGGGCCAAGTGATCATATTTCTTAAATCTCAGGCCCTGCTCTTTATAACGTATAGAGAAACATTAGCCCTACATTGTGGCTGTTAAGGCAAACTGTAAAATATTGTCTTGATGGGTCAGGAACAACACATTTAAATATGTACTGTTTGCTTAACATCCTCCAACTCTTTAATAAACTACTGAGGAATAAAACCTTTCGTCTTTTCTAAATCAAATTAGCAAACAAAGCAGCTAATTGCACTTTGCATCAGCCTATTGATTGAAGTATTAACCTGCTACATGGAACAGATTGCCCTTATGTTTATGAATTGATTATAGGATCTGAGATAATAGCACAAAGGTTGCAATGATGATTACCTGCAACACATTCTTCGCCACTGCGGGGCATGAGCTGAATTTGAAATTAGAGGGAATGACTATGGATTTGTTTTGTCTTATAAAAAGGCTCCTGGATCATTTATTTTTCAATCGACTTTAATACAGCTGTAGTTAAAATTATCTTGTTTTATTTTCCATCATTTGTATCAGTTATATAATAAAGTTATATATAATGTTTTTTGGAGCTATTGTAACACCCAAATTTCCCCCATTGGGGGATCAATAAAGTTTATCCTTATCCTTCCCATCTATCTTTACTGTGTGAGCATAAATCATTGTTATTCTACTTTTAAATATCTTCCAAAACCAGGAAACAACTAACATCAGCTAGCTGCTAGTCAGATGCTACCACATAATAAATGCATGTATATTCTATTCACATAAAACGTTCACATATGCACGTGGCAAAAACTATTCGAAATTATATATCTCTCTGCCACTTGACTTGTCTTTACATTTCTACATCCTCACACCTTTGTGTAAATGTTACTGTCATATGAGAGCCATTTGGCACCACAATCTGCATGTAATTGTTCAATATTGACAGCAACAAAGTTATGTGGACAACACAAATGTTTCCAAATCCCTGAAAAGGTCTGTCAGAGTGCAGCACAGTAGCTGTGTCTTCAGAGAAATTACACAGGCCGCTCAGCAGCACACATCAATGGGGCTAGCGGCCATGCTACATTCGGCCTGCTCAGCCGTCATAACAGTAATAATGAATCTGCTTTAACATCCAATTAAAATGTTCCTAATAGCATCGTGGTTGCATTGATTTCTCCGCAAATGGCCGTTCAGTGCAGAACATTCGCACAGAGGCATCGAGAGGGGTTTGGATTGGGCTCATCGCACACTGGCTCCAAGTACAAACAAAGAGGGATTGATAAGTAAATAGCCCGTCAGAGCTTTATGCTCATACATGTGTTTATGAGCATGTCAGAGCATACAGTAACTGCCTGCTTTTAAATGTTTGCTGCTGGCTCCTACGGCTGCTCAATGGACTTCAGAGGCAATGATAATGATTTAACTTTCCAGCTCAGACTACTTTCCATTTTTCTTCCCTCAGCAACAGAGAAAAAAAAAAAAGAAGACCGTTTAGGGGATAGTAAGGGCCCGTACTACTTACTTGGCAGCTGTTGGAAATGGTAATAAAATTAAAAATGCAAAATTGGTCTTGAACGATAATTGTATGCATCAAAATACATATATTGCATAAAGACGTAAAAATTAAATCCACATTAAAAAAAACCCAATCATTCAGAATCTTAGCACTTGTGATGATGCTAATAATCTGAATAAGCTTCCTTGTGTTTGGGGTGCTTGTGCTCATCCAGCTGCTGTTGATGCTGTATATAAGCATCTTGTGTATGTTGGAAGGACTGCATGCTACATTTTAATTAACTGGTAAAACCTGAAAACACCTAATTAACTGGCAGCTGGCTCTGTTAGTGTGTGTGCGTTTTTAAGAACCTGATCAGGCGCTTACATAAATGTGCTTAATTCACAATACAGTATAGTGCCACACGGTCTCCTGCAATACACAACACTCATATGAATGCATTCAGGAGAAAGGCTGCTTCACTCCCCCCTCTGTTAATCCATTATTTACCAATCCCCTACTACTGCCGTGTGTCCTTAAGCTACACTATTAAATATAAAAACAAACTGTTGGCTCCTATAGCCATGCAGCTTTAAAGCTAATGTTTGCTCCCTTCCAGTGAAGCAGGAGCTGTGCAGAGGCTATAAAAAAGAGTTGGACTTTTGTGACTTGCTGAGAGCCCACAGGGTTGATGTATAGATGGATTCAAAGTCTTTCCTTAAATTTAAAAAAAAATCAAAATCAAAACATCAGGTATTCTGATGGTAGTCAAGAGGTGAATCAAAAACAACACAAGTTAATTAGTTTTGAAGGGTAAAACTTTGAAGCTTTTGCTGAGGAACAATAATTTTCAGATTTACTGCCTCATCAAAGAAAGAGTTGGATTGGACTAAAGCCCCTATTTGGGATCCAGCAAAAAAGTATGTTTTATTAAGTGCCCACCACCACAGCTGATTGATGTCTGATATCAAAAAAAGAGAAACATAATCTAGATTCTAATATTCAATCTAAATTTGTCCATCCCCTAATAATTTCTTGGACCTCTTGAATTTAATAGTTGATTTCATGGTTCGCTACCCTTCGTGTCACACTGCTGCTGAACTACAACGAGGCAAATAAGTTATAGATTTGTGACAAATCAGTCATAAGCTCAACTAATGTACAAGACAAGGAGTCAATAATAGATTAGATGGAAAGAGAGTGAGAGCCAGAGATACCCAAAAGGCAACTGGAGTCCATATTAATTATGCTAATGATTTGGATTTGCTACTTCATTAACCACCATTTTTTAGCTGGTTGATCACCAGGGTAGCAACTGTGAGGGGGAAAAAAAGATGAGAAACAAAGAGACAGTGTGTGTGTTTTTAAGTGTGTGCATGTATGTAGGCACACATGCTAATTACAGCATCTGGTAATTACTGTTGAGACACTTAGCAATCAATTAAGCTCTATTCCTCGCTTACGCCATCAGATAGCACTGCACGTAAGTGACTCTGGATAATGATTATAATAATTAAAAAGTTTTTTTTTCTGTTAAAGAAAAACAGTTCTTCGACAGGGCTTTGGTTGGAAAAATCTCTCTCAGATGCAGCAGACAAATTCCCGCAGTTTTCTTTGAAAAACAGCAGATGGGAGCAGAGTTCAATTCAAGTGTGACATGTTAATACACTCTTTCCTTTTCTTGTCAGAATACTGACGCTCATGCCACCGTGACTCCTGAAATATTTTAACATTTCTCTATTTCTAGGGGACTATGCTGATTGAGAGCATACTGCCTCCAGTGCTATAGAGAGCTTATTGAATAATGAGCCACGTAGCCTGTCTGCCTGGGTGCTTTTATTGTGAAATGCTGCTCGGCTTACTTGAAACGCTGTCGTTTTGGTTTTTGTAGATTTACAAAATTCATTTAGAATCTTTTGACATTGTAAAAAGCTGTTTTTGTTGTTCATTGATTAAAGCAGTAAATGTTAATATCAGTTAAGTATTTACAAAATGAAACCATTGACTGCTATCAAAGTTTATGCCTTTGGATTAACAGCCCACTTCTGATAACGTAGCATGATTAGACCGCATATGGCAATTTCCTTTAGGTATTAGCATACAGCTAACAAGGTCCTCCTGTGAGAAATCTACTTCATGGTCCCCATTATGTTAGCATACAAATATACACACGTATGCAAACACACACAATAAAAAGGGTTTCTGCAGGTATTTTCCTGGATGTCAGTTTTCAGGGTTTGACCTTCAATAACTAGGTATATGTTACAGTGGTTGGTTGATCCACTCTAATGTTTGATCTGTTATGTATCAGACTAAAAATGGATCCAAACATGTCGGACCAGTTAGGAAAGACCAAGAAGTGCTCAGGGAGCCTCGGGCCAAGTCAAGGGCTAAATCAGATTGTTTCAACAATGATTCATTTCACATCTTTAATCAGCAAGAATCACAGATTGTCTTCTGCCCGCATCAAACACTATTTGCTCGCGAGACAAAGACAAAGGGGAAAATTAGATCTTTTGTATTCCATGAACGTCACTGTCAGCCAAGAGCGGACATCAGCTTCGGCAGTCGTTCACTTTGAAATCAATTTACATAGAAATAAGATGGGAATCTTGGGGAGGGGTTGGAAGACGGGACACAAGGCTGTCAAACAGTGGCAAAGTAATTTTATTGAGATGTTTGCCCACATCACAATAATTGATTCGTCTTTGTTCTCAGACGCAAGTAGACAAACATGGCAAGTGGACAAGAAAGCCATGTGTCTGATTAACAAAGCACTGAAACACTCACAGACTCTGGTCACTGTGTCTCAGATGCTTTATTTGACAGGACCGGGTGCAGCTGTACTACACTGCCATTACACGTTTCTTTGGACTTTTCTCACTGCCTTCTACACTGGTGACAGGTTTTGCAGGTCAATCAAGCCTGACGTAAGTGGCAGCATGCAATCCAAACTTCATTTTCATTTCCAGTTGATTGTCCAAAATGTATCAGGATGAGTTACATGGAAATGTATTTAAAGACACCCTGTCATTTCTGTTTTGATGTGTATAGTTTTTAAAATGTTATTAGGGATTTGACAACAAACAACTCAATTTGTAGTTGGTTTCTTAAATAAAGACTTCTGATTCAGGGGAATATCAAGAAACCTTAATGTCTACATTTTCTGAAAAGCCTTTGTCGGTTTCACAGAAAAAACAACATCACCATTAGTTATGATTGACTGTGTTAGAGAGAACAAGTCTGTAGCTGTGCTCGGAATACAAACTAGACTTATTGAAAGAGTAAGAATAATAACTGAGAATGTGCTAATGAAGCGCTGCACCTTTGGAGAGGGTCCCTGTTTTCTTGTGTTGTAGTTGTTCATGGTCCCTGTTACAACATAAAAACAAGACAACACACACACACACAGTGTGAAAAATCCTGATTCTTGCAGGTAATTCCCAGATCTAAATTCCACAGATTAACCAGGAAAGTAACAAATTACATGTAGTCGTGTTACTGTAGCTTTAACAGATCTGTACCATTTATTTTTTTGTGGGAAGTTTTGTCCTTACCTAAAAACTGGCCAAATTCAGAGTGAAAAAAAAAAAAATGGCGGATGACCGGCAGAAAAAATTTATTCTATTTCACTGAAAATTCCTGAAGAAAAATGGCTGGAGATGTTACAGTATGACCTACTGTAGAGGTGAGTGTGACTCAGTATGCTTCTTCAGTAAGCTTGAGCGTGATTGGTTCCCCCGACAACAGAGGTGATGAGATCATAAATACAAAATGTATAAAAAGTGTATATTCCTGAGGGTAATTTTGATAATCAAATGACATTAATTGGATTCTTTTGAAGACTGATTCCCAACCTGTGATCAGGGGTCCCTGAAGATTGGGAGGATTGTCAATATAAGATTTGCACATATTGATAAAAAATCTCAACACTCTTACTGGATAAGTTGACGCAATAAAAAAAGTAAGTAGGCCTGTTGTGTTGATCAATGCAACCGATCAAAATTGATGTTCTTTTAAAGTATCACTTTTGTGTGTGAATCCTGGACTTTAACACAATCTATCGTAATCCATTTCGCTAAAACATTTCCTAACATGTAAATGTTTTAGCGAAAAAGATTACGATAGATAACATTAATAAAGAGGGTTTCTTAAGCTGAACTTTTTTTTCCTGCTGTGAATAATTTAAAAGCCTTCATAGTGTTGACGTTTCACCAAAAATCTTTTCAGGTACCGGTGGTTGCCAAAGACAGTCAACATGACAGATGTGTTTTTTATAGATATTTTTATTTGTTTTTACAGACTTTTTGTCACAACAAAGTCAGCAAGAGCATCTTTATTTGTTTGTTCATTACATTGTAGTAATTCATTTGAAAGCAACCGAGAGAGGACCAGCGGCCATGTCAGAGCGAGAAAAAGCAGAGGCAATTTTGACATGCAGCGAAAACAGGCAGGGCTTCTAACCACATCCAAGGCAAGGGGAACGCTAACAGCCCCCACCATCCTGGTTTACACTCTCACCCCCCCATTTATCCATCACGGAGCCCCCAGAGCCCATCCATTACAAAACACACAGAAGATGCAACATAAAAGGGGTTTGTTTGTTTTTTTGCTCCAGGGTGACAAAATGAACATTTTTCTAAAATTCTTTATTCTATGTGTTGTTAACATCGTTTCAAAAAGGGATTCAGTAACAGATTTTTTATTTTTTTTTAAAATAGCAACATTCAAGTCTTTCTAGTTACCCAGCATGGTGATTGGTCTACAGAACATCTTTAATGAGTTACCAACATCATCCCCCCCCCCCCCCGCCCCCCAAAAGACACCTTTTGATATGTAAGTGATATGCCAAGTAGAAAAGGAAAAATTCTAACCTCCGGACCCTCTCTCAACCCACTTTTTTTCCAAAATTACACGATTGGATTGAAAGGACAGTTTGGTCTATTACGAAAGAAGTCAAAGTAAGAGGAAGAGGCCGCGCGTAATGAAAGGTTTCTGTGTCACTTTACTACCTATCCTTTCAACTATCTAGTCGAGAAGTACAGTGCAATTACAGTTCATGAGATTAAGCCCTGCCTGAACAATATTTCAAATGAATTTGTAAAAAAAAAAAAAAAAAATGTCAACACACTTCTACCTATTTTCATTTCTTTACAGTTTAAAGAGAGAACGGCGAATGTGAGATGTGGAATTAAGTGCTAGCTTTGCTTTTACATTACGGAGTGATTTTCTAGTCTGAGCTGTGGTGTAGGATCCAGGTGCGAGAGTACTCCCCAAGAGTTTGGTCCCTAAGGGAGACATAATTGACAAGTCTGTTAAGTGACTACAGACAGAGGCCAAAAGAAGAGGAAATCATACCTCAAAAACCTTGGAAAAGAAATAATAATAAAAAAAAAAATAGTGTAGGAAATAAAATAAAAAAAATCACCAGTCAGACGAAATGACCTCGAACAAACAGACAAAAGCAGTGTAAAGACAGAAGTTGATTGGGGTAAAAGGGGTGAGTCCATCTTGTGTCAGTGGACCACTGCATCCATCTGTCCGTTCGTCCGTTCACCCACCTGTCCGGCCACCTCCCACACCGCCGCGTCTCACTTCAGCAGAGCCTTTATGGCTTCACACTCAGCCGCAGCTTCCAAGGCACTGACGCCATCCGGTGCTTTTAGGTCTTTGTTAGCTCCCTGTGGAGGAGAGGGGGACATGAATATTAAAGATGCTTACAGGGTGTGTTAAGTATGTATCCCAGTCAGATGCCAACCCCGCACTTCATGGAAGTGAAGGTTAAGGTTGAGGAGCAGTGACCTCAATCTATAGCCTCGTTTCAAAAAGCAGTTTCCGACGGCAGGGAGATTCTAGACAGCAAAGGTTGCAGCTTGGAAGTCGAAACAGGACGTTCAAGAGAGGTGATCATCGAGGCGACCGATGAAACAAACCAACCGACACGCAAGTACAAGTCAAGAATCGCACAAGCCCCGTTGTGATTGTGAAATCCGCTATTATTTCCCTTTTATGCTTGAATAATGGTGACCCAGTCTGTGACTTCAAACTGCAATGTGAAGTTTACCGGTGGCTAAATATAACGCCTTGAAGTGACAACATGAAAAAGTCAACTGGTACTTATCGTGGACCAGTAGATCGTCAGCGATGTAGCATTGTTAGCATAAAGTGCTAATGGGTGGATGCAGCTCGTCACTCTGTGCCCACAGACCCTTAACTTGCCCAACATGCTACAAGACCAAATAAAAAAAGATGGATTGACTTCTGTCACTTACTTTTCTCAAACTCTGCCTCTAATAACTCGCCCGTCAGCTTGCCTTTCTCCACGCATGCAAAACGAATTCCTGGATGCCGAGCCACAAATCAATTTGAGCTTTGAGGGATAAAAGAATTAATGTGACAAAGATGGGAGTGGACGCAATCATTTGGATTACGAGGGAGTGAAAAACAAATGTAGGAAAAAGCTCGACAGTGAGACAGACAGCGTGTTGAATGTGACAACAGATTTAATGGGCAAAAGAGGAGCGTGGGGGGGGGGGGGGGGGGGGGGGGGGGGGGGTGGTGTAGAGAGGGAGAAAGACTTGTCTTTGTTTGGCCTGCCAACTTTAGCCTCTTAGCAAAGGGCTTACAGAAAGAGTCTATTGTTGCGTGGAGAAGCAGGGCATCGAGAAACATTGTGCCCTACTTCAAGTGCCCGGCAGTATGAGGAGGTTCGTCTGGGTGCAGATTCCGTGCCACAGGAGCGACGGGGCGCATCCAGAGCGAGAGACTTACCAGAGCTGAGCTGGTAACTTGTCAGATCTGCATCTCTAATTGGTTCAAAAAAAAAAAAAAAAAAAGACTTCATGTTTCCAGAGTGTGTGCTCTGACAACACCCAGCGGTATAACATCTAAAACTTTTTTAAAATGCAGGTTTACACTCGCACATTAGATAAAACGTTTCTTTAAATAGCTTGGAGGACACAAACGGGATTACAGTCAATTATGACTCAAATTCAACATACAGCACTGATCACGTGTATTTCTGGTTTTCATGGCAGATGTCATGTTGCCAATTCATTGATATCTAGAAATTGTTCATGCTGCTGTCTTCTTCCTATACAGTAACCATAAAACCAATGAGCACGGGTGAATTCAGGGGAGGGCGTGGAGGTGATGGACGTTTTGTTTTTCCTGCAGCTCTTGGGAAGCCATTAGTAGCTTGATCGGGATCATACCGCATGATTGACACTACAATCTTTAGACGTCTGGAGAGCGTTGCACCTTGACCCTTTACCATCCACACTGCCTCACAAGGCGTCTAGCTAACAATAAGCACTTCATGTATACGGCCATGTCTGGGGGGGGGGGAAAGATCTCATAATGGCTATTCCCCTTCTTATAACATCCCACCTGAAGGGACTGTCAAGTGATTGATACAGGCTAATAGAGTTACAATTATAACTCTGGCCTACATAGTTACCGTCTCTAAGGACGTGTGACTTACCATACTCATTGGCTATCCAGCCGCCTGGCATACCGCGGGCACAACCTTTCCATTAATAAGCTTTCACCAACTTGAATAATGGCCCTTCACAAACACCTCATGGTCTCAGTTTATCAATCAAAGAGAAGCTCGTAGCCGAGAGAGACGCAGCCTGATGATTAAGACACTCCAGCCTTTGAATTGACCCTTGGGGACAAATAAGGTTTTTTTTGGTTTTGGACTTTTTTTCCAGGCAAACCTAAACGGAGAGTCGGAGTCAAGTTTGCATGCCAAGAAAAAAACAAACAAACAAACTTCTGAGCATTTTTTTTCTTCATATTTTAGGTCTGAAATGGTTGGAAATATATACACAGGTGTATACTGAGATGATCGTTCTTAGAATACACTGGCGAATTTAATCGCCCTTGAAAATAAATTCTACATGATCGCTTTTTTAACATACTTGTTGGACTGATTTAAAGAAATGTAACAATCCGATTCCACACAATAATAAAGCACTTCTTCCTTCTCGATGCTCTTGTGCGCAGCTCCTCACAGGATAAAAAGACACGTCTATTCATGCCCTTTCATTGTTGACTCAGTATGGACTGGCCAGCCTCTGCAGACCGGTCAGCACTCTGAGCCGGGATCTTACAGCGGGGTCACCTATCAGGGTTAAAGCAGTCTTTCATAATTTATATCCAACAAATGCTCAGCGTGCAGTCTGAGGGGGCAAAGGGTCAGCTCCCAGAATGCACCAGGGGAACCAAGCCGTTTGTTTGCAAACACAGGGCTGCGTGACAGTGGAAGAGTCACAATTCAATATTGTCATCGGGATCCTTTTATCCACTGGAGTGTGTTGGCAAATGGAGCTACAGGTGCTGCCAGACTGGATACGCAGCTGCACAGTCCACGCTGGCGCTTTGGGACAATCTATTTATCTCGTGTTGAGACGCAGGGGCGAGTCTTCGAAAGCCGCCGGGGGTGGACGCGTCGAGATCTGGTCCCTGTGGTGACTGATGACCTTTCGGCTACATCTGGGTGTTAATCCTTGTCGGTGCTTAGCGAGGATGAGTGTGGAGACAAACCCGTGGGTTCCCCTCATATCTCCGCCTTCCACCGTAATCCCTGTTCAGATGAGCTACGGCCGCCTGTCTTGCCTCATAAGATACCACAGACAAAAGCTTTTTTAAGGTCCACACATTGGGGGGGGGGGGGGGGGGGGGGGGGGGGGGTTTAATATCCAATGCTGAGGTGCTACTAGCATATCTGCCTATTTCAGATGTAGAAGAGCTGTCAGGACGATGTACAGTGGCTGTGAATGTGTGACTGGTGCCAGGGGAAATAAAACGGAGATGACTGCAGCCAATAATGAAGACTTAATAAGAGAGACAGTGCGCTGGTTTTAAATCCAATTTCAAAACTCCCCCCCCCCCCGAATTGATTTAACAAAAAAACTCTGACCTGTAAAAAAGACATTTAATTCCTACTAATTCAAAGTAACCTCCAATAAAAGGCAGCGGCGTCACCCAAGAAATAATTATTTTTATTTTTAAAATAGAGTTAAAAAAAAGAAGTATATTAAGTTCCAAGTGTTACCCAAAAGCCTCCGACACAAACACTACAAGCAACCAAACAATAGTTGTCCTGTGTAAAGTAGAAGTCCAAACAATGTGCCTGTCCATGCGTGCCAACCGTACAATTGCAACTTCCAGAGGAGGGAAGTTACACAGAAGTAGACTGCGATCTTCTTCCTGTTGGCACGGGCCGCTTCTTTCCGTGTATCTCCGAGCCAACAGATCTGACGGCCAGCTGACAGCGGCGGCCAGCTGCCGGCCAGCTGCTGGCCAATTGCTTACTACACTGCTGGCTCGGGGATGCGAGGGGGCTGAGGCGTGCTGTAGTGTTGATGAAAGTGGCGGATTAATACAGCCGATGCCAACAGGAATAAGTTAGCAGTGGAGTGGCGCATTAAGTGTCTCTCTGACTGAACACCAGCGTTTCCCATACATAGATTACGGTTTCCTCTTTTCAGATTCCTTCTGAAAAATGAGCTCTGAACTGGTGATCGATTGAAGAGTGTGCCTCAATGGGACATATGTGACAGTAAAGAGAAAAATTGACTTCCCAAATCGTTAGTGGAACGTAGCGTGTGAACACCCCCCCCCCCCCCATTACTTTTGTTGAGCCAAGATGATGCCACAGTGAAACGACTCTGTATGTAGAGGAGCGTTCCATTTAGCTCGGCTCATTAAGCTTGGCTGGGAACAGACAGCCTCTCACTCACTGTCAGCCTCCCAGTATCGCTCTCTCAATCTCACACGCACACATTTGGGATCCAGCCCTGTAAAGTGTTGGCTTCCGTCCTGTACTGGTGTCGAGCGTGTTCTGTGAGTTTATCCCTGAGCTAACACTCTTTGCATCAGTGCACCGGGCGAGTTCTATATTCATTGAAGACACCAGGGTGAATGCAATCTGTGGGCTGAAGAGGAGAGGGACCCTTACACTTGTTGTCAGTGCACATTTCAAAAGCCAACAACCGTGATGGTGGGGGGGATGCGTGAGGTCACATGACATGTGTTACCTGCACAGTCATATATATACAACTTTGCTTATTTCAGGGAGACTGTGCCATATCACCATCTGCACACGTTAAAGGAAACATGGCTCCGCAGGAAAAGAGTCAAGGTGATGAAGCGGCCTTCATGCAGATCTGACTTGTCGATCGTTGAAAACTCGAGGTGCATTATGAAGCGTAGACGGAGACCCTGAACCTTCTCAAACAGCTGGAATCCAACCTTCAACCAGGACGCTAAAACATTCCACCTTCACGATTTCAGAAATCAATCCCCTCCGTTCCTAAAACGCGTGAGAGTGTTGTCAAAGGAGAAAGCACGACCCTGTCTTAGCTTCTTTTTTTTAACGCGTTGCTGTCATCAAGTTCAAAAGGGGAACACAGTTTTTCAAATACAATTTCATTTCTCAGTCTTAAATGCTTTCTTTATGTTTTTTGTCAATGATGGGCTGCGATGCGAGACATTCTTTGAACACGTGGGCATCAACACCGCCGCAGTCTGGTTTATTTGTCCCGAGGTGAAAGAACCTCCAGCAGTCTAGACAAAATCTGTCATTGCTTTGAACATGACTGGCGGGGCTGAACATCAGGATAGACACGCACAAAGAGAAACGTATGGGCTTTCCAAAAAATGAGCTTCAACACCTCCAAATGAGGCTTTTTATTGAAATATGATGGAGCAGCAAAAAAAAAATTATTCTGCTGCACGACGTTGGTAGAATACTCATTTCTGTTATTCAGCTGCTCATTTTCAGTGTGTTGTCTCAGCTGGGACTGTGTGTGCAAACGTCCACATCGATCTGTCGGATTACGAGAGAGCATTAAAATGGGTGCGAGAGCGAAACAACTGAGGGAGGACAGGGTGGCGGAGGGAGCACGTATAGATGGGAGGAAAGGCCGAGGCATGTGTGAATGAAACTGCCCGGATACAAAAACCAGCGAGCAGCTGCTGTACTGTGTTGTGCTCTGTGAACATTCCAGCACAGCCTCCGCTGGGCCGCGTTGAAGAGCCCCTTTTGTCCGCTGGGTTACCTCATCAGCACCGCCTCTGACCAGCATGCGCTGGTGGCCGAGCTCTGTGTACGGATGGAGTACTCACCTTTTCTAGCAGGACCTTGACACAGGCGACGTTGCTCTCGTAACAGGCGCAGAGCAATGGAGTGAACCCGTGCCTGTCTGTAGCCTGTGGGACAAAAGAGAAAATACAACAATGCTCAGTTATGAAACGTTAACTAACTTAGTAGAGCAGGTGAGATGCACATCGCGGATATGGTTGCTTTAACGCCATACGTCCGGTAATCTCTCTGTTACAGTCAACAAAACAAACCAATCAATGGCTTGTAAATCGTTCTGTGAATTATCTTTCAAGCTTCGTTTTCACACATTTTGCTTCCTGCTTTGGTTATAATTTCGAAGCAGAGGATTTATTCTCTGGCACGACTTCACCGACGACCAAGGTGCATGAAGGGCGAGAGGTTCGAAAAAGGTCAAAAAGCTCCAGCAACGCTGGCTGACCTCAGATCACCCCGATGAACGACCACAGGCCAAAATGTGTCGGTCTGACTTGTTAGTAAATCGGATCTTCGTATCGCGAGTGTTGCTGGAGCCTTGACCTCTTCTTGGTTCTACGTTTGCGGAGGTTCAAAGATTAAAGCTGCTTTTTACATAAAATTCAAATGGTGACTCAGCGGACCTTTAAAAAAAAAAAAAAAATCTGCAAGTTACAGAAGAGCTTCATATGAATTTCAGATGCAGTTGGATGGGTAAGAGCCCTTTTAGTGGATATGGATCAATCCAGTACAACAACATCAGAAGAGGCCAATTAGGCTTCATGTGTGGTCTGGCAAGCTGAGACAATAGTTGAACTGGAAACTGGTTTGAACAGTCCTAGTACTTCACAGTCCTTCAGTTCACACAGCAAAAGGGGCCCAGTGAAAACATGGAGAATTTGATAACATAGAATCAAATCGCGGAGTTTAAACGATACACTGTGACGAGGAAGAGGAAGCACACACACACACACCGTTTTACTTTGTGTTCATTGAAAGCGTCAGTAGGCAAATGAATGCAGAGAGGATGTGATGGGAGCTGGATGTGTCGATTCTTACGTTGATATCTGCTCCCTTAGAAAGGAGGAACAACACCACGTCTGTCTGATTGTAGTCTGCAGCGTAGTGCAGGGGCTTCCTCCCACCGTTCAGGGTCCGGTTCACATCTTCAGCCTGCAGAAGGAAAAAAAGAGATGGCATGTTAGCAGCCCCGAAATGAATAACCACAAAACTGTTGCACACTGATAATACGCCTTAAATGGTGGCGCCGAGGGAAGCTTTCCATCAAAACGGAAGCTTCTGTAGATACGAGTAACAGACTGAAACTCTGCGGCCAAAAATAACAAACTCACCACAGAGCCACGTTAACCTCACACACACGCCTGAGAGTGTGTGTGCTGAGGGGAACTTCTGGTAACTACACTTTTCATGGTTAATTTATCCTCTGAAGGAAAGTTAGAACAGCAGCTGATTTTTATGTCAAAAGTCAATTATTGGAATAGTATTTGGTGAAATAAAATCTTGTTACTAAAGATCTGACGAGAGGACGACAGAGCCACCTCGACCGTCTGGCTCCCCTGAGGCAACCAAAGCAAAACGCAATAAAGCTGAGATGTAAATATAAAAAAGGGAAAATAAAACTAGCAAAGCGAGGAGATAGTGTATTTTATAATCTTTTATATAAGCACAAGATAAGATAACTGAAATGCAGTGTATGCTTGGTTTGTCATCAGCAGAGGACAATAAAGCCGAACTTCCCCTCCACACACACACACACACGCATTATGTTTTGACGTGGGTCATCTCTTCATGTCAGAAATTATTCGGACCCCAGAAGAATCACATCTGAGATTGATTTTTAATAACACCATTTAAAATATATTGTCCTTTCCCAGTCCTTTATCTAACATTTCTCAGGTGCTTCTCAGGAGGCATGACATAAAGGAACGACAACATGATGCCAGATTGAGCAAAAAAGTTTGATGCTCCGATGACAAATTCTGACTTCATATCAATGCAACCTAATCTGTACTCTGACATGGTCATATAATATAACAGAGCGGAGGAGAACATGATAGGAAACACTTTTAAACTCTTTAGCACGTTGAGATCCATGAATGTAAAGTTTTCTACAAATAAAATGTATCATTATTATTATTACACATTAAAGCTGTTTCATTTCGCGCAGGTCACGGCATAACTCTGCCCCGCTTGTACGTTTTACTGAACATTTCCTGCTGCTTTCTCACATTACCCCAAACTTACACACTGAAACTTTAGCAGGGAGCCGGCCGGAAAATGCTCCTGCTAAAGTCACAGCGAAAAAATTGGGTCGTTCACAAGGGCAGCAGAAATGTGTGAAAGTACCTATTATAAAGAAATGTGTATTTGTAAAGTTTAAAGAACTCCTAGAAAAAAAACGTTTTATTATTCATAAGATAACTCACTTCCTTGTTGAACTGAAAGGATTAGATTCCCAGTAAATTTTTAAACAATTCTTATGAATAAGAATCAACTTCAAAAAAGGTAGAAAATTCAGTCATCAAGTTACCTGAAAAAAACTAACCATAAATACAGTTATTTTGAAAGGCTTCTAGTCCTCTGCACAGGAAAACAAGGGGGAACTTTTAAGCTATGTTGTGAAATACAGAGTGACAAAACAGGCACTTAAGAGTTTAAGCAAATACATTTCTTTATTATTGCTAGGATGGATGGAGGGTATCTGGGGATTTGCTGTTGTCTGACCACTCCAAATGTTAGCTGGAGGCCTGGCCGGTTTGGTGCTCAAGGACCACTTCACTGTCATTATTAATAAGAAATAATCAATAAAGCACGTTTGAAAACAATACACTGTAACTTAAATTCGCTGTCTACATCATGTGAATCCAAACTCACCAACAGGTTGCTTCCTGTAGAAAAAAGGAGCTACTTGCTCATCGACTCGAACATGTTCCTACCCAAAAGCCAACCCCACCACCTTCACATACTAACTAATACAACTAATACATGACCTGAGGTGAGAACATAAGACACATAAGAGACATAAACACCAACACCTGCTCAGAATGTAACAAAGTAGGCTAGCTACCACTGTATGTCGCTAGCTTACTGTGGCTAACTTAGCTCCACGTAAGCGTCAAACACCAACCTTTAAAATGTGCCGTGGTGAATTTAATCACACTTAAAGCTCATTTAATGCACATAACTAAATGTTACGGGTGCAAAAAAAGGCCCCAATGTCATACTGTCAAACTAAAAATTTCCCAACTCCTGTTACCGTTAGCTAGCCGGCTAGCTGGTAGCTATCTATCTTGGCTAAGCAGAAACTTGTTGTTTTAGCTCACTTTTGATAGCATTAAAATAGCATTGGCCTCACCGTTACCAGCTTGGTTTTAACCTCTTCGAGGTCTCCAGTCTGCAATGCCCATATCAAGTCAGTGTCGGACATGTTAGCTCAGCTGCTCCTCCTTCCCTGTTTCTGCAGCTCGTCAGGTTGTTGTGCTAGGAGTGTGTTCAAAGTTAGCAAGCTGACGTCAGACAGCTGGAAAAAAACTACAAGTGAGTGAGGTCCCGGAACTCCACTGATCAACACAAGGTCACACAGGAAAGCTGTTTTTAAGCTCGATTTGGAGTTTAGTAAAACAAAAAAAAACTATTAGCCCCAAAGAGAAGTTGTGAGAGGCAAAGTAGCCGAGAGGGATCCGCCTTTCTTTCTAGAAGCCAGAAGCGTTTCCTCTTCTTCTTCTTCTTCCTCTTCTTCTTCTGGGATTTTACTGTAATGTCTATCAGCAACGCTGCATTACTGCCACCCTCAGGCTTTGTTGTTGCCCAACTTACTGTGTACTTCATTCCTTAAAATAACTAATTATGCAATTCTTAGTATTCTTATCACCCTCCATAAAAAATATATTGTCTAAATATTTGGGCTATAACCGCTTTCCTCTATGCAGCACAATCACTCTATTATTTAGTATCTGCCTACTTGCACATAGCTCGATATGTATGTATGTATGTATGGATGTATGTATGTATGGATGGAGCCCATTTTCTCCATGTATTACTGTTTGCACTTTCCTTTTTTTATCCACAACAATTTATCCATGGCAGGCCGATCATCCGTTTCCACTTTGTTACCACCATAACTCCTTTTTTTCACTCCCAGAAGTACATTAACCTGTCGTTTATCAAACATTCAATTATTTGACAGACGTGGGACCTTAAAGAAATTGGTATTTCGAGATGTGTCGCCATATTACCTTTATTATCACCGTTTTCCAGCTTTCCAGCTCCCTGGCATTCTTCTGTCTTCCCACACTTTGCATTATAAAAGCAGTCATTTCTCCAGACCTTGTCCACTTTGATGTTTTTACATGGTATAGACTTTTTTCATCTCTGCCAGGTGTAATCTTATTTCTTTTTGTCCAGAGGCTTTTTTAATTATTGCACACAGAAATGTGCATATTATGCACCTTTTCCCACATGGAGCTGTCACCTTTTCTCTCTGTCACTTCTCTTTGTAACAAGCAAATTACTGAAGTCATTCACCATAGCATCTCCATTCCTTTGTCTCCCTCCCATCTTTTTTTTCTTTGCATGGCCACCATAGTTTTTAATGGTTTGCAGTTACATTTTTCTCCACCCCTTGTGTTGGAGTTGGTTTGGCATCATTGTTAGTCACCTGTTGCTTCACAGACTTATCTGCACTGCTCTCTCTCAACCAGGAAGTGCCAAACAGAAAAGAAAATGAGTGACGTGAAGAGTGTTGACACTGGGAATAGGTTATGAAGACAAAAAACTGTCATCATAGCGTTGGACTTTTGTGCTTCGTTTTCCATTTTTTGAACAATTTTATTTTAAGTTGTGTCCTGCCTTCCCTGTCTCAAACAGTTAGTGTCACCACTGTGAGGAGAGTATGTGAACACTGAACAGACAAGAAAGATTTCAGGCCATATTTAGACTGCTCCCTTCATTAATATTTAGAAATTAAACTTTATTTTAACCCAGTTTTATCCACACGTTATTGTTTTTAGTTTGCACAGGTAAATACTTTTTTGGCAGTTCAGATGCAAACCCCTCACTGGTTTGTCGTGATCAAATACAGGCAAGCGCCCGATGACTTGTAACTCTGTGAGAATGATCTCGTTCATTAAGAAACAAAGAGCGGATTTCTGTTCTCCCATGTCAATGCAATATGCTTCCAAATAAAGCAGTAGGGAAAACTAATGATCATGTGTTGTTGATTTCATTTTCGAAAAGTGTTGACAAAGATCTTATCTTCTCATCTTGATGTCGGTTTCGTTTCATTCATTTCATTCCGATGTCCTGACCTGCTAAAACCAACCTGAACCGGTTCAGCTCCTGCTGCCTGAACTTGCCCTTTTCCTCTTCGACAAAGATCAATAATGTGCTTTTGTACATGTTTACTATAAGATGAAGTGCTCCGGCCTCAATGAGCCACTGCTCTTTATATGAATTATGATGCTTCATAGCTCCTATTGCATCATCATTTTGACAGCACTCGGAGTACTCTTGGTGTTCGATTTACCGCCAAATGGAAGCAATCTGCACTTCCAGAGCGGCCTGTATTGTCATCCAAGAGTTGAAGAACTGCGCAATCAGTCGATGACAAAAGAAACAGCTGTAGAATGACAGAACGTCAATAGGGAGGAGAAAGAAACTATTGTTACCTCACCTTGATCTGTGCAGCATGAAGGTTAAAGACCAAACAGAGGTCCTTTTGGTTTGCCCTGACTTGCTCGCCCACCCCTTAAACATCTTTCTCCAGATGAAGCAAATTGTATACATCAACTCTCAAGACTCCGAGTGTGAAATATAAGTGATGACAAAAGGGCTGCGGCATCATTAGGCGACATGCAGTCAGCAACCTCTTGGAGAAAACAATCTGTGTTGAAAATGAAGGGGATAAAAAAAAAAAAAGACACCATTTGGAGAAAATTCAATATGGCAGTATGATGAGAATAAAAATGCCACTAATCAGATTCAACCCCATCTCCAGTCCTCCACAACCCTCCCCCAAGACCCCCACCCCATCTCTCTCACACAGGCACAAAACAGGTATTAAAACAGTTTTTATGTGGAAGTAATAAACTGCCTCGCTCCTGTTTGTTGCACATTTTACACCCCAATGGTAATAAGGACACAGGTGATTACCGCCTAGGGCTCTCTTGCTTGTTATGCTAATGTGACATATATGACTGAGACTCCCTGAATGGTTAATCTCATGTTCACATGTAGTTTAAATCAATTGCAGTCACATGTGTCATAATGATTTCTGCATGGCAATGATCGTCAGGCATGCGAGAAAGGCTCTATCAACTCTATGAAATATTCTCAAACACTTTTCATGACAGGAATACTTTCAGCAGAATGTACATTTTATTATCTGTAGTCACATTTGCAGTCTTAATAGTACATATTAAAAACGTTACTGAGGCGGAAGAAAGCCCCCATTATGTAAGCGACGAGCATAATGGGATTTTTTTTTTTAATGTACGGACATCAGAAGGAAAGTTTTCCGCCTGACAGGAACGTTAAAGCGATGCTGTCCATAGGCACGACAGCATGGCACCTTTATCCTTAGTGTATTAGCAGCGCTCAGGCAGCAGAACCGAACGCTGTATGAAACTGTGTCTGTTCGAATGTCCAGGAGGGGTTCTCAGCTGAAACACATTCTCATTCCTCCCCTGGTTATTCAAACAAATTCTGAAGATACCACTCAAATGACAAACTGCTATAACACTCAGCACTATTAAAACTGATATAATTAACAGATA
Organism: Symphodus melops; assembly: GCF_947650265.1. Lineage (NCBI taxonomy): Eukaryota > Metazoa > Chordata > Actinopteri > Labriformes > Labridae > Symphodus > Symphodus melops. The sequence goes on from NC_136712.1 coordinate 3,834,942, forward strand.
TTACCTCTGCTGTAAGTCAAGTGGATGTTTTTTTATGGATCAAATATAATCACTTTTTGCGGACGGAGACATTTTGCTTTAAACGTGAGATTTTAATTGAATCTTTAAGACAGCTGTGAGGAGTTTTTAGCGTGATATTTATAGTTCAATTTAGGATTCATTTTAAAGTGATACCATATGTTGTAAAAGAGTCAACGCCACAATATATTCAAGAACTTTAATTTTTGTGTCTAAACGTGGTCTCAAGTCCTGTAAGAGTTTTACAGAGATCCAGGGTTAAGGGTGGTTGGGTGGGGGATAGGGTGTCACCTCTTGGTCTTCCTTTTCCTTCTTATTTTATTTATCTTTTTATTTTTCTCACAACAATATGCTGGGATTGTTGTCTGAATGCTATACTTGATTTCTTTTTTTTAACCATCCCAAATTCTAGGCTGAAGAGCAGAGGAGACTGTGCTGGTTTATTTCAAGCACCAAAACTCTGGAGCGAGAGCTGTTGTATTTTTAAAAGCTCCTGTGTGAATCCTTGAGTCTTGGTTAGTGAATCCTTGAGTCTTGGTTAGTTGGGATTTTACCTGAAAGAATCACGAACGCTTTTTTTCTGACAATCTATATTAATACATTGAGAATCATTGCTGATTCAAGCAAAACAAAACGAGGCTGTCACTGTGTTTTTTTTAATCTTCATCTGACACCTACCCTGCGGCAGTGGTTTCAGACACTCACAATAACTACATTCAAATAACACATTTTTATTCTTATTAGTCTTTTTCCTTTTTTTTTTTTAGGTCATGTGAAGTCATCCAAATGTATTTCAGTCTGTTTCCTTACTGCCATAAAAGTCCTTACAGGAGCTTTAAGTTTTATAAAAGAGAAGACCACCCAACTAAAAGAAAATCCTCCTCCCCTTGTGATCTGTTCGTTCTCTCCCGAGAGGTACTTCTCTGGACCATCCTCAGCAAGTTGATACATGTACTGAAGGGTAATCCATACTTACTAAATTGGTTTAATCCATCTATCTCTCTGTACATGGCCTTGTCTTTGTCACGGCTAAATGTAACGTGATTAACGAGGCCTTGCTGTGACTGTTGCAGACACCCAAGATATGCTGAGTCTACAGTCTCAGCACAATCCTCGGGACGCACTGAGAGTTGCCTAAATGTCAGGTGTGTTTGCTAAGACAGCGATTACTAAGCCATCTGCTTCACTGAGATTGTCACGGGCTCGTAAAGTCTAAAAAACCTAAGCAAAAAAAATCTAACTTTGATATTTCTGAGACTTCTTTTTTTGTGTGATAGACCGATGACTTTTATGTCGATTCCTCCAGCGTGTTCTTCATTCATGGGTTGTGCATTTTCAGATGACAGGTGAAGTTCGCCACCTGTAAGGTCAATATGGGTATGAAAATCCAGCAGAGTCAAGCTTTGCCCATCACAAGCAAATGTAAAGGGTAAAATGACTCATATAGTGTACAAAAATCTATACAATATGACCGACTCGCAAATGTTGCGACATGGCGACCTGCGTGCAGATCGACAGGAGGTCGGAGGGGGCGGGGAAAACAGTTCCATTTAATGTTTTAAGTAGTATCTCTTACAAACACTAGGTGTCGTGGTTTCATATTGTTCCTTTGACATTGTGAATGCAGAAGCTGATCATAAATAGGTGAGTTTATGTTTTGGCATGAATTCAGATTTTGTTGTTTTGACGGGATTAGGTTTTAAACTCTGTTTTGGTCTCAACCAGTTGCTCAAGAGAAGATCTGGTTAGTATGTGTGCACCAGCTAGTGGTTAACTTTTTTTTATTGGTGTGAAGGTAGTGTCCAGTGAATTTCCTGGTTATACTTTCAGTTGGAACTGATGAATTGTTTGCTGTCCAATTGAAACAATGATTCAAAATAAGCAATCTGCAGGCTGATTGAATTGAATCAGCCTGCAGCCTGCATTGAATTTCCCTCGGGATCAATAAAGTATCTATCTATCTATCTATCTATCTGATGATAATTCATCACTTCATGATATAAACCTTGACAAATGCAACTTTATTTAGCAATGACATTGTTTTTTAACAACATGCACTATCAAAAAAATGGAAAAAGTAATATTATTACAAACAATGTGTTTAATGTGTGTTGTTTTCCACCAGTATCCTTGTAATGCTTCTGTGGCGCCAGCTTGTCACAACCTAAGCTTCCTCAAACTTGTTGCTAGGTTCCGTGTTGCATCACAGGTTTAATGGAAGAGCAGCATCACCGAGTTAGGAATGAAAGCAATTTCCTTAACTCCCAGTAACACGCCATCCATGATTGATTTAGACCTCCAACCTCTCATTCACAGCTGGCCTGTTGCACTCAGATATTGCACATGGAGCGAATTTGGTTTCTAAACTGGGAATGCATTATGAAAGAGAGGCAGAGCATCATCTGGTTTTCCAGCTTCACGATTTGAAAACTTTCGACAAAGGCAGTGCAACCACAACTCTTTGAGATGAATTGATAGAGCCGCTGGATAAAGAAAAAAAGCTGTTGGAAAAGTAATAAAAATCTTGTAACTGCAGGAAGTGCATAGTGTTTTGATTGCAGAGGAAACAATAGTATTAAATAATTTTCCTTCCATAAGACACACAAGCTTTGGAGTGTAATCTCTGTCCATGCCTGCAATTCAGAGATAAAGTACATTACTTCATATGGACAGTCATGTTAGACAGTTTGAAAGAACTTTCTGTTCTTTTATCGAAGACATGTCGCCACCAGAACCAAAAGTAAATCCTGAAAGGAAACTCTCGCACATGATGCTGTCCATTTTTTTCTGAAAAAGGAAATAAGCACAAGCTGTAATTGAATCATCTCCGAGAGTAATGGAACCTTTTATAGACCTTAAGTCCCCTTGGTCTGACTTTCATCAAACAGACACCCACAAATAGCCATTTCGCTCTAAATCCTTATTGGCAAGCATGCAATCTCTTCTATCTGCGGCTGCCTCATCTTTGTTCAACCGCACTGCCTATATGGCCCCTGTGGGCAGACGCGACGCTTCCTCTGACTCCACATGCCGCCTCCCTCCACAGGTCAGGCCATAGATACTGCCTCCCATAATGGGAGTGTGGGCGAGAGGAGGCAAGCAAGGCACAGGACAGGACCTGTCTTTGAGAAGATGTGAACTGCATTCATACCGTCCTTACATCCGCTGCAGGCGTGGGCTTGGAGGAGCTGAGGTGCGAAGACATGGCAGTCCCTGAAAATGTTCACAGACGCAGGGGAATAAAAAGACACATCTCTTGAAATTCACATGGACTCTGGGAGGAAGTTGTTAGAGAATTTCGGATACTTAAAGAATGAATCAATTTGCAACAAATGATCAAGAACATTGGAGTTGGTCTTTTATTGGAAGCCTTGCAAGCCTTTTTAGATCTTTCATTAGTTCCCTGATGAACTTCACAAAAACTATAACCTAGGTAATGTATGTATGCAAATTAAAACCAGTCATTGGTTCTCTGCCTCTCTCTCTTTTTGCGACAGTATGTTTATTAAGCACCCGATAATAATGTACATATCATCCTTTTCTCAAAGCCCAACCCCCAAAAGCATAACTGAAACCACCTCTTAATACATATAGGTAAAACAAATAACCTGAAAAGTATCATTTTATCTACTTGAATTTCTCACAGTTTTACAGAGCACACACTTTCTTTGCCCTTTCCTGTACAGATTCAACCCTTACATTTATAAAATCCAAAATGAGACGCAGTGTGTGCTGGATCCCCAAAATAAAAAATAAAATCGAGGAATGAAAAACACCAAGAAGCTCCCGTTTGATGGATTTATTAAGTTTGCTCGAAAACGTCACTCAATAAATCGTTCAAACGGGAGCTCCTTGGTGTGTGGATCTTGTTTTGAAATTTGTTTTGAAAGAGATGGAAGTGGAGGAGATCTACTCCAAAGAGAAGCTCATTGCAGCTCTAAAAAAAATCACAGTAATGAACTTTTTTTGGACTGTGAACTTTCTTCAAAATGTAAAAATTGATGTAAATAAAGTCATTTCTTTTAAGGTGTGTGACCTAAACTTAAAGTTCCCCATCGTTAATATGACCTTGGACAGCACTCCTTACAGTCCCTAATGGATGGAGCAGAAACAGCTGTGGCTGTGCATTGTTCACCCGTATCACCTCCCATCATCTGGCCCCTCACTTCCATCAGCAACTGCTCTTTCCCATCATCCATCACTCCGCAATGTTGTCCAATGGAGGCTGCCCCTGATCACCTCTGACTAGCCCTGACTGGGGGCCTGTGCTTTCCGTTGTAGATGTGAGTCCTGATAGGATGTGACAACTTTATTAGGCACAAATCAGGCTGCCGCGCGCTTTCATTCTCTGCTGGTTGTGTGAGCGATGTTCGCCTCCAGTCGTGGGTTGTCGTAACGGGTGGGATCCTCGCTCTCTTTTTATCTCTCTCTTTTTTATATTCAAAGCCTGCAGGCCGTGCCTTTATAGCCCGCTCTGGACCATCTCCGACAGAAGCCCGTAGGGAACACGTCGTAGCGTGGATTGTTGGTCCTGTCACTGGCAAATACCGACAAGCCCATCACGAAAAAATGATCACACATGTCAGCTCTGACCATTGTTAGCTTGGAGTCAAATCCAGATCCGGTCAAATAACATAACTCATCAACCCATCCACACCAAACTACACATAAAAATCCAGTGTAGAGGCTCATCGTAAAATGCCTTCTACTTCTAGTAAATCCTGTCACGGATCAGAAGGGATAAATTCGAAGGCACTGAAAACTTGATTGGCTTTAGCGGTAATAAAAGAGTACAAGGATAAATAATGATTTTCCATATCTTCCGGTATATTCCATCAACGTCAGGTAAGATTATGTATATCAAGGCGGCAGAGAAAGGAGAAATCCCCTCGTCAGTGTGTTACAGTGCTGGGTTAAACAGAGGGATTCCTGAGGAGATTAACACAGACATGTTCCCAAAGCTCCTTCGTCGAGAGCAAAAATGGAAATCATCCAATTTCTCAGAGAGAAGTTTAGTCGAATTGAACGGCATCACGGACACACGAGGAAGACAAGACGGATTTTGCGCGTCAACATTTTCCCTGCGTTCATTCTGGCGTTGTTAAACAGTTCATCCCTCAGGGGGAGATCAGGAAAAGAAAGAAGGATGTGAGGACAGAAGACATGGACGACGTCCATGTCCCTTCTTCTTTTCTTCACTCACGTGGAAGTGTTTTATCTGAAACAATGAAAGTGATAAGTCCTCTTTCTTTTTCTTTCTACGGTTAGGGTGCCAGCAGGTTGTATTTTTAGATCTGGATAAATAGGCGTTAGCTAGGTTTGATGGTTCCAGGTCCAGTTTAAAAAAAGAACATGGAAGAGGTAGATTCAACACCATATTTATAAATAAAGTCTTTAACTCCTACTTCGAGGATTTTTAGGAACAAAACTCTTTTTCATGACGCCGGAGACAGACCCGAGTAAGCAGCATTTATGGACCTCAGTCTGCTAAGTGAATTAGTGAATAAGTGAATAAAGATTTTACAAAAAAATACAAAAGAAATGTTTTAAATATCTCCAACCTTCGCTGGTTCAAAACAAAGCAATACTGTTTTCTTTATCTGACCTTCACTTCCTTATATTGCTTAGTGGTTATTTTTCAAGGTGGCAAACATTTTAAATCTACTCTGCTGATGCAGCAATGCTTGATCAATCAACACCGAGATGCTGAAGGTACGATATCGCAACGATAAGGGCAGTTAAATAAGGACCATCTGAATCTTCTGAAATCATGACGAGCACAGTCCATCTTATCAGAACACCTTTCGAACAATCTGCTTGAATAACGAGATTACCAGATTACCCGCAGCAGCTCATTAAAGAGCTGCAAGTGTTGGATTATCTGATAAATGTAGCTCCTGTACTGTCGATATTAACATGCGTGTGTTGTGTTTGCGTGGGGGAGGGGCGTGGAGATGAGTATCTGTGTGCAAATCACTGCTGCTGCTTTTACAAGGAAAAACAAGGCGGGAAAATAAATGTGACTGGAGGGAAAGTGTGTGCACGTGTGTGGAAAATATGTATGTGTTTGTATGGAGCGAAAGGTGTGGCAGAATTATGGTATGCATTGTGGAGGTCCTCACAGGTTAAACACCCTCCAGCTGCGAGCAGCGGCAGATTCAGGTGTTCGAGCTGCGGCTCCAGCGGAGGAGCCCACGCTGTAAATTAAATTAATAGGAGATGTGCTCATTAGCACTGGGCTGGTTACTCAGGGAGCCCTGCAGAATGTATATGCTATTGGCAATACAGGCGAAGCTGTCAGAAAGCAGAATTGTCAGCTGCAGAGCACATCACGTCGGGTTTAATATATAAGTCTATCATGAGAACAGAGGGAGTGTGGAAATCTATGTTTGATTAAAAAAAAATGTTTGTCAAATATATTAAATCCATTTTTGGAAGAGCTCTTTGTTACACTGGCAGAGTTAAAGTTGCCTTTAAGATACAGAAACCTGAAGCCAAAGCAGACTCATGGAAGCCACAGTGCTGCCAACTCCACAGTCAGGAAAGTAGCTATTGGCTGTCCTGAAAGTCGTTAAATGACATCATCATCTAACTTGCATAATTGGCAACTTGCATGTCTTTGTAATGGATGCTGTAGGAGAGAAGAATAACGTTGTGGGAGAGACATAAAGTACGTTCTCGACTGTCATTACAAAATTTGCACATTTTGGGTTTTTTCTTCGGTGCAAAGTTTGTCAGCCCTCTGGGGCCCCTCTACCGGTCTGGGGCCCCAAAGCAGTTGTCTGTCTTGCCCGGGTGCCCCTTGTTTACCATTCTTCCTAGTGAACTCAAAGATGCTAATAATTACAGTCATGTCACACAAGCCTACATTATGGCTTGTATGCAGCCTGCAGGCATTCTGCAGGGCTGCAATGTTGATTAAACTGAGGTTTGTAAGTGACGATGTCAGCAGTTGTCACGCACATTCAAAGTAGTTGGACTGAAGTTTCACATGGGCTTCGTGCTATTGCAATATATATGTGTGAAGGTCGGGGGGGGGGGGGGTTTCTGTTTTTTTTGTTCAATCTGATTATTGATCACAGCTGGCGTTTGCTGACAGCGAGTAGTGTCTGCAATGAATGTGTGGTTTGGAATGCAACCTGTGTAAAAGTGAGGCAACATGCATGAAACACCTGAAACAGGTGCTGATAAATCACATTCAGCCGTGGTTCAACAGTCTGTCGTTCTCGTTTCAGGAGAAACATCGGGCAGGTGAGCGTATAAGCGCCTCAGGGATCGACGTTTTTGCTGGAATCGAGACGATCAGCAAATTCAACCCGGTCCACTTCACCTGTCTGTCTGGGTTTCCGTTTAAACAGCTGAGAGGTTGTACAGGCATGATGTAAAAATTAACTAGAGACGGATCTCCCCGACTGAACTGTGAGCAGCTGCCTCGATGTGATCTGCCTCGTGCTTTAGAAAGCCTCCAACTGTATCTGTGAGCACTGTGACTGAATCTGGTGTTCAGCATGTTCACTCCTCAAACTTCACGCTCCATTGTGCTCGGCGGTGCCATCTCGTCACAGCTCATTGCAACACCCCCCCCCCCCCCCCCCCCCCCATAACTAATGAATTAGAGAGAACACGGTCCCTTCATCACCTGAGCCTCAATAAAAAAAAAGTCCACTTCCAAAACTCATCACCTCCTCCTAGCTTTTGTCTTTTACCTCCTAATCTCCTTCCTCACCTCTCAACCTCCAGCTAAAGCAATCTAGTTGTCGAACGCAGGGCGCAAGAGGGAGAAGATTGGGAGCCATTCGGATCCGCAACTCCACGGGACGACTCTTGATTCCTCCAAACGCACTTGTTTGTAATGCCACGTCCATCTTGTTTATGGCGGTAAAAAGATGATTAACCCGTCTTATTGGGTGCATTAACATCATCATTCCGGAGTGTCTTCTTCAGCGCGCGATTAAATATACAGGTGAAGCAGCTTTGGGGGTTCTCAGTTTGCATACGTGGCTTTGCTTTTGTTCCAGGGCTCTTCTATATGCTTCATTTGCATAATTGTAATTACCTGTGTGGGCAGAAACCCGGCTGCTGCCCCAGGTAACTATCAGATGAGGCCTGCTTTCCTCCCATCTTCCTTGTTCTGCTGTGAATCACTTTTAAATTGCCCAATCCCGATCTGAACGCCTTGCAGAATGCAGGCGAGTTACAACTTTTCGAGGCCCCGGCTTTCCTTAATGACACATTTTGCTGAATGCTGCCTGGACTGTTTTTTTTTTTTTTTTAAGGAGGGGAAGAGAAAACAAGGTGAGAAAATCAGGGACGTTTTTATTCCTGCTGAACACACACTTTTTTTTTTTTGCTCTAACTTGATGTATTGCTCCTGGTTTGTTTTTTTCCTCCCTCCAATGTTCTCAACTGCCAGTTTCAACTTGAACCTCCCTATCACTGATATCTAATGAGCTGATCGCATGCTAGGGCTAATCCATGGTGGCTAATCAGCCAAATATTACCCGAAGAGCTACATCATCCTCACAAACAATCACTTTCAGCCAAAAATAACTAAATTCTGAAAGTATTTTTTGTGTCACCAGAGCACAAAAACACAGCAGTGTGTCGGGGAATAAAGCCGATTCTTGGTTTTCCAAAGCTTGCATTGTTCATGGAAAGCTCTGCAACATAGATGAGCAAACCTGCTTATCTCATTTGGGCCTTTTTTTTCCCCTCTTTCTCCGACCCATTATCAAGTGTACATGAAAGAGTGATCTCCATTATTTTGATGTGAAATGCGTTGATTAGGAAGAAATCTGTGCTGCGTGTGCAGGAATCAACACAAAGCATGTTTTCGCTGCCAAAAAAAAAAAACTACAAGCGCTTCAAAAATCACAGCTCTTTCATTTGGTGGGGGGGGAAAAAAATAAAAAAATCAGCAGCAGCAGATTGATCACATCTCAAAGGGGGAAAATCAGACGAGATCAGAGTCAACCTCTGGAATGCAAATCAGGAACTTTTGATGGGAATGAATCTGTGGGAGCGCCACAGAAGCGAGGAGCTCCTTAAAAAAGGGGGAGATAAACACTGTCATTTTTTTTCTTTTTTTCTGCCGGAGCGTGCCCACCCACTCTGAAAACAAGACTTGATTCACGGGCAGAGCGGCAGCTCAAATATTTGCCGTGCTCCGCTGTGTAACTGATACCTTTTAGATGTGAGAGGATGAGGCGATGAGAGGGAGAGACGGCGACTAATGGATAGATAAATATGCAGCTTCATTTTTCTCTGGAGGCTTCGGGAAAGTCTTATCTGGGGAAAGTGTGCCGGCGCTATCAAACACCTGAACTCAACTTGATGCTTTTACATAACAGCCTCGGAAGCATTAAACACTTCTTGCAAGGAGCATCTCTCTGCTTTTATGCATCCACCTCGATGACCCTGTTGCTAAACACTTTGAAGTTTCTGGAGCCTTTGCAACGGCTGACGATAATTACGCTCAAAATACGAGATGAAAACAAGGTTTGCTTGCTGGTTGTCACCCTCAGATGCCTTTTGTTGGAGTTGTTTGTGTATCTCCACAGGCTATAATGGGCACTTGTGGCTTCATGGCACCTCCAATAGGAGGTTGTCATCCTAGGTGTTGCTTTGCCTGCTAAATTTAGCCGGATGAGAACACCTGGTATCTCCGCTCTGCACACAGGCTGCATTATGCTGCGTCTCTTCAGGGATAGAGCCCTCCACTGCCGAGCAATCAATATTAGATGCACCTTCAGGGACTGACCAAGAAAAGGGCTCGAGGCTCGACACAATCCCTTCCCACCTTGTTTTCATATATATAAAACTGGCCTGGCATATAATGAAAAACATTACCTGCCACCAGCGCACATAACTCTACCAGCAGCAGACGGAGGAGTTATGGAGAGAGGGCCGAGGAATGATCCAATTACACAAATAGTATTTTTACACTTGAGCGTCGTTTATCATGACACTCTATAGAGATAAATCCTCACGCCGCTTCGGTTGGAGAAATCGCCTGATAATGGGAGATAAATGATGGATGATAATGGAAATAGCAACCCTTGCCTTGCTGTAACATTGGAGCGTGTGCGTGCACCTATATGTACAGGCATAGGGTCTGTAGCCCCCCCCCCCCCGTCTGCAGAGACAGAGAGTGCGCTCCAGCTCAGTCACTCTCTGGAGAGTATCCACCTCGTTCCCGATAAACAAACACACATGACAGATGTCAACACGATAGCAGCCAGCTCCGCCGTGTGTCTGCTACTCTCCCCGACATCCGGCTCATATGGAGGCGACAGAACACAGTAAGGCCACCTTCCTATAGTATGAGCTCCAAATGAAAGCGCATAACAGGGCGGATAAAGTTGCTCACAAACAAACCTGATATCTCGTTAAATCAACTTGAGTCTCATTGTTGGAGCTCGGCCACCATTCACTGTGTCGAGAACGTTGTATTCCTTCAAACCTCGGAGCACAACACCTTGGCTGAATGATAGTCATGCAGGGCAAGGAACAGACAGGTCAAAGGATCAGGCAGTTTTTTTTGGGTGTTTTTAAACAGACTTGCAGGTTGGCCAAACTTATTTCGGAGGAAGAAAACAACAACACAACAACTGTTGTTGAAATCCATCCCAGTTTTTAGAAGAAAAACAACTTCCTCGTTCAAATTGGAGCCACCATACTTGATTTGTTTCGCTCTAAGGGTGGTAATGGATATCCAATTAAAGTATTATCAAAAACACAATGCGCTATTGACGAGTACACTGCAAAAACTCAAATCTTGGGGAGTGACTTTTTCTAATTTCCAGTCAAAATATCTCATTTAGAGATGGATAGAACAAAACACTTTCACTGAGCATGGGAGTCTTGTTAGTTAGTCACATTAAATACAGGCTTGGTTGTTTTCTCCAGATACACTTCCTAAGATTTGGGTTGAAGTTGTCTTGAGGTCCTGACAGAGAGGAATATTTGTACCAATTATACACATGTAAAATCTTTGATCAATAGGCTATCTGCCACGAGGTACCAATTTGATGAACCAATCATGTCTCCCTGCTCGTTCTCTGCCCCCTTGCGTGCCCGATCACACACTCAAAGCGTGTGACCGACAGAGGCGCTGGAAGTCTTGCGTACGTGCTGCAGAAGACTTCGGACTGCCGGAGCAGGAACAGGAGTTGAGATCCAGCCGGTGGGAGAACACACATAGACTAAAGTTAAAAAAAATGAAATAAAAAAAACCCCTCCTCCGTTGTGACGGATCACATGACAGGTGGAATTAAAAAGTTAGGATGACGTACAACACCAGTGTGGACTCCAGCCGCTTAGCGCATCAATACACGTTTTTCTGACTTAAACTGACAAATAAAGTGATTTAGATTCTAAAGATGGTCACTAGCTATGAACCCGAATGATCCAGATGTGCTCAATCTAGTTCCATTACAAATTCTAGTTATAATCCTTTGTTCCCTTTAATAGCAATCTGACATTAAGAGTTTTCTGAAATGGACTGCGCTGCGGTATAAAAATCTCACCTCAAGTCACTTAAGAGGCAATAATTGGAACGTTATTATCGTTTGTTAATGGATGATGAGGTCTCTCTAATAGCCACAAATCAGCAACGTCCGTGGGTCGAATGCACTGGAGGCTACTCAAGAGGCCTTTGACCCGCAAATGCACAATAAAAGGTCAATAAAACTGCACTCACCAGAAAGTCTGGTCTCCTATTTTTTTATTATTAAAAACCTAGGAACGGTGCCAACTTTTACAGCTCTGCCCTTTGGAAGCATTTAAAAGGAGCATTTAAGTGGAGGAGTGCTGTTTTGTTTTTTTTTTTAAAAAAAAAGGTGTTCTATCTTCCTCAGTGATCAACATATCAGTCAAAGCATCCTGCTGTTATTTATCTCCTCGGGGCAGCGGCGCCCTCACTGGTCCAGCATCTCTCTGGCTTTGCACAGCTCTGCTCCCTCAGCATGTAGCTCTCACCCTGCATTTGAGTTATGATCATGCCTGTATAATGAGCAGGGTGGGGGGGGGAGGGGGGGGGGGTTAAATATTCCTCAGCGAGGTCCGCTCTTGCCGGTCTTCAGAGAGTAATGAAGCAGCTCCTTGGATCCGCCACGTACACCCCTATCTCTCTACCTAATGAACGAATGAGCCGCGCCCTGGTGAAAAATGAGCTGGCTAAACACAGAGCCTTAAGAGAGAGAGAGAGAGCTTCTTTTCCCCTTGCAAAAACAGACCACATCCCACCAACTGCTGCTCAGCCCCCACTTCCTACCGATCCCTGATTTCAGAGCGGATGATTGATTAAATTGAACCCCCAACACTCACCCAAAGCCCAATCCTCACCGCTGCTGCATCTAATTACGTTTGTGCCTGTTTGTTGCAGTGGCCTGTGTTTACAGCGTCGTGATTCCCCTCGCAGAGACTTTTATGTAACCCAGTCCACGCAGCAGATCAGGTATGCACAGGTGAAATAAAGGTCTAAAGATATTAGGGCTCAGTCAGAGAGTAGTTGTTGACAGCCAGCTGACTCAGTGTATATAGAGTTCAGCCCATACTGAGCACGCTTGATGAAAAGGTGCGTTAACCGACCAAACATTGCCTCAGAGCCTCTGAGGTCATTTGCAGTTTGGTTTGATCAACATAATGCTAAAAAGCCTGAAGGGAAAAGTATGTGAAACAGCAAACCGGGACAAAAACATGGGAGGCAGCATGAATGCATCCACGGCCATGAAAGTCAATGAATGCAGTGTCTCAGCCCACCCCCTTAGGCTGAGACAATACTGAGGTGCAGGTCACAAGGCGTCGGCGTGCCCTCTTGGTGTCCTGTGCAGGTTGCTGTCCAGCTGGCGGTTTTGCATCTGACGTAACCTGGCACATCTATTCATGCAGACACTGCTGCCTGGGACCGCCTGCGTGGCTCTCCGCGCTAAGGGATGGCAGTTCAACTCAACCTTCAGACAGAGGGGGGGAAAAAGACAACCATTTTTTTTTTCTTTAAGGATTTATCATCAGCTTTGTCATCTGGAACCAAGTTTGGGAGCACATCTGTTTTTTTTCCTTGGTCCCTCCTCGGGTCTCAGGGCTAAAGTCAGCTGAATGACAAAGATGCTTAATGCATGATGATGTATCTGATAGCTCCAAAGGTCTGCTCAGCGAAAAAAAAAAAAAAAAACGTATCAAAACAACACATTTAATTGGAGGATAAATTAGAAGCATGCATCCAATCACTGGAATAAAACCTTTTTCAGGCAAGATGTTCAAATTAAGGACATACACAAAGCTCCCCTCAAACAGTAACCAAGTGTATAACCAAACAACTGCTTTGATTTTATTTCGACCTTTTGGCAAAGAGGCCCTTTTGTATTTCCTGAGGAGAGGTAAAACAAAAAAGTGCTCAATAAGGTGCCCTTTGATAGGACAAAATGCAAACACTGCCCTCAAGTAAAGTCCTCTGAGGGAAAACCTCATCAAGAGCCATGTAGGTTGCCTACTTACAGAGTATTGAATTCTTCAATTGAGATAATGGAGAATTGACATGTTGACTGAAAGAGTGAAGCCCTCAGATATACCAGTTCTTGTCAACCCACTAAGCAACGATCAAGTTCATCCTGAAAGGCCAACTCTAGGAGGTCTGAATAAAGGAAAGACATGTTTCCAAACTGCAAAGTGCACATGGAGTTGTGTTGTCCTTTTGTTCTTTTATAATACAGCTAAATGCACCAATATCTTTTTTTATTTCAGGTGTCACTGAATCAAATTGACACAATGGTTATCGAGATTTATCTCCTCAGACAAGCGTTAAAAATAAATCGCAAACCTTCAATTGGCCAATAAATGTCCGCTGAACCATAGCCATGCCTTTCATAACAAGTATCCCTTCCTCGCTCGTCTCCACGGTGTGGAGGCTAAATGATGGGATGTTTCTGTAAATGAGTTCGGGGAGTGAGTGCAGGTCACAAGTCAAGAAGATAAGGGTGCTCACAGATGAGGCCATTTTTCACACGGCTGAGAGTGAACCTCTGGACTGCGCGACATGATTGGTGCCTGATGCGGGCTCATTATCACCACAGGCTCCATATTGGAAAAAGAAATGCTGCAGTTTCTAACACACTCAGATTCACATTTGTTTGATACTCCTTTCTGAACGCTTGTACACACAAATCCTGTTCTGTTCAATGCAATAAGAGTCACTGGACCAACCAAGGAAGTCCCTTAATTGGGGCCATAACTGTGTTGACTTTTGATGATAATGTCATTGTGCACTTGAGGGGGAAGCTAAAGCAAATGTCTTCAGTGGATTGGCTGGCATATGACCAAATTTATAATTGGATATATATCTAATACTTTTTAGTGAAATGCTTCCATGCACTTTCTAGTAGATCTATAGTTATGGTTCCATTTCACATGGATATTGTAGTCAAACTAATCTGAAGTACTCACATTATCCTTTACACAAAACATGGTTCCACTACGGTGACAGGGAAACAGCTACTACAGAACAAAGAAGTGTATACCTTGCATCAAACTTATACAACTTTGTATGCAGGCTGAAGACACCTTGGAGGGAAGATTCCAAGGTCCAATATCCAACAATCCAAAAATAACCTAAAGCTATACTGTGTTGCTGATGCATTTATTTGACAGCCATATCCTTTATTCTATACATAATATAGAGTTCTATAAAGGTCTTGGACTCCAGTCTTAACTCAGAGGATGTACAAGTGACATGCTTATCTGTGCCCTGGCAGCCCTTCTCAGAAACACAATCACACTCCAATACACCCTGAATTACTTTGTAGAAAACAAATGGCGTTTACCATTCCAGGAGATAAGCAAAGGGGGCATGTGTGAAATAGAAAAACAAACAAAAGGGAGAGTTTGAGGCAGCAGCGGAGTTAATCTTGGTTCGGGGTCGGATTAAAGGCCGTGCTTGCATTTTCCCCCGAGAATAATCGAAGAGGTCCTGGTCTTATGGCTCTATCCAAAAAAAAAAAGGAGGCACTTCTGGCTATGAAAGCTGAGAGTCAATGAAGAGCGAAATAACTAGGAATAAAGAGGACAGGCTTTGACTGGTTGAGTCCACATTTTCATTTCATGGCTTGTGGGGGAATTTTCTGGAGACACAATGAAGAGACAAGTTTGATATTGGGAGTTCCCTTGTTTGTCAGAGAGCCATTGCATTGTCAATCACATGGATGTACGTATCTATTCTGTTTCAAATCTCATAGAAACAGCACTCGGTGAAGAAGGGTTCTTTGAAAAACTGGACTCTAAGATTGAGCTGCTTGTCAACACTCTCTAATGTTCTGACTTTCCCACAGTGCCACCCGCCCGTGCCTGGGGGTCGTTCCAGTTACATTGCAGGACCCCCCCATAAAAAAAGGGCGACATCCAATCATCTCCTGCTTTGGCAGCTCGATTTCTCAGAAAAGCCACAGGAGGCAACTCTGATTAAGACCGAGCCAAAGACAGGACGGAGGAAGGAGAAAAGCACTGCACCTTTCAGTCACTTCAAACTGTAAAAAAAACACCCTCAAGTGCCTCTCTGCTCAAAGAGGAGTGTTGGTGGCGGAGAAGAGGATCCACTTGACATTTCAGGGTTGCTCCACATTTTGGAATACATTTAAAGACTTATGAAATATCTTATCAAGGCCCGAAAAACCAAAGCCACAACATTTGTCATGCTAGTGTCTTTTAGCGTTTTGTTTTGGTTTTACAGCCTTGAATAACAGTGTTTCAGTTCATTCTCAGGGTTCTCAGCAGTGATTTTTCCTGTTTTTGTGTCCACTGCTGCAAATCAAATTTCCCTTCCAGGGACAATAAAGGTCTGAAGTGAACTTTCAGCAGATGTTTCAAAGTCAGTTTTGTAAATGTATGTAATTGCCGTCCTTTATGTGTTAGCATCAAGCTGATCTAAGCTAATCTAACTAATATGTAAACAATAGTCCATCTGTTGCACAAATGCACCAATGACGACTGTCCTGCTTATGGATTTTTTTCCTATTTTGGATTCTCTATATTAACATAAAGTACACATCCTTTATATGCATGATAATAAGAAAAATAGACAAAACCATATTTCGGATGAATACTCACAAATTGTGCATACACAACAAAATGTTGGTTAAGACTTAGATTTTTAAAATGGAACATCTTCTCACAGCTTAATAGTTATCTGTTGCCCAGCATCTCTGTTTACTCCTGTTGGACTTAGCAGCATCTTCATTAGCAAACAAACTTGCTGGAGCATATCTTACTGCAGATTTACACGCTTCCATGTGAGCACAGGAGAAATTAATCAAGTAATGAACCATCCAATCACCTCCTTATGCTTTCCCAATGATGGTAAACACAAAGAAAACAGTATTGTGTCCTCTCTTTGACGCTGCCATAAATCAAAACGAGAGCCAGTGTGAGCTCCTGTCAGACCAGTCCAGTGTCGTAATTAACACGCTCATGGCCACTTTCATACATGCTACTTCTTGTGCAGAAACACTTTCTTTCTAACTGGAGCAGATACTAATTCCAATCAACATTTATTTTTTGTTTTTTAAAGAAACATCTAGTTCAATAACCATTTGAAAAGGATGTTTCAGCAGCAGCTCAGATTTGTGATGAATTACCACACAACCGTATTATTTAGCTCAGTGAGATTAATCGTGATTTAAATAAATAAACTGGCCCTCATTGTTGTGCTGTTGCGTTTCTTTTCACAGTGCGTGCCTGAAATAGGTTTGTTACACAAGTTAATAAGCAGAATGACAAATGCGCTAAATTAAAAAACCCACTCTGACGATGAATATGGACATGGAGTTTTTTTGTGGGGAATTGAAAGCCATCTGGGGAGAGCTCAGCTCAGCTAGCCGAGGTGAGCATTGCTGAAATCGGAACAATTGTTTTTTGCTAATGATCGTCATTCCCATTCTCTGGAGAACTCAGCGCTATTGAGTGAATGCTAAGACACCCAGCACTATGGAAATATTTGCCCTTAGGTTCTGCATTTTTTATTGATGATGTGATCCTGTTCATGTCAGGTCATTAGAACTACACTGCCCTTCTTGGTTATATCTACACATTTTTTTCAGTCCCGTATCTATATTTTTTAAGCTTATTATAAGGTTTGTTATCCATCAAATCTGATTTATGGGGTCAATATGAGACCTCACTGCTAGCCCAGCACTAAACGAGACCTGATGCTGGCCAACGTGCCATGCACTAATCGTTCTAATGCCACTAATTATGAATATTGTCAACTAATGAGCAGATGAAATAAGAGAATTACAGTTCATTGCTAATGAGTCCCCCTAATTAGGCCATTAATTAACTCCAGAAGAGGAACATTACGGGAGGGGAACTTTGCTGCATGTGCACTTTCATAATGAGGGCCAAAAAAAGGGTCGGACAGTCGCGAGGGGACGCATTAGAAGGGTGCGCAAAAAAGTGTTCTCGTCTTGACCCTGTCTTCATCAAACAGCCCAATCAAAGTGTTACATGCTTTCATGCAGCGTCCTGTCACCAGTCTGCACCTTCATCATCAAGGCAATAAACGAGATGTAAATGCAATTAAACAGAAACTTTTTTGCCAGATCACTTTTCATGTCAACAAATTGGAACGAGGTCGATACAATTGGCCTACGATTTATTATTTTGTTCCCCAGGTCTCAGTTGCTTTTGAGATTGGTTGCCCTACATTTAAATATCATATATAAAAGGGTAATGGAAAGATTGCCTACCCAAAGGATTCACCACAAATGACAACTGATCCGAGCACTTCCTGTGAATATCATATGACTTACTGAAGTTTCCAGGTCACAGCTCTGGGATTGTGGTTGTTTTCACATTCAGTTGGTTTTCACAGAACTGCAGTTGTAGAAGAAATGGCACCACACCAAAAACCCGACCACCTGTAAAACTGGGAACATGGTGTCAAAAAAATAAAAGCTTCTGCAGGCATTTTTGACGCACAATTTATTCACTTAAATTAAGGATAATTGAATTATTCCAAAAGCTCTTCCAATGATTCATTCCCAATCACAGTAATCCACATTATCTCACTTCACATGAACATTATTTCCATTCAGCTATATTGCCTCTGAAACGAAGCGTCCATAAAGAGCTCACATAATAATCCTTTGCCCCCTCAGACAGTTCTTGTTGAAGGCCGGGTAATTGTCAAGGGACTGTGGATTGCCTCAAGGGTCAATGCTGTTCCACATATTGTACACCATTACGCTTCCTTTAATTGAATTGCAGAAAGTGCAGTTAATTAAGCGATTAACAGCGGGAACATGGGAGCTATCAGAGAACATAAGACCCCCTGATGGTGGACAGTGCAGCCGCTGACCTTCTCTTGGGGGAATCTCTCTCTGCCTCAAAAACGATGTGGAAGCCACTGCTGTTCACACAAGAGCAGCTTTGTATTTGTTTCAAAAAAACAACACCAGCTGTTACGACAGGATTCATATTTGATATTTGCACTAAAAGTGTACAATATATCACAAGAACAAAAACACATTTTGTAAATGCAAACATGCAACTGTGTATTCAGTCATTTTCTGTAAATTCTCTATTGTAGTATAGTTGTTTGGAAAATTATACAAAATGTCATTAACACACAAGTTCCAACATGTGTTCCCTCTCTATGCTGCATCATCATAAACTCATCTCCCGGTTGAGTCATTCACAGCATGAGGATACATAGCTTGTGCATTATAATGTGAACATGTTTGCCTGAGGCCTTTGCCTTGCACTAAGTGAGCCTTTCATTGAAACATATGCAAATGTGCTGAAGTTGGAATGTGTGATAACATCGTATGGAAATTGTGCAAGGTGCCAACGTAGTTGTTTGAGTAATTCTGTGTTTGCATACATACCAGTATTCAATATGTGCCACCATTTGCATAGGGGTGCACGCAATGAGGTGGATAGGCTCAGGTAATTCTGGCTGGGTGTCAGGGGCAGATCCAGGGATCCAGGAAATTTGATGTGCCACCCTAAAATTTTAAATAAGCTTTATGGGATGTGTTGCAACAGACAGCTTTTTTCTTTGCATTTAAATGTGGCACATTACAAGTTTTTAACATTTCATAGAAGAAAACTATACTTATATTTATGAAGCCTTTACCGGGATTTTTTTAGATTTTTTTTTTTTTTTAAATCGACTGACACACTACTTTCAACTTTTCAGTAACAATAGCCACCTCTTTTATTTTCTCAGTAGTGTTCCCATATGTCCCATTAGAAAGTATTGTGGAAAGGCAAACATTTCTTTAAGCTAAATTGCTAAATGCTAACCTGCTTAACGTTTGGTTGTAAGCTCTGTCCCTAAATGCCAGTTAGTGGCACACTTGGTAATTCAAAGTGATACGATATATTGAGATTATTGAGCTCTGTTTCATAACAGGAAGCATTCCTTTCTTTGGTTGAGTGCTTTATACTTTAAAAGGGGGTGTCAAATAAATGCAGCAATGCTATTTTGGTACCTTGCTGGCTCCCTTGATATTGCAAGATGGCTTGCTTTATGCTGGCAGTGCAAATTCATTGGTCAAAGTTGAATAATTGAACTCAACATAAAAGAACGAAAATAGGCAGCTTCATCTACAGTGAATCCGCTGATGACTGAAGATCCATGGCCTTAAGAAAGCTGGAGTCATTTATACCTATATTTAACACGTGTCTCAGTTTAGAACCATGGCTGCCTATGTGCAAGATTCATTGAAGTGACTATAGGGAGTCTTTCCAGCCTTAATCTGAAATATAATCACGTTTTTTTCTTGAATTTGTCCTCTGCATTTAAATGAATCTACATTCTGAGGCTTGAAAGAACAGCTCCTGATGTAAGACCAGCACCTTAGTGAAGTGCAGTGTCAAAAGCATATCCTTAACACGCGTGTCGTTTGATGTAGGAGGAAACTGGGGCACCCGGAGGAAATCCATATAAGAATTGGAGGAACATGCAAACCCGCAGAGAGTGGCCCCAGTGGGGTTTGAACTCAGGTCTATCCTGCTGTGATGCAGCAGTCACACCCCGAGTCTAAAGTGTTCCACAAAATGTTCCTCCAACTTAAGCTTTAACTGGAAACTGCCGCGTGAACAGATGTGAGACAACTCCAGCCAGAGAAATTTGGATTCAGGAACGGCGATTTAAATCAGCTATTTGTACACCAGCCAGTCTGGTAAACATGAACAAGCTGTTTCTGAGAATTAAAGTTTCCTAAGTTCCTCCTTCTGTTCGACTCCACTTGTCTTTTACGCTGTGATTTAAACACCTGCTTTCCTCTCAGAGAGACTCCTGTATACCGTGTCTTATTAACACCAAGTACAATTTTCACATTTAAATCCAAACTTGCGTAAAGTGTCTCGTCTAAATGACAGCTATGTTTGACAATATGTTATAGTCTGGCTGCTGCGGGCTTGATATACTGTCTTTCCTCATTGAATCTGAAAGAAATTAAATAAAGAACTGTAGCTATCAGTGTACGCCCAATCAAGAAGATCATGCCAGTGACACTTTTTCTCGCAGAACGGATTTTTCAACCAGGGAACAATTAAGACTGTCAGACTGTGTTTAATGTTCTCTTACTGATAAAATGTCCTTGCTGTCATTGTTGTCACCGACTGCTTTAAGAAGCAAATGTTCAGTTCTTTTCGGGTACGTCTAAACCAAGACGTTGCTGTCTTGCGCTCTCTGGGGATTTAATGCCAGGTCAGGGGGGGGGGGGGGGGTCATTGAATAAGGTGTAAAATTGGAATGTAAGGGTGTACAGTGCACACGTTCACACACTCACACATACACACTGTTCCTGTCTGGCTGATGTCTGTCATCATAATGAAGTATCTGGAGAGTGTCCGTGGAAACCATTAGACAGACAGATGTGAGGGATGAAGGCAGTGACAGAAGCTGAGAATGAGACAACAACGGAGTGTGAACATGGGAAGAGGATGGGCAATGGTGCGCCCGAATGGGATCACGCAAACGGTCTGTCGGAGTTGAAAGATTGCATTTGTATTCAGTGTCAGTGGTTGAGTGTGGGAGAGCACGAGAGATGTCATCATGCAGTAACTAGCTGCAATAGAAGTGAAAAATGACCGGATCTTCTCTGTATGAAGCTGCAAAGACTGATGAAATCTGGTAAATGTGTAAAATGTCCAAACGACTGTGAAAAAGTTAGTTATTATAACAGAGCACAAGGTGACTTTGGTTTTTTTTGGACTGGTACGCCAAAAGGATCAGACCGCCCAAAATGTATTGAATCTTTGGCTTGTTTTTGATAGCCAAATAACATGATAATAGTTTTTAAATCCTCACATTTGAGATGTTTTGTTTCCTGTCTGGACGAGTCATTTGTGTTATTCTTTACAGGTGAAACCATGTAAAAGTAAAACACAAGAACAACACATCTGAGCAGAGAAGGGACTCTCATTTTTGCGTCAAACCACTCATCGATTAGTTCGTTTCAGCACTCTTCGTAAACAAATATCCTCAGGTTGAAATGATAAAGTTTAAAAAGCAAACTCATTGTAGTTTTTCAAAGTATAAATGTGAGTTTCACTTGTGTTTCTTAAGGGATATTTGATTTAAAAAAATGTGAATTCCCATGTCAGATTTCCTTTTGAAAATCACTTCTGCAACTGTCAAGAAGAGAGCCGTTTTAGTGAAGCTCCTTATAAGACGGGGATGCTGATTTCCTTCCTGGTCTTCTCTAATGATGACAAATATGACTCGTCCCTAACGCGATCCTGATTTCAAACATGACAAATGCACTTCTCACAGGCTTGCCTCCGCATTTTTCTCCCAACCCAAAGTGTGACAGTGACTCTCGTCGGTGACTTTGCTGCGTCTCAGTGGTTTTGATTGACGCCTGTATCTCTTCGGTGTAAAAAAGCCTGTTTAAAATAAGGCCCGGTTTACATGTATAATTAATTGGGCACATCGCTCAGCCCAGGCATGGCAGGTAATCCTTAATGGCAAGTCTGTAGAGAAGGTGCTTAAAGGGAGTGACTTTGCTCATCACAGACAAACATTGTAAGAAGAAATGGCTGTCTTTCACAAAGTGAAGCGCTCTAGGTAGATTAAAAAGGTGAGGACTTTTTTATCGTTGGAAAATAGGGCAGACTTTTAGGATGTACAAAAGCTTTTTTTGAGGCTCTCTTAGGAGTCGTTTGAAAGCGAAACTTCTCGCATGACTGGGCTTTGAAGATTAGACTCTTTAAGGGAGGCCGTCGTGATGGATTCACCATTTCTACCAAATACTGTTGAGTGTGCTCGAGGACTGCCTTACGAGTAAAAGGCCATCCTTTTCATGTTGACTCCCCTTGTGATCAGGGTGATTGTCTGTGTGTCTCTGGATCTCTATAAGGGGAAGGACTCTGTGTTGGGTCCACCGACTGGATTATTAATGTATACAGGAGCATCAGCACAAGCCGGCTATGGATAAAGCCAGTGTCAGCACATTAACACATTAACCTCTTACTCAAGGTCATGTCAAAAGATTTGGAATAATGAAGCCTCATTTACCAAAGCACAACAATCCAAGCGAGTCTCCTCCAGCAGTTCTGGGTGCTTCTGAGGGGAAAGTCTGCTTCAGAAGCTTACTGGTTTAGCTCTGTATAAAATTTTAAATCATGTTTCCTTTTCGCCTCAGGCCTCTTGGGTTAAATGGCAGGATATGGAATATGGGAAAAATATCATCAGTGTGGGGAAATGTGTTATGGCTGTTGATCGTGGATATAAAACAATATCATAGAGGTTAAGCACCATGTACACATTGCCAAGCAGCTGATACACAATAGCCTGGCTGTTTACAAGCGGATAACAGTAAAGAAGCCTCCCGGGCTCCTGAGGGCTTCAGTAAGCAAGCTGCTAGTGTAGAGCATCACAATACATTCATAAAACAGAATACAAAATCATACAATCCAGCAATTCTTTCCCTTTTTCGAAATTTAATACATTTTTCAGGGTGAGCTGAAATCAAATCCATTTTCTATAAGATTGTTTTTTTTTTCTCTCATAAAGGCAAAAGGTGAACACTGGGCTTGTTTGCAGGGACCAAGAGGCTGAGCAGCTGATGGCTATGAGGAGCAGCAGGGATGTAAAAGGAATCTGCTCGAGGCACCAAATGATCTGTAAAGGCTGATCTCCCCTGATGTGAACAAAAAGAGTCTGAATAAACATCGCCAGTATCATGCAAACAGGGTTGTTTGGAAAATTCTGAATAAAAATAGGAGGTTTGGCTGGATGGATTGGTAATGGTTGCACTTGTCTGACTTCCTGACATGACTTTAAATGCCAGTATATCAATTCAACCTTAAACACAATAATGACTTCTGTATGAGGACTTGTCTGGCAGGTATTTTATATTTGCAAGAAACAAAACATAACTGAGAAGTAATTCATGTATCCTCCACTAAACAAATAGCATAATTGCTAATTTGGAGAAGCACAAGGGTAATAATTAGTTATGGCAATCTAATTAGACAGGAGCGACTGCACTTAAAACAAGCAACTTCTCTCCCCTCCAAATTTGTATTTTCACTTTCTATTTTGGAATTGAAGCATGACTTTGTTCTGCTTCAGAAGCTCAGTGAAGATCAAGACAGAAAAAGCTAATAAATCAGTTCAATAAAGGTCTTTTTCGCTCCATCATCTCTTCTATTGTTTGCTGAGCATTCAGACCGCCACGAGTTATCACAATGTGAACCCGACAAAAGTCACGTTTAAGAATCCAAGAAATCCTCCACAGATAATCCACCAGAGTCAGTGAAGATATAACCTATAACTGATGACAGTACTGTGTGTGGTTTTTCCTCCTTTATTTTTGAGATTTAAATTAAAATCTTTGTTCAAGGTTAGGCTCACTTCTTCCATGAATAACTCAAAGGCCGCTGTGCTTGTGCCCACTGAAAAAACCCAGCCTACTCAAAAAGGCATAGTTTCAAGTTACATTGTGACTCTATCGTGATTTTTATTTAATGATCTGGCTTTATTTTTCCTGCAGCAAAATCCATTCAAATCAATCAGTTTTTTTGAATTAACCCTTTTGCTATTCTCTCTCTATTAAACAATCTTGATGAAAGAGAAAGTAACAAAACTCATTTAAGCATTATGTTGTTGCATTGAGAAGAGGGAACAGTCCGCACCCCAGCATATCGACCAACCTGCTCAATAATAACCTGTGCATGTATACAGAGGAAATATTAGAGACCTTGCATTCAGATCACAGCTGCCCCCAACCTTTGTTGTGGATGGCAAATGCCATTTATATAAATGCTTGACACACATTGCTGTTTTAACCCAAATTACCCCTGTGCCTTAGATCTCTCAATTGCCTAATTAACAGGGTGGGAGTCTGAGGCCTTTCAAGTCCTGCACTTAAAACAAAGCCGGAGAGCAATGCATGAGTCTGTTCTCCACTTGTGCACCTGCAGGAAGGAATCAGCGGAGACAAAAAAGAGGGTAAGGACCACTGCAGAGAAGCAGACCCTGCTGCTGTAACCCCATTTCTTTCACAGTTTGTGTAGTTAAATGATATGTGAAGTCTGAGGACCCCAGAGGGTCCTTGTAGGGTGTCAAGGGGGAACAAGCAAAATAAGGAAGGTCTTTTTTGTATTGTATTTGAACACAGAACAGTGAGAGTTATACAGGAATAAGATAAAAAAAAACCTTCCCTCCTATTGTGAATTCTTAAAAGGATATAGAGCAGGGTTTAGCTGAAGAATTTCTCGTCATAAATGCCCACACAATAGATAGGCTCTAGTGCCCTTTCATCAACCAAAGACGTAATGATCCAATGCTTCCATTCGATTTGTTTTTAATGGTAAAGAACAGAAAAAAAAATCTAAATCTAAATAAAAACAAAACCATTGTTTAGCAGTTATCTCTCAGTCACTGTCAGGCTCCAAACAATTTGATTAAATTAAAGATCATGGTTTGGTAAGTGTGAATGTTGGTGCTACTTTGTAGATAATGCTAAGTTGCCTTCATGTGATAAAACTCCATCTACTGAGTGTGTTAGCAAACTACCTGACCTGCTGTGTAACCGTAAAATAGTTAAGTCAACTGTCATTCAAGCTAACTATTTTAACTGTTTTGTTGCTACTTTTTAAGCTAACTACTTCAACTGCGTCTTCTTTCTGTTTCACAAGTCATGGGTCTTGTGAACTAATGTCTAGGTCAACTGGCACTCATAACTAACTATTTTGAC
The DNA here is from genome assembly GCF_947650265.1 of Symphodus melops. Lineage (NCBI taxonomy): Eukaryota > Metazoa > Chordata > Actinopteri > Labriformes > Labridae > Symphodus > Symphodus melops. Next base: position 3,860,165 of record NC_136712.1, read on the forward strand.
TGCTTCCCAAGCCACATTTTATCATTGTCTTTCAAATGGATATTTACTAGCTTTAAAGGATTACTCTTCTTTTGATTTGGGATTTTTGATGTGACAATATACAATTGCAGTAATACCTCCTGAGATTCACATGCGTGTGGTTGGGAATCTTGGTAACCTGTGGGATTTTACATGTTTTAAAATGAAAACGAACCAAAATGGAAAATATCCAATCATTTCTCCCACCGACATTGAAATCCCTAGATACCTTTGCATTGTCCGAGTGCATGAAGATGAAAAGTGAAAATTGTAAACGAACAAAGAGGAGAGGAAAATAAAGAGAGGAGAATAATATTCCCTTTGGGTTTAGAAAATGCATTTCCAGAAGGCTTTGATGTCTCAGGATTTTATGTTTAAAAGTTATTCATGCTCTTTGCACACCAAGCAGACTTGATTTTTTTTTTTTTAACTGTTAGCATAGTTTCTATCTACTTTTATAGACTCTGCCTGTTTTATCTGACAAGACACAATGAAGCTTTGCCACAGAGAGAGAGAGAGAGAGAGTCTGGAAAAAAAAAAAAAAGATTTAAAGTAACACAACCAAAACCAGCGAACCACTGAAGGCAACAATGTGAAAAATGGCAGAAATCGATATGGCATTTCAACTTATCCCCCCTCGAGGATGTTGAGGAGAAAGGATGACTGAGAAGCAGCAGGAGCCTGAACATGGAAAAGCAACCGGATAATTGATGGGAAAAGAGCTCAGCATCTAATTCTGTTATCTGATGGTGTCTGTGTAGCAGACGATGTGCAGTGTGCATGCACTATCAAGGAGAGCTGGAGGTGACGCAGAAATTCACATCTTTGTAGGTGTTTTCAAAAGCATCACAGGAGCACATGAGAAGCAGTACCACTAAAAAAATCAATAGGCAACCTTTCTTGAACTTTCTGAATATAGAAGAGGTTTTTTTTTTAACTGGTTTGCTACCATGCCTGTGATAAGATTTCTACTCACCATACAGGAGGATACGAAGGACATGGCAGCTACAAGTTCTACTTTCACTGTGTCTTTCCTGTTAACTCTGATGCCTTACAAACTCTGTGGGATTTAAATGATGTGGGCTAAGCTGATCAGTAATTCATTAATCAGACACTTTGGAAGATGTCATCCTGTGTTATCCGTGGATTGGTGACCGGAAAGACACATTTCAGTGACTGCCAGCAGATTAGGCTGCACTTTTTCATCTTTGTTATTATCTTAAATGAGAATTGGCAGCTTACACATCTAGAATAAAACCACACTTAAAATATATTCATACACCTTGTGGAAAAACCCAGTGTTTATGCTCCAAAAAAAACCATCAGGCATTCTAAACTCTTGATTTACATAGTTTACAGTCATGTTTAGGATTTTGAATGAAATTAAATGAAATTTGTCAGATTGTTTTTGTTTAGTAATTTTCTTCTTCTTTCTTCTTTATTTTTACAGGGACAGTGCATATTAATAAACATTTCTGTAAATATGCCAGAGTTAGCCAAAAGGCTAATTTTCATCTGTTGTCCCTGGCCAGATTTTATAAAGGGCTCCCAAGTAATGACAGAAGTACTGCCTAGTCAGCAGCATGGACAAAAAACATAGCGATAGGTTTGCATTTTTCTTCGAAGGGCCTATTTTCAAATATACTATTGTAAAGAAACGAAGGTCATGACAGGTTTTGTGGTGACACCTCGACAGCGACAGGTGCTGGATCATTAAAATGTGCCTGGGTTGGTTTTCCGAGGATGGTCTGGAAGTATTGGAGGACAAAATAAATCCTTAAATGTTCTTCATTTCTTTGTTATAGAGAATCATCTCTAATTTGGTCGATGTACATTTGTTGAGATATACTAGCTGAGGCTGTACAAAGCTGAGGAGATATATGGTTTTCAGGAAGCAAAGTGAACTAAATTTCAAACTGGTGACAATTGGACTGCTAGGATATGGTAGCTGTGGTGAATTTCCACTTCCACCCTCATTCTGCTTGCAATCTGGCAAAGTAACAACAGGGTTTAGTTTACGCTTCCAAGTAACTTTGTTGAAGAGTCGATTTAAAATTGGCTTTGGTTCACCAAACCGCATCCCAGATTTCCAGACGGAAGCTGATAAGAATCAAATTTCTGACTGAGAAAAGGAAATTAGGAAATCCACTTCACTTGTATTTTATTTTAGCATAATGAATTGAAAGTCAAGGGACTGAAATATTAGTTGAATAATCCGCGAAAAATGTCATGGCTAAAATGTTAAAGATGATGTGTCATAGTGTCATAACAGGCCTCATGCCTGATGCATAAAATAGGGATCATTATGTCATTTCATAAAGTAGGTCTCCTGTGAGTGAGACCTAACCAGAGAGAGTGATAACAAAATGTCACCCAGAGAACTCTCAGAGACACATCTCTCTATCTCCCCTCTGCGAGTCACACACAGCAAATAAATCCATAAGCACCATGTTGGAGCGCCACTGCCATTTTCTGCTGTCACCATCGTTTTATTCTGCCGTTAATATTTCCCCCACCACCATCGCTGGCTTTTCTCTCCTGCGGGCCGTGCTCGCTCCACAAGCAGTAAAAAAAAAAAACACCTGCACCTGTCACACATGCCTTGCATAATATCCTGTACGTGGGATGGACAGCCGGGTAGGTACACTATAAATGCATGCATGTGTAAAATATAAGCAGCACATACAGCACAAGACTTTATGTGCATTTGTAAAAACATGCTTTCTATGACTGCTGGATATTGCACTGAAGATGGGACTCCAGATTGCACATACTGGTGTGTTTACAATTCTCACTGCGAGAACCAGGCACTCTATAGTAATAAGACAACTGCTTGAGAAATATATGCCTCCCCACCGTGGGTCATACCGGCGATCCGGTTGGAAATGAGATGAATAACGAATGAGACAGGGAGAGGAGCAATTGGATGTTATTGCAGGAAACTTTAAGTCAAGTTGAGAAATGTGTATGATGTGAGAAATGAAAAGTAGGTAATGGATGAATTGAGGACATGCGATTCATGTAAAGCTTTTTTTTTTTTTTAACAAACTTTACCCCATCATCCCTGCATCAAACAACAGAGTAACGACCAACTGACAGAGATAAAAAAAAAAATCATGTAATTGAGAGAAGACCACTGTCTCTTATCATAGCTCCAGTAGACCTTTAGACACAGAGATCAAGACAATCTCCTCATATGGGGTGACACCTTTCAGCTCCTCTTGCGTAGGCAAGGAGCTTGTAAGGGCGTTAAAAGCATGTGTTGTCTTTCAAAAAGCAGCACGACCTGCCCTTGAAGCCATTAAAGGACTAATTGGACTGATAAGAGCCACCACCACCCCCCCACACTGAGTCATAACCATCCCCTTATCCTTAACATCCCATGGTGTCGTCATTGTTTCACAGCCAGTGGTCGTGGTGAGTCAAACCAGGAGGAGAAGGATGAGGAATTTAACGCCAGTGGGAGATTGGCCTGGAAAATGACAAGTTTGAACCATCAACCACCACACATTCACAGGTTCTACTCACATACAAACAACCTGACTTTTGAGAAAACAAACGTGGTGATGGAGAGGCAGGCTAATGTTTTATGGCCACTACTTTTTTTGAAAATCCACAATAAAAAAAATAAATATGAATGAGGTCATGGAGAGTCCATTTCTAGAACGTTAGAGCATCGGAGCATTTTTTAAGTTTGCTACTAAAAACTTAAATTAAAATATTTTTTAATTTGGATTAAGGCCTTTGGAAAAAAGAAAAACATTAGATTTACAAATGTTATTAAATAAAATTGCTTGTTGGTGTGAATGTGAGGGTTTCTGCTTTTCTGTCTCTATACTGTACGTCAGCACTGTGATTGCGGAGCAGTCCAGGGTGCCATTCATTGGCCTCTCGCCCAATGACAGACGAGATCGGCTCCAGCCCCCCCTGCGACCGCTAATGGGAAAAGTAGTACAGATAATGAATGGATAATGTTCTGAAGTTAAGAAACTAAACAGCATTGCTTGAAGGCTATGGTGGACATTAGTATGGCATCTCTGTTCCACTGCTGGTCCCATAAGATTTACAATCTTCACCATGAAGGTAAGCAATGATGACCACGTGGGTTGACTGTGGCTGCTGCTAATTCAAGCCCAAAGGTGTGTGAAGCTCTTCGCATGGCTGGTGTGGCACCTGTGACCGGAGAGCAGCTTTATTGGGACATAAATTGCTCCGTTTTCTCGTTGGTGTGTGGAGCATGGGAGTGCCTGACACAGTTTTCTAATTGAACCACGAAAGAGGAGAAAGGACGAGGGGACGCCACCTCCCACGCTCGTGTTTTGTACAGCTGCGATATTGTCTGCTGATCATCAAAGGGGAGGGAAGGTTGAGGGGGAGGAGGCTTCTGTGTGGCACAGTTGTGTACGATAAAACCCTTCTATCTATCTCAAATGAAATCTCTCTCTCTCTGAGTCTCTCCTGAGAAGTGGAAGGTGGTAATTGGTGTTAAGAATAGCCTCTTCTATTGTAGGTCACTGTATCACACAGTCAAATAATGCTCACACAAAGCCTAAAAGGGAGCTCTAAAGACTCTATCATGGATCGCAGTCAAGAGAGAGGCGGCCTAAATAATTCTCTCATCAGAGTTGGTGAGACTGGTTCAAATCTCTGAAATAAATAAAAAAAACTTCATAGTGATATTTTGAATTAACGATTAAGCCTTTAAAAAACTTTTATTTACACCCATGAAAACCCCGGAGAAAAAGAAAGACTGGATATTAATGTAAATATTATGTTTGGCTTTCAAGAAAATATATTTGTAATCAGCGTTTTAAGATGGAGCATGCTTAATTTCATCTCAGGAACTGTTTAGTGGAAATGCATCAATATACTGTATGTTTTGTGTGTGTGTGTGTGTGTGTGTGTGTGTGTGTGTGGGTGTGTGTGGGTGATTGTATAAAAATAGAAAAGACTGAGCTCAAGCTATATCATTTAGTCCGATTTATATGGACGGGTCAAAGGTCCAAATAGAAAACCGCTTACAGGCGTGGCTGTTTGTCAACTTCACTCTCATGCTTGGGTGAAAACGGCCAAGCTAAATCGAGGGTCACGACTTCCAAACAATAACCATTAACAGTCAGAAAACGCGTGGTCCGACAAGTGCAAGGTCAAACCGAAGTGTATTAGCAAGTGTAAGCTGTGATATTATAAGAGAGCTTACCTTGAGTCAAGGTCAGGGATAATACAGAAATACAGAGTGGCACGGGGTAAATTATGAGAATACCCTCTGGCCCGAGTAGCCATGGCCCAGAGCTATGGTGTGATTACTGCGAGGATAAAGCTGAGGAGACAATTTCACATTCTGCACGGGACACATTAAAGGTCCCATAGTATGCTTTTTCCCACATCCATTTCCGAAAATTCAAAAGTCCGGAAATGCTGCTTCTCCTATCTCCTCCTGTTAGCAGTAGCAATAGCTGCATGAAACGCTTGGTCCCTTGCCCCCCCCTCGTTGATAATGAGTTTGTGACATCACAAACCCATGATGTCACCAATCCAAGCCCATTGGCTTGTTGTAGCAAGCACAATATGGTAAAAGGGGCAGGACATATCCAAGAACAAAGTCGAATGATTGGCCAATTACGAGAGAGCAGATCGTCCGATATTTAAACCCCCAAAAGGGCATAATAATTTTAATAATTTGCTCTCATCTTCTGATTAGTTGTTTTTGGACAAGGAGTTTCTGCTCAGCCGTCATAGTTCTTCATGCGTAATGCAGGACAGTGAGGAAACACTCCAACTTTTCTTACATCACACTCTAAAAACCATCCGCTCATTTGTTTCTAGTTCATCAGTGAACGCGGCCTTGATTGAATCCAAGCCTTCCTCTTTGAAGTACATGAGCTCAATTTCCATTTCACATTCTTGCTCTCTTGTCCAAAGTCTGACGCCACCTCTGCCGCTCTCATGACACACCGTTCTACTCAGGATTTATCAGGGCGCGGCAAAGACCCTCAGCTCTGAAGTGGTCCTCGACGTCTGCTTTCTGTGGCCGCGCAGCGCGAGACTAAAAGAGCCCGGGTGATGAGTAAAGGCAGACAATAAGAGCTGGCACCTGGTTTTATCACTGATGGCATCAGCAGAGCAGTGTTTACAGTGGGACTAAAGAAAAGGGCACACATGCTGGGAATATAAATAAAGACTGTGTATTATGTGTTGATGTATTTCTCCATCCCTCTCTGTGTTCTTTGAGGACACTTGAGTGCAGCCATCGATCAACAGGCAGTCTGACAGCTTGTGGAGAGCCATAAGATGTGTGAATGTAAGTAAATGCAGCCGTAGAAAGACGACCAGGCTCATTCCTGTAGCTCCAATTGATTCCATATGTATTGAATTATCTTCTGCATTACTGTATGGAAGAGTGCATCAAATCCTCTGGCTATGGATTCACTGAAAGTCAAAGACAAAACGATAAAACATCTGTGTATGGATCCACGCAGTCACGTAGGAATGTGAGTAAACCGTGAAAAATATAGAAACGTAGACATTGTGGACACCCTATTTAAATCAAAGGGAAAAGGCTTTTTTTGGTTAAGTTAATTAAGTAATGAGATTTGTAGCCAGGGCCGGAGCCTGACTTTTTGACTGGGGTGGCCAACTAGGGCAGTGGTTCCCCGACTGTTTTCCATGGAGCCCTCCCCCCTCCCTAACAACAGGAAATATGCATATCCAATTCATCGTCCAATCAAAACAGTTTCTCAAAATGTAAGTTGTCCAATGAAAAGCTAACTCAAGCCTCTCTTAAAAATGTTGAAGTTGCTTGCCCCTCTCTCTTTTCTTCACCTGCAGTTCAATTCTTGAGATTGTTACCCTTGTGATCAAAGTTTACAATCTACCCATCAACTAAGTCAATCAATATCCAAGACAAGTCCCTTCCTCATGAAAAACAGTACATGTACGGTATATGCTGTATGTGAAATCAAATAGCACTCTGCAAGCTAATTCATGGGAACTTGAGGCTTCTAATTGCTCACTTTTTCCTTGGACGTCTGCTCCACCTCTCTGAGGGAAGCACAGGCTAAGCCACAGGGAGAGCTTAGCATATGTATGAAATCGCTAATGTGGCAATAAAGAGCTGTGACTGAAAGTGATGGGAGCATAGGACTCCCGAGGTGGCAGATATAGAAGTGCGTCTCTATCTTCCATAGGTGCACTGCATAAAATCATGTTACGTTAATGTATTCCATTTAAGGTTCGAGAGTCGAGGAGAGCAGAATGGATGTTAAAGGTGTCACTCAGCACTGCGTCAAGTTGCTGCACGCTATATAGTAATAGAGCTGTGGCGTGCGTCAGTGAAGGTGTACAGAGGTGGATACATCTGCTTTAATACTTCATGAATAAAAAATAAAAGCATTCAGATGAAGTTGGTACTGACAACATGTTAAGTGTTATGATTTCTGATTGGACAGCATCATCCAAATGCTTCTTATTCTTGTAAATCCTTGAAATGGGACGTTGAATGAAAAGGATGCAGAGATTCATGCTTTTAAGCTCTTTATTTGCATGTGTGTGATCGTCCTTGTTTTGTTATTTTTAGCATGCATTACCCGTCACCGTCCTTTTATTACTGCAGATGTTTCACTGAAAACCAGCAAGGTAATTATTTCTATTTGTTTACAAGGTACAGCTAGAATCCAGATGTTTGAGGGAGGATTATATTATATTATCTCTTTAATATACGTTACCTTGTATTTGTTTTATTTATTTTTCTACATTTCAAGACTCTGCTTCACCATGTGCTGTTATACACAATATACACGTTTTAACAGTTGTTTTTTTCTCCCTGAAGCTTGACCCTCAAACCTGAGCTTTTATTGTACATGTTTACTCTCTCCTTGCTTTTTGGTATTGGTGGGAGCCGACGTGTTTACAAATCAAGCGTTTTCTTTAAACTGGAATACCTTCACCTCACCTGGGGACAATGGTATTATTTTGCAGTGTTAACTCTGGGGCTGCTTTGCTATGCAGGAAGCCCACCGGCGACCCTTCGGTTTCCGACCCAAGTCCCTACTGCTGCTGCAAAATGTACCTGATGTTTTTGCACAGACATGCTCTGGCATATAACATAAAGTTAATCAGAATTAATGACGGTCTGAAATAATTCATTCATTTTATAATCACTATTAATTAGCCACATGTTATTTTGTCCTTTGAGCATTGCGGATAAGCCTCTGCAGTGTCTCCCTGTGGTCACAGTGATGGAAGAGAACAACACTGCTGCATCTCTGAATGGCTCGTTTCACTTTTAAAACTTTTGCATGTGGGAGCTGCCCATTTATGTTAACAGCCACCAGGTATATTTTCTACCCATATGGTTGGCATTTAAGCTCAATGAACTGTTTATTTTTTTTTTTACAAGTTTCTCACAGATAATCACAATTTAAAGGACTACCTGTAGAGGGTATTGGGTACCTTACTAGTACTGCTATCCCACTAAGAATCAACAGATCGAAACATTGAACTTTTATTTTGTTGGGTTTTTTTTTTCGTTTCTGTTTCAGTCCACCAACATTTGGTGCTTTGGGCTGATACACTCAACTTAACAAGCTCGCGCTAGCCGAGTGTGGGTTGCTTGCCCGGTAAGAAATGGCAGAGACATGGAGAAAATGAGTCCTGGGTGAAAAGAAAAGAAAACAACAGTCTAACATGAATGAATGCCACAGAGACATGGATATTTTTTCTCCAGAGTTGAAAGACCAAAACAAGGCTAGGACACCAATGAATTCTTGCTTTACAGATGGTGGCTAATAAACAAAGGCAATTCCAATGGGAGAGCCATGCTGCTCTGTTTGTGCTGTAAGTGGGCAGTTCTCATTAGCAGTAACCCAATAATACATCACAGCTGTTATATGCTGGCATGTTTGTGCTTCCTTGTGATAAAAGAAGAGCTTTAGAATTATTAGTATCGAATAAACAGAGATGTGTAAGAACTTGTACCAACATACTAGCCTATGGATAAATATACAGAACCCAGCTGATGCCAAAGGACACATTTTGGAGTCCTTGTTTAAAAAAATCTTGTTTGTTTCCAGGGAAGGCCTTTGACACTCAAAGCACAAGTTTATTTAATGAAAGCACCATTTGTTTGCTTTGCTGCGAGGGGGACGGCAATGAAACAGGAGAAAATACAATCAGGACAATCTAAGCTACACACAGAGTAAGTTAGATAACAGCTGCATCTGTTTGGGTAAAGTTACTCAGACATTCACTTCAGGGGAAGAAGAATCTTTTCATAAAAGGTAGAGCCAAGCCCTCAGGAATCAGCCACAGGTACCTGCACAGGGCTTCAAACTGTTTTCAAAAGCCATATCCTGTTTGATACAATCACTCATGTGGGCATGGGAATTCAATCACAGGACTGTTGCAATACACTCTTTCATAATTCAGTGCCCCAAACCTCTGAACATGAAGGGACTGACGCTTATTAAAACAGCTTCCATTTTATCTTTTTTCGGATTCATTTCTCAATATGGCCCATTGACTATAAGAACAATAGAACTACAGGCCATGACTAGGCAAGCCGAGGGTGGAAAGCTTCAGCCATGCCAAGAACCTAGTTGTGCACCCATATGGAGAAGCATTTGCTGCTGATTTTTCCCCTTCATCACTCTGGGATACGATAGCATTAGCTAAATGCCTTGAAAGCAAATACTGACACCTCCCTGTTTAAGTGCCGAGGCTCACAGATGCACCGAGAGGAGAGCCAGCTGGAAGGAGAAGACAGGGATAGGCTTTAGAGGAGGAAAGATACACGTCTTGTGTGTCAAGTTATTTCCTTGGACACTGTGCAGCTATCGCCAGGACGCTATGTTAGACAGATGGACTTGCTTTGAGGCGTATTTCATATTTCACACTTTGACCAGTCAAGTTTTTTCGGCACTTACTTCAGCAATATCTCCCAACACCTGGCACTTTCGTATGCATGCAGATTTTCTGAGTACATCTTCAGATTTGGAATCCATTTATCAACTTCTGACAATGGTAAAGCGTTGGTGAATCTAGTGTCTCCAATAAGAAAAAACAGCAGGTTCTATCCATTTTAGGCTGGCTCCATAGACCCTTAGAGTCTGATTAACACTCATGTTAAATACCCATTTTGACAGCAGAATTAAGCATGTTTAAAAGCTGGCAAGAAAAAAGGACCTTGATTCATACAATATGTTTATTGGTACAGACTATACATATTAAGATTTATTTTAGAGCACATCTGTTTTGATTAATTTACGACTAAAGGCTATGTATTATTAGGGGTGTGATTAATCTAATTGACAGATGGGTGCACTATACTCAGATGTTGCTTTACAGAGGTAGAACGCTACGTCATCAGCATACGATGGCAAATTGGTTCTTGGATTGCGAGAGTAATGATCTGCCTCTTTTACCCGACAATTTTTCATATAGCTAAAACCCAATCAAACTTCATCTGACAATACGTTCTGCTCCCATCATACAACAAATGGAAACCAGAACCTTTGTGATGCCATAAATAATCTATTTGAGGATATAGTTTTACAGAGATTAGTCATTCCCATATCTCAAATATTCATGTGGCTTTTAATTCCCTTCCATAGAAAAACTTGTCTTCTGTCGATTAGCATCCAAGAAAATCTACTCATGTATGATAGCAACTAAGCCCTGACAAGCTAACGTCAGTGACAGTTCTTGTCTCGTCAGTCTATTGCCATCTGCATATTGACTTAGACAGGTGGCTGGTCAGATGCACAGCTTCTCTACACCACAGAAGAAGATTTCTACCTCGCTGTCTGGCCAGATGTCATATACTTGGCACGACTGCAACCCAGATTCCCTTGCAGACAGTCTCCAGACGTGCAAGCACCACAACTCTTTGCCAAAGATAAAAGTGGACTTATTGTTCCTCTGTCTTTTTCAGACATTTTCTTCCCCTTCTGTAAGTTTTTCGCACTTGGCTGCTTCCGCTTATAATAGCTCACATAAGTGACAAAAGCAGGCTGGTGAAGCCGATCGCTAATGAGGGTAGGACCCTTGCTTACCCACATTCAGTCTCTCCTGCCACGATCTCTGCAGGGAGCCCCTGCGACTCGCCCTAACAATCCTTATAATGCTGTATTCAGTCCCAATTCCCTTTTGAAACAGCGCTTTGTCACTCACACTCCCGCAGAGATAGATTGTGCATTCAATCATTAACAGTTGTCCTAACAATGCTACTCACCACAAGCAGGGATCTGTTGGTGCCAGCTGACTCAGAAAGAGTGAAGTCGTGTACAGTAGAGGAGCTCATGAATAAGTGAACGTGACATTTCATGTTTTGAAAAATCTCACAATTTCCATTGACCCTCATGCCAGCCAGAGTTCTAAAACTGCCATTTCTGTCACTGTTTGATCAGTCAGCTGAAAGATAATGGAATTAAAAGGGTGAAGTCATGTTTGCTATCACTTTAGCTCCTTGGCAAAATAGGGGAGACATGCAAATTGTAAGTAAGTTGGAGAAGAGGGGGTTCCGTAGGCTGCTTCCTCTCACCATATGCTCAGCCAGCTCAGCTCCGTCCTGTAGGAGCCACCTCAGCCCTGCAAAGTCTTCAGAGGAAGTCGACATAATAGCCCAAAGTCACAAATGACACAAAAACCCAAATAAGACAGAAACTCTGCCACAAATGCCTCCAGCTACAGAAGGTTTATGTGTGTGTGTGTGTGTGTGTGTTGATGTTTGTGTGCTGCTTTCATCAGGGTCCTAATGTCTTCAAACATAGCATCTGTTCAGCACTATTTTTGAATCATAATCACGTGTGTGTGTGTGTGTGTGTGTGTGTGTGTGTGTGTAAGCGGGGTATTCAACAATGTGGCTATAGCCAAAAGAAAGGGTGTTTATTATACTGCTAACGTAAAATGAATAATGGGTAAACAACACAAGTGCTCATAAAGCATTACAGCTGTGCTATTGTTGTTGTTTGGAGTTTACTTCTGGGCAAAAGCAATAACTGCCACAACTTCTCCTCATTGTTTCAATGTCTTAGTTGGTATTTAAACAGTTGCTATCTTGTTTTTTTTTAAAGCCAGCAGTGACCATCTCAGGTGTGCGTCTCATTTCAGGGTTTGTATCCTACAAAGAATCCAGCGCCCAGGGGCCATTCTAGAGTCTGATGGGGGCCCCAGGCAAAAACTAATTGGGGGCCCTTCAACCCACATTTATCACCATAATGTCTGTCAATGTCCTGACACTTTTTTAGATCCCCTATTGACAGATAATTAGTCTTAATATTTCTTCGGTGAATTTTGTTGCCAAATTCGGTTTTCACAGCAATAATGCGTGCACATAAATGCCCCCCCCCCTTTGAGGAGGTTTTCTACTGGCATTGTAAAATGTTCACATTTTGTGAGCTGTAAGGGGCCCCCTACTGGTCTGGGGCCCCATGCAGTTGGCTTCCTTGCCTGTTGACATGCAGCACCTCTGGTCCAGCCTTCGTAACTTACTGCAGATCAGATGGTTCGACTTAATTTGGTTATGGTTTGGAAAATAATGTTCCCAACTGTGCCAAAAGAACAGGACGTTGCTAAAATACTCTTTGCGCACACAGCTAAAGTGGGTTTTACATGGGTCACACACAGGTTCACCACACAGTGTGTTTCACATATACTCAACAAAAATATAAACGCAACACTTTTGTTTTTGCTCCCATTTGTCATGAGATGGACTCAAAGATCTAAAATTCATTCCAGATACACAATATTACCATTTCTCTCAAACATTGTTCATAAATCTGTCTAAATGTGTGATAGTGAGCACTTTTGCTTTGCTGAGACAATCCATCCCACCTCACAGGTGTGCCACATCAAGATGCTCATCAGACACCATGATTAGTGCATAGGTGTACCTTAGACTGTCCACAATAAAAGGCCACCCTGAAATGTGCAGTTTTTGCTTTATTGAGGGTCTGGGGACTCAGAACCAGTCAGTATCTGGTGTGACCACCATTTGCCTCATGCAGTGCAACACATCTTCTTCGCATAGAGTTTATCAGATTGTCAATTGTGGCCTGTGGAATGTTGGTCCACTCCTCTTCAATGGCTGTGCGAAGTTGCTGGATATTAGTGGGAACTGGTACGCGCTGTCGTATACGCCGGTCAAGCACATCCCAAACATGCTCAATGGGTGACATGTCCGGTGAGTATGCTGGCCATGCAAGAACTGGGACATTTTCAGCTTCCAAGAATTGTGTACAGATCCTTGCAACATGGGGCCGTGCATTATCTTGCTGAAACATGAGGTGATGTTCATGGATGTATGGCACAACAATGGGCCTCAGGATCTCATCACGGTATCTCTGTGCATTCAAAATGCCATCAATAAAATGCACCTGTGTTCTTCGTCCATAACAGATGCCTGCCCATACCATAACCCCACCACCACCATGGGCCACTCGATCCACAACATTGACATCAGCAAAGCGCTCACCCACACGACGCCACACACGCTGTCTGCCATCTGCCCTGAACAATGTAAACCGAGATTCATCCGTGAAGAGAACACCTCTCCAACGTGCCAGACGCCATCGAATGTGAGCATTTGCCCACTCAAGTCTGTTACGGCGACGATCTGGAGTCAGGTTAAGACCCCGATGAGGACGACGAGCATGCAGTTGAGCTTCCCTGAGACGGTTTCTGACAGTTTGTGCAGAAATTCTTTGGTTATGCAAACCAATTGTTTCAGCAGCTGTCTGAGTAGCTGGTCTCAGACGATCTTGGAGGTGAACCTGCTGGATGTGGAGGTCCTGGGCTGGTGTGGTTACACGTGGTCGTTGTGTGGTTGTGAGGCCGGTTGGATGTACTGCCATATTCTCTGAAACGCCTTTGGAGACGGCTTATGGTGGAGAAATGAACATTCAATGCCCGAGCAACAGATCTGGTTGACATTCCTGCTGTCAGCATGCCAATTGCACGCTCCCTCAATGCTTGCGCCATCTGTGGCATTTTGCTGTGAGACAAAACTGCACATTTCAGAGTGGCCTTTTATTGTGGGCAGTATAAGGTACACCTGTGCACTAATCATGGTGTCTGATGAGCATCTTGATGTGGCACACCTGTGAGGTGGGATGGATTGTCTCAGCAAAGCAAAAGTGCTCACTATCACACATTTAGACAGATTTATGAACAATGTTTGAGAGAAATGGTAATATTGTGTATCTGGAATGAATTTTAGATCTTTGAGTCCATCTCATGACAAATGGGAGCAAAAACAAAAGTGTTGCGTTTATATTTTTGTTGAGTGTACATGAAATTGGCTTGGTTTATTGTCCAATATTACAATTTTGGAAAGTCTGGTCTCAACACTTCCCAAAATTAAAATCAGCATTTTAACAGTTTACAATCCATGCCACAGCTTGTACGGTTTTCCACTACAAAATGTGACTCCAAGTTCAGGTTTAAAGAAAAGCGTTTAAGCAAGCAAACAGTGTAATGCCAGAGTTATCATAGAGCAACAGACTGGCAAGTTGTTCCTCAATCAGCTAGATTTATGTTCTGTCTCATCATATCTTTCAGCCTATGTCTATCTCCATTCACACAACACAACCTCTGGAGTCGAGACAGACGCAAAGCAGGTGACTGTCTCATTAAGTTGGCATCATCTGCCATCTTTTCTTTAAAATTTACGACAGCGGCACTGCAAGAGTAGCTCCCATGTGTAAGCGGGTTGACAAACTCTATTTCAACCTGTCCCCAAGACAAATTTGCTCTGCCAGTGAAGGGAAAACCGAGTCAGAAGTCCTGATAGTTAATGTTTTGAAGCAGCATGGTGGAAAGGCTTGAAGACTTTAAAAAGGTGTTTAGTTTTGTCTTTAGAAAACATTAATAATCCTTTAATGTTCCCACTATTTCAGAAACCGGACTTAATTTCCAACAGTTTTTGTAACTGAGTTTCTTTCTTGACAATCACCTTAGTCGTGACAAACTGAAACCAAAGTCATAGCACTATAAATGCAACATTTACAGCCTCAGACCAATGCAACCACACTGTATCTCTTCAAAGTTAATGGAACAGGGCACACTGAGAGGTGCCTCTCCACAGCATGGATGGATTACTCTTCTGGTCGAGTGGCAGCAGAAAAGCACAGTACGTGGCACTTTTGTGCGAAAGTGGGTTACAAAGTTACACCGTGAAAGACAACCTGAGGCAGAAACCCTGCAGTGATTGAACTGAGAGTGAGGTTAAAAGGGGTAAAAAGGGAAGAGGGAAAAAAAAAACAGTACAGTTGAGAGTGAAGCGCAACGGTGCGAGGTTTAAGACCGATAAGATGTAATCACTCTCAAGAAACAGTCTTTTAAATTCAGCGTTCCCTTTGTCTCTCCACAGAGCATTATTGAAATCCAGAGCGTGACCTGCTCTTGAAACATTTTCATAAGCAACTCCAAAGGTCAGCCATCGAAAGCATGATAAAGTGAGTGGCGTCTCACTGCCAGTGGAGAGTAATGCTTCTCTGCCTGCACACAGTCCTGCATCATTGCAGTGGGTTGCCATTTTGTAGCATATCCTGCAGTCATTAACCTTAAGTGCTGGCCGCTGAAATCAGCTTAAGGTGACCAAAGAGAGGACTTTCAATGATGGACTTCCTGTGACAAATGAGGAGAAAATGGAGGATTAAAATCCCCATGGGTGGAGGAAAGGCGATTACATCCTGGGGGCTTGAGATTAATTGTGACGTTGGCGAGGAGGCTTTGGGTGAGAGGTCGTCACGACCATGAGGGACTGGGATCCCACGTTTGGGTGGTCCTGCTGTACGAGTGCCTTGGGGAAATCAAGTGGTACTATCCTCACTACCCTACACACTATACATCAAGAGCCTGAACGTGTTCATTTTAGTATGCATAAGTCATCTATATACCTCCCATAGAATCACAATGTAGGCCAAGATGAATGGTGCTGATAATGGAAGACACTATACAAGTCTTTGAACATGCTAAATTTTCACCCAAGGCGGAAATCCAGCCACACATCAGGAATAAAACGCAAAGGATTATGTACATGGCTGTGTTTTTGAAAATGCTCGTATATGGGAGGATGTGTCTTTTTCCATGTGTTTTAAGATTCAGACTGACCTGACTCATTGAAGGAAGAACCAAGAGAGAGAGAGAGAAAAGAGGAAGCTCTGAGGCTCGGATGAAGCGTTTTTTGTGCGGAGGCCAGGTGGCAGATTGCAGGAGTTGGGAGATGAAAGCAGGAGAAGACCACTGATCTACTGTACACTGTGCACTGCTGCAGGAGATGGATAGCGGAAACAGTTTTTTTTCCTATTTTCTGTGTCTTTCTCTCTTCCATGCCCCGGAGCGAGTGATGCATCAGGGTCAGGCGTGGTTGAGTGTTGGGACGATCAGAAAGGCCGGCGCCCACTCATGAGCAGGTCGGAGAAGGATTTGGAAAAACGGAAGAGGGAGTGATGAAGAAGGGACGGCAGGAAGATAAAATGAGCATCACAGGAAAAATGTGTGGCTGGTTTTCCTCTATTTTTAGCGTGTGGTTGAAAGAATGCAAGGGTATGGCATTTTTTCACAGAGGTGTCCAATAATCCAATAACAACTGAATGACTGGCGCATGCATCAGTGGTTGTCTGTCAAGAGAACATTTCAGGTGTGCATGCATTTGCAATGCTGATGATCTCAGGAGCATCTGTGCAGTCATATAGTTCATACTTTGTTTATGAGAGCACACGCATGTTGTAATTCTTTCCCTGAGTCCAGATGTTCACTCAGAATTATGCCCCCCTTCCTCTCGCTGTTCTGCTACTATACTTTATTGCAAACCATATTCTACCCTTTCTTCAGTTTCCCCGTTTAAAAAAAACAACCCCAAAACATCCCATCCTTCATTGATGCCAGTTCTACAAATCACCAAGTCTCCATGAGGATGTGTGGTTGTTGCTTTTTGCGTCTTTCGCCGACTTTTGTCTCTGAACCATGAATGTAATTTTTCCGTCAACCATAACAAACTGCTTTTGATTGCCAGAATCAGGAAAGAAACACTGCTTGTGTATAAACAGCCTGCTGATGGGGGAAGCAGGATCAGCAAATCCCCATGCCCCGAGCTCCAGCAGCAGGCTGTGTGATAATTGGAAATTAGTGACGCGCACAAGCCAAGCTGACTTTTTATTCATACACAATAATGTCACCAACAGATTTTTTTTTTTTTTTTTTTGGTATTTTCACAATTTCAGCAACTGGGTCCAACAAAGCTTATAAAGTCCCGTCGAGCTGGGAGATAGTGTTTTGTTTACATTCTCTTAATTTCTGTCTCAGCCAAGTGGTACTCTAATTCAGTCGTGTTGAAGCCGGAGAGCTTGGACCTACTTTTATTGTGCAGCAGTTTTAGTTGAAATGAAAGTCTTGCAACTTAGAGCACAGCACATCATTTTAGATAAAGACACAATATGTATTGTATCATAAGAAATGTTGAGACACATTAGCCTAAAGCAGGAGATGTACATGTGTCCATTTTATACCAATACTGGCTGATTTTTAAGATGCATTTGAGTTATTTACCAATTCTTAGAGGATACACAACCATTTAAATGCTCTACTATTGGTGTTTCAATGACAAAGAGTGTTGTAGTCAAGACCACAGTAACTGAGACCAAGACATACCCGAGACCCGAGTGCCCCAAGACCAAGACATTGAGGGACACATGTTACGTTTGTGGTTGGGGTTGGGAAAACTGGGAGTCATGTTTTTTTTTTTGATTCATCCATGAGATAAGTTTTTGGTGAAGCAGTTTGAATGGATTTGAATCTTGCATCTTGTTTGTCATCACTCCTTTAATGTTGTTGTCTCCACTGCCACTCGTTGTCTTTGGTTTAAATGTAAATTCAGGAGGCGGTAACAACACAGATGGAGAAAGTGGTCTTGAGATCGCTTTTGAGACCAAGTGCATTTTCTGAGTACTACAACACTACTTACATACACAAAGAAAATGTGTGGAAATTAATGGTTTCACTGTATGTGTGAACGCCAACAGCCACATTTGGCACTGTACATTTACGTCGAATTTCGTCCCTTGAGTGTGACGACTGTTTTCCTCTTGATCTTCAGGAAATATGTAACGGCCACTGGCTGTTTTTCGAGAAGTCATTGTGGAAACTGATGAAATGCATGATCCTCCCTCACTGACTCACAGGTTTTTACTACCCCTGGGAGTCGAACTGGAGGGGTGTTACATCACACAATAGCAGTGTTCGCCAGCTCACTGGGGGAAGAAGGCGTAAGACAAAGGAGAAGGGGTGGAAAAGATTTAGCTGGAGAGATTAAAATCTCAGTGGGACGGCCGCAAAAACGACCCCTTTGCTGTTCAATTTAACCAAGCTCGGTGGGGGATTTTATTATTTATATTCTTATTTACGACCGCTTTGACATTTTTATCTACACTCCCAATGGCCAGGCACGGTCGGAGCATTGACTTCGACCTTGGAGGAAAAATTCTGCCAAACTAAACTTTTCTATCTCTAATCTGGGCCACTTTTCATCTGCTTTTTTTTTTGTAGCACATAGACAAAACCTGTGCATTCCAATGGGAGCACAAGAGCCTGTTATACAGTTGAATGAGTAATACTTCAAATTGTCATAGGACGGCGAGCGACAGAGATGAGGATCACCATTGTCCCCTCCATTGTGCAGCGCTGCTATTGTCATCAGCAGCTAATTAGTAAATAAGAGCTGTTGACACGCCGCTGCACAGTACTAATGAACACGAGAGGTGTTAAGCCACAGGAGACGCAGTCACAGCTTTATTGTGGAGGTGGGTGGTGAAATGGCGAAATGGCTGTGTGTGTGTGTGTTTAGCTTGAAAAGAGAGCGCATTTGTGCATGCAGAAATAGCACATCTCGACTGATTGGATGTTAAAACAACGGCCAATCTAATGCTCCGCTCTTAATGCTCGATTCCAAGCTTCAGACGGAGAGCTTATGGGATTCACGAGATGAGCGCCCTCCCGGAGCTTTATGAGATGGCGGTGATGTGACTTTAGAGGAGGAGCTCTGATTGAGACAATAACTTGTAAGCCGAGTGTCTCTTGGGGGGGGGGGGAGTGGATAGTATCAGGGTGAAGACGAGGAGGGAGGGAGGGAGGGAGGGAGAGAGATAGGGATCTGTCAGGTATAGAATAGAAGAAAAACAATAGCGCAGAATGAGAAACAGGGCTGCCTGGGAGCTGACAGAAAGACATCAGTCCTTGGTGACAAGGACAGAAACCCTTATCAGTGAGCTATACTCTGCAGGGCCAGCACAGACAGGAGGGAAGGAGGGCGTCGAGCTCCAAACACTTTGTTTCTCCACGGATAGAAGTCCACTAAAGACTCTGCCGCGTCCCAACAACGTGGATTTACCCTGGATGTGCAGTTTGTCCAAACGCTCACCATACAGCGATGCCATGACACATGCTCCACCCCACTGCAAACCAAACCAGTAGTAGGAGTCGGTGATTTAGCAAACAAAGAGCCGTACTGTATGTGAGCAAAGCCAAATGATCAGGATCGCTAAAAAGAGCCGACATCACTAAAATCTCATCTCGAATACACCAAACATCTTAGGGTTTATGGTATTGTATGACTCGAAGAATTGGGCATTGATTTTCAGATTTTGCACAATTATCAGCTGCACATATCGTTCTTGTAATGGTTCACTTTCCAGCTCTGAATTCAGGTAAAAGAGGTGATTGTGCTCAATCATCAAAACTGTTGATAATCTCCTGATTTATGGATTTAAAAAGGAAAATAAAAGAGACGGCCTCAGTCCACCATCTCTGGAAACAATATCTGGAGCCTCCTGAAAGGATTTCTTGCTTTCATAAAAACGTGCATTCGTGCCGCATTGAGAACAAAAGCCGTTTAAAAATACCACCATGGACAATTTGATCCATTCTACGAGAAAATGACTGAGAAAAACGTTGCAAAAAATAATAATCGCGACCTAAAGAGACAGTCATTTAGATTATGCATGACCTCAAATAAACTCAAATGTTCAAAAGCAGATCACTTCCCCATCTCAACCAGGAGCTGATATGTGCGTCATTTCTGCATCACTTTAATCAGCTCAGCAGGTTAACAGCTCTGCAAGTCAGGGTGACTCATTCTTTATTCAACTGTAAAATCAGCACTTCATTTGGCTTTTGAATAAGAAAACATTTCTGACTGAAGTGTGTAATATGAATGGCAGTAAAGGTTCTTCTTCGGATGTTTAAATCACTGCTCTCGTACCGATGACATACATGTCCGTTATTCTGAATGCAGATTTTTATCCAAAGGCTTACGAAACGCCTACAAATTGAAGCAAGGAAAAATGGGAGCAGAACGTGCGTGGACCCGGTCACAGAGCCTGAAGCCGGTCTTCATCAGTATTCCAGAAAGGTCCTTGGCCACTAAACTGAAGACCAGTCAGCAAGTGTCTGTAATCTGCTGTGAAAGCCGAGTGCTTTGAAGGAAACATCTCAAGCGTTTAGCTGGCGACGGGTGTCTGCTCTGTCTGCTAAAGTCAATCTCCCGCTTGACTTTCCTCTCCTGCTCTGATGGATACATGCGTGTGTGCGTGTGTAACAAAGAAACACACACACACACACACACACACACACACACACACACACACAGATGGAAACACACGCACAAACAGTAAAACTCTGTGAGCCATCCATGCAGCACTCGTGCCCACAGGGCTGCCAATGTGAAGGGTGCAGGTGGATGCTGTGAGGGGGGGGGGGGGGGGGGGGGGGGGGGACAAATGTCCCCTCATACAAGCAGGTGATTGATCAATCTAGGGGGACAGCACAGGGGCTTCTACGAGGAACAATAACACATTTAGGGCAGAAGACCTGTGGACAGATCTGGTGAGGTTTGATTCTTCATACTTTTATGGGCTGTTTCTTTGTCTGGCACTGATGATAGAACTGAACTTTTTTTTTTTTTTTTTTTACCGTGTGAGCACCTACATGTTTGAGCACTCATGCATGCATTTCAGCCCGTTCACTTTTTTTTTTTGTGGCTTCTCAGCACCGTTGAAATTATGCGGCCTTTTCCCCGGGTGAAACCCTCAACACATGTGATATCTTTAGATGTGCCATCCGGTTAAACACCAACTGTGTTTTTGGAGTTTAAAAATGCGAGAGAAAAAAAATGAACCCGACCCTCCAAGCTGGCTCTCATCAAACTTTTTTTTCATTCATTAAAATATATGATAACCTTAGGAAGCCTGAGACGGAGTCGACCGCAGTAGCTGAAACAAGAATCTGGCACCGAGAGGACGGAGAGCCAGGGTTTATATACTGCTGAGCTGACGAGCTGATGCAGAGTAGGTGTGCAGGTCTGAACAGGTGGATGGAATGAGCAGCAGTCAGGAGGGAGCCGTGACACTCGGTTTGCTTTGTGCAAGCGTTCAAACTTATTTCAGTCGGATGGTGAAAACATAGAATAGTGGAAATGAAAGAGGGACCAGTTCTGCAACTCAAACACACGTGTGCTTGTCCTGGGTGTGAGTGTTTCTGTAACAAACCAGCCTACCCTGCAAACGTGTGAATGCTGTTTAGGCGTGTGTGATTTAATGAAGCTTGCAGTTCTGTACTGTTTACTGTACCTGCCACGCTGCCCATGCATTAATCAAACAGCGCTAAAGAAATCTCTCGCCACCTGTACTGTATTCTCTATCGATTGATTCGAAGGGGTTTAATTACCCAGGTGGTGTTGACGGAGGATTGTCTATCGCTGGCTTTCTTCTGCTAAGTGTCAGCTGCCACGCTTTAGAAAGAGGTAGCAAAGCGAAAAAAAAAAAAAAGACAACAGAGAGATACAGCAGGCTTGAAATGAAGGTTTAGTGTGTGTAGAGGAGCTTGTCAGAAACACAGACAGAGAGATAAACATACAGAAGAAAAACATACATGCTGTGATGGGATATACAAACCATGACAGAGAGCTATGGAGTGAACGCAGCCTGGCTTTTTGTGGCTGACGGAGTGTGTCGGAGGAACCCAGGGGAGACGTGAGAGACAGCTGGATGGAGTGGAGGCTCGACTGTACTGCATTCAGAGCACACATCTGAGCAGCTGGCCGCCCTTTATTCTTCCCTCAGCACACTTCCTGGGACAGAGAACAAACAAGTAAAGTCAGAGAAGATGCAGGGATAGAGCGAGCCGAAAAGTGTAGCGTGAGATTCGTGCACGAGCGATATTCCTCCCAGCGCGACACAAAACTCAAATAAACTGCTTTACCTTTTTCTTTTGCTCCGTGGAAAGCTTGAAAAGACTGATAGCAGAAAAAAAGGAACGGGCAGAATTGGCTCCTGAGAAACTGATTTCAACATGAAAGCACCGCCGCGTCACACCGCATTAGCTTGGATATAGATTGAAGAGGACTCGCATGCCAGTATTCTACACAAAAAAATCTGCCGGCCCCCGAAAAATGCCTGAAGACCTGACAGAACTCCACGCCCACAAGTGGAATCAGCAAATTGTTTTCTCTCACCTGTCATGCTGAAATCAAAAAGCCAATTTCCTGTGTTCATGCTGTGTGAAACAATCGCTTGAATTTTCAGTTACAAGCCACAGAGAGTGTAACCTCATCCTCTTTTTAGTTTGGACCGCCATAATCAAATTCCAGTATGAATTAGTTATTCGTGATTAGGCTTGGACCAGTACTGATCCACGCTCATTTGGACTGCAGCCATTGCTAACAATGCATACTGGAGAAATAGAAAATTGACTTAGAGCTCCAACACTAGTTTTGCGGTAGATTTTTTTGTTACATTTTGTTTGAATTCAGAATATTTTTTTAATTATGAAAACTTGGACTGATTTCCCAACCGCTCTATTTCAAGTCTGTAGAACACAACATCTTCTCAAACACATGGCTGCACAAATAAGGAAATTGCAACTCTGACCCGCGAAAAAACAGGGCTTATGGAAAAGAGAAATAATACGCCAATACATAACATTAAAAGAAGGACTTTAGGTTTGAATGCTCATTTTAAAGATAGAAAAACGTATTTTTGGATCACACGACTCTGCTCTCCTCTCTTCTCTCGCAGGGCGAAGTGTGAGACGATTTCAAAAGGCACGCTTTGTGGAAAAATTACATAACATAGCTTGTTGGCGCCGCCTTTGATATCTCGCTGCTCAGACAAGGGCACTTTCCTTTTCTCCCTTGTTTCTAATTAGCGGCGTCCGGTCCCTGCGGCGGTGACTCTGAGGTGGTCTCACCATTGTCATTAATCCCTCCAGCTCTCCTGCCGAATACAACTGCAGTTAACTAAGCAGACCCAGCAGGGTCACAGGTCACTTGCTAATGTCTTCCCCCAAAACTCACACACACACACACACAGGAATGAAGTGCAAACACACACGTATGCAAACTCCCCAAACAGCATCTGGCCAGCCACAAGGTGAGTCCGCCTCGTTCCGACTGTGTGTCTGCTGCAGGGTGGTGAGCAGATCCACGATAGCGTGGCTGAAAACACAGCAGCAGACCACTTTGATGTACATGACCCTCACAGGAGGGAAATCAATGCCCATTTTGCACTACAGAGGACTTTCTCTTTTGCAGATTAAGACATTGAGAGACGTTGATGTAGCACCTGGAGGCACATTTTTATAGAAAACTCACTGCTCAGATTTTAAAAGCACAGTTATGGCTGCCCACACTCGCATGTTTGAATGACATAAAGTTAATTAAGTGAAAGTTTTTTTGACTCACACCAAGTTTGTACTTCTTCATAGAACGAGTAATTCTCTTCTTTTTCAAAACAGCCATTGCAAATTAGCCGTATAAGACTTCATTTTTTGAGGGTCAGGACAAGAAACATATACGTATATGGTTACATTTAGAAAGTTTTCACTGCAAATTAAAATATGCTACACTGTCTCCTCTATTAAAAGCTTGGAGGGGGAAAAAAGCTCATAACTACATATAACTGAAGTTACTTATCTTAACTTCTGAGCCCTTGACTTGTGCAGTAGAATCCCCGCTGTAACTATGCCTTCGAGAAAATCCAAAAAAGGGAATAATCAAGAATTTTCCTCAGCCATCTCTGCCTCTGGTCACAAACTCAGGGTTGAGCACTCGCTGTTGTGTGAGTAATAATGGATAGATAAGCGCTGTGTGAACACTGGCTGTACGCTGCACCAGGAGCGTAATTCAGGTATAAATCTGTGGTTTATGTGCAGAGCATAAAAGGAAGGCTGCGGAATGAGAATTTGAGGCAAGTATCTGATTTTGTGAAGCAAAGGCTGAGATGAGGCAGTCCCTTCACTGTGAACAGGGTGTATTTTTTATTTTTATTTTTTTTAAAGATGGTGTTCGAGAGGATGGAGAAGTATGAAGGATGGACAAAGGGAAGAGGGTTCTGAAATGTAGAAATGCTGACAGGAGGATTGAGAGAAAGGATGGACAGAGGGGAGAATGTGGCCTGAAAGACTGGAGGTCAAAAGAAGTGTGGTTGAGATATGGCCAGAATACACTGAACAGAAGCTGGTTCTTTCTTAACTTGGCAAACAATGTGTGTGTGTGTGTGTGTATGTGCATGTGTGTGTGCGCGCGCACGTCTGTGTGTTTCAAGCAGCAAAGCCCGAGGCTGTACCCGCTGAGAACAGTTAGAATAGGAATCAGATGTCTTGTTGGAGACAGATCAGCACAAACTTGGGGAGAAAATACTTGAATATGAGCCTCAGAGACCAGCTATCCTGTTCCAACACAAACAGTCAACAAGCAACATGGCTGCAATTTCCCCACACTAAGCAATCCTTACCTGGCAATAAGCTTTGATAACTCGTACTTTAATGCTTGCCTCGAGTGCCCACACCCTGATAATACATATCTGGTGTGCGTCAGGTAGCTTATGAAAGGATAAATAAAAGAAAAGAAGACAATAAAAAAGAGGAGCAGATGGTGTTTTTGCATGCTGGACTATGTGGGTTGGTGTGTGTGTGTGTGAGGGTGTTGAAGTTTGTGTGGCCCAAAATTCCTTAGAAGGGTCACTAGTGCTCTGGATGCATTATTAAAAACTTGTCGCATTAACACCTGTCGTACAGCTTCAGCGGGAGAGCTGGCGATCTCTCTGCAATGGATAATCAGAGAACAACGAAATGCTACAAAGAGGCACACCCTAACCTAACCCTAACACTTTTTTTTTTTTTTGATTAATGTCCCATTTCGGGGACATGGCTCTTAATCAAATATTACACATTCTGGGATTACCTCTCAGCAAACTACCGAAGCGTTGTTCAACTTTCCAAAATGTGCACATAATATTCATTTAATAAAGCATATCTATCACAGATTTGGCCCTGTCCTCTAAAATACATTAATCAATTATACATGGCCTCTGCCAGCAGGCTCAGTGAGAGTCTTTTCATTCCAGATTCATCTGCTGGGTTTGTCTGTGTGTGGTTTGTCATACTGGAAGGCCATTATTACACAACTAAGTGGTGCTCTGCATTATTATATGTCTTCATTCCTGTTGGACATTACATTAAACTTTCAATGGAGGTTCAGGTTTTTACGGTTTTCTCTGCAATTGGAATTAAAGCTAAAAAAAATATTTTCAATTTGTCTTTGGACCCTTTAGACAAGACTTTGAGAGGCAGGTCAGCGTGGGCGTACTGACAAGAAGTTATGTTATTAGCTTAAAACTTGCATCGCATCCTGTATCTGAACCATGTAAGCTGGAACGAATCAATGTATCAAACCAATTAAAACATTGACCGGGTGTTGGTGCTGAACGAAAACAAAGATATTACAACTCATCCTGGCAAAGAAATGAATGCATTTGTCTGGTTTTATGCAGATGCTTACCAATGATAGCAAGACATCTATAAGTAATACTACATCCAGTGGACATAGCATGTTGCCATTTATCTACATTAACTCCTTCTGGTTAATTCTGAGAGTAATAAAGGAGACCCCATCATAATCGTTCTCTTACCCTCCAAGTGTTGATAAAGCCAGCATTTGTTGGTGTCAAAGGAGCCAGAACATTTATTTCTGTCTCAACAGAACAATATGGTTCAATGTAAAATACTAATATTGCCCAGAATCTGGGAAATGTTCCCACAAAGTTTGATTTAATAGAGAAAGTTATGGGGCGACTGCCTGGGCAAAGATTTTATGAGACTCTTCCAACAGAGAAATATACAAGTCATCCAGTGAGATAAATGTTAGCACTAATAAATGTCAAAGTAGCACCTTCTCTTCTTTATTGGCTGATAATACTGTGCCAATAATTCACCCGCAGAAGGGAAAATACATAGCTCTTTCACTGTGAAAATGGAGGATAAATCACAAGTTTGTTGCAGCCCAATGTACAGTATGAGTAAAAACCATTGAAGTCAAATAACAAGATAACATAACATAGAAAAGTAATTACACAAGTCTTTTGTTTCCAGTGCTTGAAAAACCAATTTACCTCACCTCTGAGGCTTCACTTGAAAGGACTGGCTACTATTTTGGGTTTGGCACTGACAGTGGAACATAGTGGCTCGCCATGGTGAGAAAGTTTGAAAATGAAAAAAAAAAAGTCACAAGTTGCAAACTTTTATGGAACTCATGATGACATGTTAATTAAAAAAGAAAAAAAAAAAAAAAAAAAACTAGACTCAATGAACTGTGTTAGTTGGGCTGACTGTGTGTAAGGATGAATCATGAGCAGCGTTCAGTGGTATTTGTTAGTAAGTGTGATGAAGTTGTTTGAAACCAAAGGCCATTTTTCTTAAAGTAAATCTCAAAATTATTAATTTTCTTAAACATCATTGAGCTTCAAAACAGCTCAAATTTATTTTGAGCAGAATTCAGGATATTGAATTTATAATCTCTCAAACAACAATGCTAATTCTGCATTACAGTTTTCAGAGTTTTTCAGAACATTTATCAAGGTTTGTGCAAATTTGGCTTTAAATGACACAAATATGACATCCAGGATATCAAGGCTGAGTATGTACAACATCTGACAGGAAAAACATATCATTACTAAACCAGCATATTTCAACGTCAGGATGTGGTTGTTGTTTTTTTTTTAACTGCAGGGACGTGGCCAACACAAATTGACTTCTGCCTAGCATCTCAGTGTTTGTGGAACAATCAAGCTCACCAGGTTCATTCTTTTTCGAGCTGGTTGAATCTTAGTAGAACGATATCAACGTATTTCGATCAATGTTGAATTTAGCTGTTCGCATACACTATGCAAAGTTAGTATTTGTTTCTGCCATCTCTTGTCAAAGCTACCCTGCTGAAGAATTTTGTGAGCTAGTGCTGTGTAGATCAAATACCAATAGATCAGTAGTTGTTTGCACTGATTTTTCGGAAACAGACAACCACGGTCAACACTGAATTACTAAGGCCATCATTAATCACTTGAGGAAGCTGATAATGCTAGGTGTTAAATGGCACAAGAGCTGCCTTGTGACCTTTCTTGGGTGTGTAGAATTAAAAGCTGGGTTTCTGTTGAAACAAGCACAAACATATCGGAGCATTCACACACAGTATGAGGAAAGTTTCAAAAAGCTTAATAACAATAGTTTTAGTTGGATTGAATGTCATTTCTGAGACTTTTTGGATGCTTATTCTTATGTAAGTTCCTAAATAACATCACAAGAGGGCTATTGCAGATTTCAGTTTCCAGTGGCTTTAATTTCTGTTAAAGAGCAGACAGCTGTAACGAGGACCAATCATCCCTAACATGATACTAATAAGCCAACAAGTCACAGTATTTACATTGTCTGACATCAGACTTTGGCTTCACTGGCTCTAATTTTTTTTTTTCTACAGAACAAACTAAAGTTTTGAGAGCTTGCGGTATGCAGCCTTTTCTGTAATGTCGCTGTTAATGGATCCCAGTGGGCTCACTCAACCCCCCAAAAGCTGACAAGGATTCCTAAAAAACAAGGCATATTGAGGGTGGATGGTCATTTCTGGCGTTACAGGGCATGATTTAATGAGTAAGGCGTCGAAAAACATACTTATGACCAATCATCCAATCCAAGAGTTGTTTGTATTTGGAGAAATAAAGTGTCATGGCCCTGCTGGGACCTATTAATGTTGTCAGTCTGGTCAAAATCTGGATTCTAACTTTTTCACGGTGAGAACTTGTGCTGTTTAAATTGATTTTTAAGTCTTCTTACTTGTCATAGTGACACTTGTCCTTTTTCTTTAAGAACATTACTCTGATATTTTGCCAGTGAGACGTCACTTTTGTTGTTGTTGCAGCATTAGAATTCCCTGGTGTTGATCTTGGACGACTGAATTGTGGATGATGTGATCTCAGGGGATCAGTCAAAACAAAAAGGTTGTATATGGTGATATTGCTAAAGCATGGTCATGTTCAGCTTCTTTTTTATGTTCAATGCCAATTTTATTCAAAATCTCACTACTTCCAGGAGTCGAGCTTCCTTGGCTTTGTACATACCACCTATACTGTGATGGAGATTATGAAGCCTCGCAAAAAAGTTATGGATTAATCAACCTGTACAGTCACCAGAAGTTGGCTTTAAAGCACAATTTAAAGTGCAAAAAAATCGACGTTTGCTGTAAAAACAAAAGGTACCTTTCCATCAAGGTTATCGAGAGATTTTGACTCTGTGACTCTGTTTTCACTTCAATATCCAATGCAAGCGCCCTCTTAAACAACTTTATTAAGTGGCAAGCCTTTGTAGACTTTGTGTTCAACAACTGTGAAATCATCCATCATTCTAAAAGACACTTGATTTAAAAAAAAAAAAATCCATTAAAGCAGCCATCTCCATGGCAACACCGCCTGTCACTGCGGCATCAAGGACACCCAACAATGTATACAAGCCCTATTTTGAGCTCTCGGGCACTATGGAACTGTCGGCTGCCGGCTAAAAGGCCAGCAATTTCAAGCCTGCCAGCAAGGAAGGGATCAAGGTCTGTCTCACTTTCAAAAAAACCCCTCTCGCTCTGTCCCTGAACCTCGGGCTAAAGGAGAAAACTGTAATCGCCTTCAGCATGAAAGATTCAACAGCTTCCACTGGCTTAGATCTCCGAGTCTGCACTACCTGCAAACAACCTTAGGGACAAATGAGGACTCAATACAGACAACATTTCCCTGTCTTTCTGCAGGTATCTTTGACTTTTATTTTTTATTTTGACAAGTTCTGTCCATTGTTTCTGAAGAATCTTTCTTATTACTGCCTTGAAATGCACTCTTGACTCCTGTGTAAAGCTTCCCCTTTAGCATCTTAAATGGGCTCTGTAGTGTTTGTATCCAGCTCTGAGTTATGAGGAGACTGTTTCTTATTCCAGATAATGGAACACCCTGCAGCGCCCAGGCATAATCTTATGATTAATCTGTCAATTCTCAGTAAATTAGCCTGTGCCTGCATATTCAAAAGATAGCATGACTGTAGACTGAGCGGGAGCTGCAGAGAAACCTCTAAAGAGCATCTCTGCATTGACCACTTCACTCTGTCCCATGTGAGCCTTCACTTGACGGGCATTGTGAGCCTGAATTAATAACCATATTCATAATTAGTTTCACCGTCAAGTAATTCTGGTGCCAACTAAAAAGAATGACAAGCTTTAAAAGTTTGTTCAGCTGGCACATACCTAAGTTTAACTGTAGCACAATGTGAATGCATTACAGCATCATGATGCTATTTTGGACAAACTTGAAATGCTTGCATCGGTTTGAAAGAGACAACTGTTACCCTTATGTAATTTATGCTGAAAGGGGTTTTATATGATTTCATACTGTAAGCACACAGACATGTACACCGGTCTAAAACACTGGATCCTATTGGTTAATGTGGTTTTGAAAGCCTCGTCTCTCTTTTGTCTTCTTTACAAGGGGAGAAAAATGAACGTCAGCTCATCTTTACAGACTGATCTGACATGAAAAGAATCTCCATGACAACTTCAAATGGCCTTATTCAAAGTAAAATGGTGTTTATTTGTGTGACAAAGGTATTCCGGCTCGCTTATGAAAGAGGCATAACAGGGTGCCCATTAAAAACAAACCTGTGGCTGTCGACTTTCTGTTAATGCAAGAGCATTCAGATCAGACTTGTGTGTGTTTTTCGGATGGGGCCGGCCCGGTCACATTGCCGTTGAATTACCTTCCATTAATTGTGGGAGCTTTTGTAGCTGGACCTCGGGGTTGTATTTATGCCCTTCCTCCCATTAGTGCAGTTTCTCTTCCAGGGGAAGAGTGTGTTCCTGCTGCAATGGGTTTTCCACTGTCCACCATTTAAGGGGACACTTGCTGACACGGCTACAGCAGCGCATGCTAGGCGCCCCTGAAAAGGTGAGCCTCAGCTTGCATCAAAGAATCAAAAGAGTTTAGGCCTGGATAAAAAGATAAGCAGCAGAAAGCCCTGCAGATAAGAGGAGAAAAAGGGAGTGTTTAAAGGGTTAGAGGAGCTTTATTTTTCCAGGTTTGTGTATGTGTGTGTGAGAAAGAGAGAGGACGAGGGTTTGCTTGGGAGTCTGAAGACATTCCCCATTACTTACTTCCTTAATGTGAACAGTTTTGAGATATTTCGGGCGCGTATGCCAGATTTTCGCTGTCACTGCACTTCAGCAGTTGCCATATGAAGCTTACAAAACCTAAGCGAATACGAGTCAAAGCGAAAGCCGCAGGGAGATGAATCGGCCATATTTCCTTATTTTGAATTTTCCCACAGCTGACTGGAAGAAAGCGAGTGCAGCTTGTGTCTGATGTGACTTTTGTTAAACAGCAAAGCAGGTAAAACTTGACTGCCTGGAGTGGGAAGATGGCTCAACTCTGGCTGAGGATTTTATGCACTTCTATACTAAAACAAATGGCCCATTTTTTTTGTGTGTGTGTGCAAACGTGTCATTATCAAATACACTGATGATCCTTTAACTCACATCTCTGTTTTTCCACTATGACTTGAAGCTCTCCTTTACGAACACGGACTCATGGACTCGCACGTGAGGCGTACAGAGTTCTAAATCGATACGAGGAGGAAAAGCTGAATTCTCATTGGCCAGTACAGATGTGTATGATGACGCTCATTATTGTGTCGGGTTAACCCTTTGGAAAACATGAACAATGACACACTGAGAATGATTACCAACGTATTTTTTTACATTCTTGAGTTCGACAGTCAGTCACAATCACGGAAATCACATCATGTATAAAATGAAGACATTAGTAACATTTACACTTTGTCGTGATCGATTCGTCTTGAACAGTTCTTTTTGTACTTTTGCAACTCAAGATAATTTCAGAATGTGTGACCTGCTGTCTTTATTGGCCTCCCTCCTTGTCTTTGCACCGAGCTCGTCTGGACTTCTATATTTAAGTCAGGGTTGTGTGTGTAACCCACCCTCCCACACACACACACACTCCAGCCCCCCAGCTGACAAACTAATGGATGAGCAGTTGCTGCTTTCTGACCAAGCTGATGGGCTGTCTTGAAAAGGAGCTCCATGGCGGTCTAAGCCAGCAGGTTGGTGAAATAAAGATAATGGCCATTATCTCCTCACCACTTGTCGTAATTGCCAGATGTCCAGTGACTCCCCCCCCCCCCGACAGGTGTACTGTGCCACCCCTCCCCCGCCTCATATGCTTCACATACACACCTTGCATCAAGTGAAAGGCATCAATCAGCGAGTTTTTTGTCACCGCTGTGTTCCAATTTAAAGTGGAGAGCTCAAAATGCAGTGTTTAAAATGTGGCACTGTCCTATTTATATGCATACTCAGTGGCTTCTTTTTTTTTCTTCTTTTTTTTGCTTCTTCAGTGCAGTGACAAAGCTAGCAGGGCTATCAACAACTGTAAGCAGAATCCAATCGCCCCGCTGTGAGTGTGCGGAGGATGCGCCTCCTCGGAATGGGAAATTAATCATTGAAAAAGGAGGAGCCTCACTTAAGTGTCTCAAAGCTAATTCATCTTTTGTTCTTTAAAGGGATACAATTGAAACGGCATCAGATGCTGTTGCCATGGAGACACCAGTCATTGTCGAGAAGATGGCAAGAAGGCGAAGACAGAGACGAGTGCCAGAACCGACTTCAGACCCAGTGTGAAGGAGCACAAGAGAGATCCGATTGATGCACGGAGAGTGTGCGCTGCAAGGCCGCGGAATAAAAATATATGCAAAATATTAAAAAATAATGAGGAGGGAAAAAAAATGCAGATTCAAATACCACAGACGCTGTTTAATGCGTCTTTTTGCTTCACGTAAATAATGCTCTACCTTTTGGAGTTTGAACCTCACCGACCCAGACATCTTCTCCCTTGATGCACCACCTTCCAATAAATCCTTCATACACAGCAATCAAAGACGCATGAATTATTCAGTGTTGCCAAACAACTCACACATAATCATTTAATGAGTTTCTCCCCTATCTTTTTTTGCTTCGATATACTCAGGTGAAAACAACTTCCGTTCTACGAGGAAAACTTGGCCAGTTTGTCTTTGAACATAAATATATCTTTTATCTGAGTCGGGGCGCCTTGATTGTTACTTTGTAAGACCGATGGATTTTAACATGTTTTTTATTGAAATTTAAACAGAGATTAATGGAATTATGAGATTAATGGATTCTCTAAACTGTCAACATACGAGACAATTAGTTTGTTAGAAAGCTGCTTCGCAGACTGTCCAAACACCGGCAGACCAGCGAGTGTGTTCGGCTTTCTCTGCCAGCTTTTGTCTCATTTGTCATGCGCTGACTGGACCTGATTCTGGGGAGAAAACAGAAAAAAAAACAACACACTTATCGTTGATGCTCTATAAATCATAACCAAAAAAACAAAACAAAAAACAACATGACAAGATTTTCAGGTTTGATTGAGCTGTTAGTGTGTGACCAAAATTGGAAGCGAAGCAGACAAAGACTCTTTGAGCCTCAGAAGGCGTTGTGGAGAAAGAGTCTGGAGTTGTGAATGTATTGAATTCAAAAGATAGTCTGTTTTCACTCAGACGAACCATTAGCTATGGAAAATAATGTTCCTTAACAAATATATATACTTAGATTCAAGGAGACAGTCTGTCAGTCTCCTGTTATTATGAACTGATTTGAACCCAAATCCTTTTTTCTGAATATGATCAACTTCATTTTGTGCCTAAACTTCAGGTGGTGGCCCGGTGAACACAAACGAGGGTTCTGTGCCCTGTCTGCTTGAAGAGGATTTCGGGAGATGTCGCTTCAAAAACCATTGTTGGGTCTATCTCGTATGTAGTTTTGGAAGTAGGAATGGGATTATTGTTGGCATCTCAGAAAAAACAGAAACATCCATGCTTTTTGCAATACAGTAGCTATAAATCAAATCATTTCATTGTCGAATAAAAACTCAGCAGAACCGCACATTTTGAAAACTTGCACAAATTAAAATACTTTGCTACTTAAACAAGACATGAGCACCCTGAATGAATAATTAAAAGGCATGGGGAAAGGAAAAAGAAAGTTTTGACAACTGCAGCAGGTAACTTAGCAGCTGGAGAATATGGCGGCTAATTAAGTTAAAGTGTCAGGGATGCCACTGTTCACTCTCCACTACCTGCCAAACACTGTTCTGTCTCACAGCCTTCCGCCTGGAAAAACAGAAACACAGTGACTCCCCCACACAGTGCTGCCAAACGGAGGAGAAGAGGGGAGTACATGTTGTGTAACACCGATGTGACAGAGCAGGTTTGCTATCGGAATAAACTAACAAATTGTAAACACACAGGATTAGGGTCAAATTGTGTTATCATCGAGGTCAATAAGCAACCAACAGCCCTTTAAATGTTTACATGTACTGCAGATCAGTGTGAATCTGTCCTTTACAAGATGATTCAACAAAATTAATGAAATGATTTTGTACGATTCGACGCGACAGGAATTTATAATGAGGCAAAGTATCCTGCTTTTAAGTAGAAGAAAAAGTAGTTCACTAAACGCGATGAAACTGTCTGAATGTCGAAAAGGTCAGAATCCAGACAAACAGTTTCAATGTTATTCGTAAAACATGGGAGCGGCTATAAGGTCCTTTTATGGCTTCTTAATGCGTATTTGATTAGTCACTATTCCATTAAACACTGGAATCTATCCTTGTTTATACCAAAGGAAACTTGAGTGCAATAAAGACAGCTGAATGGATATCTAAGTACAGAGCCAGTTGTCCAAAGTTGCAGTATGGCATTACTGTCGAGGCTGATGTGTGCAGCGGGAGAGGAGGAAGAGAGCTTGAGAGCCTACGCTGTGCTGACGACACAATGGAGGATAACATTTATTATTTATGTGCTTTAATATGATGACCAGTGTTGCATTTTACTATAGTAACTAACGCTGCAGCCAGGATCATTAAGGTGCACTTAAGTAAAAGTATTACAAATACAGATTGTGGTGTGGCATAATAAATTACTATAAATGGGTTGCATAAAGGAGGAGATGAAAATGAAAACACAAAACTGAAGGACAATGAGGTTGTATGCTGGTATTTATAAAGATCCAGAATAAATATCTTTTAATGTGAGATGTTTACAGGTATTTTGTCTGCATTTTTTTCCAACCTAGTCTTTGTTGAAGGGATGTTGATGTATTGCTAGCAGTGGTGCACATGGCATAATTACTTTCAGACTATACACATCTAATAGCACTTGTATTTTGTAATTTTAATATATGTCGGGCGTTTTTAACCTTTTGTTTATGTCTGATCCATAGACGGTGAAAAAACATGGATGTAACGTCAGTGACGTCATTGTCATTCCCAATAAAGAGAGTAAAAGAGAGGTAACAAACAACAAAAGATTAAGTTATCAAAACACAGACAATAGTCACCCTCTGAGTTCGGGGGTGGAGTTTCATCACCCAATGATGGCTGTCGCCATGTTGTTAATGTTGTTTTAAACAGCTATAATGAACCCGCCTCAGCTATTCCCCAAATTTTGCACAACTTTTTTCCTTATTTTAATCAAAACAGAGCTTATAAAACAACTCAACCCCTGTACAGTGTTAGCCTATGAAGACATGAGCCTGTCATGACAAAATACTGCTTGTAAACACGTTTATTTCTGGTATCAAATCAGCATTTTAACATGAGTGTTAATGGGATTTTGCAGCAAGCCTCAAGTTGACACTTGCATAGGTTCCTTGGACTGGTGTTTGCAAATCAATTTTTGAACATCCCTAAGTTCCTGATTACACTAATCATCCACTGTTGGATGCAGGTGATGGTGCCTTAACAACCCTTACAGAGGTCTTGTTTTTCTTGGTAAAGTCGGAACATAAATCTATAATACAACAAGCATTCTTAAGACACCTCCAGCAATACATGATATCTTATTATTCAGATTTATGTAAAGGAAATCTTTCAAGTACAGTTATCTTCATGAAGACAGCTTGTCAAGGTCAACGTTGACAAAGACTTTTAGCATGCATCATCCTCTGTGTGGCAGACAGATTTATGTTTGTTCATGCAAGTGTCCCCAAAGCAATTTACATGAAGATGCAAAACTCATTGCAAACCTATAACCTGCATTAATCATTTTAATGTTATGCACCCACTGATCTAATGGAGACTATGCAAGGGAGCAAAAAAAAGTCCTGACCTCTAAGCAGGGGAAATCAAGTGACTTGCAACCAATTTTAAGAATTAATAATTAGAAATTACTTTTAAGAGTGTGGCACATGATGTCTTTAAGTTTGTCAAATGGTTCCCCATATTAATGATGTCTCCCTTATATGTGTAACCTATTGTCCTTCATGTAATAAGGTTTGACTGTTCAGTAATAAGTTTCTCCTCTAGGCAGTTTTTATCATTAAAGAACAAAATCATTTTTATAACCAGGCTGTTTTTATGGCTTCTTAAAAAGTCAGTTTAAAAACACCACCTAAAGGGGGCTCATTGGATTTAGCAACCAGCCTCAACTGAACATTTGAGGGAATGACACTTCAGCATCGGCTTAATTTTTCAACACCAGATGGTCCCTTGGTATCCACAGAACTTTGTTAGAATTTGAACACTTGTTTTCAGATAGGCTACCTTGTCATGAAGCACAAGGTTTATCTTGTTAAAGAATTATGAATTAGAAACCGACCTCTATGGACAAAGACAACACACAAGTAAAAGAGGAGACCATCAAAATTATGAATGAGCACTGGGAAGATGCTGCTTCTGACTTGCAGCTCTCAATACTTGTCGCCTTTGATAGTTACTTTATTATACATGTATGTCATGACCACATGTCCTGCTGAAAGGGAAAAATACAACACTGAAAGGGATTGAAAACTCCCAAGTTTTTCCCATGCATCACAAAGTTGGGACCAGCCAATAGATAGCTAGCTGCTACACAAGCTAACCCTGAGGAGCCTAAACTTAAGAGCCAAGCATGATAGTCATCACAGTAGGTGTCCAACCAAGTAACTTCTTTTATAAAACAGTTTTGCTAAGCTTTAATGAAACTGAAGTTATTTTTAAAAGTGTTGCTAGATGTACTTTCAGTGAGCTGAGAAGGGTCCTGCTGATTTTCAACAAAGAGAACTTTTCTGACGAGTCCCTCCCTCCCCAACATGTTAAAGCGCTATCTTATTAATTCTGTCCGGATCTTCTTATAGGTGTCAAATAAGGTAATAAAAATAGATAAGAAGTGAAGGTAGTTTCAGCAAAGACTGTTAGCTTTAGTTGTTCTTTAATATCCTGTCCTGGGAGTTTTAAATTTCATTTGGTCACAGACTTTCAAGAGCAAATTCACATTTTTTTTTATTTTATTTGAAGTCAACGTTCGATCTCAATTAAAATAATATTTAATATCCGACAGTTATCTCTTGCAGGTATAAGGCCAGTAAATGAGAACACTTACTCTACAATACGTTCTCCTTCTCTCTGTAAAACATTCAACAAAGTTTATTTTCCTTTTGCAGATCTAAGATTACTAATCTAACATTATTCAGACCTGCAAAACACTCCATAAGATTAGCTTGACTGCATCGTATATCTACCTAACTTCTCTTTCAGATAGTGCAATGTGGGGTTTGAGAGGCGGCCTTCTAGGTAAACCAAGGAGCTTTCTCATTCCTCACATCTGAAGCTACAGTACGGCAGGTGATAAGAGGACGGGAGGCCCTTTATCAGTATTTACAAAGAGAAGTACATACTGTGTTTGGAGATGAACATATAGATGCATTTGTAATTGGTCCACTGAAGACAGCAGCGGTGTCTGTATGCAGTGGGGAAGCTACTCAGCGGTAGTGAAACTGAAATGATGGATGCAGAGGCAGCCAGTGAAGATAAAAAGCACACCGAAAGATGTAGGTGAGAAAGAGAGTGGGAGAGTCAGGAGAGGAAAAGCAATGATATATGCTGTTTTTGGGAGAGACACTTAGATAAGGCAATGGGTGCATATCAGTGGAAAAAGATTAAACAGGGAGAAAAAAACGAGAGTGAAGCACTCAAGAGAGAGCATCATCACGTCCACATTTTGATTTTTCTTTTTCCTTATAATTGATAACAACTTGTGTAAAAGTTACATTTGCAGTGTAGTGCCAGACAACTAAGGAACTACAAAAAATGACGGCAGCATAAAACAAAAACAGGAAACGTGTTCCAGGATTTAAGCATGTATGCACCACTTTCACGGATCAGAAACCAAAATGCGTCATGCCTCCATGCTATATCAAATCAGATCATGGTGGAGCAGCAGGAGGCATTTTTTTCTAAACACAGAATCCTCCGTAGATGTACAAGAAGGGACATATCTTCTACTCAAAATACTATCGTGTGAGATTGTTTTTGTATGCATTGCATCATGCGTAAGGTCTTGCTGATTACACATGGTTGCAGCAACACCCCAACAGAAAAAGCCAGGAGGCATCTGAAGGAGTCTGCATCCAATCTACCATCAACTGTCTTGACCATATTGTAAAATCTTACAAAACATAAACATTTGAATAAAGCTGGATTGTGTTGTTCAGCGACACATCAAGACTTATTTTAAATGACACCTTTAAATGGAACCTATCATTTAAATGCCTCTTTTCAGACTTGTCACTCTATGAATTGTCAACTGAATGTGAACAGATATTTGAAGACAGTTGATTTATGCTGTTGTTCTTCTTCAGAAGACTGCCTACAAAGGAAAGCCAGTCCTACAAAGTCCAGATAAATGCATTGCTGCCAGTCTGACATGAATAGGAAAGAACTTTCACAAATAGCTACAGGATGGAACAATGAAAGGTTTTTCTTGAAACTTAAAAAAAGAAGTGTTATGATCAATAACAGTAATTTTAGTCACAGACATGTTTGGATATACTTCCAGAAAAAGAATCAAATGTCAGCAGCTGGAGAGGGTGACTTAACCTTCTCTTCCTTGATGACATAAAAACAAGAAAAAGGCAACAATTTCAGACTAAACCTCTCTGTATTTTTGCACGAAACAGAGCAGACATAAAACTGGGGATATGTGCTTTGAGAATTGGATTGCATCCTCGAAAGCCCTTTGAACTCCGCCACTTGTTCCTACACACCGTTTTTTAAAGAAAACAAAGCAAAGCCCACGGCATTACTGGGACATACTTTTGCACTGGCAGGGAGTGGATGATGAGGCTGGCAAGCAGGAGAGAAAAAAACCCCAGCTATTGAGTTTGTCATTGCTCACTCGAAAAGCATTGATCTTTAAGACTTATGGTGCTCTGGCTGTAATACCAGCATGTGGAAATGGAGGGGCTGGCGAAAAAGAAACTTGGCTGCATCCATTCACCAAGTTCGCTCAGTCGCCACTTTTCTCTCAGTGCTTTTCCCAGTGTTGTTGTAATGTTGTCGTTCTCAGTTAAAGTGACAGTTTGGGTGTTTCTAATTGAATAATGCCAAAGTTGATTCCACACAAATGTCTATTAAGGCTGGTAAATTAGTAAATTATTGGAAAAGAATGAAAATGAGTCAAAAACAGTCATTATAATCAAACGATGCAGAGCTGGCTAAACACTGAAGCTTCAGTGTCCATGGCAACCTGTGTGCATATCGACTCTAGGGAGGAGGGCGCAGACGGAGACAGATCTCATCAATGTTTTTAATTTCTAACCTGAATTGTCAGTCAGTTGGGTTCAGTTTACAGTTACATGAGACACCTTTCATAGTACTGGAGACAACAGAGTTTTATCCAAACGTATCGTTAAGTCTGTAGAATCCAGCATCATGATGTACAGAAAT
Organism: Symphodus melops; assembly: GCF_947650265.1. NCBI lineage: Eukaryota > Metazoa > Chordata > Actinopteri > Labriformes > Labridae > Symphodus > Symphodus melops. The sequence continues at coordinate 3,899,326 of NC_136712.1, forward strand.
CAAGAGTTAACACCGAGGAGGCTGAAGCAATGAATGTGTGAAATCAGTTTTATGGTGTGTTCACCATATAAATGGCCCTGTGTGACTTCCCCCTGGGCTGCTGATGTTTTAACTGCCCAGACAGTATTAAAGAACATTCAAAGCGCCACTGAGTGCAGCTTTATCAAATCCTTTCCAGTGTAAGGCAAACAAAAAAGCAGAGAGCAGGGTATATAATTAAAATGAAAGACACTGAGGATAAAACAGCATATTCAATCAAAGACAAACAATAGTCCATCCCATTTTCAATAAGCCAATGCAGCGAATTGCCTTTTTTTGTTGTATTATTTTAAAGTATTTTTTGTTATAACGAGAAAAAGAGTTAATATGGGGGTGCAACGGAACAAGGAAAACTTTAATGAACGATTAGGAGGACACATACAGGATCATCTGTATTTGAGGTGGAGGAGAACCTCTCACCCTCCTTTAGTGAGCCAGCTTATTTTCATTCCTGTCATGTCTAAACTTGAGTCTTGATATTTAGTCAAGACTGAGCCTTGTATTCATTGTCTATTACCAGTGAATGAGGCGAATGAAACTGCATGCATTAAATAAATGATGCGAGCCCCTGACACTTCCATTACACCAGGACTGTTTTCTCTTCTTTTGCCTTTGTTATAATTTCCCAAAGCGCATGTTGCTTCGCTTGCTTTGTTTGTCATTATTTGTGACACGTCTCTTGCAAAGCATTCATTTGTCAAATGCAAGTGGTAACATCTTTCAGAGCTCTGCTTCCATTGTCTTTGTCATTTTAGATGATGTTATTTGTCATCTTTATCTACTCCACACAGCTTTCTTAATAAATCTATTGTCATATATATGCAGTGGGTAAACAAATGGTTCAGTTTATGACTGTGAATTCATAACAGTGCCAAAGCATTTTGGATGTAATGTAATGCTCCTGGCGAAACTTTGAGTACAGGCAACAGTCCACTTAGTTGACTTAGTATAACTTGTATATTCCGCTGTATCTGTATTGTCTTCGAAGCATTTAGGCTAGCATATTGTTCCGTATCACCCCGTCCAGGATCCACGGAACTGGACAAACATAAAACACCTTCATTAGCACACTAAATTTTCTGGTTTCGATAAAATTCAGTTTTGTATCTTTTTCAAACTGAACCCTTTCTGAAGAATAATTCAAACATGCGTTGTAAGTCATGGATGTGTCCTTTAACCGTGTAGCTGCTTGGGTTTCCACAAAAACAATCTGGCAAACTAAATTATGCCTCATTATGAGCTAGCTTTATTAACTTTCATGAATATTTTATCGCAGTTTTACGTTAATGGACACGAGAGATCCAAGTAATTTGAAACAGCTGTTTGATCGAAAAAGCTACGGTGTTTAACACTCATGAGGGTTGCCAGCAATAAAGTGGGGTGTGGCTTATACTGAATGACTGGAAAAATGGTGAATCGTTTACGGCACACAAGCAGAGCTGATAAATTCTGTGCTCGCGCTGCCCTTACTGCTTACAAAGTATGGGTTAAATCGGGATGGTTTTCAATTGCCTTTTCTTCTAAACTTCCACAGACGAGTAAGAGTTTAAGTCTAATCTATGTGTAATTGAATTCTCTCATATGCATGGCTCAAATCTATACACTGTCAACAATTCATTTGCTCTCTTTCACAAAAACAGACATTCAGAATCACCATCGAACACAAACCATAAATAGTTGGCGGGCTGCTCATTTGTATCTTTTGTGAGAAGAGAGGGGAGACGCAGAAGACGGGTATGCCTGTTTCCATGCTGCTTTCACACATTGTTTGTCTGCAGGTGCAATCTGAATGAAGAGCCCTGAAGTCGGGGAATCGTCTTGAGTCGTGTGACTTCGTCTGAAATGGCCTGTATTTGCAAAATTCTGGCCCCAGGCTCTTGCTCTCTTTTAATCATCACTGCCTTTTTTTTTTAGTACAAGGCATTAATGATTTTTTAAAAGGCAATAACAAACTGCAACTCTATTGCATTACCTAATAGCAACCATAGATCGAAACACATTTGTTAACAATGAGTCATTGTAGCAAACAAGCATTGAAAGCATATTGCCAAAGTCAAAGCAAAAAACCTTTGTCTTCGTCCTCTCGCTGGTTTTACATGTCAGGACACCAATATGCATCAAAAAGAAATAAAGCACATGTTTAAATCCGGTATCAGTTATAACTGCTCAATTCTTTGTATTCCATCATCTGAGGGGTCCTCGGAAACAGTCTTTCTTGTTCAATAATTATTCAAAAAATAAAATGAACCCATTTATTTACACAATCTTTAAAATTCAATGTTTGAAGAGCTCCTCTGCACAAACCCATTACAAATACAGCTAGATAGTGCTTACTCCTTATTCAAAGCCTTAGGATATTTACTTTTTAAATTATGTATCCAATAAGCCTCTCTTTACACAAGTCTTTTTTATCCGTGTCTTCTCCCGTCCTCAGTGGTGTAACGACCTCAATAACCATAAAACACAGCGTGCAGACTTTATGGACTATGACATTAGAATGTCTTGCTACAGTATGCAAGACTTCTCATCTCCTAATGTTGCTTTTATGTTCAGGCATTCACATTTTCCAATCACTGCCAAACAAACCCACAGGGACACCTGCAGTCCAGAGACACCATGTGTCATTCTGCTTTGAGTTTGGATTTTTTTTTTTTTTTTTACTTTGTGTGTGGGTGTAAAAAAAAATGATTAGTCTTAATCATTGCACTGCAGTCCCATTTCATTGCCCGTTCCCTCCAGAGACTAATCAGTCATGATTAGCTGATGGGGTTTTGGGATTGGCTTCGGAATTAATACATTTCTAAATTTAACCCTCAAAGCACAGTTTGAAATGTCACTGTTCATTTATGCTGTAAAAGCGGCTTTTTTTTATTATTCCTATTGTGTGTTTGTGACTCCTCTTGTTCTTGGAGCCAGCCTCAAATGGACACTCGACGAACTGCTGGATTTTGCACTTCTGCTTTGGCTTTGTTTTTCAACACTGGAGGTTGCAACTTGGTAAAACCCCATTTAGAGTGCAAAGGACACTGAGACAGGGATTCCAGGATTTTATAGGATATTGTCATGTTTTATGGTTCGTAACTTTTAGCTGTAAAATGAATTGAAGGTCACGTTCATTTAAGGCTGAAACTTGTATTTTATTGGAGCACCGGGGCGACTCTTTCCCAACGGGAAAGCCACAATATTTGTCCTTTGGGGAAGAATATTCGAGTGTGAGTACAGATTAACCTTTGGTAGAAATACCAGGGCTAATGATAGCAGATGGGGATGTTACCCTTTTATCAACACCAAAGCAACCACTCCATGTATCACACATCTGCACCAGGCTTCAGTACTGTCCCTGTCTCTGTAATTTGATTGCTTAGCCTTCAAGCCCTATCGAGCGGGCCTAGCTGCTCCTGGTGGGATGGTTACAAGGAACCCCGAGGCAAGACTTCACAGATCAATGTAAGCCAGATCTGATTCTCTTGGCTTCATAATTTGCCAGCCAAGTGATCAAGAGAAATGATCCAAAACGTTTCCACGTCTGGCCGAGTGAAATTCATTATCGATTCTCTGCATGGGTCAGTCAGGTATGGACTATAAGTACATGAGAGTTCTGCATGTTCACTTTACAGCAACATCAGCACGTCACAGTTGTAATGTAAAGGGGAATACAGAGTTATAGATCGCCCTTTCAGTTCAACACAGTTTATGAAAGCAATACATGAGAACATGAGCATACAGGAGAACACAGGTACGTACAAATGCGTAACTTGTAGCAAAACAGGAAAACAGCAAACAACAGGACTACGTAGCTCAGTACACAGGAAGCGTGAGGAGACTCTACCGAACATAACGGAATAATCTGGCAGAGTAGTGGAGATAAGACCATGGGTACGTTTAGGGGTTTGTTGTTCTCGGCTCTGACAAGGCGACGCTGCCTGAAGCTTGTGTCACTCAGAGCCTGGGGAAATTTTATGTCGTGTTCATTTCACACGGACCCCTCCCTGTCCAGTCGTTAGCCCCGCCCCCATGTGGAGGTAAATAGACTCAAAGAAAATTCAAAGAAAAGGAATGGAGACTTCTTCTGGCTGCATATCCAAGATCAGTCTGACAGACGCCTGCAGCCCGTTGGAACACTAAGGGAGGGGAGGTGGTGCAATGAGGGAGTTTTGTTTGGGAGACTGGTGATAAAGCGTGACCTCTATTTAATCCAAATTCACATATTAAACCTCTGAGGACTTTTATCCCTGCAATCTATTTACATGAGTTTTTTTTTTCCTCAGACACAAGCCTTTCAAAAATCAGTAAACAAAGACATCTGTATTCTCAGTAAGGCAGTATCGACCAGGATGATAAAAAGTTCAATCATGCACAGAAGTTAAAAGAGGCTGTTGGAGGCAGCGGTTGTATCTCTATTGAAGTGGTTCATAAATCAACCTAGACAGTTTGGGTGAAATTAAAAACAAAGAAAAACAGAGATATATGAAATGAAATATTTGGTCTGTGTGTTCAGATATGTGAAAGGTCCAACATCCCCCTCACCAGAAGAAAAAGAAACTGAAAGTGTACTTCTGCCAGATTTGTTTGCATTGATTGTGGTTATTTTGTGTGTCTGTCTGGAGAGGCTTTGTTGTCACTGTGCTTCATTCTGACAATGTCTCGTTGTTTGTGTTAATGTTTTGCATGACTTTATGGACATTTCGCTTCAAATGTTAATTGTATTTGTGACATTTTTGGTCTCTTGAAGATTTTTGTTGATTTTTCTCTTTGGACTTTTGTTGTCTCTTTTTGATGCCTTCAACCCATTTTTCTTCACTGTTATTGTATTTCTTGTCTTCTTGGACATAGCTTTTTCCAGACCATTTCGCTTTTAATTTAACCTTCATGATTTTGTGTGTCTTTTTAATTATAATGCATGTCCTTGAAGCTGTTACTTTTAGCTTTTTGGTGCTTTTTCACATCATTCTGGTCTTTGTTCTTCTCTTTGTAATCATGTCTCTTTGGAGTTTTTGGATGGTTTTATATGCATGTATGGACATTATTTGCACAGAAGAAGGGAAACACAGAGGCTATATACTGAAGGGAGGTGGAGACAACAGGACACAGGTGAGACACATCAGGTAGTCAACTGTGCAGGAGACACTGGGGGGAGGGGCAGGAAGTATCAGTCCTGAATAAAATGTACAACTTAACCCGGTTGGGGGTTCAATCCCCACATGTCCACACGCCTGCCATCAGTGTGTGAATGTGTAGGTCTAACCTGCAGTGTAAACGCTCAAGTCCATTTAATCAATAGTTTAAGAGTCTTTTTTTTACACATCATTCTTAAATAACAAAAAATATTTTCTTTTTATGCTCAGAAAAAAGTGCACACATAAACTCAAACACTCAAATAAATCACTGCTTCTGCTTTTTGCCTGCGCTTTAAGATCAGCTGTGGGAACTCTGTGTGTCCACACTGCGGGAGAGGAACCAAAACACTCCTCAGGTTCGAGAAGAAAGAAGTGGTACCAGAATAAATGGATGTTTAAATGTTACACCAAACTGGTGTCAAACATCAAGGAGGACAACTTAAATAGAATTTAATTTTATAACACATACTCATTTAGTCTTTTATGAAATTCATTTTGATGTGCAGAGGCGTTGATTCGCTGAAGGCCTCTGAGACAAACCCAGGCAGGTGGAAATGTAAATTATAAACATTGACTGGGATCTGTTTTTCCCTCAGAGCTATGTGAGGATAAATTCAAGTTAAAACATTTTAATTGACTCCTATTCTCTTTTTGTCCCGCCCCCCTGCAGAAGCTGCTAAATATTCACTGGTGGGGATACAACCACAGCTGCTCTGTATGCACACGTCTGTTTCACTGGATTTCTTTATTGTCCTTCACGCTGCAGTGGCTGCAGCACAATGAGGCCATCATGGTAAATGTTGAAATACATTAATGTGACATTATCCACCCGTATGACAGACGGTGACCCGCAGGGAATACGCAGGCCTGATGTGAAAATATAGCCGGCACGGGATGTCTCTGGGTAATTGAATCATGTCTTACATTGTGTACTCGTCCTTTTGTATGTGCTGTGTGAAAATTCGTTTAATGGTTTGTAACAATGTTAATGCATGGAGAGCTTTGGTTGTGAGGAGGCCGGTGACCCCGAGGAAGCTTTTGTGGAGGGAGGTTTTTTCTGGAAATGTAAAGGTCCCGGGCCAGTGAAGAATAGTGAACCATTCAGTATTAAATGTCATGTGTGCGTTGGGCTGTTTGAATAGATAGAACCCAGGACGCCCACTTAGAGGACTACAACCTGTGTACACGGGGCACAACCTAGCAGCTAGGCCACAAGAGCCCAAAGCCGTATAGATAATGTACCAAAACTAAGAAGATTTCTCAATAACAACATTTAAAGTGAAATCTCGTGAGCTATTTCCAATCAGACATTTAGTTTAGCAACTCTTTACATTCTGTTTTTATTCACATTTTAAACAACGTCAAAGGTTGAAGAAAATCTGTTATATCTTTTTTTTTTTTTTTTTTTTTGCAATAGAGCTTCTTTACTTTACTTTTTTGGAAAGAAAAACAAACAATAACAATCTGATCAGAAATCCAGCAGGATGTTCCAAACTTTTGCTACAACTAGGAACGCCAACAACTGAGAAATACTAAAAATTTCATTTAGCTCTGGGCAAAAAGCAACACTGAATGAAGCAACACTGTGGTTCAACTCTGAAGTTGTTTCAGTTTATTATTTTATCCCTAACATGACTACACCTGGATTGTTTGCTGCATTCAGTTTGAAATTAGTAGATGTATTTGTACTTAACTTTTCTTCCTTGGAATGAGTGTGAAGTTTCCATGGATCAGATGAAGAAATCTGTTGGCGTAATGTTCAAACCAAATTGAACTGCCAGATGATGGCTTCAAACTATTTCCCTCTTTGCCTATTACAGTTAATTAAACAGATTTTTTAAATGTTCCTGTTGTGCATGCCACGAACCTCAAGCATGACAAACTTCATGACTTCATTTATCTATTTAGGCATGATAAACGCTAATCTGTGGCACCGCTGCAATCGAAGTCTTGTAGTGGACCAAATTTGAGGTTACTGCCGAGAATGATTCAAAGATTTTTTTTTTGCTAGTATGTCTAAGTATAGAAAAGCATGATTGCAGATGGGACCACAGCACTGCCAAAGGCTCTGTTAAGAAGCTAATAGTCTCCGTGGATAACAACAACTTTCCTTTGTAACTTGTTAAATGAGACCTTAGAGGTATGATGAGTGGGTGAGAGCAGCAGAAAGTGAGAGATCCACACTTTGAAATTAGATAAGACTCACTGTTGACTCCTTTTCTAAAGCAAGACTTGAGCATTGAGTCCACAGAATAACTGCTCTCCTTGGTTTCATGGCTTGGCAGGAGAAATAACTAAAACAACACACCGAAAATGGAAGATGTAAAAAAGAAAGGAAGCTGTTATTTGGACGCTTTCTATGGGAAATATGTATTTTAGTATGAAGCATGGAGCACGATTGGTTTTCACACCATTGCAGCTAATCTCTCAGTGAGATACATCAATGCAATATGCTTTGTACATTCACCAAGGGGGGAGAGACAAAGACATCAGGCATATTTTGAATTTCGTTTTTTCCAAGCATTTAACAGCTAAACTAAATGGTTTTCTAATTGTTTTAAACTGAGCAGAGGGAGCTGCATATTTCTCTTGAAAATGTCTGCTTCCTTTCAGAAAAGAAGAAAACTACATTCAAACTGTTGATTTGATGGCAATGTTTTAAATGCTCCGAAGGCTTAGGGGCTCATTTGAAATGAAATCAACAAACATGGGCACACGCCACACACACCTAGAGCGGCACAGCATGCAAACAGACCCAGCATGCAAACAGACACGACAATGACCCCGTTAGCCTCTTTCGACGCGGTTAGCTGAAAATGCTTCACAGCCCTGGGAAGCTACAAAAGAGACCGGCAAAAATACAACATATTGACAGTGATGTAATACCATTTGCCATGGGACTTTTTTTCAATGTTTCTACTCACTCCAATTAACTGTAGAGCTGTTCAAAGTTATGACCAACCCAGGACACATCTACAGAAAAGCAAATTGAATCAGATGTAAATATGCTGCATTGCCTCAATATGGACATATCCTGTCTTTTGACATTTAAGATTAAGTGCTTCGATGCAGCATCCACTGCAGATGTTCAGCAAATGTAAATCCTCACAAAATATAACAATTAGCTGAAGCTAAAATAAAGGGGGAGTTGGGTGTAGTGTGTCTGCTGTGACTTGTTACAAATACAAATATTTTACCTCTGACAATAGTCCCTTTGTTAAGCTAGCAGGAGAACAAGCTAGGCAGTGAAGATGATTCCTAAAAAGGACAAAGAGAAAATTAAAACCTTCGATTACTTCATAAAAACGAAACATAGCCTACTAAGCTGTAATTAAGAATTATTTACGATAGAGCAGAGCTCTTGGTAGCTCAAGCCTTTTTTATGTTTTCATTAGCATCGTCTTGGTTGGAACACCATGCGACTACGCTGTCTGCTTCAAACACGTTTCTTCTCTAATGAATACATGTTAAACAACCAGGCGGGAAAACATGAAATCAGGAGATAATTGGAACTGAGAAATGTCAAAGCATGCATTAAGGGATGTCCACTGTGTCCTTGTGCCAATAAAAGTGTGAAGCTACAACGATCTTGTAGCTTTGCCAAGTGTCTCAAGTATTGAACAGCTAGGCTCCTCTTTTTTTTTTCTGAGAGCTTATTGCAGACTAAGCAAAAAGTCTTATGTCTTGTTATCTCTCCCCCCTGTCCAAGAGCAAACAAAACTCTTGTATGAGTTTACAACCGTTTTAAAAATTGATTCACAGGGGCCTTTCCCTTCCCGCGTTCAGAGTCACTACACAAGCTCATTAAGAGCCAATGTTCCTGTTTTTATGACAACAGAGGCTGTTACTGTTTCACGGGTAGCACTGTACTCTATGGTTCAATAAAAACAGCATTGATTATAGGTGTAGAGGAAGGAGAAAAAACTAAGACAACCTGAAACTAGGAGAGAGAAAAAAGAAGGTAAAAGAAGACATTGATGTCAGAAAGGGAAAAGGAAAATAAGGAAGCATGAGAGCTGGAAATGTACCAAGAGACAACAGGCGCTATACCAATTAACTTGCTATGAGACGTTGGAGTTTCTCTTGAGCCCTCACATCGGCTTCAACCTTTTGACCGCTCATCTATAACTTAGAGACCATTAAGAGCCTCGCAAAAAACTAAGCCTCTCATTATAATTGCTTGAAATATTCATAAGGTCCTAACAATCAACAGTAACTTCCTTAAAGCGATCGGTTCAGATGAGCGGCGGCTTTTTAAGCTTTCGACATCTTTTAACAAGATAACTTTCTGCACCTGGCTCCTGTTCTTAAAACGGTATAGTCCGCCCAAACGTGAGGCGTTTAAGGCTTAACAAAGGGCTGTTTCTGCTCCTTCATACAGACTTCTCCAAGATATGAACACTAGTCAGCTTCATGAGCATTTCAGAGTAAAGGCGTAGCCATATAATTGCAAAGGGAGTGAAGCGGGGGAGTGCTGGTGCTGAAAGTTCAAATTAGTTGAACTTTGATTTGAGCCGCTCTGACCTTTGTGGGCGCAGCCAATCCCTGTTGACCACTGATTGAACTGAAAGATGGATGGAAAAGTAATTACCGTTGTTTCTGACATCTCAGAAGTGTACAATTACAGGTTGGCCTTCGATTAAGACGGACCAGGAGGATGACTTTCTTTGCCATGAATTGGCATGCAGATGTAGCCGTCAGGTTTGTTCACAGAAACTCTGTTTCTCTGTATTTGAAATGTCTGTTCTACAACACCTACCCTTCTTCTCTGTTTGCATGTAGCAGTTATTTGTATGTGTATTCAGTTGTTACCATATCTTCGGTATGGACTTTGGTTAAATGGCTACATTAGGCCATTTATGAGACTGTTGGTTTGTAAGGTTCCAAACATATGAAGCTAACATGAAGATCAAAAGGGAAAAGGGTTCAATGACTCTCTGCAACTAGGTATATCTCTCTCTTTCTATTCACTTCATCCGTCACCATCCTCTTCCTCTCAGCCTCAGCCATCGAGTCAAACCATTCAGAAGAGGGATAACTGGCTTATTTTGATGAATGATGCTTTTCTTGTAAGATGACCTCGCCCCCCTGCCAAAGTGGCATACTGCAGTAATCAGGCCACGCTGTGGACATGGGAGAGCCGCCATTCACCATGTTGAAAGTTATAAGGCGAATAAATTGACCTTTGAAAGTCCTTTTTTAAGGTGGAAAAGTTATGTATTGTAGCTTTAAGGATAGAGTTATTGTAAACTGTATCATAGTTATTTTTAAAGATGGCAGCTGCATCTGTATTGGTTAGATTTGTTTGACCAATCAGCTTCACTGACTCTACTCAGGTTTTGTCTTTCCAAGAGAGTTCCAGAAATACGAGTTAAAATGGGTTCGCTATACTGTGACTGTTCCAAGTTCTTTAAGCCAAATGTTATCCGCTGGATTTCCTGTTGATTGGCGACATTTTGCAATCATCCCAAAGACTTCCACACTTTGTCTTCCCGATTCTATAAGAAATAATACTCTTCTTAATGTGTAGATAAGAGAAGTTTCATTAAAGCTGGAAAAGAAGCAACAAAGACAAAACAGGAATGGTAATAAAACTTCTTTCAAGCCACAACAGCTTGCCTGTATGACGTCTTTCTCTTCAGGCTGATTAACTCCCTTTACAGCTTTGTGGAGGCTGCAGGTATGGTTTCCATCTGCAGAGTCTAATTTCAGTGACGTTCATTGTCAAAGGGTGATTAGTCAACCAGATCCACTGTGGATAGCTGATTAGGTCTTGCGCACTCAGCACCGGGCTGTTGCACACAATACTTCTGTATACTTGTCTGTTGTGTTGTTCTGACTGACTATTTCCACACACTCTCCCAGGTACAGAATGATGTGTGATAGTCATCCGAAGAGCTTGAGATAGTGACATCCGAGGGACACATGCAGTTCACTCATAAGACAATAAAAACTTTTCGTCCTTTTTCTTCAATCCAACTATCACTTCAAAAGTCATCCGTTTCTCTCCCAACTGTTCCGACAAAAGTAACACCTGACTTGTCACAAGTTGCAATAGAGTTTTGTTGAAGAATTGATTTAGCTCTGTTGGTTTTTTAAATCATGCACAACAATCGTTTTGTCCAGTGAAACCCTGTGTTACTCGAGGACCCTGAACACATTATTATTTTTTTTTTATTAAAACCATAGACTGTATAAAACACAGGCTCTTCTCAGTGACGTCACTTATTGCGGTTGCCATTGTGGAACTGCTGCTTCAAATTAATGTGCAGTCAACCCGAAAAAACAAGCAAACACATGTAGCCTTTAGCTTCCACCTGTAACGCAGATCAGCCATTTACCTTATAATAAAGAACTCTTAGCCGTAATACAATCACAATGGATGACTTGTAAAAAAATATAAACCCCTGTACCATATGAACCGATAAAAACAAGAGCTACAAATACAAAATCCCTTATAGTATTTCAATCCTGGTTACAGAGGTCATGTTCTCTGCATTACATACAAATAGTTTATTATTTAATGATTCTTACTTTTCCTTAAGAGTCCGCTCATCATGGCCTGGTATGAATATTTGCTAGTTCTTGTTTTTTAATGCTTCTGCAACACTAAACGAAGTATTAGCTTTGAGCTAAACCCCAAAGAAATGAGTATGTCTTAAGTCATTAACTGTGCATTGAACTGACAGTCAGAAACAGGGATGATGGAGCCGGGAGTGACATGTGGAGAGAAGTCGCTTGGAGAATGATAGCCTCCGCACATGCACATGTAACATAACAGCCAAGGCTATTCAGCACCCCACATCAATATGTTTTGTTTTATTAATAACTAAAACATTTCTTATTCATTAGAAGATAAACTCAGCAGGATGTTTCATCACTCCCTTGTTAAAGCCAACCTCTTCCTGTGATGACAGTTTTAGCAGTGAGTAAGTTATCAACGTCTGGATTGTGTCACGAGAGAGAGAGAGAGAAAAAAAGGCACCTCTCACTATCTACACATGTTTCCAAATGTGGGCATAATTGAACATCTTCAATTTAATTAAAGTGACTTATAAACCATAAAAGCTCGATAAAATTGACTCTTAAATGTCTGCTGATCATCATTGCAGAGCTCCCAGTCATCGCCAATGTCACCCTACTCTCACATCTCCTCTCGTCTGCCAAAAATACGACTCCGTTTTTTTTTTTTTTCCCTCCCGAAGCCACAGTCTGTGTTTTGGCTGTTTGCCAGTCAGCACTCAACACTTGTGCCTCTCCTCCTCTCCCTTCTCTGGGACTTTTGATGAGCAGTGAAAGAGCAGAGATCGACTCCAACAGTGCACCTTCTACGTCTGAGGGAGATTGTAATCATTGGTACTCCAATTCTTTTTTCTCTCTCTCTCTCTCTCTCTCGCTTTCTACACATTCAAGGCAAACTTATTCCTCGGCTTAGCACATATGATCCACTGTCTAATGAGAAACCAGGAGTCATTTATGAGCGCAGAACTCTCAGCAGGGAGGATTTAACACCTGCTTAATCCTGTGACTTTTGGAGAAATATTTGTAGTCGGTGTGAAGAGAAAAGTGTAGAGCAAAAAAAATAGAGCTACGTATCAAAACTATGGTCAGTATCGTAGTTTTTTTATCTCGGATGGCTTTAGAGCTTTTCTGCATTGATAGTGCAACCATTTTTCTGATGATTATCCAATCCAGTGTCACTCAGAGAAGCAAGTTTTTTAATCACTTGTAGCTTAAATAAATATACAACAGTTTTATAGCTGTCAGGCAGACTGCCCTTAATATATCTTGGGTTAACCTGGGTTGGTTGTCCACACATTCACCTCACAGCAAGAGACTTTACCAAACCCTTAGTGATCAAGAAGAGTGGATGAGATTGCTTACCTTCTTGACTACAGTAGGTACCCCTCCCTGTTGTTATAACCAATTGCATGCAATGCAAATAGAATTAAAATCCACCCATAAATGAAAAAGTACGGAGCTTGACCAGCTCCCTGATTCCTAATTAATTGTGCTGCATAATTTCCCTTTAGATTTTGGTGGTGATGCTTAATGTTGCCGCTCAGATTTACAGCGTAATTAGTGTAAAATGAAAGACTGCTCCCATCTCTCATTCTCCCTCTGGTGGTTTCTTATTACCCTCATCACAGCAAGTGATTTAAATTCAATCCCAGGAACTGTAGCACTTACAAGCAAACCGTTTCGCAATTACACTACGCCACTGTCCGTACTGTTCGAGTTCGTCATGGCCGTGACGCCAACTATGTTGCCTCTGCGACAAGCGACACATAGTGAGGAGAGAAATAAAAAAACGGATGAATGCAATGTCCTCCGCCTGAAAAAGTGATTACTTTTGTCCATTTAAATAAAGATAATTCATTTGCACCCATTGTCAGGCATGATGACAAATCTCTTAAAAAAACAGCGTGAGCTGACTTGCAGTGGTAAAGTTGTTTGTAGAGATGTAAATATAACAAACACTTCTAAACAGGGGTATTTGAGAAAAATAATTACCAGAGTACCTAGTTGTGTTTCCTTTGGTGTTGTAACGCTAACCCTTCCCTTTGGAGTCCCCTAACATATTTGGAGTAATAAAAAAAAACCATTGTGAAAAGTCCTTGATTATTTGCCCATTTTAAGCACATGCACATGACAAGAACATTCACATTTCTTCAAACAGTAGAGGCTAACAAAATGAAGGGGAGAATTCACTCAGAATGGATTCCTTTTCCGCCAAGGTTTCTCCTACATGTACCATCTATGCTTTCCATCTTCCTTTGCATTGTCTTTCTCCACTTTGCATAATCAATTTCAATTCGTTATTATTTCGAGACAAAGGGAGCCCCATTTGGCGGAGAACCTTTGATCCAGCACCAATTTACCCCGCGCTCTTCCATAATTTTCCCCACGATAGAACAACACCCGCCTTCCTCCTCAAGCTCCACTTCATTTCGCGCGGTTACCTCCGCCGATGGAGCCCATCGCGGATCAGACTTGATCACAAGAATGAGAAGGAAAAAAAAAAAAAATCTTGTTCTGTGATTGCTGCGGTACACAATCTTTCCCGTTTCACGCCAAACTGCACGGTTCCTATTTCCAGCTTATTGTTGTCCAAACAATATGAGACCGCCGTGTATGGAAGCAAACAAGGAACACAAAAAAATTCCATAAAAATAGAATTTGCATTTATATGACTCACAACTATATCTGTCTGTCATTTCTCATGAAGTCACTATAAATTTGGCATTGTAACTTAATGACACACCAGGAGCCACATTGAGAGTTTCTGCACGTGCTCAGATGGAGTTCTTTCAGAAAACTTTCAACGTGATCTGTCGTGTGATATTAATTTGCTGGTAAAACTTCCTCCACATATTTAGCATGGACACAAACTTTTAAAGGCATTTTCCATCCTGCTGCCTTTACAGCATTGTCACAGAGCGTTTGCCTTTGCTCTAATCATCACAAACTGATAATTAGACAATGCTCGTTGCACATCACAGGCACACGCACAGCTCCTCGTGGGCCTTGTTTTTCCTGTGAATTACTACCTCTCCGGGTTAGTTGTTGTGACTTTTCAGATGTCTCCGTCTGAAGCAGCACAGATTATCTAAGCAGGAGACCATTTGAAAGTTAAAGACAAGAGGGAATAGAGGGAGAGACATAAAAGTCGGAGAAGAAACGAAGAATATAACTTTTAAATAACCCTCCTGTCTGCTTACAAAGGCAGACTTTCCATTACGGGCACAGCGCCTGCCAGAATCAGACAGATTTTAAACATATAATCTGACTATTTGTCTCCAAGCACAGAGGAGCAAAAGGCCAAATTGCCTCTCACAGAGCATTTTTATATCAAAACAACTTTCTCAGTGAGTCACTGCAGCGCTGAGCTTTTGCTTCAGGTGAGGTATTTAGAGGCACAGACACAACAGCAGGTTGGTTTTTTTTCCAGTGTAGTCGCAGGTGGAAGAAACGTTTAAGAAGGAGTGGAGTATCTTCAACAGGACAGACCCAGAGCAAAGTCAAAGTGACGGCCTGAGAAGCAAAGACAAGTCGTGTTTGTCTGTTCTCTTGAACAATGTGAGGGCTGGAAATCCTCCAAGTGAAGAATTACTGACCACAGCCATCCCATGAGGCAACACTTTTAGTTGAAAAGTTACAAATTAAAGTCGACTTTGATGATCAAACCCTGTTTGTGCAAGTTATTCTGCTTACAGCAAACTGTTCTCTCAATTCAACCCTGCAGACAGGCAGTGGTCAAATGGTTTTTAGACGTGGACCTTTTTGCTCATGCGCCTGTCAGAGGTGTCGTTTGTCAACATGCAAGTCAGGTAACTCCTTAGAGCCCGGGACCAGCAAGGGATGACCCTGAACGACCCGAAACTTCTGCATGTCGTCGTCTTTTTTCCTTGAAATACACTCGACCAAATAGGATGGTCTGATATTCGAAGCCTAATTGTCTTAATGACAATAAGTTTCCAACAGTAGACTTATGTATACAGCAATTAAGCCAAACAGCAGACACTAGAGTCTACCATGTCTGCTCATTTTGGGTAGTTGTTTCATTTCGGGCTCTAACAGGGCTGTCTGGAAAAAAGTCTGGACAATGTTGGGTGAGAAAATGTGGATGTTTTAGCTTTGAAGTTTTGAGTGTGTGTAAAAATATTTCACGTTAAACACGAAGGAAAAGCGATGCTACCTACGTTCGTGAATCAATACACTTCCCCTTACTTTGACTGCACTTACTGCATCAAACGACTATTCTTAAAACGTGTCTTTCCACACTACTTTCAGATTAATGATCAAACTTTTTTTTTCTAAGAATGAGCAGTCAGATCATCGTCCAGTGAAGACTTACCCACTGAACTGACAAATGGGCAGAGAACTCACAGTTCACTTGGCGTATAATGGCGTAAGGTTCCAGCTAGCTGTAATGCAGCCGTGAAGTGAAGTTGACTGTGGAGAGGTCACATGGTCCCTGAGGCGTGACATGGAGAGCCAAGTCCTCCTGGTCTGCACGATTTTAGCAAAGGCCCTTTTGCACACTGCACTCTGGCACCGCATTCACCCTTCCTCCAATTATCCCACTTATCTAAATAACAAAACACGTTTCAGGCAAATGAACACACTTCTCATCTAAAGCTTTAGCACAATAAGAGGTTGTGGGTTTTATTTCTGAGTGTCACCATTAATGACATATTCATGTATGCTGCACCCCAAGCTGAGGTTTTGATGCTTTGTCCTGCCGACCCACTAATGCCATCACTTCACTTAATTACCCCCAATTAAGACACTATAAAAGAATTGCAAAGAATTGCTAATGAACTCATTTGGAGACGTGGAAACATTTAAAAGGAGATCCTGGATGGAGGGCAATTAACCCCAGGCATGATGGATAAGCCTCTTCACTCCCTCATCCCCCCCGTTTGTATGCGCAGAGAAAAAGTGAGCTTAAAGGGAAAATCCAGATGAAGATACTGGACATCTCAATCAATATTTCAAGGTACATATCTGCTCCACTTCATCATGAATAAATACAAGAGTTGGTGGATTGATGATAGTTATGCCTTTACATGTCGTTTCATTGGGGTTGAAGAGAGATGAGCTGTAACCCGAACTCCAACTTTTACGAAAACAATCTGCGCCATCGCTTTAATTTCCTGACAGATTTCGTATCCCATTGAATACAGGTGAACTGGCACTACAGACCCCAAAGGTGATACAGTAGACAAACTTAACTTAAAGTCATTATGCCAAGGGGAGCTTTAAAGATGTCCAGAGTTGGGTGTAACGTGTTATAAAGTAATGTTACAGTAATCAAATTACTTTTTTTTCTGTAACATTTTCAGTAGGCATTTCTGTTCTGAACCGTGGAAAGATTGTTACAAGTAATGTCACAAGTAATGTAACTACGGTAATTACTTTCTTCAGGGAGTAATCATGTAATGTACGGCATTTCTATTTTGAGTTACGGGCCACACACTAATCAATAATAATAATAATAAAGTTGCCAAAATAGAAAATCTCAGGTTATTGTAAGAAGTCTCCACAGTTATCGGAAAAACACAACACAGGTTAATGCAGAGGTGAACATGTTACGAGTGTCCATCAGTGTGTTGGAATAATGCTGAAGCTGTAGATTTACCGTGCTAATGGCGCTGCCAAATACAAAGACTTATAGCTCAGCACAACATGCAGAGCAGCAGGCAGGTCACCAGTCTGTAGTGAAACATACTTCAAAATGCTGACACATACAGAACAGTGCCTTCACTTAGGATTGTGCCAAACTGTAAACAGGAGTACAAGGAAAATCCGCACAGTTAGGGAAAAATGAGCAAACGACATCTCATTTCTGAACAAGCACAAATTCCCCAATAAGGAATGTGATTCTGTTCTGTACTCGTTCCTGAGCGTAATTAATTAGTCTGAAGATGAAATTATTGGAAAAGGCATTTTTGCCTTTTCACTGTTTTGGAAGGCAACATTCCTTCCCCGTGCTCTACATCGATTGGTTTCAGATTTAATTTATTCTGCAGCCTTGTCCAAGATGGTCAGTGACCCTCCAAACCTGATTAAGAAAACTAGGTCATACACAAACTTAATTATCTGATGACAGCCTTGATGTTGTGTCATGAATTCAAAACTTGTGTGCCACATTGTTGTTGTCTGATCTGCGGAAGGGGGATTATATAAACCAAGAATGTAGTGATGTCAACCAATGGTTAACAAGCCAACAAGATTGGTCCCCATATTGGAAATGCCTTTAAAATGGGCATTTTAACAGCGTTAATGGGACCTCTGGGTTTCTTTTGCCAGGCTCATGTGACCACTTAAGAAACTGCAGATCTTTGCACTTCCCCATTGCCGCTACTTTTCAACGCTGGAGTTGCCGCTAAACTTTCATAAGCTATGTTTAAACTGAATCAAAACACAATAAAACAACTTTATGGTGATGGTTGGACCAGCTTATAGAGTTCTGATGAGGTATACATTGGGCTCCAACACAACAAGAACGACTAGAAGGACCAGAATGTATTATCAACTCAAACCAACGTCAGTATAGCATAACGCTATGTGATTGGGCAATGCTAGTTAATGAAGCTAATCGTCTTTTTCCTATTCATCAAGTGATCAAAGACCAAAGACTGTTCACATTAGCCCATGGTGGGAGATGCTTTAAGACGATGGTGAGGATTATGTCACCCTTCTGTCTAATAAAGCGGCTCTTAAGGTTTTCAGACAGCTGGATGAAGTCTCTCGATAGCTGTTGGCATTGACTGACAGCCCAACGATCAATAAACACTCTAAACTGAAGCAGGTCTCACTGATACAGAGAGCACTTGAGGTGGTCAACATAGAATAGAACATCACTTAGCCGCAAACATTAGCCAAATCAATTCATGCACTTAATTTCTCTTAAACAAACTGAGCTTATGACTGCTCTGTGACTGCCCGGTTCTTATTCATTGTTCTGAACTTTGTCAACCTGCAACAGTTTTTTGAAAGGACAAATATTCTCAACTCAACAAAATAAAACAGAAGAACTAACATCTACATATTTCCCTGCCAATCATTCAAAAGTGTTAGATTGGGACCCAACCAATTGGAAATCTCAGGGTTCAGATGGCATCACAGATTTCTTTTTTCCTTTCTGCAAACAAAAAAGGATCTTTTTACTGTTTATATTTTTGTATATAGATGTAAAATATTGCCGCAAGCACATGAGAGAGAGAGCTGGGGGTCAGGCGTTCACAAAGACCTTACTGAGCGTACAGAATTTTAAACTGTGCCTTAGCTCTCAGCCGGTCCGTGCAACATAAAGAAAAACTCCTGCTTCGACATAACATGCAGCAAAACAAAGATAGCAAAACCTTAAAAGCTTCGGAGATAGAGAGTCCACTGTGTGCCACCTTTTCCACTGGCAAAAGCGGGGAATGGTTTAACAAAATAAAGGATTCATATGGTTGTACTTTTTTGGTACTCTTCTGTCGGGGTACCCTGACGGGTCCCGTTTTCTTCGTCTTTGAACTTAATTAATAGCGGCCTACACTTTGTTTGGCTGCTATGACGTCACACTATTTCGTAGCTGAGGTGACTAGCTCTATGTGGCTTACACTCCGCTTAACAAATAAAGGGTACTGTTGGATGTGGAAACGCAAGCAACATCAGGGTTTACCGTACCGAACTGATCCAAACTGTACTGAACCAGACTGGATCGCTTGTTGGAAACGGGCCTTAAGATTAGCAGTATATATAAAAAAAAAGTCAGCTCCCAGCGGCTTCTTTATTGAGGACTTTTTAGTTTAAAAATATTTGTCTATAAAATTTATTTAATATACGGCCAAACCTGTCTTTTCTGCTTAAATATGGCTTTAGAAAACAGAAATCCGACTCTTCATTCCACATTGGAGATTATGATCACGGCTTCGATGCATTTCAAGTGTTCCGACTTCTTGAGTTTTTTTTGCCTCGGTTGTGTGAGAGAGGATGACATGTACAAAAGACAACCGTTTGACAGTCAAAGAAAACAGTCTGACAAGCAGAAAGCTTTGGATCATACAGAGAGGCATATAAGGAGACTAACTGATGTACAACATAATGGAATCGATGAGTGTTTTCACCCTGATGTGAGGACGGGATCTGAACGTAGAAAAGCGTGCAGCTTCGACAGGTTCAAACAGGAGACCACACAGCAGCCCTGACAGCTCCGTGCAGCCATGAAAGGAAAAAAAAATACAGTAACACTCAGTTTTATATATGCACTTTGATGTATCATACCATTTACAGGACAGTGCATTAGAAGCCTCTTTGTTCACGGCGTCTCTCTCACTTGGGCAGCAGGGGAGTCCATTAGAAACTGGGATTTTCCTCAACTAATTGCGGTGCACTCAAGCCGGCCTTTGAGGCTGGTCTTGTTCATCAGCATGACACAGGTGCAACATGCAACATGTGATCTAATGGGACGTGGCCATTTAGGCACACACACAAACACACACTCAAACAGCAACTACGTCTTTTTACTGAGAGTCGTGTGTTTTATGGTCCTCGAGTGAATGTAGAATATGTATTCTACAACAACAGTCCAACAGTAGAATTAACAGACACTATAACAACGACAGAAGATAGATAAAGCCGTATCATTCGCTATGGATTGTGGGAAGAGTAGTTCCTTGACTCGGGACAAAAATTATGTTCACAGTCTTGCACCTCTTTGCCTTTTTTTTTTAATGCCGTTTTGGCAGCGAATCAAATGTGCTTATTGGGGTTGCTGGTTGTCTTGGTTCCAGGCTTCAATCTCTTGATTTTGTGAAAAATCAATGAACGACTTGAATGGAGAAATTTACATCCGGAAACAGAGCTGCCGAAGAAAAAGTGAGCGGTCACTGTTGTGTCTATAGACTTCAGATTTTCTTATAGTCAGGGGGCCAAACATCAGGGGCCTAATCTGCTTAGCATGCATGCATTAACTGTGACTATCGAAAAGCATGTGGCTTTTTTCATGTCACCTTGCATATTAATTGGCTTCGACAATCATGATTGGATTCAATAATAAGAACAGACATATTCTTATTGTTTTGCTAATGACCCATGGCTGAACCTGAAGCACTTATTCAAGCCATTAGCCCGTTCTCACAAAGTTTAAATATGTAAAACTGTCTGACATCTGTCACTACGATGAAAACGGCTTCTCTTCTGTATCTTATTTTATCGTCTTCACAGACCTCTCCTACTTTATATGCAACCTCTACGCATCATTTCCGCATACCAATTTATACTCCTCAGCCAGACGAGCCACATTGTTAAATAATTCAAGTACAGTATGTATGCATCTCCCAAAACACGGCTGCTTGATATACTTTAATTGACAGCCGAGGTTCAAGATGGCACCATTCAAGCTGTGCCTAATGGCTTCTTTCTCCAAATTTGCAAACAAATAAAAAGTCTGAAAAGTGATGAGATGAAGTGTGGAGTGATCGCGTCGTAAGTGTGAGTACGGAGGGGAGGTGGAGGAGGGAACTGTTCTTTTTCGCTATAGGAGTACAATCATTAAAATGAAGTTTGTGTTGACTGTGGGTGTGAGTGGACCTGGAGGAAGAGGCTGTACGTCGGGGCTGTGCAAAAGCATCTTCTCTTTTTCACTTATATCGTATCGTATGGTACTGGTCAGCTCATATACAAACAAAGGATAAACTTTATTGACTTTAAATCTCGTCTTATTGTGTCGTATTGTGTCATATTGTGTGATGTTGTATAATATTATATCGTTTCCTGTTGTATCATATAATGTTATATGGTGTCACATTGTATTATAACGAGTCATGTTGTATCATGTTGAATCGCGTCACGTCATATGGCGTTACATCGCGTCATGTTTTTTCAAAATAACTTTCAGGAGATTGCTTGGAGCAGCACTTTTAAAACAGGCTGTGATGGCTGCAGTGTAAACCTCTGGGGCCATTGTTCAAGCTCGAAGTTGACCACTTGATTCTAAACGAAAAAAGACTCAGCAAAGTTCGCCCTTTTTGTCTGACTTTGATTTATTGCAGAAGAAACACTTGTATTGCTCTTTTCAAAGACACCAGACTCCATTGACAACACACTCATTTCGCCAGACAGACACTGGAGTAACCTGTTTACTGCTGTTACTCTGTTTGTCTTGTGCTTTGCTGATATGTTATTGAATCCGCAATGTTACAAACAAACAAACAGATTGGTGGTCGACGAGTTACTCCCGTGTTCTACCCAGTAAAAACACTTTTTATTTTTGAGAATGGAGTCTGGGGGCTTTGAAGAAAGTCATGAAACAACTTTGACTTTGAACAAAAAAAAAGATCACATAATCATAACAATAGGTCCATTTCTGTGGGGATTCCTTTAGTAACATAGCCCCCTTGGATTCCATTGCTGCCGTTACAGCCACTTTTCCTGCTTCTGGTTGAAGCAATCCCAAAACTTCTATGTACTCATAAGTGACTTCGACTTCAATCTATCTTAATTATAGGGTTCAAGTTTAAAGAAAACTGAATCCTCCCTGTGAGAGGATTACACACCACACACAAAGAGAGAGGGAGAGGTCCTTTGAGTGGAATCCCCCAGTAGGTGTCAGTAAAACATCCCCATCCACGTGTTTATTTTCACGAACAATCTTGCCTTTTTTGGCAGGTTTATTAAGCAAATAATAAATAATGTCAAATCACACTAAGCCTTTAATACCACCAGCCCTCGTTTCAAATGCAACGCAGTAATAAATCAGACAGGAGCTCTCCTCCTAAACTTGTTAGGCGGGTAAATCTCAATAAAGTGCCAGTCAGTTATGATAAAACGAACCATTCGACGCAAGGAGAGAGAGAGAGAGAGAGAGAGAGAGACAGAGAGAGAGAGAGAGACAGAGAGAGAGAGAGTCAGAGGGAGGGAGAGAGAGAGAGTCAGAGGGAGAGAGAGAGAGAGAGGGCCGTATGTATACAACGTGACGAAGAGCAGCCTCCGCTCGGCCATGTGTTCAGATGATCAACAGGCTCCCTGTGGGGAACGAGTTCATGTCCTACAAAGAGAGCGACAGAAATACCAACTCTCTACATGAACTTTAATTCTTCTTTTGTACGCTTTTAATTGTCCCCGTTTCGAATTTCATTAAAAAAAAAAATTCAAAGTATCAAATTAAGAAGAACCATTTAATGCCTTTTATTCTGTCTTGCTTAGAGATATTCAGAAACGGATTTGCTTCACTCCCACAGGATTGTCCCTCTCAGTTGTGCTTAAAATGGGGACGTATGAACATTACATTTATATACTTAATCATGGCATTGAGGGTTGTTTTAAAGACAGTGTTGTCTCCTTTGAAAACATAATACATTTTTTGAGGGGAAGAAAATCTGCCTTTTTTTATCGCCTCTCCAAATTTGCGCTCTCCTTGGTGCTGAAAGTGTGAGTAATTTATTTTTCTGAATGGAAGTGGAACTATCAGCTCAAAGGTTTAAAAGTTCCCTTCCACAAAAAAACAACTTTTTACTCTACAAAGTCCACAAAATGTAAGAACATGTAAAAAAAATAGGCAGTGCCTTGTGTCCTAAGCTAAGCATGCGATTGAATTGAAATTGGTGGAATGCGTCTCATCCTGCTGATTTGATGTGTTAGCTAAGCATTCCTACATTTTGTGGACATTATGGGTATTTTTAAAACAGGTTTTGTTGGACTCCGTGCGAAACATTCAGGTTGTTTTTATCGAATAAAAAAAAAAGCAAATTAACGACAATCATTATCGTCAAAAAAATCCCTGCCTACTTCTTATGGCTTTCTCACTGTGTCCCTCCCTCTCTCTCTCAATCCCCCCCCCCCCCCCCCCCCCCCCACACAACACATACACACACTTACACACACGCACTCTCACTCCCCCCCACCTCCCGACTTTCTCTCTTGCAGCCGAGGCGCTTCTCGTCTCCAAAGCCTGTCTCCAGAAGCATGTCCTCAGACATGCAGCCACGGTGCGATGAAGCGGACCAAAAGACGCCACCACCATGACAGAATGACAGCAGGTAAATCCCGATCATCTTTTTTCTCCCCCCTTCACGTGTGAACTGTAGCGTGTTTTACTCTGATAAAACCAGAAGGAATCTATATTTCTCAAGCAGCTCTTTGACACCAGGAGATAGAAGGTCTTCTCCACAGTGACTGAGCGAGCGACAAGTCCAACAAAGAGGGACTTGTTATGGCCAGCAATCGAACCTGGGACTTTTGTGATGTGGGGATGTGCCCCTAAAACCACCCGGTTGCTCATTCATCAATGTCGACACCTGTAATCATGACCCATCAGCGCGTAAAAGGCGAAATATAGAAACTCGGTCGCGTAAGTGAGTGTGTCTTTTTGTCTTTGATACAAAACATTCAAAGTTCTGCTGCGATGAATACGTGTGGCTTAACTTGTACGGAGATTTAACAAAGAACAATCAACCAAAGTCGGAGTTTATGAGGACAAAGACGAGATGCCATCAGTTAAAATAACGTGTTCAAATCAGGCTAACCAATTTCTCCTCCTGTGGGAGCTTTGCATGATGAGCAAAGCGACGTCGTATTTATTTGTCAGGCTTCATCCACAGCTCCTCGTGCCAAATGGCGCAACTTAGATGAAGATGGAAACTTATTAGTGATTTATCTCGTGTTATTTTCCGATTATCGTCAAGAGAAAACAGCCTCAGTGTCATATTGTCAGGGTTGATCGTTTAATGAGGACCACCATGGGCTTATTTTTTAGCCAAATATGTCCAACCACTGACAACAGATCGCGCTCTGGCTCCACATTCATCTAATTAAATAGTCTGTCATTCTTTATATTCTCAGTCATTAAGCACATCTGTTTCAAACGATTTGATAAACAACGTTGATCTGAAGAAACGGTTTACCAGTAAAATGTGCGCCGATGGCACTCTAATGCGCAATGGCTAAAAGCGTCCTCCGTCTCCGCTCATTCCTGCCTCAGAGTACAGCAGGTTACTCTTTCTGTCTTTCTTCGCTGATATTTCATCTGTGCTTACTTAAAAGTGGTGAAACATGATCGTGTGTCTGCTTCCGCTTGGGAGCTCCTCTGCTGTCGATCGAGCAGTCATGATTTCCTGCGTGTTTCCAACCACAGTCTGGTGGTAAAATCGGTGTTTTATGCGACCATTGTGATTCCTGGGTTTTCAGTCGTTAAACTAATTGTCCGACGCCGGTATGTCCACATTGAGATCTCCAATCCCATTTTAGAATGAGACGCGTTTTCGCCTCCCAAGCGCAGCCTACGTGCGTAAAAGCGCGACGCAGGGATCAGAGAAGACAGTCTCCGGCTGGTTTGTGTCGGACTGTGTCACGGCTGGGCTTATGGATGAGATGCTTTACGCGCACTTGATCTCTCAAATCATGCTCGGAGTGACGTGCAGCGAGGTCTCTGGCTACACATCCACGGGAGGACGCGTTATCCTGAAGGTAACGCTGTGATTAATCAAGCTTCTTTTGCGCAATTTTTAGGCTGGATGGCCAATTTATCTGAGAAAACACAACAATCAATAGCTTAATCCTTTTATGTAAACACAAAGGGAAGACACATCGGCTGTACTTTTCCCATCATGGTTTGGATATGCCAGTGCAAAACAAAGTACTTCTTGTGATGGATGGAGGCAGGTTCTAGTTTTCAGGTTTTGGCTTCACCTTGGCATTAACAAGAGAGGTTTTGTAGTTGTAAGTGGAGCTTGTGAATCCAACACATTGGAAAGTCATTATCACTTGTTTTCAGCAAAGGAAAATCTGTGAATGCCAGGTGTTGTGGCTGTGTTTGAATGAGGCTTACAAAAGGACCCTGCTGCTTATACCTGCTAATTATGGAACATAGGAGATGGAGCCCATGTGGATTATAGGACATAATGATATGTTGTCTTTATTTCTATAACTGTTTGCTTCATCTGTGGAATAATTACTCGCATATTTAGAGACAGATCCCAAATAATCCTGCAGATACGCCTCATCTGCAGCTGCCATGTGCAGAGATTTGATATTTCGTCTTGCATCGTGAGTGCTGTGGATTGACCTTGATTAAGTCTCAGGCTGTAATTAGTTTTTGTTTGAAAGAGATGGCAGGTGAACAAGAAAAACGACTGACCTAGACTTTAGTATATCTGTTATTGTCGCCTGGTAGGTTAATGCTGTTTTTTGGGGGTCTTTTTCCACATTCATGCATGACTTCAATTTTGAGTTTTGAGTCGGGAGAGAAAAAGGGAGAGGGTTTTGCATTTTGCTTGTGTCTGGAAGCCATTACAAAGTTTCCATCAGTCGCCTTATGATGCTGTTTTGAAAATAAGTGAAGACTTGAAGAGCTTGTGTGTGTCGCCTTGTTGTGAGCGATGTGTTTCTATCAAAAGATAACAAATGTCTAATGTATAAAAGTAGCATTTTTTGAACCTTCGCCATTAGTTTGCCTGCAGATATGGAAACTTGACAGCTTATTAGGCGATATAAGAAATGTATAGGGCCACAAATATCCCTTTCACAGAATCCTAAAAAATATCAAATGCAATCAATTTAAGAACTTTTTACAGGTTCAAATACATGTAAAAATTAACCTATTCAAATTCAATTCTCAAAGGAAAAAAACTCAGATTTTTATCTGCATATTGGTGGGAATATGAATGGCAGATCAAAATCTGGAGAAACACCCCATTTTTTAGCACTGCCATGTTGGAATACATTTAAATAGATGTGTGTGAAGGAGAAGTTAACCGTCCCTTTTTACAACATTTGACATCCATATCAATGATTCTGGATCATACATGAAACCAAACTTTCCAACACATTGCATCATTGCCCTGTGCAACTTTGAAGAAGTTTCTCACACTTGTTGCCCTCTTTTTTTCCCGTCCTCATCCTGAATGTGCGACGCCCTCATGTAGATGGAGGAGCTTTTGATACACTGCGACTGAACAGTTAACTGACAGCTTTTCCAATACCTCTCGCCCCTCTGAGGTTTACCGAGGTCAGACATATGCCCCCCCCCCCCGACTCAATTCCCTCCAATATCCTGCTCTGAATCTATTGATATCACATTAGAGTTGCGGATACTATACTATAGCGGCTTTTCCTTTCTTTCTTTTTTTACTGGAGCTGTCAGTGAGTTTTACTATGATAGCAAATTATAGCTTTCATTGATTTGCTTGGCCAGCTTGGCCGATTCTGCATGAACATTGCAGATCGGCATGTCAGTCGATACTGATGGGGGAGAGCTAACGCCCATAGGGACCATAATCGTTCAAATGTATCAAAGAATTTCCACGCTTTAGTAGAGAATAACACATTTTTGGATGCTGAGAGCCCCCTGTGGTGAAAACAAGGCGGCATGGATAGATTTGATTCAACTGAGAGTTTTCTGATTTCTCCTTCATGTTGACGTGATCACATTGGCGTTAACCACTGACACGCATGCGAAAGCCTAAATGGTAATATTTGTTGGTCACACTTCAGAGGAGCAAAGTGTGAAGGAAGAGGCTCCTGCTGTATCTTCCTTCACGAATTCACATTGCACACATATTCATAAATGTGCATTTTTGGCAGAGGTGGAGAACACCGTTAGAAGCAAGGTCTTTGCTTTTTTTTTGAAAAGTTAAATTTAGCCGCAGGGATGCCTCATTCCACGGACATAAGCTCCTCTGTTGTAGAGCGGCTGCACAGTGCACATTAGTGAATCTGTGTAGCTGGCGCGCTTAGAAAGGAATGTCTAATTATCACGCTTTCAACCGCAGTAGGCTCCTCTATTTGCACTGATCTTCTGCTCCTATCGAGTTCCTTTTTTTTTGTCATTACACAATTATTTATTTTCATTTGACGCAATTAAAAGGCTATTTTGCACATAGTGGCTGAGCTGGAAAGTTTGTGCAGGATCTACTAGGGTGTTGAAGGAAGGTGTGATTTTGCAGAAACACTAGATTGGCGCTGGTTATGTGTGGACATTTTGTGGAAAGGATGAAAAGAGGTTTTACATAATGTTCATTGCATGAAAAAGGGGTGGGGGTGCATTTGTCTCATTGAAGCATCTAAAATAGGGTTTTTTAATGTCCATGCAGATTAGTGTCTAGATGTTAATGCTGCACCTTCAGCTACAGTAGTTGGACAAATGGCTGGTGTAGCCTTTAGCTGTTCGTCTTATCAGATCCTAAGTGATTGCAGAGCTTCACAATATGAAGTGCTATTAAACAACCTCAACAAGAGGCATTGACTGAAAGAGATAGGAGGGGGGGGATTCCTCCTTAAGGTCATTATCTGGCAAACAGAGAGAGTGGGACGAAACAAACCGGTGTAATTGCATTTGTAACAAAAGACTCGGAATCAATGGACTAAGCACTACTTACAGCATTGTGTCAGCGTTTTTCATCAACATGCAGATGGATCCAGTCAGCCTGTAATTGCTCATAAAGTCTATTCTTTGAGGAAAATTCAGCAGCTCCTTGAAGTCTGTAGTCAGCGTGGACTCTGACATTTGAAAGTCATGAGAGTGAAGTGTTGCATTTAAGTGTTTGCGGTGATTACAGCTGAGCTCCAAGTGGTGATTGACAGCCAGGACATGAACCAAAAACTCAGCTAATAAAAAATGTTGGAGAAAAATATTGTACTATAAGTCTCACTCGAGGTTTGAGCAGTGCTGTAGGGTATTGGACTCTTGCTTTTGCTGCCACTTGGGGGCAGCAGAAATGAACTGTTGATGACCAATTTGCTAGCACACGGCAGCAGCTAAATTCTGAACATTAAATGTTATCAAGTTGTTTTCCTTGCCTGGCAGATTGAAGTCCTGTAATCACTCTTCCTTTGGCTTACTTTCTTGTAATGCTTTTTCACTTTTAGATACTCTGCGAGCTAGCTGCTAATGTTGTTTGTTGGCTTTTTTGGTGGTTCAGTGTTGGCGTACTGTGGAATCTTAGTTGATTTCTGCTAAAAAAATAAATAAATAAATCGATTTGCACATAAGACCAGAGGACATCGATTAAAAGTATTTAAATTGTGGGATTTCAACCACAAATTCTATCAGAGATCATTTTAGAAGCTTACAAAATTTAAACAACATTGGACTGCGAATGCCAAATTTAAAAATCAAGAATTTTTACTGAAACATTCAGATAATACAAGTTGATGAAACGATTCAGAATGAAAATGGTCTGATACGAATGTCCTCAGGAAATTTGCCAACACAAGTTTCATCACCTTAACATGAAGTGGATTTCCACGAGCAGGACATTTTTCCATAAAGAATATAAGCAGTTTAATATCATGAGTTGACCTGACATGCATCTAACAGTAGCACCTGTTCAGTTTTATGACTGAAATAAAACACTGGGGACGGCAACGACGCACATCATTATCTGTGTCAAATCAAAGACACTCTTCAGGTGGGCTGCTCCCAAAGCTGGTAACCATGGTGATGCTGAATTGCAATCAGAAATGGAAAATTACGATTTGTTTACATTTTCGAAGCACTGAATGGCAGAACATGATGTGTAACCTTGCCTTTTCACAACGGCACAAAGAAGCCATCTTTTTTTTTTTTGGCATATTACTGAACAATATTTCCTCTCTTTATTTAAATGAAGCTGGTTGTAAATTGTCCTCGTTAACTTGAACTCAGAATGTTTTTCTCGTGTCCTCTATTTCACGCCATTATACTACAACATTCCATTTCAGTCATAGTGCTGTTCTGTTCTCAAATTTTGCTAACACAATAAAGTAAACTGAAAAACAGACAAACAAATAAACCAGAATAGTCACATCAACAATATTAATAAGAACTCAACATGTCTGAAAAGGAGCAGGAAGAAGCATAAGCTTATTTAAACCTATCCCCTCTCCACTACTTAATTAGCAACTCCTGTATACATATTTATAGATACAAAATAAATAGAGTAAATAAACAAATATAAATAAATTATCAAAACAAACCAAAAAAAACATTATTGAAGTCCCTCTTCCTCCTTGTACCTTGTGAAAACCATGTGTTTAAACTGGGTCATGCTTGGACATTCCTTGACCTCCTCACCCAAACTGTTCCACAACCTCACTCCACAAACAGAAAGACTAAAACTTTTTTTTTTTTTTACATTGTGGAAATCTGAACAGCAGCAGGAGCAGCAGCAGTTGTGGATTTACCCTGTAAATATCTCTGGAGATTCCTTTTCGAATGTGCTCTGCTCTCCAAAAGCCTCAGGTGTTCCTCAGTCCTGCCTCTCATCAAGCGACTGCGCCGGGCTGCCGTCCCCCCGTTCTTAATTACTGTAAGCCTTAGCAGCAGATAATTCCAGCTGACTACTTCAAGCTTTGGCTCTGCCGTTATCACTGGCTCCATAAAACATTCAGCGTGCCCGACTGCTCTCATCGGACCTTGGCGGGGACGGGTTATTGTAATTGCCAGCAGGCCCTAATTCCTCTGTGATGGCAGATTGTAAGACAAAAAAAATGCCAGTATCCAACTTTCCCTCTGACCTCCACTTTTCACACAGTTGGAAAAGAGTTTGGTGATGTAGATAAAAACAATAAGACAGTAAGTAGGAGGGAAATTACTTTTCCTATCTAATTTTCGTGCTGCTTCTTTAGCAGCAGGGGGGAACCGACAACTTCCTGCAAAAGGCGCCAACATGGCAGGGCGACTTAATATCTCCCTGTGCTGCTGCAGATGCTGCTTGTGTGGGTGTTTTTTTTTTTTTAAGTAGCCGTGTGACTTTTTCTTCCTATGGGCCAGGAGCACTAACAAGCAATTAGCCAACATGAGGAGCACTGCAAACGCAAAAGTTTACAAAGTCAGAGATTGTTCTTTTTCTGTTCGTTTCGGACATATTCTCCTCATTTCAGCCATAGCAGATGTGAAAGAAGCTTAAAATCATTTAGACATGACAAATAAGGCCAAAGGGAATGCTCGAGGAATTTTAATGAAAGCAGAAATTGCCCAAACCCGAGATATAGACGCATATGCATGAGCTAGAATATCCAGTTGAGGGGTTTTTCAGATTTTCCACGCATTAAACTGCTGCTTCAAATGCATCACACATACTGTAAAGTGTTAATCCAGCCACTTTTAAGTGCAAGTCAATGAGCTGTTGGCAGGCTGACTTCTGTTTGAATGGGCAATAAAAGTCAAACTGTACTCCTGAAGGTATTGCTGTCCTAATTACAGACCTGCCTGAAGCTGATAAACAGAAATGCTGGCCAAATGGAGGCACCATGTACTTGATGTCAATAATAAATCACAGCCCGCTTGTCTTTATGTGGTTCTGCCCTGATACAGTTTGTTGGTCTGTTTTATAATTCGCTTTACTTACGATTGAAATTTTCTCAACAAGCAGTGGATGTATAAGGTGGGAGTCCGATTGGTTTTGGAAAGTGAAGCCAAAATGTCCATGCGAAGGGCGCTGTCCTGTTGACGTAATTTGGAACCAAGACGTCAATGTGAAAAGAGCTGGAAAGGCAAAATCTGCCAACCAAACCACTTTAAACAAGCTGCTGTATTATCCATTTAAAACTATGTTGTTGAAAGTTGAATTTTTAAGCAAATTCGATTTAAAAAAAACAAATAAAAACTAACTAAAACAATTATTTGTACATGGATTTGTGATGTTATTTTTCTGAACCTAGAAATTTGACTCTGTTTCAGAGTTGTCCCTTTGGCTTGACAATTCCTGTACTTCGTACTTTAAAACATTGTGTAATTGTGTAACAAATTACTTTCATCTATCAGATTACAGACATGCTTAGTAATGATGAATTGGCGCTTTATTGCTTTCAGTGTTTACACTCTTCATCATTATTCTCTGTTAGCATTATGTGTCCCTGGGCTTTCCTAAGAATCGGAGAACTTGGATCTCTTGTGGCCAACACGAGTCCATTAACCCGAAACCGCCAGAAAAATTGGAACGCCAGAGACACCCTCAGTTCATTTCACAATGAAAGCTATCTCTCCGTGGGGGCAGTGACAGGATATTCAATTCCTTACTCTGTGCAATAAAAGGAAGGCTGTACAAACCACAAGAACTTGCACTTTTCTCTCTGCAAAAATTTTAATAATCTGTAATTTAAAGAAGCAATTTCTGAAATAGCTTGAGGGGGGTTTTTTTCTCCTGAGGCTTCGAGAATTTTCTCTGTGCACGGATGACAATCACAGAAAAAAAGAAATGCCCAGGTAGTCTGCAAATTGCCCAAAAGTGTGTCAATTATCCTCCTCTTTACATTCCTAGCAAGAAGTAGGACATGTTGTTTCACGGCTGAAATAGAGTTGCTTTCGAGACTGACGGACTTGACACAAAGCTCAATACTGTGTACACACTCAACAGATAAACGAGTCCTGACCCTGGATTCTGCAGATCAAATCCAAAGGTAAACATGATCCTCTCTTTGCCTGGAGAGACACTATGCAGCACTGACTGAGGCTTTTAAGCGTTTGGAAGAATCGGGGGGCAAACGATTCCACCCATCCTGAACCAGTATTATTATGTCTAGTCATCATTATTGCCATTGGATTCTGACTTGGGTCTTGGCTTATTTTCACTCTTTTGCAAGAGAAGACTTGTTTATCACCGTCGGTGTAACTGGGATCCGCCTGTTTCTTTTAATGCCGGGATGATTGTAAACTGTAGCTTCTTTTTACGTGGGCAGCAGGTTGAATTTATAGACTCTTGTCGACTCTGTTAAAAAGTAAACTTGAGACATAACCCAGATGATGGTAGTAAATTCCACTGTCTTGTCTCTTGTATCAGTTGATGTTCTTGTCCGAAAGAAATCACAACCGTTCTGTTTTTTTGCAGTGCCTTGGGGAGCGTTAGAGGAA
This sequence comes from Symphodus melops, assembly GCF_947650265.1. Lineage (NCBI taxonomy): Eukaryota > Metazoa > Chordata > Actinopteri > Labriformes > Labridae > Symphodus > Symphodus melops. Next base: position 3,931,804 of record NC_136712.1, read on the forward strand.
ATTACTTTCAAATGTATGGTATTATTCCAAGTTGCACAGGAAACAGGATCACGAGGATAAACATGACCGGGGTCATTTAGGAGACAAACACAGACTTAGATTACTTGCCATGAAATGCACAGCGTGACCGATTCTTCTGAGATCAGGGTGCCTCACTTCCCACCCTACGGCGTCTCTATGACCAGTGAAAGAAGTGGACGTTGTGCTTCAGCCAAAGCTTTGAACAGTTTCATGGTCCAGTTTGACATTCTCAAAGAAGATCCCTGAAGGTCCGTGTAACGCGTTCCAGGTGAATGATTTGACATTTGAAAGAAAGGCCAGCAAGAAGGAAAGTGAGCACTTCTAGAATTTCTATCCGAGCTTGCCTTGTGGGTTGTTGGAACTTCTCGGGATTCTTCTTTGCATTCTGCAGCCGACACACGGTCGAGTTCTGCACATTTTTCCAACGTTTTTTCAGCCTCTCCGGCCTCCCCATGAGCCGGCCTGAGTCGTGTCAGAGCAGGGGAGCCCATCTGAAATGCTGTTATTTGAGTTGACAGGAACAGGACTGCCGACAGAGTCCAGAGACTACACTGTGTCAGTGGAGCACAAACAGACTGCGGGATAGATTCACAGTGTGGGGCAAACGCCCCCCCCTTCCATGTTCACACTCTCTGATGGCCCTTTTGACAGGCCGCTCACAAACAGAGCAGTCAAAGCAGAGACAAGACATGTCTGATCATATTGGAGAACTTAAAGACACAGCAAAAAGAGAAGTACTTTCTCCCAAGTTCTGAAATATTTTATATTTTTGAGTTTAAATTTTAGTTGAGATGAGTCCAAAAGGCAGTCGCACTCTGACCTTTCAAAAACAAATCATCAGGCCAATTAGGACCTTCCATTCTTTTGCTCCCAGCCTATAATGGCCAATCAGAGAAAGGAACTATCTGCCTCTGTTCTGATGTATGACAACCCGGCCAATTCGAGGGGACTATGCCGATGGCAGACCTGTCTTGTAGCCAATGAAATTCTACTTGATATGTTGCGTTTTTGCTTTTTTTTCAGGATTGTCTACTCAAGTTCTGATTGAGTTGAGAGCATTTTTCTCTTATATCACACATGTTGATCCACTTGTAATTGTCCCAGTGTGAACACAGACCAACGTTGAGGTAATTGTGCAACTTTTATAACAAAGAGGTCCATGACTCGGACAGCAGGAAAGGACTGTTGGTGTGAAAACGCCCTAAGAAATGTTCAGTCGATTTAATACCCTCTTAAAGTTATATTCTCTCCAGATTTACCTTTCCAACATGTCACTTTTAAGAAGACTGAAGAGACCCACCAACTTTTATTCCACTGCGTTTCAAACACACACATTCTGGCAGAAGAACCTGGGGGCTAAAACTAAAGCATTGCTATGCAGGTACAGCTCTCCTGCTGTCTCTACTTTCTTTGTCAATCAAGAGAGGAGTACAAGAGACAAGGTCATCCCACTTCTCTCCAATTTTACACAGTTTTTCCAGCCAGATCGATACAGCCCAACATGGCTAAATCAGTGAGGTCTCATTCCCCTGTCACCTGATAATTGGAAGCGTTTAGCATGGAGGACGGAACAGGACTATCAATTGGCACAGCATGTCAAACTGATAAGCTTTGTGCCAAAAAAACCCTCAAGTATCGGATGTTTTAAAACAGCACTTCAACATTCACGTTTTTGGTTTGTCACTTTATAAAATCCTTGAGTTTTTATTAGGGAAATAATTGACAATTTAGCCTTCACTAGGTTTGGGAGTGTAGGCCTACTGCTGTGCCAAAACACTTTGCCAAGATGCATAAATTAAAAACAATGTACCTTTAAATGATGTGTAGAGAATAGTAACTAACATTAAGCCAGGGAGACAAATATTCAAGTGTGTTAAGCACTATATATTGAGGAAAAAGCCAGTTTATTTAAAATAAAATGCATTTATGGAAATGAAAATAACTATGAAATATCATTGAAACCCAAGGCATTTGTAGAATCTCGCCTCATCTATTGCAATGAGCAAACAGTCTTGTTTATCTTATTTAAAGACCTATTCCTCAGCTATTCTCTGAATCCCAAATAGGACACAATTAAAGAACCAGGTGTTCTAGAAAGGTCAACCAGTTTGCTACAATCAGAGGCTACAATCACTAAGGTGTAATGCAAAACAGTGGCATGTTTGTTTCAGCTGCACTAAGCAGAGTGATTAAGGAGAAGTCTATTTTTCATTTAAGCTATTTCAGAGTTGAACAAAAAAAAATCTTGCGGCATGTCCTCCCAGGATCTAACTTTCCTTATTTCCTGTCATTCCCCCAATGTCAACCTTGACATCAAAAGATGCAAATACAATAAATCAAAGACTAAAGAGACCATAATGTGACATTGACATTCTGTTTCAGCACAGTACTTAAACACTTGAAAGACCCTCTTCAATGTCTTTTTTTCTTACTCAACTGAGTGAACAAAGAAAGTTCTACATCTCCACACAAACCTCCTTATTAGAGAATACAAGACTTTTTGTAGATAAATCAAGACAAGTCTTGCATTTGTTCGATCCTATCTTTAAATGACTCATCTGTAAGAATGGGATTGTGGCGTTCGGGTTAATTACGGCCTTGTCGAACGACCTCCGTTCAGGAGCCCGAGTGTCCTTGCAGTTAACTTAACTTTCTTTGCAATACTAACAGACTTAAAGTGGGAGCATTTAGCTAACAAGAAAAGGATAGCACCTCTCTACAAGAGCTCCAAAGGTGTGGAGAACCACAAATATTGAACACAAGACAGACCTGTCATAGCAGAACACGTTGATTGCTTTGGATCATTAGGTGTCAGAATCTACCTTCATCTCATATTTGATGTATTTCTGCTTATTCAGATCCAGACATTTGCTCCCTAGACACTGGTGCCATCATCCAAGTTAAATGATGATTATGATTATTGCGGCCCAACAGATTCATTATATCGACCGACTTGTCAGGTATCACATTCTTGAAATTAATCCAAAGGGAACTAAATTCCAATTCTTCCTCTTGGAGTTAATTGCTAACCACAGTGTCACTTTTCATGGTGTTGCAACCGTCCCTTGAGTGCAGCTTGTCCAATTATCTTTGTGCTGGTGATTTATTGGTTCACTTCTTTTTCTCCTTTGTCGCATCCCCCTTTCAGTCCCTTTTCCTTCTCTATCATTCTCCTTATCCTATATTCTCGATCTTCCAATCTTTCCATTTTCCCTCCCCTCTCTCCGTGTTCGGCCTCTCTCACTTCCAGAGCAGTAATGGTCTGCTTCACCATGCCCGGGCTCAATAATGAAGCCACTGCCCCAGAAAAGCCATGTTAATGTTGACTCTGGGATCAGATTCTGCTCCAAGACATACAGCGGTGACAAATGAATGTGCCAGCTGGAGCCAACCAAGACCAATAACACAGCACATATAGATCCGTGGCTTTGACGGAGAGCTGGGAGCTGGGACACTTTGCAGACAGATTTATTTTTGGTCTCTTTCTCTATTTCACATTTTCTGCTTAGCCTGATTCTGGCAGATGACTGTCGGACCAATGAATGCAGTTCTATTCTTCTCTCGCTTCATTCAACTTTTTTGGCCCAGCTTGATCGCATGAGTCAGTCCACCGAAATTCTGATATTCTCAACCAGCCTGATCTCAGCAATTGACTTCTCCACCAGTGATTCTGGTCCTGCTCAAGGTTTCTACCTGTTAAAGGACATTTTTACAAACTATATAAAAAATACTGTTTAGGGTTCTTGCTGTACAAATACAGTTGGTTTGTTGATTGAAAGAAGAATATGAGGATATCATAGAATAGAATTTTAATTAAATGCATAAGGGAATGTTTCAAAGTACCATCAACATGCTCTTGACATGAATTGCAAATCAGTCGAAGCAATTTCGTAAAAATCCAAGTACAAAAGTGCATTCCATAATAAAAAAAAACTGGAACGTAGACCTGGAGCTCCCTGAAGTATTGGTTCATCCATCTGGTTGTCAACAGCATTGACAAGCTGTCGGCCTGCTCCTGCTCTGCCACTCTGACCTGCCTTGACCTCCTTGGTTTTGATGTGACAGCCAGAGATGTGCTGTGTTCTCGGAAAGGTGTGTGCATCTGTCTGTCTGCCACTGTGCTTAGCTGCATCTACATCTGAGGATAGCTGCACCAGTGACCCTGGCTGACGTACATAGCCAGACGAGAAGGAGTTTCCTCCGTCTGCCTTCCTCCACGTTTCTCCTGTCAATCGCGCTCTGTCTGGAGCCTGTTGAGCAGCCATGCATGCCTTCCCTCCATCACAGAGATGGACTCTCTCTGCCATGCCCACTCATGCTTTTAAAGCTTGATGTTAAATCTATTTACTGCAAACTATATTAGGTCTATTTGGAGGTTATCTTCTGAGGCAAACCCTCATCTAAAACTCCTATATGATGTTTGTGTAAAGAGAAAAAGTGGAGTTGTCTGACTGGTTAAAACATCAATTCACTAATAAGGCAAGAATAAGGCAAATATGCTAAAAATGTATTTAATATGTACATTACATAATCTAAAAGAAAGCTTCATTTTTTCCTCCAACTTTTTACACTGCAAACTTTTTTATGTTGACAATTTCATCAAAAGTCCAGCCAACCAACTGAACCAAGTTCAAGTAGCTCATAAAAATCCTTCTGGGTTTTCTTTTACTGTTTAGCTTTTAGGCAAAATGGTTTCCATTGGACACAGTAGAGAATAATTTAAGTCATGGTATTGGTCCCAAATAACCAATAATAATACCTCCAGGAGCTGTTTCTCAAACTACATTCAGATTGTGAATGGATGAGAAAATCTATTTTCCCAAATGGTTGTTTATAACGATTTGCTCCAATGCTTGAACATGAGCCCAAAATATGGTGTTTGTTTTCCACTGTTAAAATATTCAGAAATATCAGAAAGAACGAGTGGCAATTATCTCATGTTGCAAATTTGATGAAATACATCCTAGATCAGTTGACACCATCTGGGTTTTTCCATTTGACCAAACAGTTGGTGTATTTTGGTGGAAGCCATTTGCTGTTGCTTCTATGTTTAACCATAGGGGTTCATGCTGAGAGCTGTTGCCTCATTCAACCATATGGTGTCTGCCAAAGTGGAGAGATTTACATAATCTGTAGCTTAACAAGTACTGGATCCTGGTTCTTCTGGCTAATGAAGTTTAGAAGATGTAATATTTTGGTCACAACACACTTTAAAAGTTTCCCCCTGCAGATTATCTGCCTTCAAAAGTCAACTTTGGAAATTCAATTTACTGCAATCTTTGATTGAGTGTGAAAACTGCAAAACAGCTGGTTAAATTAGAACATACCCGGTCAGATTTAAAAAAAAAAAAAAAAGCAACTTGAGGGCATGCAAATTGCAAACATTGACAACTCCACGTTTACCAATTGTGTTATCAACTTGTGCGTCCTGCATGTTTCTTGCTTTCCCCTGCAGTATACACCAGAATGCTGTTGACATTTTTTTAATAATTCATATTGTATTGGCAGCCTGCAAAATTGGTAAACTGGCCCATGTGTTTAAAACATGTTCTTGGAGTACAATTAATGTGTATGCTTCTGTATTCTTATGCATAGCACACCATGCAGAAGATAAAATAATGGCTGCGCAGAATAAACACTAAGCATCCATCTTTGTTTAGGAGCAGCAGATTTTTGACACTAGTGCTTTTTTTCATTAATATCAATTTCAGGGCATAGACGCATAAAACTTGAATAAAAAAATATATAGTTAATATATTTTTTGCCCTCCACTAACATCTAAGAGAGCTATATTGAGCATGCAAACATAACCTCCACCTCAAGTGATGGCTTTGATATGTTAAGGGAACATTCCTTCATCCACGAAGCAAGGCCAGATTCTGCGTATTGCAAAGTGCATCAAACTCCCTCTGTCTGAGGGATGTGAAATGTTATGAGACCAGGTGTAACACGGCCAAGTCAATCAATTTCCAATTAAGCCATGCGACTTTGTCATCCATAACTCTTTTCGGCTTGTAAGTGGCGTTTTAATCTTTTCATACAGGAGGTATGCTTAACCCTTGCACCCTCTTTGAAAAATGTCAACGAGTGCAGAAGGTATTAATTAAAAGAGGTAACCAGTCAGATGGATAATGTTAAAGTTCTCCCTCTTAAAAATACAGTTCATTTGTTTTAATTTGATTAACGCATGCAAATCAGAATGGCAGTTGCACTGATGCCAAGCCCACTCATTTACAGTTCAAAAACTCGCAGAGATTTATGGTGTCATTTCACTCTGCCAGCTGAATAATTCATCACTCAATCTCTCAAAAAAAAAGTCAAGCAACTCTTGTAGGCTCGTACTAGAATCAGACTCTTGGAGGACACCAAGAGTCATGAAACCCAACTACTGCTAAATATTGAATTATTCTGACTTTGAGAGAAATAAAAGATTACCTTTATATTGGGCATTGTGAGTTGGTCAAGATTATTTCATGACGAACCACATGGTTTAATACGAAAAATTATGTTCTACAAATGATTTCTTTGTTAATAAATCTGGACTTAGGTTTAGCTTGTTTTATACCTCCCAACTGCAAAACACACTTAAGAAAAGAGAGACGTGTACCAAATAAAGCTAGTTTGTTGGCCATCATAAACCTTAACCAAAACGAGCTAGCTTTTGAGTAAAGCCTCAAAAGTGTTTTCAGACTGCAGGAACTTTTTCATAGTTTCAAGAACCATTGGAACCCTTTTTGTTATCCATTTTGCACCAACTATGAACTATTGTAGTTCCTTGAACCATGTTTAGAGGAACCTTTTTTAAGCTCATTCTTCAGAGTAAGTACCATGGCGGTACAAATGTGGACTTATTGGACTTTTAGACAGTGGTTAAACTGGTGGTGGAAAACTGCTAAGCTCCTGCTGTAGCTAACTCGCTTAACATTGTCATCAGTAAGTTAAATATTTAGCTCCTAAACCTAAAATTTTAGTTCGAATTTTGAATTGTAGACAACACTTTTTAAATGTCTATTTTAAAAGAAGGTGGTAAAGAAGACACCTAATTTCAAATAGTCCAAATACTTGGAATTCCTCCTTAAAACTCTGAAAATTAAAGACTTTCAGGGCCACATTAATAAGTCATTACTCAATCTCTGTAAGAAAACGAGAGCATCCTCATGCTGCTGGAAACAGACTTAATTAGAAGAGAGTAGTAGTGCATATATTACTCCTTCATGAATTTTCAAGAACACACACAGCCCAGACCATACCAGGAATATTTCTGTATTCAAGAAAAGTCATTGCGAGCGAGCAGCTGGGTGATCATGTTCGTATCCTGAGACCGGTGCCATCTCTAGGTACAAATTAAAACTGTTTTATTATGTCTTCTGTTGTATGTTCTTCCCCGCTTTTGTTGATACAGTGAGTACGACGAACTATAAGTAGCATTTAAAAAGCAATTAGCATAATCATAGCATCTGACCGTGTTGGTTTGTCCACCATTTGTTCAATATGTAGCTTTGTAATTTCTGTTTTTTAGTCTCTTTGTGTTTTTTTATGTTGTCTTGATAGTTTGTCTTTTTCATTGTTTGGGCTGTTTTGTTGCTGCTGGATGCAGAGAGATACTAACAGACAGACAGTGAAACATTACTCAACTCCAGGGAGATAAGAAGGCCTTGTTTTTCTAAGTAAAAGCTGTCAGTTTGCTCAGTACGGACAATGTGATTGAGCATGTCTGGTGGCTGCTTACACCACAGTCTTGCCATCTCACTCGATACAGCGATTGATTAAGCTGTCCCAGCTGGGTTTTCCATTGGCCCTGTGCCCGTCCTGCGGCCAAAATACACCTGCGCTGCCTGTCAGCTGCTAAAGTTATGACATCATGAGACCCCTCATAAGGCCCTTCCATTGTTTTAGAATGAAGGCACATCAATTTCATGCGCTCCACGACCCAGCAGATGATTTGTGGGTAGCATTATCTGCTGGAATCGCTCCGGAAAATGGCTGCAGTGTGAAGACGAGAATTGGTGATGGGGTTTGTGGAGGTTTGCCGTGTGTGTGTGTGTGGATTGGTTGGTTGGTTGCATAGAAATGGTTCATTGGTTGGGTATGTAACCAGTAAGAGCAATAGCAAGGTCAGGCAGGGAGATGAGTGAAAATGTCAAGTTTCCATGGGGGGAATGAGTTTATAATTAGAATTTAAAAGTTTCTTCAGGAAACATGAAAGCACTTCATAAACATCCAGCAGGCGCTGACAGACTTTTGGCAGATAAGAGGATAAAGGAGGAAATGGCACGAATGGAGGAAGGAGTGACCAATAACCCAGTCACAAAATCAACACACAGGCACTTCATCTTTCCTTCTTGTAGCGGCAGCCAGCACAGGTCTGACTTCCATCCATCTGACAGCGGATGTTTTCATTTCCAAGCTTGACCAATTCACTATAAAGCCATTTGAGTGCCAGAACTCTCCCTTTGTTATAACCTAAATCTGAGAAATAGCAAACTGCTCACAGTCTAAAAATCATTTCAAACTTGACCAAGTGAAGGTAAATACAAAATGCGTCTTCTTAGGAATTCACTTCACCACCCAGCGAGCGGTTCAATTTGTCTGAAGCGTCCAGCAACTTAAATAAGCAGATTGCAGATAAGAAATGCTCATTAATCTGGTCTGTGCAGCAGCTGAACCCTGCGCACCATCTTATTTGCTTCTCAAGAGTTTCCTCTCCTTTTTGAAAAAACTCAAAGTAATGCGAGAACAAAAAATGTGAATCTGTTTGGAGGAAAGCATCGCCCGGCGCTTTTATAGGACCAGCTGCCTGAGCACAATACGTGGTCAAATGTTAAAGTTATCTGTGGCGTGCAGGAGTGAAGGAGCCTCTTCACCACTCCGCTTTCCACACCTGCACTGAAGGATTTCAATTCACCGACAAAGCCTTCCATAGCGACACGGAGCCACTCTGCTGGGCCGAGATAAAACATGACGGAGAAAAAAAGTTAAATGATCAATTCCAAAGACATGCCTCGGTATTACTCTAAAGCAGACCGCAGAATGCTACCTCCCAGAGGACTAAGGTGATTTGCAGAGGGATTTTAGAGGAGGAGATTCACCCTGTGTAAAAAATAGTATACACTAACATGTTCAAAATACACTATTTGATTATGCGTTAGATAGAAGAAGAACAAACTTCTCAATAAATAAATGTTCTTACATCATTTTCTAGAGGCATGTTGGTATCATTCATGAAAATTATTTTGGTTATGTCATACAGTCATTCAGTCAAACTAGTTTAGCAAACTATGAAAGAAAAGACAAAATAATAGGTGGTTGGGGTATTGTATAAGGACACCCAAAGGGGACAAACCTTATATTTTAATGTATTGTAAATTCTCTTTCATTATGAATTTCTATGTCAGACAGAAAGACACTGTCCTAGCAAGAAATTCAGATAAATAGAATGAAAACAATGCATTCATTGCTTTTTCAGAACAGTGTTATGTCTGTGTTGGGAAAATCAGATTCCGCACAGCTGGCGGTTCAAGAGCAAGAGAAGATCAAAACTGATTTTACTGTAAGACTTGTGTAAACACGATGCAGGTGTATGGCCCCACAGGAGGAAGTAGTAAATTAAAGACAGGAAACAGGTCAGTGTTGGGTCTGTTATGACTCCCTTTGCTTTGTTTCATCTGAATTAGCCTTGTGTCAACTCAACCTGCAGATGATTCAAACATGTACCAGATAGTATAACAAATAAAGTTTTCAGAAGATGAAAAGACATATCTTCAAAACTAACACTGAAAATCTCATGAGGGATTTCTAGGCTTGATATGAAAAGCTGGTAAAGTCACGTCAAGTTCATACTTCCTCAGAAATAGTGCTCCTAATCCTCCGATAGGATTATGTGATCAAGAGTACTATAATTAATGTACTTTTCAGCTATCCAAAAGCCTTTGGAACTTGCCACAAATTGCTGTCAGTATTTGCAAGAAGGAGGTCAAATTTACAAAAAGGAAATCAAACTAACATCCGACTATCCGGAAGGAGCAAATAACATTGACTAAAGTCTGCCTAAAACCCATTTCGGGAATGAGTCTTTGTGGAAACATCTCCTTCTGTTTCACTTAATGCAAGAGGAATTTATTCCAAGAAATTGGCCGCTAAAAAAGGTCCTCTGTAAATTAAATTAGTCCAGGCAAAGAGTATGCTACTTCACTGAAATCCCTAACAAAGCTGCTATGATTCAGACATTACCACCTTTTGACCGGAGCCTTTTAAATGCAGACACGGATAAGTATGATTTTTAAAAAATCTAGTTGCTTTGTCTGAAAAAAAGGTCTGCCAGTTGCATTCAAGATTACATATGAATCACAGCACAGTGGAATGTCATCTAATCTTTTTGAGAGGAATTCTTTGCTGCTCTGATTGACTCTAATGTGCAAAGCCAACCTTTATACTATCCCCACCAAGTGTTTATTCATTTCTTATCCACTTGCTGAGGCTTTACCCTGAACTCTTAACCCAAATCTCTATTCATCCCTGTGAAAAAAAAAGAAGACAAAAAAAAAACTCAGCTTGGCCAAGGAAAGCGATTTGCACTGAAGAGACGATGAACAGTGTAAAAGCACATTTTTTCAAAAGTGCAGATATGAAAAGCTGAATTTCTATAAATATGCAGGTTTTTCAAAAAGGGGGAAAGAGTAAATTGGACTTTTTATCATGTATGCTCAGTGGATAGTCATCGAAAGATTGAGCTTTTTTCTGCTCCTTTTTAAATCATGGACCCTGTGCCCTGATGTTTTTTGCCCCCTCTATAATAAATGTATTTGCAAGAGAAGGTGTGCATAAAACATTAATCTCAAGCAAAACCCTTCTCCATCTGTTGACTTTGATCTTACGTCATTCAGAGCTTAAAAAGGCACACAAAATCATGCTCTCTGGTATGTTTCCATTCAATTTAAGGTTTACACTATGCACATTCATTTTTTAGCCTAGCAAACAAGAAACAATGAGAAAAAAAAGTTACAATAAAAGACAAAAAAAAATTGAACTCATTGTGATGCTTTTGGAGGAGACATGAAAGAGACTTCTTAGAACTGTTGAAAGGGCAACCGCCTGGTTGCAGCCGAGTGAAAAACATCAACAGCTCCAAGTGTATTTAAAGCCTCAGATCATTGTCCGGATATAACCCGAACATTATTATATTGAAGATATTGGACTCTCTCATTCAAAGATACAGGATCAAGCTTTACGATTCAATACTGGATGGTATTAGATATCACTAACAACTTCCCTGATGGTACACACTTTTTGTCTGATACATGGACCCAACCAACAATTAAATCTCTAATGGGCTCGAAACAGAGAAGAATAAAATGGAGAAAAAGAACAAATGCTTTAGACATTGCAGTCAAAGTCTAGAGTAGAGTCTAGTTGAGTATATTTTCAAATGAATGCTACTCTCAAGATTCGGATCATAGTCCACTAATGAAAACTTGCAATTTCAATATTATTTGGTTTTATAAACTGGGTGTCCAGCACCATAGCAGGAATTAAACCACAAGTGTACTATTTCACCACCACTGGTCAGCCAATAAGAGACAGAATCCATTTTTTTCCAGCAAAGAACAAACATACAAAAGCAAATTCACAAAAAAAAAAAAAAGAACAAAGTAGACTTTAGATGGCGCCAGACAGACAAAACGTATCATTGGTTTTGGCCAAAGGTACACTGAGACACTGACGATTTGCTACTTTCAGTGCAGTACTGCAGGGACTGAATATGAAATTAACTTTCCCAATGGAAAGCCTTTGGTGGTTTCTCTTATTAGGGCCATTAGCTCTGAATGACAGTATTGGGACATACTTCAGAGGAAGTGGATTGAAAAACCCACAATACAAATACCTAAGTAAACTCTCTGGTCTGAAAACAGGATCCATCTCCCCTGAGGTTGAACAGATCCACTAATCACTCTCTTTGTTTGGTTTGGCTTTTGCGTTTATCTCTGCAGAACCTGGGAGTATATTTGCTGTTCAGCTGTTTCCCAGTACCTCAAGCTTAAATGTTCGGCTAGATATGCAGTAGCAGAAAACATCAATCCTCACTAAATAAGATAGATGGTTATATTAGCCAAGATTGAGATTTAATAAATGCTGGCACTTGTCCATGCATGTTTAGCGACTTGTTGTTCGAGACTCTTGATCGATCTTAGCAGGCAGTTAAATAGAAAACATACACCAGCTGACCATGCCTTCAAATCCATCATGTATATTGAGAGCAATGGTCCACAATATCCTACAGAGATGCAGAGTCAGTGGAAGATTGATGCATTGGCCTGTAGAAGAGGCCGACAGCCAGTCTTTCAGACGGTTACATAATTGAGGCTTTTATCCAGGCACATGCCTCCCTGCTGGGACGTTAGCTGAGAGCAGATAATGAAGAGCTAGTGTAGATGTCCACTGAGATCCATGACCAGGTTTAGACTTGGAGAAACACCCCCCCCCCCTATCCCAGTCATAATGCTGATGGTGCAATAAAGCAGCAGCAGCCCACACTTTGAAGGAGGGCGCTGGCAGTTGCAGTCAAGGGACACCAAGTAATAGGAAGTTGCATTACAGACATTCCCCTTAGAGTATTTAAAAATGGAAAGACTGGAAGGCTCATTTTATTGCTTATGCTTTCAATGAGCTCTCTCCAAAGCACGTCCGACAGTTCGTAACAGTGCGAAAATGTTTTAGTTATGAGACGGTTAACATACCACGTCTCATATCATGAGACGTAGAACAGCGGTTTAACAGACGCGTTTTCTGAGGTGAAGTTTGGATGAGTGAATAAGTGCTATGAATGGTTTCATTTCCGTGGATAAAGGCATAGCATTTACTTTGGCAAACACCTTTCCACATTTTCCAACACATGAATGCCTCATTGTACTCTGTGTACCCTTGGCTCCTTAATGGACATGACTGTATTGCTACCCAGTGTTAACTCAAAGTGAGTCATGTGCTTATTTAAAAAAGCAAGAGGATTAAAATAACTTTAGAAAGCCAAAGCTTCACCCTGTTAGTCTGCTGTCTTACAGTGTGAAATGTAAGGTTTAGCGTGCGGCTGCGGCTGAAATGATCTGCAATAAACAAGAATTTGCATCATGGATTGGAAATATGTTTGAAATAAAAGTTTAACGAGCAAAAACCAAGGATATTCAGTCAGAGAAATCAATACAGCAAATACTATCAAACAAAAGAAATGGATGTCCGTTTGACACTATTCCCCTGATCAACTATTGCCGATTGTGAGATGAATTGTCTCCAGTAAGAGCACATGAGCAGATTTAAAACGTCCTCTCAGAGTCCTTGCAGATGGGGTGTCCATATTTTAAGTCATTTTAACTCATTGATGCTCATGAACAATCAATTTAAAGATCTCTGAATGATTTACAACCCACAAATTGACAGCAAGCAATCAGAAACCGATTTCACTAACTTGGCTGAACACTCCAGGAATCAATAAGAAAAGTTTTAGTGTCAGGCCATCCTGGTGTCTGCTCACACATCTACAAATTGGGTTTTTAGAGCTTTTAGAGAGTAATCACATGTAAATGTGATTCAGCTGGCAGCCCTGCTGGTTCCAGGCAATCTAAGTAAATGTGTATCTTTAGGGTACCTGATTACAGCTGTGAAAATGGAACAAAATCGGATTGTCCGCACAATAATTGGGATAAATGTGTTTTGTTTTTTTTAGATCCAAGGGCTGAAGTTTAAAATGTATTTAAAGCTGATAAATGTTGTGATGTTTCTGCAATGAAGAAACATAGCTAGAATAGCACATAAACAGTAGTTGAGGCTTTTCCAGCTTGGAGCTTGCACACTAACAATCATCCCTGAGCCAGCCAGGGACAAAGTTCATTCTTATATCTTTAGGCTTACACACATTCAGGTCCAGTTGGTGTCAGAGCAGTGATGACAGTCTGCTATACAGGTCAGTCACTTTATTTAATGACAGTCCCCTTCTCCCCAGAGCCAGAGGTAATTCTTGGGAGATTACGGTGATAGAGTGCGGATATAAAAAAAAAAGCCTCCAAGGAGAAGCACACTGTTCTTATAACGCTGATGGACATTTTCACTGTCACACACATACGAAAGGTCCACTGCTTGGAAAGGGGAAGGAACTAAGGTCATGCTGACCTACAGCCAATCAGTGTGCAGTAAAGCTCATCCACATACGTTAGGCCTTGCTGCACATTTACTCAAAACAGCTCATGGGGGAATTAACCACCTGTTCACTTGGACGATTGCAATCCATGTCCAAGGCTGCCCTAACCCCTTATCAGCGTCTGATCATTTTACGACTAATTTTCATCAACTTGTAATGCAGCAGAATTGCTTGAAGCCTGGCAACATGATTATGGGACATTGAAGTACACTTATGTTTATGCAATATATGAACGGACTGACAGTTTTTACTATTAGCATAATAAATTAATTAGAGCGCCAGAGACAACGATCCCCTGGCAGTTTTACACCATAGGGAAATCATTTGGACAATGTGTTGTCTAATAACGTGAGACAACAGTGATGCGTCACACGGCCTCAATACAATTAACCCTGCAGTTTACCCCTCAATCCTTCTCTCACCAAAACCCTGCTGCTGTTTGCATTCAGCCTAAATAACCTTCATGTTTTTAGGGGAGGCTGTTTCTGTGATTAGTCATAACACTGAATGTTATTCTGCAGACAATAACAGCGAAATGCGTCCAGGCTAAGTTGTTATCATGACACTTCATCTGCTCACAAACAGAGACTGACTTAGTGTACTAAACACTGTTGCCTCAGGGTTTATCCCTTTATCAGCGGCATCCGTCTTTCCCTCAACTTCTCCAGCGCATGTTATTCCGCTGCCTGCTCGCAGTTCAAAAGCAGGTGTGACATTGTTTCGTTCTTGCACTCCTTCTGCTAAAGACATTAACAGTGGCTTGTTAAGAGCTTTTTTTTAAACAAGCGTGCAAGGCTTGGGTAAAGAGATTTCTAAACTGCCGTGGCTCCTGCAAGGTGCTCTGGTAGAAATTTGCATTTAAACATGAAGTGTGCCTGTTAGTGGCTTCATCTGAAAGCATAAGTGCGAGTGCTGCAGCACTCGGGGATAATGGTCTCAGAGGGCTGTGACTTCCATATAGGGCGTGCTCATACAGTGAACTCAGGCCACAGCCATTTACATTGAAGGCGGTCTGAGCCACCATCATTTTCTTTGATTGTAGTGCAGGATGTCTACATTATGTATATTGGTGGTTACAGGTCCATGGGGAATGAGGACGGTATAATATACACAGCGGGCACTGAAATTTAAATCCCAGGCCAGCTCCATGTAGCTGTTTAAACAATGTTACTGCCCTTGGAAAGTGGATTAAAAACTCAGAATGTCAGAAAGAACACACATTAGTGGATAACTCAGTTTTCCAGACATTCAGTTGAATGGTAGCCATTGTTCAGGTTCGGGCTACGACTAGCAGAAAAATAGCTTCTTACACTTATCATTATCTAACAATGCAGATAAAGTGGGAATAGAATTAGCAGTTACACATACACTGTAAAAACTGATAATTAATTTAGTCATCCATTGAGAAGTAGTTTGGGGTGACTAGTTTACTTTTCCAATCATATATGCTCTTCATCGTTAGCTGGTTAGCAGCTAGCAGAGCAATATGTTCTCCCTTGTCCTTCTCATTATCTAACATCGCTGGTGAGGGAAGTGTGGGTGGAAGTAACAGTTACACAGTGCACTATAAAACCGATGATTCATTTCTTGATTTGGAAAAAACAAAATCATTAAAACATCATTAAAGAAACACAAGGTGGATGACTAATACGTCTTACACACTTGGGTTTTTGTATGGATGAATGTCAGAGATATAATGTGTTGATGAGACAGTATTAGAGATGTTCGTAGGCGGATATCATTAGATATGGATATAGCAGAGCTGGCTGTTTTCCCTTCTGTCTGATATTAAAGTAAATCTGTTTCACATTTAACAAACTCTTTGGCGAGTGTCTGGTTTTGATCTCATCTAATTGTTTGCAAGAATTGCTGATTGTTGTTTACTTCTCTTCTTTTTATCAGTGGTCATGGCTGTAAACCATGAAGCTGGAGCCAGACACGCCCATCGCTTCCTTCTGTCAAAAAAAAGCCTCTTTGGTGCTACATTGAACACAAGCTCTTCGAATATGCCATCCAAGTGCGAGAAAGCCCAACGAACTGCTTAACACCCGCTGTAAGTACTTACACACTCTGACTCTGGAGTGGTTACTCATGAAACTCAACCAAAGTCAAACCCTAAAACAGAAAATCTCACACTCCTGCCCAGATTTCTGAATGAGTCATTCCAAATTATGCCCTCTCTGTTCAAATGCAGGCAAAGTCTGTCCTAATGGATTACACTTGTGCATTCCTTAGGTTTGTTTGAATAAAGTTAATTCTGTGTGTCCTAGAATATGAAATAACCTGCTGTTGTTCTTGCAGAGAATAACCCAAAAGCCTCAGACTTTAATTTATCTAAACGCATATTACATATTTTTACATTTTTATCAGCATCTGAGGGCGAAATATTCCTGTGAGAAAGAACTTCTCAGTTATAATGCTGTTGCCAGTGGTTAATGGCCGTCCAGTCAAGACTTCCTTTTCTGAGAGATACTGATGCCATAATGTGTTGAGTCGGTTTCCCGTCGGTCTCAGTTCAACAGTAGATAATAGTTAAACAAAAGCTTCTTTTCTGGCTTACTTCAGCAGTATAAGCCCAAAAACAAAACCATTTTTCTTCTGATTTATTTGCAATTAAGGGGTCTTACATTTTCAAAAATAACCACATCATGATGTAGGTTTGTTCATGTTTAAGCTCTGTCAAGTCTGTCCTCAAGAGGAGAAACAATCAACTTTTAAGATGCTTGTTTGTTAACTGGAGTTGGGATCAATCATTTGTGATTCATTTCAGGTAATCAGGGAATCTAAATGCTGATTGGCTTTTGCAAACAGCTTCAGGGTAGATTTGTCTGTCAAGTTGACATGTCTCATATATATTTGAGTGTTAGTGGCAGATTCATGTAGATGTCTGCTAGAGATAAATATCTTAACAGACCTGAGCTGGTACATATTTAGTGCAGATTGTGTTACGTCAGGACTGTATTTCCTGTATACACTAAAGCCTGGTGATTGTTCTACAAATGTACTGGACCACCAATCACAGTTATACTATACCACAAAATATATCTGATGTTCTTCAATGGAGTACTTACAACGGTTTGCTCTCAAGTCATTCAACTGCTAATGGTTTACCTTGGGCCTTTACTTTACAGGGTGGTCATAACATGTCCATAGCTTTTCAAGCTTTTTAAGAGATGGACTCGCATCAATGGATACAAAAGATCTCTTGACTGTGATGTAAAATAGTATATTTGTGAATCACTTCAGCCATTTAACGTCTTTTGAAACATGAAGTATCAGAGTGAGGACGTTCTAGAGTACCTGAACTGAGTTAAGAAATGTAGAATATTTCACCACACTGAAAGGACATATATAGAAACAGGTGGTTGGTTCAGACTGAATTTTCTATTGGACAGATTTAGATTTTGGGTGTACTTAGCAAAATAGCATAGTGGTAAAACAGATAAAATAAAATACAGGAGGACTAAAATTATATCTGGTAGGACACTGAACCCCAATAGTGTATCAACACTTAATCAAACGATAAGCATTAATATGAATGGTTGAGTGTCAATAATTGACAGAAAATAGATGTAAATCAAGTTTAGTTCGCTTTACCTTGTAAGCATTAGCACGCTAAAATTTAGCATTCCGTCATTATTCGTTTTGATTTCTTTTAACATGTGTTGACTGTTAACCCTACATAGTTTAACTTGTAATATTACTGCAATCTCTGGAGATATTACTTGCAATGTATAAAATTACTGTTTGGACCAGTGAGCAGGTTATTTGGTAGCAACATTCCCTCCCCTAGCTGCCCAGTTTCGACATTTATACCAATTGAATTGGACAGGGCTTTTCTCCTGAGGTTAGGGTTCATATTTAGAGGTTTCAAAACCCATCAGATCAGGTGTCACTCTGTCACGCCAGACAATATCTGCACTCCAAAATGGATGTCATGTAAAGCGAGCACTCGATATCAACAACCTCACTCCCAACTGCGGGTGTGTGTGTGCGCAAACATTATCAACAGATATGGCATCTGCTAGTACACACACACTCACACCAGTGTTTGATGCTGTTCCACGAACAACACTGTGAAGAGCTCTCCCTCTTTTTCATCATCGCAACACTATCCAGAAACATAGCTTAAATGGCGTCGCTGCACTTTCATGTTAAAGAGATTGAAAATGTATGTGTAAGTGTGTGAATGTCTAACTGCAAATATGTGTTTATCATTTACATGAGTTTGTGCATCTTTGTGTGTGGTTCCTTGAGTATATTCATCTGTCTGCTTTTTTCAAGTGCGCTTGTTTGCTCAAACATCCCTAGAGGACTGTCGGGTCAGCTCCATGTCAAACCAGCCAAATCACTGGCACAGATTAACAGCAGAGGGCAGCGCCAGCCTTTGAGGGCAAGCGTAGTGGGAGCAGTGGCACCAATTAGGAACCCAACCACCCAGCCCTGCGCTCAAACTGGCTGGCAGGAGATAACAGAGCAGCCACACACATGCTCAGACAGATAGGCACGCAAGGGAAGCGCTCGCTGCATACCCACTCATAAACTGCTACCTAATACATATGCAACACCCTACCAAACATCATCCATTAGCTGCAACAGGGGCCTGAGTGCGCCGCTAGTGGTGTCAAATATGCATGAGGGATTGGAGGTCTGTGTCTCATAATCCTCAGGGCAATTAATACAATCGTTTTCAAGCCCCAACACCAAGACTCACATACCAAACCTCTCTCCTGGGCTTGTTGATCTTTTTTAGGTAGACTAATTTAAAGGTAGGCTAGCCAATGGCTGGCTTTAATGGATTGGGGCCGTCTGGGAAGAGACGGCAGGCCATACATTGAAAATTGCTCTTGGTGATGTATGGGGCTGAGGGGAAAACGAAAAAAATCTTTTTTCAAGATAAAAAGGTTCTTTGGCTTCAGTTTTTTACAACAGTGGTAGACAGAGATACTCTGTCCATATGAATATACAGTGAATAGTCATGTCATATACTTGAACAGTAATAGCCACTGTTGCCCTGTTCCCAATAAATGGTCATTCTTGTCAAGCTTGAGTCATTCTCACAAAGCAACCACATGAATTTGATTAATTACTGGAAATTGGAGCTTTTTTAGCTAATCAGTGGAAACGTTGTGGGAAATTTGACAAAGGGACGGCTGGTTCAAATTACAACTGGTTACTTTACTTTTAGGTGAAACCTACAGTAGCAAATGTATTAAAAAAGAAAAACTGAAGTATCACACGGTTCTAAGTATTCAGACCCTTTGCTCAGTATTGAGTGGAAGCACCCTTTAGAGCTAGTACAGCCATGAGTATTCTTGGGAATGATATAAGTTTTTCACACCTGGATTTGGGGATCCTCTGCCGTTCTTCTTTGCAGATCCTCTCCAGTTCTGTCAGGTTGGATGGTGAATGTTGGTGAACAGCCGTTTTCAGGTATCTCCAGAGATGCTCCATTGGGTTTAGGTCAGGCCTCTGGCTGACTCTGGCTGGTCCAGTCAAGAATGGTCATAGAGTTGTTCCGAAGCCACTCCTTTGTTATTTTAGCGGTGTGCTTAGAGTCATTGTCTTGTTGGAAGGCGAACCTTCGGCACAGTCTGAGGTTCTGGAAGAGCTTTTCTTCCAGGATATCTCTGTACTTGACCACATTCATCTTTCCTTTAATTGCAACCAGTCGTCCTGTCCCTGCAGCTGAAAAACACCCCCATAGCATGATGCTGCCACCACGTTTCACTGTTGGGATTGTATTGAACAGGTGATGAGCAGTGCCTGGTTTTCTCCACGCATACCACTTAGAATTAATGCCAAAAAGTTCAATCTTGATCTCATCATACCAGAGAATCTTCTTTTTCACAGTGTGGGAGTCCACTTCATTTGTTTTTTGGCAAACTCTATGCAGGCTTTCATATGTTGTGCACTGAGGAGAGGCCACTCTGCCATAAAGCCCAAACTGCTGGAGGGCTGCAGTGATAGTTGACTTTGTGGAAATTTCTCCCATCCCCCAGCTGCATCTCTGGAGCTCAGCCACAGTGATTTTGGGGTTCTTCTTTACATCTCTCACCAAGGGCTCTTGTATTTAAAGATTATGGAGGCCACTGTGCTCTGAGGAACCTTGAGTGCTGCAGACATTCTTTGTAACCTTTGCTTGATCTGTGCCACAATTCTGTCTCTGAGCTCCTTGGGCAGTTCCTTCGACCTCATGATTCTCATTTGCACTGACATGCACTGTGAGCTGTTCGGTCTTACAGGTGACAGGTGTGTGCCTTTCCTAATCAAGTCCAATCAGTTGAATTAAATGCAGCTGGACTCCAATGAAGGAGCAGAACCCTCTCAAGGAGGATCAGAAGAAATAGACAGCATGTGAGTTAAATATGAGCAAAGGGTCTGAATACTTATGACCATTTGATATTTCAGTTTTTATTTTTTAATAAATTTGCAAAAAAAAATCTTTTTTTTTTTCTGTCAAGATGGGGTGCTTGGTGTACATTAATGAGATTTTTTTTGGGATTTTAGCAAACGGCTGCAATGAAACAAAGAGTGAAATATTTATAGTGGTCTGAATACTTTTCCGTACCCACTGCGTATGGTCGTCTTCACTACATTGCAAAGCATTTAAATTCTGACTCACTTTTTTTGTGTCTCCTGCAGATGTTTTTAGACTCTAGCCAGATATTGATTGAAGTGTTCAGCCTAGTGTGAGGAGAAGAAGACGGGCTGGCATTCAGAGACGTTCGGTTGGTGGGGAAGCAGTATTGATTGCACTTAAAGTGACAAGATTGAGGAGGCCCAATTTGACACGTTATCCCTATTGCCGCCAACAGACAAAGTGCGGAGCGCGAGGAGCAGCGTCGATTGATTTCTGTGATCATGAATGGTCTTGGACCTATGAATCTCAGGCTTGAAAATAAGTCAACAATTTTTCATCGCGGCGCTGTAATGTAAGGACTGACGGGCTGTTTGATTTAAGAGGACAAGTAAATGCTATGGTAATAGATCAGCCTTGTGCACGTTCTGACAAGCTGGAAAGTCCTCACAGCTCCGGCAATAATATCCCAGTGTGTAAAACACATGCACTGGTAGTATATTTGAGAAGGCAGGTATCGTGGTTGAGCCGGGATTTTGTTCGTGCATAATTCACTGGCAAGGCACGAAGCTGATACAGCCTCTCCCTCTCTTATGACCATCCATCAGGTAAAATTGCTTTCTTCTAACATTAGGCTGTCAACGAGAAATAACAAATGTAGCCATGCAGAGCAACACATGATTACAGGGTAATAATGCCCCGAGGTCAGATGAATGCGACCTCATTCGGAGCGTCTTGTTAAGGGGAGCAAGTGCAATAATAGTCGGTGAGATGGCGAGTCGCCGGAGAGATGCTCATCTTCGTCTGAAGGGGCTGCTGTCAGGTTGCCCCCCACTTCTGCCATGTCTGTTTTTTTTTAATCAGTTTAACTGAGCGCTTTGTATAATTGAACGCTGCGAAGAAAAAACATAAGAAAAAGATGAACCTGCAAGCTCACAAGGTAGGAGAAAAAATGCACACAAGGAGCATTACTAGAAGAAAAAAAAGCATCACCTTTGTTTCTAATGGGCTCTATTTTAAAACTGAAGGAAAAAAATCTCACCCAATAGCGGAGGGCTATTTCAAGCCCCACATTTGCTCTGATTGATATTGTGTAAATCCATCACTATAATCTTCCAGGAAATTGCACGGGCGTTTCCAGAGGTCTAATCGAGATGTGGGAGCACTCGCAGACGGAGGAGGAGTGAGAACGAGGAGGGGAAAATTAGAGAAGATGGAAGACAGATGGAGGGAAAGACCTGCACCGCTTGAGATGGATATTTTAAAAATCTGACGAACTAAATATATGTATAAATATGAATATATATATTTTAAAAAGAGAGCGGGAGAAGGAGCGCAAATGAATAAGTAAACAAGAAAAAAATTGAGGGGGGCCAAAATGAATATAGGAGGTGGGGAATATTTCAAGCATGCTCCAGTGATCCCATGTTTCCCCTCTTTCTCTCTGTGTCACTTGCAGGTCTTTGATTCTATGTGCTGCATAGCCAACTACCCATGAAAATAAGGGAAAAGAAGCCAGTGGCAAGTGATTAACACACGCACAAAAAACAAGCGCCTTCTTGAGTCCTGACCATGGACACAGAAAGACAAATGTGGAGCAGGATATAGCACAGGAATAACCTTAATAAAGCTAAGTGCCATTTGTGTTTTAGTGACCTTTATTAGATTTTGTATTGGAGCGTATAATAATAATAATAAAAAAAAGAATCTCTGCCCTCACATATCGTCTTAAGTGAAAGAAAACGAGTGCAATAATAAAACGGAGCTCTACCTTATTGGATTTTTATTTTTCAGTACACAACATACAGAACAGTGTGTGCTATAAAGGGAGGCTGTGCACGAGCCAACACAGCATGGGAAATCAGCACAGCAAGTGTTGGAGCATGTGGGTCTTGGTCGGGAAAGGGGGTCTTGATGGTATTGTTCTTCACAGGGGAGGACTCAAAGGACGTTTTAATGATTGGAGCTTGGGGAATGCAGTCGGATTGGCTGTCATGGCAGGAAGGGAGAGATACTGTTGTGATGTAGATGCTTAATTATTAAAAAGTCAGTTTGGTTAATTACAGTTTTCTCCAGCCTTAGAGACACTGTTAGCGTTCTGTTTCCATTCAATGTGATGCCTAACTTCGGGAAAGAAAGGTTCAAATGAAGACAAAGTTATGTGTTGCCTGTTTTCCTCTGCAGAAATAAATCACGGCTTCTTTTTCCGCTGTTGTGAGCGAAACTCAATCAAGTGGCTGAGATGTAAAAGTTGTCATGGAGCCTTGCATGACACGTCCAAAAACCACTGCAGGGGCCGAGAGGAGTGAGACGTGATGTATAACGTGTTATGTCCTTAAAACAGGCAGAGCTGAAAAATTCCACATAGTCAGTGCGCCCTGCGTTCTGTCACAGCCACGCTTTTGCTCCATCAGACGGCGTGCGGCCAACCCTTCTGGGTCGGTTTCTGGGGAAAACAAACTTCCTTTTAAGGGTCAGAAACCTTGAGCTGAACCGGAGTTATGTTGAACAGCCGCCTGCTCCTGACTCTGTGCCTGACCGCTGCATCCATCTTCCTTCCTCACCTTTTTTTCACTTAATCGTAATCTGATCCTTTATTAATCTTAACATCATACTTTTCGTTTTTTTATCCCCATGACGAGCATTCAAAGACTTTTGAACCCATTCAGGTATTACCCATAATGACACACAAAACTACGATCTACTGAAATTGAGTAGGAACTATCAAAGGAACGACTTATCTTAATGCATCCCCTCTGAATCTATTTGGGTTTCCAGCACTAAGTCTCAGGTTCATGGTTAGCCATGTGAAGTCCTCCATGTAAAGGCACACGCCTACTTGAGAAGTTTCATAGAGAGCAGTCTCTGTTAAGTATTAGGTAACTTTGAGTGCATGTGCTCGTGAACAAATAGTGCAATCATGTGCAAATGTATTCTAATAACAGCTTTGTTCTGCTTAAAATTCCATCTTTGATTCACTTTATTTGTTACCTACAATTTCTCTCTCAGCTCCTAATCAAATAGCAGGAGGGCAATGGGGAATTTATGTGCATACATACATCTTTAATGTCAGCAGTATGAATTTCTGTGCCGTGGTAATATATTTTAATCATCGAAGGATTTCAGCGATTCAAATGAGCATTTCTTTCCAGACGGGTGGGATTAGCGCTGCTCTGCTAAATGTGTGCAGAGTAGCTAAACTGTGTGTGGGATCGTGTCATGCGAACGGACTTGTGCTTGTTTTTCTTGTTTACGCGTTTGTTTGTAACCACCTGCATGTAATGAGCGTCTGACCTGCGCATGGATCATTTTCTTTCTTGGTTTTAATTAGGTTGTAAATGTCAACATATGAACCATTCTCTTCCGCCGCGTGAAGCACGTGTGCAATGTTTGCTGCTGGCTTTTACCGGACGAGGGACTGCTGTTCATCTTTTGTCACATGTTGACATGACAGACAATTAAAGAATGTGAATGACTCACAGGCAGGGCCAGGAATAGCTACCTGAGGCACCTCTCGCATCCTGACCTCCATTCTCTCCAAACACGCATCACAACAGAAGCAGGGAGATGCAAGTCGTGGCAACCACCAATTAAGGCCACATATCCGTCACATGAGGGCTATTGCTTAATCAAAGCTCTGAGAATAATGAGCCAAAGTAAACAGTAATTACTGGAACCAGGTCATTGATTACAGTTCTGGCCCGGAGGGAATCTCTAGGCGAGGGAACGTCTCCAAATATGCGCTTGATAGCAACATGTGACCCCGTGGCTCGCACTAAAAATCCATTCATCTTGTTGAATCAGTATTATTCATACCACGTTAAAGCGCCCACATGTTGCCTAATCCAGCTGCATTCAGACAAGGAGATTGATCACGACTCCTCCCTGCTAAACGTTTATTCACCCTCGACCGTTTATTTAGCGTGGGATGATAAATCTTTCCGTGGAGCCCGTGCCAGCAGTGTGAATTATGTATGTCCTATGGATTTGCCCTCTCTACGAAGAAGTGGCGAATACATGACCGTGCAACCTGCTCTTGTATTAGGGCGAGATAATGCTTGAGAAATTGCTGATTTGTTGACGTTATTTCAATCTTCAGCGCAATTTCATCCCAGCGCGAGGGGTCAGAAACAGTGGATGGTTGGGTTAAAGGTGATCTTTTGCATGTTCATTGGATTTACGAGGCCCTCTACAGAAAAAAAAAGCAGCATTAGGTGGTTGCTATATTTGTCTTTTTTCATCGTAGCTTCCTTGAGTTATTAGTAAATACGACACTATTAGGAGCTTTAAATTCAGAATAAGTCTATATTAAATAACTAAAAAAAACAACTGTATAATGTTCAGTTGCTGTGTCTTTGGTGTGCTTATTACCTATATTTCTTGGCTTGTTGCTAAGGTTAGAGAAGATTGCAGTTATTCCAAATAAACGTTGGAAAAGCAAACACAGCGAATGATATATTAGATAAAAAAAAGTAAATGTCAGCTGCAGCTCTGTGTGAAGTGGATGAGAACTCTCGCATGTCTGTCAGACTTGACACACTCCCATCCATTACCCTTACCTTCAAACCCGAGCTTTCAAAATGGTTATGGGGCGCACTACTTCCTACTTGATGTGGGACTTGTAAGGTTACCCCGAGGTGATTCGATATGGGGATTTTATGCTTTTTTTAGAAACAGGAAAGTGGATGGTGTCAGAAATCAGGAGAGAGAGAGAGAGAGAGAGAGTAGGGATTGACTTGCGGACAAAAGGAGCCACAGGTGGGATTGGAGTCTGGACTGCGCGCTTTGAGTACTCTAGCCTCTATAATTGGGGTGCGCAAACTATTCACTATGCCATCTGTGCCCTTTTGACACCGATCTTTCTCTGAAGTTATATCATTCCTACCAGATATATCTTTCCTCAGTCCAGTCACTCGAGCAGTTTTCCGGCATTCACACATGGACATTTCCAGAAAATGTCACGCAGTCTGCCCCTGCAATCTCCCAGAGTTGCTCTGTCTACACATGCACCTCCACAGCTATGGAGGCTATCGCTGTCAGGAAGGCTGAGGCGATGAGGAAAGTCTTGACTCTGATATTCATCATATGGGTAGTTCAACAAATTCCAGGTGGCAGCAAAAGAGCAGAGAAGAACAAACTGGCGAACAAAAAAAAACTTAATGAAGCAGTGTCATCACTTGTATGCATTGGTTCCGCGTTGGAAGTGGTTAGGGTAAAGACATAATACAAACAGTTATTTGCGTTTAAATGTGAAGCTCAACCACAAAAAAATTCAGGATCTTTGTGCATAATGGGGCCGTCACTTTCAGCTTCCTGAACTTTCCTATACTCTCAGAAAGTAACTCTAGTATGACCCCGCATACAATCTGCTAACTTATCTGCACAAAAGCTCAAGTAAGTTGATCATCTTTGAGGGGGAAGGGTGTCAGTCTAAACAGTACTCGTAGTGTAGAGAAAAAGATATTTAATTATCTGTGAGCAATTTTGGTCTGCAGGGGTCATCCACAGTGTCTTCTGAGCATTAGTGGTGGAAATCGGTACGCCTGCTCTTTAGGACCATTGCCATTCATTGCTTCCATTATCACACGAATAGATCCTCATAAAATCCACTCATTATCCCTAAGTGAACGCACATTAAATCCCGCAAATTGTCTTCCATTACAAGCCATATTGGACTGACACCAAGTCTTCGACTGGAGAATTCTCAGGTGGCCACATTTGCATACATGTTAGAGTCAGTCAGTGTGTAGGTAACATGAAAAATGCAATTTTCTGCGTGACTTCTCCCTCCTCGAGATGGCAGCTTTGCAAGAGCGAGTCCGTGCCACCTGTAATTGCATGGCAGCTGACATTCTGACTGATTCTGACTACTGGTGCAAATGGTTTCAAGTAGTTTCAAGGGTTGTGCTTCTGTAAAAGAAATACTTCATCATAAAGTTTTGGTACCGGCCATCCCTCATAGCCTGCAGTGCTGGACATTAAAGTGCTCAGAATAGTCATAAAAAAAAAAGGGAGGCAGTGTGGCCTCCAAAAGCTGCAGCTTCAGAGAGGAGGAGGATAACTGTAGATCTGGTTTTATGACAGAAAAATAAAAGGTGAAATGTTTGGGGGGAAAAAACACACGATCTTGTTCTCTTTCCAGGGGTTATTCATTATGTAAGCTATGTGTTCATACAATTGTTGTCCATATTACACCTCTTGATTTACACCAAATGCAAATATTTACATCCATCTCAGGAAGTCGTGACTGATAAAGGGAGTTCATATAATGGAGTTCAGAGTGGTGGAGCTTTTTGTATCTTCTATTGGCCACATTTTTAACAGTCTCAGGGGACATTGGCTGGATTCAACCTTGCAAACATCCTTTATCTCTACAAAAGAGTGCAGGAATGTGTTTCAGGGTCACATCTGGCTCTCCTCAGTTTTGTATCCTGATACTCATCCATCTGAAACAATCAAGTCCCTCTAAGCGATTTCATAATCAGCCACAAGAGTAATGAAACTCTCAGTGGTGGAATGAAACACAGCAGTGCTCGACTTTTCATCCATTTTTGCTAAATAAAGGCAAACTTCGACTTAGATGAATGTTTTGACATGCTATGTAGCCCAATGGAGAGTATCAGCCTGCCTAGGTGTTGGATTGATGACAACTGTGGTTCCTGTAAGGCTTTTCGATTCAGCACATCAATAGCACTCAGTAATTTCTAAACAGAATGAACGAGTGGTCAGTGGGGGATGTAAAATAAGAGACATCAAGCTCTGCCAAGAGAAGCTCTTTCTGCCTGTCCTGCCGCATTGTCAGTGACAAGATTGTTCCCCGGCACAGTGACACGGAGTACATTTAACAATGTCGTGCCGTTTCCCTCTACAAGGGGAGGCCTCCAAGAGCACTTCAGCGACACATTTGTGACAATAAAACTGTAATGAAGTGACGAGAGGGAAAAGCGTTTTAACAAGAGGCTTTTAGAATGTTGGTTGTGTAGTGACTGCACTCTCCACATCTTTTTCTACCTGAACACACCAGTAACAATTATATCCCACTATACCAAGGTTATACTCTTTTTTTGAATGGTTTACCAATGTCCAACACGTTCTCTTTTTCACAGGTTATCTTAATAACGATGAAGCTTTGTCTAGTCCCAATTTAATGACTAATTAGTTTCTGTTTCCGGGTGCCCTCTGTGTACATTTAAAGGTGACTTTTATGTCAGAATAAACCCTTTGGCTTATCATGTTAAATTCTTCTCTGGTGTTTGTTTAATGGAGTCCATTGGAAGATGTTTTACGGTACCTTTTAGATTTAGGTCAAGTCCCCTGAGTATGTGTCAAGAAACCATTTGGTTAACATGGACTCTTTGTTTTGGAAAAAGACCAAATGAAATTGAAAGTCCTGCTTATTTTGATCCATCAATTTATTACATGGGTTAAATACAATTACATCTCACTTTTTGCCTGTATATAACTGAAATATAGAGTGACAGTAGACTGTTTTCCAACACAATGCTCCACCTCCTTGATTTTGGCACTCAACACCAAAAAGGAGGTTTAGATCTGCAGGTAAAAAGCATCAACTGGAAAATGCTCAGATCTGGGCAGGGAGAAAAGGGCACATGTCCCGCTCCTGAATGTGAGTTGTCAGCATTTGATGAATGCTTGACATCTTTGTGCCTTTCAACTTGGTCGGGCTGATAAACTGAGAGAAATGGCTGATGGATGGCCACCTTCCTCTGAGATGACACTTATTTCTCTCCTTGGGATATTGGCATTACAGATTATAGATTTGTATTTTGACATTAAAGACATTGTGTGTATCACATCGGGGGATACGCACTATGATGGCCTTGACTGGACAGTGTTTGAGGCATAGACGTGCAGCTTTTGGAACACAGATTGCATCTCGAGCAAAAGAGCCAAATGACAAGGTGCCAGGCACTGAAACACATGAGCTTATGTAAGTGGCAACCTAGTGTGCAGTGAGGCCTCAAAGGTGCCACATGTGCACATAAATGATTAATGACTTTGTTTGTGTCACATAAAACAGTGGTTGCTTTGAGATTTAGACACCAAAAATCATTTTTTTCTTTCGGACTAGCCTGTCTGGGTAAACTATGGTTTCTGTACAGGAAAAGGAGACCCAAAGTAAGGCATGGACTTTAACAAGAATCCAAATGGTACCGACTTTGACTGAAATGTTCTATTGTACAGGTATTAAAAGTATGTTAAAAAATGTAAAAAAAAAAAAAGCTTTTGAAACATTTGTCCCTGTAAGAGCTTCTTTCTTAAGACTGTCATCTTGGAAGCCATCAATTGTATCGAAGTCATATTACCTAATCAATACTTTAGATGGATGATGATTAGGACAGCCTAAGCAAATGGACTGGTGATCAATTACATGTAGGCCGGGTTCAAACAGATAGGCTCAAGTGTATCAAGATGTTTTAGCATCTTAATACACTGGCTTTGCAATCACACATTGCCTGAGGAACATTTCCAAGTTTCATTAAGAGAAATATCTTTTCTAACCATTAGAATAACTGGCAAGAAAATTATCTTTGGGGTCTCATTTTCACGTTCCCTGCTAATTTACCCCAAGAGGACGTAACATTCACTTTCATTTTACCCTAAGGGCACGCCTGTTAGGAAGATTTACCATACCTTCCAGTTGCCTGCAATTGATTTGAGGTGGATCCCATTGGAGTCCAGTAAATGAAATGTCAACATCATGTGTCATGTGATGAAAATTAATGGTATCCCACACGGGAGAAGAGTCAGCAAGGGGGTGAAAGCAAGAGTTCAGTCTAGACGAATGTCATGTTTGGTGAGGACTCATTCATGTAAAAGAGTTTATGGATATAAAATCAGAGATATGTGTATTCTTTGGCAATGAAGGTTATACGTTACATCTACAGAACAGAAAATATACCAGTACACCAAGCAGGTCGATGGTACGTATACAAATGAACATAGAACCTCACAGAACATGGATAGCACAACAAGAAGCAGAAACCAAACCAGAACAATAAACTGTACTTTAAAGGGATACTTCACCCATTTACATGAAGCTGTGTATCATTAGAAACATGGTAGTAGTGTTGAATGGTCGTGTAAATGGGTGAAGTATCCCTTTAATTGACACAATCACACAGATGGCAATAAAAAAAGTGGTTATGCAATTTTGTTCAAAACAAACCAGGACTAAAGTGACCATTAGAGTTAAAGTGCTAAAAATTATTCAATCAAGCTAAACAGTGTGCAGACCTCTTAATCTTATTTCGTTCTTATTCAATTGCACATAGCTCTATTGCAGAAATGTAGCATATATACACACATGTACGCACATACTATTGCACAGGGTTAGCATACTTATATAAACTGGACTAACCATACGGGAAGTTTAAGATTTTGCCCATATTGAGGAAAAATGGATGGAAAGTAATAGTATGGAAGGCCTGTTTCAGTTCTCTAAAACACATGCAGTCCACATTGTAAAAAGCCATCCATCCAATTAAAGCAAAACGGTGGCTGTAAAGTCAGTGAGAGTGTTGTGAGCTGGGGGAGGGCATATTTAGCA
Organism: Symphodus melops; assembly: GCF_947650265.1. Lineage (NCBI taxonomy): Eukaryota > Metazoa > Chordata > Actinopteri > Labriformes > Labridae > Symphodus > Symphodus melops. The sequence goes on from NC_136712.1 coordinate 3,962,161, forward strand.
TGGCTGGTTGGAGTACACCTTTTCTAATCTCTGTCACACACCTTCCTCATCTTCTCGCTGTAATTATGGGCTACATTATCCATGGTTGATTTGGCTGCCTTGGAAAATCGCATTAAACAATCCTTCTACTGAATGTTAGCACAGCACATTGTTCGGAAACTTTCTCTAAAATGCTTTGTTTGGCAACATGCCAGTCATGACTCAATTCCAGAACTCATTTTCTCACTTTTTTGTTCATGAATGTCACTTCACCTTGGTCTGAAGGTGCTGTCAGCTTAAATCACCATTTTTAGCAGGTTTTAGACGGAGCAATTGGGGAAAAATGGACAATGCTATTGACAACATTCTCCTTTGTTTCAAAGCTAATACGCCATGTGTTTAGTTTTCATACTATTAATTTCCTCATGTCATGTATATCATGGCAAGTTATTTCTAAAGTAGCTGAAATACACTTCAACAGCTTCTCAAATTCCTTTTGAATATTGAGTAAACATTACCAGTATTGAAAAAGCCAATGGCTCCATGGATGTGAAGGATATTCATTGTATTCACACCTATGAAGACAGGAGATGGGGAAGGGTCCCCCAGGACTCCACATGCTGATGGTGATGGAGAAAAGCCAATACAGGTGGAAAACAGAACCGCAAAGTTGAATTTCCTGGAAGAATCTCGATATTGTAGGGAGAGTTGGCCGTGGGGGGAACAGCAATATAAAGCCTTGAAGACAGACTTCTAGCAGCAGCAACTGATGATTGGTAAGATATGATGACATCTGAATGTGCCAGTGTGAAAACTCTGGCCACGTGGGAAATGACAGGAAAGACTGCAGCAGTGTTGAGCAAGTTCACACTTAACAAGAGCCAGTCCTGTCCAGTTTATACAGAGTACACAAATCTAACAAAATATGTATGTTTCTGAGCGAAGTCTTCCAAATATTTATATGAACTGGCGTCAGCTGTATCAGAAGCTGCCACTAAAATCGCCTGTCGGACCAGACATGCGGTCATGTTAGCAGTTGTGGAGAGTCATTGGAGTTAGTCGAGTCAAAGTTGCAAACAGGTGGATCAAGTTGACCATTTACTGAAAATCAGAGGAAGTTTAATGAACATAAACCTCTACAGCACTTTCATGCACGGCACCAGAATGGGGCTAAAGAACGTATTAATCAACCTATTAAAGAAGACGTGCAAAAAGAATAAAACAATTTGTTTATTGAACTTTTACCACAGCCTCAGTAGGTGAATAACTCACCTTCTATTATCACTGGCCTCTTTGAGTTACACTCTGTCTCAAATACGATCAGACATACAATGAGCTCAGAGCCATTGAAGGAAACACACTCAGTGGGAACTAACTAGGAACCAAATGGTTCATCACAATTTCGCCTCGAGACTCGTGAATTTGTTGCTGGCATAGAGTTTGAAGTTTCAGCAACAACACTGTTTTTCAAAATCCCATTTAGTGCTGTTTATGAAAGAGGAGACATTTCTTTAAATCCTTATTACTCTCATGTACAGTGGACTGTGATCTTTGCTAAAATGATGGTCTGAGTTGCACTAAGAAATTAATTTCATTGCAATAACTTCTAGGTCATCACTAAATGAAAAAATACTGTTGCATTAGGAGCTCTGGTGTCTTTGTGTCATGCTGAGAGAAATATTGGGGTTAGTCCAATACAACCAGGGTTGTGTTGGAAGAGCTGAGCACCCTGAATTAATCCGATGTAATTAACATTGCCACTCTCCGGTCATTTCTCAATGGTCCCCTATCTTTCACTTCGGCTCTAGTATAATGGAAAATCAGTGGGTTTCACTAGCCATTACCCAACAGCCCCATTCATCTCAGGCCAGAAGAGAGGAAAAATCCTCTATCTGATCAATATTCCAAGGACGGGCTGAAGTATGGCCAAATATACAATTCAGAGAAATAAACTTTCGGCGTTTGTCACTTTGAATAGCAATTATCGTTGACTTCAGAATGAAGGGTTCCAGGTTGTTAAATCATTGAGCATTATTACATTTGTTTGGAAGTGATTCAGAAGTGAGTGAAAAGTGTTGCATTTTCCAATTTACTCCTAAAACATTCAGTCCAGCTAATTTTATAACACACTCAATCAATTCAGGCTCATTGATTGGTTGCAAACAAGTCAACAGCCCAAGACTGCAGAATGTCTTTCAACGACAGCCTGATTAGTGAATTTAATTATTCTTTGGAAGACAAATGAGAATCAGAGGCCACAGACGGAGCCATAGCATCATAACTGCAGAAAAACTATGACGTACAGGGCTATGGTTAAAGTGCATAGAAATGTATCACTCAGTACCTTAACATGTACTTACAGTGTTTAGTTTAACTCATGAGTTTTGGTTTAAAACGTTAACCTTCAGTATTGCAGCACACTTCGCTTCAGTTTGATCTCGTGTCCGTTCAGTTTTTGAGAAACATTTTCCTGCCATCTCTCGTCTTTTTAATAGCTCTGATGAAGTAATTTCCTCCTAACTTTATCTCAAACCGTCAGCAGGATCATCAAACACACATAAGTGCAATACCAATTTGCCTCGATGCTTAGCAACTTCCAAAATGTGCACTTCTGAACTTCCGGCAATTACTTCAGTGAAATCTATAGTGAGGGGGGGGGGAAGAAAAAAAAAAAACATCCTCGAATGACGGAAGCTGGCAGAGGAAAAAGCTTCAAGGAGCTCTCAGCTAAGAGTGTGCAGTGACCCATTACTCACGTCTGGCCTCTCTGACTGCACGTTACAGCCTCCCCAGTTGCTCACGAACAAAGCTGCGGCTTTTATTACTGCAGGGGTCATTGATAATGCTGCTTTCATGACTGTTTCTGTGAGCAGAGAGCTGCCCAGTGCTCGAGAACCTTGCGGGTTGTTCATTTTGATGCACATTTTGACACACACAGTGGCGGGGGGGTTAAAGTGAATGATGGAAGTTTTCACACACACTATGAGTTTTAGTCGAAATTTTAACGGGGGAAGGTATCGTTCCCGACCTTCCTCCAGGGGATGATAACATCAGCCTCGGATGCAGCTGCCAATCTGGAGCTATAAATCAAATTGGCAAAGCCCCTTCTTGTGTCTGCCTCGACCACATAAAGACGGTATAACTGAGTGTAGCATACTGATGCCAGCCCCTGGAGTCTGGCTGTGGCCGTCCAGCTGGACCGCTGCCTGGCAGTGCTGCTCACTTCCACTGCCATCGCAGGTACACGGCGCTTAGCAGTGGTTTTTCAAACCTACCGTGGCATGAAAGTACGACAACGTGAGGCCTGTAGATTGAAACCACACATTGCAATAAGAAAGGCACAACCCTCTGTAACAACCGCTTTGACAAGAGTCATAGCTCTGGGTCAGAGCCATTGTTTCCTTTTCCATTTTTCGCTCCCCAAACATTGACAGCTCATCCAAATTTGCCGAGTTTGTTCCCGGCTGTTTGATCTCACAGTCCCCTGTTTAAACAATGATCCACTGGCAAAAGCAATGTAGATTCAGACCGTCCCATGCATGCATCTCCCCCTATTTTAAACACAAAGATATGCTGACAAAACAAGACAAGGAAAAACTGAGGCAGCATCCAGCATTTTTTTTCTTCCTCTTTATGTTCAGTCAACATTTCCAAACAAAACCCCTCCGTCAAAAGCAAGAAAGGAGCAGAAGAAATCCAAATCTTTTTTTTTTTTTTTTTAATCATACAGAATGTGTCCACCTTCACAATATAAAAACACGGACTCACAAACAACACTTCCCCATAATGCTTCAAACTTTACAGATTACATTTAAATCACAAGTCAGCAAAGCTCTTTAAAGAGAACATTGCTTTTCCTGTTTAGGGTCGTGGGGAGCTGGAGATGATCCCAATGGCCACTGGACAAGAGGCGGGGTTTATTTTGAATTTGAGCCATGTAAGGGACTGAACATCAAGATATCTTGACCTTTAAAACCCTTAGCATTCCCTCAGCAGCACATTATTACTTTACAAAACCAAGAGGGAGCAGAAGAAATGAAGTCGTTACGCAACACACACAAGCAGCTCTTTCAGCTTCTGTGTGGTGGCTAACTCCTACGAGTCGTGCCGGCTCATATGGGAGTAAACAGATCAATAGGCCCACCTGAGAGATGGATGCTCACCTCCTCCGAGCAGCTGCGATCAAGCAGACTCTACAAAGCCTCTCTTTCAGCTGCGGCCTAATGACGCTAATGGGCAGCAAAGCTCTCTGAAACCCTTTATTACACTGATTAGGCCAACAACCTGAAATATAATGCCCTAATCTGATTATGAGATGGACACAGCTGAGCACGAGAGGGACAGAATAGAGCATGAGGGAGCAGATTAATAACGACGGGTCTCTTTTGTTCATGAGTCCAGAGGCCAACTCGCAAAGAAGCGGCTGTGCGAGTGTGCTAAAATGTCACGTGTAAGAGGTTTATTGTCATATGAAGCGTTCTTGAATGCTAAGCTACTTCCAAATGCACTGACGACAAACTGTTCACTACTGATAGGAGAACTAGCCGTAGCCAGAACCCTCCGAGGCCTCATGGATTGAGTTGTCGTCGAATGTAGGTCACTGTGACAGCAAATTGGCGTAGACCTTTAAAAGATGCCCCGCAGATTTGTTTTACCTTCAGTTTCTCAACATAGGCGTTGCATGCATCCTCGAGGTCTAATGCTTCCTTCCTGGAAATCCTTGTGCATATATTGTTTAAATGCATTATTAACATTCTTGTTTGCATATATCAGTATGGACTATGTTTATGACCTACACTGCACTGCTGAGCAATCTGGACAATACATCAAGCAACAGAGGGTCTTTATGTCTTGTGTTTCTCAGCACAAATTTGAAATCCACTACAGTCCATACTTGAGCTGACTCTGTGATATAAAAGTCCTGCATGGTACCGTTCGGACTATGGATTGTTTAATTTCTGAAAAAGATGGTATTATTATGTATGATTTAAAAAAAAAAACAAAAAAAAAAAAACATAAGACAAGAATAATGCACCTCAGCAGTGAAATTCATCATAAGAACCTAAAATCAATCATGTCCTCAGGGACGAAACCTGCAGTGATGGATACCAGCCCCCAGCTCGCTGTGAGACAAGAGTGCCACTTTGTACGAGTGTGTGTGTGTGTGTGTGGACTACACTTCATTTAGCACTGCTCCACAGGGGAGCCAGGGGAAATCACACGCAGACACGAAGAGAGAATAAACAAACAAATCAAAAGCATTAAACCAAGCAAACACAACATAGGAGGCTCTTTTTTTTTTTTTTTTTAGGACGGTTAAAACCTCCATTATCCACCTCAAATTAAACGTCTTCTTTGATAGACTCCTTTCATTCTGCAGGGAGGTGCAAACATGGTAGGCACAGGTTGCAGAAAAGGATAAACAAACTGGGTGCCAATAGCAGTGGCTTAAACCAGATAAAGAGGATATTAACTATAATCTTATCTCATCTCACTTCTTCCCTTTTTTTTTTTGAGGCAGAAAATAACGTCGCCAATCAAATCCTGCAAATAGAAGTTCCTATGTATTTACATTTTTATGAGCACAAATGTGCCCACTTTAAACCTTCTTCAGTGTCTAAATGCATCTCTGTGCGCGCTTCGGCGTGCAGTCTATATTTGTGTGACCCCACCCACCATCTTACAGCTGCAGGCACTCAGTCTTTAAGATGATCCAATAAGATTATAAAAGCTACCTACAGAGCTCAGAGAAGGTACAAATCTAGCTCGACCAGCGCTACAAGCAGCACATTTCATTCACAAAAGACGTATCAAATGTCAGGTTTACAGCCTGCAAGACCACGGACTGATTGTAGAAACGCTCATTCAAGTGTGAATATAAATAAATGCACGGGCCTTGAAAGAAAAGCTGAAGCTGAAAGTCATAATTTCAGTTTGCAGTTCACATTTTATGCTGATTTACTGTCTTTAAGAGGGTTATACACAAACACCTGAAGACTTCTAGAACTTAGCCCAGAGTTTTGCTACAGTCCCACTTATAGTGAATGTTCCTCATGAAGTCAGGAAGAGCCAATGTAAGAACGCAGCAGCATTCAGGATATTCTACCTGGTTGGAAATAGTCGACTGAAAAGTGAGTTTATGCTCAAACATACAAATAATAGAGAGAAACATAATTCTAAGATGACCGTTTTTTTCTGCCATTCGATCTGACCTTTTCACTGTTTAAAAGGAGTCATGTTCAGAGCTGCTGCTCGTCAACAGGCAAGGCAGGTAACTGCTGAGGGCTCACAAACTTAAACCAAAGCGATGACCCAAAATGTGCAAATTTTGCAACAACAGTAGGAAATCTCCCTTCGGGGGCCCTAGCTCACAGCACTCACTGTCGTTGTCTTGCTAAGCTCTGCATGCAGTTTGACTTTAAAAACCGAAGTGAGAAGGAGTTATCTGTCTGCAGGAGAGAAAATGGTTTTCGCCTGTAGGACCCCACTAGACTCTGGAATCTCAACTGGACATGTTGGAAAATCTGTGAATCCTTACCTTTGAAAAGCGTCACTTTCATGTGTTTAATGGAGCGATTTGTAAATATTTAATAGTGTGTGTTGGATGGCACTTGTTTGTGGATAGAGAAAATGAGTCATGGCGTTGGGTTTACTTCTTGTGCCACGAAGAGTCTAAATTGATCTAAATAATGTTCTCTGAGTGTATATATACGATTTGTCCTTGTTTAAATAACTCAATGAGTGATGCTTCTGAACTCTGCGGCTCGTATAATCTAATGAGCTCATGAGTGCGCTCGGCTGTGGTGGTGGTGGGTGGGGTTAGAGTTGATGTATTTTGCACACTTAAAGGACCTCTCTGCTTTGCTAACAATAGTGTCAAAACTATGTGGACATGTTTGGGGACTGCAGGCCATCTCTTCTTCCACATGGCAGCCGTTCAGTTCGACAGCAAACCGATCTCAAAGTCTGTTCGGCTCCATCTCTATCCAACATACGCTCCTCCTGAAACACACACACTAGTTTGTCTTTGCTCGTGCAGTTTGGAGCTCAATCAAGAAATCTCTTTGAGTGCAAATACTGTAGATACAATGTTCCAGGTTGACATTTGAGTTGAATGGACAGAAGATGGCTATAGAAATGGTGAAGGTTACCGTCTAAAAATAGGCAAGAAAAGCCATAAATGCTTACGTATGACATATAGAAATGAGAATAGGATATAGGAAGGAGATCATTTACCTCATTACAATAAAACATGTTGTAGAAGATGCTTCAGTCATTAAAATGTGGTAATTGCTTTTGATTGAATAGAACCTTAAAGTCAGTGTCCAATTCGTCACATTGACAGACTTAATGTAATAGCAAGGATTAAAAAAAAAAAAAGGGAAAAATAATCTTAATCCATTGCTGTGAAAGATACAATGGGGCTGACCAAACGTCAACGTCATGCAATCCTTTCCTTTCCCTGAGTTTCATCATTTCTCCTTCTGCAGAAACAGCTTCATGTCTTTTAAACCAAATAAAGAAATGATGGCTAATAGCCTTAGAATGAAAAAGCCTGCCATGCGGACATTATTACATTGCAGCATGCCGTCTGAATCCCTCGCTTTCTTATTGCTTATTGGTAGTCTATGTGCATGTTGTGAGACGACCAATGTTTGAACATTCAGTAAATGAAAATTAAACAAGATTAAAACAGCGAGTCATCCTGAAATGGGAGATTTTCATTCTGATTAGCATGTAGGGAATGCTGCGTTTTTGTAAACAAGTGCACATAACCGGATTTTCAGATTGGCTGTGCAGCACATTGCTCACTTTCCTCTTTTTCACCATCATACTGTGGCTGTCTGCTCTCTCCTTATACTTTCACCTCTTCTGTTTGACTGGCATCGTGATTGCAGCCGAGGCAAATCTGAATCTATTCCCCAGAGACAAGGATGTTCTCGCCCTTTTCACTCAGGTCAATTATCCTTTTTTTGTCTAACCGGTAGTCATCTGAATCCCATTACAACAAAGGGGATCAAAATCAGCCTTTCTCCCTGTAAATTATAGACCATGATGAAGTTGGAAGCATAAATGTGGGATGAATTCTTTGGAATTAATCTGAATCTGTCATCGTCACTGTCACATTTGCGTAGGCACTCCTAACACTCGGAAAAGCTGTGCTCAATCTCTGTAAGAAGCAAAGTTTGAAGAGGCTCCCTTTGGATTTATTGAGGTTAGATTTAGCACATTGCACAACGAATGGGAAGGAGCTTTATTCCATTTGTAAAAAGAATCACTCAAGACAAAAAAAGATCGGAGCATTTATTATTAATGGCAATGTTTCTGATCCAAATTTTCCATGAAAATCATTCTTCTTGTTTTACAATACTTTGCTTTTAATGTCCTTTTCTTTTGCAGCTACAGTTGTTGGCTTGTCCAGTGAGAAACCTTTTATTCTGGCTTTGATTGTATGCTGAAACAAAATCAACATTTGGAAACCAATAATGAGCCGTCCCAACATCAATTTAAAAACAGCTGCAACGAGTCTTTGGGATCAGCTGTTAGCGAGTGTGGCATGTGTTGCCTTGCAGATTCATTGAAAAGCCTTGTATGGTTGCGGTCATAGTCTATTTCATCTATTTGCTCATACTCTAGCTGTGTCAACCTTGAATGATTAAAGTTACATCCTGGCTTGTGATAATCCCCTCAATAAATCCAAATGATCTTCATTAACTTCAGCATATCCAATCAAGATAAGAGAACAATACACTGAGGACACAAATCAATACAAACAGAACAGAGGAGCACAGCAAACAAAGTCCATGTACCTGCAATTCAGGTCTCAGTGTGTAAACTCATCATACACCGATTATGTTTTTACGACTTGGAGCAGCTTTGCCATCAGTGAAATTTCCGGTCTTGGAAAGAATAAAGGGGGAATGGTTTATGTTTACTCACTTTAAAAGAAAATAAACTATTACCATCAATCTGTCTGACATTTTAGATGCCCAATTCCCAAATGTGCATAAAAGAAGAAATCAAGGGGTGCTCGCCATTTGTTGGGCCTGTTTTGGAAGGATGTGGGTGAAACAGCAATGATGGATATCAAGTAAAAAAAAATAAATCCCATATCTGGCAGCTGCGACTCTGTGAACATCAACATCCTTTTTTTCCCCTTTTTTTTTTTTAAACCAAATGGGCTGATTTCCCAGTGTGCTTGTTCAGTGCCTGTGGTGCAGGATGACGTCAGGCCAGTCACAGCCGGGATAATGTGTGAATGCATGTGTTGTAGGTACACAGCTCATCAGGATGAGTGACGAGCGTCAGTGGTAGAAACTTTGCACAAAACTCGAATGTTACATAACAACTCAACGAGTTGAAACCTCTGATTGAGTTGAACCTCTGCACACAAAAGAGACTTAAATACAGAGCTGGCTGTCGCATGTCCAGTCATGTGCAATGTTTTGTTGTTTGGAGAATTGTTACCAGATAATGAATGAACAGAGAGCTAAAAGGCACTGACGGGACTAAAATAACACATTAACTTGGCCTATTAATATAATTTGGGTGAATGTGGGCATATCCCTCCAATCATGAACAACAGGAGGGTTTATTGTATTTCACCTTATTTAACCAGGTTGCTCCCATTGAGATTGAGAACCTCTTTTTCAAGGGAGACCTGGCCAAGACAGACAGCAGTACAAAAAACTCAAAGTTGCACACAAACACACAAAGGGAGACAAAGTACAACAATACCAATTTAGCATGATATTGTCACCATTTATGAGTCAAATCTGCGAGTCAGTAGTTCTAGCAATGGTGCTAAAAACATCGGTATTCTATAGAATCTGCAGTTAAAGACAACAGCTACTTCAGTTTAACTCGTTCTGCAACAGATTCCAGGCTGAAGGTGCAGAAAACCCAAAAGCCCTTTTCCCCCAATTTCTGTTTCAGTGTTTGGGACAGAGGTAGAAAACAGGGGAGGAGGACCCAATTGCAGCAAACAAAAGGTTTATTTAAACAAGACGCAAACTCCAAAACGTCTCTAAAACCGAGTGGAGAAAAACTAAGTAAATGCATCAAAGCAGGGAACAAACGACAGGCACAGAAGGACACTCATGACAGACTACAACTGGAAAGACAATGAACCAACAAGAGACTGAGGAAAACACAGACTCAATAGACATGGGGTAATCAGACGCAGGTGAGACTAATCAGACAGGTGAGGACAATCAGGGCAATCACACAGGCGGGAAACACAAGGAACAAAGAGCACAAGGCCAGAACACTTCAGGACAAGTAAAACATAAAACCCAACACTGACAACACCAAAAACAGAAAACACTAAAGACTAGACTTTAAACACAGGAAATAAACTAACAGGCAACATAGGAGGACACAGGGAAACACACGAAAGACTCAAATAAACACAGGACTATAAAACATTAAAACACACAAAGGAAACAATCAAAACAAGGAAACAAACAAAACACTAAGGAAAGAATGAAAACTAAAACAAGACGAAACACAGAAACAAAACCAAACCATGACACAGAGAGCATAAAAAGGTCCTACTGTCCAGTATTTTTTCTGCATGTTGTAAATAAAAGAGGAGGTTTGGACATATACGATCAGTTGCCCCGAGGGAAAATAACTCCTAGATTTGTCGTCTCTCTTTCCCTACCGGAATAAGCGTATAATTTGATAACAGAAATGAGAGCAGTCACACGTTAGGTTGGTTCATTCGCTTCGTCAGCTCTGCACATTCAAGTAGCAGTTAGTCCCTTGCATGGAAGTGATGTTACCAAACAGAAAAAAACCCCCACTTCCATCAGAGTATATTCCATCAATTTGTATGGAAAAATGGAAAACTGCTGTATTTAAGCTAAACTGAGTCTTTTACAGTCTGAATTCAAAGACATGATGGGGGATTGTTTTTTGTGGAGCGTTGGCCAAATGGTTCATTTAATTTAGATGGAATTTTTAATATGTTCTTAAAATCAATAGATGATGGACATACTACAGTCATTGAAATATGTTGTAAAATGGGCCAGGTTGGGCTTTAACAATAGATTTTGGTTGCAGGTGACATTTTCAAAAAAATGACCAATTAACAGAATCCAACGTGACAGCTAATTTCCTTGGGCTTATTGTCCTTTGCGTGCACTAATGTCATCCAAACAGCCGTCATCAGTGTCAGGTCTGCTAATGAAAGTGTACTTTGAAGGATATGATTGCCTCGAGGAACAATGTTTTGATGATATGTTGAGGTTAGGTTAATTTCTGTTGCTCCAGCAATTAGCCATGTTTCAGTGATGGAAAGTGGCTTTTGAGCACAAAAGTCCAGTGGCATGCTCCCCCTCTGTGATATAAAGCTGTCAGTCAAAGCACAAGGGAGTGAGATAGTGAAAGCAAAGGGAGGACAACGTAAGAAAGGCTAATTACAGAGCTGACACCTTTTGCCTTCGAACACCCTTTTGCAAAGGATTTCTTTCACGTCTCCATAGTAATTTCACGATGACAGAAGGCTTTGTTTGGGTGTGTGTTGCTGTGCAAACGTGGTTTTGTTGTTGTTTTGTTATTTTGGCCAAAGCGGACAGAAATGATAGGGGACATGCCTTGAGCAAACCACAATATTGGCAGTTTGTTATTCCCATTGCAATACTGGGGGAAAGAAAGTACATGTCTGTGCTGTCAATACCACGTACATGTCAAGAGTTACAAAAGGAAACAGATGGCTTAAATAAATCAAATTCGATGCAGGAGCACATCCCTTGTCCCTCAAAAATGCTTCCTGTATTCTCCAGCAGCGGAATCAAAATGCCTCTTACAGCGAGCCGGAGCAGCTCATCCTGTGTGGTCAGAAACGTTCAACCCTGTGATCAATATTTATCTTTGAAACTTCACAAACACCTTGAACCCTCACTTATAGTTATTCCAGACAGGGCAGCCTCTGGAGGCAATGCAAGTAAGCAGAGAGTGAAGCTGTAGTATTTAATATAAAGCATTTATTATTGATGACAACGGTTTCAAATTTCGCATGGATTCAAGCGTTGGACAGATTGACTCTTTTAAGAAGCTAAGAAGCGGCCTGGGAAGGGATTCTTCCAGTTTTGCTAAAATTCCGTATTTTAAATCCCAGGATTAGAAGTTATGTGGAAACTGTCAAAATCATTGTAAATCCCTTCTTAAAGGGGGCATTGAGGTGAGAAAAATGGTATCACTTTACTCCACTACTAATCTCTTCATCTGAGGATAAATGAAATGCAATGACAAGGTAATCATAAGGAGAAAGCCACATAAGTAGGCCCTGTCAGAAATGTCCTGTCTGAGCGACACCCAAGCTTGACAGGCCATCAGGTTTGAACGCTTGAAGTTTTTGGTCATGGGCGCATCTGTTGTTTGGATCAAGGCTGACTTTTGTGGATTAGCATCTGTCAGCTTTATTTACAGCGACACCACTTGCCTTCAGTGCGCGGATTACTGCCAAGGATGCTGATGGCCACTTGTGACCGGCTGTGGCACATTGTGTTCCCGTCTTATCAGACTTTTGCTGAAGTTGCCTCTTCACAAGTGTGAGACCAGATTCCCGTGTCTCTCTGCAAGTGAACAACCACGGAGAGCCTTCATACATGAGTGGCTCTTGGACTGCAAGTCCCACAACGCTCGATTGCAGTCGACAGTTTGTCATACGCAGCGTTCATGTGCTCCTCAGATGATCCCATTCACCGAGTTGAAAAAGTTGCCTTCTCAGACTTTGCTGTGTTTGAGAACTTTAAGTGGTCGTGTCAATTCATCAGAGTTGTTACGAATGTGAAGAATTGTATTGCTAGGAAACAGTCTGAATCAATCTGGACAAAAATATATTTTTTCAACATTATTCGGTAAGGCAGAGGATAGAGTAGAAAATCTGGGGAATGACATGTGGGAAAGAAGCTACAGGCTCAACTTGAATCTGGATCATCTGCTTGGAGGACTTTATACTCCGTACACGGGACACTAAATGATAAGCCATCTGAAGGATGTTACGTGCCAATTTTCCAAATTGGAAATGTTCCCTTTTTGATTACTCCAGCACCACTCCAATGAAAGGTTTGGCTTTTTTGTCTCGTTGTTGCTTTCAAGAGACAGACAAGAATTCAGAGATGAGAAACTGCACAGGATTGGCAAACACTTTCAAGCTTACTCAGTACTTTACTCCAATGAAAGCCTCACAATAGCCTCCCTGCATTGTCTTCTATCTCATTACATTGTGATGGAAATAATTGTCTGCCTTACTGTTATATATGAGGTAATCTAGAGCAGATATTGTAAATATAGCAACCTGTCCAAGGGCAACATGGCTCTGCTTTTTATCGCTAAACTCTGAATCACAGGAGACGCAGTATTCGAAGGGGGGGGGGGGGGGGGAGGATGGGCAGAGAAATACAGAAACAATGAAGTGGAACGAATCCAACAGGCACCCGCTTTATCTCTCTCCCTTCGCCTTCCATTGCCTTTTTTTTTTTTTTTTTTCCCATTTTTGCTATCTTTGTCTATCTTAATGAGCACAGCTTTCTATGGAGGGAGGGTGCCAGCGAGATACATCACAGGCAGGACACATGCAGGGGAATGAGGACAGGACAGTCGCAGGGTGACGCCGATGCTGGCAGAGCGATTAAGAGTGCTTGGGCTATTAGGCGTGCTGATTCAGAGAGTGAGCGAAAAGAGCACCGTCACGTTCACGCGGGAGGTAGATGCACCCGCCACCTCCTCAGATAAACAATGTAATGAACTTCATGAGTTCAAACTCAAAGTCTAAATAAGTCCGAGTCAAGATCATAAAGGGACGAACCCAAGAAATGACTCAGAGAGAAACTCCAGGTTTGTTGGCTGTGGGTCAGTGGTAGTGACGGTCATCTCCATCCAAAGGTTGGGTTCGACGCTCAGCTCCTGGAGGTGTTTACGTTTCCTTGAGCACGACAGTGAACTTTAAAGGGATACTTCACCCATTTACATGAAGCTGTGTATCATTAGAAACATGGTAGTAGAAAAACATATTTTTCTCGTCTCAGGGCAAAATGAGGGTTGGATTCACGACCATTCAACACTACTATCATGTTTCTAATGATACACAGCTTCATGCAAATGAGTGAAGTAACCCTTTAAATTGCTCCCTAACAAAGCCAATGCTGTTTGCATGGAATTAGTCAGTCAATACATGTTGTGGTTATTTTCCCGAGTGTGGTTTCCCTGCGTGTTAATGTTGGATGTTTTCGAGATTCGTCTTCAGTGTTTCCTGTGTTACTTTGCACCCTTGTGTTCTTCTCTGTTGTCTGTAATATTGTTGCCTGTTTTACTTGTTTGTTAATGTTTCCTAGTTTGGTGTTTAGTGTTTCTTAGTTCAGTCTCAAGTGTTTCCTGATTTATATTACAGTTCAAGTCTTCAGTGTTGTCTGGTTTCCTGCCTCTCTGTGTTTCCCTCCTGCCTTGATTGCCCTGATTCTCCTCACCTGTCTGATTAGCCTCACCTGTGTCTGATTACCCCACGTCTTTTTAGTCTCTGTGGGTTTTTTTTTTTTACCCTCTGGTTGGTTCAGTCTGTCACGACTTGAAAAGACGGAACTGGGCCCAAGTGGCGATATGGGGGGGAAAAGGGAATTATTTATTTGAACAAAAAGTCAAAGAAAAACTTACTTATATAATAAATCCGGGGGAAAAAAATCTGAAAGTAGAAAACAGGGAGCCACGTGGAACAGGAAACAAGCAACTTCAACATCCGACATGAGACAGCTACAAAACACAATGAACTGTTTAATCTATAAAACACACATGGAAACAACACTAGGGAAAATGAGAACGAGACGAGAGATCAAAAGTCTGCAATTCAAAACTAAACCATGACATGAGGTAACTGTAACATAAAGTGCAAAGATGCTTGAAGGAGTTTGCAGGCTACATGAGTGGTGATTTTAGTCTTGTGTCACCCTTTATCAGCTTTCTTGAAGGTTTTCAATGAATGTTTGAAAAAGGCCTTTCTTGATCTCCTGTAATGAAATAAATGTTTGAAAGAGAATTCAATAAAACGTTTTGGGTTTCATTTTCGGCAGAGAAAAACATTTTCAGTCCACCTCAAGCGGTGGACATTTTCATTAAAGCCCTCTTGAGTCTGGACTAGAGACCCTAATGAATCTCAAGTATTACAGCCTGGGTGCCTGTAACATCATGACTTGTCTTGACAGATTCTCATCTGCTGAATACTAACTATGTGCTCGACACCTTTTATGAGAAGCATTTGAACCTTTGGGAGTGTCATATCGAGAGTGACTGTAACGGGCTTATGTTCTCCACACTTTACACTCTCTAGTCCGAGGGTTACTTCTAATTGCTCATCGGCCTGAGTTGAAATGTCTGGTCATAAAGTCAGTCCACACTTAGTGGCATGATCAGAAGCACTCGCTGCACAAAGTCTGAGAGTTCACTTCGCATAACACAATCTCATTATTCAAAGGCAGGGGGTTGACCTTTCCATTGGTTTCCCCACTTCTCTTAGTCGAGCTGTCTCAAACTCTTCAACGTAATATGTACTCATCCGTCCCTTCCCTCTACATTTCCATACCGTGACATCGCAAACATGCTCCGAGGTGGCAGCAAAGAGCAGAGTTTAATTGAACAAACCAGGGAGAGGATGCCCCAGAGCAGCACCAGCAGGGCTCTGCTTCACCTGCGTGAGACGATTACCGAGCCACTGCATAAATGCACCGGCTCGGCGAAGGGTGCATCCATGTCGACGCCCTATGTGAAATCAGTAATGAGCCAGCAACTGCCAGGAGAGGCTCGCAGGCCTGCTCATTGTAATGCACAGTATGAAGAGGCAGGGACAGAAGCGGAGTCCCAGAGGCAATATAGAAGGAACAGGCTATATTGTATTTTTAATGGCAGTGTACATAACATGGAAGATGCTCTCATCTGACAGTTACAATAGGGTAAGACACCGTTACCACTTCTACATGTCATGAGGGACATGATATTCTTGCATGGTCAAGTAAAGCTTAGTACTGTTAGTGGCTCCATTTCCTTGGATTTATTCCAATCACATCCTGAAATGCAGCAGGTCAGTCGAGGATGCACTGTGAAGAAAGGCGTTCGCTGTATCCTGCAACAACAATCATCGACGTTCTATTTCTGCCCACATGAGACACATATTAGATAATCAAAAATGGGTGTATTTTTATGGGAGAAGAAATGGAAATGTCAATACACTTACACAAGCTCAAAGGATCTGTGCATGCAGTGGTGTATCTGGATCAGTACACTTTTTTTTTTTTAATGTTCTTTCATTGCGCAGCATTTAGCCTAGCACAAATCTGCAGGCTGTCAGTTGCTGGCAGTGTCCTGCAGCAGTTCACCAGAGGAATGACTCGCCTGCCAGCTGTTGCTTAATATGTCGGTCAGTCTGATTATAGCTTGTTTCATGGCGGGTGCGGCAGTAAATTTCCTTTTCTGCCCAGTTAAAAAAAAAAAAAAAAAAAAGGTTTGTCATATATCCGCTAACAGAGACACCTGGGATGATCTCCATGAGGAAAACATAAAAGAGGCCATGTCTTCAAAAGCAGCTTTTATTTTTGAGGTAGCTGATATTTGTTCAGAAAAGTGGTCTCAAAGTTGCTGTTTCTAATGTAACTATCCATTGAGATTCACACTAATAAAATCGTACTAGTTGGGGTAACAGCTCTTACCGCTGTTTTCACTCTTGAGAAGCAATTATGATTAGAAAAATGGAAATCTGCTAATTAAAGCCAAACCAACAGAGTATACATTGTGCAGGTTTTTTTCCATTGTGGGGAAGCTATTTGTTCAAAATGAAACGTAAGGTGTGAAGTGAGAGGCGAGATAGCGAGCGTTTGAGTGGGAAGCGTGACGGTGTTTTTCAAGTGGTAGCTGCTGTGGGGTATCTTAGTATGACAGGAGAAAATTGACTCGTCTTCTTTACCTTCCCAGCTTGCTTGAGGACTTTTTTTATCCACCACTGGCTGAGTTCCAGTGTTTTTTTTGTTTTTTTTTGCATCCCAGAAGGCTTGTGATATTTCTAGACAGCGTGGCTCCGCAACTGTTGACAACAGTTAATGGTATCTGATCTATTCAGTGACCCGTATCCCTTCAAAATATGTTGAATTGGCTCGTGTGCTACTTCAATCCATGCATAACAGGAAGCTAAAATGTACTCCTTGTAAATTCCTCCTCAAAGCGGTTGTATAACAGATTGTTTGGTTGCATTGTATGGAGCAGCTTTATGTGAATCATAGTCGATGGATGGGCTGGTTTGCAGATCGGCAGAGGTCATGTCTGACACTGTCATTTTTCACAGATGGTGTGGAGGCTGCCAAAGCAAAGTAGCTTGAATATCAATAGGTTGATCTCTGAGCATTTTTCCAAGAGGTTGGGAGAAGCGAGTGGCTTCATAGAGGGCACCTTAAAATGACATTGCAATGTTGAAGATAATTTGCGGTAAATCAGTCTGAATATAATTTCTATGAAGTGGCCTTTAAAGGTCATTGGGGAAGAAATACGAGCCTCTAGCTGTCAAGACTTAAAGACAATTCATAAACGGAAATAAAGCAGGAGTGGAACAGTCAGTTTGGCTTTGTTGGTTTGACTGCATCAGAACTAAAGAAGAAAAGGGTTCGTGTTTTTACTCTCTCTCGCTGTGTTCTTAATCCAAACGTGCACACACAAACACAGGGAAATTCTCCAGTGTACGTTTTGATCTCATTCCCCTCACTTGGCGCACACTGACACATGGCCACCCACAGTTTCTCGGGGGAATCTTTGGGTAGTTGACTGTTTGCAGATTATCACAGCTTGTTTTTCCACCCCGCCTGAATGCCATTTCCTGCTCGTTAATTCTCCATTAATGTCTCTGGCTTCGCGTCCACTTAACACAAGTACTGTCAGAGAGGTCTGGCTATGAGAGGCGTTGTCACACCTGTAAAGAAGTGGTTTTCCTGTAATTAGCTCCTCTCATGCATAATGCTATTGTCGAACCATTAATTAGAGGCCATAGTCAAGTTTTATAAGGGTTTTGATTTTTGAAGTCAAAATATAAAGATTAGACAATACCAGCCAGATGCCGTTTGATAACCCAATGATAAGACTGGCCTTGATAAGGCGGGGCTTCATAATAAAATCAGCCACCAGCAAAGATTGGGGAAAAAAAGACAGAGTGAGGAAAGAAATGAAATGAGGTCCACCTTAGTTGGAGGAGAGATTAAGACTTGACATGTTTTGAAAGCACTGCCTAAGTGTATGGAGTTCCCAAGTTGTTGACCTTAAGAAATTCATAACCATTTTTTGCTGATGACGTTCCTTTTCTGTGACATAATACTGGGCTGTCCATTTCAGGTTCAAGGCTTCAAGGGAAAATGTTCAGTGAGTTGGGATCAATCAGTTGTAAGGTCAATTTTAGGTATAACCTCTCCAGCTGTCTTTCAGACATTGGAACGTGAATGGGCGAAAATTTGCAAAAGTAAACGTACTTACTGAAGCCCTTTTACAACCCGATCAACTTTTTCTCCCAATTTTGCGTGTGCAAATTTGTCCATTTTTAATAATACCAGGGAAGACTGTACATTGGACTGTTAAGAACTGAGCTTTCAATTTACCTTACATCTGAGCAGTGACAGAAAAGAAGTCAAGTTTAGAGACAGAGAGGGTTTTTTTTTTTTAAGAGGGTGAAAGGCTTAGACTTCCAAAGGGGGATTTGGATAACCTCTGCTCCTTTTAAAGTTGAAAGGACCAAGTTGTTCAGAACTGAACCCCTCCCATCCTCCTGGGTCACTTCTCAGGTGGATATCCAGGAGAATAAAATTTGCTGGAGGATTGCGTCACTTTTCGTCACTATTTTTATCCTGGTGAAGCTGGAGGCCGCGGTTGGAGGAGGATGTCTAGCCTTCTTTGTTTAACCCACGACCACAGTGAACAAGTACCTGAGTAAATGGCTGTAAATGTGTAAATAAAAAGCCCTGTGTCTAAATATGAACAGTTAATCTCTCAAGACATCTGTAGAGCTCTGTCCCTCGCAGTCTGACAGTCCTGAGACAGTGACGAGACCTCGAGGAAATTAATGGCTCTTTGTAATTATACTTCACTAGCTCAAGATGCAGATCATTTTGTTGCCATGTTTCATCAGAACACTGAGACAGTGTGTTGGTCCGATGGTTATCAGAACCCTTTCATTTCCTGCCGAACCTTTCTTCCAATATTTGTATGCACGTATGTGTCCATGTGCTCTTCAGGGACTAGCCTGTTATCGCCTCTGAATGACAACCAAACTGGACTATTTACACATACTTAAACTAAGCCAATATTTACCTACGCAGGAAGTTTAACTGACAGTCTGAAAAGTTGCGGTGGATTGTCTCGTTGAAGAGAAATACTTTGTTTACAAGTCTTACTTGATTTGTCACTGTTTCACAATCTTTCATTGACAAAATAAATCTTATAACTTGTCAAAAAACTGCTGCATGATTTTTTTTTTATCTAGAAAATGCTTTGGATGAGCAAGAGCAGCAGTGAGTTTGTTAAACTTACTTATATCCATTAACTGTGATACCAGTGGGAGGAGTGCTGAATGGATCTGAGCCCCCCTGTGGAGCAGGTCTACTGCAGCAATGATAGGTTTTGCATTCCAGTCATGCTTCTCTGCAAAAAAAAACGAGTAAACGAAGGCCTAACCCTGCATGCTCCTGTGGAGAGAGCCAGCAATGAAAATGCATGTAATCATTGAAAGCAGGGGGCATGTGCCCTGGGCTTTACCTTGGATCAGTGCTCAGAGATGGAGAATGGGAATCTGGACCCTGGGGAGACAGCCAAATGTATCGGTTCAAGTGCAACCACAGCCGCCACATTTGAAAACAATGTTTCTGATATTTTTGCTGAAAGCAAAAAGCTGACAATGCTGGTGTCTGTCCTTGACAAAACTGGCGACCTGAAGATTGCATCTAATGTAGTTCATACAAAAGAGTCAATGGGTCTTACTTAGTTCTGTACTTTTTTTTAACATTTACTCAGAAGTGATTTGACCATCCTGAGGTCCAGTACAAAACACACTGTGGACACAAGTTGAGGAGAAAGGGCAAAGTTTCTGCTTCCCAAAGGGCATAAGCAATTTTCAGCTCTAGTGAGCCAGCTCCTGGAATATCTAAGTCGAACACAGAGCAATACTCAAGCTCATTTATTCACATCCTACCAATGGCAGTCACTGACTTGTCATTGTTTTTGTCTAAAGTGCAAAACAAAGAGAGCAAAATTGAGGAACAGAATTCAACTCAGTGCAGAAGTCATAGTATGGTAAAAATGTCCAACTCTATCTTGTAGTTAAAGTGCACACCAATTACTTTACATCAAGTCTTGTATGTATGCTAATGTAATAAGATGAGTGATAAGACAGTCTTACAAATCTGAATATTAATCACTCTAAAGATAAAGATGTGTCACTCATCCTCTGATTGGGCTCTGTCTGATGCCCTTGCACTGGCTGAAGCAGTACTGAGAAATGCAGGCAGGCTCTATGATTGATAGCTATGCTAAATGTGCCACTGCTGCTCTCCCCAGGCAATGGCAAATGCACTGCACTGCTGGGGTGCCAGCTTTCTATCAGTCAAGTCTGTGGCAAAGATGTCTTCCTTCAGTTCAGTGCAACTTCCCATTACGGGCAAAACAGTTAGCCAAAGATTGATGGGTAAAATAAAACACAGCTTTGTTCACAATAGGCATTTGCAAACATGACTCCATCCAGACGTGATTTGAAGCTTGAAAACCAAGTCCAGGGTCCCCTAAGACCTCATGGCAGAGATTTCAAGTGGCAGCTGGCGGCTGACAAAGCAGTTGGAGGTGACTGCACCCACTGTGCTGTGACCATCTATACTGATCTACTTCACCTTACTACTGTAATCCATGTGTCCCAATGTAGCCACAAATGTGTCCCTTTTGAATTGTTGTTGTCTTTTTTAAATATAAATCACTCGTCTTAAACATTTTATGGGGATTAGCCCAGCTTAGCTCCATGGCTAATGCAATGATTAGGGATTTCTGGCACAGAAGATAAGTGAATGTTCAATGGTTACTCAGCAACTGCACTCAACTGTTTAAGACTTTAAGCCCAAAGTCTTGGACAAGGCAGATCTCAAACCATGGCAGTGTATTTTTCATAACACTTTATCAACCTTGGTTAAACTATGAAACATCAGTTTTACATTGTTTTGTTTCACCAGCTGGTGGGTGACCAATGTATTAGGTTCTATTCAGGTCAAGTAAGATAGTCCAATTGTTGGCTAAATTATAAGAAGAATAAATTCTGAAATATGGGTGCAATGTGTCACCACATATTGAACTTATCCCCGAAACAGAAGATATAAAACCATCTCAAAGGATTAATCATTTGATGTTGTTTGAACAAAGGTGAATGCTGTGGTTTTCTTGGTTAGGTAGGTTCCTGTAGGATATGCTAATAGTAGTAGTCATACCATAGTAGTGCAGTCTGGCTCAGTACGAGCAGCTCAGTATTTTTCGTTGAAGCTCTAAAAGCCATAGCTACTAGAGGCAGCCATGATTTATAATAATTCTTTGAGGGCTTATAGACTGTGGTATTGGATTTGTGCATTGGCTGGCAATTTGCCTTAAACCAATGCTCGCTTGAAGCAGTATCCCTAAATCAGTAGGCTTTAATGATACCAGTTACCCATTGGTGGCTGGTGCAATATTATTTTGAATTTCTTACAGATGGACCAGGATGTACATATTATTTTGTTAGCTTTATGAAAATTGGTCTTGGATACTGTGTAATGCTGAAGTTGTATTATTGGTCAAACGTCATTGGCCTGTGGGCTGATTGGACCTTGCATAAATGATCAGCAAACAATGGGGGCAGGTCATGATAACTGGTCACTCATTCCCACTGTGGAAGTGCTTGGGCTGTAAAAAAAAAAGAAAAGCCACATTTAATATATATTCTAAATTAATCAGCTTTCCCCACTGGTAAGGAAACTTCTAGCTATGTGATTACTAGGAGTATTAACTTCAAGTCCTATGAGCTAAAACTAGTGTCAATGTCAAGAATATGGACATAGCAAAAGGTTATCAATCACATCGAAAGCTTGTGGTTTACAGACTGAAGACCTCTGGCAGCATACATTTTCATTAGTTCTTTCACCAAATAAGAAGCTTGAGGGGAAAAAAAACGTAATGATATTTATGTCAAATTGATAAGTGCAAAGCCACCAAGTGGGCTATAAAACCTGACCTACAGCTCCCTAAAGTGCTCCAATAGTTGTGGCAGCCCCCGAGCAGACACATCATATTACTCATACTATCAAAGTTCTGTGAAACGCAGAACTGAGCGGTGTAAAAAATCAAAGCAAGGTCTACAACACAGGCGTGTGTTTAAGGTTAAAAGCGAGACGCAGTGGGTCACTTGGGGATCAAAAGAATTTTATAGTGTAGTATGAAGAGAATTCTTAAGTGCGAGTTGGAAATGGACCTTTGAAGATAAAATAACAGCAGCAATTAGGCAGTAATTCCTTTTAAGGTTTTCATTAAAGTCATGGTAAAATTAACCCTGTGTGTGCAGTATATAATTCCTTTCGCCCCTTCAAATGTACGTGCTAACATTGCAAATCACTGCATTTAGGTACTAGAAGTAGTAGATGGGATCTTTTAGGTTTGGTCCACAATCATCAGAAGATGTAGGACATCTTCACGAATTAGTTCCCAGAATCTCAATTTACTATCTCCAGGGTTTGGTTAATACTGGTAAGTGTAATAATTGTAGTAAGTGTTGGTTTATAGCTATAGTAATAGCCCTCAGTTAGTAGAGCAGGTCCCTTTGTAAAGAGCCTACAGTTCTTGTCGCACTTGGTCCTTGTCACCCACTTGGTTCTTGTAAACCTCCGACACCCCCCCCCCCCCCCCCCCCAGCTATCATTGTCATGTCCTCAATTGACTTTTTGCCTAATTTCCTCCCATATCATTTTTCATCAGTCATTCATGTGCGTTTTAATTATTCAATCCCTTTTCATTTTGTCATCATGAAGCAGGTGTCTAATGGGGGAGATGTTATTTACTCAGTGATTATGAAAAATATCTGTGCCAAATATCTAGGCTTGTAATTACCAATCTAATTGGCGTACAGCCCAAAATTGTCACTGTTATATGATGAATTGCTTTTGGACGGCTTAAAAGCTGATGTAACGGAGAAAAGGTCACATTGCTCAAACGGATGGCTTAGAGATGCTTGTATTTATATTTTCTAATGTACCTTGGGATCATAATTGATATCATTGCACACCATCATATATGAAGGGACAACACTGGATCCTTTTGTAGCTTATCGAATATTTTGCACTGAATGTTGATGGAACTAATGCATGTTAAGAGTGCTGCAGATGGCACCATTATTTCTACTTAGATCATTATACTTTCTATGCTTATTCAAATGGGATATGCTAAGAGTTCTTTCTGAGTTGAGAGAAAAGTGTCATATTTCTGAAAAAGAACAACAGCACAATTGTGCGATACCAATGATCCATTGTATATATGTGAAAGCAAATCCTTGCACATCATTACAAGTCTTTCTTCTCTCTCTGTTCTCTTTTGTAGGTTCCATCTGAGTAGGAGGTGGCAACAAAAGACCAAATGCCATGGATGTACTCAATTTCACCTACTGGAATGCCTCAGAAGGCAATGACACAGAAGTTGTGGAAGAGAATGAGAGCCCCTATAAGACTGTGGAGGTGGTGTTCATCGTGTTGGTGGCCGGTTCCCTCAGTTTGGTCACCGTCATTGGAAATATCCTTGTCATGCTTTCCATCAAAGTCAACAGGAACTTACAGACCGTCAACAACTATTTTTTATTCAGCCTTGCATGTGCTGACCTAATTATCGGACTGTGCTCGATGAACTTGTACACAGTCTACATAGTAATAGGGTACTGGCCCCTCGGGCCTGTGGTGTGCGACTTGTGGTTAGCCTTGGACTATGTCGTCAGTAACGCGTCTGTCATGAATCTACTCATCATCAGTTTTGACAGATATTTCTGTGTCACCAAGCCCCTCAGCTACCCTGTCAAAAGGACCACCAAGATGGCAGGAATGATGATTGCTGCAGCCTGGGTTCTGTCTTTTATCCTTTGGGCACCAGCCATCCTCTTCTGGCAGTTCATTGTGGGTGGGCGGACAGTGCCTGAGAAGGAGTGCTACATCCAGTTCTTCTCAAATGCCGCAGTCACTTTTGGCACTGCCATCGCCGCCTTTTACCTGCCTGTCATCATCATGATTCAGCTCTACTGGCAAATCTCCAGAGCGAGCAAGAGCCGTGTGAAGAAGGATAACCGCAAGCCTTCAAGTTGCAATCCAGAGCCCTTGTCACCGGCACAGAGGAGGAACAACACACCCAAGCCCAATAATAACAATGTACCTGGGGAGGACGCAGGTCGTTCCCCAAGCCAACATGCTGTGGATGGAGCAAACCACAATGATGGGAAGTTGCAAAATGGAAAAGGACCTTCCTCGATGACTGCTGATGGCGAAACCGAGGGTGAAGACGCTACAAGAGAGACCTGTGCTCCTGGAGAAGAGAAGGAGAGCTCCAACGATTCAACATCTGGCAGTGTGGCTGCGTCCAATCAGAAGGAAGACGAGGCAGCCCCTTCGACTGTGAACTGCAGTGCAGAGACAAGCCAACCACCCCCACGTCAACGAGCAAAGGCAGGGGTCTCCAAGCTTACCTGCATCAAGATCAAGACAAAATCCCCCAAGGGTGACTGCTACACACCATCCAACGCAACAGTTGAGATTGTCCCAGCCACAGAGAGACAGAATCACGTGGCGCGGAAGATTGTAAAGATGACAAAGCAAGCGCCCATTAAGAAGAAGAAAGCGGCGCCATCACGCGAGAAAAAAGTTACCCGAACGATCATGGCCATCCTGGTAGCTTTCGTCGCCACCTGGACTCCTTACAATGTGATGGTGCTAATAAACACCTTCTGCTCCAGCTGCATCCCCAACACAGTGTGGACTATTGGCTACTGGCTGTGCTACATCAACAGCACCATCAACCCGGCCTGCTATGCTCTCTGCAATGCCACATTCAAAAAGACATTCAAACATCTTCTCCTCTGCCAGTACAAAAATATTAGGTCAGCTAGATAAGTATAAGCCACCGAGGAGAAAGTGTTGAAGTATGAGTTGCCTGAGTGTGTGTGTGTGCCATCCATGTATATTCCTGGGTTTGTGTGTAAAAGGTTAGTGTGCTTGAGATGTCTGCAAGAGAATATTTGAAAATACTGTTCATTTCATTTTTATTTTTCTCTCTCAATAACCGGTTGTAGCACTTTACAGTAATTCAACTGATGCCAGTTGTGTTGCTATGTGTCGTGCAGAAGCAGCGTCGAAAGAGATAGTGAAATATTCAATATTAGGAAATGGGTTTGTAAAGCAGGGGATCACTTTGGATTGACAGCGAGCTGATAAAAACGTTTTTAAAAAAGAGTAGAGAACGATCTGCGCAGTACGAAAACACAAGAAAACTTCAAAATGGGAAAATAGGGCTGACTGAATCTATGAACCTTAGAAGTTTGATGTTCAGTGACGACACCTGTAGATAACTGTACATATCAGTGTGAAATCAATATTCATGTGGGTGCACATGTGGGTGTGTGCTGGTTCAGAGTATCCGTGAACACCCATTTGTGTCCCGCTGCCTGCCTTCCGTCTATCCGTCTGTGATCTTCAACACGACACTTCCAACCAGCAACATGTAGAATAAAGTGGGGCAGCTAGTGTAGATTGCCTCTGATATGGTCACATCAGGGCTGGAAGCTTTCCCATCTACAAATGCGCCTCTATGGGAATGAGTTGCTATTAATACATAATAGATAAACTGTATAAATATATTAACACTGCATTTGTTGACTTTGCATGCTGGAGGGCCAAACTGGTGGCAAGGAATACATTAAAACTTAAAAATCAAATCATCCAAACTACATAACAATTTCTCAATGTCTTAGACAATATAACAAGTTTTTTTTAATTTATTTTTTATTTAGCCAGCTACTGAAGTATCTGCCCCAAAAAGGACCTCCATCTACAACAATGGAGATGAATGCAGTGATCACCACATGCAGCATGTCTTTCCAGAAGCAATATCCTAATTACATAGTCAATTTTTCAACATTACTCTCTAATTAAAGCATCACACATGACCATATGTGAGATTTTTCAATTTCCACAGATTTACTGTTAGCTTAACTTAGTATTAAGATAATAGCATTGGGAACAGCTAGCTTAAATCCATCCTCTATTTAAGAAATAATCAACTCCCAGCACGTTTAAATCCAGTTCTCAATCCCAACATGTCAAACATGGAAGCTTGGTCTGTGGCCCCAACTCTTTTAAATATAAAAAAACACTGAGTGGCATGATGATTAAGATGCCACATTAAATATAAGGCCTCAAACTAGGAAGTTACAAGTTATTAGTGCATAAATATTGTTGTTGAATTCTATTTAGGGCCGACGTTGTTGCTAGCTTATCCAACAACGTCACGTGAGTAGTTTAGTAAATTACTAACGCCATGCTAACAGGCAGTATGCCGTCTGAGTAAGTCAGTAAGTTAGGGTATTGTTTCAAACACAGCCCTGAATTAGAGTCCAGTATTAGTAAAACCGCTCGCTAATGTTGTCTTTCCTGCTCCTCCTATTGTGTCTAACAATGACATCACTTCAAAACATTTAGCTAGGGTAACGCATATATAAATGAAACCACATCTAGCCACTGACCAGGCTGCTGTATTTGACAACTTCAAAGTAAGAACAGGCTGCTTAACTCCGCTATATATACATCATATCCTATAAAAAAAAAAATGTGTAAAGATGTAGTGGGACTGTCTTTTTTGTCAAGGAGCAAAAACTTACTGAGTTCTTAACGTGAGGAAGTTGGTCATCTGGCCAAAAAGTAGTCCCTTAAATAATCAATGTGAAACTACCATTTGTCATTTTCATATTTCTCTCTGACGATGAATCATCCTGCCGGATTATAGAGAATAACAGAATAGCTGTAAGAACAACAAAGTCACAACAAACAACACGTTGTGACTAAGCAGAAAAACACAAAATGTGGCGTGAGATTGTTCAGTCGCACTCTTTGATTTGCCAGCTTGTTGCATCACATCGCATCCGCTTTTACAGCTGCTGACAGGATGTTTGATGTATATTTTATTGTTTTCATCTTTGCTGTCGAGTTACTCACCGATGCTAGGAAGCTTCCTACTCAGAGTGAAACAGGTGGCTGGAGCTCAGAGCTGAGACTCATTACTGTATGTGGGAAGGTATTGTGTGGTTATTCTTTTTTTTTTTTCCTCTTGTTGTTTTTGGTGTGTGCGGATGAGTGGGTGACTTCATTTGATCCTGCTGATTATTGGATTGATGTCTCAGCATGTACTGTACTCTACTGTACTGATGATGATTGGGAAGCATGTGTGTGTGTGTGTGTGTGTGTGTGTGTGTGTGTGTGTGTGTGTGTCTGTGTGTGTGAGGTTTGTGTAGATAGTATAAATGCTGACGAGTGTTTGCTCCAAGAGTGGAGTCTACTTCTGATCACAGGTTGAAACCTTGTGATTTAAAAAGGGCTATTTCCACGTCTTTCGTGTCACGCATCTTCAGTTTCATCAACAACTATTTATTAAATCTATCTAAGTGATATATATAGCAATGTTTATTTTAATAGTGAAAGAAATTAGAACATTTCAATTAACTGTAAGACATGTTATGTGTATCCATGCATGTCATCCATCATTTCAGCCCATTAGACATTTCTCTAGTTACATTAATGTATGCACACCAGTCGCAGCCATGAATATTCATGAGTGTTTGCCATCAGGAGGTTGCCGCAGAGGCTGGTAGGGGGGCTTCACAAAGACTTACGCCTGCACCGAATAGCTCCTTAAGGCTTGTCTCCTATTTTTTTTTCTTTCATTTTTTTTTTTTTAAAGAGAGATCTGGGACAGATCCTATAATGAAAACTCACCATGAGGCTGATCAGATTACGGGACGATGTGGAACACCTACATTCGAGATTAAAGATTGCCCATTACACGCTCAACTTGTGTTTGCTTGCTCCACGCCCATGCCCCACTTAGTGCTCCACTCAGCCCCTGATCCTGTTATAGTCTCTACCTCAGCTAGATGAGGTCATGATTGTAATGTAAATACCACATGTGCATTCATTAGCATGAGTTATTATTAATTCTCTTTTCCTCTGACTCCTGAGTTGATTCTCTCCTTCCTTTATGTTATATACAACTGTAGAGCTGCTATATATGTTCCATGCCAGCGCAGGATGAACATCTTTGCATAATTCTTCATTAAACTACTGAAGCACACTGACATTTACTTTGTCTTTGCTGGCCACCTAAAGCCAAATATTAAATGCTACATTAAAATACTAGATGTACAAAAGCTAAGGATGTAGTTGCTATACATCAGTGGTGGAAAGTATTTGAATCCTATTTTCCAATCTGGTCAGTTTTGCCTTTTTTTTGTTGAGAAACTGCTTTCGAAATACGATTTTCAAAGTCCTGCCTACATCTGAATGAAGCTTTGACAAGTCACCAGTCTGTTTGGAGCTTGAAGGCTACACTCTTTAATCTGCCTGTGTTGATTCAGTTCCATCAAACTTAGCATCGTTTTATCCAAATGTTCCTCAATGTGGATTCATCCACACAATTGTCTTTAAAATGTAGCCCTGGCTCTCTGGGACTAGTTATAAATCCACTGATGAAAACAAAATATTATCATGAAGTCTCTCAAGAAACTTAACCCCCCCAAAAATCTAAATTTGGCTGAACACTTTGTCTTGGAGCAGATTGCTCATCGTAAAATGCTGATTAAAGAAAAGTCTCTCAGGTTCCATTACAGAGATTCAACCTTAATTGAATTGATTTATTTAATAGAGACAATGCACTATAACATCATTTTAAAACACAACATGAAGCTGATCTGCTGCATAGAGACTTTATAGCTATTGCTAATTTCCAACTATTGTCCCTGATTGGGCTTTAAACCCACACAGATGTATTTTAATGTAATCAGTAATACCTTGTTGGATTTTGGGAAGTTACTTTTGCAGATAGCTCAGTGCTAACACCAGGGTATCTTGTACTTATCTGTATCAGAGTTGGAAATTCCTTTATTGTATTAATCTGTAAAGACCCCCTGCTTCACAGTTTCATTAGGCCTAAGACTGAGAAATTCATTGGTTCCAGTTCCTCAAATAATTGAGTTTCTTTTCTCTGTTTGAGTAAAGCGATCACATTTTTCTACTAAAATTTGGCACTATGTCAGTCTAATGTTGGACGTAGAAAATGTAGATGTACAGTTAGCAGCTGTCTTCAGTGTGGTATTTGAGTACTTTGCACCACTGATGCACATGCATGGACAGTCCGTGTTTTCTACTTGGCCAGTTTCAGCAAGAACCGAGGCATCCATCCAAGTTCCACATCCAACCATCCGTGATGGTGATAAGTCGAGTCTGTTTGACATCTGTCACACTTCTCAGTAGTGGGTAAAGAGCCTTCCAGAACATTTGATTAATCTTTGCTAAGCTGTCGTTTGATTGATACCAGCAGGGGAGTAAGTGGCTCACAACTCAAGGGGTCCTGGTTTGAGCAGCTGCTTGGGAGGTGATGGCAGTTTATCACCTCCTGGAAGCGGGATAAGAGGGGGCGAGCTGTGTCCCAAAAAAACAAAAGTGCATACTGGTTATCTTCACGGCATGCACTTAAAGACATCAAGAGCAAAGTTCCCGTAAAGTTTTTCCATCCCCCTCCCCTACTCCTGTTGCCGTGTTGTCATCCACATGAGAACAAACCAGTATTCTTGTATCAGGCGTCGCTTTTTATGTTGGGAGGAACACAGGGGGGGGATGATGTGTGAACATGTAGGGTTATGATAGAACAGCGAAGTGTTGTCGGGTGACAGTGAAAGAGAGCGGCTGTCATGCATAAGCGGGAGAAAGGCGACTGATAGCCCCTGAGGTGTACACTCTGTACGAATGAAACAGATAAGCTTGCCTTTGTAGTCATGGCTACCGGGGAGGGGGATTGAGTGAGAGTAAGGAAGGAAAGGTGGAGAAAAGAGAGGGGGGGGGGGGGGGGTCGTTTGTGACAAAATCCAAAGCTTGTGAATCCCACTGTGTGTCGACCATGTTTGGAAAAGTCACAGACGTTCTTGGCAGGTCAGCCAAAGGTTTCACTGCAGGAATTTGAGTGTCCAAGAAAAAAAACAAAACCCTGCTGCGTGCTGTAATCACATCGCGAATCCTCACCGTTTGCCTTTTACTTTCTACACTTTATATCGCACCTAATCACAGGAATCCACCTTCCATTCATATGCATGTGTGCTCATGCCATGGACCTATATTCTGATGTTAACAAAACTAGCATGAACATTGTCTTCATTCTCGTCACCGGATCATTACGTGCCGTCAGAGCTAACTGGGCTCCACTTTCATACGGCTAATGTCAAAGGGCTCATACTCCTTTTATGGAGTACACGTGATATGTAACATTGTTCAGAGACGACTCTGATATTTGAGGGTTTCTCTGGCTTCTTTCATGGGACTGACGGCTAATGTCTGCAGCCAGAGTGAAGAGACAGCAGCTTGTACTGCGCTGTAAGAAGTGTTACGGAAAGAAATCTATATCGCCAGATTGTACAGAGCAATTTTGAAGTGCCTTATCCAGAGTGACATAAACAAATTGCTCTTCTTTTATCTGTAAATCCTTGTTGTGTTTGCAGTGTGATTCGGATGAAAGTTGTGCTGCATGTAGTTAAGCCTTCAAAAGTATTCTGTAGAAGCCGCTGGAAACCTAAATCGACAATAGATTTAAAACCATTTTAGTAAGGGTCTTATGTCCATTATACTTAGCGTCTTAAAGGTGATTAGTTTTTGAATTAAGCGTGGATACCATGGGTATGGAGTAAATCTGATCCACTTTTTGGGGGGGTTCAAACCGAATTTATTTTCGCTCTGATTGTTGTGAAAGCTCAATGAGACTCTCCACTTTTATATCACATCTATTCCTGCTTGTATCTTTATACATGTACATGTTTTAAAACACAGAGGCTTTACAGTTTATGTTTCTCAGCTCTGAGCTCCCATTACTATGATTTCTATTTTAACAACCACTTACTGATTGCAGCTGCAATCAAACTTTGGACTGAACAATCTTAAAATCATCCCAATGCCTATTTAAAAAAAAAGAAAAGAAAACACTGCATCGCTACAATCACAACAGTGACATATTTCAGTACTATCCTCTGGCACAGCAAGCCATTTTGGCTCATTTTTCCATCCAATATGTGTGCATCAGTTGTGTGTGTGTGTTTGCCTTTTCCATATGGGGAACGCTTCCCTGTTTGTGTGTCTGAGATTGTACTGAGATTGTACTGAGATCAGTGCTGTCATTTTGGAATGTGTGTGCGTGTCTTGCTGTGCGGCGTTTATTTCCTTCGTAATGGCATCCTCAGCATGAAGACATCAAGACTGGACAAAATATCTCAGCACACATCAGGGAAGACGTTGGTGGTGCGATCGTCTATTTCTCTGTCATCACTCCTTCCTCTTTAAACAATAGCGACAGGCTTCCAAAGACTCACTAATACACTGCTTTGCTTGGGACTGGAATACTTAATAAATACATTATATTGTACATTTTCTATCACATTTTATAAATCTGTTTATCATTGTACAAATGTAGTATTACAAATTAGAGTATAATTCTTGTACAGCCAGTTTCTTTTATTTGGTTTGGAATTGAAGTATTATATGAAATCTATAAATGTTTGCAGATTATGGGGAGAAGATGCTTATAAGAGTAGAAGTTATAAATATGTGCATTTCCAAGGGGCGTGATTAGAAATGAATTTGCGCATTGCAAAGATGAACGTCTGGATCAAAACTGTTGAACTTTCCAAGCGGAGTTCCAGGGAGAATTCAAAAGTGACTTTTACAGCCGCAAAAAAAAAGGGCGGAAAAAAATGTGGAGGACAAAAAAAAAAAAAAAAGCCGGAGACTGGTTTCGATGTGACACAAAGGGCCCGGAGGCAAAAGGGGGCTTCATTTTTATTTCACCTGTAAAGTTATGAAACTTCACACTCACCCTGGAAAGAAGCTGGTCATGCGATATCCTACTGGACACACTTTATAACTTTTGCAATTTTAACATCCTGAGGGGGGGAAAAAAAAAGTATTTTATTTAATTTTTCTTTGTGGAGCATCCAAAGTGTTGTTTGACCTGATGTGAACTCCGAAGGTCCTGATTAAAATGTGGAATTACAACAAAAAAAAAAAAAAAAAAAAAAGGAAAAATTCGTAGCCTGCTGCAAGTGTTAAATGTACATACAAGTATTTGTTTGTTTATTTGCATTGTACGTAGTTGTTCATCGTGTGTTCACTTCACCGTGACTTGTGGCTTCTCTTGCAATAGGAAAATTAAACCGTCTATTGTTTGCTTTGTACATATATGATAATAAATATGTAACTGGGATGTGGAACATTTGAAATGTACAGACACGTCTTTTAATAGCTATCTGAATGTTTCCCTTTCCCTAAAAAAACACTGATTTACTCCCCTCCCCCTCTATGATACTTTCTGTACAGTAACAATGGTATTGATTTTTTTTTTTTTTTTGATGCATTCTTGATTGATTATTTGTTCTGGAGAATGGCTGAGTGTTAAAATCTCTGGCCACCTATATGACCCTGTAAGATGAACAGAATTGAGTGGTGACGATGTGCCATGTGCTCTCAGAATGACATTCAAATAAAAATATATCAAAATGTGTTTCTGGGATATTTGGAGATGTGTGAGAAAGGTAAAAGGACAACTTTTATTTTTTGTATTTTTTTTTAATCATTTTTATTTTTGGAAATGTAACGGGAAACAAAAGGGGGTGTTAACTCCAACTTGAGGGGGAGGGGGGAACTACAAAAGCAACGACTTCATTTTTTACAGTGCGTATAAATTGAGGTACAACAGAGCAGCAGAGGGAAAACTTGTAGTTTTTTTCCACACAGAACTAGCATATTTGTATTCTTAATGGGAGTTAAAGCAACATATGATAGCACAGAATAATTGGGGGAGAGTGTTACCATTTAATTGAGCTACTTTAAAAACTGCAAGTACATGCTTTTTTCTTTTTTTTTATGTTCCACAAATTAATTGAGTAAGCTTCACTTTCAGCAAACTGGCTGATTAAGTCAGTGCATGGACCGCAGAGTTTTCCAAATTAGCATTAGGCTATGCAACTGTAGAACAAATCCTATCCAATTTTCTCTTCAGAAAATGATGCTAGAAATAAAATCATTAGGCAAGAACACTATTAAACTTTTGTTTTTCCAAATCCATTATTTGTATTATGTCTTCTATTGCAACACAAGTTTCTCTTATCAGGTGCTAGAAAGAGGAGAAAAAGTCAAACATACTAAAAGTCACATTTTCACGTGTTTTGTCAAAGCTCTAGAGACTCTTACTGCCAACCTACAGGATATACAAAGAGGAACCGTGTTTGAAATAGGGCAGTGGACGTCTTTTTTTCCCGCCCTTTCTCTTCCATCCACCAACATCCTCATCAGTCCATTTGGGAGCGCTCTCGCTTCTTGCCTTCCTTCTTTTGCTTCTTTGCATCTGAAAAAAGCAGGAAAAACACAAACAGAGTTACATTTCACAGTGTTTACCCGGAACACTTCTCTGCCAGACGTGGTGCCTTTTTGAAAAATAAACAAACCTCCATTGTGTCCGTGAAGCGCACAGATGCCCCGCTTCAGATTGTCATAATCAACACTATGAGGTTTAATTAGTTTTATTTTGGTGCCAGAGTGCAGGTTTCGAGCTGCGGCGCTGCATGCAGTCTCTCCTCCAGGCCTCTGCTTGGGGATTGATTTGGTGGCGTGTCATACGCTACGCTCTCATGAACACACGCTTTATCATCTCCTCGCAAGAGTGTATTGGTACCTTGCAGCCACGACAGAAGCCACAGTCCATCGCTTCCTTCTCTGCTCTGCGGCCTCTCTGCTCTGCTGGACCGAGAGAGGGAACAACCTAGCAGCGGTTTGGCTAGCTAGCAGCTGGCTAACTGTTTGTTGGACTGTCAATCAACCGGGCTGTTATGTGTTCCTGCTCCTATTTGGGCTTTCACGTCTATGTCATTGTTCAGCTTTCTGTCTTTGTTGCTCTTATTCAATCTTTAACATGAAACCGAGCGTGTGCAGCAATACCTAATTACCTAATTAGAAATCTTGTAAAGTTGTTTTTGCGGTTTAACAGAATTTAGTTTAGATATTTGTCATGTGAAAGTTGCTTCATGTACAAAATGTAAAAATGGAGTTAAGTTATTATTGGGATATACGGGATTAGCAAAGTAACGGTTAAAGATCTAATTTAAAAGTTTCATATATTGAAAATAAACGGAGCATCTTAAAAGAGATAGAAGTCGTCATGTATTCAAGTAAAGTCAGCTAAACCTTGAATCAATTTTTCTCATGAAAAAAGACACCTTTAAAACTCACCAAATCCTCTAATGTCATTCAGGCAGGCAGCTCAGAGACACACATGCTTAGTCAATGAGATTAAATTCACTTCAACCTTTTTAACATTCTGCGTGTGCCCTATGAGGAAGTCTGTTCCTGTCACCTCCATCGCAAACTTCCCTGGGCATTTACATTTTGACGTGCAAAGCGTTCACACCCATGCAAATGGGGAAATTGCTCTTCCATCCCATTTGTTCACTTGTTTTCATTGTCTGTTTCCCCCCCCCCCTCTCTTCCCCCCCCCCCCTGTTGTTTTTGTCAGCACATTCTACTCCCCCCCCCCACCCCCGGGGGGGCTACAGATAGAGACAAAGATTCTCTCTAGCTGTGCTTCATATCTGAGATGTGTACTCGAACACCAAATTTGCACATTTCATGACACTGCTCGCTCTCCTCTCTGACTTTTAATCAGGCCATCGCTGCTTTCGCTTGCTTAAATCTGAGCCACAACAGGGACTACATACAGAACTTCACTGAAGCACCATATCTGACCTTTTTGGTATTTGCTTTCTGTTCACAGGTGACATACAACAAACTCTCTGTGTGTTGATTTTGGCTCCCCTTGTGGAGTGGGATCTCTTGTGTCTTTGCCGATTGTGATTGAAAATATATAGAAAGCCTCAATCCAGTCATGAATGATTGTCTTTGCTTTTTAGGCCTGTTTAACAGAGGTTGTCATGACCTGGTGACCGGTGGTCTGCAGGTTGTAAATATGAGGAGAAAAGTGTGGTGTTGGGCTTTGGCAGAGTCTGATGTTTGATATTTTCAAGGTCTTACCAAACGACTGCAGGAGAACTTGAACCGGCAGCCAAAGCAAACAGTTCTTGTAACTTTTTAAATGTTCTGCTCAAAATGAAACATCGACTGTTCATTATGGCTGACTGCAGCAGCTTACATAACCGTCTCTCATTCTCATGGAAAGTAAAACTGCTCCCATCTCTTCAGCTGAATTGTCCCAGACTCCAAAAAATATATCCATTCCCCAGAAATGAGTACAGACGGTGACTTCTGATCTGCTTTTCTTTCTCACTGCCTACAGAGACTTTGGATCTCGGTTCATATTTGGTAATTATCAGCCTGAATGAATCTAAATTATTTTATACCTGCAAAGTGATGCGTCTCATGGCACGCCCAATTCTCTTAATCACAAACTCAAACATTTAGGTTTTTTCCATTCAGTGCCCCAACAGAACCAACGAACACTACGGTGTTTTCAATCAATGAATATTGATTTCATTCTTACATATTGTGCTCCTCCTCCTTCCTGGGGAACTCAGAGAGAGAGAGAGAGAGCATATACTTTGGTTTGGTTTATTTTGGATCCTCATTAGCTTCACATAGCGAGAAGCTATTCTATACTGTATGCATTGACTGATATACTTTGTGTGAGTCTAACATCCAATCCAGTCCAAAGTCGTTCGTATAGCACGTTTGAAAAATTGAACAAAAAGTTCTTTAAAAGCAAACGTAATGAAAACCCAATAAAACACAAACCAGTGGAAGTGAAACGTGTTAACACTAACAGGAAAGTATTAAAAAGGACTAAAAGCCAAGTCTCAAGCGAAGCCACAAGAGAAGGCATTAAAGTGCGATTCAAGGTTGGATTTACATCGGCTCCGAATCCATTTTGGTCCGTCACCAGTCACGGCTGTCCGATTCCAGAAAGCAGCCGGTGCATGTCTATGAAGCTTGAAGAACCTGGAGCCTGCCCAGCCTCCAAACATCATCTTAATTCAGCGCTGTGGACAATAACTAAATGATTGACATCACATTTTATATTCTTAGACAGGCAGGTGGTGTTCTGATCCTCAACCAAACAAATGTGGCTTCTTTGAATTAGTTGGAAGCAATTCCCGATGGAGAAAACCTTTTTGTTTAACTTGAAAATCAGCTCTGGCATCCCAGCCCTCACGCGCTCCTCGCTCCCCGTTCTATTGAAAGAGAAGGCGGGGACTACAGTGTTTGTACAGGCATTCATACTGTTTCATTTCTGTCACTCTTTGTTCTCTCTCTCTCTCTCTGGCTCCGTGGGGTCTTGTGTTTCACCTGGGATAGACGGCAAAGACGACTAACTCTGAATCTTGGATCGCTCCCGAGACGCCTCTTTGCATTGTCTCCACCGGAATCTGCAAATGACAGATGCTACATTCAGCGCAACAACCTGCTGCATTCAGGGGAAACCCATCTATCGACCAAAGCCAAGGAGGTGTTCAGAATTGCAGATTTGGCCGTGCAGATCTCAGCTCGCAGCTGTGGGTTAGATAGCCTTTAAGTCACTCCGAAGCCAAACCTTTTCTTTTCCCCATAAGCCCTGTGATCCCACTGCTGTGGACTGTATCTATGCCATCCCCTGACACACACAGAGAAAAGCGTACACAATTCCCCCCTTCCTGTGCACACCTCATTGTACTTTCATTTCTCCCAGTAACCCCCTTCTTCTTCTCAGGGCTTATCATCCAACTGGCAGACCTGGGAAATCGCTTTTGCAAATCAGCGAGCGAGTTTTCTCCTCCTGCTGCCTCCCTTCATGTTCGGCCGCTGTCATCCTCGCTCTGCCTCTCCGTTGCCCCTCAGCGCTCCCACCTCTGTCACTCTGCATCCACACATGCTGGCCTTCATTAGAACTGATTTGCACAGGTATTCAGTGCTGCAAACAGACGCACACGCGCTCTCTCTCTCTCGCGCGAGCGCACATGAATTTATACGTGCGCGTCCCTCGCATGAATACTTCACGATCTGCGTCGATATTCTTGCATAATGAAACGTGATGAATCACATTTGAAAAGCAGAATAATCGAAGTGTGATGTTGAGGCATCCATGCATCTTCTTACAGGAGTCTAATCGAGCTCGTGGCTTTGGCTCTCTTTAAAGATGTTCTTACATTGTTCTGCCATTTAGCAGCTCTTTCTTAAATACTGTAGGTGGCCTATAGAGTGCCACAGGAAGGAGTCCTAAAACCCAGACGTGAGGTCGTATTTCAGCCTCACCTCAAGTCAATGTTGATTTTTGATGGGTTTGTGGTTTGACGCCGAGTAACCTCTGTGGTTAACACAAGCGTAGCAGCGGTTGTCGTCGACGTTGGGTTGATAAACAACTCAGTAAGCTTCGGTTCTGCAAACTTGTCAAAGCCGCTGATTCCATCGATGAAGCACAACGGTCGTGACATCAACATCAACGGACCGCGGTGTAGTTCACTTGTAGCGTAACGTTAGCTTTTTACTTTTTACTGAACAGTGAAGTTCGGTTTAGACAGACAGATATATTTTTTTAAATCCACTTAAACAATGTGGATTTTGGCGAGGTAAAAAGAGGCTGCAGTATCTCTTTGAAAACCGCCTAAGTGGCATTTAAGAAAAAAAAGTCATTAGTGGGAAAAGTTGAGGATTGAGGCCCTGTGCCAATCAGGACTTATCAAATCCATGTTCCCATCTATAATCCGTCCGGTATTATATATGAGCAAATGAGAATAACAGATGGCAAGTACAGCACGTACCCTGAAGAATCCTTCTGACGCAGCGCATTAAAGATGTGCTACTGAGTGAAAGATTAAACAGATTCTGCCTTTGAAAGTCAAACACAGTTTGGCATTACATTTCCAGACAAACAGTGGAGCAGACAGATGCGAAACACCTGACGTCCCACTGAAGTGTCTCAGAGGGTGTCCATTGCGTCTTATCGCCGTCAACTCCTGGAGCTCTGTTTGACTCAGGCTGTTTGATGAAGTGACAATAAGGTTAAGCAAACCGCCGAGTGCCCAACCTTGTGTGCACATGTGTCAGCTGCAGAGCGGGATAAGGGCGCAGTTTATGGCCATTGGCAGCAATTCTGCACGCATATTAATCCTGTTTGGACAATGGGACGTTCACAGCGGGTCACTTACATACTTGTTTACCATGTTAACAAAGGGCATCAGCTTAATTGGAATGAATCGAGTGGGTTTCTTATCAACAGTTTCACAGAAGATTGAATTGTCATTCTTCACGCATCCACGTTTCATATTCCGTAATTTGCACAAATCTTGTGTGAAGTGGGTTTTCCAATAACTGGCTGTTTCCCATCGAGCGTTGGAAGCAGTGAGAACACTTCCATGACTTCAGTCTCTTTGACATGACCGGGGGTGGGGGTGGGGGGGGGGGGGGGGGGGGGAGGAGCTAAAATCATGTAATTACAGTTAAAAAGGTGAGTTAACCCCTTCACCCCAGCCTTAACGCTGTCAATCAGTGCTTCGACTCAGCACTTAAGTAGGTGGTGTTTCCATCACGCTGATGGGCGATTGAATCTGAATATGAATTACAGCTGCTGTTGCAGGAGATTAAAATCATTTGCAAGGCTTTGTTGGATTCAGCAAAGCTGCAATCAGACTCAAAAAAAGTACAAGCAGATAAATATGTGTTGAACTCGCGCAGTTCTCATCACAGAGAGGATGAAGAAATATCCCTCTTTAAAAATTAAAAAAAAAAAAACTTCTGAAGCTGGTTTGTTTTTATTTCAGGGGGTTTTTTTTATTGTTTTTTTGGACCTGTGAGTTTTTCACACCGAATATCTCAAAGAGCATAAAATATTCCAGCGTGTCGCACTGAATACACAGAGTTCAGCAGAAGAGATAGAGACACCCATGTGGTAAACATCCCTTCAAGCTGGGATTCATTCAACGTGTCAGCTAATCGAGCATTTCCTGAAAACTGTTCACAACGATTTGACGGTAGGAGAAAGCAAAGCAATGATTCTTTTTGATTCTGCGCTCTCTTTAGATCCATGTGATGTTTCTCCAACCATCACCACAGTCCAAAAAGGAGGTACTGTATGTAGTATTCTTGTTCACAATTGTGGGTACCCAGGGCTTATAGTTTGGTTTGGCAACAAAGGAAACTTAACGACTTAATAGATCGGAGGACTTTTTTTTTTTTTTTTTGCGTTGTCCATTTAGTTTATTTTATTGGATTTTCCATTTGTTATTCCATTGTTGAAGAATGACGAGCCGAGGTTTCGTCCTATTCCTTTTTAAATGAGTCAACTGTGTATTATATTGAAATTGAGATTTCTGTTATTTCTTTCCATTTGTTGATTTTTCCATCTCTTTTCTAATCGTTCGAATAAAGAAAGAACTCACCCGTTTGTCTGATGAGAAATTCATTCATTTCAATGGAAAAGCTCCCTTCTTCAAACGGTTTAGCGATCAGTGGAATAAAGCCATGTTGGCTTGTCGCCTCTTTTTGAAGCACCCTGATGTTTGTTTAGCTCCTTAAACTGAGCATAAAATCTTCACCCCGTGCCATATCAATCCGTCAAGAAGACTCGTGTACCTGCCCGAGCCTGACAGACTCGTCCCCTGGTGAGCTACACATCCTCTGCTGAATATTCATCCCTCTCAGCGTACCTTGCAGCTTGGTCTTGGGGACTTTCCCGCAGGGCTTGGTGGCCGTGACGGTGGAGGCGCAGGTCGCGTCCATGAGCGCTCGCTTCAGCACGCCTGTCCTGTTCTTCTTGCCCGTTGCCAGATCGCACTCCCCCCACGCCTGGAAGTCGTACTTGCATTCTCCTGTAGCGCACAAAAAGAGAGAAGACGTCGATTAATTAGACGCTCTTGTTTTGGCTCTGAGAAAACAAGAGCGTGGGAGCGATGATGGGAAAAAAACAAACAAAAAAAACAACAACAAAAAAAAACGTGGAGTAACGTTTTGCGTCTTCTGCGTTTGTCGGCCGCAATCAGTCAATGAAAGAAGCTTCTGGAGCCTGCGAGTTGTGCGTCCCACACTTTGAATGGATGTTTGATGAGCTGTTCTAAATAACTCCTTCCCATCTACAGAAGATGTCCATTATCTAAAGAGGAAGACCTGACAAGTCCCATTTAGAAGACGCTTTCATTAAAAGAGGCTTCGAGCTCTGTGCTAACCAGAACCGATGGCTCTTCAGTTTTGATCTTATATGTTCCGAATGATGAAACCCTGCAAGCAGATGATTGCAATCCGAAGCAGCCTGGAAATAATGGACTCAAACAATCTCAGCAGCAGAAGATACTTTGGGAAGCGCCTCAAATAAATTCCACGTATGTGCTTTTATTTGATATTAAATTAAACCCAACGTACACTAACCCCGAGAGGATGCAAGGTTGCTTCAGAAAATTGCAGCAGTGCCTTGGTGTATATTAAGAGAAATGTGTTTGGAGTCTGTGTGTGTGGATGTGTACTGTATGTCTCATATCTCCCCTCCATTATTTGGTTGCTGCTCCAGCCGGGCTCCCTGGAGGCAGTGACACTCATTCCTCAGCTTCCTCTCACATGAAAGCGTCGGACCTCTTGTCAGCGCCTCTGAGATCCCAGGGTGCTCATCAGACGAGGGGAGAGGGGAGAGGACGGGGTGAGGAGAGAAGGAGTGACAGTGCTATTGTTGCAAGAATTCTACAGGGACTTCCTGAGAATCCAACTTTAAAGCCCTGTGCCTCCATAATTTGTCTCCGAGAGAGAAAGAGAGAGAGAGAGATTCCCTCGCAGGCTCCCTGGGATTTGGCAGGTAGCCCACGGTCGCTTAAAGGTGTCACGAGCAAGTGGGCAAAAAAAAAAAAAAAAAAAAAAATGTTGGACAAGTGTGAACACACATTTATGAGTGACCTTGAACCCAGACAGAGTCCGATTATTACAAGTCAGGAGTGGAAGAGATCTGATCTGTTGATACTGTATCTCGCCTTGCTTTTGAAGGAACGTAAATACAAAGACACTTTATCGTCTAAATTAAAAAAAGTAATCAAATCTGGAAAAAAACCCAAAAAAAAAACCCCCACAAGTGGGAATTAGATTGAGATTATACACTTTATTCCTAGAACGCAAGGTCATCCATATTTACGTGAAAATATTTGGTTTCTTTAAGTTTGGGCTCTGTTTGGCTTCTGTTATGAGTTCTACTGAAATCCATCAGAAGTGTAACTACTTTGGTGAGAATGATGGTGTGAAACAGTGTTTGTACGGAGCTTCATATTTTATGTAATTGAGTGGAAATCAGATTTTTACCACATACTTGAGAATAGTGATTCAAAAAAAAAAAAAGAAAAAAAAGAAGTGATTTGCTGTTTAATAGACGAGTCCAACTCCCCACTGTGCATCAGCTCTGCCCTCATGTGTAGGACTATGTGGAACCTTTCCACTTCAAACACAGATGAAGGCTCTGTGCAAGAAAATCCATGTCTTGATAAAGCTTTGTGATCCAAATAAATCAGTGAAATTTCAGTATTTTGTCCAATGCAAAAAAAAAAAAAAAAAAAAAAGTGCTGCAAACTTTTAGAAACCCAATTAACCTACTTCTTGAGGAGTTTAGTGTTTTATCAGATGGAACAGTTTAGCCAAAAGGGATGCCATGAAATATTTCATGCTGCGGAACGACCCATAATTTAAATGTAATCGCTTTTACAAGGTGCTTGTTGTAGTACCTAAAGCCAAATCATATTGTTCTTCAATGCAATATCCAACGTGGCTGTACTCAAAACTGTGCTCACATTAATGATTTAAAAACAGAAGATTAGATGGTCATG
Source organism: Symphodus melops (assembly GCF_947650265.1). Lineage (NCBI taxonomy): Eukaryota > Metazoa > Chordata > Actinopteri > Labriformes > Labridae > Symphodus > Symphodus melops. The sequence goes on from NC_136712.1 coordinate 4,004,267, forward strand.
CCATGGTGCAGGGTCTGTGTGTGGAGTGTAGTGTATCATATCTTTTTTTAACTGCACAAATAACCAAACCCAAACCCCCCCCCCCCCCCCCCCCCCACAAAAAAAAAAAAGGCAGTCTTTCATTTCTCAAGAAAGGCCAGAAACTTTCCACAATTTAAATGCCAGGGGCCATGCAACTTCTTGGCAAACTTTTTGCTGCTCTAATCTATACAGCCAGTTAGCTGGACCATTATTTCCTGCAGTGTGTTCATCACTCCTGACAGGCTCATTGCAGAGCAGCAGGCCCCCGCCTGACAGGCCTTACTGGGGGGAACAAAAGTCCCCGAGGCTTGTCACTGCGAGACATTTCAGCTGTGAAGGCTCCAGCCCAAAAAGCAGATGACAAAGAAAGATGATTATTCCTGTGTTTTTCCACCGCAATGTATCACCTCCTCAACAGACGTTTCTCTTGTACCTCTAATTAGCCGGCTTACTCATCCCTATTGTGAAGTTGGGGCTATTGTTTGTGTGAATGACAGGCTAGCATGCATCATGCAAAGATGTGGAGTGAGAGTAATGGGGTCGTACAGGAGAAACAGAGTCATCCGACTACTTCACTGGTCTTAGATTACGTAACGACGACTTGGGAAGAAGACGCCGCCGCTGTGCTAGAAGAAATCCACGTGAGCGTCGTGATCTCCTCCCTCACCTCCAAACTTCTTCTTCCAGTTGCAGGGGATCTTGCAGCGTTGGGTCTTGATGGTCTGCTTGCAGTCGGTGCCGGTGCGTGTTCCCTCCCTGGTGCCGAGTCCACAGTCGCCTTCATTCGCTACGCACACGCTCCACTGCCACTCCCCACAGTCCGACTTGCGCTCCTTCTTTCCTGGATGAACAAACATGCAACAGTGCTGGATTACCCAACATCACCGCCACAGATGAAGTGAATCATAGATGTTGTTTGGGAAACATTGAATCCATACATTATTATCTTAAAAGTGGCCGATGTCCTCTAAACCAGTGAGACCAATATACCAGTATATATATACACTGTCATGACCACATGTGCAACCACCACCATCGCCACTGTCCGCCACCAAGTGCCACTTTTTTCAGCATTTCAGCAACAGCATTTCGGCCTCATTATGTCATTATCACACATTTATAGAAAATAGTAGTACCGTAAATTCCGGACTTTTGAGAGCACCTGGATATGAGCCGCACCGGCTAAAAAAAAGTAAATAAATGTATTTGTACTATATAAGCCGCACTTGTTTATAAGCCGCAGGTGTCCACGTTGTAACAGGAGCTATTTACACAGAAAGACGTGACACAAAAACATTGTTTTAACTCTTATTTAAATACGTAGGCTACCGGTAACATCCGCAAATACGAAGCCTAGCCGACGGTGTCTGTAACACGGCTGATGGAAAAGATTACCGTAATAGAGTCACACATTTCACAACAAAAAGTCCATCCATTCACTGCCTCAGAATGACTTCATTACTCACTTCCTCCGTCTCTTTTTCGTTGTCGCTGTCAGCGTCAACTTTACGTGCAAGCAGCTCTATTTCCTTCTTTGACAGCCGGGTCGATCGTCTTTAACTTGAAAGCTGCATCATATGCATTTCTCCGTGTGTTTTCCATGATGAGGGTGACAAATGACTGATATTAAGATCCGATGTGATGAGGTCAAATGTTTTTTTTGCGGCAGAAGCTCGTTATCCCCCCATAAAGAAAAATCCATCAATGAGCCGCATCCTTGTAAAAGCCGCAGTGTTCAAAACGTGAACAAAAGTAGCGGCTAATAGTCTGTTATGTGAAGGAAAAACTTGAGGAGAGCTGGTTAGATTTAAAAGATTCCTCAAATCTTTTAAGTGGAATCTTTTAGTTTCCTGTTTGAATTTCTCTCGATCCAGCCTGTCCTCCAACCGGGACTGAACGAAAACCACAGAGAAGCCACAGTTCTGGCTTCAAATAAAAGGCCCCACAACCAATGGTGACATAGTGGCTGTGTCTACTTCTTACATACAGACTACAGTCGACATCTTGGGCTCCATGTCATGTATTGCAGAAGTAGAGTTTAAGGTTCAAAGCAGGGAAGTTTCGAGCGTCTCATCAGAAGTTGTGAATCTGACTCGACTGAAGACTCTCACATCTTCAGCTCTGGATGAACTAAATATGTGCTGTCCTCGTTCTTTATGAAAACAAGACGTGGAAATTGCAACACGGAGTGTTTATAAAAGTGTTGTACCCTCTTGGGCTTTTTTAAAAAATTATTCCAAGGCAGATGTAATTGGTTTAGGTGCTTGTGCTAATTTCCAATGCAAATGAACCTTTTTGTTGCTTGAATTTAAATTAGGCTAAATGTTGTTCACTTCACCCAAGTGGGATTTATCCGACTTATTTTGCCTCTCTTGCAAGATACTGCTATTTGTTCTGCTAAGTTCTCATACGAGACAAATTATTTTAAACCCAGTGGCTATCCCTCCCCCTCCCCCATTTCATTTTCTTTTTTTGTTTTGTTTTCAGTTGTGTCCAATTAAATAAGCTGTTAAGCAGGACATCTCGCTCAGTGCACCATAGAACCCCTGGTTGCTTACTTTTCCTTTACTTTATAGGTGAATTAACTGACAATGCTTCTCCGTCTTTTCAAGTAAGCGAGGGAACCCAGTGGTCTAGCGTTAAGCTAGCACAAACCGTGTACGGAGGCTACTGTCCTCGAAGTAGAAGCTCGGGTTTCGAGTCCAACCTGTGGCTCATTTCCTGCACGTCACCCCCCCACCCTGTCTCGCCTCGGTATCCTATCACATTAAGGGTCATAACCCCAGAATCAGAATCGGTTATTATTGCCAAGTACATTTAAATATACAAAGAATTTGTAAATTTCTTGTCTTGATCAAAATAACTCTTGAAAAGTCAGCAACGCGTCATTTTTATCTCAACATCTAGATTGAGTTTTTTATTACAGACAAACACAGGATGTGTCGCGTGACTAATCCTGCAGATTTGGTCAAAATTCAAACGTTTTTTAAAGAATCCCCTCGATGTTTTTCAGCCTCACCTTGTTTCTCTCCTTTTCCTCCTTCAGCTGCCATCACCGTGAGCAGGAGGAGCGCCATCACGGCCACCCGTGTCCACTGCTTCTGACCGTTCATTCTGAGAGAGACACAAAGACATTTTTTTTTTTTAAAGAACACTGAATACTCTGCCATAGTAATGCTGCAAGTCCAATTTCCCAATTTTCTTTTTTTCGACTTCTACTCAATGTGGAGTGAATTATCCTTCCATTTTAAAACACATCATTTACAAAGGTTGGAGAATAAAAATGTGCATAATGTATTTCGACACATTCAGACAGCTGTTTGGATCAGAAGAAAAAAAAAAAAAAGTCCATGAGACAGAAGAATAGCCTGGGGAATTTCCATCTCTTTTCCCTGTGCTGGAGTCCAGTGTGATTCTGATTGTGTGCACTGCCACCACGCTGTCAGTCATGACCGTATTTGCTGTCAGTCTCTGCCAACCCTCGTCACTGGCAGATAAAAGTCTGATAAAAGTTTGATTTGATTCGCTGAAAATCCTCTTACTATGCCTTGTGTATATATGGCAAGCGATCATTCCCAAACCCAATGGACTCTGGGAGACATAATGTCAGTGGCATCGCCACTGCTTCCACAGGACAGTAAGAAAAGTGCAAGCATTAAAGAGGTGGTGACACTGTCATCGTCCAACTCCTTCTTTGTTTTTTTTTCATCGCTAACAGAGAGCTGCTAACATTCGAAGGTTTCACAGGATCAAAACAAGAACTTCAGACTCTATTATTTGAACCTCCGGCTGCTTCTGGATCACCAGAAAAGCCGTTACTGTCACCGTCCACCAGCCTCCTGCACCTTGATGAAATTACACCAGCGAACCCGCCGTCTCCGACTTCCCTGCTTTCTCCTTCCTCTCTCTTTTTGTGTGCGATAGAAATCCTCTCGCAGTCAGCGCTCTCCAGAAAGGAGAGACAGCATGAGACTGAAGCAATTACCTGGCTAACACCGAAAAAAATGCTCCTCTGTGCTCAAATTCCTGCGGAAAAGGTTGAGCCTGGCAGGGAAATAAAACCCATTTGTCATTTTTAATTAATTATGAGCTGGCTTTGAGCCCGACGCCCCATTGTGTTCAAAAACGTATACTCCTCTCGGTTTAAACCTCACAGACGTTAACTCTCAGTCTGTTTCTCAGGAATCCAAACCTTACATCAAGTCGTTGCAACGTATTGAAAGTAAATGGTATGTAGGATGTGTCCTAGCACTTCTGAAAAAAAACTTCTAATGAGCTTCATGGTAGGGCCTGCCAGCAGAAAACATCTGAATTCTTCATATCTTCCAGCTGTGCCAGTGCACAGAAAGTCCCTGTTTTGATTAGATACGTCCCACTTCATCAACCAGTTTCTTTTTTGTCGACTCTTTTAAAAAGGATTCCAAACTATTCATCTCCATAACCCCAAAAAAAAAAGGGAAGAAGAAATCATTGAATCCCAACTGTCAGAAGTGCATACAATGACTTCTTCTAAGAGTTTCAGAGAGAAAACCCAATGAAAGCTCCTTGATAAGGATCGTTTTCCAAGAGAAAAGGCACCGAGGCCTTTCAAAAGATAAGAAAGCCTTTTCCTCAGTTAGTCACAAGTAGAGAGAGGGGTTTGTGGCGCTGTGCAGGCATTAGGGGAGACGGGTTTGATGACTTTGAATACTCTAGACAGTTGGTTAAAGAAAGAAAGAAGTCTGGAGATTACGCTGAATTCACCGTTTTTGCCTCCAGCCAGAGATTTGTCCGAGAAGACGGGTTCCACCTCCTCTTGAGAGGTCAATACATTTAATGTCTCTCCCAACCATGTAGCCTCTATTTTCAGAGCATGGCAACACCTATAATGGATGGCTCGGCAGCTTTGACTTTCATTTGCAGGCGTGTGTTAAGGCTTTGATAAGAAACACTGGGGGTGACAGAGTTACAGGACGTCCACTTCCTCTCATTCGAACACGTTCGTTCTCCTTCTTCGACACACAAATTCAGTCATATCAACAGTTCGACAATTTGTTGACAGGAAGAAGAAGGGTGGATAATAACGAAGCAATGGGGGCTCAGCGGGTAGTGCGTTTGTCCCAATGCATGGATGCTACGGTCCTGTGGCTTTCCTGCTTGTCAATCCCCACTCTCTCGCTCTGATTTCCGTCTCTGTCCACTGTACTACCTCGCTAATAAAGGCAAAAAAGCCTGAAAGTTCATCTTTTAAAAAAATGCATAATGAAGCAAGGACACTGGAAACCTAACCGAAAAACACTAAGACTAAAAATTGAGCAAAGCAGTGGACCATTCTGAGCACGACTCCCCCTTACGTTGATGTTCTGCTTTAGCTAAAAATCCAACGACCACAACGAAAGAGAAACTGATTCAGATTCGAAGCTGGAAAATAAATGTTGGACACTGGATTTTCCTGAATATTTCATTAAATGAACCTCATTAAAATGAGTCATTAAAAAAAAAAAAAAAAAAGCCCTATTCCCAATGGGTAGCTCTGTATTACCTGGAGACCATTGATAATTTGTAATAATTGCGTACGACAGCTGTGCTTTTAATCCTGGCTGAATCAACCATGTCTGCAATTTGTGAGGTAAAACTTCCCAGGAAAATTACCCATTATATTTGAGCAAACACAGATACCCTCTGATAATAGTTCTACTGTCCCAATTTGCATTTCAGCCATTAGTGGTGGTAATTTTTTTAATAAGGTCTCTGCAGCTTTTTCATTTTTTCCAGTTCCAGCTGGAGGCTTCTCGGACACTAAAATGATTAAAAATCGTTTTGTTTCAAATTGAGTTGGCTACACAATATGGAGACTAAAGAATATAAACAGCTGAAATCCATTACAAGAATAGATCAGATATCAACAAGTGATGGATGGATGGCAGGCTCAGCAGCCTGCGGTTTGGATGATTAATACATTATCCTTTAACAGGTTAAAAATCAAAAGCCTGGATAACGGACCCACAGTAAGGCAGAGTTCCCTGCAAAACGCAAGGGGCACTTTGTTGGCTTGTTTGCTTGCAGCTACTATATCAATCATGCAGATAAATAAAGAAAATACAGGGGATAAAAGTCTGGGGATGGGCTCAATTACCTGAGATCCCCAGGTAATAATAATCCCGTGTGAACAGGCTAAACGGTGAAGTATAAATATATACGTTTCTGAAAAACACCTGGAGTTGGTAAAGTTTTGTTGCAAATTGTTTTTTTTTTTGTTCACTCAAATCAAGTAAATTCTCAAATTTAAGTAGCTGGAACTGGATGATGTTTGGTGTTTTCTTGATTGGTTAATGACTGATTCACCAGCTGGGTGTTTCAACATTTTAATTTAAATTAAATTATCATCAACGGCTGAGTTAAGATCTAACTTGACAAAGACAAAACCATGAAAACCACCAGTACAACAAAAAGGAAAATAACTAAATACAGTCCTCATGAGACAATTAGAAAAATGGGACAGTTCTTTACACGTATCAAAGTGGAAGCCGAGACTTAACTGGGACTGAATTACAGTTCCCCTTTGAGCTTCTGTGGGAACAAGAGAACTGAATGGTTCAAACCACAAACAAAGGAAGGTTACTTTATCTGAAACATCAGAAACATCCAGAAGCTGATATGGCTCATGAGCCAGTGAGAATTAGTCCTATCAAACCCTCAATTTGCCCCATTGATCCAGACCCAGGTGTGGGTTCCTGGTGAGAGGAATGGAGGATGAAAGCCAATACTGGGCCACAAATCAATGGACCTTCAGTGACTCCAGCAAATAAACACAAGATGCTCCACCACTCCCGAGCACTGAAAAAGAACGGGAGCAAAACGCTCTCAATCACTCTTCTCCAAGTCATTACAACTGATTTGATCCCTGCTGGGTAGAAAAAAAGAGACTCTGAAACACATCCTTTGCCCACTTTTAATACTAAGTTGGTTGATGGAGTCAGTAGAGAGGGAATAAAGCAGAGAACAGTTTAATCAATCAATTATAAGACAGAGGAAAAGGTGATCACTTGGGTTATTAGCTGTGCAGGCTGATCGAAAAAGACTTCCTCCATTGCGGTTCTGTGAAGACGGGATTATTGTCTCTTTCTATTTAATCATTCACATCAACAATTCTTACTTAGAGACTTTCTTTGTATATAAATGGTTAGCAATCGCTCCTCTGTGGCGTGTAAACATTGAACCTAAATATTATCATAACACACGTATGGTTGGCGCATGAATTATACATGCTTTTTAATATTGCTTTGCCCCTGGAGGCTAAATCGAGGAGCGTTGTTTCACAAGGCAAGTTTTTCCCAGCTCTCTCCAACTTCATCACAGAAGATACGAGATACGAGTATCCTTTGATTCATTCGGTCCTCACTGCGGGTTAACATCCACATGCATGTGCCAAATGTGGTTCCACGTCACTCTGGTCTACATGCCACATTAAACTGGCACAGCCTATATATTCTTATATTTATTTTTCTAGATCGAAATGATACTCAACTGTGCTGTTCTTATGAGATGCTATCCCAACACTGCGCTCGTTTACATCACGGTAGTAAAGCAGGGAGAAGATGCACAATAACGAGTTCTCTCTCGCTAAGAAAAGATACATATTCAAATCTTGGGATAAAAATAAGCAGTTTTGCTCTGCTTGTATGACAAGTGGAGTCCTCTTAAAGGCCTCTTTAGGCTCAGTCACCCATCTTTGAGTATCAACATTTGCATAATACATGCAAAGCCAATCCTAAAGGGCCCTTGAAGTCATTACATCTTCAGTCTTTAATGGGATTCCAGGTGAACACATACGGGGTTATGCTTTAAGCCAGACCAACAATGCTTAACAATTGTTGTACTTTAAATAGCCTGTAACAGAGGGAAAACCCCTGACAGCAGGTCAGACGGGAATATAATACAATGTCACACCTAATTCATCAGCAAAATAAAAAGAGGGAAGGCAGCCAAACGTCTTCCCTAAAGAAAAGAAAAAACACAACTACCATGTGTGTGCTTGGAGTCGGGGAGGAGAAATATTACAGACAACACTAAGCAAGTTTTATGTCGTGTAAAAACCTTTTCTCCAAATTACCTCCGAGTCTTTCCGGCGTCCTGTTTGTGTAGACACTATTTGTTGTTGTTGTTGCTTCTTTCTTTGCTGCTATTGTTGATGCTTCCTTGGAAATGTGTATCTCAAAGAACTCTCAGTTGGATAGATTTCTCTTGCAAAATTGATAACCTTTGTCTATGTAGGTGAATGTAATAAAGAAACAATATAAAAACACATTTCAAGCAGGAAAGTTTCGACGATTGGAGGATGATTTCTGGATGCCGTTTTTTGAGAAAAACAGAAACAAAAGATGAAACCATTTTTTAAAACGATTTTTCTGTACTCTATATTGTGTTAGTTTATCTTTCAATGCAGCCAGACAATACAGCTCTACATCCTTGGGAAAAGGCAGCCAGAAAAATCCACTTCTGAGTGACTTTACTATCTCAGTAGTTGTGATTCAGAAGACAGAGAATCGAAAGCCTCACCTAGACACAGGGCATATTGAAAGAATTGATTTAGGAGTTTCTCCGTCCGTGTCTTCCTTGAGCTGAGCTTTCGAAAGATTCCAGCACAGATGAAATGACAAGTGTATCGGCTGGGGGACAGAGGAGAGCCTTTGAAACAGACAGACAAGCAGGCAAAGTCAAGCCTTACAGCCACAATGTGCAGCAGTGAAACAAAAATCAGTAAATAACAGAAAGAAACACATTAAAGTAGCTGTCTACTTAAGTGTGTTGTTGTCTTTAATATAATGAGTTGACTGATAGGGACAGAGAATTATTGCACTTGTTTCAATGTTACACCGGAATGAATGAAAAAAAAAAAAAAAAGATTAAATAAAAACATAAGGAGGTTTAACCTCATCCCCATTAGTGCCACTACTCAAAAACATTGTTGAAAGACAATTGTCTTCTGTATGCTTACTCAGCTAGCCTGGCTAGTAACTGTTGATTAGCAAACTAGTTAAAAATATGTTTATCTTTACGCTGATTAAGTCTACTTTAGCTTTGCTCATAGCTGCTAACAGACCCCCATGTTTTCATAAAACCAATTTGGATAACTTTCGCTGAGCTGGTTGCTGTCGACTAGCTTAAGTAGCTGGTGGAGTGTCAGCTAATGACTGGCTAATGGATGCTGGCTAGTTAGCGTGTGCAGGTTTTTCTTTTAGCTGATTCCATTAAATGTTGACAGGCTCGTCGTGCTAAAAAGCTAACACAGTTGGGTAACCAATGGTTTCCACTGGTTTATGGCTGCTAATGAGCCAACTATATAGAAAGTAATTGTGGTGAGATCTGTCATGACGATATAGAATTGTAGGTGCTTCATTTGCAAAGGGCAGCAAACGTAATCCACAGCCTTCCTCTCAATTGCTATAGCTACCGGATTCTGAGCTTATCTCGAAAATATAACTTCCCAACGAAAAGAGAAAAAGAGTTTCTCTGTGTTGTAGTATATCTGTGCTTTTTTCTTCAAGGGGAAGACTCCACTGGCAACTCTACCAACGAGTCGGACAGACTTAAAAACAAGGAGTGGATGGATTTTGAGATGGTATCTTTCTTTAACTTCTTGGAAAATGAAAACTCTGCAGAAAAAGACTCTTTTCATGGACAATGAGAAAGGGTAGATAAAAGCTAAATCATGAAGAGAAAGCGAGATAATGCTGTTGAGTGCAACAATACCTCGGGGCATGATTGACCGCCATTGAAGAAAAGTGAATCATTTCTCAGGGGGCTGTCAGGCGCCTTAATTGAAGTACGCCGCCATTTCTCATGTGTTTAGGTGCAGATGATTAGAGGAAAATGCCACACATTTTCTGACTTGTGTTTTGTAAAGGTCAGACAGTGTGTGTGGGGGGGGGGGGGGGGGGGGGGGGGGGGCTATCTCTTAGAACAGCCCTGGAGGAGCCCCCTGGGAGCCGTGCTCCAGAACAAAAACAGCATGTGTGGTACTCTGTGTGTGTGTGTGTGGGTGTGAGAGACTGGGTCTGTGTGTTGTGTTTGAGGCCCAGTCAGAAACTCACTTCGAACAGGGGTGCAAAATAGCGGCCTTGTTTAATGATAAAAACACAATAATAAGGATGAAAAACAATAAACCCGGCGAGAGCGCTGAAGCTGAAACAGCTGAAATTGAAGACTTGGGTTTATGCATGAACGCTTCCATTACGTTGATCGCATTATATCTACGCTTCAAAACACCCACTCAGTCGTTTATCCTCCCACTCATCTCAGTGCCCCTTTTTCGTTATTATTAGCTCTCTTAGAAGTCCATTATGTGCACCATACTGTCACTGGTCTGACAAACTCCGCTAGTTACCATCAGTTACCCTCCTTTCTCAGGATGATAAAACTGCACTACCACAAATGAAGTCTATTCAACTTTATTTGCAAATGCACCTCCACAACCCCTCTAAATAGTTTATCAGGCTTTGTATTGTTTCAGCTATTTTGTTGCCTTGGATAACAAGGCTGCACAAGGAGAACCAAATGGGGCCAAACAAATGTACTAAACAAGATACAATGAGGACTTTTTGGAAACAGGTTGGTGAAATACCATGTCAAAAAAAAAAAAAAAAAAAAAAAAAAAAGGACAGGTTCAAGGGTGTTATTCAAACAAATATTTGAGAATATTAAAATTAGGAAACTGAGGATGATGGTAGAAAAGAGTGAAAACACAACACTTGGACTTGATCGCGCTTTTCTGGTGTTCTGACTACTCAAAGAGCTTCTACACATTCACAGCAAGAGGCCGCTCATGAAGCGTCGAAACAACTTGGGCTAAAGGGTCTTGCCCAAGGACACATCGTGCATGTGGTTGCAGGCCTCTTTCAGCCTCAACTGAAAGCAAATATGGGTGCGTTTCCTTCAGCACACTTGGCACTGCCCTCATTTGACAAATGATGCCTTGGCAGGTAAACTTAAGATCAGGTGTCAGGCCTCCTTGTGTTTATCTACAAACCCTTTCTAAACTGTTTTCTTATGATGATGATGATGATGATGATGATGATGATTTAGTTGTGAAATACATAGCACCTTTAACACAATGGAGGTCCATTACTTATTTTCAACATAAGACCTCTAAGCAGTTTAACACAGCTACTTTTCTGCCTGGAGGATTTTGCATTCTCTGCAACAACGTGCTCTGTCGCACCTTTGGGAGGAGAACATCTTGTGCTTCCACAAACTGACTCCGGGTGCAACATGTCTTCTAAAGTCAAGTTTTCTGCATGCACTGTATGTGCCAAAGTGTCAGAGGCGAAAGGGTTCACGTGCAGGCGAAACTCTGATAGATGCATCGCGTTGAGAGAAAAGGCTGAAAAAAGACCCCACAGTGGAGACATTCAGAGTAGGCAGGTTTAATCATTTTTTAAAAATCACGCTGGTTCTGGGTGTGCTGCATTCACACTCGTGCCTTATTCTTCATCATGACCATTCATCTTCATTCCTTTTCAGTGCAGAGAGCGACTTATAAATCACATGTGCGCCGTGTCGGCTGTAGAGGACGTCTTATCTCTGCTCCCTGCTTTTTTTTTTCTTCTTTTTTCTCTCTCTCGGATGTTTAAGTGCCTTTTGATTTCTAGAAATAACTGGGTTTGTTCCCTTAAGATCCTGTCTGTCTGGATGTCTGGACCCCTATGCAGCCTGGCAGCCGCTGACAGCCCAGAAACACAGATCTCCATCCCTGTTAGCATCCCCCACATCCCTCTCTCCTGCTGCTCCCGTCTGCTCTCGGAGGACACCAATTTAGAGGTGTCTGTCTAATTGAAAAGGAAACATTTATCTCTTGTGAGTGTGTGTGTGTCTGCATGCCTGCGTGTGTGTATTCCTCTCAAGAAGCCACTGAAAGCACCTTGACTCACTTGTTCATTAAAGTGTGCTTGATGTGAAAGCTTTTCTCACAGTGTGGGAAGTTCTGTCCGCCTTTTGATTAAGTCATCCTCCCTCCTTCTCTTTTTTCACATCACGTCTGCCTCCCTCATTCTCGACTTCTTATTTTATGTATTTCGCTCAGAGATATATGCAAAGACTTTGTATTTCTGACGGCTCATATCTCTGTGCGCTTCGTTTTTGGCTTGTAAACACCTTTGGATTTCACATTTGTAAGGCAAGGCTGTGAAAGCTCATTAAAGAGAGCAGAAATGGGCAGTGGTCTCGCCTGTGAGAATATGTTTGGATTAGGGTAAATAATGCTTTCGTGGATATACTGTAACACCTGAATAATATATTCAAATACAGATATAAATAACAAATTGAATCATAATCTACAGATTCATGTTCAAGGTTTATATAGGGTGGATGTGTTTATGCATTTCTGCAGTGTCATACTTTCCCAACTTGTCAAGTTAAATCAGGAAGAACAAGACATAAATGAATGATGTGTTTACATGTTCTCCCTGTGAATGTGTCGGTTCTAATTTCCCCGTACAGTGGGTGTGAATGTGAGTGTGGATGCATGTCTGTCTCTATAGGTCAGCCATGTGATTGGCTGGTGACCAGTCCAGGTGTGCCCAATGACTGCTGATGGATGGATGGATGGATGGATGGATGGATGGATGGATGGATGGATGGATGGATGGATGGATGGATGGATGGATGGATGGATGGATGGATGGATGGATGGATGGATGGATGGATGGATGGATGGATGGATGGATGGATGGATGGATGGATGGATGGATGGATGGATGGATGGATGGATGGATGGATGGATGGATGGATGGATGGATGGATGCATGGATGCATGGATGATAGATGGATGGATGGTTCCATATCCACAAAAGTTACGCATTCATTTTAAAACTCAAAAAATGTGTTCTGGGTCTCAAGAACTCTGCATTTTATTTTTAAAAGTTCATCTTAACTCTGGGCATTCCAAGTTACATTTCTTCTTAGCAATTTAGGTTGTGTTGGGCTCTGTGTTATCCACTATGGACAACCTATTTGGTCTAATTTAAATAAAGACATCATGCTGAAAACCAGGTGCACCAATAAACCTGACATAGTGTGTGTGTGTGTGTGTGTGTATATTGTGCAGCATACACACACACAGCGAAATCATTGCTCATTCTTTGGATTATACTGTGATTCCAATCCAAGATAACCTACGTCTACCAACTACACACTCGCCAACACTTCTCCGCAGAGGTTTACCACCCACGCCCCCCCCAAACCGAGAGCCTCGCTGCGCGGCTGAGCGGGAGCGCGACTACAGCTGCTGCTGGAGAGATAACGACTGCAGTTTACCTGTAATCCCACACCGGCTTCTAACACACGGCCACACGAACAACAGCCGGGGATAGGTGTAGGATTAACAGCAGATTGAGAACGCCAACGTCAAGAGCCACGGCTACAGAGGCTGGGGAATTTCTTTGGCATTTTCTCCAGAAGTTTGAGCTACAGCACGTGGCTCTCTTTTCCAAAACAACATCTTCCTTTTTTTTATTTTTTATTTCAGTCACTCCAGAAGGATACTTGTATTAAAAGTACAAATTATCATACGCTCACATTTAGCTGTGGTATGGTAGAAAGTTAAAATGAAGAGTACAGTATTGGAAATAATGAAGGAAGTGAAGCTTAAGGATGTTTTTGTAGAAATGTGCTTTCAAAGAAAAAAAGAAAAAGGTCTCACATGCCAGATGTCTGCTGGCAAAGAGAAGAAGGTGTTCTGCCATGTGATAACCGCGCAGTGTATAGATCTACGTCATTAAAGCCGGCCACAAATCCTCACCTAATAGAGTAGAATGGAGCTTCAAGGTCAGGGGTGGGAAATTTACGAGGGGCCGAGAAGCTGTGCTCGCAGGATGGATTCAGCCCTGCAGTTACAACATGACATTATCTACTGTATGTGGTTTGACTGTAGTGTTTTATTGGAAATGTGACACAGAACAGAACCAGATAGATTCTGCCGGATAAAGTCAGAATGTAGTATGTAGAATTGCATGCTAATGTTCAAATTAAAATATCTAACGTGAATAAAAAATTGACTCAGTCGACGTTCTGTATATTTTTTTTGTTGAGTACGTAAATCACCTCTAATATCAAAGGCAGACAAAATCATTGACATTTTCTTGCTGTAACATGACGTGTCTTGTAGGCGGCATGAAATGTTGATCATTGTCAAGGAAACGCCAAAGATTTATTAAACAGACTTAAACCTTTTAGCATAACAGTTTGAATAATTAGCGTGTACCTTCACCAGTGGACAAGAACCAGAGATGTCAAAACTGTCAGGTAAAGAGCTACATCGACTCTGATACTTTGCGTCTGAAAAAAGAAACAAAAACGCCTTAATAATTGAAGACATGATGAACGTTTTTGAGTTATTAAGAACCAGAGACACTCGAACTCCTTCCTTTCATTTAGCTAACATTTATACGAAAGGTTGCTCCATAAATAAAAGTTTTGGTCAATGCTTTTTCTCTTGGACTTTTAGCTCTCCTCTCGTCACTTGAGGAGAAATGATGTTAGCCAATGTGGCATGCTAACACTACATGCTGTCACTGAGACGCGTACCAGATAAAAAAAAAAGTTTTAACTGTGTGACATCAAAGCTGTAAGACAATAAGTTTGAAAAGCGTGTGGGCGGGTTGTGTTTCCTTTTTTAGCAGAACAAATTGCGTTGGACAGTTTGGACAGCTCTTCCTACAGTTTGGAGCAGATGTGATGTTGTGTTTACAGTATCAATGTCACAGAGACTGGAGAATATATATTATGTATATTTATACCTCTTACATTCAAACGGGTCCTCTCCTGAGCCCACACACTGTGAATCAGAGCAGCTCCGTATTTCTTTATGCCTCCTTGAAATAGGTATTAAAAGTCTATATGGTCCCTGGTGTAAAATAACAAAAATATACAGTATGGCTTCTTTGTTTTGCTCAAGCACCTCGGCCCTGTTGGAGTTTGCAGCCTTGTGTGGCAGTGGAACAAAAAAGCTCGACTCCAGATTACGAAAGCTTCACAAAAAGCAAACAGTGGTACATTTCCCTCCAGGCGGATCGAGGCTCACCTCAGATCACACGGCAGAACGCGGAGAGAAATAGTTACAGCTCAACATCTAGAAGTTAAACGCCACACAAACTCGACCCCCCCACTACAAGCAATGGTAAAATAAAAGGCCTATTGATTTTGACATGATAAATATAGGCAGTCTCTGCAGCTCTTTGAGTCGCAGCATTACCTTGATTCCCTCCAATTTCAGGGCTGGCTGCAACTCAGTGAGTTTAAACCTGTTAATCACAAACTTGTATGATTTTCTAGAGGGAGATGATCAGTGGTCATTTTCTCCCAAGGACACCACTCCATGACCCGTTCATTTGCACTACATGCGTGCATTAATAACCCCCTCCCCCCTTTCTGCTCGAGCCCCATCTCCTGTTTGAAATGGTTTCTTGATTAATATTCCCTCACATGCTGCTACCAGTTGGTAACCTGCAGAGAGAAGGGAGTTTTTTTTTTTCTTTTCGGTGCACCGTTCGATTGCAGTGTTTCTCTGTTGCGTTGGTTTGGGGGGGGGGGGGATTTGTTTTTCTCCACGAATACCCGAGGCAGCCAGATCTGAATCTCAATGTTCACCAGAAAGAGTTGAGGTGAAGGAATCTGAGGCTGAACACGAACATGTCGAATGGGTTCTTTTGACCGTTCTTTTCTTTGACTGGGTTCACGCGTGTCCAAAGAAGCTGTAAAGTTGCACAGCTTCAACAGCTAACGGTCTAAACTGAGAATAAATCACTGGTCATTCTGTGGACAGTTGAACACGCAATTATCACACTAACACCTCTTACACATCTCCTTCTGGACCCTAAATCATTTCTTCATTACTTTTTACTGCAGCAGCTGGGTGTCTCAAATAAGACGTAAATGCTAAAAGATGATTCAAATTTTCAATTCTCTAATTAATAAAAAGCGGCTCAAGTGCATGACTCAACCGCAGAACATACAGAAGAATCTTCTTCTCCTTAATGTGAATGGATGAGAAGCGGGAGCCTTTGTTATGATTCTGTTATTGGTTTCTTTTTGATTGAACTGTCAGTAGAGGGCTCTCATGATCCTTCCATAACGGCTCTGACCTCTCTCGTCTGCACTCACTTAATGACTCCCACCATCAGCGTCCTTTCATGAGAATATTGAACAGGGCTTTTCTCCGCTGCCTGCTGTGGGGTTTTTGTTTTCTTTTCTTTTTTTCTCCCACCTCCAACAATGGTGGAGATTATCTCACCTCGCCGTCAAGCACTGTGTGGCTTTGTTTCCTGCTGCGCCACGTCTCATTGACTCGCTCGCTCCTGTATAGACTGGATGTAATGATAGCCGTCCCGCTTTTATTTACTGTGTCCTGAAGTATACATGTTCCAAAGCTGTCATGTTGAGCAGATGACCTCGTCCAGCTGAACACTGGCCTCTACTGGGCGATGGAAGTTATTGCCTGAGGAAAGGAAGAGGAAAAAGGGTTGTTTTGGTGGAGAAGGATGGGATTATTTCAACGATTATTTTGGAGATGGAAGATGTCAGCCACATTAGAGGTCCTTGTTTGTGTTGATGGCTCGTTTTGGACCGGGCACAGACGTCAGAATGAAAACGAGGGGGTTATTTCGCTGCTTCTTGTGAACACGCCGCATCTCCGCGTCTCCCCAAAACACTCTTTTGGCAGGCTTTGAATTACCTGCACTCATCCCTGCCCAAATTGTTCAAATATGTTAGAAGTTGATCAAACAGAAAGGCTTTCGGAGCGTGCGGCCCGACAGAGCTTTCCCTGCGGGATGTTGGGGATCAGACGTGGAAGAAAAAAAAACAAAAAAACAGGGAAAGAACAAAGGCTTGTCGGGCCTGTTAAAGACGCCCGGACCACGGCGGCCCATCAAAATTCATTCGGTGAAACAGGCATGAAATGCCCGCAGACTGCAAGAGCCTCTCAAACATGTCAAAACTCCACTCTCGTCTCTGAGACACTGTGGCGTCAGAACAGGGAGATACTTTCTGATGAGACATGAAGACTTTGCTTCACTTGGTTTTTCGGTTTCCCTCCAAGATAAAATGATAAATACCATGTCTGCAAGTCTTTTATATCAATGAATTCTTCACAAACATTTAGTTATATAAGTGCATCCTGCATGTCAGAGTAAACTATTGTTTGCCTCGGCGGAGGTGGTGGAGTCGGTTGTCTCTCAGGCGGGCAGTTTGGGGGTTCGATCCCCAGCTCCAGCAGCAACACGTCCGACGTGTCCTTGTGCGAGACACTTAACCCTTAACCGCTGCTGCTTACTTCTGATGGTTACATGTTGCATAGCAACCACTACGGCCTCTCTCTCTCTCTCCATACCACATGATCTCAGGTCTGTTACAACAGTTTGTTCTTCTAAAAGCAAACTAAAAACGTATCTTTTCGCACAAGCTTTTAGCGAGGTTTTAATTATTTCAGTATGTTTCCTTTGTATATTTTATATTTTGCCTTAAGTTTTTGTTTTATATGACATACCTTCACTCATGTGCTTTTACATTATGTCCTACATATACATATATTTTTAGAAATATTGATGGTAAATGTGCAAGAGGCATATTTCAGGTGAATCCTCTCAACCAAAAGAAAATGAAAGACGCTACAACTTCACTTTTTTTTTTCTCGTATCTTCACATGTAAACGCTGTTGTTGCCGTGTGCTGATCATTCAATGGTTTTCCAGCCAAAATGTGAGGGAGATTTTCTCTCGAACCTCTTCCCCGCCAACGAAAGCCTGCTATTTCTAACTTGTTTACTCCACTAGCAATGATAGTGTCACTCAGTTCCCGCTCTGCCAGACTCTGTACGACCCTCAATGAATCAAACATGGCTTGCGACGCAGTATATTCCGGGGCCTCGGTGACAGTCTTATTTCCAGCCATCGAGGAGGCAGGGAGAAAGTTATTTACTGAGAACGGTGGACAGAGGAAGATTGGACATCCCTGATCTGTCAAGGACATGACTTTTGACCGAGGCCAATCCTTCACTTTTATTGCATTGTCTTTGGGGCCATTTGGCACGAGGAGATGGAATTGGAAGGCTAGCGTGGCACATTGTTTTCATCTAGCACTGTCTCCCACTGCTAAGTTTTGTTGAAAGGGATGAAGTCGATTGTATAACCTGTAGCGTTTGGAAACACTGGGACAATTCTTCGCAGCTCAAGGCCTTGATGTTTTCCGGAGCAAAAAGCTGATCCAAACATGAATTAAACCAACTAGATTGTGATGATGCACCGCCTGGATATCTGTCACAAACTTTTAACAAACTCTTTAAGCAATTAGCTTAAAACATCTCTGATACCAGCTGGCAAAAACTTAATTGAACACCTGTTTTCCCTAGGTGTCCTAAAAATCCTGCCTTCACATCAAACTTCATAAACAGGGAAGGAACTTTTTGTATGCAACGTCCTTGGCCAAAAGAGTGAGTGCGTTATATGTAGAGGGAGAGTTGCAGTCACCTTGGAGGGCATGTGCCGCAACTCAGCGATCCAGTGCCTGCTGTCCTCTGACGTCAGCCCCAGAACCTGATGGGAATTCAATACCCAGCCTCCACACCCCCTAATTTATTCCACAATACAATCAGCCGCAGCTTGTTTTTCTGCACCTCCGTCGATGGTTTGGGCCGATGAACCACCACTGAAGTTCAACATTGATTCTTTAACGGATGTTTCTGTGGTTCTGTTGTGCTTTTCTTTTTGCATGTTTGGAAGCACTTGATAAAAGGGGACCCTTACAAATCCAATGATACGTTTATTGAACCGTTGGATATCATCAAAGTTTACAGGGGAGATTAGCTTATTCCTGGTGTTAAAGCATTCTGAAGAAACTGCAGAAAGTGACAGATGTGATTGTATCATTTTCCTGGATCTGTAGACTTGTTAGGCCCTTATCTAACATGAAACTGGGTATGATCTCCATCTTTACAAGAATTAGGGGTTTGTGGCCTTATCGGTTGCTAATGCAAGAAAACAAGGAAAAGCATCGACTTCTAATGAATATTCCACACGTGGAAGCTTTCGCCCAAACATCATTGAAGATTCACAACAAAGGTCATCTTAAATATGAAAAAGACGGTCAGGTCTTTCGAGATGCGATCTGTCCTTTTGCCGAGCTATCTGAAAATGGAATCTCTTCAAGTCTACTCTTAGAAATATTGTCTGCAACTTTGACTTGCATAATAATGGGTTTTTTTCCCCACATGTGTTCCACTGAAAGCTGCTAAGGCAAAAACAGAATACAAAATACCCTATTATAGCAATAATACTTTTGGAATACAGAAAGGGAAGCTGGTTTACCTTGTTGCTGGCTGCAGGGTTCAAATAAAATAGATTGAACAATCTAAAATTCGCATAATACACTGTATAGGTAGCCACTGAACACGAATATTGCTGACTTTCACTCCTTGTAATATACGTTTCATTTCCCAACACAAGTCATTTCGTCTTGTTTCTCACTCACTCAATGCAGTGTTTGCTCATGTCCACCATCTTATTCACCATCACCCAGCCTCTGCAGTAAGCTATTTCCATCCATCAGCAACCCAACCCCGCAGATTTCCTGTGTTCCCTCTGCTGTCATTGTCTGAATTCATCAGCACAAAACACTATTTGCTGCGGCTTTATTTACCAAACCATAAATGGTGCGATACTATATGTGGCACAAATAAATAAGGGAGCCTATTTTGCTGCATGGACAGATCCAATCATTCCCGTTCAAAATGAAAACACAACTCAGAGCTGTTGTGCTAATGCCAGTAGTTTCACGACAACGGGGGCTGTGCTTAGGGAGGGTGGGGGGGGGGGGGGGGGGGCAGATGGGAAGGTGGCTTTTGCCCACAGTCACAGCCCAGGGTGTTACACATGACCTTTTTCGTTTGCTACTGGAAATTAGAACAGTCAGAGGGGACAGGGAGTCTTGGTGTACAAACAAGGCAGAGTGTGGTGGGGTTAATGTGGCTCACACAGGCCACTGCAGTCAAGGTAGTTTCACCCTGTGTGCAAAGAGCATCCAAGTCCTCTGCACTCAGTGTGTTCGACTGGAGGGCAGAGCTGGTGCTCTCTGTCAAAACAGCAAAAGTTCAAGTGTTTGTACTGAAATGTAAATGAAGTTATCGCAATAACGGTCGACAAGTTAGAAGAAAAACATGTAAGAAGACAAACATGGACTTCTGTTATTTTTGGATTTGTGTTCTTAATATGGTGGCAAACAAAGAAAAATGATCAGAGCTTTACTTTTGGGCTGTTATGCCTTTATAAAGGTTATTTTATTTTTTCTTTGGTTCTGTTCTCATGCACGGCCTGTGAAGTACTTTGGGCAGCTGAAGCTGTTTTTAAATGTGCAAAACAAATAAACTTTGACTTGACTTGACTTAGACAGGACAGAGTTGGGAACCAGGGAGAATTAGTGGGGAAGGTCATGTGGGAAAGGTGCCACCGGTTGGCCCACTTCGAGGACCATACCTCTGTAGATAGATAGATTGAATATTTTCACAAGAAGGTAGTTAAAGCAGACGGTTCAGGACGTTCCTTCTACGAGACAACGCATCAGAGTATACAGAATCTCATTGTACAAGTTCACTATCAGACGACTACAAATGACAGTGTGTCAGATTTGTTCTTTTTCGTGTTTCCTCCCTGGAGGCCGCCTTGTACCGTACTGTTCTCGTCTTGTACCAAACAGCATGCGAACTGTTACTTTACCGACCCCGCTAACATCCCTAAACTCCAGCAGAGACAGAGGGCAAGGCCACTGCCCCGGCCCTGGTGTTTATGGTCCGATGGAATGTGAACTCTGAAGAAGAGGGGGAAGTAATAATGAGGCATCCCCCCTCTGTTGGTTGTTTGTTTGGACAGACCGGCTGTCTCACAGTACAAGCTGTGGATGGAATACTAATGGATATGACTAATGAGTCTCTCTCTCTCTCTCTCTCTCTCTCTCTCTCTCTCTCTCGCCTCGCTCTCATTCTCTGGATCTCTTCC
The DNA here is from genome assembly GCF_947650265.1 of Symphodus melops. Lineage (NCBI taxonomy): Eukaryota > Metazoa > Chordata > Actinopteri > Labriformes > Labridae > Symphodus > Symphodus melops. The sequence continues at coordinate 4,025,307 of NC_136712.1, forward strand.
TACTCGACTCTCTCACTCTTGCGCTTTGGTTCCTTCCCTCCAAGTGGATGAAAATCCAAAGTTAGAGAGTGAAAATGCATAATTCATTGACAACTGAAGGAACAGCTGTGACAAACAAGCACATTTAAGGAAATTTAGGTCAAGTAAAAAAAAAAAAAGTACTTGACAGAACAGTTTCTCCTTTGGGGGCTTTGTCAAACACCTCCCAAACTTCCCCCGATCCTGGTTTCTAATCACTTATTGGTGGGTGGACATCAAATCAAGCATTGGTGTTTGCAACCATAGGAGTGGGCCTGCCTAATCCTCTGCCCATGCTTTTGAGGAGTTTAAATTCCAAATCATACTTTCTCCAGATTGTGGCGCCTTGAGGGGGGGAACAGGAAGACATCGCAGAGATGCAGAAACTCTCCACTGGGCCAGATTAAAACCTGCTGAGATTTACCAAAGGATTAGACACCCCCTTTGGCATTAGTTGCTGTATAAACATGTCGAAATTATTTTAGTATTTAGTATGGAAGATTGGGCTCTTGAGGAAGCCGGGTAACCACAGTTCTGTTTGGTCTATTAAAAAGAACTATTGCACTACTATTGTTCTACTATGCAAGAAGAAGAAAAAGACTGATATCTATCTCATGTAAGTATTGTTAAAGCCATTGGATCTCTCGCTCTCTCTCTCTCTCTCTCTCTCTCCCTCTCTCATGTGCACTTAAAAGGTCATCACAGGCTATGCAAACCCTTCTAATCAGAGAAGTTTGTCACCTCCGTGCAACATTACCATTAGCAATCCAATTAGCAGGAGGATTGGAAAGGAGACGCTAAGTGGTAGACATTGTTCCACAGCGACGCTCCCGATCAATTCAACTTTCCGTTCAACATCAGTGGCCACATCACAATAAGTGAGTAATGGCATCTCGATGTCTGTTTTCCCACCTTTTAAGAATATACAGTACAATCTCTTTAAACCTGGCAAGAATCAAGTTCTCTGCCCAGAAATCATTTTAATATCTTTAAAAATAAACTCCACACACTGGGTCGATTCCACTTCAAGGCAGAAAGCAGCCGAAGAGTGGCTCTAAATAAAAGGAGATTGCATTGACTGAGACAATAGATTACAGCATTTAGGAGGTGCTTTGGCAGCCTATTGGGCGTATGGTATTTAATTGTCCCCTCAGGGTTTAGCTATTTAGCAATGTTCTTGCATTGGGTTGAAAGTTTTCCAAGTCGATAACCTGGCTTCTTCTGGACTTGTTATTATCAAGAGGGGTAAGACTTACAATTAAAAAACAGGTAATTTATAAGGCTGTAATCAATTGTTTCTCCAATGACCTCCTGATCCTCTTTTTCATGATCAATCAATTGCAGCAGCTTCATTTGTTCAGCTCGTATCCCTGTCCAGGATTCTCTCGATTCTGCTGGTGATAATGTGCGTAAGAGAGATTCGATCATCCCTCAAGTTCATTAGCGGGATACAGACATCACCACTCCCCTGTGCGTCACAGTGAGAATCCTGAACGCACACATACCGGGGGCGGTGGGAGCACCTTTATGACCCGTCGTTCCCCGTCATGACATTTGCTAAAGACAGACACCGACAGCTCCTTTATCACACAACATTCCCATTTGTACATCAGTGCCACAAATGAGAAGAGGCTGTTCTGAGGGACAAACCCAAACAAAGTTGTTGCCCAACTCTGCAGCTCTGACAGAGCTTATTAGCCTCTTTATACTCATTAATTAGGTTTACAGCTTACTGCTACAAGCAATTTCCTGCTCAGCAAATGTGAAAAGATATGAACAAAAACGACGCAATCTGCTCTGCAGTGAACCTGAACATAACCAAAGCCAAATGGGAATGTGGAGCGCGTCCTGCATTTATTTTTCTTTGCACCTATTGCCATGTTGATGTAGCCCAAAATAATAACGCTAATGTCACTCCCTGCCCAATCCACGTGTTTATAAACCATTGTTTACTCACACCAGCTTTACAAGGTGAACATTTGTCAATATAGTGTTTACAGCTTGATGTTCTGCCCCCAAGTGGACAAAAATCAATCAGCGCAGCTTTAACATCTTTTGCTCACCATTTGTAAATCAATGCAGTACAGTACAGTCGTTTTAGTTCCAACTGTTCCAGACAGATGTGGATCTAGATCCGTTCATGTGTGCCTGGAAACTTCTTATGCAGATTTTTTTCCGCATGTCCAGAGGCGCTGCTTGTCGACAGGCGAGCCAGGCAACTGCTTGGGGCCCCCCCCTAATGGCTGACAAAACTTTAAACAACGGCAGTGTAAAATGTACACATTTTGCAATGACAGTAGGAGACCTCCTTAATGTGGCCCCATCTGACAGAGCTCACTCTCAAGTGTCGCGTACATTATTGCTGTGAAAATAATTATAGACGCCGGTTGGAGGGGCCCCCATTGAATGCTTGCCTCGGGCCCCAACAGACCCAAGCTGATACACATGTTCAGGGATGTTGCTTTATAAGGAAGACATTGTTTTGCTAAATCTTACAGGATGTTCACTGTTATGAATGACAGAATATTTAAAATGTTCAAAACATGACGCAAAGTAATAGAATTGGCAGAACTTAAAAACTAGTGTGCCACACAAATCACACTGAAATCCAATCAAACGTGTAGCTCAGTGATGAATGAGTCCATGTTTACTCTTTTCGGTAAATCCGGAACTGATTTTTCTGCCCTGTGACCTTTCCCCTCTCTTCTTTCAGTCACCTACCGGCAAGCCGCGGGACTGTTGGTGTTTGTACATGTGCGCGTTAAGCGTGTGTGGGTGGCTGCGTGACTGAAAGGGAAACTAATGAGTTGACTGATTAGAGTGGAAAGCCTCGGGTTACCATTAGCTCTCCGAGGATCAAACACCAGATCAAACCAATGGCAGATACTGTAGATGCAGACCTTGATAATATATTTAGTTTTGAAATGGGGAAAGGGAAAAAAAAAAAACCCTGTATAAGTTTTGAGGAAGGAAAGAAATTAGCATGTTGTCTGGAAGCTGAATCTTAATGGGGAAAGTTTGATTCAAGAAATTAAAAAGCACTCTCAACGCTGCACACACACCTCAGATAGTTCCTATATAAACTCACAGATAAAAGGCGTCTGTAGCTTAGGAGGCAACAGTCTTCTCCAGACAAAAGGGGGACCAGCACAAGCAGAACATTCTCTCATCACCGGCTTAAAGGTTTCGCAGACAGCTTTGATTGTCTCGGCCTTGCCTATAATGAGATAGCTGCTTTGCTTGACGTCTCCATGAGAACGTCCGTGTCTCCAGACATGACTATTAACCGAGCAGCTTCGGGAGCTGGTCCCCTCGCAAAGCCACTGCTCCGCGCAAGGACTGAATAAAAGATAAGGTGAGAATAAGATCAGCGGCCGTCATGGTGAGCACACTTTACCTCGACTGAAGTACGGTAGACAGATTGGTTGATTGCGCATTCTCGTCTTACCTCAAACAACATTTGCTAAGAAAAAAAGTTGAGGCACAACATATAGGAAAGAAAACAAAAAGGTTTCAGTATGTCGAACATTTCCATCAGAACGGCAAAGATCAGTTACAAACTACATATTGCCTGTTGTCCTTTCTCCCTACCTCTTTTATCTGTGAAAAACTGTCTTGTTTAAAGAAGACATATTATTCCCCTTTTCCACCTTTTCAATCAGTCCCCTGTGCTCTAAAATGAAACCTCTTTACTTTGGTCCAAATGTAACATGACTCCAACAGCAGAGGAGGTTTGAAACCAGCTGTCTCAGAACGTTCCGTTCTGGTGTGTGTGTCTCTTTAAATGCTATGAGTTTTATATTTCCGGGGTAGACATCACTCCCTCTGAAGCGAGAATAAAAACAGCAAACCTGTGCAAAAGTTGAGCTCGAGGCTGGGGGTAAAGAAGACCGGGGAAGGGAGGGTATTTTTAAACCCAAATCCAAATTGTGATGTCACAAGTTGAGAATATTTGAAACAGAGCAATTTTCTCTGAACTGGTAGACGAATGCAAACCACAAATAAAAGGACTGGAGGACTTAGTTGAAATTTTTGTGGGTTACCCAAATAAACACTGTAAAAGTGAATTCTTCATAATGTGTACCCTTTAAGATGAAAACATGTGCCAAGAACAAGTATTTGATTAAATATCAGGAAACAGGATTTACCTTCACCTTTACAGTTTGTCTGACCAAACTGCAGTTGGTAAGGATCCCTTTTTGCAGTCTTCCTAATGATGCCTCTTATTATCTCATTAAGGGTGATAGCGTAATCTTCTCCGGGTCCACTGTTGAGCCACTTGCGAGCTATGACGTGTACAACTGGATGCGATGAAGGATGTTTCCTTCACTGGCCTCTCTCTCCTGGCATCCCTTCCCCTCCTCTTTTCTTCAACTCCTCTCTTTATCCCTTCCTCCCTTTCTTTCGGAGGCCCTCTGGACCCCATCGAGTCTCATTCTGTTCATCCCACATGTGAGGGGTCAGTACGTACCCCACAAGAATAAGCCAGCCACTCAATGTGAGAATCTTTGTGTATGTCCTCACCCCCCCCCCCTCTTATTCTTTTTTCTTCCCCTCTCTCTTACTTACTTGTGCCCTATAGACCAGAATTGGCTCCATTCAGAGCTCTTCCCTCCCCCCTGGAGTGGACTTCTCAGGGCCCTAACAGTGCAATTCTATGCCTTATTGCTCCGGCTCCTCCATGGAGAACAGTCTCGTCAAAGCATTTGTGAAGACACAGACGGAAATGAACCGGCTTTGTGCTTCGTCTTGACATATAGGCGAGATCACGTGGGTGAGTCCCTGGGCTAAGTATTTAATAAGAGTAAAGGGCAGAATGTGTAAAATGTCTCTTTTAAACGAGCCTCCTACAGGGGCCATCTCAGAAGGAAAATGCCAGGACCTATTTACAAATTGCGCAACTTTATGAGTTTGGCCCTTCCTGGCTGTCCTCCAGCTTAATCCACGTTGTGTTCCGATTTCCTCCACACCAAATCTGGTTTCTCAAGCTCATCTCCTCGTCTTGTTTAATCTCCCCCAGCTCTTTCATTAGGACCACACCATGTGTTGATTCTAAAGAAATGAAGCGGACACCTCATTTTGAGCAAGAAAGAGCCCGAGAGCTGCTTTTGTCCACAGCAGGAATGCCCATAAGACAGAGAGGAACACTGTTTGGACTGACTCGGGTTGCTATACCAGTGCTGGAGAACACCATGGCAACGCAAGGAAGAAGGTCTTGCCGGACCAAGTGGCGGCGATACAATGCAGCCGCTCTGGGTTTGTCATTCCAGTCAGGCCTGACCCAAATTACGGCATCCTGGGCTAAAAATGTTCCACTCGAACATATTCAACTGGACTGGCGTTTATTTGCCTGATTTGCACTACGAAAGAAAACATATGGATGTTTGAAGTGCAATCACAAAGGAAGCGGCCCTGTTAATGATTTAACGTCACAAGTCCACATTGCCTGTGGCTGCTGGATTATAAAGGACTTTCCAATTGTTTACCCAACGTGCCACTTTTTTTTTTTCCATCTGGGGTTTTTAACTCAACATTTTGAAGCTTAATTGTCTTTAATGTTATCCTCTCTCTGTATCATCTATCAACAGCCTCTGGGGGGGAAATATGTTTAAATGGGAAAAGCAACAACAAAAAAAAAAGCATTCAGAACAATGTGAAAAAGTGCAAACGATTAAATGTATCACAAAATATGCAGAATTCGAAACATTGTTCTGGTCACGGTAGAAACTTTTACTGAGCGTTGTTTTTGCAACTTCAGGTTTTAAAAGAAGGGGAGGTTGGTGCAGGCATCTGAGGATTCCCAAAAACTCCAAAACACAAACCTAAAAAAATTGGCTCTCACATCTTCCGCACAGCTGATGCCCGTTTGCACCGAATTTAGTTCGACTCCAAACTTTTCTGCTCACCTCGCTCCTCAAGTGACCGCCTCACCATCCCATCACAGCTACCCCGTGAAAGCTATGCTTCAGTAAGTTTGCACCCAGAAAAAAAAAGAAATCCACTTACTTTATGTGGAGGTCTGGTAGTTGTATATAACAGAGCTTGAAGAAGAAGAAGTATCTCTAGGCTCTTTTCATCTGCTCCTCTGCCCTGCCTCTCCAATACTATTTCTCTTTGTGGGCTGAGCATAAGATAGCCGTGTAGTTTTTTTCCCCTTTTTGTGTGTGTGTGTGTGTGTGTTTGTCTGTGTGTGTTGCATGGGAGTGAGGGGGAGGATGGTGGGGTTGGTGGGTGTTTTGAATGCCTGGATTTCCTGACTCGTGATCAGGAGCTCATTACCCCCCCAAGGTCACTCCAGGGACACTCCTCTGCCTGGCACTCACCGAGACACCAGACAGAAGATGTGAGATGGACGATGAGAGCGAGAGTAAAAAAAATAAAAAAAAATAAAAAAAGAGCGAGGGAGAGAGCAGTTAAGAGGCAAAGTGCCCGGGAGACCCCGTGGGGACGGAGGAGAGAGAAAACAGACGCTCAGATAAACAGAAAAAGAAAAGAGAGACGGTGAGAGATCCGAATGTCAACAGAGAGGCAGATATTCAGGAGGTGCGAGCAAACACAACAACAAAATACGGCTGGATGAGCACACAGAGTGAGCAGCCCGGGAACAGCAGCCCAGTCAAAGCACACAGTTATATAAAATATCTTGTTGATCCATGGAAAAGTGAGTCCAACCACGGCAATCAATAGATTATTGACAACACCAGCTGGGCTCTTGGTTTCTTTTTCAGCCTATATGGACGTACAAAAACATATTTGCTCTGTCATGTGAATGACATCTGATTAGATAACGTTACATTGTCTAGTTGGAGTTTTTGGATGCTTCTTTTGTTTTTTTAAAGCTGAAGTGATTCTCTCTCTCTCTCTCTCTCTCTCTCTCTCTCTCTCTCTCTCTCTCTCTCTCTCTCATCAAGACTAAAAGAACAAAGTAAGCAAAATTATCGTCATCCATAACTGAACTTCCTGGACTAAAAGGCTAAATGCTTGTACACAGATTGGCTGCTTTTAAACGACTGTCACGTTTGGGTGCTTTTGCTTCATGCTAATGCTAACGTGGCAACATGCTCCCAATGACATCTTCACCAATGTGTTTAAGAATGCAGTCCTTTTCTAATTAGCACACACTGAAACTATTGGTGGTATTTCGCAGAAATCAAATAAAAAAAACAAGGCATGGATAATATTTTGACCCAATGATGACGTAAAGAAAACAATTTAAGATCACTTTAAACAAAAATAAAAGGTGTTGAAGCTTATCCAAAAAAACAAAGAAACCAACATTTTCTTGGGTTAATGGGGCTATTTTCATTTACGCCCGAGAAAAGTGAACTTCTAAACCAGTTAAAAGTTTAATAAGTTCCCTTCTTTTATGTTTTTCGGTGTGAATGTAGATAATTAAACTACTTTGTTTTTTCTCCCCCTAACAGTTTATCCTTCCCTTTGTTTTTCTGTTTTAAACTCACCTTTGTGGCCAGACATCCTTTTAGAGGGAGTGTGGTAATAACTTGGTGTTTGGCGGCAGATGGCTGGAGATGACCCCATAGAGCATCCTCGGCACTCTGTCGCAGCTGGACAAACCTGGATTGACAGATTACAGCACACACAATCAATAGAGAGTACCATTAGTTCTGTCTACAAAACCCTGTGTACAATACTGATGCCAGTCCACTTCGGTAAACTCTCTTTAGTCCACACGTAGAGAAATGGCCTTATATTTCACCTTATAAGGCTGCCTCTCCTGGCTCAGGTTATTGATCGAGTGCCTGGCAAAAAATTCACACAGTACTCGAAAAGCTGCATTGTGCCAACACAGTCGCTCTTTAGCTCATAATTATTAGATAACACATTTTAGTGCCAGGGTTTGTTGTTGAGGTGCTATTCAGAGGCTTTCACAATGCGATTGTAATTCACTTTTTCAATACTTTAAAGGTCAGTTTATGCTGAAGCATATTAGATAACAGCCGTTCAGCCATGTCTGATTAGCAACTCCTGTTCGAAGCTTTAAAAAAAATCAAGATTTGGCAATGCACTGATTCAATACTAAGGGTATTTTAAATGCAACTTCATACTTTGTCCAAAGGGGGCACCAAAATCCAGAGTAACTGGAAGATACCCACAGCTGTTTAGGAATATACATTTGGTGAAATATTTCACACGTATTTTAAAAAAAAAAAAAAAAAAAAAAATGTTTTCCATAACCCCCCTTAATCAAGTCTGGACGCTGGCCTCTGCTGGAATCAGAGGCCAGGATGCTGGGTTTTTTTGTTTTGTTTTGGTGATCCTAATCTTACTCAAATATCACCCTGGAGTCCTGCAGAAAGCATTTCAGAAAACGATCTCAACACAAGCAGATGTCAATGATATGAACCAAATGGCAACCTACTATGTGAAATTAAATTAAAAGAATGCAAAAACTGGAACAGTTTGTCAAAAGGGTTATTTCAGAAAACGTGATCATGTGATCGCCAAAGTCAAATTTTGGTGGTTTTATTGATCAAAATGCCAAGATTGAATCGTTTGTTTCGCTGTCAAATCTTGTTGAAGTCTCCTAGCAGTCAAGAATATTAATCACCCAATTTTCCTGAGGCAAGTCTGACTCATGTCCAAACTCAAGAGTAAAAAAAGAAAAAAAACATCTGGTTTTCATTTCAAAAGGCAGAAACTTATTTCTTTTCGATTTGGAAAAAATGATGATCGTTGAAGAGGTGAGAGGTGATTTGTGATGTTTCAGATTTTAAGAGGCAGCTGCAGGTATTCATGCCCCAAGTTGAAGAAAAACGAATGCCTTGAAGATTTTTTTATTTATTTGCAACTGAAAGCCTCTTTTTTTTTTCCTTTTAAAGTTGTCAAAGAAGTGCTTAAATGAAAGAGAAAAAAAAGAGTTAAAATTGGCTAGTGGCAAAATAATGGATTCATTAGTGAGAAGCCTTCAGGCTGAGCTTGACTTTATGCCTCAAAAAGACATGTCCTCATTTCAAGTCTGAATTAAGGTAATAAGTAAAAATGAAGGCATTGATTTTTGGAGGTGAACCAGCAGTTGAGAAATTTTAGCGATCACCTGAGGTCACAATTGGTCTAAAAAAGCAAAGCGTCCTCAGAACCTCTACAACAAGGGAATACAGTCTTGGAAATGCCCACCAAACCCTTGGATGATTTAATAAATCCAAGCGTTGTGTGTGCAGTTCTACATGTTTGGTATCATGTTGCACTGTTGAGGATCATCTCCATTGATGGCCAGTAATTAGTATGACTCATACCCCCTGCTGATAACGATATACCATTCCAGTGCTGCGTCTCATATTCCACTCATTAATAATACATTTCATCCATTTGCAACCCCCCCCTCAGCCCTCCCTTAAGTGTGCGATATGCTTTAGTGCCATCCACCAGGAGCTTCTTCAATGATATCATTTCCCTCGTTTGATTAAAAAGAGATATGACAAAGGAAGGGGGAAAAAAAATAATGAAAAATGATCCTGCGTGGACTCCATGAGTAGATTTTCTGTTGTGCTGAGAGCACAAAAGGAGTTACAGTGAAGAGTTTACACAAACATAAAAAGAGATGTGTGTGAGTGAAATATAATCTTTATAAATCAAACAGTTCCCTCGTTTTTTTTTTATTCACTTCAAACTGGCTGCTGTCACTGTGAGGCTGAACAGAGCCGAGGATGAAGTCCCTGTTAAGCTCCAATAAGCCTGTCCGCTGAGTGTGTCCACCGGCGGACCAATAAGAATACGCCGGTGACTAGGCCTTTCTGTGGAGAGACTCTGATGAAACCAAATGAAATCAGCCTGTCCAAGTCAGTCACAGCACTTTTTCTTCTGTCTCATTTTAAATCACAGTTCCAGCGGCCATGCTCTTCCATCCTATCGTTCCTTGACACAACCACAACAAAGTACCCACAAAGATGAGAGCACCAGGAAATAGCAGAAAAGTCATTTTTCCATACCTTCTTTTTTTTTTTTTCTTCCTCTAAATGCAAGTATTCAATTTGTGCAACATGTCTGGGAGGAAATGGAGGCAGAATTTATAGCAGAGCGAGAAGCTAGGAAAATAACCGCGTCTCCGAACATCCTCTGGAATCACTCAAAACTGTTTAGATATAAGATAATCATACACAGCAAAGAGCAACACCCCATAATAACATAGTCCAGGCTCAAGGGCAGATATGCGCTGGTCTTCACTTTTATTATCCGTACATGTCATTCATCCTTGGGAGGTAGTGCATGTGGACGAATGCAGGGACAAAATGTCTCCACAGTGTTATTCACAGAATGTCCCCTGCCAGGCCACACGTCATATCAGAAACAGGACGAAACACACATGCACACACACTCACACTATGAACATCTGTGGGGTCGTGACCGCCATTTATAACCGTATCAAGCAAAATACTGGCTCCAGCTGTCCATAGTACAACTAGTGCAAAAGTCAAGTCCAGTGTATTTACAGTATATCGACCTTAATCACAAGTTTGTCTTGGAGTAAACGGCACACAATTCTCTCATTGCTTAGAAGATTTGTCTTCTTTTTCAAACAATGTTGAAAGTTCAAAACGTACACTGCTGGTTGTTGCTCCCTTTTTACTGTGCGTACATTGATTGATGCAGCAAAAAAAAAAAAAGGAAAAAAAAGAAATGCTAATAAATCTCCTGAAAAAAAGCGTGCAGAATGAGGGTCTTACAGTTTTTTTTAACAGGCAAGCCCTAAAGGTTGCCAAGAGCGGCAGAAACCATAGCTTGAAGGCAGGGTAGGTGGTTACCTCCAGATACACGCGTGTATGAGCTGAAATCCAAATTCTGGACCAATGGCGTTTGTGCATGTAAATGAGGGGCGTGGCTTTTGAGAGAGCACAGAGGGGAGGGGGTGAGTGAAGATGGAGCACTGAGGGAATGCTACTTTCACAATCATGCTACTTTTAAAAAATTACCAACCCTGCCTTTAATTCTTGGCAAGATAACAAAATATTACAAAATTATAATATTATGACATATTACTAGTTTTATTAAGTCCTTTTTTATTCTTCTAATTTTTCAGTGGATCTCATCAGTGTGAAAAAAAATATCAGACACTCTTACAGTGCAGTAACTCTAACAAGTCACAAGCACAACACAAACTCCTCCGTAGAACTCTTATGAAAGCGAACCTTTATCTGAAGTTTATAGCTCCCATCTATTCAGCATGAGACAATGAACGGTGTCCCATTATGCCCATTTAATTTCACAAGAAGCTCAGTTTCATTAATAAAGCATAAGCTCTTGGTTGAATATTAATATTTATACTGCTCTGCCCTAGCTAATACAAGTTAGGAGATTTTTACTTTACAAAGACGATCCCCTGAGGAATAGAACCGGCAGCTTTCCTTTATGCTGTTGTTGTTGAACGGCGGGCGACTACAGGGGAGTCTTTTTTCTTTTCCCACCTATTCATTGTAAGGAGAGAAATGTTTGTCTCTGCTGCGTCTAAGACTGCAGCTGCATTTGTTATTCCAGCTGTAGAGCAGTCTTTAATCTCCATTTAAAAACAATTTGATGCTAATTCGTCATCATACACTTTGCACATCAGCAGTCCGACGGTGGAAATATATTGATTAGTGAGATAATCAGACTGAAAATAAACGAATGCTGGTTTTATTAGCCTGATGTTTGTGTATGGTAATGTGGTTCCCCTGTATTGGAATCCAGTGATCCCCAGGGAGCTTAAAAGATGTCAACTTCTCCCGGGTGACAGACGGCATGAGCTGCTACCAATCATACGAATGGAAATCTGATGCAGCACAGGGTTCATTTTTGCTTGCGTTCAAAGCCTTAGAACTTTTTCCAGCTGAATTATAATGCAACTCCAAGTCCAACTAAATCAAACATGTCGCCCTCCTATACTCGTGTATAAGTATGTCAGTGAAAGCCCCTGTCCTGGTTGTCCCGTTTAAACAATGCAAAACTTAATTTATGACTGACAATTAATCTGAAGGAGCCAAAACACTCCAGCCTGGCCAGCGGTGCGTGACGGCGTTGGCGAAAAACAGTCCTTGCCTGATTTGTCTCCAAGTCGACAGTCTAGCACCAGCGTTTATCTGCCTCCATACGCTTCCCCCCGAAAACTCATTAATCTCTAATGGCTTAATTCTGTGTTCCCAGTATGGCCTGCGTATGTTCTCATTAATGGCTTTTCAATCTTGTGCTATAGAGCGGAAGCAAGATTATAAAAAGGCCCTTTTGTACCAAAAAAAAAAGGGATTAGATTGGAAATAGAAAATGTACGTGATCCCTCTTGTAGTTATTTGATGGTGAGTGCAGCAGATAATCGAATGCGTGATCGGGTAGGAGGGATGATGACAGAAAATGAAAATGTATGAAAAAAAAGCTTCAAGCGAGTCAGAGTTCAAACAGCACTGATGAACTTGTGAAAGACACTGAAAGACACACGAGCGTCAAGTTTGCAGACGGTAAGGGATTCTTTCCTTCTGCTCAGTACTTTGTGATTAGGAAATAAATCCACAGCCGTCAGCGGTGCTAGACTTCTTCCAAAAGAAAAGCTCCTTCTCTTCCTAAAGTAGTACTCCACTTACCTTATTATCTTCTGACTTAAATATAACAATCAGATATCCATTATTACTTTACGTCAATAAGCAAATTGTGAGCCATTTACCCTGAGATTGGTTTGACTTTCTGAGTTTGAGTGTTTCCTTTCAGTGGTTGTGTAAGTGAATCACAGTTGTACATCTCATTACCAAATATTAAATTCTGGTCTCCATTATTGTTGACCTTTCCATGAATTATTCAGCGATAGACTCCGTCTCCTGTCTATGATACCAATGGGTTCAATTCTTTTCATCGCTCTGTTTCTGTAGTTGGTAAATTGAAGCTCTATTTTATAGAACCGCGTAATTGTTTGTTATCCAAGGAATTATTTTATGTCATATCGCGACAATAAAAAACATGTTAAACTTGGCTGTTCTAGGCTTCCGTAGAATATTGTACAAATGTGTTCCTTGTTCTCTCGTTCAGAACCCCAAGGTGAGGTGATCAAATGAAAGAAAGCAAGGTCAAAGAAATCAGTCTGCCAATAAAACTTTTCGAGCAACAAACATCGTTCTGGGATTCTTTTCTTTAGTGTTGCTGGGATTATGGATTCTCACGCTTGCCTTTGGGTGTTAGCTCTGTTGTGAAATAAACAAAGCCTTCTATATTTCATCGGAGTACAGCGGTATCTGAGCAGTAAAATTAATTTCCTCCATTTTTTTTTTGCCGCTCATCAGTTCAGACCTCCAGTTGTCAAAACAAACCAGTGTGGATCTCTAATGCCGAGTACATGATCACTTCGAGGCCAATTAGTGAGGAAATAACCGTCGGACAGAGTGAGAGAGACGTGAGAAAATTCGAATGACACATCTGCCCGATTCTGTAAAAAGTAACTTTGTGCCGTCATCCAAAAAACGCAACACTCTGTACTTGTGCTGGGAGCGTCTCTGTGTTTCCTGCAGTCACCTCTCACAATAGGATTAGTGCCAAGCTGAGTAGTGAAAAAAAGGCAGGGGAAGGAGGATAAAAAAAAAGTGCCGCGGATCACTGCTATCACTGATGGAGCCTGAACCCCCCAAGGGAGCACTCGTCTTTCTGTTTGATTTGTTCTCTGTCATCCAGTCTGAAGCCAGTGGGCTGGGGGCTGTTTGCTTGGCACTGCATGGCCCTTGTATCTGCCGATTTGAGAGAAAGAAGGGACCAAATAGCTCCGTGACCAAACGCTGAACCTTCCTCCTACACTTACTCCGAGGGAACGCCAAAAGGAAAATGGCATTGACCTAAGGACGTCGAGATCCGCTTCCACACCTGATGTTCCTGAGTGACGATCGGGGTCCTTTGAACGTTTGATTCCGTGTGATTTCACTTGCTGCTTTGCCCCATCACTTCCTTTTATATTTGACCTACCTGTGGTACTTAAGTGAATTTAGATAGAAGTCAATATCCTCGCAATAAAACACCTCTGTTTCACTCCAGCTGATCACCAGTTGTCAGTGTTTTGGAAGGGCCTGCGGTCCAAATCGATGAGTCGATAAATAATCACTGGCATCCTCGCCTGAAGGCTGAAGAGAGAAAGGTTGAGCCCCAGCTTCATTTCAACCCTGGTTTCCCCTTTAAAAAAAAACATACTTACAATAATGAGACAGCATCTGGGTGAGAGGGAACATGTGCAAAAGTGATGGATTTGTCTCGATTTCTGACACTCTCTTCTCCCAGGGGGATTTGGCAAGACAGCCAAAGTGTTTGTGATTGGCACCGGGCCCCCTCAGCCTCATTCCTCCAGTTTCAGCCTTCTTTCCGAGGTCGGCCAAGCATGTAAACACACATCAGCTTAGCGTGCGCCGGTCCTGCCCTTTGCAGGTGCTCACTGTCAATCCAGGGGGTGGTAAAGAAAATAAAAAGGTCTGTCTGACAACAACGCTTGGACCATCTGCAATCAGATCTGGAGGCCGCACAGTCCATGTCCATCCTCGGTGTCTCAGACTTTGGTGCTTATAAGGGAGATCATTGAAACGTAACAAGCTATCAGACTTTTAATGAAACTTTTAATTTGAGTCACAGTCTAACAGAAATGTTTGATTGATGAGTGTTGGGGAAATTTTTTTTAATTATCTTGCTTTATTTGGCTCACTTGTTTCAAAATAAAAAGGCATATTAGTCAACTTCATCCGACCACACGTGTGACGACTTTAATACGACTTTTAATAACTCTAAACTTTCACACACCCTCTAATGGAGGGGTCTATTAAAGTCTATTTTAAAGTCCTTCACAATGCAGATGTTTACTGAACTACAATTACATTGTCGTTAAGATCATTTTCTTGTCTTGTACCCTGAAATTTTAAACTGAAGCTTCTTTTGCAACTGAGCATGTCGAGGTGGTTTGCTCTATCAGCAGTAATTGAGGCGTACCGCTAACTGGGTTAGCATAAACGAGCAGGTAGCTTTGGAGGCTTTTCTTTAGTTGTAGTTAAACAGAGATAATGACTTCTTGCTAACACGGTTACCTCATGGAAAGCAAGACTACAATTCACAACATGGTTACATCAGCAGTAGTTTGCAATAGATGCCTTTATGAAGCCCATACAGCGTTTCCTGTGTTAGCATCACAAAGAACGAACAGGAGAGAGCGTTTAAAATCCAAGAGCCACGTTCTTCACTGGATTAGCAGAGAAGAAAAGAAACATGACTGTCCAGCTCAAATCACAGACAAGACTGTTCAAATGGGGGACTTACCTTTGATCACAGTACTCTCAGCCCATTTTGATTAGCATCCATTTTTAATGACGCCACACAGCCGCCTCAGTGGGATTGGGCACCAGCGATGAACAATTTGTCATGGACTGAAGTAGACGGAAAAAGCCTGAGGAGGGCTTTTTGCATTGCAGTACCAAATGCCTTACACTTCCTGATTATTTTCCATGAAATATACTAACTCTGTTTCTCATTGTATGTGGTTCATTACAATGCAGCTTCCCGAATGGTATCCATAATTGGATATTGATGAGTCAGTGTGTAAGTCTAACTAAATAATCTAACGTTTTGATACACTTTTAATTTCCCCTCAACTTGTCTGAACATTTTATTCAGATAATCCTTTTAGTGAATTCTGCATTGCATTAGTCGTCTGAATATTGATCAAAGCATGAGATATGAACCCCCGTTTAAGCTGTTTGAATGTACAAGTGTTATGACAGGCACCGTGTGGAAAACCACCCAAGCAAAGCAGCTGCACTGATGTGCGTTTCATTTGTTTTATTTGGGTCAATTTCAGCCAAACAGACGGAGCAGAGGGCCAGTCACATCGATGTCTGTATTAGCGTCTCCCGGCATACAGATGAGAATGTGTCTCGTCTGAGTGGAGCTCTGTGATTCCCACTTAATGAGGTTCAAATAAGCCCCCAGTCAGCGCAGGTAAGGCGAGTAGACTGTGTTGACCTTTCACACCTCATAACTATCCGTCACAAGAGCCTGACAGATTGCAAACAACTGACTAAAGGACTGCCTTGATCATGCATATCACTCAATCTGTCAGCAGGGGGGGCAGCAAGGACATCAGGGTGAAGTCAATTTGCAGTTAATCTCTATCGAGCTATTTATCAGAAACAATATGCTTACACACATTTTGTTTAAAAATAGTTCATGTGCGTGCATTGTTCATGGTGTTTGTGTTCAGAAAGAAATAACTGGAAAGACACAAATAAAAAAAGAAATGGTGCCTCAAATGAGAAATTCAAACTAATAAAAAGTATTTGATCCAATAAATGGAAACTTCTTTTTGCCATATTTATACTGACAGGAGAGATTATTCGTTTTTGCTGGAATTAATTCAGTAAAATCCATTTTTAATCTCGCCGTCAATTCACTGTTCATTTTTAATGTTCTGAATCTACAAAAATATGTTGAAAGGTTTAAAGCGTGCCTCTCATTCACGGTGTTGCAAATTACAGCTCGATGTTAAATGCGTCAAAGTACTCGGTGGTACTCTGCGAGGACAAAAAAACCCAAAAATGTAGGGATTCGACCTAAGTTAGTTAGCAATATGAGTATAAACACGTTACACAATAATACTAACGCAACAATGACCACGAAGACGAACAAAACAACACAAACGACAACAGAGAGAGGAAATCTACCAGTGACACAAACTGTCGGAAGAAATTACAAGAGCGAAAGATGTAAGCCGACATGTACACATCACACCAGTGAGCGGTTGATGTGAGATGGGTGGGGGTCAACGTATCATAAACGAGGCTTCAACACTCTCATGTTCCAATCAAGGACGTACCAGAAGTGTATGACCCTGAATTGTTTTGTGAACAGAATTTATACAAAAGTGTTCAGGCAATCCGGCTTCAAAATGAATGTAATGCTGTAATATTACTTCCTATATCTAGCTGATGGGGTTTTCTGTTTCTTTCTCAGCTGCTTTGGCCTTTAATCCAATCGAATCCCCCCCTCCACCTGTCTGCCCGCATCATGATAATGAAACTCTCCAAGCCACATTCACGGCAGCCTCACTGAATGTGCACATACGAGAATTCTCTTTTTCTGATGGATCACCTTGCGTACCACCACCAGTTTCCTACATATTCATTCTTTCTACACATTCACAGCTGATTTCTGAATGACGGTAAATACTGTGCTCTCGTTGAAAGCAGCGGACGCGGATGATCGATACCACCATGTCGCACTACAAGCGTGATCACGACACTCAATAAGGCGTTGACCTTCACTGAGGGCACGGCACGGCCAGGGCGGATACACCAACAAAACAATTATCTCAGCTTGTTTCACCTCCTGCTAACCCGCCATACATCACATCAAAATTGAAAAAAGATTCGACAGAACACAGCGGCCAACACGGATCGATGTCTGATTATGGCTCCTGTTGCGGTTTTAACGCGATCGTCTAAAGACAAATGGCGGTGCAAGTCACTACAGATTGATGCCATATTAAAGACATTATACACACGTGATGGCAACATAAAATTCACTGGGAACTGGTTTCTGAAAAATACAATTGGTTGTTTCAGTCCGTGTCCTTTTATCTCAATGAACTGACCTCCATCAGCCAATGAAGCAAAAACCGTCCTGATGTCTGTTTCTTGTTTGAGCCCTCGCCATGACCTATACCATCCTACTTTTTGGGACCCTTCTGTTGGGGTGCCAAGTATTTCAATCCCACCCTAAAAGGTGGAGCTACTCACTGCAGTCCGTTGATTGGTCACTTTCACAGGTTGATTGTTTTGCAAAATTGTCAGCTCTTAGTTTTAATTTGGTTTGTTTGATCCGACGCAAAGCACTTCGGGTTTTACCGTGAAAACTTTAAGGACTTCGGGAGGGTCGCCGGTTCAAGTCCCAATGCGGACCAAATATGGAAGTTGGTCTGGTAGGCTGGAGAGGTGCCAGACCACTTCTCGACCACTGCTGAGGTGCCCTCGAGCAAGGCACCGAACCCACAGGGGGCGGCGCTTGCAGTGTGGGCTGCTGCCGCACTCAAACATGAAACATGTCTCTGAAATAACACGGTGCGAACCAGAATTCCCCCCTCAGGAATAAATAAAGTATGTGCAAATTCAAAAATAATAATAATTAAAAACAATGAAAGTTGCTCGGTAAATAAACATTTGATTTGAACTGAGCTGGAGGCTTAATAACAGTGATTGTCAGTAATGTATAAATGTGTAGAATTAATGCTGCTGTTCACACTGTTTTCATTTATATCATTTGTTCTTGTGCTATTTCAGTGAAGTAAAAAAAACCCCGACAGGAGGAGCTTCCTTCAAGTCAATGTCACATTCATCAGACTGAGGCCCGAGCAAAGTCATTAATATTCCAAAAATAAAACAGCAGACCACAACAAAGACTTCAAACATGGCATTGTTGTCTCCCACGCTCAACCTGTGATTTTTCAAGCTTCAGGATAGTTTGATTATGTAATTGCTATCATCAGTCGAGAGACTTCGCCGCGTCTCCTCTTCTTGAAGGGAGCCGTGACGATAAGAAAAGGTCTCTTATCAGTCTCTCTGCTCGTTCCACTATTTTTCAGACTCCCCCCCACCCCCCACCCCCGCTTCCATAAGCACATTAAAACACGTCAAGACGTTAAAATCATCAGCTCTTCTCGTCTGACATTTACATGCAGCCAGTTCTCCGAGCGATCTCGGGACACGGCCCTCCTCTTGTGGAAATGTCAGACTAATAAAAGGTACAAACAGCCGCCGTAATCCGATTCAGTGTACATCTTTAAGCATAAGATGCAATCAATGTATTCAGCCCTCTGGTATCCCGGCAACACGTCTGTGTGTGTGGCTCTTCCCAGTCTTCTAAATCTTGTCTGTGAACTCGTACATGCGGGGAGTGGGAGAGGATGGGCTGGATACCAGGAGGAATGTGTGTTCATTACTGCCCGGCAGCTTCTGAGAACATCATGTTGATCTTTAGAGGTCTAGCAGGTTTATAAAACTCAAAAAAGGTTTTTGGATATTTCATCTCATCCTTTCTCAGCTAATGTATCAAAGCGATGACACGTCTATTAAACTCAGAGCAAGAAAAGCAGCTCAGTCTGGACCTTGAAAGTGATAGTTTGAAAAAGACGATTCCAGCTCAAGGTCATTTTATCCGCTTCACTGGCAGGTTCTTTATTTCTATTAATATCAGGTTTATTAAATTATATTATGCATGCATCTAACACACTCAGTTACTTGGAAACTTACAAATAGATAAGATGTCAACAAGGGCTGTCATTTTAAAATCGCCTTGTGATAAAACTCCACCTGCATAATGTGGAGGAATTTAAGCTAAATTCGGTTTAGTGGAAAACGCTAACTTTGATTTATTTGCGCTCTCTCGGTGGCGTCATGATGAGGACAAAGGGTGGCCAGGAGAAAATGGAGCAGTGCGAGGTGGGATATGATGACAGACGCAACGTGGGTGGTGGTGTTGCTGGTGGCAGCTGTAGTCTTTAATGGCAGTAACCGGCTGTGTACATACTGTAGTAAGGAAATCCTGACTGCCCAGATTACGAGGATTACAGCCGCCGCTGACTTTTCAACACCTTTAAGTCAGGTGTAAGCTTCAATCCTTCTCCCTGAAACGGGGATTTAGATCGTTCAAATCCTCCCTGCAGCTAAGATAAAACACATTAATGTAATCTCGCAGAATTGTCACTGGCTGAATTGTTCTGGTGTGTGCTGAGCAGGGAATGTTAATTAAAGCGAAGGCCACGAAAAGTCTTATCAGAAGCAGAAGGGCAAATATTTGAACTAGTTTTACGTTTCTTTGAATTATCTGCACGAACACACAGCCGGAGAAAGATAACCCAAGTAGCTCTAATATATCCTGAAAGTGCATTCTGCTGCTGTTTTGTGCAGGTCGAGGCTATCAGGTCGTATATCAGACAAATTATACACATCACAGGGCTCTTCACTGCCGCCTTTATCGGCCCCAGTAGGAACACAGGCGAGCAAACACACGTGCACGCACAGAGGACTTGCAGCGGTCAACTGGGGATTGCAGCAGTTTCATCCAGCAATCCATATTACACATTCGTCCCCCCTTCATAGAGCCATCAAAAGGGTGTGGTTGTTCATCTCCCAGATCAGACCTTTAATGCGCCTGATCATGTGACAGAGGCCCCTTTGGGTGTCATTATGGCAGAGGAGGAACATCCATCTGAGCCCTAAAGAGACCCACTGCCTCCCTTCAGTGGATCAAATGAACTGGTGTGTTTCTTGGAGAACAGAAGCGCATGCAGGCTTTTGGTTAAGTCCTTTTTTTGACACATCATGAGGTCTGCCGTGATTGCAGGTGATGATTGCGTTTAGTCTAAGTGTTGTGTGAGCTTAGACCTGGATAATGTTTGTTTGTTTTTTTTCCCCTGGCGTCGCCATCCCTCCAACCCCCCCCCCCCCCCCAGCCTCTCTCGTCATGCCACACTTGATTTGACACATCAATTGTGACAGGAGACTCTGGCCTGAGCCGAGCCAGATGACCCACATAGGGATGGGAAGGCCAATCCATGGTCCGTGCAACGGCCCCATCAAGCCTTTTGAAAAGAACGTGGACACAAACGCCAGACGACAAACAACTGTCAGTACTGTGACAAGTCGGGCTGCCATTTTCACAAAAAACTTCAGAAGGAATTTAGAATATGACGTCTGAAGGCATTTGGAAAGGAAAGACTTACTTTTTATAGTTTTGCAACAGAAGTCTATTAAGTTAATCAGGATCGAGTGCAGCCCCCCTTTTTTTATTTTCAGTATTACCTGCTGAAGAGAGCACAGAGGTTCCTAGGATCGCTCCTCCAAAGCAGGAGGCTGCTGTCGGCAGAGAGAAGAGTCACTCGTGCCCCCCCCCCCCCCGATGCTTTCGCCAAAACATTACCACCATCGGGGTGGCTGTGGCTCAGTGGGTAGTGTGTCATCGTCTCTCAACCGGAACGTCGAGGGTTCGATCCCCAGCTCCTGCGAGCAACATGTCAGATGTGTCCTTGGGCAAGACACTTAACCCTGAATTGCTCCCCCTGCTCTGTCGGGGTGTATGCAGTTCGCTGCTCCTGTGGCCGAACACTTGGCGCCCCACGGGGACAAATAGAGTTTCGAAAAAATAAATAAATAAATCTTCACTTGCTGTGGTCAGGAGTGAATGAAATGATCAGCACCCTCTGCTGGATCAAACTGTAAACTACTTCAGACTGCACTGAGCACATCTTAAATTCCAATAACTCATTACAGTTTGAATGAATGTTGCAATCTAGATTAACGGAAAATAAAACCAGAAAAAGAAGAATATGGGGCCTTTAAGTGAAGTTCTATAAGGTCCTCATCTATTGGCTGTCACTACGGCTGTGTTTTCCATGTGTCTTGTGCATGTCCTTTAAAAATGTTGAACAGAAACAGACAGAACATCTCCATGCCAGTTTTTGATGGCAGAGCTGTGAAACTCATTTTAAAGATTTGGGTCATTACAAACAGCAAATTCATCCAGCCAAAACAAAACTGTCATCACGCTGCCTTGCTGAGCCAGAGCTTAAAGGGAAGAGAGAGCGAGCCAGAAGGGGAAATGGGCGAGCAAAGAGATAGAGATAGAGAGAGCGGCTGTGTTGTGGTGTATTGCGCTGTCTCCGTGAGTCTGAGGTCGCTGTGTGCAGGTGTGTGTGTGTGTGTGTGTGTGTGTGACTGAAGTAGGGAAATACTGGTGGCAGTGGTTTTCCTGTGAATGTGGAGGACCTGGCGACCTTCCAAAGACTCAAGGAGGATTCTGAGCCCGAGGCTTTCCAGTAAGATTGAATTTACCTCCAATCCAGGCCACACTGGTGTGTACGGAAATGTGGGGGTGATTATGTGTAGGCTTTTCTCCATGCACATTGTGTGTGTGTGTGTGTGTGTGTGAGAACCATACATGTGTGTTTTTCCAACAACTCCTACACACCTTCAAAAACGCACCAAAAATAGCGAGCAGGGAAAAGACCTAAACTCTGCTACTCACATTTTTCTCATATTACATCACACATGCCTCGCAGCATCCATGTTGTAATACATTTCTCAGCCATCACCAAGAGGGGAAGAAAAAATCAATATGTGACCAAAAGAAGGTTACCTTGTTTGTGGTGCGAGTGCCTCTGAAGCCCGAGTGAAATTGCGCATTTAATCCAATTTATACAGAGAACTCAATTCATGTGTGAAAGAAGAGAGGAAATGAAAGCATCCTCTTATGAAATGAATGTGCCGTAGTGTTTCCCTGATGACGGCGACGGCGCTCGCTCTTCGTCGGTCACGATTTGAAGAGGAGGAATCGATTCGTCAGTGCATCACAAGTCTTTAAATCTGAACTGTTTATTTCAGTTTCCGTCCTCTTGATTATAAATGACTTTACAACTGTGCTGGTAGATCAGTCCTAAAATGTCTCTTCCTCACAACACACTTGATCAAGTGCTGCCTCCTTGCACTAATCGTTCTTTACTGCAGCAGTTTTCATGTTGTCGAATATTCGTGCGTTCGTAGACGGCTTGAAGGAAATCTGAATTTGATCAACTGAAAAGAAGGACGCAGCCGTAAAATTTAGGAGTGCAACTTGAAATCCTTCAAATGCTGGACTGAATTTGAAGGGGATTTTTAGAGGCAGCATCGATCCATATAAAGTCAAAGCTGTGACTCCAGTGTATGATAATCGGGGGGGGGGGAGGTGAAACTGTCTGAGCTGGTATGATTTCTACAGAGTTTCTGCCCTCAAAGACGTAAATGCAGGAAGACAAAGTGACAAAAAGGGGGGGGGGGGTTTAAAAACAATAACTGTCAGGACTCGAGAGTCTGAAAGTTGAAATCAAGCAACAACCGCTGTGTTAAAAAAAGAAGCCAATCCAGAAGAGTAGAAAGCATTTCCATGAGTGTCCATTCCTTCTTTTAGCGTCCAGCTGTACGACTCGACACAACAGGAGAGTAGACTATTGACTTTTGGTCACATGTTTGCAAACAGGCTTTGGAGGGGGGGGGGAATAAATATGACACTATTACCCTTCATTGAAAAAGCTTCGACATCCTCTGCTGAAGTCATTAGCACTTTCTTAAGACTTCAAACTGAAGTTTTAATGATTCTGCTTCGTCAAACGTAAGACGGGCCCCTGATGCTCCTCGTTAAGTATCAGGTGGTGAGACGGGTCTGACCAGGGATGTGTCTGCGGCGTGTTATCCTGCCTGTCCTCATTACATGTTGAGAGATTGACACAACCCCCCCTCCTCCTCCTCCTCTTTCAGTCCGGATGAAGCTCTGCGAACACTGGCGAGGTGTGAGCAATAATGAATCACTATTAGCCTGGGTCACACTGGCTGACAACCAATTTACAATGGTGGGAGAGGCTGCAGACACTGACATGCAGGTAAATGTGAGCGTTCAGCTGTGTTATCTTTATCCTGAAGCAGCTCAGAAGTGATCAAATTACCTTTCATGGGATTTAAGTTAGATTATTTCTTGCTTAGCGATATGTTTTTTTCCTTTTAAAATCACGCTTTTATTTCAAAGTAAAAGGTCACGTCTGCACCAATGCTGCAGCATACATTTGGCACTTTAGCTGACTTTGCTATACGTGGGTAAACTCTGACATCTAGTGGTGGAAGAGAATTACAACATCATTGGAAAGGTGTTGCCAGGTTTCCTTTCACAAAGCAGTTTGCTGCCATATTTTGTGTTCAATTTATTCAGAATGAAATCAGAAGCGAAATTTCAATCTTAAAACATGAGAAATGATTTTTGTATTCCTTCTAGCCACAGCTGTCCATCCTGCTGGGTGGACCCCCCACAAGTTGTACCCCCCCCAAACAACTTGTGTAAGAAATATTTAACAAATGATGTCATTGCTCTGTTCTTTCTGCTTTGGAAAAATTATAAATAAAGTTGTAAAAAAAAAAAAAAAAAAATGCAATCAGTGATTTACGAGGAATGAATATATTTATAGTGAAGATGTGTGGACATGATTCAAATGTGTAAAATGAAACATCAATGACGTCTATGTAAAATTGCTTCGCTGAAGTGGAACTCAACACGAGTTGATTCCAGGAAGGAAGTGAATAAAATGACCAAAACAGAGCTCTTGCTGGAAACTCGTTCGTCCCTTTTACGAGAAGAAGAGAAGATCTCTGTTCGACGTCTGAAGTCAAAAAAAAAAAAGGAAAGCAGAAGCGCCATCAGCTGAGGGATATGAGGCTCAATTAAAAGTGGAAAGCTGACTTTAAGCGCATGTGCGTCTTGAAGGTAACAAGACAGAGCAGTCAGGGGTTAGAGACGACAAGTTCTCATGCCAATCAATCAGTAAAATGACTTTCTACAGCTCGGGGTCAAAATGAGTCTCTGTAGTGGACAAGGATAAAATGACAGCAAAGGATTGGATTTCTTTTTTCCTGTCAATGTCCTGTCAATACCTTTCAGCAAGTTCTTTACCTTCTAGTTCTTTTGGGGTAAAAGAAATGAAAAAGCAGAACATTTTCACTAAAATCAGAGATTTTATAGATTTACCTTTTGGTGAAGGTGAAAATAAGGCGTTTATTTTTTAATGTTAAATAGTGACATGTAAACTCAAGCTACTACTACTACTCCTCCGGTACAGTAGGTGGCGGTATGCACCTCTTTAAGTTGTTTGTAACCCGCTATGAAAACTAAAAGAAGAAGTAGAAAAAGTTCTCACATGCGAGGAGGAGTGGGGGTTAAAGGTATGTTTGGTTCTAACTTTGCAAATAATGATAATCAGCACGGACTTTTTAAACTGATCTGAAATCATTTCTCTTCAAATTCTAATTGACGACACATCAAGTGGATTCAAACATGGTGTTTGTCTGTGCACGTGCACGATCACTTTGAGCTTTCAGAGAAAAACAGTGAAGGTTGTTTTGTTTAGAGAAGCGTGTCTGTAGGTGTGCTAGAAACCTGGAAATACATTTTAGAAAACTACAACCAAAGTACACGATATAAGGTAATAACACCCTTACAAAAAGTGTTTTTGAAAAGTCCACGAATAAATAGTCTACTGTAGTTACAGGCAGTGGTGTTTCTGTGTGGAAACATGGGTAGATGGGTACAATGATAAGATAAACAAGGAAATTAACATTACTCTCTTGACTGATGCCCTTTTTTTTTTTTTTTTAATTTTACACATGTCATGGGGTCATTTATGGTTTAATGAAATACTATGCAGAGTGCCTTGTCAAATCTTACACACATACACAAACGACACACTCACACACATACAAACCCTCATACACACACTCTCACAAACACTCATCAGTTGTCTCGCCCATTTGTTTGACCATCTCCTCCCTGTACACTTAATACATGCAGTGTAACAGTTTGTTTTGAATGGTGCTGGATGTCCCTTTGAACACAGGCTGAGCATCATTCTGCCTCTGAAGCCTTCAATCCCCCTCACTCATGATCTCAAAAAAACAACGGGAAATGCCTCATCGTGGCCCCGCAATGCACACAGTTTAATACATGATTATCTGAATGAGCACATACCTGTTCTCCTCCACCTGTCGTTGTGCTGCTCAATGGATCACCTGTCAACGCTGTCAATTGTAGCGGCCACATTTACTGTTCCCAGTACTCCCAGTTTCACCACACAGTCCAGCTGACTCATGTTTTCAGATCCTTTCAGAAAGATGTTTCAAATCTTTGAACTCCATCCTCGCCGGATAGCAAACACGGAAAACAGAAGAGCGTCTTCTTCTCGGTGCTAACTGTTAGCCACTTTCCTTTGAGGACAAATCCACATTAAATCCGCAGTTTGTTTTACCGGCAGTTTGAGTGAGGACAATATCCATCGGTTGGAAGGCTCCATTACATTTTACCTCTAACTTCTCCTGCTACTTCACGGTTTCAAAACTGTGCTCCAAGAAGAAATCCACTTTATTTATCTTCACAACTCGGCTAGCTTTTTAAATCCACCCGCGTGCGGACTAATTAATCGACACGGTCACAGACAGACAGCCAGCCAATCAGCCGGTCCCTTCTGAATAATCAGCCAATCAAATCGAAAAGAACGCATGACGTTTCAGTGGGGCGACGAGCTGTGAGCCCCACTTGTCATATTTTTAATCACGTTTATATTACATAGGCAAACAGTTTCCCCCGTGCAATACACATTGCACATTAAACTTTACTTTCAGTTAAAAATGAAATAAAATAGAAATAAAACGATGCAAATGACAAACATACTTATAGCTAATTCCTTATGACATATGTAACAAATAATGATAACTTGATTTGTTTACACAGTTCTTTCTGACGCTAATAGCCCCTAATGACCAGTACATGATTTGTGTTTTTATTTATATTAAAGGGGACATGTATCTTTTTTCACCTTTTCCAAAGAAGTCCCCTGTGCTCTAAATGAAACATCTGTGCTGTAAGTTGGTCCAAATATAACCTGAGCCAAGCACCAGAGCAGGTTTGGTTTCAGACCTGCAGAAAAGTTTTTTCTCCAGTCTGGAGGTGGAGTGCATGGGAGGGGGGGGAGGTAACCGGGTGAGGGGGTTTTCTTACCAGAATCCAACTTGTGATGTCACAAACTGAGAAAATTTCAAATGGAGCATTTTGTTCTGTGTGGTAAGACTTGTGCAGACCGCAAACAAAGGACTTGATAGATTTATTTCAATTTTTTGTGGGTGGATAGACTCAGGTTACCCATATAAATGTTCAAAAATACCTACCTCAAAAATAACTGGATTTTTCATAATATGGTCCCCTTTAAAGAAAGATTCACTGTCATTTGTGAAGAGATAGCTTGGAGAAAGTTGAAATAAAAAAAGCTGTTTATATAGCTGTGATGTGTAGGAGAGGAGATGTATGATTATTATTGGATATTTATTAGGGATATATTCAAAATGTAATGTTCAGAATCCAGTGTTGATTTGTGTTGTTCAGGATGGCGGGCATGTGCTCACTCCCAGAGGTGGATCTCTCATGTCCCATCTGCTGCGACATCTTCCGAGAGCCGGTGGTCCTCAAGTGCAGCCACAGCTTCTGTTCGCCCTGCCTGCAGCAGTACTGGACACGTCTGCAGAGCCGGGACTGTCCTCTGTGCAGAAACCAGTGCGAGGACGAGCCGGTGCCCAGCCTGACCCTGAAGAACCTGTGTGAGGCGTACATCCAGGAGAGCGAGGGGGCGGAGGAAACGGAGGAGGAACTGTACTGCGATCCTGGGGAGATGTGTGTTCACCACGGGGAGAGGCTCAAGCTTTTCTGCCTGCCGGACAAGGAGCCGATCTGTGTGGTGTGTCACACCTCGAGGAGGCACAAACAGCATGACTGCTGCCCTGTCAGCGAGGCCGTCATAGATGTGAAGGTATATATAACTTTTTATATAATGAGCGGTTCTTTTGGCTGTTTCCAACCATGCATAGCAGCACCAGGGCGGCCTGGGTTCAAGTCCGACCTGGTGCTCCTGTCTCGCATGTCATCTATCCGCTGTGTGGCCCAAATAAAAGCAAAAGCCATAAATTAAAAAAAAACATGTGCTTTGTCATGTGCGTAGGAGGAAATAAAGTCAGAGCTCGACTCTTTGCAAGAAAAGAAGGAAGCATTCGACAAAATGAAGAAAAACTACGAGTACACAGTGGAGTACATTCAGGTGAAGTGTAATGCTGCATTCACAAACTAAAGAAGTCACGTACGACTTGTTCTCAGGTTTGCTCATTCGTGACACCTTGATGGTTTCAGGCCCAGGCTCAGTCAGTGCAGCAGGTCACCCACGAGGAGTTTGAAAGGTTTCACATGTTCCTGCGAGACGAGGAGGAGGCCAGGATGGAAGCGCTGAGGGAGGAGGAAGAGCAGAAGAGTCGAGTGATGACGCAGAAGATAGAAGAAATCACCGGACAGATAACATCCGTCACCGAGTCAATCCGACTTCTGGAGGAGGATCTGGCTTCAGAGGGCATATCTGTACTTCAAGTGAGTTTGAAAGATTGCTCCGATGCTTCAAGATCTTTTTTTGGATTCTTGTCTGATTTTTTTTTTTCTCTTTTCAGAAATGCAAAAGGACTTTGGCAAGGTGAAACAACCATTTGCTTGTTTGTTTTTTTTGCTTTTATTTTCTGTGCTTTTATATCAAGATATTTATTTTTTATTTATTTTAACTCTGTTCCCTAAAGAGCAAATTGCCCAGTTGAAGATCCAGTCATGGCACCTGACCCGCTCATAGATGTGGCCAAGTATGTGGGTTCTCTGGCGTTTCATGTTTGGGAGAAGATGCAGAAAATAGTGAAATACAGTGAGTAAATTTTTCAGTCTTATATTCAGATTATAGTGAGGTTTATTCCTTAAACTGTCTGAATTTGTGAGGTGAATATGAGATGTGGATGCAGAATGAGATGCAGTCAGAGTAGAGAAAGCTGACAATCTGCCATGTTCTCTTCAGCCCCGGTGACTCTGGATCCCAACACGGCTGCCCCTTGGCTCGTCCTGTCAGACGACCTCACCACTGTCTGTGACAGCGAGGAGAAGCAGAAGCTGCCCGACAACCCGGCGGTCCTCGCAGGCAAATTGGTAGATGCACCTGGCCTAAACAGTGAACCACTCCCCAAACGGACCCAGAAACAGGGAGAGAAGGATGCAACCAAAAAACGGAACTTCGGAGTGCACTTCCTAAAACTGCACCTTAAAGCTAAATGTAAGGCTGAAAAAAATAAACAAACTCCGGTCTTGCAGACAGACATGTTTGAGCCACTTGTGCCCCAAATGTCGGACGACCTCACCAGCGTCTGTGACAGCGAGGAGAGGCAGAAGCTGCCCGACAACCCGACGGTCCTCGCAGGCCTCCAAGGGGCTGTGAGAAAGAACTTGGTAGACGCATCTGGCCTCAACAGTGAACCACTCCCCAAACGCACCAACGACCAGAAACAGACGGAGGATGATGGAACCAAAAAACTGGACTTGGAACTGCGTCTCCTAAAACTGCAGCTTGAAGAGGCAAGAGCTCAATGTAAGGCTGAAAAAAATAAACCAACTCCGGTCTTGCAGTCAGGCATGTTTGAGCCACTTGTGCCCCAAGTGGTCCAAGGACCATATGGGCCTCCTCTGCAACCGCAGGGTGGGTGGTGTCCTCTACAGCTGCCGTATCGCTCTAATGGGCGGGGTCGAGGTCACAACCCCAATCGGTACATGCGTGGTCGCTGGAGAAGTCGTGGCCGTGGTTGGTTCGTTCCGGGTCAGGCGCACCAAGCATGCTTTCGCTGTGGGAAACATGGTCACTGGTCCAGAGATTGCACTGGACCTTGGCCCACTCCGGCCCCGGATCAAATGGGACCGCACCAACAGCAGCAGCATGGTCCACCACCACCACAGCACCAGCTTCCTAATGCGCTCAGGGTACCTCCGATGTGGCAGAATCCTCAGGTCGCCCAGAGGTTCCCCAGGGAGAGGGACTGGCAGAGCCCCGACTACCCTACGGCTCCCTTTCACGGTTGACACACGAGCACGTTCTTCCACTCGTTCCAAACTTTGAACTCTCGTCGCCGCCGGTTCCAGTAGTGCGGTTCTCGGGTACACCAACAACTCCGCCTCTCACACAACCATTACAGACTGAATAAGGGAAACAGGTTTTTCCTCCAGAATCCCGTTGACCTCATGACCAGAGAAAACAGGTGCTGAAGGTCACACGTCTTCCCTCAGGTTCCTCTGTGTGTTTCCCGGATGGGAGTTTTATGAAGCGTGGGTTAACTTGCTTGTCCCTCATCACACAAATGGTTTCTATCTCCAGACATCCAACCTGAGCCCCCAAGCACTCAAGCTGGTGGGTACTGGGGAGAACTATACTCAGAGACACTTTAAAAAAGTTTAAATAAAGATAGCCTTTACAGATTCTGAAGTATGACTACTGATGTGTCCATGGCGACAATGTATTGAAGGATGTATCAAGTAAGGGCGTATAAAACTACATCACCCACCCAGTATGAAGGAAACGTTGGGACATCCACAGTGTGAAGGATTTTGCCTATGCTAGGTATAATCTCTGGTTATTAAGTTTACTGTACTTTTCATGTATATATTTTTTTTGTTGATATTTCTGGCAGAAGAGTGTGTGTGTGGAAATCTGCTGAATAGACGGTTAGAGGAAAACAAAGAAGCAGAAGTGATTCACACACCCACATCGTTTCATGCGTAGGCCGTGACATTTCAACTGCTGTTTGCGTCGACGTGGATGAAGATGAAGCAACGTGAAGGAGACGACACCCGAAGATGCATAATTCCTCTGCCTAGATTATGTAAGGGTTCAGGGAGATAGGCAGGGTTCAGACTTCGTGAATGTAACACAGACCCAGAGAGTCTGTGTCGTGTATTGTTGAGTCAGCTGGTTAATAAACTCTGTTAACCTGAGAACTGAGACGCCTTCTCGTCATCTTTTCTTCCCATCAATGAATATGTGGAGAAACTTAAGGTAATAAACATCAGGAGTCAGATTTCTCTTTTGTCATTCAAAGTTGAAATTAATTTAAGGAGAATTTTTTATATCAGTCCGACTCCCCAACACTGCCTTAACTTCCTGTATTTGTTGCCTCAAAATAGCAAACTTCTAAAATGTCATCAAATGCGTCCAGTCGGGGCTTCACTCAGAGACTTCACGTCTCCTCTTCTTGGAGGGAGCCGTGGCGATAATTAAAAGTCTCATCAACTTCTCCGCTTGTTCCACAATTCTTCCGACTTTTTTCCCCTTCGTCTCCATAAGCACATAAACACATCATGACGTTTGTTACAGTGGGGGGTTTCAGTTTGTGTTAAATGAAAAAGGAGAACATTGTGAAACAGACTTCAGGATCATCTTAGATTTATTTAATCTTGGTCAAACAACATATCAACATATAATACATCACAGACAGTTGCTCAAACATGCTTGGCCAAGACTTCACAATGATTGACAACATGCTTGATGTCTAGATTGGAAGACTTGAAGACTAGCAAAGTGTAAACAGCGCTCCGTAATTTCTGCTAGAAGGACAGCCCACAAATTCCTGACTATTTGTGTACTTCTGTGTCAGGCATGCAGACAGTTGGCTCCAAACCACATACCTCTGCTGCTGTAATGACATCTCTTACACATGTACAGTATGTATTACAGCTTCACAATTCTAAAAGAATTACTTTTAGATTGTTGACACAATTAAAAGATATATCCACAAGTTTATCAAGATGAATGAATCCATGGAAATCCGTACTATCAACGTTAAAATCATCAGCTCTTCTCGTCTGACATTTACATGCAGCCAGTTCTATGAGTGATCTTGGGCCCTCATCTTGTGGAAATGTCAGACTAATAAGGTACAAATAAGTAATCCGATTCAGTGTACATCTTTAAGCATAAGATGCAATCAATGTATTCAGCCCTCTGGTATCCCGGCAACACGTCTGTGTGTGTGGCTCTTCCCAGTCTTCTAAATCTTGTCTGTGAACTCGTACATGCGGGGAGTGGGAGAGGATGGGCTGGATACCAGGAGGAATGTGTGTTCATTACTGCCCGGCAGCTTCTGAGAACATCATGTTGATCTTTAGAGGTCTAGCAGGTTTATAAAACTCAAAAGGTTTTTGGATATTTCATCTCATCCTTTCTCAGCTAATGTATCAAAGCGATGACACGTCTATTAAACTCAGAGCAAGAAAAGCAGCTCAGTCTGGACCTTGAAAGTGATAGTTTGAAAAAAACGATGCCAGCTCAAGGTCATTTTACTGGCAGGTTCTTTATTTCTATTCTTCAGGTTTATTATGTTATGCATGCTTACATAACATGATCACAGACTAACACACTCTCGTTACTTGAAAACACAAATATGTAAGATGTCAAATAATAATGAGATACAAATCACTTGAATTAGCTGTTAAATTAAATGTAAAGAAAATGATTTTGTATGCAAGTGCGCAACTGACTGTGATTGCTCTGCTTATTAACTACATAAGCATAGCAATTGGCTTCTCATGCAATTAACATAAATCCATGTTACATTTTAACCACTAGATGGCGCCTTATGCCCAAACATCTAAATAAAACAAAAGCTAAAAGTAACAATGGGGATTTTTACATAATCGTCACATCGGGCTGCAGTTTTGGACTGCCAGTAATTTATTTTTTCTAAAAATAATTCAAAGAAGTCACCTTGTTTTTAACTGAATTGTTTTTTGTTTGTGTATTTTTTTTCCTGCAGTTTTTCTCTTCATAATTAGTTAAAGATAATACATTATACTATGCTAACTATCAGGATAATAAGTAAGTGGGGGTTTTATTTTTCTATGCCTGATATCTTGAGCACTGGAGAGGAAGAAACCACAAAAGGAATATGCACATAAGTGTATGTACACACTTTTTTAATTGCATAACCTGTGTAGCATGTATGCTAACTATTAAGTTATAGAAGTACTAACAGATAGACAAGTATTTGGGCTAGGTTCAGAAGGCAAGGTTTGTCTCTAGGAGTGGAGAGGAAGACACTGAACACAGGTTAGGTTTCAGGAAGGTTAATTGCGGCTCACAGAGGCCGGTCCACAAAAAATAAAATACCCAAAAAAAGAGAGTTCAAGGTTTCCCTGTATGGCAAAGCGCAACCACAGCTCAAGGGCCCCATGACTGAGTGTCCAGAGGGGGGGAAGTCCATGTGTGAGTGAGGCGAGTTGTGGGCCCTTGGTGAGCTGCGAGGGGGACAAACCAAGAAGAGGAAAGAGGGTGGCTTCCTACCAGCCCGGCCTGAGCAGTGGAGGTTCAGTTGGTTCGGGTTCCAGCACAATCTTTGGGCCTCGTGTCAAGATTAGGCTCTAGCTCGCCATCGACCAGGCCTGTATTAAAAACAGGTCCAATTACAATCAGGTGTGCACACATTATCAAAACAGAAACACTCAAGCTCATAGCCATAAGTAAGGTCCTTTACCTGCTTTTTGTAAACATAACAATGAGCATGGTCTTGTTACCTGCTCTTTTGTTAATGTTAACAGACAAACAGTAAGGTCCTTTACCTGCTTTTGTAAAGTGTCTTGAGATAACGCCTGTTATGAATTGACGCTATATAAATAAAGATTGATTGATTGATTGATTGATAATACAAGCTGAATTATAATTAGCAGTATTTCATTTCCATGCTTCATATTGTACAATATAATAAATCCATCAAAAATAAATACAATATTGGTCATATTAATTACAATTCAATGCAAATCATCCCAGTACTAGATACACAGCATCCACAAAATAAAGTGCCTAACAGCCCAGTGGTTAACTGGACTGTGCTAAAGTGCATAAGATGCTGAACACCCACAACCAAGATCAAATCACATTTATCAGTGTCAAAACCAGAATTCACAGTCAGAAAACCAAGTGACAGTGCTAATGGTTCATTCAGTAGATCATACTCTATAAAGCGAATAAAGCGATGCGTACCTGCAGCAAACTTTTCCAGCGCGTGTCCCTCTCGCGCCTCCTGCTACCAGCCGCAGCTGGGTTTCTATTAGTAATTAGGAGCGCGCGTCCGTCACCTGACGGCGTGACGTGATGACGTACAACGCACTACATTATAAAGGGACATGATAAATAAATGAATGCGGGTTTTCCACCCGGGTTTACACCTGTTAGATGTGTCTCACTTAGTTTCTCCTTGACTTGTGAACGATTAAGATGTTAAGAAGCCTGCGCTGCCTCAGAGGCTCCGCCCCCTTTGGTTGACGCGTCAATATAGGAAGCAGGAAGTGCTCCTCTCTAAGCACGTAAACAGCTGTCAAAAGACAGGGGGCTGTGGATTTCAGGTATGTTTGTTCTCTAAGTTTTCTGATGATCATCATCAATACGGACTTCCTAAACGGATTTAAGATCATTTCTCTTCAAATGAACGACATTATCACGTGGATACAAACATGGTCTTTCTCTGTGCTGAATCAGTGTCTGCACCTTTCGCTTTCAGAGTTATGGTTGGTTTGTTTCGAGAAGTGTGTCTGTAGCTGAGATAGAAACCTAAATAACTTGCATTAAAACTACAACAAAAATACACAATACAATGTAATAACACCCTTAATAAACACCCTAAATATCCAGGTTAAACGAATGAATAGTCTACTGTAGTAGGTGGTTTTTAAATTAAAGGGGATACATTTTGAAAAATCCACTTTTACAGAGTTTTTGAACATTTATTTGGGTAACCTGATTTGGTCTATCCACCCACAAAAAAATGAAATAAATCCATCAAGTCCTTTTTTTGAAGTCTGCATAAGTCTTACCACACAGAATAATGCTCAGTTTGAAATTTTTCTCAGTTTGTGACATCCCCTCCCCTGTTATCTCTCTCCATGGACTCCACCGCCAGTGGAGCAAAGCTTTGGAGCAGGTCATTGCATTTAAAGAGACACACACCAAAGCGGAGCGTTCAAAGAGAGCTGGTTTCTACAGTGTCACAAACCTCCTCTGCTGCTTGATTCGTGGTATATGTGGACCAAGCACAGCACAGAGGACTGTTTGAAAAGATGAAAAAAGGATCTAATATGTCAAAACGATATGTTCAAAATGTCATGTTAAGAATCCAGTGTTGATTTGTGTTGTTCAGGATGGCGGGCATGCGCTCACTCCCAGAGGTGGATCTCTCATGTCCCATCTGCTGCGACATCTTCCGAGAGCCGGTGGTCCTCAAGTGCAGCCACAGCTTCTGTTCGCCCTGCCTGCAGCAGTACTGGACACGTGGGCGGAGCCGGGACTGCCCTCTGTGCAGAAACCAGTGCGAGGACGAGCCGGTGCCCAGCCTGACCCTGAAGAACCTGTGTGAGGCGTACATCCAGGAGAGCGAGGGGGCGGAGGAAACGGAGGGGGAAATGTACTGCGATCCTGGGGAGATGTGTGTTCACCACGGGGAGAGGCTCAAGCTTTTCTGCCTGCCGGACAAGGAGCCGATCTGTGTGGTGTGTCACACCTCGAGGAGGCACAAACAGCATGACTGCTGCCCTGTCAGCGAGGCCGTCATAGATGTGAAGGTAAACACTTAAATCACTGATTGCACCTTCCTCTACCTTCACTGTACACCATAGTGAATGTGCCACCAAACTGTGACAACAATGAATGACTACAGAGAAAACACAGATTGAACACACAAAAATGACTCTAACACAGACTTGAAATTGAATTTCTTTTCATGTGCGTAGGAGGAAATAAAGTCAGCGCTCGGCTCTTTACAAGAAAAGAAGGAAGCATTCGACAAAATGAAGAAAAACTACGAGTACACATTGGAGTACATTCAGGTGAAGTGTAACGCTGCATTCACAAACTAAAAAAGTGAAAAAAGTACAACTTGTTCTCAGGTTTGCTCATTCGTGACATTCTTGATGGTTTCAGGTCCAGGCTCAGTCGGTGCAGCGGCTCACCCACGAGGAGTTTGAAAAGCTTCACATGTTCCTGCGAGACGAGGAGGAGGCCAGGATGGAAGCGCTGAGGGAGGAGGAAGAGCAGAAGAGTCGAGTGATGACGCAGAAGATAGAAGAAATCACCGGACAGATAACATCCGTCACCGAGTCAATCCGACTTCTGGAGGAGGATCTGGCTTCAGAGGGCATATCTGTACTTCAAGTGAGTTTGAAAGATTGCTCCGATGCTTCAAGATCTTTTTTTGGATTATTGTCTGAATTTTTTTTTTCTCTTTTCAGAAATGCAAAAGGACTTTGGCAAGGTGAAACAACCATTTGCTTGTTTTTTTTTTTTTAAACTTTTATTTTCTGTGCTTTTATATCAAAATATTTATTTTTTATTTATTTTAACTCTGTTCCCTAAAGAGCAAATTGCCCAGTTGAAGATCCAGTCATGGCACCTGACCCGCTCATAGATGTGGCCAAGTATGTGGGTTCTCTGGCGTTTCATGTTTGGGAGAAGATGCAGAAAATAGTGAAATACAGTGAGTAAATTTTTCAGTCTTAAATTCAGATTATAGTGAGGTTTATTCCTTAAACTGTCTGAATTTGTGAGGTGAATATGAGATGTGGATGCAGAATGAGATGCAGTCAGAGTAGAGAAAGCTGACAATCTGCCATGTTCTCTTCAGCCCCGGTGACTCTGGATCCCAACACGGCTGCCCCTTGGCTCGTCCTGTCAGACGACCTCACCACTGTCTGTGACAGCGAGGAGAAGCAGAAGCTGCCCGACAACCCGGAGAGATTCCACCCGGATACCGCCGTCCTGGGTCGCGAGGGCTTCACGTCGGGGAAACACGCCTGGGACGTCGGCGTGGGAGACAACACGGCGTGGGTCGTCGGTGTGGCCAAAGAATCCGTCTTGAGGAAAGAGAAAGTGTCCTCGGTGCTCAAGAACGGATACCTGTGCGTGTACTTCTACCACAAAATGCACTTCGCCGGCACCTCTCCGTTGACGAGACTCGCCCTGAAGAAGACGCCGCAGAAGATCAGGGTGCTGCTGGACTGTGACAAGGGCAGGGTGTCTTTCTACGACCCCCATGACAACACACACCTCTACACCTTCAAGCAAGGCATTACCGAGAAAGTGTTTCCGTACTTCTGGGTGGGTTGTCAGCAGTGTCCGTTGACAGTGGAACCACTGGAGGTTTCCGTCAAAGCTGTTGGGTATTGTTGAAACTCCAGTTTTCTTCAGCAGAATGGGGGATAGTGCTCTTTTTGAATCTGAATCAAATCACATTAATTTAACATGATCTTTTCTGACATCCTTCAACCTTTTACCAGTTAGAAACACAACACCTGCTTTGTTCGCTTTATAGTCCTCAAGCGCTCATTTCAGTTTCCTCTCTGCACTTTGAACCACTTTAAAAGGTCTTTGAACTTTATTTTCCGAGCTGTTTGTGCAGAATCACAAGAGTTTAAAAATGTAGTATAGCCCGAGAAAATCCTACAGAAACGTTGGTTTTGTTTGATGACTCAAACCTTGTTCTGTTTTACCTTATGTGCATGACAGACGCTAAACATAGTTTCTTTTCATTTCTATATTGTGCTGAGAACACTGGATTTATGGCTCAAATGATGCTTTATGCACAATTACTGATGATGTCACTGAGTGCTAATCTGATGAATAAATGATTTTCAACTTCCAAAATGTCCAAATGTGTCCTTTCTGGATTATTATGTGTTGAAATTATGTTGGAAACCCAAATAAATATGAGTTATACGTTTGGTAAAAAGATGAATCAAATAAACACTTTGATGAAGTCAGTGTAATGTATTTGGATATATTTCATTATGTACTGAATGTTTATTAGAATCAGTCATTGAACAACATGGAGAATAAGTTCGTGCTCAACTTAACCTTTTCTAATATATAATATTCATAAACATATTATTAAAAGGATATATACTATTTTAAAGCAGCGTTTGAACGACTGACTTTGAACACCTCACGTGAGCCTCAGCTATCCTGCAGTGTGGCGCGAGGACCTCTCACGAGCTGCTTTTATTTCTTTCTTTTTCACTAAAAAGTGGGTATAACTTGTCTTTGCTTCGTTTTTTTATGTAAAGTTGTTTCACATGAAACTGCCTCTGAAACGCCTCAGTAGGTGTTTGAAACGTTTCAACTTTATTTATTAGCTAATTACATAGCTGCACGTAGCTAACACTAGCTTAGCATGTCTGTTAAAATACCTTTGAAGGTGAGTTGTTGGATAAAATTGGTGCAGGTAAAATTTGAATAAATAGTTACTGTATAATAACGACAATTGATAGAGATGAATTACACACATTTTGCATGAAGTTAATAAAGTTTCCCCAAGCTAATTTACTATTAAAACTATTACCTTAAAAACTTGATTTTCTGACATCTGCAGTTCAGACTGACCTCATTGGTTTTTGATGCTCATTGACTGAAGAAAAAAACTGCTTTTCTCTTTGTTGTATAGGATCCATGATGCCTTTTGTTGCGTCCTCCAGAGGAGTGAAGAGAAAGGTGGATAAAGATGCATTACCTTCAGAGACCTCGTCCAAATCTCCCAAAGTCTCCTTCCTGAGCCCGTCTCTCCTTCTGCTGGAAATCCCCGCTGACACCAACTCTAGTCTCCCCGTGTGGGACGCCATGAGGTCCCAGAAGGTTCACGTGGCCTGGACCACCGACCCTTACAGCGTCAGTGTTCATTTGACCCCCATGACCACCGTGCAGGAGAACACGACGGCGGCCAGGGAAAGTGAAAGCAGCGAGACAACTTCTTCCAGCCTCGTCCAGCAGAACATGATCATCCAGTCCCTCAGTCAGCAGCACAGCGCCGCCCAGAACACTTCCTGCATCGTGCTAACGTTCCCCCAAAACAGCACCCAAACACCACTGAGCCGTTCAGGGCAAACACAGATAACACCTCCAGTCCAAAACACCTCCCTAATCGTCCCTCTTCCACTCATCATCACACAACCGCCTGTCAATCAGCCAAGCACCCCGACAAAAAAAGAGGCTAAACCCGCCATCCACACCCCGACGACTACCCCGACGAAGCCAAAACTCACGTCCGGAGTACCTGTCCCGTCTCCTTTCCACACCAGGTCCTGCTCCGACACGCTGATCTGCGACAACTTCCTGCTCAACTCGTGCCACGCCGGTAAAAGGTGCAAGAGGCACCACACTCCTTACCCGTTTCACTGGCAGCTGTGGGCCGTGAGCACGCACCAGTGGATCGACCTCCCCGCTCGCTCCCAGCTTGTGTTGGAGCGGATCTACTGTGACGTCAATCAAGAGCTCGTTTTCCTCAAAGATGGGTGAGCAAGAGAAGTCACTACGTTTTATAAGACAGTTGACAGTGGGACTGTTTTTAGTGCAGATGTAAATGAAGTGTAAGTGAGATATTATGAACACATAATGCGGGGCGAGTTGTCTTCACACCCTTGTATCATCAGGTCTATTTGTGTATTTTATTTTTACAGGATAAGCCCGTCTCGTTGTCAATCAGGGTCCTAAAGATATAAAGACATGTCGTCTTGTTGTTCTTCCTCCTCCCCTCAGGAATGAGCGCAACACTCTGAACTTTGACACGATGGACTTGGACAATCAGACGAAGTATGACGGGGTCAGACGACTCACCAACTCGGACAACCCGCTCATCAATCAGCATTTTCCCAGCCAGTGGAAAATCTACTGGTGGGGCAATCTCAGCTGGGAAGAGTACGAGAAGGTGAATATTGACATTCAAGGACCGTTTGTCCGTCTTTCAGTTTTTCACCTTTTGCTGTCCTGTTCAGCGTTTCTTTTGTGCCCGTCGTCCCCCCCCTCTCTCTTTGATTTCATTGGTTCATGTTGTCGTAGAGTGTCTCCGCCCTGCTGCTCAAGAGCATGAGTAAAAAAGAACCAGAGTTCCTCTTCAACATCGGCGCTCAGCAGTACGAAGTGGACTTCACCACTATGACCCAGACCAACGTCACCACGGGTTTCCAGAGAGACGTCCGCTGCAGACCCGTCTACCGCTCCCCGGAGTCCATGAGCCCTCACCTGCAGTGAGTGATCTGGATCTCTTGAACAATCACACGACCCCACAGTTCTTCCTTATGACTTTGTTTTTTTTAGGACTGGAATCCAGACTGAACCCTCAAGTGATCCTCCAGCAGCAAACTTCAGTGTTGACCCTCTGGAGGAGTTCACCTCCTGGTACCCTCCTGTGTGGTCTCTGGTTGTGGGGCAGGACTACAGCCTGGTGGACGTACCCGTAGGCTCAAAGGTCTTCCAGACGATCCAAAACCTCTTCTATGACAGCTTGTCGGAGTCCAGAGTGGACGTCATCCAAATCCAGCAGGTCCAGAACCTCCTTCACTGGGATAAGTACCAGAGGTCAGGCTGCTCTCTAAGTTTTAGACTCTTAGAGACAAAACGTACCGGCTTTGAGAAAGACGGCCAACATTAAAACCACCTTAAATGATGATTTTAATTTTTTTTTTACATAAACAAAAAACACCAAAAGTTTCCCCTGCATATCATAAAGCAGCCATTTCCATGCAGCCATAGAACTACAAAACTATATTTCTGTTCCTCACAGGCACAAGGCGTACATGCAGAAACATCACACCACGCTGGAGGAACCTCTGGAGCGACACCTCTTCCACGGCACCACCAAAGAGGCCGCAGAGAAGATCTGCCACAACAACTTCGACCCGCGCCTGGCCGGGGTTAACGGAACGTCCCACGGTCACGGCTCCTACTTCGCCACCAACGCTTCCATGTCCAACACCTTTTCAGCCAAGGTGGGGGCCAACGAGCTCCGCCACATGTTCCTCGCCAAAGTTCTGGTTGGAAAGGTGAGCATGGGTAAGAGCAAGTACCGCAGGCCGCCTCCGCTCAGGGGGGAGCAGTACCGTCTCTACGACGCCTGCGTGGACGACATGGACGATCCCACCGTGTTTGTAGTTTTTGACAGCTGTCAATGCTATCCATACTACCTCATCAAATACAAAGACCTCCCCAGAGAGATCGACATTTGTTGAACACTAAACTGTTAGCAGAGTTCATTAGCTTGATGTTAATTGTTAGGATTTAAATCTTTGAATGTATTCAGTGTTTTCAACGGCAGATCATGAAGTTCTCCTCAGCAAAAAAGACACGCAACCACGAAGTTCAAATATAAGGAGCACTTTATTAATTACAATTTCTTTGTTTTGAAAATTCAAATGTTTTATATTGATAGAATGAAGTCTGTTTTTGTTTTTTTCTGTCAAATCTGTTGTGTTTATGAAAATAAACTTTTCACTCAATAATCTCTAGTTTGACTTCCTGTGTTATAATCTCCATTTGTAGAAAAATACAGCCTCATACATCAGCTTATTTTCCAAATGTCTCACTGTCACGTGTCCCAAAGTAAAAACAGAATTCAAAGTCAATCAATCTCTTCATTGCACAAAATAAATGACAAAAAACAGATTTTTTTTTTGTCTTAAATTCCTGGCACACTTAATTCAAACACGTTGCAACAACAGTTTCCCTTCACATGAACCAGGTACATGAATGTGTGTTAACATGTTACAGATGAGTCAAAGCAGGAAAAGAAATCTGAACAGCAGGATCTGTTTGACTGAAAGTGAGAAGTTGTGATTTAATTTTTAGGCTTTGTGCTACTGATGAGCCTGAACATGGTTTCTCCATAGGGGTGTTCATGATTCAAAGAGCAGACCAAACATCAAGGATATTTAATAATGAAGTGAAGTGATTTGGATTGTTTTTTTTGTTTGTTTTTTGTTTGTTTTTTTGGATAGACTTCAGTGTGGTTGGTACATGTTAGTGTCCTCCTGCATCTCCACTCTATATGCCACAGATCTGGAGTCTGTGCTGACAGTCGATTTCTTGTATTTCCTTCTCAAATAACTCGACCCGGGTGACTTCCTGTGCTGCCAGAATAAAATCTGTGTAGAGTACTCATCCATAACTTAAATTACATTTCAGGGAATTACATTTTTTGTTAAAAAAACAAAACAATACTAACAAGCACCATATAAGAGGGCGTCACCTGCTATTATGTACAGTATGTATATTCTCTCTTTTTAAAATTGTGCAATTCTGCATTGATGTTTTCTTTTTCCATGATAACCCAACGTGTTCCCACCAAGAAAAATCACAGTCACAAGATACAAAATGATACTTATTCACAAAAAAAACAAGACAAATACGGTATGTAAGACAGAGCTGTTCACCTTCCACACGACAAGAAAATTAAAGTGTAGTGTCAGAACACACGGCAGGTTAAACCATTCAGACACATTTAAATATGTAAAAAAAAAAAAAATGAGGGGAACAGAAGTTTAAAAGTATGTTTGATGTTTGTGGAATAACCAGAAACTTGTAATTTGTTCAAAACTAATCCAGAGTTTTGGCCTGAGGGGGGCGCCAAATTACAGGTCACATTTCAAATAATAGATGTTCCTATATGAGACATGACAGCTGTTAATATATGTATATATATAGACAGAGAGAGAGAGAGAGAGAAACAGGAACATTTAATTTCAAGGAAACAGGAGCAAAAGTAAAAAATGACTCTTTATCAGCGGCCGTCAAACTGTGAGTCAGATATTAAACGTTCTTCCTGCAGAGGAAACACTTCTCTCCACAGTCGAGCTTTTCTTTCCCTTTAAGAGTGGACACAAATTAATACATAACCTGTGCCAAATGTGTGAAGTGATTTATTGATAACTATGAAGAAATAACTAATAACTAAAGTATGCTCAAAGAGTTTGAGGACGGGCTGGAAATGTGTGGGTTTGGAAATGAAAAGTTGGAGTTCATTCACAGGCCAGCTTGCTGTCAAAGCTCGACAGGCCGATGGCGAAGGCTTGAAGAGCACACATGGGGTAGTTGTAGTCCAGAGTGAAGATGTCTTCAGCCACTCGGCCGAACTGCATGACGATATAGTCGGCTGGAGTTGGGGGAAGGAAAACTACTTTACAGAGAGTCAATAATTACAAAAATGAGAGAGGTGAAGAGGTGGGATACTCACGGTCATTGTCGTGGACGATTTGGAAGTTTTTCACTGAGGCTTGGGTGACGCGGCCGTGGAAGTTGAGCACGTAGGACTGG
Source organism: Symphodus melops (assembly GCF_947650265.1). Lineage (NCBI taxonomy): Eukaryota > Metazoa > Chordata > Actinopteri > Labriformes > Labridae > Symphodus > Symphodus melops. The sequence continues at coordinate 4,067,833 of NC_136712.1, forward strand.
GTGTCGTCGTTCCACACGGGGGCCTTGTTGTGCAGCTCGATGAGGTTATCCATGGAGTGATTCTGCCACCTGCTCAGGAGACTCTCCTGCTCCTGAATGATGAGAATGAATGCATTCAATCAGAGGTGAGCGGATTTCTTAAATGTCACTGGCTACCACACGCTCTAATTATCCACTCATCCAGAGACGAGGTTTAGATCCCTGCTCTACAGACTTCCACACATGGAGGTCTGAACAGCAACCGTTGAAAATATGCTCGAAATATGAATCAATCAATCAAATCAATCAAATCAAATAAACTTTATTTATCCGTTAGGAACTTCGTTGCAGGGAAAGCGCCAGTACAGAAACATAAAACACAACACACATCATTCACACGTTAAAATTCTGATGGTCATGAAGTCCCTCATAAATAGCTTAAAAACAATAAAAGATTAAAAGCAATGGTAGATGAACCATTGTGAACATAAACTGTCTCGACTCAGTGCTGAATAAACTCCATGATGAACTAGATTGTGAATCTAAAGGGCTTTTGTGTTTTTTTTTTGTGACATTCAGACGAAAAACAGCCTTGAAATGACTCTTTCGAAAAAACAACACGATGTTGAAACATTTAATTATTTTTTTGGATTAAGTATTTTTGGACTTTTTGTGCCTTTATTAGAGCGATAGGACAGTTGACAGAAATTGGGGACTGACATGTTGAAAAGAGAAGAAGGAGGAGTCGGGGTCGGGGGCCACAAAAAAGTAGAATGTAAGACTTTTATTTTGGTAACCACTCCAAACCTTTGTTTGTGGAAACGCCAATAAAAACGAAGAGAACCTGGCTGAAAGCAGACCACTTAGTGGAAACAGGCTTTAGTCATGTCCAATATTGTAGACACAGAGTGGAGCTGAAGGAGTCACGATGTCAAACTCACGTTTTGAGGCCGTACAGGAACTCTTTCAAAGTTCATGTTCATCCCCGGGATGATGACCGTCATCTTCCGCGGTCCTTTGAACCCCAGCACGTTGGTTTCCTGCCAAACGACACGTGCGGAGTCGTGTTTGAAAAGGAATAAGATCATGAAGGGAACTCGTCTGAAACAACAAACTCGACCGTCACGTCTGTGTCATCTACTCACGTAGCAGATGGCGGCCAGCTCCTGCCGCTTGTTGCTCTCCTCCAGGAGGGCTCCGGGGTTTTTGCAGGGATTGGTGCCGTTGTCGTACACGGTGAATTTGGTGCCCATGAGGTTGGATCTGATGTGAAAACGTGATGTTGACTAGATGTTTTACACCGCTGGTATTTGTTAGAAAACTGTCCTGTGCAGTCGACCAATCAGAGTGTGGGCCTACCTGAGTTTACCGATGAAGCTCTCTCCCTCTCGAGACAGATCAGTGGCATCCACTGAAATAAGATAGTTTGATGTTTTACTCTTCTTTCTTTTCCGACCTGCCAGCAGAAACACCTGCAAAGAAAAAACAATGAAATGTAGTTATAGCAACAATTCGGGACGATCCACTTCTCCTTGATTTGTTTTATTTGAGTGATCAGACGGGCGCTCACCCTCCTGCCGTCCTCTTTCTCCATGTGCATGAAGTAGGTGGGGTAGAGGCCGCGGTCCATGCCCTTCTTGTCCCGGCTGATTCGACATTTAACGGTGACGCCGCGCGGAGCTGGATGGAACACAAACTCCTCCAGATTGGCCACGTCGATAAGCGCGCCGTCAGCCGTGGGCGATCCGGGGGTCACCAGCTCCTGGAGACATTAAAAAAAACAAGCACGTTCACGTTTTCATCTCGCCGTCTCTGAATCAGACGCGAGCTCCGCGGCGCCTCGGGGTCCGTCGCCCGGTGTTCTTACAGGAATGTCTTTTCCACTGGCGGCTGAATCCGGTCTGGTTGCGTCGGCGTTTGGGGACAGGGAACGCGTCCGTTCTTCCTCGTCGTCGTCCTCATTCTCGCTGTCTTCGTCAAAATTCATGCTGCCACACAGTCCTGATGAAGAAAAAAAAAAAGCCTTTATAAAACAACAAGAAAAACTCAAAGACAAAATCGCCCCTGCCATGGATCTCCATTTTGAGGATCATCCACGGTCTTTGATATTTGACGACGACTAATTTGTCATGAATTGACGCAATACTGAAGCAAGGGCTGCAGCACACTCGTCTCCTTTTTCTTTGGCATTTAGGGGCAGAATGTTTTTTCTTCAAGAGCGGAGACTTTATAAATGCAAAAGAGTAAAGAAGAAGATTTGTAAATGTACAGCTTCGGCCAATTTGAACATCCTGTGAGGGGACGAGAGCGACACAAAGATCTTAGTCAGAAGGAGACAAGTGTGTTCCCCACAGCTCAGCAGAATGAATCCAGAAATTGCAGACCTGTGATTGAATGAACAAGGATGAACAAATGATGCAGCCACAGTAACAACAACTAAGTGCTTTTTTTTCCCCAGCCTTCTTTTCTCCAGGCTTTCATCTCAATCCCTTAAGCCCTCTCTCAGGACTGACCTTGTTTCTTCAGTAATTCGTGGATGTCTGTCTTGGGCTCGAGGAGCGACTCGGTGTCTCCGTCTCTCTCCGACTCGTCGGTGGCGGGGGACTGCGGCTGAGAATGAGGCTGCACCTTGAACTGAGACTGACATTGAGACGGGGACTGGGACTGGCTCACAGACAGGATTTGGATTTTCATCGCCTGGTCGGAGGCTTCCGAGCCTAAAAAAGCCGCCGGGCCGTCGATGCCTAAAGCGGGAACAGAATGAAGAAGGCGAGGTTGTTGTGCTGTAATGATACAAAGAAAATAAAAACAGGGGGCGTTTTCCTCACCGTCTATGATTACATCATTGGTGACACTGAGTTGATAATCGACCAGGGGGGCCTGCTCCTCGCCCCGCCCTGTCCTGGAGCGCCGGGGACGGGTCTCCGTGTTGGGCTGGACCATGAGGGGTTCCTGACGCTTCCTCCGCTGCTTCTGCTCCAGGAGGGCTCTCTGCGGGTCAAACAGGAGAGCAGAGGTTCATCTCATTCCATGCATGTGCTGCCACAACTCCGAGCAGACAAACCGGGAGCTGCAACCTGTCAGTGTCAGAAGATATCATTAGCAGGAAATGGATTCAAACTCCGAAAGCCAAAATGTCCCCGCAGACGCCGACATGTTGCAACGACGGTGTAAAGTGGAACCAAGAAATGCAGAATGCATCTCTTAGTAAAACTTCAGGTCCTGCAGCAGGAGGCCGGATTCTTCATGCAGTCTAAATATCGCTCAGTGGAGAAAAAATCCATCCCGGTTCACTTGATGAAACAGTAAAGAGATGAACACCCACACGGTGTAGACAGAAGCAAAACACACAGTGCAGTTATGTGAATACACGATGACTCACAACAGAATGAATAACCTCGGGAGTGCAGCCAAACGACAGACGTGAAAAACACTACATAATCAAAAGCCAACAATCATCCCAAGCCAGAACGACAGAACACCTCAGAGTGCAGCGAACGGCTTTAATGAGCAGCTGAAGTAACGGGCCTGTATCAGTGCTTTGCTTTATTCTGCAGGTAAGAACGGCTTTGGCGTTTTTATCCGGAGCTTTCTGCAGGCTGACAGCACAGAGCCGGTGTATTCTTATATATCAAGGACAGAAGCCTTCTTGTCCTGCAGTTGTTGTGCTGTCCTTCACCCCGTTCTCCAGGGTCAAAGCAGCCACCGGGTTACACAAGCGCCTTAATTAGTGCGTCAAATGCACAACAACAAGTGCTGTTTAGTGATGCTGTGTAGTGAAATGGAAAGAAAAACCAAGCGGGCCAAGTCTCATATTTGCCCAACCAAAAAAAAAAAAAAAACCTGTCAGGACTCATCAGTTATCGTGGGAACATTTGGGAAAGTGCCTCCAACAAATGTCACTGTTTCCAGTTCTGCAAAAAAGTACAGCTTCCAGCGCGGTGAAAACAATTCACAGGGACGCGGAGAGGCCTCCTACGTCGACGTTAAAGGGAAAAACAGCCTCTCAGATAACGGGATCTGTAAAGACTGAACAATTTTAAGATGCATTTATTAAAAACAAAAACACAAAAAAACAGAGCTCTAATGTCGTCTCCCTTCGGAAGTCCCCTCAAAAAAGTCCCCACAGTGAAACCTATCAAACGATATCTTGCAATATTCTTTTCATTTCAGTCGTTGTGATCTGATTTGTAACAAAGTTAAAATGCACAAACTAAAAGTGAAGAAGTGAGTTTCGTCGATTTCTTATAATGTCATATAATCAAGACGAAACCCTTTTGTATTGCCTTCCTGTCTCATTGCTAAATTAAGACGGTGTATTGTGATTATTCATTCCTTTGTTAAGGACTCAGAACTTGTTCCCGACACCCGGATGTAACCTCATCCAGGCTCTCGTGGTCTTTCCTGCGAGGAAAAAAACAGACTCCAATATAATTCTATATAATTATAATATTTAAGTTTGTATTCAACAAAATTGAGAGAATAATCACGAAATAAGTCGCTGACAAGTCAGGGTTTTTCTTTTTCTATTTCAGAGAGGAAGCTAAAAAAACCATCCCCATACGTGTGTCAGTCAAACAGATTAAAAAAAAGAACAGATATCAGAATTTTTAAAAAAGTGACCAACCCGCTCCATTGACATCCTCAACAAGTTCACAGTCTGCAGTCAGATGAAAACTACTCCCTCCCGCAGAGAGCAGCTCTCCTGCAGGACATGACTCTCTCTCTTTCTCTCTCTCGCCCTCTTATTCCTCTCCAGGGAGCCTTGCGACGGCTTCACCTAGCTGCTCTCTTTGGTCCGCGCACAGAAAAAAAAAGCGTCTCTCTCTCATGAACCGGGCAGAACGTCCGTGTGTTCCTTCCTGTGTGCGCGCAGGGTCACTGTGGCGTACTGAATCTGCACTCATTAGTGCTCCAGCGAAAAGAGAGAGAGAGGGGCGACAGAGGAAGAGAGAGAGAGAGAGAGAGAGAGAGAGAGAGAGAGGGCGCTGCGAGGTGAGAGAGAGTCAGTGGTGCTGCTTTCTGTTATTAGATTTTAGAATGCACTCGTTTTTTTAATGTTTTTTTTTTTTTATCAAGATGATCCCTCGCTTGTCATGAGTGCCTTTGTATTTGTCCTTATAAGTTACATAAGAAGCAGAGCCTCTCTGGTGAGGCTGTCTGAAAGTGTGCAGCTGAGGCTCAGCAGGACCTCGGGACACACACACACACACACACACACACACACACACACACACACACACACACACACACACACACACACACACACACACACACACACACACACACACACACACACACACACACACACACACACACACACACACACACACACACACACACACACACACACACACACACACACACACACACACACACACACACACACACACACACACACACACACACACACACACACACACACACACACACACACACACACACACACACACACACACACACACACACACACACACACACACACACACACACACACACACACACACAGCCAGGCCCCCCCACACTAAATCCTCCTCTGTCTTTGAACTCCTCTTAGTCTTGCCTTCCCGTCCTTCGCTCCCCTGTGTGTGAGATGTACAGCTACAGCAGCTTAAAGCAGAAGCTCCGGCGCAGCAGCTCGTCAGCATGGGTGGGGATAAAGCATCAGACAGAGACTCGGGAGGGAAAGGCTGAGACGAGAACAAAATGTGCTCTGTTCCAGGCTAACGGCTCGATAAAGGGAAACAGTTCCACCTTCGGCAGAGAGTGGGCATTAAAATTCCAGGAGACTGAGCAGGTGAAAAACAGGAGATTTCCCAAATCAACGACTCTAATCCTCCACTCAAGACGCACGCCAGCGCAGTGATGTTGAAGCGTTTCGTGCCAACAGCTGGGCTCCCCTCGGTGACATCAGAGCAGAAAACACGCCACGAGGCTGCTTGTTATGCATCTTGGCAGCTGATCACAGCAACACAACAGGTTGGCTCTGAGACGACAGTGAGTCCGTGAGAGAGGAGGCTTACAGCAGAGATTTGTCACATCAGTGTTGAATTTCAATTCAGTCAGTTAATCATCACAAGCAGCAGATCTGGTCGTTGAATCGTTAGATTAGTTTTCCCTCCGATTACAAAAGTCGTTAGAAGAAGTCCCAGCCTTTCTGGAGTTTGGTTGGTGGATGGGGGAGAAGTGATGAAGATGAGGCGTAGTGTGTTTTGGGCCTTTAGGACTTTGAGCTCTGTAAATGAACTGCATCGCTTCTGCATGCGTGCGCTGACAATGAATGACCGACACTGCCCCGTTCCTTTACCTGCATGTTTTAGCAGACTTGTTTTTTCCTCAACTGTGAACTTCAAACTTCCTACTTTTTCTGGATAATGAGACCAGCTACCAAGATCGCTTGAAATTAAAAAAAAAAGCTAGAGATACGTTTAAAAAAATCATCAAAAAACAAAAACAAGTTATTGGGGGGGTAACAGTTTGAGGGAAATCAAACAAAGGCTTGAAATGTGTCTGACGATCGGCCTCTTACTTGTTTTTTCAGTTTCTGCTGCATGAGCGTGGCGCTGTCGTCTTCAATGCCACTGCAGAGAAAGAGGAGAGACGTTTGTTTTTGAAAAGTTACAACTTGACACCAGAGACTCAGGAAAAACATCGGGGCACTTTCTGAAGGTGACCTTTGAACCCAGTGGATGGCCATCGCCATGTTGGAAATGCTTTCCCAACCTTTCTTCAAAGCAGTCCAGTAGAAGGCGAAGAGGTTCGAGGTTTTTTTTAGACCTCTACGCACCCACCTGTTAGTCAAATCCACCACCCTCCTATTTATGTCAATGTGTGCACAGCTCTTAGACCATTAGAATGTTAATGTATACATAATGTAGACGGAAATCACACATCATTTTTTTCTGCATTGGCCTCATTTTTCACTCCTGGATTTGACACATACAGTATTTATTGCTTTATATTAAGAGGGCGACGGGGTCTCCACACAGCCCACGAGTGCAGGGCCACAAAAGAAGAAGAACATATACAGACAGCATCACCTGAAGAAGACGTACAATTCAATAAAGTTGATTGATTTCTCTTCATTTTTCGAACTGGTAGTTTCAACGGTGGAACTCATCGATGCAGAGACGGCTTAACACATAGTGTGTGATCTAACTCCAACAGTCTGATCATGATAGGACACAAAAGCTAAAAAAAAGTCGACTCCTGTGGGGGTTTTTTTGTTTTTTGTTTTTTTCTTAAAGGACTGAAGTGAAAAGGTAAAAGGGGCCAGAGCTCCAGCTGAGGAAACGCCTGACAGTCTGGGTCCTCTGGGACGATCTGAAGGGACCCTGAGCCGTGTTGCTCAGCTACCATGAGCAGAGAGAAGGGCACCAGCAGGAGTCAGAGACGTGCGCTCTCTCTGTCACATACAGTAAGTCACTCCCAGAGGTTGATGTCATGTGTGGCTCACTGTTCTCGTTTCGTGGATCTTTCCCTGACATGAGCTGAAATCAGCCTTTTACAGGGAAAGATGACGATGAAATCAGAATGTGCTGCCTATATTTGTCCATCATTATCAGACTGACTCATTACACCCCCCCCCCCCTCTCTCTGTCACTCACAGCTCTAATGTGTGAGCGGTGACACCTTCGTCTTAAGGACCTCTAAGTCCCCTGCTTGCTGACGTCACAGTGAACACCGAGTGGTGACGAGTCCCGGAGACTCACCGGAGCCGAGCATCGTTTTAACGAGCCCACAGTGTTCAGATTAACGTCATCATCTGCGTGGAAAGTTAGTCATCTCGCAGCAGTGTGGCATAACATTTCTCATAAATCCTTTTTTTTTTTTTTCTCCAAGCGACGAACGCTGTTGACACTGGCGAGCAGATGGAGCCCCGGGAGGCCGTTGTGACATGTGACTACAGGTGCAGGTGACAGGGGAGAGAGCGAGAGAGCGAAAGGACGATTGTACTTTTTAATGAGGTGTTTAGGAGGTCAAGGACAGAGAGGTGTACAGGGTGTGCAGGTGAACTCAATGGTAGACCCTGGAATAGTGGCTGTATCTTGGTGGAGTGTTGGGGTCTACCTTGCTGTCGTGTTGGAGGAGAAGCTTGCAGAGCTGGAGGGTCTTCAGGGAGCCGAGGTTGCCAGCAACGCAAACACATGCGGAGAAAAAGAGGGAAAAGAACAAGTTCAGGAAGAAGATAAAAGGTATAACACAAGAAATGTAGGAGATATCAAATCGAGATGGACGCTCCGTGTTCACACTGACCGGGCAGAGCGCTCTTCATATTTATTTTCACATATTTCATACAGGTTCATGATTTTTTTTTCTTCGTCCACATTAAACTCCCTCCCTCCTGACTCGTTGTGGAGGAAGAGAGATGGCCCCGCCCACTCACAGACCCCCTTTGTAGAATTGTAATGGGGAAACTAAAGGAAACAAATGTATGGCATAAAATCTCTTCAGGACATAAGAACAGAATTCTCTAAATCATTTGTGAATGGTCAGTGAGTCCTGAAAAAGGGCCGAACTCGGACGGTGGGGAATGGGTAGGAGAGAAGGCGGCGCGCTGAAGGACAGAGGAGACATGGCAAAGGAAATGTTGGTGTGTTGTTGCTCGCACTGATATGTAATTTCAAAGCAGCAGATTAAATTCTATCGGAGGTGACATTTTGTGCAGAACGGTAATGATTCAGTCAAACAAGAGAAAGTACAACAGGTGGAACTTAAGAGTAAGAGACGACAACCTTCAGAGTGCTATCCTGAACACTTTCATCTGTTTGGGGTTGTGTGTGTGTGTGTGTGTGTGTGTGTGTGTGTGTGTGTGTGTGTGTGTGTGTACAGTATGGTAAATGTTCCTGAAAAACATGATGACACACACACACACGCACACACGTCACACTCAGATAGCACCTCATCACAGCTGTGAACGATCAATCTTTCATTAGTCCATCACAGCTTGGGTGACAGGACACACCATTGTTGTCCCCTCCTTTTGTGTTTGTGTGTGTGTGTGTGTGTGTGTGTGTGTGTGTGTGTGCGAGCGAGGTAACCATGGAGATTTCCCTTCCGTCAACAGTGCACCTCCACCAGCATTGATTAAAAAAAACCTGCAGCCACTTCTTAAGCTTCCCTGTAATTGCAGGTCTTGACACAGAGCTGTAGAGATTAACACACCGATCGAAGGAAGGAAGCTGTGTCGTCTTTTCTTTTCTTTTTTTTTCTTTAACCTGCAAAATATGTGCAATGTGACACAGACTCCAGAGAGCGGCGTATGATTGACTGCTTCAAAGCTCCTGTGAGGAAGTTTCAGGATCCTGCAGGCAGAAGAAAGTGGAAGGACAGGATGTCCAGCATGCTGTCAATCACGTCCTCATTAAGCTGGAAAGTGCAGGAAATGACATGGTAATAAGCATTATAATACCAGCTCCATTTAGCTGTTGTTCATGTTAATTAAATGTCTTCCCTTTCCTTCTAAATTAAAGACAGATTTGTCTTTTGGTCGACCTGTCCTCTCGCATGCTGACTGAACACTGAGGACTCATTACCGTGCCATTATTTCACTCTCCCGTGAGGAGCTCATCAAACCGCCTGACATCAATACGGATCTCTCCGTGGTAGGTGTCGATTAAATGCTGAATATCACCAGTTTAAGTTGTATATCAGCGCTCCCTGTTTCGCCTTGCCTGCAAGTCCTTCTGCCCCGTATTCAGCATCTAAGGGTGTAAGACACGGCACAACAGTGGCGTGTGTGTGTGTGTACGTGAAGCTCTGCCATAACACAGTGAGAAATCACACACCAGGATTGGAGCAGGACGCTGTGGAAGCTCTGTGTAAATACAAGCATGTACTGACAGAAGAACTTTGTTACAGTGCTGCGTGTCCCCCATCGTGTCCTTCGACAATTATCCTGGTCTATTTACAAACTCTACAACATGGAGCGCTGTTAAAGGCAACATCTTGTAGTACGAGTTACATCCCAGCAGTGAAAACTAAAGACCATTACAGTCAAAGTCCTTTCAGTCAGTCACATCTTGGATCTGATCAAGCAGTCCAGAGCATAGAAAAAAAAAGGAAAAAAAAACACTGGTCACACATACGCAAATCACCAACTCTGGTTACAGCACAGTCGCAGCCTGATGCTCTGAATAAGTAAAGACATCATGGCTGCAGAAACATGAGCAACAGGAACATCTTTGACTGCATATCAGCTGGCCAAAGTGACTGGAAGAAACATAATCGTAGCTGCTGCTGCCGCTCTCCTGGCACAGAGCACTTTCCTAAAGCGTACACAGCTTGCAAAACCCCCAAGAAAAAATCAATGATGTGAAGCAGGAACTAAATGAGCCGCATGTTGGTAAGAACACAAGTGATGCTATTTTTAAGTACCAAAAAAAAAAAAAAAAAAACATCCTGATATGTGTGTGTGCAGCTCTACCTGTACGACCAGCGACTGTAGACGGGCTGAGATTCTCCATTCTTGACAGTGTCCATGGACGCACAAGCAGGAATGCTACAGTCCAAATGTCTCCGATCTACTGTATCACAAACGAAATCTTCACTCACACTGAAGCTCAGAGTCACAGTGCAGTCCTACCTAACAGACCGCCCCGCAGGCTCCAACATCACTGCAGTTATGTCAGTGATAAAGAGGAGCTTCGTCCAACCCAGGGGAGTGACAGCTACCAGCGGTAGGGGAGGCTCGGAGCCGTTACCATGACGCCACTATTCTGGCAAAGAGCGAGGATTTAGCTCAGGGGGAAAGGTGTGATATTAGTGACAGGACAAGGTAGTAAAAAAAATGTTTACATGCTATTATCTGATAGCTTAAGAGGCTGCCATCATCAGGTTCCCTTTAATTCTACACGACAACTTTCCAGTAACTTTCTGAAAGACTCAGCAGCCAGTCACGGCTCTTTCCTGTGACTCATAAAAAGGGGGACGCTGCGTTAATCAAACCGCTGCAGAGATGTGCCGTCTGTCTGCCGTCTCAGTTTTATGCAATAGTAGGAATTTATTCCGCTTAAAATAGCACATATCTCCAAAAAAAAAAAGCCAGTGCCCCTCCTGTCAACATTACTGGATTACTGACTAACATGTTCCTGTCTGTGTTCCTCATCGTCCTTTTTTTTTTTTTCAAAGAGCGCGTGCTGTTTTAAAAAGGTTAACTCAACAAACTGAGATTCATTAGATGGCCGTTTCGAAAAAGCAGATACCTTGTGGGGACTTTAATCTAGTTGCTAAGCAACCAGAGCCTCCCAATCGGTTTCTTTTTTTTTTTTTGCTTATTTGCAAGAGAGAGAGAGAAAGCAGAGGAGGGGGGGGGATCAGTTTGTTTCCCCTCAGAGACTGAGGTAAAATAGCATCCAAGTGTAGTGATGACAAGCTGGGGAATCACTCACCACGGGGAGTAATTATTGAGCTCAAAACAAATGATGGGAATCAGCTACAAGTTGAATAAAACCATTTCCATCAGGGATCTCAAGGGAAGCACGCCGCTCATTACTCCTCGACAATGATGCTTTACTTTGTTAAGTGAGCTTCAAGGAAACGCCGTGTTGTGTGACAGGACGGTTTCACGCTTGTTCAGGTTAAGAAAAACACAAACACACACTCAACAAACAGTCGAAAACAGAAACACAAATGATCCCAAACACATTAACACAGAGCAAAAACTGCGACTCCAGTCGACTGTTTTCAATGCAGCGTCCAACAAAGAGAAAGTGAGTCCATTATAAATACCACGGATGTTTTCTTTCCACTCTCAGAGGGTTGTATCTTCTGCACAACCGCACGCTATACTTGCAGTGCAGAGTTTAACCGCCATCACTGCGGGGAATTTACTTCAACTGATTTATGAGCACGAAGGTTAGACTGAAGATGACAGTTTTCTGAAGAAAGCAGCAGCTAAAACACAACGTTACATAAAGCATGGACAGGATAGATGCTTTTATAATTAATGACTGCTCACTTTGGGGTTTTTTTCCTTTTTTGTTTTGGGGGGGGGGGGGGGGGGGGGAGTGCACTATTATAAGGAAATACAAGTGTGTGATGAAAAAGCAACCAAGAAGGAAGAACAAAAGGCTTCTTTGAAGGCTGCTTGTTAGGAAAGCTCAGTCAGCCATCTGTGAACTTTAACACAAACTGTCCTGGTTGGATGACCCGACAGAGTCGTGTGCACTCCAGCTGCTGTGCTGATCAGGAAAGAGTGTCACATTACTAAACTGTCAGAGTCATAAAGCAAATAGTTTCTGCACATTTTAAGCACATAAATCAACATATGCAGCCAGGAGTTGTTCTTTCCTTATTTAAAATAGTTTTTATTTGCTGTACACAATTTGAGATGAAAGTACTTTGTAACCTCACTGTAAGTGTAGGGAATGCTCACGCATCTTGTATGTATGCCTTGAATGAGAGCCCTTATCTCGAGACTGAAAAATCAAATAGTCTGACAGGAAATATAACAGGAAAGGGTGGAGGGAGCTGCTTTGATTTTCCACTCCCTGCAGAATGAAAGCAGACCTCTGCTCCGCTGTTTGAAATTGTTTATAGGGACTTCTTAAGTGCAAATACACACTAACACACACACACACACAAACACACACACACGAACACACAAGCTCCAACAACACTTGTGATGCCCTCTGCAGCTGAGTGGACATCACATGAAAAACCAAGAGAGCACTCTGGTGCTTCAGGGTGAGTCTGGATGCTTCCATCAGGCTCTGCTACATACTGTATCACCTTGGATCACTCCTCATATACAATTGCAGAAAAAAGGAAATCACCTCAGATCTTCTGACTTATATTTTTTGTTTTACTTGAGAGGATCGTTTGCTCGTGAGAACACGCAGTCCAGTCTACGACTTTGTGGGAATGATCTGACAGAGAAAAGACACTGCTGAGGAAAGGCGTGCTCGAACATGAAATGCAAACATTTTTACAGTTCACCCTCAGCTTAACTGTAACCAATGCTACACCTTCAGGGAGAGAGAGAGAGAGAGAGAGAGAGAGAGAGAGAGAGAGAGAGAGAGAGAGAGAGAGAGAGAGACAGGGGGAGAGAGAGAGAGAGAGAGATCTTCTTGTAATGCAGATAGATTGATATGTTATAATGTAACACAGGATGTGTTATATCCATGTATTCCATCCTATCCTATAGAAATCACCGCAGACCTACATGTATTTATGGAGGTGTTTGGGGCGCCTGTTTTTTTGCTTGTTTTTGTTTGTTTGTTTGTTTTACTTATTCTATTGGTCGTGTTTAGACGTGAAATAGCATACATACTTTGTTACAAAAAAAAGGCTCCTTTGAAGGTTATAAAACAACATAAAAAACAACATACATGAAGCGTGTTTAGATAAGAGGAGCTCGTCAGGTCGAGCTGTAGTCTGTGGTTTTTGATTTCGATAGGTTATACTGTAATACAGGCCATTATATAATATATAAATAGCAGTTAGCATACAGCACGTTTACACTTATGGGAACGTTAAATGTAGCATGGGATATATAGTTATCTTCTTCTCCGTTTTTCTTTCTACGTTGACTTTACGACCGTCAGCCCGCTCACAATGCTTCACATTTAGTCTTTATCTCGTGAAACTGACAACATGATACGAGTTAACTGTCATTGTGTTTCTTTATAACGCTTATTACATATTGAAGCTAACGGTAGCTACCTCCTTTGCAATCCTTTAAAAAAAAAAAAAGAGAGAAAAAGTTCTGGGCGACAGCTCAGTTTTCTCGGTTAAATGAGAAAGGTAACAGCTTTTTCACTCCACTGTTAACACGAACACAACCTAATTAAGACAATTAGTGAGTAATGTTTGCTTTGTATTACCTTATGCTGTAGTAACTCATGTTTATCCACGGTTGCTAAGGAAGATCCTCGTGCAACAGGACACTTTTTGTGGATGCGGTTCAGGAGAACTCCGTAACTCCGGTCCATAGTTACCAAGCGCGCTAAGAACAGACGTTCCTATTGGTCCGCAGATTTCTTAGGTGGACGTTGATTGGTGGATTCCTAACCATGCAAAAGGGGATAAGAATTGTGCTCACGATTTTTCCTTTTTTCCCCACTCCCTTATTTCACCTTTAAATAAGGTAAAACTTCACGTCATTGATGCTTCACAGCCTTGAACAAATACAAGCCTTTGTGACGTAAAAGGTCAGTATAAAAGGTATAACAACTTGTAAACATAATTCAAAAATAATAATAAATAATATATCTATCTGTACATTCACAGTGACAGTTTTGTACCAGGGTTATTTTACAGCAACAGTCAAAGAGTGTCAGACCTGTTGCTGTAAAATAACCCTGGTACTAAACTGTCACTGTGAATGTACATATATATTATTCAATCTAAATGATCATCTACACACACACACACACACACACACACACACACACACACACACACACACACACACACACACACACACACACACACACACACACACACACACACACACACACACACACACACACACACACACACACACACACACACACACACACACACACACACACACACACACACACACACACACACACACACACACACACACACACACACACACACACACACACACACACACACACTAATCTAACTAACTCATGTTTACCTCCTCATCCTTTTGCATTACTCACCACTGCACTATTATCTTATTTAGTCTTGCACATATTAGTCTTTAATTACTAATTAGTTGATATGTAATGTTTACATTGTACAGAGAGAGCACAGTATACAGACGATTCTGGTAATTCAAGAAGCTCAAGCATATCTCGTACGGTGGCCAGTAAGGGCCAAGCGCTCGGCAACTGATGAAACGACAAACGTTGCCAAGCATTTGACCCCTTTTTCAGAAAAACGTTTCCTGAAAGTACCTGAAATCTTATTTGACTTTAGCTAGAATTAAAAGTGTATATTTGTAGTTACTGGTTTTACTTTTATTAAATTGTAAATGTAAAATAACATTTATTGACTTCTCTGCAATTGCAACTGAACATGTGTAAAAAAAATAATAATAATAATTTAGTATGCCTGTTGGTGCTCCATACATTTATTCTACAGATCGCATCCAACACATCTGGAATATAAAGAGGCTGTTTCAAGTTAGACATCAGTGTTCAAATGATCATTCATCAGCAGCCTTGGTTTCACAACCCCCATGACACAAAACTTCTGTGCATGCCAGATATTGGAGATACTAGACCAATCAGATGCAGTCCACTTTAACACACCAAATGTTATTATATCTGCTGCTAACATTTCAAAGCTTAAGAAAAAGAGAGAATATCATTGAATTGATTAAATCTCCTCTCCGTTCCCATCTCTCCAAATCAGCTGTGAATCAACGTATCTGACTCCGACAGATGACCTCTCTGCTTTAACAACAACATCAGGCCCCTCCTTCTCCTCCATGTCACCTTCAACCCATAATCCCTCTCTGGTGTATCAGCCACCAGCGTGTCAGGTGGCTGACTGTATGGTGGAGTACATGGCTGAGGCAGTAGCAAGTGTAAAGATGTGGAGGAACAACTGATCCCGTCTTGTATTACTTTTGGAGTGTCCACATTAGAAGGCGGACTAATGCTGCTGACCTCAGTGGTGCTGAACTCATTTAAGGCAAGTATTGAAGCACCGACTGCTGGAACTTTGCATCCCTCTGTCCGTTGAACAGGTGGAATTTCATGCCTATCCAAACATGTGTCTGAGGAGCCAGCAGCATCAGAAGCTCTCTCCACATTTCTTCTTCTGATCGTGGTAGACTGTCTCTTTGGTGTCTCTAAGCACTGGCTACTTAAACCTGTCCTTTTGATGGGGCTTGATCCCCGTGGTTGATTTCCTACATCAGGCGCCGCAGTACACTCTGCAGCTTTCTTCGAGCGTGCACCTTTCGGTCGACGAGACTGGTCTCTCGTCCTCGTCTGAAATGACAACGCCGGAAATTTGCACACGCTGTTTTTCTTTGGAAGTTGCGTCGAACTGACAAGGGTGCTCGTAGATTGGCATCTTCTTCTCCCACGTCTCACTGGGGGTGGAGCAGCAAGCGTTCCGTCAAATTGCGGGCTTACCTTAAATGATTAAGAGAACGAGAATTATGTGGAAAAAAAGAAAAACGCAACGGCAAAATGGAAGAATGTTAAACCACCGAATGTGGCTGAATGGAAGCAAAGATTGAGACAAGTTTATCTTGTGGAGAAAAAAATGACCGCATCATTACAGATGAAAATGGAAAGCGTTTTGATCGTGGGTGGAGCACGTTTGGAAAACACCTGACAAGGTGAAAAACTTGGACTGTTAAGGTTGGACTTTAAGTGTTGTGGAAATGGGCCCAGTTTGTTTCGCTTTATTAAGTTGTATAAGGTGTATTATAATGCAAAGTTGCATCATATGCATCATGATCATATGGGCAGCTGTGGCGTCTCCTCTCAAACCGAAAGGGTTCGATCCCCAGCTCCTGTGAGACACATGTCCAATGTGTCCTTGAGCAAGAGACTTCACCCCGTATTGATCCTTCTGCTCTGTCAGGGGTGTATGTGGGTCACCGCTCTTGTGGTCGACCACTTGATGCATCTCTGTGCCTTGGAATACCCCCACGGGGATAAATAAAATTTAGAAAAATAAAATAAAAATTTAAAAAATATGCAGCAGTGTCTGTTTTTTTTCTTTGCTGATCTGCATCACTGATCTTATCTTAGATTTTTTTTTCTATGTATAGCGGAGAGAAAAAAAGGTACATAAAAAGTTTCAATAATAATGTCAAATAAGTCACTGAAAGGTTTGGGACAAATTCAATGGCACATGAGGACACTCTTGAGGCGGTCACTCCACCCCAAAATAATAGAAATACAAATGAAAGTGAAAGTTTACCCAGGAATTGAGAGCTGTTGAGTTACGGTGTGTTGCTGTCTCTGTGAAGAAGTCTCTTGGATTGAGTGCTGCCCGAACCTCAGGCACATTTTGGAGTCTGGCTCCACACACAGACCTCTCCAGGAACAGCAGTGGAGGCTTGTCTATCTTTAAAGCTTTGCGGGGCATCAATATACAACATTCCGTCAGACCTGCTGGAATAAAAACACCATTAAAATCAATATAATAAACTATACAGGAGCCTAATGTCTGTTTACCCTTCTGACTCATCAGCAATCTGTTTACCTTTGAACGTTTTCATTTTATTTTCACAGACATTATACATACCTTAATGTGGTTCTTCGTGTAAGACTCCAATTGCAAACAACTTTAAAATGGATAAGAAGTTAGTAACTCATCATGTCTTATCAAAATAACTTGTTTTTCTTCTTCAGACAACTTGTTACTCGTTATTTCCGCTGTTTCCGCCACGGTCGTCTTTGATTGGCGCAATGGTGCCGCCTACTTAGCTGCTATTTGTGCAATCTCTTACCATGTGACCGACGTCGCGGAAGTCGCGCCCACAGCGCCAAAATTCAAATGGAGCAGATGGCGTATAAATAACATTAAATGGAAGAATCTTATTGTAATTTTGGATAATTTGATTTAAAGTCGAAAAGGGAAGGAATGAGTTTTACTACAAGACGCGGTCCAGTCTGAGATGTCACAATGATATGAAGGTTTGGTTTTGTTTAGATATTTTAATGCTACGCAGCTGCTAACGCTGACTAGCCACCCTGCTATAGCTCCTTTATTTTAACTTAAAACATTCGATAGCTCAGCTTATCATACATGTACTGGATTGTTCTCAGGGTTCAATGTGTGTAGGAAACAGTCTGTGAACAGATATATCTACAACTATTCTGCCCCGCTGTCATTAGTGTGGGTCGAAATGGATGTTACACTGAATCCAATGTTTTGGAGGAACATAACTTTTCTTCCAAATCCACATCGGTATGAGAATTTTTTTTTTAATTTAGTAATTACAAAAGTGACTTTAATTCGGCGTTCCTCACACAAACAACAACACCTTTTAAATTGTTTTTAAAGTAAAAAGAAATACGTCAGGAGCTGCACAGTGTGATAACTGATTTTTTTTAATTATTCAAATAAATGCACTAATTCTGCTGGGACTTCTATTACCCTAAAGAGGTGGGGGTTTTTGTGTTTTTTTTAACTTTTAAATAAATTAAATTCGATTTAACATAAGCTTTGGATGAATGCCAGCGTTAATTTAACGACTGTTATTCTAGAAGGAACGAGGTAACCAGGTAACGAGCAACTGTGAATCCGAAAACAAACAACCGGATGGATAAAGTCGAGCTGAATTAGATCGTTTTAATCCTTTAACATCATACAGATCGTCCCATCAGACTGCACTTTGTTCTTCCCTGTGTTTTAATATGAATCGATCACTTCCGGTCAGTCTGAATCCGTGAAACTGTTTGAATCTCGACGTTATTAACGAGTAGTAACTTGAATAAGTTAACGGTAAGGATCGTTTGTTTGATACAGGTTAATGCAGTGTGTTTGCATGTTGCACGTCAGGCAGTGATATCATTGAACAGTCTGCATAGTGAAGATTGAAATGTTTATTTTCTTTGTTATTTTGTCACAGAATAGCCAAAAAAAAAACCAAGGAGCATTTTCTGTGATCTGATGACCATGAGACGGAGCCCGAGGAGACCCCTGATCCTCAGAAGAAGAAAATTGCCTTTTCAGCAGAATGACTCCCCAGCAGTTGAGCAACAGAGCCAACCGGCTGCACCAGACTCTTCCAAACAAGATGCGGGTCAGTCCTTTCCCGCTGGCATCCGCATCCTGGATCACCCCACTCAGTCCAACACCCAGGTGGTCCTCATCCCCAACACGGCCGACCTTCAGAGTGTCATCGGGGCCCTCACCGCCAAAGGCAAAGAGTGTGGCGCCCAGGGACGAAACAAGTTCATCCTCCTCAGTGAAAACGGTAGCCGTGGCGATGAGTCTCTTTGTCAGCCTTCTGATGCGTCTACAGTGTCAGTTGAGCAACCAGTGAAGGAGGATGCTGGGGACAAACCCCCCGAGGTTAAACCTCTCACTGCAATCAAGCTTTGTAAGGAAATGAGATGCATTTAACACAATGATACTCTTCTCTAACCTGGTTCAGTGTTTTCCCCTTCTGTGTCTCAGAAATAATCTTTTTTTTTGTTTGTTTGTTTGTTTTTCTCTCCTCACCAGTAAATAAGGACCTGGAGAGTGGTCCCTTAGATAACAGCCTCACCAACATTCAATGGCTGGGCAAAATGAGCACAGCTGCTTTGGAACCGTATCCAGCGAAACAGACGGCCACCAAGGAAAACCAAAATCCACAGGTCAGCAGCTTTTCCTGACGCCCCAGAGCGATTGTTGTCCTGTGATGTGAAGACACGGACGTGTGATCTCGGGGGTGTCTCAGCATGTCCTCTAAAAGCCTCCATAGGTTGAAATGTTTAACATGATTTAAGGAAGTCAAAGGATTGTCTCCCTTTTGTATTGTATTGTAATAAAGCATTTGTGTCCTGTCTTTTAACTTCCTCTCTTTTGTTTGTTTGTTTTATGTTTAGAAGGCACAAAATCCTCCAATGGACGCAGAGCCCGCTCAACAGCCCATGTCGGAGAGGCCGCCGTACTCTTACATGGCCATGATCCAGTTCGCCATCAACAGCAGGAAGAGCAGGAGGATGACCCTGAAAGAGATCTACATGTGGATCCAGGATCACTTCCCCTACTTCAGAGAGGTGGCCAAACCCGGATGGAAGGTAACATCAGACCCGGGATGACGGCTTCGGAAAACGCTTATTTAAAGAAATCAAAACATATGTGCTGATGTGTGATCGCAGAATTCCATCCGCCACAACCTGTCTCTGCATGACATGTTCATCCGCGAGACCTCCCCGGATGGGAAGATTTCTTATTGGACCATCCGGCCCGAAGCCAACCGATGCCTCACTCTGGATCAGGTGTACAGGGTGAGTACGAGTGCTTCCTTCTTTTCACATGTGCACGCCTGAAAATGTCTGGACCGTTTCAGGAGCAGCTCCAGAGATTCGTCGATGATGCAGACGCTCCATGCACCGTGCAGCAGTCACAGTGGACAAACGTCACCTCCCCTCCTATCGCTGTCGAGGAGAGAATATGCAGCTGCTCCCACATCAGCTCACTCAGGCTTGCTGAGGAAAAAAAACCCACTAAGCTAAACTCCAAGTGAAATCAGAACAAAAAATGTCTGTTTCCATTTGGAAAATTTTCTCGAGTTTTCTGCAAGTGTGAAAACTCTGTCACTCATTTAAAATATAAAATCTGTAAAACGGATTGTTTTTATTCTAATTCTATCACATCCACAATACTCATTCCATTTTTCTTGTTATCTGTGTCTTATGTGAGTTGAAGTGCTGTAAAGTTTCTTGTCAGGTTTTGTGGATTTTTTTTGTTGCTGTCTTCTGATTTTTCTGGTTTTCTGTCCTCTCTCACTCCACATCTTTCTCCACAGCCTGGCTGTGACCCAACGACCGCTCCCGTTCCAGTGCCCATGCTTTTATTACCCAACCAAGTAAGATAGATTTTCCCTTCTTTCCATTTCTTCCCCAAGGGACACTCTTCGTCTAAGACGTCAGGACAGGGAGAGAGACAGAAATCAGCAGAAGTCCATTTTCACTTTCCACCTTTTTCTTGTGTGTGAGCAGAAAGTAAAGAACACAGCTGCAGCCAGAGGGAAATCTTTCTGTTGTTGTTTGTGCAGGAGGAGATGAGAAAGAATAGCTTCATTTGAGAGCAGTTGTGTCCATCATCCTTTCTAAAACAGAAACGCAGGGAGAGCTTTAGGAGGTTTCACTTTCACTTTCATCTTCTGGAGTTTTCCAACTAAACCAAAGAGGAGAGCTTAACTTGTCCTTTAAATGTAGTCAGGATCGAGAGAGCACAGTTAGTCCCACTGACGAGACGCACTCCTGTGTCTGCATTAAAAAATCTCCTGTCACTTTTTTTTTTTTTTTTTTTTTTTTTTTTACAGCAACAAAGGAGAATTCTTCCCGATTCCAAAAGAGCTGTAACTGGATCCGGTGAGTTCAACGTTTGTTGACTTTTTATTTTGCAGTAAAGTGTATTCCAAAAAAAAAAAAACGCCCCTAAAAAACAAAGTCATTCACGTTTTTCTCTTCTTTTTTTTTCATCCAGAGAGAAGAATCAAACCTCTCCTCCCTCGGACTGAATCCTACTTCATTCCCGTCCAGCTCCCCGTCGCCTACATGCCGTCCTCGCAGGCTCAGTTTCCGCCCCTCTGCTCACAGCAGAAACAGATCGCCTCCCGAGGGGCGAAGAGAGTGCGGATAGCTCCAAAGGTAAAGAATGGAAACGCATTCGGAGGATCAAAAATGTCCGCTTGAGGTGCTTGGGGGCCCCCGTCAGTCCAAAGTCATGAAAGCTATCAGACCGGATGGAAACTTTAAATCAGGCTGTTATCCTGAATCCTGATTCGTCTCAAGTCCAGACAGAAATCAGGGTTGTATAATCTCCTGGGGGAAGACCGTCAGAGCTAGCTTAAAATGTTTCCCCTTCCTTTCTAAGTGACTGTAGTTCATTTAATTTGTCTGTGCGATTTCCACATTTTTCTTATTCTTTAAAGTTTGCAAGTTGACATGGCTGCTGTGTGTCTGTCAGGTGAACCAAAGTGACGTCCCAGGCCCGGTGGTGTATCCTCAGACGAACAAAGACCTGAAGCCGGCCGTGAAGGAGGAGCCTGTTTTTGTTCCCATCAAAGGCGAAACTCCGACCTCCCTGTCGACGAGAACGGTCGGCGGCTCTCGGCGTAAACAGCGCCTGGTTCACTCTCTGAACGAGGAGCCCGTCCTCCTCTGCCCTGAGAGCACCTTCTTTGACTCCGGCGTCGTCTCCGATGTGTCCACTTTCCAAGACGTGCGAGAGGCGGAGCTCGACGCCGGCAGCCCAGATCGGGAGTTCTCCTTCAAGACCCCCATTAAAAGTACCAACCACCTAACATCCTCCACGCCAAGCAAGCCCCCTTGCAGCGCCCCGCCCGAGCCTTGGAAGGTGACCCCAGTTAGCAAAGAGAGCGGGAGCGTTCTGGACTTCAGCCCCATTCGCACGCCAGGCGGCCCTGCAGTCACTCCGCGGCACGACTACACCACCTTCAGCTTCAACAGCACCCCCTTCAAAGACTGGCCCCTGTTCAGCTCCCCGCGCGAGCTGCTTAACTCCGCCCCCTCCAGAGCAGCCCAACCCACTGACTCTCCTCTCGAGTGCTTCCGAAGCAGCTGCTCCCGAGAGCTGCTGCAGGCGGGAAGCTCCACGCCCGCCAACCGCTCGGTCACAGAGGGTCTGGTCCTGGACACCATGAACGACAGCTTGAGTAAGATCCTGGTGGACATCAGCTTCTCGTGCATGGATGACGAGGACCTGGGCACGGCCAACATCAGCTGGTCCGAGTTCATCCCGCAGTTTAAGTAGACTGGCGACATTTTCACGTAGACAGATCGGTCACCACTTTTCCAAAACACTTTAGGAGGGAAAACAGAGAAGAGGTAAAGCAGGTGTAAATGTTGGGTAATATAACTAATAGCGTTTATGAAGAGTAAAGTGAGTGCTTTAAACAAGGGCACATTGTTGAAGTTATTCAACCGTCAATACTTACAGCTACAGACAATAAACTCCAAAGTAGGGCGTATGGAGAGATGTCTGTGTATGTTGCGTCCGTTCAGCTTCTTCTGTCGTCCTTCTGACGCTTCCTGTTTCCTGTTTGAGCTCGAACACTCAACAAAAACTTCATTTATTGAAAAGTCGATCGCCGCTCATTTGCATCTGCTTTACGTTCTTCGTATTTATTGACACTTCCGCTTGAAATAAAGTCCAATGTCGTTACTATAAAATGAACAGCCGCATTTCGGATTCACATATCTTTCCTCTCTTCTGAGACTTTTTCAATTCTTAATCCCTCCTTTACTGCCTTTTAAAAATGTTTTTGTCACTTTTTTTTTTTTTTTTACCCACAAACCTTTGACGTGCTCCCGTTTCCTCCCTGTCACCTTTGTCTGTGCTCCGAATCGCTCGTAAATAACAAAATGTCTGAAATGTCTTTGTAAGTTGATTTGCACATGTTAATATATAATTTAGCTTTTACACATGTAAATTGAAAGACAATATATTGCCTGTTAAGCCAGAAAGAGGCTTCTGGGATCCATGTTTAGACTTTAGATTGTAAGGCAGGAATATTAGCAATAAGCAATGACAGGAATAATACAAATAGCACTAACAGCAGTAGGAGTGTGTGTGTGTGTGTGTGTGTGTGTACATTTATTGTAGAGCTGTCTTCTCCCATGTAACTCTAAGTACACGGTCATCAGGAGCTTAGGGGCTGCAGTGACTCCTCTTGGCAACTAAATACTGAATGTTTGTATCTTTTTAAAGGACAGACTGAGTAAGATGATTATTCTGTAATCACACTTTGAGCCCAAGGAAAGGTTTCCAGAGCGGAACAGTTAACGCTGCGTCATCTTCAAGGGAGAGAACGAAACCTTTTGAAATGCCACAAAATAATGTATGGCTTAATTCGAAAGGTTTGCATTTCTACAAACGGACGTCTTCCAAGCATGTGCCTTGTTCTGTTTTCACGACTGTCCAATAAATGCGATGGTGTCGGCGCCTCACGCAGTGCACATGGCTTCTCGTGAAGTTGGGTTTTTGACCATTAGCATGCTTTGATTTGCTTTGACGGCTCACATTTAATCAATGTTAATACTAGACAAGGTCCAATTTCTACAAGCAGTTTGCAGTACGGCAGTGTTGAAAATGTGTTTCTGTAAAACCACAAAGCAAGGTTGGGCTATTTGTATTTATATGGGAATAAAAGTTGAAACCATTTGTCGAATGCGTCTGTTATTCAAACATGACTTTAATGTTACATTCAGGACATGGTTAAAAAAGAGAGACTATAATTCAAGCACATTCTACCAGATAAGTCAGACACTGTCGGCCGCCTCTTCTCTGCAGTGGTTTTCACATCACAGAATTCTTGTAGCATCAAACGGTCGGTTCAGTGACAGTGAAGGTGGTGTTGAAGGGCGTCAGAAGAAAAGGGTTTGAAGCTTCTTCAGTAAGTCTTCACCTCCTGCTGTGCCACTTCAAGAAGGATCTGTAGCTGCTTGCTGCAATAATCTGGAAACATTGGAGATATACGCAGAAATAAAAGGAGTTTAATTCAAAGCAAAAATTAGATAAAGATTAAAGAGATTAAAGGTGCTAAGTGGGCAGGTGTCAAACTGACGAGGAAAATATTTATGATTTTGAGACTGATGAGGGGTATTTTTACATCACAAAAAAAAAATTGTGTGAAAAAGTGTATTTTCCTTTAATGGCTTCTATCAAACCACATTCAGTGTTCAAATTTGGTGAGCAAAAAAAACAAAACAATTTCCAAAGAGCAATTAGTAAGAATTTGACTAAATTAAATGCACAATGTGGAAAATCCACCACTAGGGGGCTCTCAATCAAAACAATAAAAAAAATGACGTTGATACTAGAGGTGATGTAAGAACACAACTAAAAAAATATATAACATGGGTTATTTAATTTTAATGTAAGTTAGATATTTTTAATGTAAACAATAGCATGCAATTCAACATACTGTACCTTTAAATCATAAAATGACCTTACTATATCATCCAACATTAAAGAAACATGATAAGAAAGAAACAAAGGAGATTTTTTTTCTGTTACAAACCAAAGATGCGTCTCCATCTTTTGGGCAGACGATATCTGTGGATGGTCAGGTAGTAAACCGGGACCCCTGTCAGTGTTAGGGCACAGCTATTACCCGTGTTCCAGGGGTCTGAGTACAGAGACAGACCCACGATGAAGAAGCAAACCACCGTGAAGGTGACAGCGATGACCAGTGGCACCTTTGGGCGATCAAGAAGAGCAAACAACACAGTTTGGTGAACAGCAAAGATGTCAAATACCACACAGTTTTCCTCCTGTGTTTCCTAATTTCTAATTGATGATGGCAGTACCTGAGTCTATAGAGTTCTTTCTTACTTTGTGGGGTAGATATGGGTGCTTATTGATTCATGTTTGTGTAAAGCACTAGTTCAGTGTAAAGTTTGGTGAAAAAAAAACTGCTGACAGTCTCACTTTGAAAGGTCTCGGGTGAAGGGGGAAGCGGTATCGGTGGATGAGCATCCCTAAGGTTGCCAGAGCGATGAAGAACCAGCGAGAAAAGGAGGCAAAGTTGATGAGCTGGTAGATCTCTCCTGAGATTAACATCAAGACCACCAGGGGGTACTGAGGACACACAACACGTGTTTTTTTTCCCCCCTTATCCATGTCAAGTGAAATATAAAATTGAACTCTAAGCAAACTGAGGGAAGTCATTTACCAGTAAGAGCACAGCAGGTAACGGTGTGTGTCTGCGGATGTGAATCATGGAGAAGATTGGAGGCCAGTGTCCCTCTCTGGCTCCCACAAACAGCATCCTGTAACACAAACAGTCCACCTTACAGACCTTAATCAGGTTGTCTTGTGAGTAGGGTTACAAAATACCAGGAATTTTCAAAGTTGGAAACTTTCCATGGGAATAAACTGTGAATTAATAAAAATTTAAGGTTGGCTCTTAACAGGGAACTTAAATATATTGGGGAAACTGTATTTCAGCATAATCTTGATTAAAACAACTCCACAAAGGGAAGTACGTTTTGATGATATTATGGGATAATATATTTTAAAAAATTTGATGTAAATCTGTTGAAATTGGGGTTTTTTAAATTGTATTATTTTGCGTATAGATGTCTGCTTAGGACAAAAAAAAAATTATATATACGTTTGGATGTGGTAAAGTTCGATTAGATTATCCTCAATTTACAGTTAATTCCCATAAATTCCCATGGAAAGTTTCCGATTTGGAATATTTCCAAAATTCCCCAGCTCAACTTCCCATGGTAAGTCTCCCGAAATTTACCAGAAATGTATCAGAAACTTTCCACCCCTTTGCAACCCTACTTGTGAACAGGCCTTCTGACTGATTTTGAGCACATACATGGATGATAGAATTAGTGTGTCTGGGCCTTTATTACCTGGGAGCCCCAAAGAAGCCACCGTTAAGAGCCCCGAGGCAGGACAGGGCCACGAGAATGGGGATCAAAGAGGACACTCCCTGGAGAGCACGGTTGGCAAACGTCTAAAGAGGCACAGACAGCAAAACTCAGACAAACCAATCTCCTCTCATCACGTATGTTTATCTTTTTCTTTTGAACTGCCAGTACTGACCACAGCCACAGCATCAGATATCAGCAGCTCAGCAGGAGTCATCATTGTGTAGTAGGCCACATTAACAAGCACATAAAAGATTGTCACTGTCACCATGGAGCAGATTATAGCCAGTGGGATGTTTCTGGCAAGAAAGGGTGCATGCAGAGAGACATGACGGTGCTTTCAATGTGTCTTACAAAAAAATAGAGTTGAATGGCATGTGAGATTTAAATACCTATTGGGGTTTATGACCTCTTCTGTGACAAAGTTCAGATAAAACCTAAAGGAAAGAAGAAAATTCATGTATCGTAAAGAAGGCAAAAAACATAGTTTTCTCTTTGTTACTGCTGTAAATGTTTGCTTACCATCCACCGTAGGCATACAGGCCATTGTAGAAGGCCAGTGGTAACCGATCCAGTGTTAATGACTCAACCTCGAAACCATTCTGGAAGTTCTCGGTTTTTCCTGAAAAGGAGAAATTAAAGAGAAAAATAGAGGCTTAAAGAAGATACAGCAAATGTACTCAGGAACCTTGTCGGCCAGGGCTCAAAATCTCAGTCATGTCACCATTGGAAGGTTCCATTTATACACATTTAATACTACTTTTTGGTACCAGTGTAGCAGAGAGTAAAAGGTTATAGTTCTTGAAAGCTCATGTAAACAGTGTCCTCTCACCGTTGGCAAGTGCAATCACACCAGGGATGATGATTAGGATCAGTGCAAACGTCTTAATGAACGTCAAGGTGACCTGAGTGCGAGAGGCCAGGGTCACACTCCAGCAGTTGATAACCACAACAAAGGCTACAAAAAAACACAAAGATAATACAGTTTTGTACCGCAGAGATATTTAAGAACACTATTAAGGTAGGAGGGATGATATCTAAAAACACTTACTCAATCCGAGGATGCTAACAAGCTTGATTAGCACTGCTGGAGCAGCACAAGGTTCAAAGAACGGCTCCACAACGTAGCGGCCAAACGCTAGGGCCACATAGGAGGCCACAGCTGGTCTAGAAAATTAAAAATGTGTTTCTTATTGAAATCCCTTTGACTAATAATTTCTACCTAAATCATAATTTTTTTTTTATCAAGCTTTCTCTAGTTGTTTTCCCTCCAACTCAGAACCAACCAAGAAGCTAGCAGCTATGGGTCATTACTGTGTGTATTTATTAGCTACCTTGAACACAAAACCACAAGTCCTTGATGCTTTTACTGCAAAATTGTCAAGATACTAAATCAAATAACCCATAGCTTGTTTTTTTCACGAGATCATTTAATCATGATAAATTGAAAAAAAAAAAAAAACAGCTAACAAACCTGATAAATAAGAACTCAACCCAGAGTCGTAAAAAAGCGGGAAGCGGCCCCAGTGTCTCCAGTAGGTAAGTGTAGTGGCCCCCTGACTTTGTAAAACTGGTGCCCAGTTCAGCATAGCACAAGGCTCCTAATGTAGCAGAAAGTAGACCAGGAGAGAAAATGCTTGAGCAAGCTGTCTCCCCTTGATATAATCTTGTAGATATTGTACATATTGCTCCTTTAAATCAAAATTTAAAAATAAATAAACATCAATCCATCATTCCTCTTACCAAACAAGGACAGGACCCCACAGAGTGCCCATACCAGCAGGGACAGGCCCACGCTGCCACTGTTCATCAGGACTCCCTTGGGTGCGATGAAGATCCCGCTGCCCACCACTGTACCAATGATGAAGGACGTCGCCGACAGCAGGCCAATCTCCCTCCGGAGATGAACCACCTCTTCTTCTGGCTTCTGCGCCTTGCCATCATCGTCTTTCTTCACTTCCATTTCTGTCTGACTGTAGCTTCAGCTTGGAAAGCACAAACTGTGCCCATTGAGTTACCTCACGTCTGCTAATTTGAGAACAACATCATTGGATCTTTGTCCTGTGTAACTACGATCTTACCTCTTCTGTTGACGGTCGCTCAGCTTCAAACAGTGGCCAATATGTTCACACGTCTCAATCTGTTGGTTCTCCCACGGTCAGCGACCAACTGTCCTTGTTTGGTTTCCTGTTAACCCTTCTTGGGCACACATTTGCGACACACTTTCTTGAATTTGCGTTAAACTGTGGCAGAGAGAGCAAAGCGACAACATGCTCCCCTCTCCCCCTCTCCCTGCATGTTTTTCTCCCCTCGTTGGCTCTTAGCCATTCCACCCCCCCCAAAAAAAAGCCTAAGCAGGGAACAAAGCTGGCAGTCTCTCAAGCTTCAGAAAGTAATTACAGCAGTTTAAAGTCTCCACACTTTCCAACTATGTACGGTTTGTTTTTGTGTGTGTGTGTGTGTGTGTGTGTGTGTGTGTGTGTGTGTGCGCGTGTGTGTACAGCTTGACAGAGACCTTTGAGGCACTGGGGGAAAGGGGTCAGGGTGCTGTGGAGGCAGCTGCACAGACTACAGGAGGGCTGTGTTCAACAACAACATTTGCACGTTTTTTCTTCTTTTTTTTTTTCTGTGTCTTCATCCCTCAAATGTCCTGAAGTGCAAAATATTTCATGCACATGCAGCTTAACAAATATGTCAGAATGTGTACAGTGTGTCTGCCAAGACAACATTAGCTTAATTTCTCCTATTTTCTATTGCTTCACTGATCATTCGATGAATGTCAGTTTCACTCCATCCAGCAGAGCAATAGCTGTGCTTGTCAAAATCCCTCTACAGCCAGTTGTGTACAGACCCCGGCCCGTCTTCACAGACATACTGAGAATCCTCTGAGGAGTCTTTGCCTCGGAGTGATTTAGGAACATTTTCAGAGCAACGTGGAAGAGGCGTGGATGAGGATACTCTGTGAATAACTTTCATCTTTACAAGGATCTCGTCTTATCTAGTCTTCTTCGTGGTAGCCAATATACTGTTTTGTAATGCATCTATAGTTTGCGATACTGTGTACAGATGTATCATCCTAATCTATAGAGAACACGTTTAAAGTCTGCTGTTTGGCCAGTAGAGGGCACTAAATCTACTCGACTTTCTAGGAGTGAGTTTACTCAAAAGCTGTCTGCATTTTGCTTTTTTTTCCACCAGATGGCAACCTCCTCTCAAGCTTGTTATTACTCATCAGCGAGCGTCTTCCAGGTAAGGACCGTGGTCGACTTGAGCGTCACACTGTGGCTGGGATGGAGGTGTTACATTAATGAGGTTAGTTTGATGGGTGATTGTGAGACTACATTACTTATGGGTGGTGTGTTCATCACATGAATGTGCTCGATCAGTGTGAATCTTTCAGGCGGGGGACTTCATGCCTGCTGCATTCATTTGACAGAGCTGTGATTTAATCAACTAAAGCATTTAAATGAATTTTAAGTCTTGCAATTGACAAACATTCCTTCAGCCCTCCAGTCTTTCTATTTTCCCCCAAATGAAACAGAAACTAATTCTCTGTTTTCCTTCTATATTGTAAAATATATTTCCATACAAGCATCAGTTCATAAGACTCACCACCGTGCTGTGCCGTTGTACTCCTTTCTAGAATCGAGCTGGCTGACCAAATGCTTTAGCGGCAAACTAGTTGCTAGGAGACGCCCCCTCCCTGCCCTGTGGATGTCTGGCCCATTGTAAAATTGTGAGTGTGTATGTATTTAATAGGGTGTGAATGAGAGACACTGTTTTATTTTGAATTCAAAGTCTAGCATTTTCAACCCTCATGTTGAAGAAAAAAAAAAATCAGGAAAACTTAAGTCACACATCAGATCTTAATGGACACATTTTTCAAGTTGAAAATCTTAAAGGATGCACGATTTGTTGAGGAACTCATGATAGCAGCATCCAACGGAAACCTAAGTCATCGACCCAATGAGGTCTGGGTTCAAAAACAGACCGAAAGTCAAGGTAAAAATCTATATAACGCGCTGATCCAACCTGCATGAATTCCCTCTTGGCACCACATCAGGAAGCTTGATTCTGACATTTTGGCCAGAAGCAGTGCGCCTCCTGTTCCTCCTCACAAGAATGAGCGGATAGCGGTGCTGCTGCTGGATTCATTCCCTTCTGCAGCCCTGTCCAGCTCTCTTCATGTAACTGTCGGTCTCCTGGTATCTGTTCGCGCTGGCGAGACTGTGCTGGGAGAGAAAACAAACCCTTCTTGTGACCACACCTATTGATGTCTGATCCCGGAGGAGATTGACTCTCTGTGCAACCTGACTGGTACAGCCTCACTGCAGGAGTGACATGGGCACTAGCAGAACACAAAACAAGCACCCTACACTTCAATTATAATTTCAGATTGCCTGCTTTGATTGCTCAATACAATACACATTTCACCATTCTCATTATTTACCTTGGAACATCTTAAAGAGCAATCTATAAATAATCTGGTTTCAAAAACAGTCTTTTTTTTTTTTTACCTTTATCACCTCTTACATATTTAGACTGACTTCTTCCTTGCTTGTCGAATATGTTGGTTTTCCCTTGTGAAGCCCTTTAATCACATTTGTGTGTTAGAAAATGGTGCCAATTTCCTCTATTGCCATGCGGTGCCTTTAAGTACAGGTTTACTCTCAGAAACTGTCTCTGCTGGATTAAGTGCAGGGAAAGCCTTCCTGCTTTTTGCCTGGTCGGAAGTCAACTTGCTCAAAGCGTTCATACGGAGGGAAGGAGGAGATGCAGGATGATTGTGGGATGTTGACCTCTGACAACTACTATCTTTCTATGCAGTGGTGATTCTTGAGTCTGGTGGGGCCCTTGGTGAAAACCATTTTTGGCGCCCCTCCTACCAGAATTTCCTTATACTCTCTGCCGGTTTCCCTCTCTGTTTTCCTGTTTGACAGATTACTCCTCATCATTTTTATTTGTTGACTTTCATTGACAAATTTTGGTTTTCAAAGTAAATAGTGCAAACAGAGCTTAGCAACTATAACGACAGTACGTGCTGTCAGATAGGGCCCGCTAAGGGAGGTTTCCTACTGTCGTTGCATAATTTGCACATTTTGGGTCATTGCTTTGATTTAAATTTGTGAGCCATCAGGGGCCCCCTTATGGTCTGGGGCCCCAAGGAGTTGCCTGCCTTGCCTGTTGATAAACGTTTCTATGTGCAGATTAAACAACATCCAACCACTTGTTGTCGTGAAACGAGACACAGTATTGATCTTTGATTGTGCCCTGTGGTATAGATCCTGTTTATTTCCCTCATACTGACTCTGCAGCTCCTTATCTTGATTACTTTTGTGGGCGATGGGGCCTTTATTTCTTTATTTTTTCTCTGTTGTTTGTTTGGAAGAGAAGCCACAGAGATCGTTTATGAGATATATTTGCCGTGTACTGTCGAGGTCTCGGCTCATAAAAGCACCATTATCAAACACACAATTCGTGACAGAGATTAAATCACAGTCTCTACGGTGAAGCAACAAAACACTGGTTACACTCAGTGGAAATGGTCGTACTCACCTGCACTCGCACTCAAAAACACTTTGCATTGTTGTGCTCGAATACGACCTTTCTGTCTCTGGGGGGAATATTGGACGACTAAGATGATAAAACTTAACATATCACACAAACTCCATCACACCTTCATTGGTTTACCCTGGGGGGGGTTTTTTCACCGCATCACTCGAAACTAGCCAAACAGCTCCTACAGGTAGGTGTTGAGGTTTTGTGAAAGTGATAATAGTAACAGAGTGCATTTGAGAGAAAAGGGAGAGCCTTTACTCTTGCCAGACTCTATTGATTCTCCTCCAGACCTTCCTGTGAGGATGGCCAGTCCAGGAAGTAGTCATGAATAAATCATGGGGCAGCTAAGCATGAAAGAAAAATGTAAATGAGAATGTGATTGTCTGAAGGTGAACAAAAATCTGCCAAAAAAAAAAAATTCTTTGCCAAGCACTGAACATGGCTTTTGAAGATGACAGGAACATTTTTATTCTTCTTGATACTGTGTGATCCCTCGTCCAGATCTGTGGAGGACCCGATAGAGGAAAATCGCCTTAATGAGGTTTCTCCTCGAGTCCCAGTTGCCCTCTGAAGGCAATCGC
Organism: Symphodus melops; assembly: GCF_947650265.1. Lineage (NCBI taxonomy): Eukaryota > Metazoa > Chordata > Actinopteri > Labriformes > Labridae > Symphodus > Symphodus melops. The sequence continues at coordinate 4,099,970 of NC_136712.1, forward strand.
CCAAAACCATGCTGTATCATTGTGTTCAACAGGCTTCACAAGGGTGGAGACCTGAGTGTCGGGGTGGTTTATTGACATTCAGAAAGGCCGCAAGAGCTGACCTTTGTGTCTCCATACGGTATTCTGCTCTTAATGAGGAGGAGGTCGATTTCATCTCACTCCTAGGGCTGTGGAATTTAAATTGAAGGGCTGCAACTCTTCCTTTTCAGTGTCTGTGGTTTTGAATGGAACAAGTTAAAGGGTTTTACCAAAGCAGGAAAGAAGAAATGATAAGAATGGTTTACACCAATGATATGTTGGGATAAAATGACTAACCTATCATATATGTAGTCTTCTCATAGTGAGACATGGTTGGACCGGGTTGTAAATCCACTAAAATGAGCTCGTCAAACACCACCATGGGTCGATGGGATCTGACCTTCCATGATGAAGTGTGAAATGATCTGGATTTTAAAAACGCATTCAGCTTTCTTTCCACTGTGTTCCTGGATGCTTTCAAGAGAGGGACTTGGCTCGTCGACCTTCAGCCCCATGACTATCATGTTCATGTTGTCCTGAGCGTCGCTCTCAATTTGAATTTACAAAACACTTGTATTCCCAAAAGACTGTCGAAATAGCATTGCAATCTGTTGTTTTCTAGTATTCAAATGGAATATTAATCATTTCTAAATTATTAAACAGCAGTTCCACCAAAGGGAGAGAACAAAGCTACGCCGTCACTACTCGTTTGTACTTTTACACTTCTGGTCTAATTATGTAATCTTTTTAACCCCTGTCTTTTTTTAAAGGCTTTCATTTCATAGTGAGTGTTTTACCTTGGGGGAAAGTAGGTTAAGCTGTTTTCCCCAAACAGTCTTTATGCTAATCTGAGCTAAGCTAATTGTGGCTGTAAATTCTTGCTTTGTACTCGAGGCACGTAGAATGGGATTCATGTTTCCATCTTACTCCTGGACTATAGGCAAAAAATACCAATAAAAACTTAACCTGTGGAATCAAAAGAGGAACGATATTCCAAGAGAAATTCCCACGCTCACAAAGAGTGCTGTTGCCAGGGAAGCTGTTTCTTCACATTACGTTTTTTTTGTGTTTTTTTTTTTTTTTACCTTAAAAAGGTTTCTATCCTTGGCAGCTTGTGTCCTGGTTTGGTTTTGTGTATGTTGTATTTCAGAATGTTGAGTTTTGTTGTTCTATTATTATTATTATTCCTTAGTGTGGCCTGTTTCCTGGTGTAGTGTCATTGTGTTGACTGTTTACTTGTTTAGTCTTTAGTGAAGGTTAGAGCACTGTGAATATGAAGATAAGGAGCAAAAGAGTGTTGCTGTTACACATTGTACATATTGACAGCCTACAGATCATAGGAACTCAAAGGAAATCTTAAAAGTGTGAGGAAAAGAGTTAACATGGCATACCTAACGTTCGAGAATTAGTTGCTTGTATGCGCCCATGCTCTTAAAACAAAAACGTAATGCAGCCATCCATAAAGTCTCTTCCCGTTTTTTTTCTTCCTTTTTTTGAGTTATGGCATCTATTGGTATTTTGGTTTGTAGTGTTTTTTTTTTCTTTTTACTGGTTTAAGATCATGTTTAGACCACCCACAGCCCTGACAATATGATTTATGTTGGCAGAGTGTGCTTTGCACTGGTTTGAAATAACACTGTTCTATATGTGATCACAATGGGAAGCAGCAGCTCTAATCCAGTTTCCCACATTGAATGAAATCCCAAAAAAATCTTCCCAGCCTGATGGCAGAGGGACACTGGGGTTTAAACTGGGAAGTTACTGATAGCAAAGCGTCTGAGGCAGTAATCTAAACCCAGGGTATCTGTCAGATTCTTGGCTCAGACAGTGAAGGCGAGCTCTGGAGACAGCTTGGGAGAGAATCACAGTTGTTGGCCAGACAGCTACAGTGTATGATGAGGATTGGGGAACAAACAATAGAGAACGTATACTAACACTGCCTGCTTACATTATGCTGTGTTCCTATTGGTCCATTTTTATTTTACAATACTTATAAAAACAATATTTCCCCTCAGCATATTTCTGAAGGTGTTGAGGAAGGCTATAAAATTCAACACCTTGTGTATCTCTGTTTGGTGTGAAGTGTAGTTTACTAAACGCTGAGGCTGCTGGGTGAACACGCACTTCCATGGCTTAATATTTGGATACACATTTTATAAGCATTTTTTTTCTCCCATATAAAACTGGAGAGAGGGAAAGAACGAAAGCGGGATCTGGGGCGTGTGGGCGGCAGTCGGGTTCGCGCGACGTCACGGCAACCTCTCGCTCCCCGCCATGACCTCCAGGGGGAAGAAAGAAAACAATCACAATTTAAAAAAAATATTTTTTACATTTTATAGCAATGAAGCTACAATATTAATGCATCATTATTTCTACCTTCATCATTACTACCATTAGTAACACTTAATGGTATTATCATATGATATATGTGCAGCAAATAAAATATATAGACGTTTGACCTTCAGGGCCACCATACTGACTTGCCTGTTTGCTCACTGCCTCTGCTGATAATCCCCCACAGTGAAACTTCTTGGTTTCATGTGCACAGCAGTTTTGTATTCTTGCATGTACTGAGTCACACAACTGAACAGGTCTCCATTCTCATTTCATGCCTGAAGGCTTCACCTAATTAGACAGTTTCTGTTTAAATGTAAACTTTTCCACTCTCCAGAAGACTTAATCAGCCTGCCTGGGTGTGTTATTTATACTCCCGCTGAGAGCTCTAAATATAGAGTGTCCATTGCTGCTGATGCTGAAGGAGGGATGTGGGCTTAAAGTCCATTGGGTGGTAATGGAGGTTCCTTGGCAGCAGATTTGAGAAATGCTTTGTGGTGGTAAGGATGAGTCATAATAATCAGCTTGTTTAATTATTCAGCGATCCATTCATCCCTCAGTTTTACTTTCCTTTCTTCTATCTCTGATGCTTTGGCACAGCTTATTTCTTTTGTGTTGGTCCGCCTTCATTTGAAATCACTGGAATCTAAAAAGCCCCTGAGCTCAGCATTTTAAGGTCTTATCTATACAACTGACAGAGGGGCCACATGTCAACAGGTAAGGCAGGCTCACAAACTTAAACCAAAGCAATGACCCAAAATGTATACATTTTTGCAAAGATCTATAATAATTTTCAAAAGTTATATAGTTCAATATTGATTTACGTTTCTGTTTGGAATTCAGGTTTTTTTGTGTGGTTATACTTGGGGACATATCTTAATGGGACTTTCAGCTTTGGTTTTAAATTCCCTGTTTGACTTATCCATTCAGTTCACAGAGGCTGTAAAACATTTGTCACTGTCCATTTCAGCAACAGGAAGCTCTGAATCAAAACATCTCACATCTCTTCCCACCAACCTCTTGATGAGGTTGATCGTGCCCTCGCCCCTTTTCTTGTTTTTCATCAAGCATGTTCTCCATCCAGGTCTTTAACCCCATCCGCCTTCAACTGTAACCACTTTTATTCCATTTAGAAAGCCCAGCCATCCCCTGCAGTATCATTTTTCAATGCACCAAAACCTCCCAGTGGAAGATGTCCAAGCGTCTCCCCCTGCACCAGCCTCAATAACCAGTCGAGCACTGGCAAGATTTGCTGGTTTCCAGTCTCTCAGGACCCAATGTGTATCCTGCCCTTGCTACAGTTTGAATTATTTATGTCTGCAGCCTATCTGGCCTCTCAGAAAGCCCAAGACACTTTGCCTTTGAAATGGAGAGCACACAGCATTCAGGAGCAAATAATGCATTGTTGAGAAGAAGGTAAGAATGGGCCCACACAGGCAGTTCAATATGTTCAAAAGAAATGATCTGTCACTGTGGAGAATCGATCCCAGCCAGTTAAAGCCGTTTAGAAGGACTATATACGTACAACTTCTTTTCAAGGCAAGAAGTAATGCATAATAGACATGGCGTGGATTTTGATTGCTGATAAAGAAATGAATTAAACTTTCAGAAAACGATTTTATATGCTGTTCCAGAGGATAAGTATTTATTCCCTGACTTCATATTCCCATGATAAGCCAGACGGGTCATCAATCACTCTGTGAATCATACGAATCAATGCAGGGGGAGAGTACAAAGCCCTTTGACATTGGCCTCATAAAACCTTTATGGGGACGTCATCAATCACCTGTCGCCTTTGTGGAAAAGACCTTGAGTGGAGGCCCTGACTAACCGAGGGACCCGACTATCTTGTTTATCCCGGATAACAAGATTCATTGCATGTGGAGCATGTTGGACATCATACTGGGACGAGCTTGGTGTTTGAGGCACAGATTTTGGGTACCTGGTGGATACATCTGACAGACACATTAATGTTGAACAAAAAAAAAAAAAAAAGATGGACTTAACATTCTTGTTGGAGGCATTCTTGGATTATTGATGTCAGGAAAGATAATCAGATAAGTGATTTCAGTGAGGTGTAGAGCTGTCATTTATTGAAATATTATGTTTCCATTGGTGGATAAAAAACACAAGAAGCTAAGCTATCTTCCATTGGTTAGCGGCTCACTGTTCCACTGTGTATATTGTGTCCCTGTGGTGTTCCTCTTTGGAGTTGTTTTAAGTCTCTATTGGATGTTTGAGTATTTTTCTGATCGATTTTGGTATCTATGTTCATTTCTCTTTGTTGTTGTTGCTTTTACAGTTGTTTAGATTCACCTCAGATCGTCTTGTAGATCGTTGACGTTGGTCTTTTGAATCTTTTGGGGTAGTTTGTGTATGTTTTTGGGCATTATGTCTATCATTGTTTGTTGTGTTATGCCTATTGTAGTTCTTTCATGCCTCTTTGTAGTTCTATTTTATCCATTGGTTTAAGTCAGGTTGTAGTCTGTTGTCCATTAAGACCTGTTTGGCTGCAATTAATTACAGGGACACTAAACTGTTGTCCTCTGTATTTCCAGAAACCAAAGTGGAATAAGAAAACTGTATGTTTTCATTGCAAAAATTATGAACTGGTATATATGTGTGTGTGTGTGTGTGTGTGTGTGTGTGTGTGTGTGTGTGTGTGTGTATATATATATATATTCCAGCAGCTTAAACATCTCTGCATAAAACCACATTAAGAAAACCACATGAATGGAAAATTTTATCAGCATCTCTTACATTTTTTACTGCAACATTTAGAGCACAGAAACAGACAATAAAGACACAATAATATGCAACACTGAATGATTATAGCAACATCAAATGCACACGCAAATTGAAGAAAAAACAACCTACCAGGACTAAAAAACACACCTGCACACACCAGGTATCTTCGCCAAATGTTTTATTTGATCCTCATAAAAGGAGAATTTCTCGTTAGATTTCTTGCTTGCTGCAAGATCTGTATGTGTGACCTGAGCATGACTCATGCACAGCAATCAACACTTTTGCTCTACGGGTTGTCATGTTTGCGTGGACGCCATCTGTGTCCTTGCACCTCGATTTTCAAAAAAAAATAAAAAAAACCCTGACACAGTGGTGAAAAAGAGGCTTAACTTGCTGAAACCTTGGGAACACGCACAGTGATTACGCATGCCGATCTTTCATTTGCTGGATAAATATTAGTCATTGGGTGAAGAGTGGGGTGGTGATGGTGTGAGGTGAAAAGGAGGCTGAATAAGACTGAACTCGAGCAGGTGACTCGCCCATGTGGGAGGTTGCTTCACGCACAGAAAAGGAGCAATAGCGTGTGTGCGTAATGGTGGCGGTGGGTGTACCTGCGTGTATCAAGAGTCCAAGACGTGTGAGGCATGAGAAAGGAGATTGGATAACCTGCTTCTGCAGCGAACACACCCTCTACTTACAAGCCGGCTTCATTAGCAGCTGTCTGTCAGATCAGCCCCTTACACCGCTGGATGGTTGCCTGGCAACTGGGACCGTGCTCGGCCAATCAGGGCCGGATGCAACAGGAGTTCTCTCCTTGATACATGAAAGGGAGAGGGCTAGTTGTCCTCCAATTCAATTGATTTTGCTTGAGTGCCATTCACTGCAAGGGCAGAGAAGACGCAGAGAACCAGTTGAAGCCGAGCAGATGATTGGCCTAACAAAGTTGTGTTTCCGCTATGCCAATGAAAAAAAACTGGCAAAGTAACGAGAGTGGAAAGTGATTGTTTCTCCTTTTTAGTTGAATTTGGTCTACCGTAAGGATTCTGTAATTAATGAATTATAGGCAGGTAAAGAGTAGAAAGTAACAACAATAGAGGTACACTGTTTGGCTATACACAAAGGGCCAATTTTTGTAATTTACAGATAAACAGACAACGAGGGTGTAAGCGCACAGATGTCTTTGCCATATCAGCATTACTTTGACGCACCGAAGACGTTTTTTTCCAAACTATACCTTAAAGACCACGAATCCTATGGCAGTTTAATTTGAACAATAAGAAATGAAGTAGACATACTTTTTATAGCGTTTTTCTTTTACAATTTCTTTACTAAATATCATCAAGGATTTGGACTTGTAGGTATTTCATCAATAAGTCTTTCAGATATGCGGCTGAAAAGCAGCAAATCCGTCTCTTCATTTTGCACCAGATGGATGTGAGACACGAGCGAACCCCCCCCCCCCCCATCCGTGAAATGACGCACAGCAGAAGAGGCAAAGCAAAGCAAAGCAGAGGGCAAAACATCCCTGCAGTACTCATCTGTGACTTATGGTAATAAATAAGCGCCTGGGGCCATTTGCTCTAGATAATGCACCTGAAGATAAGATGGTGAAGACAACCATTACAGATGCCGTCCCCCTGCTTGGTGAATCATCTCTAACCACTGCCACCGTCTAATGGGCCGGGTGGAGGAACACGTGTAATGCATCACTGTTCTGAGGATCCATATCACGTCGCACTCCTCCTTTTGTTACATTTTTAAGGGTGACCAAAGGTTCATTGATCCATCATATTTTCTCCTTAGTGTTCCTCTCTCACTGTTCTGCAGCGTTTAAGCACCACGACACTGGATCTATACATTCCAGCAGTGCTACGTCATATGTTACGATTACACACAGAGCAGACCCATGCGTCTTCATCAGGGATTTTGTGAAAGGTCTTTCTTCACTCATGTTGCTAAGAAACTGAAAGGTTTTCACTGAAGCACCTGTGGTACATCATCTGCCCCCCCCCCATCTCATATGAAGGAATGATTTAGCCAATAAAGAGAACCACGAGCTTAAAAGAGACTCACTGTTAGCGAGCATTAAATCGAAACATGTCAGTGTGAGGTTTCATTTTTAACCTATCATCGTCTCCAGGCTCTACAATGTGAAATTCTATTATCTACCGATTGCTCTCATAAAAGTTTCATAAAGTTCAAGATATAAAAAATACCCAGTAAAAGGAAAATCAACGCAGCAGTTGTTGGGGGAAGGGCTTAATACAGTCAAATAGTGTACAATCCAGCAAAGCAGCCACTTTCAGCCATGACAAATGAAGCCAATGCGGAAGTGCAAAATCCTCCAGTTCACCATCCCCATGCTACTTTCACAAAGTTGAAAACTGTCCCACAGACATTATGATTTCTGTCTCCTGCTTGCTTTATTCAATTCCATTTGAAAACGTTTTCTAAAGCGACATCAAAGCTCCCTCTTTACGGATTTACAGTCACAGGCAGCATGACTCACCGCCTCTTCTTTAGTGTGTTTGCGATATGAACAGTAACTCTCTGCATCAAAACAATGTATCAACATCGAAAGCCCAGCAGCATTAAAAATAGATAAGCGTTTGAGCTGAAATGTGGTGGCATATAAGACAGTAATTGCTCCTGGCGAACATTACATCACGCCAGGGGTTGTCGGCGTCTCAAAGCTCCAGTGATCTCTGCTGCATTTCAAGGCAGCGCTATCTCTCCAAACACCCAGTGCTGCTTCCATTTCTCCCTGCCAACCTGCTACAAAATGTCAATTGGATTTCAAATTGCGAAGAAGCACACTTGATTAATACTTAATGGCTACAGTGTAAACGTGTCTTTATGTCTGTTTGAGGTATGATGAGAGCGTCATACGTGGCCTTTGACACCGACCCATGGCGCTTGGCTTACATCAGGTCCGAACATAATTTTTCTGATGCAGTTCTTTACATGCTTTGAAACTGGTTGGATTCTCCAGCTCCTGCAGTTAACATGTTAATGAGTCTATCCTAAAACCTGGCAAAAGAAAAAAAAAAAAAACATGTCCAGTGCGCTGGCTTTTTCTATCTGAATTTGATGTTTGATGAGCACCATTGGTTCAGTATTAACAGCGTGATGGGGCAGGAAAATTGAGAGAAGGCAGAGGTAGATAAGGAAGTGTAAAGACTGCTCGACGAGGAAAACATCCCATCAATCTGAGTAAAATATGTGAGCTCTATCGACAGGCCTTGTGTAACTCTTGCTGTTTCCTGACTGAGGTGTCACATCAGTTAAACCGGGCTGCCAACTCTGTCGGAATTTGTTACTTTCACTCCCCTGATGTTTTCTGTGTCTCTCAGTGTGAATGGGAAAAGTGCAGAAGTGTCACCCTCATAAACAGTTTGGCCCATATAAGCCATTTATTCCTCCAGTTATCAAACCTAATCTCGCACTTATTCCTCAATTTTTAAACTTAGTTTAGCATTTTACAGTGAGAGACATAACTCTGTCTTGTCACCAGCATGAGGAGAGTAAAAAACAAGTGCACTGTTGAAGGGTTGGGAAATTGAAAATGGCCATATCTTTGCTCCCTCCTGTTTACATTATTGGTAAATGCTAATGTGCTGAATTGAATAATTAAACAGTCAATAGGAGCATATGGTGCTTGTGTCATAACTGTTCGGGGATGAGTGAAAGGGGTAATTTAGCTTTGGTAAAAAGGAGTACTAACAGTTTAACAGGAGTATATGTTTTTCATGCTGACAGTGAGAATGGATGCGTGTTAAGGTGCAATAACGTTGCTTTTCTCAAGGGGTGGGCCCGACAGATAAAAAGATTTACAGGAGTCTTGATACCTGTAATCCCTCTCCGTTCGGCTCCCTCTAATACATCTCGCACCCCGGCCCGAGCTCATATCCGTTATCAGTGTATCAAGCTGCAAGAGGTTGGCAGCCGCCTTCATTTATGATTCCAGCAAGGCTTTAAAAAACAGAGGTTCAAGAAAGTCATAAAGATAGCAGACCTCTCGCCGTTCGCTCTTTTTACAAGCTGAGGCAGATCAATGTTGATGTGGTTTTTGGGTAAAGGTAAATCGTTGGAGACTTTTTTTTTCATCATCTAGGACAGTATGAATGGAGGCTGAGATGTTGGAATAAAAAAACAAAACAACAATAACATTGGAACGGATGTGGAAAATGTCAGCCAAGATAATACACACATTCTTTGATCTTGTGTGAGACAAACTGGAAAGGCCGGGCTCCCTGCCAGGCAGTATCTCTCTCGGGTTCATGAGAGCGTTTTCTCTGCTGTCACATCATATGGACAGCTGTTTACATTAACATTTATTCATTAACACTAACCCGCGCACAAAGTCCCTCCATCATCTTGAGCAAACATTCGCATCAGCATATCTGAGGCCTCGGTGAGCGAGCGAGTGTGTCTTTTTAATTGGCCGTGAGGAGCTCAACTGCTTAGCCTTTTGAGATCGTAGAGATTTTGATGTGAGATTTGCATGCGCTTACCCCCTGTGCATGAAAAGAGGGCCGTTTGCATGACTAAAGGGGGGAGGGTGACTCGCCTAATGACATTCACACATTTAGCGTGTCAAGCTATGAAGAGGAGGATTAGGTTTGCGCTCCGTCACAGGTTTCTTTTTCCTTTTATAGCTCGCTTTTTATAGCTTCCACTTGATTCCTCTATCGCTTTGATCGTTGCCTTTTAACTGGCACCCTTTTAGCATCATTTTTTTTATACTGATAGCACACCACTGTCAAAAGATTCACCAAAGATCCCATCTGAATCCAAGAATGGAGAAGCAGAGTAGAGTTTTCTGGCACATTTTCACCAACGAACAAGGTGCATGAAGAGTTTCTTGAAGAGGTCAAAAGCCTGCAGCAACACTTCATCAGAGTTGAATCTCACCATTGTCACCTTTTCACTGCTTTCAGGTTGAACAGCAACAGATCCTGAAATAATGAAGACAGGCCAAGTTTAAAGTAATGTATCATATTTAACTACCTGTTAGCATCAGACATGTTGAAAATCTAAAAGGTTATATGTCATGGTAAAATAGCACATTTGATAAGCCATTATCTACTATAACTACACCAGGTCTGTCAACAAATTATCTAGCCATTTCAAAGGGGTTTTGGATGTACATCTTTCCTACAGTATTAGTTACGGTAATGCTACCTTTAAAACAGTAACTTTAGCATTCAACCCATCCTAATTGACAATTATAGGTAATTCTTGCAAACAGCTACTAGCTTTATTCTGGACGAGGCAGAATGTAAAGTACTGTATATGTATGTTTTGCTTTGTCTGCTTTGTTTGTGCTGTGGTCAGATAAAAGCTGTTAGCGTTCACATGCTAGCGAACCTGACCGTTTTCAAGGGTCATGAAACAAGTCAAGCGCTAATGTTAGCATTCAACTTATTCCTAGCTTGTCATGTTTTGGAAGCTAATAGGCTATGCAAGATGATGTCGTAATCTTAAATAGGGCTTGATGGACCTTCTGATTATTGAAAATAATAATATTGTTTTGACCTATAACCTAGAATAGAGCGGTGACACATTTTGGTAGCATGACAACAGAGAAAAATGGCCGTCATGAGAATATTTTCGATTCAAATATGAGTGAGGTCATTTTTACAACCTGTCTACATTACAACCATTCATATGCAGAGGCTTATACCGGCTCCTCGAGGGAAATTAATATGGAACAACAGGAGTGATATGGTTCTGTTGTAGCAGAACAGGTTCTCTATAGGTCAATTGGGTGGGAGGGAATGTATGGGAGCAGCATTATAAACAGACAATTGTGATGAGGTTATCATCATAAAGTCAACAAATCCCTTCCTTTTAAACACAGGAGGTTTTTTTTATCAACTCTCACTGATGCATCCTGAACATTTTACAAGATATTTTCCGCCGCCTTTAGCAACCGAGCACTGGTGTGTGTTGGCGTGTCTTCATGCAGGCTTTATAATCCACAAGCTGAGCACTTTTTTTTTTTTTTTCACATGAGAGGAGAGGCAGCACTCCACTCTGACACTCAGCGCTGCGTTTGTTTAGCTAATTTATCAGATAAGAGGAAATGAACAGGAGGGAGGATGCAAAGCAAGCTGGGGCCGCAACAGAGAAAAGAGGCATCTGAGAGAGTTTTTCCCAGGTGGGATTCAGTCCCCGCTAAAGGGAAGACTGAGGCAGGAAACACCAAACTAGAGCACAATTTGAGTTAATTAAATGTTCTGGCTGGTGATAGGTAGTTGGAAGGTAAATCTAACAGATGGGATTCTGTGAAAGTGGACATGAGTTCATATATCTTTGATGTCATGATTAAAAAAAAGCTCATGTAACGCTTTAAAGTCACAACGCAAAACAGTTGCTTTCATTGCTTTTTGATGAAATTGTAAACACACTCCCCATTTTGCAGCATTGTAGGGAAGCACATACAGAAAACATACTGGATTCAGCACCATGGACAGGGACTGGTCAGCCATCAAATGGTTTGGTAGCGCACACAAATGGGCAGCTGCTGCTTTTGAAAGATACAAAATAGGAGTTTTCAGGACGGGTGAGAAGATCTGATAAATAACAGCAGAAGCTTAAATCTTGCCTGAAAGGTTTATGCAATGTATGTGATACGAAACATTAAAAGGAATGAACGGCACTCACATGATAGTTAAATCTTTCAAGCATGTTTCCTTGGGGATTTTTTCTACGATGAAAATGTATTTCTATTTCCAAATTTGACTCCTTAAAACTGTCTTGTTTGAGAGAATTGCATCTTCATGCTAAGGTGTTCTTGCTAAGCCTTGGGTGAATCATTTGTTTATGTTCATGTTAAAAAAAGGTGTCAAGTGTCAAACTACAAAACTCAGTAGATCGATGGTTGCTTAATGAACTGATTATTTCACAAAAGATCTAAACTATTTCACAACTCAATGCCGCCAATAGCTCCAGCTGACACCCTGACCTTGTTACTTTAAGTTTTGCCTGTGTTAAATTAGCACTTTTTTTTTTTGGATCACTTGTTTAGACCGATATCAACTTATGGCCAAACAAGAACACATCTAAATTGGGAAATCTAAAGACTTCCATTGCGATTCACACTTTTTCCCCTGTCTCGTAACATCTGTAGAGATTGCAATTTTTTAGAACATTTTAAACGAACCATCACATCTGAAGTCCCAACCCGATCATTGAGTCGCTTTTTATTATCGCCAACTTCCTGGAGAGACGAAGAGAGCCCAGCCCGCTCCTTAAACACTCATGTCTTAAATAATAAAAGACCAAGTTAGAGAAAAAATCACTCCCAAGGACTGGCTCAACTCATGAGGGTTTATTCAGTCTATCTGGAAAACAAGAATGATGGATTGAAGATGCTGCGTTATTGTTCATCATGATTCATTGAGTCAGTTTTCTCTGCAGAAGCGTGTCCTCAGCATTTATCGCTACCAAACAAACAATTAGGCAAATGAAAACACAAATTTAAATCTGCATTTGTGTCTTGACGAAGGGAAATGTGATCTTTTAGAGCCTCCTTCAGCTGTTATTTCTCACAGACTGTGAAGGTACATGGTGATAAATTATTGGTGCTATCACAGCTGTCGTTTTGAGCAATATTTGTTAATGAAGTTGTGAATGCAAATATTTTTCCCTTCATTCATTCTTTTGTATTTTCTCTTCCTCTCGGAGCAGGGCCTTCATAAGGGCAGGAAAGTGTCAGACGTCCTTGTGGCAAATGGAAGAATACAAAGATGAATTACATGAATAAGTAGATGAGGGAAAGGAAAAGAAAAACAGTTGTATATATTGATTCAATTCAATGCAGTTGTAGTGATAGATTTGAATATATCCATCCATTCAAATTCTTCTGCTTATTCAAGGTTGGAGAGAGCACTTCCATCTCTCCAGCTAAATTTTCCAACTCCTTCTGGATTGTGGATTCTGAGCTATCCCCATAATCCCTCCAGGGAACTTTGCGTCTACCCAGGGTTTTCCTCCAAGTTAGACGTCCCTGAAAAAAAGGGAGGCGTCCTGGAGGTCTCCTAATCAGATGCCCGAACCACCTCAACTGAGTCCTTTCGCTGCGAAGAAATAGTGGCTCCCTCCCTCGCAGAGTTTGAAATATTATATCAAACTTCAAAATCATGAATATAAATCTTTGCCCTATCTCTTTTAGTTTCATACATAATTCTATAGTTTGAAACCTTATAGCAGGAGTTTTTCCATCCAAGCACTTTTCATATGAAAAACCTTGAAAGAACAAAACACATAATTTCATATGTAATAGACATGCTATTGTTCACATTCCTTTTTAAATGTGGCCTGTTTCAGACTGCACATATGAAAGTTGTGCAAATCTGATCTGAAAAGATTTTTTTTTCAGATCAGATCAGAATAAGTAACCACTGCTGCTTACACTGTAATAATAATTAAACAAACTAACCCAAATGCCCCACATAAACGTATGGACATAGGTGTGGGTAAACATGGTCTATATTTAGAAGAAAAAAAAAGAGACAGTGACAAGATGAATATTCTCTTGTAAAGATTTAGATTTTGAAATGATTTAAACCCCTTTCAGAGAACTTGAATACCATCACTCATCCTGACATCTGAGAAGAGAGAGACTCTCAGATCTAAATATCAGGAGACACAAGACTAAATGTCACTAAAGCGATTCAGAACAATCCTAAATACAATATTTGGATTCTGGCACAACCCAAGTGTGAGAAAGAGAAGAGGTAAAATGAGGCTGCTTCAGTGACCCTGGGAAAAAAACAACCGTTTCTTTAATGGATGGGAACTTGCGTCTATTATTTTTGTCTACAATTCACTTGCTTTAAGTGAGAAGCAAACATCTGGCTGTTGTTTTAATTTATTATATAGAAAATAGCAGTGACACCACGATGAGGAACTATTTTTCTTACATTTGTTCAAGGGAAAAGCTTGCTTAGGCTTAAGTTTTGTCGAAATATAAATCGAATAATTATCATGAATATGATGTTATTACTATAGTTGAACACACTGAGGATAATAAAGAATTGCACAGCTGCAACTTTAAGACTCAGCACGCCTCCCCTCCGACGTATCCAACAATGGTCTTTTCCAGCTCCGCTTATCGCAGCAGAATTTGTAACGTGCCATAATTTCCTCACCGGTGTGCGCGCGCGAGAGAGCTTACGTTGTGTGTATGAGAGAGAGAGTGTGTGTGTGTGTATGTGTACCCCCAGAAATCAGATGTCATTACCCGACGCGGCTGATTTGGCGACTATTCCAGCTCTTTTGCTTGTGGACAATGCGCGCAAAGGGGACCAGCCGCACCTTCCTTATCGGATCCTCGGCGTTTTTTTGCCCTGAAGAAGCCTCCTAGTATCGTCCGCTTGATGGTTGCCATAGCTCGAGACTGCAGTTGTCATTGATCCGCTGCCAGCCAGTCATAGTAAAGGAATAAATTGTGAGTATGCAGCACACTGTTGCCGCCGGTTTTTTTTTTTTTTTTGCGTTGACCTACATTGCCCTCCCTCCTGCATCCTCAAGGTGATTTTCTGCCCCCCCCTCGCTTCCTCAACTCTGGACTCATGAGGTTGATATTTTGAGGAGAAGGAGGAGAGGGTGCAAGGGGGCGGTGGACGCATGCATGGTGTATGTAAGATTTCGTGTGTGTGGTTGACATTGGGGGGGCTCTGTAGGAAGACAAATGGGGGGGGGGGGCACACAAACAGCTGGGGCTGTCACAGCGGAGAAACAGAGGAGAGAGTTAAAGGGGGGGGGGGGCGGGATGCAGACTGAGAGGCTGGCATGATGTAATGCACTTGAGACAATAGCCAAGGATTCTCCTCAATTATCATTTCAGAGGATGAGAGGAGGTGTATACAGCCGCAGTCAGTGAGTGTGTGTGTGTGTGTGTGTGTGTGTGTGTGGCTAATATCAGTAAAAGGAGGAGCTGTCATAGCATGAACAGCTGCCCCTCCTATAAACAGTATTATTAGGGGACATTATAGAGATGCACGCAGAGAGAGAGAGAGAGAGTGAGCATGCAGCCTCTGTGACATCTACCCGTCTCATGTATGAATGAATGAATGAAAAGGCTCCCACATACATGTGCCGGCTTCATTCAAAGCCAGGAGGGATCTTCCTCTGATCTTCAAAAATCAAACAAACATTTTCAACCATGACATTGGAGAAAGATGAAAACACTTCAATTGGACTATATTTTTTGCTCAAGCAAGGGCTCACACATACCCCCCCCCTCCCCTCTTTTAATGCAAAACGTTCAATTTTCTGGCTTTCTCATGATGCACAGCCACCGTGCAAATACACCCCACTGCCTAATATGTCTGGTGTGCAGACCAATTACCTTGAGGTGCCATGCAGAGGGGTGGCTACCTGTGGCAGGAGCTTCTATGTGAATAAAGTGAAAATTGAAAAGCATGGACACGTTCCATGTTGTGAATGAATAAATAGACACGTTTGCATTTTCTTGGTTTAAATCTCTGCCCTGAGGTCATTTACACATCATTTGACGCTTTCCAATCAACATTTGAAACCATGACAGCAAATGAACACAGAACATTTTCATTGGAATCAATGAAAACCACTACCTCCTTCACCTGGTTTGCAGAGAAATAACACTGAGGCAGCTACCTGTGGCGAACACTTGTATGTGCATAAAGTGAGAGTTCCAGGGTGCATCTTCTTGGAAAGACGTGTTGCATGTTTGAGACAAATAGATGAATGACATGGCATACACAGACTAACATCTTTTAGCCTAAATAACTGAATGGGGATCAGTTGTAGCAGGCAAAGCTGAGATTTCTCTCTTAAATTGTCAATCTAACTTTAACAGCTGGAACCATCAGTTTGCATTAGTTTTCTTTTTTTTTCTTTTTTTTGCTGAAGCTGTGAGTGCACACTCCTGTTTAAATGCTTTCTTTGCTGACTATGACTGTGCCACGATGCACCTCAACCATGCCAATAAACCCGGCTGCCTTATGTGACTATAGTCTCATGCAAAAACAAGCAGCTACCTGTGGCTCTTTCCGTGCATGAAGTGAAGAGTTTAAGAACACCTCTTATTTGCTCCACACTTTCCGTGCTTCAGATGAATGAAGAGACACGTGCATCTTCTGGCCTAAATCACATCCAGAAAGCTAAACGCTGCAGGCAGAGCTGTAAGGACATTTCTCTGATTATTAAAAACAATGTAAACTAACATTTACATCTCAGTAAAGGATCATTTCATTTTATTGTGCAGCAGTTCGAGAGTGCATTATTCCGTGTATATATTTGGGGCGGCTGTAACTCAGTGGTGGAGTCACGTATACGGTTTATGAATACATATTAATAGGCTCATTTAATACTGATGGGCACTTTACATGGCATCATTTGCAATCAGTGTGTGAATAAGTGACAGTGAGATATTGTGTAAAGGCACTATGAGTGGTCAAAAGACGGGAAACATGTTATAAACTGTAAGTAGACTCCATTAACCATTTAAGTTAATACTTAATTTTCCCACACCCCTTTGCATAATATGTGGTGTGCACACCCATTACCTCTAAGGGTCATGCCGCTGGGTGGCTACCTGTGGCCTGTTTTGATTGACCTTAAAAACATAGTGAGGAAGGTCCAGTTGAAATGTTGTGGGCGGTTGCAGGCGGCACGCTTCAAATCAGCTCCAACCTGGGCTGTCTTGCCTTTTTGTTCACCTCGATTTGTGCTCTTATTCAATCTCTATCGATTGATGGTTTGCATGACCTTGCTGCAGGGGACGTTCGAGGCTACACGCCATCCTTTCATGCTTTCCTGTGCATGCAGACTTATTCTCAGTTCAACACACACACACACACACACACGCGCCAGAGGACACACATACTGTAGAGAAACCCCCACACTCATGCATCCTCCTTCCTTGCACCAGATGCTCGCACACAGGTGGAGGTAGAGCACACTGTGATGGACACACACACACGATTGATGCACAGCCCCCTCTCTATCTTGACTCCCTAATGGCAGCGTGCTGAGTGTAACTCTACACCCTCGCCGTCCTCATTCCAGCTCTGCTTCATTCACATTTTTACTGCTGTGAGTGTGTGTGTGTGTGTGTGTGTGTGCGTGAGGATGTTACAAGAAAACATGTAAATTATATTTTGTAAATATTATATTCATTCAGTCATTTTTTTATTATTTACAGATTCTTTCATTCAGTAATTGGCTGTTATATGTTTATCTTTCAGTTGTGGCGTTTAAAATGAACCTCAAGTGCAAAATATTCAAGAATTATGAAAAAAAGGCCCAGCTGTACCTAGCTTCCTCTGCCTTTTGTAAACTTCTGCTGTATTAAGCTAGCTGCTGCTTTTAAATTGCCAAGTTGTCACTGTTTCTATCTTAACTGCTTTATTAAGCGTAGATTCTGTCTATTTAGCGAGCTAGTGCTGAATTGAGTCACACGGCTGCTAGCTTAGCTGCTTTGTTTAGCCAAGTTAGCCTAGCTAATATGGCGTAGAGGAGAGAGAGGCATGTCTCCTTGGCCAGTCCCTCACTCAAACCACTGATAAATCCAGCTTGGACCAACCGAATGCCCACAAAGTCTGCCCCGGATATATGCTAGCAGGGCTAGCAAATGATGTGAGCTGAGACCGCCAGTTGTCTGACGCTGACTGGTTTCTATTTGGTTACGCATCAAGCTAATATCCGATTGGTACGTTTAATGCCAGATAGTTTGCATCAAATCTACATTGGTAAGCACTGATCATTATCATCGGTGCAGCTTGCTTTGGTAAGACTTGAATGGTTGGTTTCTTGACTTCTGGTTAGTCAGAAGTCTCTCTGGTGCAGCGCGCCATATGAATGGGATTTCTCTGCACTACATACAATCTGGCCTTTTCCATTCACAAAAATGCTGCGTCACCATTTCCCCACCTGTCAGGCCTCATGTATATGGATGCCATAGTGGGAAATAGCAGCATGC
Source organism: Symphodus melops (assembly GCF_947650265.1). Lineage (NCBI taxonomy): Eukaryota > Metazoa > Chordata > Actinopteri > Labriformes > Labridae > Symphodus > Symphodus melops. The sequence goes on from NC_136712.1 coordinate 4,118,043, forward strand.
AACAGTTTTCCCATTACCCTTTTTGCTCGTCAATGCAGTCTGTAGGTGCACTTTGCACTCAGTGGCACGCCAACAAATCCAACACAGACATTATTTAAGAGCGGAGTTTCCCAGCAGTCAGCTCCCTTGGCAACTGCAAAGCGACATGTGTAATCAACCTATTACTTGTGCATTATCGTCTTAACAACTGGTCTAATACTCATGTTAGAGAAGGACTCTAACAGGGTGTTGAAAAGATGAATTTCATATACGATTAGCTTCCAAATGGTTGTTTTTGGGGACTACTTTTTTTGTTTTTTTTTCCTCTTTTCTAAATGACCATCTCCTTGCTTAATGAGTTATAGAATTCCACGCTTGAGGATAACAAGCTCATAATGGGCTATTAAATAATGCCGTTTTATTTTTAGTGTCTCCAAAGTCATTTCAACAAGCGTTCAGTTGTACCGCTTATCTCCAAAGCCGCAGAGCGTCGTGTTCATTCCTCTGCTCATTCTGCTCGCTCGCCGCGCGTCTTTTTGATGTTTCCCAGGTGGTGAATTGTGCTGAATTTGCCTCGCATCGCCATACGTTGCTGAGGAACATGCTGCTTTTCTTTTGGTATGCTGCTCCTTATCTACTGTCACAATTGTTCCCATTAATGAGATGAACCGAAGACATTCAGGAAATTAGCTGCAGTTTTGCTGATTTGTTCTTGGGGGAAAAAATAGAGTTCTCCATAAGTGGCTTAATTTACATCTGGCCCTTGTAGATAGTTCACTGCCTGCTTATGTTTTACTCAGCACAAATCTAAAGTACCAGGGGTTTGTTTTTCTTTACGACAGTTTTAACTGTTTGCCATCTTACAGAGACGAATTAGCTGTAAATGCTACATAGACTTGAATACAATTAGCCCAGTGGAGGAATGAAAAGAAACATTTAATAAAAAGAATCTCAAGTTTTATGATGGCAGCCTAGAAAAGTGGAGGAGTACATGGATGATCAAATAACATGGTTTTTTAAATTCATACCTCCTACGATATATTTGTGCATTGCACACACAGTATGATAAAGCTGTCAGACTGAAGTGCTCGTTGGTCGACTATAGAGAGTCTGGACCCAAACCACCTACACTTTTTGGACGTCCAAATTTGGGTGTCTGCGTTCGACAATTCTTGTAAGTTTTTTAAAAGTTAACAATCAGACAAGTACACAAACTATACGCATCTCTTGGACTGATGCATGAGAGGTTTGCAAAACTTGAGATTCTGTCTCCAGTTTTTCAGCTCTCACTTGTGAATATCAAAAAAAAGGCCACACGTCCAATAAAGATGTGATTCCTTGCAAGACAGAGCTTCAGCAGTTGGATCGAGTTGGTTTTCCACGGATCTACGTAGAAGCTCGGAGAAAGCTTCAACGACCAAAGTTGCCATCAAGCGTTGCATCTCAATTTCTGCTCGTTGGGAGTTTTCTCTGCAATTTCCTGCTGCAGCTGCCAGACTGATAGACTTCAGTCTGGAGCCAGATATCTGAGCTTGTATATGAAGCTGCAAGGGTCTCTAGACTTGATGCCCTGATTTGGAGGAAACCCTCACTCTTACCCCTGTGAATAATTCAGTGATTGGCATATGGCATGGAGAGAGAATCCCAATAATCCCTGCCTGTCTGTCACTGTGCACTTCTTCCTGCATCTGCGGCCCACAATGTGTTCAATTGAGCGTGTGTTGCTATTTCTCCCCTCCTGTGATCCCCGCATAAATTCCCGACTCGCGTTTAACATCTTTAACCAGCCGCGTTAAATTCACTCACTTAAGCCTCTCTCTTGTTTAAACAACATTCTTAGTCTTTCGCTGCCAACACCAATTTCTCTCTCACAAGTACCCGCGATTCTCGCAGATCAAAATCTTACATATTCTATATTAGACATGTATTTATGCTAAGCCACAGCCTGACACGCTGGTATGAATTTGAGGGCAGATTTCCTGGTGTGCATTATCATAATGTGCTGTGATGTTGCGTTGCAGAGGAACTGTGCAAAAGAACGACGCCCTATCAGTTCTGTTCCAGGCTCCATGAACATTCGCAGGCCAAATGGCTTTTGTACTAGGGGGGGTCGTATTTGCTTTTTCATAGCGAGGAAGTCGGTTTTTTTTCCACTTCCGCTGAGCACAACATCTGCACCCCTGCTGGCAAATAGAGTTTGCAGATAATACTGTGGATGACAAGTGTTTATATAGCAACGATTACACTAATTCTCACCTGTAATCCCTGATTCCTGTCGTCTCCGTGCTAAAGAGAAACTTGCAGCTCAAATAATGAGCATGACACCGGCAGAATCTCCCAGAAAAATACCCACATCTTCGGAGAAGCAATGTTTAAAGTGGCACGTACAGGCTCTTCTGTCCTTTTCCAGAATCAACCAAGAAGTGAGGCCTGATGCCATCCTGAATCACTCAATTAACCCAATAAACGTTTCATTGAGTGGCCTGGTTTGTTTTTAGTTTTTTAGGAAGGCGGCATTATGTGTCCGAGAGAGCAGACAAAAGCACTTCTCCTCCGTATCTATTGATTTTTCATAGACGCTACAGATGTTATAAGAGGGGCCGTCACGGTGAGATTAAAGCATGCGGTTCAGAGACAGAACAAAATGGGATTGTATTCGCCATGAAGTTGAAAAATAATCCTCCTTCATAGACTTTGAATTCTCTGATTTGTTTGTTTGTTTGTTTGTTGTTGTGTTGGGGAGAGATGGGACGTTGTGACCAATGGAATGTGGAAAGAAAGGCTGATATCTGTAAAAACAAAAATAGGGGAAATAATTCCAATTTACAAAGTGTCTGGCAACCTAACAACAAGTTTGCAAGAAGTTGATCATTAAGTAGAGAATGTCAAGCAAGTAGATTATCCCAGTGTGGATTTATCTTTCAGCCAAAAAACACAAGAATCACAAATATCTACAGCCAGCATCAATACTTTTTGCCCAAAGTTTGTTTTGGATATTAGCTCTCAGATTCTTTCCTCTTATGGATTTTTTTTACGCACCCACCTTCTTGTGCACAACAACTGAAGTATCGAACCAGTGGAGCCCAGAGGAAAAAATCACTTCCTTCTACTTGAAATGCAGGGCTCACGTCGCGGTCTGTCAGCCGGGTTTGGCCTGCTCTCTTTGCGAAGGCTGGCACGTGCAGCGCAGCACACAGGGCTCGCTCTCTCAGGTCTAAACGGCAGCGAGTGGTGGCTGAATGGTGAACTGGTGAGAATCTGGATGGGTGCCTGGAGAAAAGATGGGAGACCCCGTCTTACTGCCAGAACATGCTGAGACACAGACCTGGCATTCGAACCCACCCAGAGGAGACAAAGTCTGGACCAAAGCACACTGAAATCTCTCTCAGGGAAAACCTGGCACACTGCTAACTGAGCAGTGACGTGATTATCATCTATCAGTGTTAGAAGTACTGTTAGACTTCTGAATTAATGCAGCTGATGGTGAACTTTGGACACTTGTGCTTTTGACATCAGCGATGTCGTCATAATTAAAAGCGATGCTAGAGTAGCATCATTTTACAATTCTGAACAAAATGTGTAATTCCTTGTTACTGGCTTGGTCTTAATCGGAATTAAAAAGTAAAAAAGACAACTGTGGCTTACAATTACGATGATGTCAGAACACAAAAAGTTAGGAACAATTAATGCACTTTTTTTTTTTCTTCTATTAAATAATTAATTTTTCTCTCTTGCTTTCCATCAAGCTCGACTCCATAAATCTATAACCCATCTCGTTTGAAAGCTAAGCTCGGCTTGCCCAATCAGATAACTCTGACGTGTATCGATGCAAACCAGGCTTTAAACCACAAACCACCGTCTGTCAGTAAGCACAGCTCCTCCTGAGGCTCTCTGAGGTCCCTCAGGGGAAACTGGGGGGGGGGGGGGGGGGGATATTGCTTAACATATCCACTATAACATAGATATGGTGTATTATGCAACTGTCCATTAAGCAGCACAAGCGTGAAATCTGGGGCAGAACGCCCAGCCTCCCAAGATGTCTCTGCAGCTTTGAATGCTGGGATGACACTGAGCACGGCTCCAAGTGTGTCAGGACTGGTCACAGAGACACATCAGTATATAGAAACAGCGCCGAGCCCATTCTGCCATGATCGTCATCGGCCGGTACTCTCAAAAATATCCGATTTCTGCGCCAGTGATACACAAACACTCTGAAATGTAAGGGAACTACATTAAACTACAACAAAAAAAAACAGACTCTCGGAAAGCTGAATTAACCGATGTGATTGCAGTATTCAACACAGCTGTGTAATAGGGTTCCTACCTGATCCTTTAATAGTCTCAAATTTACTTTTTTTTGTGAAATAATATACATTTTCATTAATTACTTCAAAAGTCTTATTTTACTTGCGACGTCTTCAATTTTGGTTACCATTGAGACATAACTGAATACTCTTGTCTACACTCTCGAGTAAGTGTTATATATATTGTTAATGCCTTCAGGTTGACTTGTTGTGAAAATTAACAGAATTTTTTTAGAAGACATGCTATATATATTATATTAATATATTATATTTTTGCACAATTTGTCTTTGATTGGCCTGAAGAATTCTTACATTTGATTTTAAACAGTTTGCAGCAACCCTGTCATGCCATGTCTAATCTCTCTGGTCTAGTGCCAAGATGATGTGCGAGGTGATGCCCACCATCAGCGAGGACACGGCGCTGAGTCAACGCGGCTCTCAGAGCAGCGCCTCAGACCCGGACTCCCACTTTGAGCAGCTGATGGTCAACATGTTGGACGAGAGGGACCGGCTCCTGGACACGCTGAGGGAAACCCAGGAGAGCCTGGGACTTTCCCAGCAGCACCTTCAGGACGTCATCTACGACCGAGACTCGCTCCAACGCCAGCTCAGCTCCGCCCTGCCACAGGTTGGTGACAGAAATCTCACTTTTCATGGTTTTTAGTGGTTATTCCTTCCCTTCAAAGGGTTATTCATTTGAGTGTATCGAGACTGGAGTGCTGAAAGCGAACTTGTTTGGTGCAGCTGATTGGTATGTGCCACCATGCAAGATGTCAAACTATGATTTACTGTGTCTGTGTGTGAATATAATTCAGAAGGAATGTTTTGTGGTTGTCTAAAGTGCTGTATGAAACGGCTTTTGCATGATTTATTTTGTGCACATGGCTCATCTTCACTTCAGAGTTGACTGAAACCTCCAGATTTGCTGTTTTCTTGCCTTTTTTTACGCTAAAAGTACGAGGACTGATCACTTTGTATTTCATTCGAATTCCTCAAAAAGCTTTTACTGGATGAACTGTGATTGTGATATGAGCATCGGAGGGCAGAAAGCCTTCTTTTCCCTTCGATTGACACTTCATCAGTTTATAAATGAACACGGCACAACCACTGTGCATCATTACTTTAAAGGTTTTTTTCCAACTCAGTGACTCCAGCTAACTCTGGACTAACAAATTAAACCATGCACATGATTTTTAGAGAGTTTGTATCATTCTCAGCATCACATTTGCATAAATTTCCCTTCCTTTTAAACATTTTGGAAGTGGTGTGTTGATTTAGCTAATTACCAGTTGGACTCCATTTTTGACCAAAGACAGCAAATTAGTTGGTGTAGAAGGCCTTTGTTTTTGGATGTAGTATTCATGTACTGCTCTTTAATCAGCCCTCATATGGATTGGATAGACCCAAAACCCCCTGATAATAAGTAGCAATTCAAAAGGCAGATCTTAACAGTTGGTCTACATGTAACCATGTTTGTTGTACTAATCTGCCAGCTTGCTCGTGTTTGTAGCCAAATCACTAAGGCATCATAGATATGCGGAGCTATATTTTTGGTCTGCTTTGTTATTTCTGTTCCAAAAAATGTGGAAATCAAAAGACAGAAATCCTTCTCAATAATTCCCACCAGTAAGCGGAGATTAGCACTTTCCAAAAGTGTGTCAGTAATTCTCGTCACGCGTACGCCTTGCTCCGTTTCCGGAACACACTGGAGGTTTGCCGGTGGAGAGGGGAGGCCTTTGTTTGCAGGCGGCGCCCGCCGTCACTACCATAATCTTCAGCAGCTACACACTGTGTCTGTAGTGGCGTTTATGTGCTCTAGCAGTTCTAACAGCACCGCTTAAAAGGGGATTTGAAATTCTAAATTTAATGGTCTCACAATTTTGAACTTTTCCAGAATTTTTTATTTTTTTTGTAAATGTCTTTTTTCCCCATCTGGCCCCACGCTCTTTTGAATAATTTGAATTAACCTACTTACAAACCTCCTCACTCGGCTGTTAACAAGATCGTTGTAAGATGTAGCAAAAGAATCAGTTACCAGTTTCTGTTTTCATCTCTGTTATCAGACTGCAGGTCTGAACTCTGGGTAACGTGGTCTCCAGCTCCTACTTTAGCCTTTTATCCTCCACAGAAGTGAACATAATACACCGCTGAGAGTACAAGACAAAAAGGAGAAACCTAAGCACTACAAAAAGCCGTTCAAAGATCATAGACACAATAAGAAGAAGAAGAAGACACAAATCTCCTCTCCTTATATAGTATCTGAACTTCTTTTTTTATATGTGTCAAGAAGCAAAAGTCCAACTATGTCATGACATATATGACGTTCTGTTTTCTGACATGATTTTTAAGTTCCAACATATTTACTAGGAATTTGTCAGCACAAACAACAACTACTTCTACCTGGATAAATAATGCTTAATTTTTATTTGCCTTTACTGGTCCGTTCCAATTCTTTTGAATCGGGAGTTTAAATCCATCCAAACGTTCCCACCTCTTCACTTCCAGTCAAAGCGCCCACGGCCTGTCAAAGTGAAATAACATTTTCATTATCAGACATTTTCATTGATGTCCACTGGCAGTAGAGGCTCGGTGGTGACGCTGTGGTGATGTATTGGTTGTCATTGTGTGATGACAGAGATGACGTACTGTTGTGGTGCCTCTCCTGGCACACGGCTTAAATAAGATGTCACTGGTGCATTAAGGATCCCCGTACTGACACCTCGGCATAAATGAGTCCATTTATCAATTTGATGGCATCTTACTGGCCTGTATTATACCAACAAAGCACTCGTAATGGTTTATGAAGAGGCTAATAAAGCTTGGTAATCATATAGTGTTATAGCTAGCTGATATGCTAAAGCTAACGGACGTTGTGGACACCAATAAGAATCAGCTCGCCTCTGTTATTTTTTGTTCTTTCTGAGGCTGTACTGACTTTACTCCATTCAACATCTCTTTAATAAGAGGACTCCTTTACCACAGATGTAGTTAAGCAGTGATTCTGGGGCACCAGACGTGTGGATCAGTGCTCAGATAATCATTTAGTGTGATTTTAAAAGAGGGCAATAGATAGCTCCCAGGTCTTTCTCCACTCGGGGATTGCAGAGGAGGTGGTGGTGATGATGGAGGAGAAAGAGAAACAGCAGAGGCAGAGCTTGTTTTTTTTAAAAAGACAGAAATGGCCTCATTTAGGCGATAGGCAGGCTGTGAATGTGTCTTTACTGATATCACTCCTCTGTTCCCGAGGCCGCGAGCGTTGGCAGGATTAGGCGTCGGGCCACCACAAACTCCCGTCTTGTTTCTCCTTTCCCCCCTCCCTCTCTCTCTCTCTCTGTTTCTGCTGTCACTGCCTTTTCTGTTGTGCCTTGTGTCTCCCTCTTCTTCTCCGTCTCCCCCCCCCCCCCCCCCCCCCCCCCTCCATCAGAGGTCAGGGCTCCGCTGCTCGTCACAACACTTTCGACTGATCGGAGTGACATTCGCCGTCCCCGTTTGACGCCTGCAGGCAACATCGCTTCCCCCTTTACATGCACAACGGTCCAACAGTTCCCCCCCTGTCCTTCCACTCAAATGCCTCCCTTTTCTCACCCACTGTCCCTCGTCTTCTCTCTCCTTGCATCGGGACATTTTGTTACAAAGTGACCCATTTCTACTTGACTCGGCTAGTGTACACAGTACAACGTGTCACATTCGAACATATTTGGAAGATATTTTGCAGGCTTGACAGGTGACACGATTTCACCTCACTCCTTCAAAAAGCTATTCAGATATGAACGACTCAAGTTGTGACCCGTAGTCACTGCAAGAAAAAAAAATGCCATTTAGCTTTTACTTTCCCACCATTCATGTAAAATACTATCTGTACTTGCAGTTTCTATGTGTAGGTCTTGTGGACCTTTAACATGAACCTTTTTTTTGTATTATCACATGACCTGTCGGGTGGCCTCGGAGGTTGTATATGTGGAGGTGTGTCCATTCACCTGTTCATGTCTGATGGGGCCCGAAACGTTACCTGTTGTAGTTTAGTGTGATTTAAATGAGCAGCATCTGGTGTGCGGATTCAGTATTTTTCTCACTCTGGATGTTTTTTGTTCAGCACCCAGTACTTCAACTTCCACGTGCGTGCCATTTTGAAATGTAAGAGAAAGGAGGAAACAGACTTGATGGTTTGCTTTGATTTACAATGTTATGCCTCCATTGTTCAAATAAAAAAACATTTGATCACAAAAAATGTAAGATGATCTTTATAACTATCCAGAAATCTGAATTTCACTTCTTACAGAGGAAGAAGGAAATCTGGCTATGTTGTAGAATATACCATGCTTAACATAGATAATGGATCTGCATGGACAAATGTAACATATAATTTGCCCTTACAACCAATGATTGTTTCCATGTAATGAAAGTCATAAGCCAACAAGTTATCCTCTACTTTTAAATGAGAAGAAGACAAAGAAGCATCCATGTCTTTATGGCTGTTGATAGTGTGCATTAAAACGCAAAGAAAGCATTATGAATGCATTTACTTTTACTATGAATTCTTCTATGAAACACTGCACACAGCCTTCATAGAGAGTGTTTCCTGTTTTACCCAGAGCTACCTCTCTGCTACTGATGCAACATGCGTTTCACTGCACACGATGAGCAATTTGTACTTGCCTCTAACTCTAAGCCTCTGTGGGAAATGAGACACACCACTGTCATCTGAAAGCTGGCTGTTTTTCCCCATGTCTTGCATTATTCTGGCTTGTTTCCTCGGCTAACGTGGCTCTGATGTAACCCCTGCTCGCAGAAAGACTTCCCACTCGTATTCAAAGGGCTCCGTTTAGAGAAACGTAGGGGGGGTAATATGTGAAGAGTGCGTGGACAACCCGAAGCCTGAAGCGGCAAGCACACATGATGTGACCCTCCTCCCATCCCCCCCATCAACCCCTGTACTGTGGCACAGGCAGGCGAGCTGGCAGACAAGCAGCATTCTCTGGAGCACTCAGCTGTGCGTTACTGTACTCTGAGGGCCCCGAGGGGCCTCGGGGAGCCGTCTCTCTCCTCCCTCCCCCCCTTCCTCTGTTTATTTACTGATGCCAAACGTAGTCTCATGGAGGCTGCTGCTCGAGATAATGTTCTCATCAGCTGCCTCTGCTCGTGTTGATCCTAGCACTGGAACAAAGCTGTTGTCATTCCAGAACAACAGATCTACGTTTGAGTCGTACAATACAGATCGATTTGACATTCGTTTCACATGTTAACAGTTTGAGTCTTTATTTTCACCGTTTTGTTTTTCTAAATGCATAAAAAAATGTCCATGACACATGTGTCTATGTTGGCCTTTGAATAAATCACAACCTCCAAGATGCTTATTTGTAAGTCCTGACATAAAAGCTTATCCGACCAAAATTTGTAAATCTAAGTTAAACGCACTGCTGGGGTTTCTTTCATCACATTTTCTCGGGCCGTGAATTCTATGTAGTTGGTAAATCTCTCCGATTGGAGGTTCAGGACCGACATCGTTCCCAGACGTTGATCCCAGTGCCTCCTCGGCTCGCCCAGACAGTAATGAGATACCAGTCCATTGATCATTCGCACGCTGATGTTGTAATGAAAGCTCAGACTGCACTAGATTAATGTACAGAGCAGCCCATTGATCTGTGGTTTCCTCATTCTTGACCGTCATACTGGCTTCACTGGGAAAAAAAACAAAAAAAAAACACCCCAGTGCAGTGTGTTTCATTCAAAAGGATGATTGAGGTTAAAGCATTCTTTGATTTCGTAAAGCAATTACAGTTTCATTTACAGATCAGTAATTAGTGTGGTAGTGGATTTATCTAAAGGGTGAGCGCTGTGTAGATGTGTGGTGTCTGGTCATTAGCACCCTGTTTTAAGTCAATGATCCACCCCTTCACCCCTCTGTTTATTAATCATCCGTGACAGGAACATTCGTCAAAGAGTCAGGCCACAGACGTACGGCCATGTCCTCCCATCTTTTCTTAAAGGCAAAAGAGTGTTTGTAGTCATGGACTGTACCACTGTGTGGACTTCACAGGGGTGGTTTCGACTGAGGAAAGGATTGCATTGCGATGGGTGGGGGAAGCAGAGACGGTGAAGCTCCCCCATCAAGGGCAGAATGTGGAAACGAAGATGACTAAGCGTGGCGATGAGAAGGGATGGGAGGTGAATCCTTCCCGTCTTTGCTTTCTGATCTTTTTTTTTTCTTCCCTTCTCCGTCCACCCCCTCCCTGTCTCTCTGTTCGCTTATACAGGAGGACCTCGAGGGGGCTCCGACAGTCAGCCAGTCAGCTGGTCTCCTCCGCCAGAGCAGCACATGATTTTCCATGATTACTGTTATTGCTTGTGCCCCTGTTCACGCCGCCTGCAGGCTAGATGTGCGGTCAGAGGAGAAGGTTACAAACAAGAGTCGGCTTCACAAAAGTCTACGTGTCTGTCTTTAACTTCAGAAGCCTAAATAGCTACAAATTACATCCTGATACTCAAAATACAGCCTTCCTGTAGGCTGAAGTGTGAGATTCAGAAAATAAGAATAAGAAATTTGTGAGAGTTGCTGACCATGCTCTTGGCATGGTTCACATCTTATAAACTTGTGAATTGATGGATGGAAGTAGTGTATTTTTGTGTCTCGCAAGCGTTGACTTACAAGCTATCGTCCTCAGTTTTACCCCTGATGCCTTGCTTTTTTCCTCTCCTCCCATAATTCTTCCCTAATCTCGTCCTCATTGGCAGAGTCTCAGCCCTTGGCAAACTCTGTCCGCATCAGGTGTCTGTAATTCCTCTGACAGAGATTCTTGATCAATACATTTGAAAGTTAAGGCTGTGATTATAGAGAGAGGCGGCTCAAGCCCTGCTGATGAATCATGCTAGCTGCTAGCGCCTTAGTCCCGCCGCTGGATTGACTTGCAGACTGGCTGTGGGTTTGTCACAGGAGACAAACAAAGAAAGGAAGGATGAGGAAGGGGTTCTGATCAGACACTCCGGGGTGACGAGACAGTGCAGAAAGATCTCCTGCAGATGTAATTAGCTCTCTAATGAACAGCACAGTTGGGCACCAGAGCGCTGTAAAGTCGGGGAGTAAGAGCACAGTAGATCAGGCTAACAAGGCGACAGCCGCTGCTAGAATACGGCTTCTCTGTCAAGTCAAAGATTTAACTGAGGGTTAAAATCTATTAAAAGATCAAGTTTAAGATCTAAAACTTAGGAAATAAATGTAACTCGTCAGAGTACTTCTTTTACTTTGGTCTTAACTTTGCTTTGAGAAATTGTACACACGTAGCTTGCGCTGATCCCAACTTTGCAACCCCTGCTTGAAGCTAGTTAAGTCTTGGTTTACTTTCGGCTTTAGAGAAACATAACTGACTGAAGACTGACATTTGAATTAACAAAAGGACTGATACCCCATTCTTCTTTCTTTCTAGAGATGTTAATCTGCAGGAGTATGTGCTGTCCTTGGCGATGTGGAGCATCAGATATCAAAGCGTACTATGTGTGTCTGTGTAAGCGTCAGTTTTTCCTGACTTGGTCGTAAGCACATTCAGTATGCGTTCAAACCGGGACATTTATGTATCACAGAATGACTCGTTATGGAAATATCATCCAATTTAGTTTACGTTAGATGGCCTTAAGGACGCATCTCAAAATGCCTTTGAAAATAAATGAAATGTAATTTGAAAACGTTTATCGACCAAACAGAACACAGTGCAGTCTTTGTAAAGTCGGTACTGTAACACTGGACGTGTTGTGTATCATGCGTTTGTCATCTTCCCTTGCAATCTTATGGTATTCATAAACATTCGGGAAGAGATTTTTGTAGGAAAAAAAAAAAAATCAATGAAGCTTGAAAATTGTCATCTCATTTTGAAAAAAATAAAATAAATCACTAAAAACCCTGATCAGTTATGATACCATGGATCACAAAAAGCTTCTCATGTTGGAGTAGAATTTTGAATGGGTGATACCGATGAGTCATTCCATGTCTGCAGTATTGTGGAGACAGACGGGGAGTAATTACTCAAGCATCACAGAGCCAGTTGTAGAATGAAATATTTGGTACTGCTAAGCTGATGCTTTTAGTTGGCAGATTCGAAGTATTCATTTTTAATATCTTTTTTTCTTCATACATCAATATTTAAAAAAAAAATGTCTCCACTTCTGACACATTTTTGGAGAGATGAGCAGGGGAAGAACCTGCAGGGGGGGAGGGGGGGTAGAGCAAGGCGCCTCAAACCTCAAATCTTTAAACTGTGATTGATCCATACGGTCAAACATTTTCCTTTAGTGAGATTGTATACCAAAGATGATGTCGAGACTGGACGGGGAATCATGGGAGTGATTCTCTCTGCTCCTCCACTCCCAAACCCACGATAAAAACTACCTCTGATCATAGTCAAGCTTCCAGGATGTGCAGGTTGTTCTTAATTACAAGCAGTTCTTCAGTTTCCACAAAGCATTTGCTGTCATCTCTGAGTATATATATTTGTGATAGGGACTTCAGCAGGATGGAGGCTCGTGTTAGAGTTTACATCACAGCGGGTAGAACTTTGGCATGACTCAGACCCTGAGGCAAGGAATACAGAAATACTTTGTATCCACAGACGAGCGCGTCCAGTCCGCGCCTCGACACACAGCCAGTTACACGCTCGCATATATCCTCGCGCTGGTCGCTGGCTTTGAATTAGACGGCCGGTCCCTTGAGAGCCACTTATGCGAGGCAGAGTGAAATGAGGTTATGACCAATACTTAGTGCTCCTCGCAGTGCCGACCTGGAAATGTAATCCTGCGTTCGAAAACCACTACGTCTATTTCTCCAAGCTCCATTGTTGCGAAACATTTCCTCCTCGGATGCTCCGTTTGTGGCCACTGACAGCTCGTTTTTTCCCCCCTTTCTAACAAGCCGAGACGTTTTCTCACTGTTACACTACAGCAAACGTACTCTGACTGATGGGAAATTAGACTGACATTCATTTCTGACAAACAATATCCTGAAGACATGGCCTAAATGACAAGCAGTAATTTGATTTCTTTTCAATCTGGCAGCTGGATTCGGCTCTTAAGACCGAGTTTCTGACACAGACTGGTGTTTTTCATTCGCCCGTGCAGCTGGTGCCCATTAATGGGTACCTTTTAGCTTCTGAATGCCCCACTTGAGAGCCAGAAATAGATCATGATGTCAGCGGCTCGAGAATCTCGTACAAGAACTCCCGAGAGAGCGGATCCCATGATGTCCTGAAGGCCTCGCTGCATCTCAGCTGCCACCTTATGATGTGCAGCGTTTCTGTAAAACATCCTCAGACATTACCGCGCACTGAACACCACTGAACATGAGCGTGTCTCTTCAGAGCAGCGCATTTAGCCCACATTGCCTCATGTTTGTCTTTAATTAGAGCTGCTGCTAATGTACTGGATGTTGTCTCTTCGTGATGCATAGCAGCAGGCTGTCTTCGCCAACAATTCTGAGGAACCTACAGTACCTGAGAGCTCAGGAGCTCCCAGGAAAAGATGTGGTTAGTAACTCAGATTTATAGATAGCGACATGCAGAAATAGGATGTGAATGCACAGAGAGAGAGAGAGGGAGAGAGAGAGAGAGAGAGAGAGAGAGATAGGAGCTGAAGGTGCCAGTTTCTTTGCTAGTCTAAGCCTTTAGCAGAAGAGCTAGGAGCTAGCTGGTCTATACCAGCGCCAGCCCTAACTATAAGCTTTATCAAACAAAGAAAGTTTTAAGTCTATTCTTAAAGGTACAGATTGTGTCTACCTTCTGGACCCAGACTGGTAGATAAATCCAGACTAGAGGGGCTTGATAACTGAAGGTTCTACCTTCCACAGTACATTTAGAGACTATTTAGCACATTTAGCACGCCGCGGTTCTTTCGCAAGAAATATGTGCAGATGTACGGTACTAGCTAGTTAGCCTGTAGCTAACTGTTTGTTTTTTTTTTCAATCAAAAATCTTGAACTGTACATTTGACTCGGAAGCCATTTGAAAGGGGAGCCGTTTACATCTTGGTGAACATTTTTTCACATCTATTTGTAATTGTATGGACCGAAATGATTAATCATCATACAAGTTCTGAGATTCATCAATAATAAAGATAACTGTGACTGCAGCCCTTGTCATCGTGTCAGTAGCATAACATACTGCAGATGTCCCATTAAGACCTGGGCGGCCTCGAACACATGCATTCACTCAAGAAACTTTCAGCTCAGTAGTCCAGCTTTTTATAGCATCAACACACAACACATCATCCTCTCTATGCGGCGGAAACGTTGTTTGTCAAGGACAGGGATGAAATCCTCCGTTTTGAAGGTGAAATATAATGACTTCCTCACACTCCCTAAGGAGTTCATCCTACTCCAGCTCATCTTCCTCCGACTGTCTGGAACTTCCTCTTCCTCTTTGTGGCAGATCTGGAAGCTCACCAGTCGCTTCCCTGCAGAGAGTCGACATCCAGCCCGGTGTTTCGACTCAGGTGCATTATAAATGTCACTTCTAATCACATGTGCAGGGCAATGATAGCACAGTGTGACGGTCAAGATACATCCAGGCAGCGCTGCAGGAGGTGGTGGGGGATTCAGGTTTACATGCAGGCGATTAGCTTGAGCTGTTGGATATAATTAACCCATCTCACATAAAGAGAGTACCCGAGCCTTGATGGTGCGCTGATTTATCTATGTGTAGATTGAAAATGAAAGGGAGTCACATATATACATGTCCATGACAGTCTGTAACATGGACATTGTTCTACAAAGTGGTCAGAAATAGCAGTCCTACTTGACAAGTATTGGCCAATTTATGTCATCACTGACATATTTGTGCAATTGAGACAGCGGAACCTCCTCTGCTTTCTATTTATCAGACATCAATGTCATTTTGACACCTTGGTGAGGAAAGGAAATGTCAGTACTGAAATATATGCTGACCTGTGTATTTCAACAGACAACTATTGCTCTCTCTCTCCCTCCCTGTAGCTTTGGGTTAAAAATATGACTCTGTCAGGGTTTTTTTTTTTTTTTTTTTTTTTTTAAACTTTGGTGCACTTCGATGCTGTGGATCATAGAAATCATGGAGATTTTATGGATTCAAAACACGTGATATTGAAAAGTATAGAAGCACTAAAAATGATGACAACTTATTGCAATATAGAAATAAAAACTTTGAACTGTAAACGTGAAGGAAAATGACAAAGTTACAAATAAAAAATAAAAATAAAAACATGTACTGAAGGGACTCCAGGTGTTGACACAACTTTGTACACTGAAGTTGCAAACTTCCTCTAATTTGTGGTTATAGCAAAAAGTAAAAACAGGCAGAAAAACACCAGTTCCAATACTGAGTCAGAAATCAGTGTGCTGCAGATGGCAATGCCTAATTAGCATCAAGTTTTAGCTAGCTGGTTTGCTTGTGTTAACAGCATTGTGTGGCCCAATTTGCACTGTGATAATCATAGCCTGGCATCCTTTAAAGACGGGGCCAACGCTCAATCGGCTGCTTGTTTTTAGTCCCCGGCTCTGAGAAGCAGTCATCTGGTGCCCACCTCCTGCTGCCAGCTGCTTCACCCGGCCAGCTTCTATCACAGGTATCCAGTAAGAGCTCATCATGTAGCGGGTAGCACAGCTAGTCCGCTGTGGCCGTGTCTGCCAAATTCTCCCAAGCTCCATTGAGGTAATCAACCGGAGGAAGCCCAGAGGTGTTGTTCTGTCGGTTGCATTTATCACTGTTTAGAAAATGTGTCCAGCATGTTGGCAGTTCAAAGCCTGGATCAGCAGGGAATACATCTCAGGTTAAATAAGCAACATGTATCCCCATTGCTGTAAGCATTCATTGGTTAAGGAGGAGTATTGCCTCGAATTCAAATATGCACATCAGTCCCAGCTGTTCTCTTTGTCCTGACATTGCAAGAAATCTTTATTGTTATTTGTCATAAGTGCCTGGTTGGTTGGTTGGTTGTATGTTAGCTGCAGCTCTTTTTAAAGCAAGCATGAACATCATTTAGTTGTGTGAGTCATTAAAGCCTCTGTGTTGATCAATGCAAATTTGTTCCCCAACAAACAAACCAATTAAGCTTAAGAGTGGAAGACTGTTACCAGTTATAGCTAAAAAGAAAAATGTGTAATGCAGGCTTTGGCGAAAGTAAGCTAACAAACAAACAAACAGCTTAAGCGCTCAGTCAACTTTCCCTAAATAAATAAAGCTTGTAATCATCAAAGGAAGGAAACGGGTGCTGAGAATGCTTAATTTAGTTGTGTGAGTCATTGTTTTAACTGCAAACAGGGTCTGACTCAAAACATCTTGCTAAGAGCGTTAGCAAGAGCTTGAACCAAAGGTGAGGAACAGAAGGAAGTATATTCACGAGGAAGAGAGGGTTAATACAGTCCTGTTTGTAGGTCATCGTCGACATTTTAGGAATTCATTTCCTGTCGACCTTTGTGTCTCATCCAGACGTCCAAGTGTTACCCTCCGATTAAACCTGCTTAAAGACACAAGGAAATGTTGTCTTGCGTTGCCTTTTAGCAGTAAATCAGTTCCAATAATTACTGCACAATAAAGACTCTGTCCCTTCAACAACTGACGTAAGAGCAGATGTGCGGCCAATCAAAACCATTTTTTTATACCCTGTTATATCTCGACGAGGAATATAACATTTTCCGAGGTAATTCAGGAAAAAATGATAATCACATGGTTTCCTTTTTAACTACCTTTCTGCCAACTGAGCTGTCTGCAGAATGATCCTTAGTAACAGAAGCATACAAGGAGACAGTGCTGCAGTGCTGCGGAAACCAAAGGCATTCATCGCTAACTGAATTACTCAGACTTTCTCTCTGTAAAAGAAAAATGTTTCCATTGTTTCCAACAAAGGAGCGTTTGACTGAAGCTATTAGGGCCTAACTCTGACCGGGAGGACCATCCCTGCACCGCTGCAGCATGTGAGGATCACAGGTTTCATGCTCTATGAATGATATCTTCAGGGAACAGTAAAATGGGGCTTGACTGAACTTTTTTTATTTTTATTTTGACAGTTTATAGTTGTGTAGAGTATTTCTGCTCCTCAAAAAAAAAAGAAAAAGATGCACAAGGAATACAGATAAGCAGCTGCTGCCTTTGGCTCCAGCTTGATGCTGAAATGCAGCTAATCAGCATCGAGATTAGTCAATGTAAAGCAATCTCTCTGCATCTCTGACAGCATTAGTCATGTAACATGGAGACAATTACGGCTGATCAGAGATCCCCTGGAGTTTAGATTAGAAACAGAGTGTGTACCATGTCAGACCTTTTTGTCAAAATTAGGTCTGAAGATTGTAATCCCTTGTGTACTGCTGGATTCACGTTTATTTATCGACACATGTAAAGCATGCGGGACATGCTGACGTATCCTCTCTGTGTTTTTAATGCACTTCCATGTATGTCCTCCTCTGTTTATTGACACTGGATTAAAAAGGCTGCTTTTACAAGTGTGCCGGTGCAATGACGCAACCGTCCGTCAAACGTTTCTTTCTGACTGAATTGATGCCGTCAGACTCTCTCGGCTGTTTTCAAGCTCGATGACTTCACGCCTTTCTGGTGATCAAATATAGAAGGACCTCTGACCCACATGCTCACGCATTAAAAGCAGCTGATTTGTCGTGAATGAATCCATGGTGGGCACTCGAGGGGCCGGGATTATTTCTTTGAACATTTGTGCGCATATCATCAGTGATGCTGTCTGTGTTTAAAGGCTATAACAGAGCTGGGGGGGGGGGGGGGGGGGGGGGGGGGCTTGAATTCAGCGGATGCCATGGTTACAATGCACTTCATTGGGGGGGCAGTAGCTCAGTCTGTAGGGACTTGGGTTGGGAACCGGAAGGTCGCCGGTTCAAGTCCCGGCACGGACCAAGTAGCTGGAGAGGTGCCAGTCCATTTCCTGAGCACTGCCGAGGTGCCCCTGAGCAAGGCACCGAACCCCAAAACTGCTCTGGAGCGCTCGCTGTGGGCAGCCCCCTCACTCTGAGACCTCTCCATTAATGCATGTCACTAGAACCCTGTTTGTGCATGAGTGTGTATCTCGGCCTATGTGTGTGTTAGACAGAGTGTAAAACCGAATTTCCCCTCGTGGGATTAATAAAGTGTAAATTAGATTAGATAAATGTAATACATTGATTGCTGGATTATGTGTAACTTGTTATATACCTGGTAAAATGAATAAAAAGGTCATTATAAAAATAAAGACACTTCAAAGAATACATGTTTGTAATGTTAGCCAGGAGTTTAAAACCACTGGAACTCAAGTAGTCATGTAAAGACATTTATCACAACAGACTATGTATTCATTTTCAGTGAATCAAATTGCTAACAGAGCAGATCGAGCTGGACAGGAAGTCAGACACCTAAACAACCTTAAAACACTGTTTCATTTTCAGAATAAAAGACTCGATTTGGATGCTCGACTGTATTTCTTTGTACTTTCATAACGGGTTACTTACCCATATGGCTTTTAAAAAAGCAGCAACAGTCACCTTATGTGTGTTTGTTGCTGTGTTTATAAGAGTTTTATACCATCTGCATTGTATTGTATCATGCTGTCACCCGTGATTCTCTTATTACCATGGGAACTCCTCGGTCTCCCGACTTTGGCTGCTCCGTGTTGCTGCATCGGAGCGGACGTGCAAAGCACACGCCTCTGGTGGAAGTCTGGGGTTATAGCGTCGCGTACACCGCATTATAAAAAAATGCTGCAGTCCTTCAAATGCATCTTTATCGCAATCAAACAATGATGTAATGACGTCCTGAGTTAAATACACTCTCTCTCTCCCTCTCTCTCTCTCTCTCTCTCTCTCTCTCTCGGGTTACTGAGAGATGGCTCTGCAACTGTAAAATCCATGTTATCAGCTTTCCGAAAATAAAATGCTCCCCTTTGATCTGTGTGTTTTCTGAGCCACAATACATCAACTGAAGCAGCTGTCTAAGAACACAATTAGCCCCTGAGATGACTAATTGTCTTCTCATTTTGCCACTGAGCATGATTTGCAGTTGTTATGACACATATATCGCTGCGGCTGTGACGCTTGTCTATATTTGGCCGTCAATGTGACAGTGCTAATTGATGATCTCCTCTTGTTTGCTGAAAGGAAACGGGATTGTCTTTTTTTTTTTTTTTTTTTTCCCTGCATGAAGCGCTGAGAGGAAGGCGATAAAGTAAAGGCGTTTGTATTCAACAGAGAGGAGAGAATAAGGAGGGTGCAGTTTTTATTTAACAAGAAAGAAGAGGAGGGTAGAGGGAGAGATATGATGGTGATGAAGTGAACATAAAGAGAGATGAGAGAGTGATGTGCTTCAAATGACACCGGGGTCAGACTTTTATCACCCAGTGTTCAGACACGAGCTAATCCAGGCTATAACTCACGCGATAACCTCGTCGTGTAGTGCTCCTCTCCGTCTCCCTTTTTAAACTGGACACTTATCCAAAGGAAGAGTCCGCACTCAAACTCCCACAGACACAATCCTCTCCCAAGGTTGAAGTGAAGTGAATAAATATTTGTTTCCAATCGGGGATTTTTTACTGCTCGAGGGCAGACATCACCTTCTGTAACAGATGCATAAAAAGGCTATTGACTTCTCGTACACTCGAGTGCGACAGAATGAAATACTCCAGTAGGTGTAGCTCCAGCGCATCCATTTTTTTTTTGTATTCAATCACAAAACAGTTCTCCTTGAAGGCTCTATGAAGTAACTGTGGAAATATATTTGTGAGAGCGGGGGTAAAGCTGAAACTGAGCTCGAGATCCGGGGGGGGGGGGGGGGGGGGGGGGGGGATAGTTTTTGTAGGTCGGTTTTCGCTCGTAGCATCTGGGAAAGACACCGAGTCCCCGCTGTGTCTCTGTGTTACTCTATACTCAGTTTGTTTGATGGATTATTTTGTTGCACCCTCTAGCACTGAAGTCCAACTAAATTCTGTCCCAATAACGCTTTCAAAATTGGCAAATAACTTTGCTTAAGGAGGAATCTATAAAACACTATTTTCTGAATCCACACATTGGATGCAGGGCTTAAAGAACTCCAGCACTGTGCTGGATCTGCCGACGTGCGGCTGCAAAAAATACAAATAGAAATTTGTTGTGGATGTGGTTTGTCCTCGAGTCAATGGAGAGCACAACGCGCTTGCTCTCTACCTTTTAAGCAGCCAATCAGAAGCTGAGTAAGGCCTGTTTTAGAAACCCTGGAAGTATGGGATCTAGCTAGCTTATTATTCTCGGCAGGCTGTGCAGATACACGTTCCCGTCCATATGAGCCGCATTTACAGTACGACCAATGGCCAAGTATGTGAGTGACGTCTCGCTCCATACACCTTGCATACATGTCGCAGGTCTGGTGACCGGAGAGAGGACGAATAAGAGAGACAGAAGAGAGAACGAGAGTCCGCTGTTGGACATGGACATAAATGCTGCGGTAGATCAAAGAAATGGTCTGCAAACCGGACCCTGCCCAGTTAATGGATTGGCAGTCGTTCACCGGGTAGATGTTCTCAATAATTTAGCCGCCATTTATCCTGAGCTAATGGATGTAAACGCCACCTTCCTGCGCTAATGGAGCCACTGGACATGAAGACGGTCTGAATGGTCTTTTACGTTACGAGCCACTTGATGATCACAAGACTTTCTTTCTCGTAGCCTCACACCGATCCCTGTTTGACTCCTGGCGAGGGATCGCCTCCTTTTATTGTCCTTTTGCATCTCTTGAAGATGAATGACACCTTCAAAATATGATCTGGTTTTGGAAGCTTTTTCGAGCATGGCGGTGAGGAAGACGGGCCAGAGTGAGGCGGCAGCATCCTCTCAGCTGCTGGTAAGGCAACGTGACGCACAGCTGCGTGACTGACAGCTCCAGTTCTGCTTTGTAAAGTAGGTCGCAACCAACTCCCCCCTCTGGCGAGACGCTGGCAAACAGACTGACACGGGGAAGAAGAAAGAGACGGAAACGAAGGCAGACTGGTTCATTTATTACGCAGCACAAGTCCTATTGACCTTAGTCACCTGAAATGTATCCTGATGCTGTTTTCTTTCTCTTTCTGTACTGAACAGATCTCTCCAAGTAGGATGATACCTTGTGGTATTTGACCAACTTAGCTTTGCTATAAAGCTAATTCCATTGACCAACATTGGGATAAACCAAATGGGACAATGATTTATCATATGTTGGGTTTTTGAGAAAGAAATCCCCTCATCATGCAAAACAAGGCCCAGTCAATCAACCTATTATGAGCAGATATAGTCCCATCATTATTCTTCATGTGAGGCGTTCACACTAAGACACATGACTAGTATGACTTGTATGTATACATAATGTACAGATAGGGACATAACATTATTGACACACTTCTATTTGCGTGTTATGTGTTCTTTAGTGTAGTTCATTCAGCACTGAAGCAATTGCACAAAATGTAAGGACATTAGATTCTTTCTTTCTTGTGATAATGCTTCTTTGGAACAAATCGTATACTTTTGGAAAGCCTGTTTATATCCCTTTTAAATGGTGACGCATTAGTAAGGAACATGCGTTTGTGGGATGAGCAGCAGAGCCGAGTATGTTGGTTGCACCCGTTTAAAGCTTGCCAAATCTTCTCTGCTGAGGCCAAAACAGCTGATTCTGCATGTTGACTCTTGTTTGGTGTCATTTTGTGAATTGGATGATTGAAGAAACAAGACATATTGGCAATTTAACAATTTTGTTGTTGGTGAAACTTCCTCATTTGGCGCTTAAACCTGCCTGATTGGCCAAAACAGCGCTATGTCAACCAGAACTGCTTACATGCTTCCCATGCCAAAGGGCTCTTTGATGTCAGCATCACCAAAACACTGAACCTTGTAATGCATCATTTCCTGTTTGTACTATGTACTGAAATGACATAGCTAAAGGCAAAAACAGAATAAAATAGTTGTGTTTTGTTGAGCAGTTCCTAATGAATGATTTTCTTCATTAGTAGAGGAAAAATAAAAATGTCTATTTTCTCTTCAGAATATGTCATTCTTTTTCAGATGTAAAAAAGGAAACAAAATGCTGACCAATGATATTCTTGTCCCGGAAAACAAATTTTTTTTTTTTTACTTACATGATGCATGATTTGGTTATGAATAACACAAACCTTATATCAAGTCTTGACTTCCAACATGAAAAATACACTTTATTAATAAGGAAAGGAAAGTTTATTTGCATGTCAGGTGTGGCGTCGTCCCTTACAATAAGCATCCAGAGTTCTTCCTGTGAAGGCAAAATGATGCTGGGAATGTCTTCATAAGAAACGAGTGTTTCTCAGGATTTCATGGAAACATAACTCTGCTCCGTGTGGCATGAAATGATCACTCTGATAATAGCTCCGCTTCTTTCATAGCTCTCCTCATCAAACATGTTCTGAGTGGAGCGTCTAAAAATAGCTCAGTCCCACACACAGAGCCATTTCAAACGACTTCATCTCACTTGAGTTTGAAATCTTTTTTTTACTGTCAAAGTCGACATTTGAGGTGCCGTTTGACATGTGTCGTTGCTAAAAACGGATCTGTTGTGGTTCTTGGTTTCATAGACCTTTTGTTTTGTGATACGTGGTCGGGCTTCATGGGGAGAAAACAGCGGTTTCAACTTGCGTCCTGTAAACTTTCTTACTGTTTCACAAACAGGAAGGAGAGGTGTGTAGATTTATGGTATTTTTTAGGCTTTCATGATTTCAGAGGGCTTTGAGAGACATTTTGGATCATATTTGCAGAGCCTGAAAAGTTGTAAAAGAGGAAGAATGGCTTTACTTCCAAATACCCAAAAACTAAATCTTAAAAAAACAAAAAGAAAATCCCCGGGAAGTCAAACTGAAAATAAAATTTGCCCTTCTATAGAGGTATATTTACTTTGATTTGATAGCTGCCTCTGCTTTTTTCTCTGCTTTGTTTATGGTGCAGGTATCAGCTGATGGTTGCATTTAACACAAACCAGAAACTTAAAGGGAGTTATGATGCACTGTGTTGATTGGTCCCAAAACTGAAGATTTAGTACTTAACACACTCACACTCTGTTTTGTCTGACTCACACGGCACACACTGCAGACGCAGACGCACACACACACACACACACACACACACACACACACACCTGCAAAATTAACGTTTGTTTGTGTCAAAGTAAGAAATCTATTTCTGTACCACCATGTTTCTGGTTTGTTTTCAACTTCGACCTGCTCATCATCACCTTTAGAGACCGATCCGGTCTCCCTGAGAACACCTAAAGGTTACCACGGTGACAGGCATTGGAAGAAGCTTGGGTTTGGGCGGAGAGAGTGTGTGTCTGCGTTTCCATGGCAGTGGAGGGGATAATCAGGCAGATGGGTTTTCAACAGGGCTCAAGAGGAAACTTAAGAGTGTAAGAAAGCCGGGGAGAAACCCAGGAAGTGTTATGATGTCATTAAGGTGGTTCGGAGAGGATTACTCTGTCATATTCTGCATGTTGTGTCACCTCAATGTCGAGGGAGGTGGTCTTTACTGGCAGTAAGAAGAAGCTTTGGAGATTTAGTTCAGTATAAGAGTATTACAGCCACTATTTCACACACTGAGACTTCTAAGACTTTTTAAAAAAAATAAAAAAAATGTTTTAATTTTCTTTGGCTGGCTATGACAAACAATACCTCTGTATATATGGCTTGAAGAATAAAAACGAAACATGTTGTATGTCAAAGTTGATAGTGTCATCAAGCATTTACAAAAAATCTGATTGAAAATAAAACTCAAAAAAAATGTTTAGAAAAAAGGAAAAATTCAACAGCTGATTCCCTCAAGGCTGTGTGGGCGCAGGCAAGAACATTTTGACTGACAATTTCATCAGTCGGCATTGTGCAGACCTTACGATCTATGTGGTTTTTTTTTTTGAGCTATACCGTCTTTAAAAAAAAGAACCCCCCCCCCCCCGACTTTCTCTCTATCTTACTCCTGAGAAGTGAGGATGCAGATTTAATATCAGCTCGACTTTAGCGTTTCATTTTTCCAGGGATGCTGGAAGTCAGTTGCAGCTGGCTGAGAAATCCTTCAATAGTTCATGACGTACTCTGCTCAAAGATTCCTTTTTAAGGAAGAAAGTGTGACTTTTTGATCACCAACACTAAACCAAAACTAACTGCTGTTTGATGATACCCCTCCGCTCTCACCTCCAACCCCCCTCTCAAGGATTTATGAATTAGAATGCACCATAATTAAGCACCATTAAGTGCAAGCAGACAAAATGTTGCACACTTGTTATCCATGAGCAATGTGTACGCTATTCTTCAGTTTTATAAGCAGGGCCGTCCCGTCCATGTAATAATTTACTCTTCAAAGTGCAGCTGCAGGAAACAACAGCACAAAGTAAGTTATATTTTCTGTCCCACAGCAGAGACATGGATTTTTATCGGCGGTGTTGATGTTGTGAGCTCTCTACAATTGGACATAATGAGAAATCGTTTGGACATTGTTTCGACGTATCCAGCGTCCGCGGGGAAGCGATCACTCCGGGGAAGTTCAGACTCCTTACAGATCACACGGAGAGTTAGCACTTTGACGCACGACGGGACACGTGACGGATGCTCTTACAAACAGCTGGAAAAGAAAGCAGTGAAATCTTTGGCTGTTTGTGTGTCGAGCTCAGTCAAGTGTCTCAACAAAGCCGCACCAATCAATATGTGTTATATTAACAATAGATTCAAATCTGTCTGCAGGATGTAAACGAGCGTGTGCATATCGTTTTGAATTCATTCACAGTTAAGACTCAGCAGCTTCCTTCAGTTCTAAGCATAGTTTTGGGGTTTCTGACTTTTTGACATTTTTTTTTTTGCAAAACATTCACTACCACACGACGACCTGTCAAGTAAGACTGTTGAACATGTTTGAATTTCAGCTCGTTTCAGGACTTGTGTTACCACGTGTGGCGAAAGAGCTCAAATGATGGAGCTCACAGTTTCTGGATGTCGCACATTGTGTCCTGCTTAAAGAAGAGCGACCTTACATACATGTTTAAAAACATTTTATACAGTCTATGATTTGTCCTCTTCTTCGTGTTGTGAGACCTCACTGTCCTCTCTCCAGCCGGGCCGTTCTCCTCTCACGCTGTGACCGCCAGTGCCCAGAGTGGAAACACTTTCAAGAGAATGTTTATTTATTTGTTTTTACAGTGTGAGTTCTGCAGGGTCAGTGGAGGAAAGCAGGGAGACACTGGGGCACAGATGGGAGGGAGGGAGAGGGAGAGGGAGAGAGAGAGAGAGAGAGGGGGAGAGGGAGAGGGAGAGGGAGAGAGAGAGAGAGGGGGAGAGGGAGAGAGAGAGAGAGAGAGAGAGAGAGAGAGAGAGTCCTTGACCTTCACACACTGACTCAAAATGGGCTGATTGATGCGCACTCGCCATAAGAAAGCATCCACACACACACACTCATACATGTGTACCATACTAAGAGGGGACTTTTTTCTTGTAATGTCTTTAACCATCATATTACTTCAAATGGTGTTTTTTTAAAAGTAGACACACACACACACAAATAATACATTTATGTCGAACCTCATTCTGTTTAATCTGAGCCATCGACTCAAACAGATCTACCTTCACATAAATATCCTCCTATATTTATTAATTTAATTCATCTGTGATATAACACCTGATCTATTTAATTTTGCATCGCATGGCCCTATTTTATGTAAATCCAATCTCTGCCTCTATTGGATAACATCCTATGTACTGTTTCTTTTTTTAGGATATCTGAAGTGAATGTGTTGGAGTGATTTCGGTGCATTATGTTGACAAGGTGGGTTTTGTTGTAAAAAAAAATCCTTTTTTGTTTCTTATCCATAGTCGGATCATGAAAAGAACACAGACACATGATTTCTTTTCCGCACTTCAAATTGGCTTTGTCACTTGTTTTTGAGTATTTGAATGAAGCTGTCTGTCTCTCTATTATTAAACTCTTTTATTTGAATCTTGGAGCCATCTCAGATCATAATCTCCTCATAAATAAATCACGGGTTTGGGATTTGTTCCCCCGTCATAGTCAGTCATGCATTCAATACTTCTCACCAATGTTATGAGATGTATCCTTCTTTCACCAAGTAGAGGACGGCATCGGTCTTTATTTATAACAGATTCAACTATTTCTGGTCTGTTTTTAAGGCTCGGATAGGTCGTTTCAGGCCGATCAGATATCCGGTCCTGAAAATAAAAGTCTAAATTATAGATCTTCCTTTTAAAAACTTGTAAAAGAATTATGTTTCACACGCACACACTCAACACAAAAGTGACCTGTAAATTACATAAGGCATCATGACCCAGCTTCCCCCTGCTTTTATTCTTCCCTTACTCTGCTTTGTCTTTCTCCTTTTCACCTTACCGCCAGCGCTGTATCCCTCTCTCTCTCACACACACGAGTCTTTCTCTTTCCATCAATTTCACTCCCATACACACACACACACACACACACACACACACACACACACACTCACACACACACACACTGCTCCATCACTCTCAACCTCACTGTCTGTCTCTTTCTCTCATGCACATCTTCAAATCTTTTCAAACTGCCCTTTTGTCTTCTGCTGTCTGTTTCAGTCTTGCACATGCACGCTTTGCATGTTCAGAATATAAACACACATGTAGCCACATCTGGACTAAAACACACACGTGAGCATCAAAAAAAAGGCTAATTAGACCAGAACTAAGATAAAAACACACATGTCAAAACACACAGGTACACCCACTGTGCTTTTCTTGTGGGTTGACCTCCCTCTGTTTGATTAAGGACTAGCTGTGGGAGGCATGTGCTGACTGACCTGGTCACAGCATGATACACACACACACACACACACACACACACACACACACGCAGAGACACAGCTCATTTCGTGATTGGATGAGCGCATGTCCCTGGCCCGGACACCACGGTCTCCCTGGAGCCGCCTGCCAAGAAGTGATGTCACCATCTCTGTTTAGACGCATCGTATCTCCCTTCAACAAGGACAACACACAAAGCACTTCTCTCTCTCTCTCTCTATCACACACACACACACACACACACACACACACACACACACAGTTGTTGTATTGGTCTACATATGAACGCTGGCATTTTTCTTGTTGCTGTAATGTCTTTGTTTGGTCTTGTGTTACAAACACAAAAAACTCAGGACCACACATTCAAAGCCAAACATACTTTATTTATAGCTCTCAGAACTTTCCTCTTAGGCTAGCAACAAACCGCTAAAGCTGCTGCTAACACCAGTCTGAGGGCGCAGTGGGAGTGTATGAGGGTCAGAGACACGACCTCAGAGCTAAAAGGTCGCTAGCTTGACCGACTGGTGCATTGTGGGTGGGAAAAATCTTCAACACTCAACTTGTCAAGCCTGGCAGATACACGTTTAGCTCTTCATAGCGACCACAAGCTAGCTCTTATAGTTGTTTAGCCGCAGTGAGGTCGCGGCTTCTTCTTCTGAAGCCCTGAGTTAGCATGAGAGGTTTGCTACTTTTGACACATTTACAGTTAAAAAAGATGTGCTTATAAAGTCCTGTGTACTTTTTCAAAGTTGGCTTGCACAGCCAGCGAGACACAAAAGGAGCTCCAGTTCCCTGGGGATGTTTTTCTTCAGTCTTCTGTAAGATATGCAGTAAAAACTATTTTTTGACTTAAAAAAAAAAAAAGTTGTGCTGGAAGTAATGTTTCTACTTCACCATTTTGTATGAGGTGAGAACAAAGTACTTTCAGTGGTTGAGGTCTGTTAGCTGTTGTTTAAACGCATAGTGAATCAAATAGTGTAAATCTATGGAGACATGACTATAGTCTAATGATAAACAACATACAGTATCTCTTATGTTTTACATTTCCATTCAACACATTTGTTAACTTTGAATTCAGCTGTAACCTTCGTCTTTAAGCTTCTCATCACAGACAAATGGCTGCCTAGAGAATCTCTAAAGTAAATTCCCACAATATTTTACTGAACCTGATTTTTTTCCTATATTTAGAAAAGCTGAAATGTGAGTTTCTTCAAATTATCAAAGGATACAACATGACCCCTGTAATCTCACTGTTCGTTCCCTGAGTCCACTTCACTGCTGCACACACTTAATCCATGTGAACCCATGACCCACTGCAGCTCATTTCCACAGTACTGCAAGGTTCAATCTTTGAACTCTGGATCTTGAGCACCTCGAAACCAAGACTCGGATATGTGCTCAAACTTTGATATTTAAATGCCAAACGGTGCAGCATATGTGAAGAGATGCATCTGTGAGGAGGCTGACATTTCTCAGGACAAGAGAGGGGGGGGGGGGTTAATGAGAAGAATAAGACGACAGAGAGAAGGAGAAGCAGCTGAAGTGTACAAGTGTTGACTTGCAGAAGGAGATGTGCCTTGTAAGCATCTACACTATGTATCTTTGCACCAGCAATGTGTGAGTGCTTTTGAGTGTAAGTGACTGAGAGTGTCGGCCATGTGACAGACACGAGTAGTCGAGATAGAGGTCATCGTAGTTGAAGTCAAGCATTTCATGTCTGAGCAACTGAAAAGGACAAACACACTGTTACAGTCTGCTGCCTTTGTGTAATTGCATATTTACACAAACACATAGTGTGTGTCCAGCAGTGTCAATGTCCCGGTCAACAGTTGATTTTCCGCTAGTCTCTTTTTTGTCAATAAACTTCACTTAACTTACTACTTACTCACTAACAGGGGTCTTAAAGGTTTTATTCCCCAAAAGGAGGGGTGGGAATTGGAAGTGTGTGTGTATGTGTGTGTGTGTGGGGGGGATCTTGCGTGACAAAACATCAGCTCAAAACCCACATGCCTGTGTCTTTACCCTCAGAGGTGAATTGGGTTTGTGCTCTTCTTCCGCTGAGTGATTCTTTCCTCTTCCATTTCTCCATTCCGTTCCCCTGTGGACGGGCCGCTCTTGTCCAACACTGCGTACGAGCACTTACTTACAAGACAGAAATTTACTGGGGGGGGGGGGGCTGTCTTTTTGAAACAAAGTGCAAAGTTTAAATAGATAGAAAAAGCTTAGCAACTTCTATGTCAAACAAAACAAAACACTTTACTTTACATCACAGAGCTATGAACCCAAGTTATTTTAAGAACACATTCTCTATCGTCAATGAGAATGGGCGGCCGTTTTTTTTACGTTATCCTCAGGATGGCAAACTCCAAAATCGTACTGCTTTGAGCTAGTTTACAGTTAGAATGTATTTCACCCTTTCTTCATGGTCCAATAACTGAAAATGCAACGGATAGGCACAAACTGGAGGGATACAATCAATGGCTAATGTCAGTGAGAGACGGTTGAATGCTAGTTTTGTTCTTAGTATTAACTCCTTCCTGGCTGTGTTAGCTTGAAAGCAGTAAAATGCTCCTTTCTTTCCGTTTCTTTAATTGGAAGTATGACCCGTCGTCCCTTCCAGATTTTCCCTAGCGTTTACATTTGCAACGTTTCAGTTTGCGTATGACTCCACAAGCAGTGACATTTCTACAACAAACCAAAATGTAAGACATTAAAATAGAATATGAGCTTCCGTCCTCGAGCATTGGACCTGAGAAAAACAAAAAGGCCTCTGTGTAAATTTTGTGATTAGCGGCCTCTCTGTTGATCCCTGTCCTAGAGATGCGCCTTCAACGCTGTCGCAGTGCCTCGCCAAGCTCAGAATAGATCTTCAAGATTCATTCACGTGCCTTGGGTCAAAGAGAAGAGGGAAAACATGAGAGAGCGGAAGGAAGGGGAAGGAAGTAGAAAAAGAGCAGAAGTGCAGATGCATGAGAGAAATAAAGGGATGGCTCGAGCGCGGGCTCGAGGAGATGAGCGCTCTTTGAAGTGTTTGACGCTCACAAACGCTGGCAGCTCTACATGAGCATTTTGTGCACGTGTCATAACCTTAATTTGTGTCGTGTGAGGGATGTTTTGGTCCCCCTAATAGTGGAGCCTTGCCGAAAGACGAGCATGTTGGCGCTGTTAAAAACTTGTCGACTCGTCTCTGTGAGCAACATCTGCTTTCAGCACAGAACTTGAGAAAACATGTTTTTTTTTTTTGTTTTTTTTTTTTTAGAGAGATCAGCAGAGCATCCTCATTTAGCCGTCTTAGTACATGAAGTGCAACACTTTTATTTCTGCCTCTGTGCTGTTGTCTCGTTGTGCCTGTGCAAGCAAAGTTTGAAATGTTAATGTGATCTTATGTATTCTGTTTTTCTCTCTTTGCTCGCTGCTGCCTTCGTTGGATCATGGCCTGGTTGCTACTTTGCATTCCTGCACCTCAGGTAAAAAAAAAAAAAATTCTCATTCTCTTAGTGTGCAGAGATTCTCCGCAGAAAGTCCAGAGCTTTGATTTAGAGATGCAGGAAGTAGCATAGATGGTATTGTTAATAATGTAATGTTTTCATTTTACATATTTGAATTTCTAGCAGAACGTGTGGCATAAATATTCATCACAACGCAGGTATTACGTGTTGGTTGCTCAAAATTTCCTGGGGGAGAACCATCAGACCCCCCCCTCTTATTACCTGTGCCTCAATATGTTTAAAATAACCCACTTAGATGTTTTACCAGCCCACCTTTGTGACAATTCCCTATCAGTTAGGGAACTCAGTGCTTACTTAAGTGAACATAAAGCATATTAAATATTAGTGTATATGATAGAATAAAGCCACTGACTTTGGAGAAAATCTTTCTTCACCTAGCTGGAGTTGGAACAAAGGCTGAGGATCAATCTTTCAAACCATGGACCGCTGTCCAATGACGATGAATCTTTTAAGTTTGGTTGTTTGGGAAATCTGGACGTAGACAATTTCCTTCAGCTTCATTGGTGTATGTACAGTTACATTATGGATATTCACTCGCCAGGTGTATCCTGGCTATACCTGAAACCCAGAAATATTGTCTACATCCCCCACAGCTGGCTGAATCCTCACTGGATACGAGCTGATAGATTGTGATATCGATCTTATAAAGTAGTGGGAATGAGAGTATATGAAAAATGAGGCAGTTTACTGGAAGAAGAGCCAAATGTAATAAATGGCACAGTACTTAAACAAGCACACAACCTTTCAAACACCATCGCACGAGCACAGTACTCGTAAAACACAGAAAAAAATATCCCTGCAAAACAAACAGTCGCCTACTGGAGGTCTCTTACCTGCAGAAGCTCCATGGAGACAATTTAATTTGGGAAATTGAGTGCAGCGGGCTTCGCATCTCATTACTGTCTGAGGTTTGAAGTGGGGTGCGATCCAGGGCTCTGCTTTCTCATCCAACATCAAGTGCAAGTTTTAGCCTTTAATACGACCTCAGAGCTGTGTTGCAAAGTGGAGACGGGCTACTGCTGTGTGCTGACTGCATCGGATGCTAAGCAGGAAATAGAATGTGGAAGCCCGTATACGAGACAAGATGAAGAAAAAGTGGCAAATGCAGCCAACTAACTTGTGCTGTGCTTTTTTTTTTCCTGAGCTGTTTTTTTTTTTTTTTTTTATTGATTGGAAATAAAGGCAACAAGTCTTAAAGGGGAAATCATAAATAACTTCTCAGGTCCAAATGATCAAACTCAGCGTTCTATATCGCATCACATCAAGCAAGATCGCTCGCTGGCTTTCCACACAGCATTCGGAAATATATTCTTCCAGGGCTTTTGTATTGATGGTGCTTTTCATAAACGGCTTGCCGTGAGTGGAAAAAAGGTTTTTCTTTGGTGTTGTTGACACAAATCAAAGCTCAACATTTCAATCTTGAATGTGGATGTTATTAATGTACCGTCAGTGTAAAAACGGCGCACCTCGTCGCCCACAGGCAGTTAGGACACTCCAATAGAAGACAATGAAATCGGGCTGATTTTGTCGCCGACCATTGCTAAAGTCGCGTGCTGTCAGGACAGGCTGTTACGCAGATGACACCACGTTAATAATCTGTCATGGAAGGAAAGTAATTACATCACCTATTCTGAGTAAATCAGGTTTTTTGGAGCAACACATTTCTAGAGCATGCGTCCGTTTGTTCATCTCGATTGAAGACATTACATATCAGCGAGGGGAGCGCTGGAACACTTCCTTTCTGAACATTTTACCCTCTCTGTACAATAGCCGGAGCAGTGAAATGTCACCCAGCTAAAGGTTATTTCCTCCTTCATTAGCGCTCAGGGTAAAACAGTGCTGCCTGGGCTCCGGCTGAGCAGGCTTTCGGTGGTCATCGGGCCGAGGACGGTGTTCTTCTGAGATAAGGTGAGAGGGATGCGCGGTGCTCCAGTGTTTAATTAAAGCAGTAAGTAATGTAGGGAGATTGGACAGAAGTTCATTTACTGAGAGAGAAGTAGCAGGCAGGATAAACATTCACACAGATAAATGAAGAGGTTGTGTTCAGATGCTTAAGAAGCACATTGAAGTTCTGCAGAGAAATGGCTTCTTGGAGTGATGGATAGTTATAAAGTGTCCCTTGTTAAAATGAATACATCAATGTTGAAGCAGCAGTTAAAATGTGGAGCTGGTGGATATGGAGTCAGTCAGAATGGTATAAAGTGTATTGATTACCAACATCTGGACTTGGTCAACACTATTCCTAATCGTTGCCAAGGAAACACCGAACGTTACGTCAAATAGGAGGGCATTTGGAAAATACCTTACTCTGTAAATGTACGAAAAT
This sequence comes from Symphodus melops, assembly GCF_947650265.1. Lineage (NCBI taxonomy): Eukaryota > Metazoa > Chordata > Actinopteri > Labriformes > Labridae > Symphodus > Symphodus melops. The sequence continues at coordinate 4,150,955 of NC_136712.1, forward strand.
AAATTACATTTTAATGCCGCCTGTTTGTGTGGGGACATTGTACGACATCATAGTCTTGGCTTATTTAAGGGATTTTTTAAAAAGGAGAATTATGTTATATTTGCAAAAAAATCTCAGGTAGTACATTGTGCCCACGTGAATCCATTTGTACACACACACACACACGTGCACACGCAACCATACATCACAAGCTCCCCAATGAGCGGTCATTAGAGCTCGTTTTAACAACTCTGGTTGACCACGGCTGATTTGAAGCACAGGCTGCAGCTGCAGGCCGCCCTGTTGGGAGGGATTATACCGCTTGCTGTAATTTCACAGCTCTGATTGGGTGCCGTTTCCTCCAGAGAGGCTCAAATAGATTTTGTGTGTGTGATTGCCGGAGAAAGCTTCACTCTGATGGCCGACACCAGGCCTGCGATGACGCTCGTGTCTTATTGATTATCGAGGCTTTTGCAGTGGATACGTGCAGACAGAAACATTTCCCGTATGGATGAGAGTGCAAAGCTCAAGAGATCTGGCAAGAGAGCGAACCAAAAATGTTGGGGATGTCTTTTGATACAGCCACCTGTTGTCTCTGTTAGGTTGTTTTATTGAACCTGACAACAGATTTACAAAATGAAAAAGTGTTGAGGATCTAAACGAGATCTTTTTCTGGACTTGTCTTTACCTATTTAATCTTTTTAAGAATAACCCTAAATACCATATACATTTTTTTTTTCAGCATGCACCGACAGAACATACTTTCTTCTTCTTCTTGTTGTAGAAGTCTGCCATCTTGTGGCAGAAGGTGGTATCACACTGAATACAAGGAAAAAGAGTCGAACAAGGAAGAGTTCCTTATTTGTCCAGCAGATGGTGCTCTATAGCAAGAGGTGCATTGACTGTGTAACCTCCAATTTGCCTCCTCATGAAACAAAACCCGAACCATTAACCTCCTTATTCCTCCATTGACTTCTTAACTTTGAGCTCGGCCCATAGATCTCCCCCAATCACCTCGACAAACGTCTGCAGCCGTCATTGAACTCATCCATTGATCTCTGCAACGTGCTGTGGAAGCTGTGAACACTTTCTCAGACTATTTCTCTTGATACTTCCGCCGCAGGAATATGAATTGGTTTTTTTCTCCAGCAAAGGGCGAATCAACGCTATAAATCAGAAGTCGTTTGTGTCTGCGGACTCCCTCTGACTTCACAGGGGTCTTTATCAGGTTAAGCAGACGCAAGTGTCAGGAATTATTGAAAGAGATGTTTGTTTTTTTTTCTCTGCTCCAAACTGAATAGAGAAGTTGTTTGACCTTGGCAAAGAAATCCAGATACTACTTCGGAAATCCACACTTCTTAGATGTATGAACTTGTTGTTTCACACTTTATTTGTATTTGTGCCAGTATTGGTTTGTATTTGCACTGTCGGGAGGACAATGAGGAGCTTGATCAAGTGCAGGTCTCTGCTGGTTAACGTCGACAGGACAGAAGACAAAGCGCTCGCACGTCCACTTTCATGAGGATGGATGGTGTCTTTGGGGACAGTGTGCGTCCTCGCAGTTAAGCAGTCGGGACAGCTTTCACTTCCATCCATCACCTCCGCCATGATGATTTGGCCTTTAGAGAAACAGGCTCTATTAATGAGGATTTAAGGGGTTTTGTTGCGCTCAAACTTTTGCAAGTTGATGCGAGAGTTAATGCGGAGTTGAAGAACAAATCAAGCGATTGCTCAGTCTGAAACGAACAAGATTGGTAATAATGTTTCGGTGCATGATGTTGATTCATGCTCAGCCTGTTGTTGGGGGACTTTTTGAACATCCCGTTATCACAGAAAAATACCGCTTATGCTCACTTCTGGCCCTTTTTTCATCATTATGGGAACTTTAACCTTATTTTCTTTCCTGCTTTATTTGATTACTTAATGAGTTTTTAGAGGCAGAGAGCAAAAGTGCTGCAGAAATGGTATTTTGTCTCCCAAAAGCGAGGTTTTTTTCTCTCTCTCTCTCTCTGTGTGTGCAGCACTGGTATTCTTCATGGGACTGGGGGCGGTAATGAGAAAGTTATGAGATTGCCCCTCCCCTCCCCTGTGCAGCTAGAGAAGACCGATGAGCCTGAACTTGCAAATAAAGTAAAAACAATCAGGGGAGAGGGTGGGGAGGACACACACACACACACACACACACACACACACACACACACACACACACACACACACACACACACACACACACACACACACACACACACACACACACACACACACACACACACACACACACACACACACACACACACACACACACACACACACACACACACACACACACACACACACACACACACACACACACACACACACACACACACAACGGAATAAAAAGAGACGTGTTCGTATACTCCAGGATGATTGATTGGGTCAATATCCACTTCATTTCTCTGCTGCAATATGTCTCCTGTTACATTTCCTCCTCCACATTCGGCTTCAAGCGGAAGTAAACTCCAGCGTTGATTAAAACTTGTCCCACCTCAGGAATTCAAGTATTAAGAGGACTAGTTGACGTTTAAAATCACACATTAATCTCAGTCCTCAACTGGGTGACTCGGCTACATTTTGTTCTCCGAAGCAAACTTCCTCATGCATCTTTTAAACCCGGTCAAACAGTTGTTGATTGAAAGTAGCCGCAGGCTAACACTTACAGTCGCTACATAGCACACACCTGAAACAGTAAGAGCAAAGGACACAAAACCCTTGAATGTCTGCAGCAGATATCATGCTGCTAGCATGGCTAAGCGTTTGCTAGCATAGATAAGCGTGTGCTAGCATGGCTTAGCGTGTGATATAGAGCTAGCTAACCACTCTGACTTGGAGTACTTTCTGATGAACACAGTGGATCACTTCTGTAATACAAGTATGTCTTTAGAAAAAATGGTCAAAAAGTAAAGTAATATCTGTGTTTATAAGGGTGTAAGTGAGGTAATTAGATTAAGTGGTTGTCAGCACATGGCAGCTCTGTAGTACAATCTTGTATCGTTGTCCACGCCAAAATAAAATGAGAATATGAACTCAATGTACTGTGATCTGTAAATCACACAGCTTCATCAGTGGAACACCACAGTCCACAGAATGTGTGTCTTATATTGGAATATTTAGAGTGCATGTTGTGCATTAAACTGATCTAAGTGTTTTTAAGTGATAGTCTATAGTACTCCAGATCTAATGAGATTTACAAGAGAATGTGTTGTTGCAAAAACATTGCGAAGCTGCAGACAATCTTCCTGTTACTCTTTTGATAAACCCTGAGAAAGTGTTCTATATTACAATCACAGACAAGGCCGAGTTTCCCTCCGACAACATTGATTACAGCAGATTTTGGACTTCAAAGCCTCTTACACTCCGCAGGATTGGACAACATAGATGAGGCAACCGTTGACATAACCTTTTTATACAATTTTGACATTTTTAAGCTTGTTTTGCAGACTTCTCAAATCAATCAAAGATCCACAAAGTTTCTGATTGCCTCTGATTTTTAAATTGTATCCTTATCCAAACATTGTAAATAATGTTTTTGCAGTTTAAGAGTGCAACAGTCAAGAATGAGATGTGGGCGGTTTTCTCATTGAAGCTTGAAGCGTTTTATGACTCACCCATTATGCATGATTTCAGGTCCAGTTTTTATTTTGTTTTTTACATGTGAACCATTAAAATAGCAGCTTCAAGTAGGAGTGTTTATTTCAGTGCTAAAAAGAAAACTTTCAAAAAACACTTTCAGAAGATTTTGATCCAAACTTCTACACCGTTATAACATTTTCTAAATGTTTTTTTCCAATGTTTGATTTTCATTAAGAGCTTTGACTCTCGCAGACAAAGTTGCAAACAGAGAGCCGCACCATACACCATAAACCTCGGTGGAAAGGACTTCACCCTGAAGATAAAGGACTTTGTAAAGATCTCTAAAATGTTGTTGAGTTCAATGCAGGTTCATGACCGGTGTCGTTTAATGGCCTCTGCAAGGGCTGCGCCAATGACCTCGAGTTCAGAGTGCTTCTAACTGGCGCTTGCTGTTGCTAGGTTACAAATGGCTTATAGCCCCTGTTTCCCCATTAAAGTAACCAAAAGTTGTGTTTTAAATTACTCCGTTTGCTTAATATCAAATCAATGTCAGGAACATTTCCTGGCATAAGCAGCAGCTTTAAACCTGTAGCATCGACAAAGACTCGTCAGATTAGTTTCTCTTCTGCCATTGGTGTTGACAATGATTAAGTAGATATCAGTAGTCCCGTCTCTCTTTATTTTGATTGGGCGGTGAGGGAGAAGTGACAATCAGAAGTGCGCCGGAGTACAAAAAGTTGAGCTCATTTCAACTGAGAGCGCAGCGACATAAAAAGCTGACGTCGAGGTGCTTCGGATGCTCGAGCTGAAGAATCTGAATTGTTTTGGTTTCGTATGGAAAACTGGCACTACCAACACAAACCTGTCCAAGGGTTATGTATGATTGTGCAACAGACGAGACAGAAGCCAGTCAAATGAAACTTTTGATTGTCTCAGCTATTTTTTTTTTTAATTTCCATTTGCTATTTCCATTTTCATGTAGATCCCATCAGATATCAACCCTGCACGCTGCCAGTCAGCGTCTGCACAAGAGTAACTACACTGAAAACAGTGATTGACACTTCAAAACACCCGAGTGGGCTTGTTTCTTTAGAACTGCTGAGCCCAACAGCCCGCAGCATGGGGACAGTCAGACTTCACATGTTTAGTGATGAAGCGTTGGTTCGCTTGGGGATGATTGAAAAGACGCTCAGCCGCCCAGCGCTCGCTCTGGGTTTGATTACTTTCCCCTCAAGTGCATCCTGGAATCGGCTCAGTCTCTGTTATTTTATTTATGAGTAAACAAAGTAACCGTCACCTTTGTTAGTGTTGAAAGAGCTAAATATAGAGTACGAGGTATGATCTTTTTGATGTTGAATAAGACCTGAATCTCTCTGGGGAGAAGACATCGTATTGTTTCTACGGAGCTAATCCAACTATGTATCTCCAAAACAAGAAGAGTGCCAGTAAAGGCCACATAGTATACGAGGCATGTATAGTGATACAGGGCTGTAGTGTCATTAAAAAAACACTCTGAATGAAGGGAGCCGTTAACGTCAAGGTAAAGCTTTGAAACATCTGAAAAATACAACATGCTTAAACTGAAACAGGTTCTTTAACATCTAGGACCAAAAAAATAAAATAAAATTTAAGGTTTGATTTTATTGATTCGTTTTCTCTCAACTGTAGCATTCTAGCTAACGTGTCTGTTTGTGCTTGTGCAAGACAGTGTATCCTTACTAACAAGAATAATATCATAGCATCCACTATATTCTTACTTACTAGTGTTATAAACTGTTCTCTTGCTGGAGCGTTGGTGGGGTTCACAGACTTGAGCGTGTGGAAGAACAGGGGGATTTTTTCAAGGTCAATAAAGTCTGTTCTCTTTTCCTTAAAAATTTTCAGTAAAGTGGGGTTGATCTGCCAACCACAAGGTGAAACCTCAACTTCTTCCTGCACTTGAGAGTTTAAAAGAGCAGGGAGTCTCTATTTCCTGCAGCTCCTTTGCAAGCTTTTTTATCCTCTTCAAAAGGCTCTCTTTAATCGTAGCAATAGTGCAGGATGAGAGTGTTTTCAAATGACGACCTGCTGGCATATTGTGATCTTTGAGACTAACTTCCAAGGGAAGAAAATGTCAAAGGCTGTTTCAGCCTGCTGCACAACTTTGGTGAAAAGCACTTGACTGTTAAGAGGACTTGGAATTTCCCAGCGGGTGTCGAGCCAGAAACCGTAAGAGGAGTTATAGACTGCCTCAGTAACTACAATGAATCAATCGCCTCCTCCTGTTTCGTTTTCTTGTGGCACTGGATGTCTTACACAACCTGCTTTGAAATCTCGCAGATCAAAAATAATGGTCCCTAGGATGTCATCATCTCAAGAACTCATCAAGCAACCAAAAAGAGTGCTTGAGTCAGAGCTTTAAAAAAAAAAAAAAAAAAAAGACCACATAAGACAAAAGGCTGCAGACTCAGGGGACCACGCCATGAAAAATGCAGTGAGGAGAGAGTGTAGGAGAGGCAATCAGGAAGTGTAACAATAAAGGAATATGGTGGAAGTGTATTTGCTTTACTGATGCGGCATTCATGATCTTTATGTACCAGATAATGGAGGGAAAAAAGAGGTAGTGTTGTATTGTGTTGTCTTTTTTTTCTATCTATTAGCTGTACCACTTATTCTGGGGTGGGAAGGCTCTTAAATCATTCCCATACATAAGGAATATATAAGGACATAAGGAAGGGCTCACCATAGGGAATCGTAGGGTAACTCCAGGTATAAGACACAACTATGATACAAAGCAATTAGATACAATGGTGAATGGAGCTTGAGCTTGTACAGCACTTTTCACATCGCATGTCACGCCCATTCACCCCTTGTATCTTAGCAACACGGCATGTCTTAAAGGTACGTTCCACAATGACGACTGTTACGACATCCGGAAGAAAGCATCTTACTGCATGACTGCTACTTGAAGTCACTAATGTAGGAGGTCTATAAAGTGAACCTTTTGTGCTTTCTACACAAAGTTCAGCCGATGAGCCGTGCCCTCACAAAGCTGCATCGTGCTGCAAACAGTAAAAGCTATATTCCATAACCATGGCAGCATCCACCTCCTTATTCTCCCACAGAGCAAACTGCACTGTAACTATGAAGCCGCAGGGCCGAGCACACACCCACATGGGCAACTTTCTGTACATTCTGCAGGTTTATTAGAGTTAATATTATTCGTTATCATATTTATAAGACCATTTAGCTTTGGTCACATAAAGGGAATGTTCATCTTTAATGAACTCTCTGGTTATTTTCACAGTTAATCGATAAAACGTTTTGTTTGGAAAATGTTGAAAAAGTTTAAAAACTGACATTTTCTGATAGTCCATAGTAACATAAATGCTGCTTCTTTTTTCTAGTGTTGGCCCCAGATCATTAAGAGGTTATATATATTTTGTAATACAAGTTTAAAGAAAAAGCAAATCTCCCTTTTATAAAGCTGGAACCTGCAAATATTGGACGTCGTGTCCTGAAATGCACCCATGTTAATGTTGTTTTTGACGTATTTATTGAATAATGGGTGAAAATTTGAATTTCTACAGCAGTAAAAATTGTCATACAAGTAAATGTGCAATTTCCTCATCACATACACTCCATTTAATAGATACTTAATTTTTTTAGCAGATGTTTTATAAACCTGACCTTTTTTCCTCCATTGTGTTCCTTGTACCACATCTTATCGACAGGCGGAGGTTTAATACAAACACATTCAGTCACATTGTATCGTCGACAACAGCCCTCTAATGTTTCAGCAGTGACAGGGCCAGAGCAGCGTCCATTAAGGCTTTCTGCCCACACATGACTGTGGACACAATCAATATGCCTCCGCTGCCCCTCCTCAGACCTTCGTTTTCCAAGAAGCTCCAGCGCTGGGAGGAACCGGCGACCTTCACAGACGCGGGCAGATCCAGTGGGAGTGTAACTGGGTAATCTGGCAGAATTCTGTATCAGGGAGCGACTGATGCAAACCAGTCACGACACTTGTTGTTTTGGCAGCATCTGGTGCTCAAGAGCAAAAGCAATCACGAACACTTAATGGAAAATACAATCAACACCGCAGTTGTTTGAGAGTCCTTGAAGAAATGAGCATTCTGGTTGTAAAGTTGAAACATAAAACATTTTGTTTTTGTGCAGAGGCTGATGTAATTCCAGATGATGAACCACTTCCACATGATTTTGATAAAAATCGTCTTAAGAGCCTAATTAGCTGAAAACTGTCAATTTTCCAACAATACCAAATTATTCTTTGAAAATTATGGTCATATTTACATTTTTGCTTAAGGAAATGACATTCTTCTTGCTAATAATGATAGTGACTGATATTTGGTACAGTGTAGACTATACAATTTAGGGGAAAAAACAATTAGGCAGCGAGAAGTGTCACCATGGAAGGTGATAGGGATGTAAATGTCAGACAGGATCAGACAGGAATCCACAAAGCACAAAACTGTCTCAAATTCTGAATAGCTAAAAGTCATTTTTTGTCTGTGATTTGTTCTCACAAATGTCCTTCACAGAATGTTGAGAAACCACAAAGCCTACATCTTGTAGCCTTGTCTCTCTTATATTCTCACACTCAGAGGATCAGCGCAGGTTTGCCAGTCGCTTCAGCTGACAGTTGAGCTCTTTGGGGATCTCTGTAATACAGTATAGGTACAGTAACATCTGACAGCAGAGCTACGGAGCCTTAAAGGCCTCGTCTCAAGTCAGCTTGTTAGTAGTGTGTGTTTGACACTTTGTGCCTGGCACAGTGACAATAGATATGCTAATTCTAACATGCAACCATCTCCCCTGAGTGTCCCAAATCCTTCAGTCCCAAAGTGAGTTATCATGAGCTGCATATCAGATGTGCAAGAAGGCAGAGCAGGAAGGAGTTTCCTCGAAAGCTGTGCTATTTACAGCAAACATGTGACAGCTTGAAATAAACTGACACTTATTGTAAAATGTTGACCTCTATTAAGAGCATTTAATGAACCATCTTATGACAATCTTAAAGTATAGATCTCATTTTATTTACAAATACAGGCAAATGAAACCCTGCTAATAAGCTATCGTTAGCTTGCTAATGCGCCTACGGTGATTAAAGTGTTTACCTTTGTAAACATGAAACCATTCATGAGCATGAGTTTGTTTTCTCATGTTGGGTATGTCTAAATATTTCAATTAGCAGTTGACTCACAGCTTCACAACACTTAAGTGCTAGCATCACAAAGACCCTAGCATGGCTTAAGGTCTTGTTTGACTGCAAATAAGCAGTAGCCTTAGATGTCCTTTAGTTTTATGGTTTGTGAAACCACTCGAACTTGAAAAAACTTGATTTTATGTATGTATATATATATATATATATATATATATATATATATATATATATATATATATACACTCACACACACACACACACACACACACACACACACACACACATATATATATATATAACTTTTAGAGTGTATGATGAATCTTTATTTATTATTTTCATTTTGTATTTTTTTGTTATTTTATGTTTTAAATTTGTTTTTTGGGTTGTTTTTTTTACACCTCTGAAAATTGAATAATGTGCATTGAGTGCTTGAAGTCACCTTGGCTTATAGAGAACTTGAACATAATCATCAGCTGCAGCCTGAGTTTCATGAAAAGGTTGTATTGAGCCTTCAAATTGGATTCAAGGAGAGGCTCATCCAGGCGATTTTTAGCACAACATTCTTATCTTGCATTAGGTTTCATTTGAATAAATTGCCATATTTTCCTCCAGCCTTGTTCTTCCTGACGCTTTGGATTTCCCATCTGAAATATTACTCTGCATGTGAAGACGAACTCTTATGACTCTCATTTCCCAGAATAGTTGTTTTCTGTCACATCGTTTTTTTCTCCTTCTTGAAGACTGCTGGATTCATGTAAATTTCACTTTTCTGTAGTGTTTACCCCAAAAGTTCTTATAAGTATTACATTTGTTCGGTATAATTTGCAATTCTTTTAAAGATAGGAATATACTCCAAGCTGCAAAAGAGATCCAGTTCCCCTGATGCCAGTCTTTGAGGTCAAATCCTACATATGCATAAAGTGGCACTTCTTTTGAGTTCCTTGTTTGCAGCTCATTTGCAGTTTCAGCGGTTGTTTGAGCAAACGGGCTTGTAACAGAAATGCCCCGTCCAATACACCGTGCATGCAGAGTAAATAAAAATTTAGGATTTACCTTTCACATCTCCAGTTTAAAGCAGGCCTGCAAGTAAACATGTGGCTTCATACACCCACTGTTATTTCTAAGTGTTAAATAGGTATTCTACCAAGATGGTTTACAGTAACCTACGTAAATGTGTAATGGCTTTGATCCTCCGAAGAACCACCAGTGCTCCTTAAATCCCCAACGTGTGCATCATCCCTGCTGCTAGCCGGCTGCGTAGATTAGGAGCCCGGACTGATCAAACACCAGCTTTCAATCAGAAAAGAAATCAATTTGTCTGAGCTCTTTGACTGATGGAAAAAAAAAAAAAAAAAAAAAGGTCTGCGTGTGTTTTTCTTCTTCAGAGATTTGGATAGAGAGAGTGATGCCTTTGAGGAGACGAGCATGAAAAGAAGAAACCCACACAAACCCGTCCTAACTCAGGTGTTGGTTTAATAAACATGATTCTGCATTTGCACAATCTGCCTCAGTGGAACCATGCGAATATGCACTTTGATGAAATATTGATATGAAAAATGATTCTTTTAACAACCCTTCTTTGATCAGGAACTCTAATAACTCTTTAATTTGAACAACAATAACTGGTTTTGATTAATTCATAACCATTCTGTGACAGTATCGGCCTCATGAGTTGAAACGTAATCCTCCATTTGAGAGGCTTTTTGCAGCTTTGCAAACGCAGAAAGAGAAAGATTGCAGCCAGAGGAAACACACAGGATTGAGAGGCTTGCAAACCAATGAGCGCTGAGAAACATCTAGCCACGCCCCCTGCACATCTGCACAGTGACGTCAGAGCCCACTACAGCACTGAGTCCCTTTATGTGCACGAGGGCTTAGTAAGGCCTGATCCTGCACGTCCACAGTCCTGCTATGATGAAGTAATGTTACAACAGGTTAGACAGATTATTACGAGTGTCAAGGACACGGCAGGCTTTTTATTTCTCCAAAAATGATGCTTTTTAAGAATAATCCCCAACTCTGTGTCCAATTCATCCCAGTGGAAAAAAAAACTTTTTTTATTCATGACTCTATGATTTTGTTAAGTGTTTGAGGTGAGCTCCAAGAGAAACATGCAGTAATGTTAAAGTCAAATTCCCAGGTCAGGAGAGCAACCTAAACTCATTCTGGTAAATAGCATCAGCTGGGAACCCTCAGCTTGCCAAGTTAAGAGTAAAAGTCCCAAAAATCAAATCCCATTGGAAGAGTGTGAGGCTGGAAGTGAGTTCAACCCATTCAGCTTAAAAAAGCTCACTGAGCTGTGTCTAACAACACAAAATCAGGCCAGAGCATAAACTGCTCGGGAAGTTCTTCACAACTGTGACTAAACTAGATTAGTTATCCGTCACGTTTCGGGTAGGAAAACAGGGAGGGAGGACGCAATTGCAGAAACTAAAATTTATGTAACAAAAGGCAAAACTGAACTAAATCCAAAACGTCTCGAAACACGAGTGACAAAAGAAACACACAAGAAAAACCAAAATCCAAAAAACCACGAGGAAAATCCAGGGAGAAGAAAACGACAGGCCACGACGACATACAAAAGACAAACTCCAAACAATAAACAGAACTACCAGAGACAAAGACTCCTACAAACTGCACCAACAAAAGACAACGATCCGACAAGAGACTCAGGGAAAACACGGAGACTAAATAGACATGGGGTAATCAGACGCAGGTGAGACTAACGAGACAGGTGAGGACAATCAGACAGGAGGGAAACACAAGGAACAAAGAACACAAGTACAAAGTAAAACTCAACACTGACACCACCTAAAACCAGATATACAAAATAAAACAGGAAACACCAAAGACTAGACTTAAAACACAAGAAATACACGAACAGGCAACATAGGAGGACACGGGGAAACACACTCAAGACTAAAGTAAACACAAGACTATGAAACATTAAAGCACACAAGGGAGACAATCATCACTAGGAAACAAATAACACTCAGGACAGAATAAAAACTAAAAGATGAAACAGAACTATTTGTTTTATTTTTTAACCAACATGGTAGTTATTAAAATGACTCCCAATTTAGTGTGACAAAGAAAGTCATTTCATTCTCAAGTCCTTATTTTTCTTTTCCAAATCGCTCTTGGGAAGAAAAATTGGATTAGACCATTCAGCAAAAAATGTGGAGGAGTCTCGTGAAAAAGGCCACGCGATGAGAGAAAATTGGATGGAAAACGGAGACAAGTCAATCGTGGTTGGGCGTCTGCTCGAGTCGAAGTGCTTTTCCTCATGTGGAAACCGTGAGAGAGCATTTTGACTTTCATAGGAACGTTAAAGTGCGTCAGAAAAAAAAGTTCAGAATCAATAAGGCGCACTGCATCATGGGAAAATGGCAGCAATGTGAAAATGTTTTGGAGGTAACTAATGGATGGCGGCCTGGAGAAAAGTCGTCACTATGCTTCTCCAAAGTGAATAAGATGCATTTACATAAACACAAAAACACAGAAGTATTCATGCTTTAGGCACAGGTTAAGGTCTAAAAGCGGCATTCATTCCAGGAAACTGAATTGCTAGCTTACCAGAAAATGTAGCATTTTGATTTTTTATTCCAAAACTCAACGGGAATTTGGTTTCATTGTTGTATTTAATTTAAAGAAAAGACTTTGAAGGAAGGTTTTTTTTCAGCAGTAGTAGTTTGAGCTACTTGTTTTTTAAACATAGATTGAGTTTACTATGAACTACTGTACATTTGTCCTCAGGGTAACTCTGCTTTAGTTTCACTTTACAGTGAAGTAACTGATAGCTCGCACGGCTCCGCGTCCCAAACGCTGTTTGAATGACACCACGAGTGATCAAAGAGATTGTGGTTCAAATGAAGAAGTCGACAAACAACTTTAAGACAAAGGCACTAAATCTTGACTGCGTGCTTCACAGGAGGTGAAGGACCTCCCACACTCCCACAGACATCATTGACCGAACAATCAGTCACTTAAACTGCTTCACATCCATCGTATGAGTGACACAGACTGAAGCACAACTGATGTGTGTTTCCAGTTTTATCATTGATTTGACTATCTAATTATACAACAACCAACATTTACTCATTCCAACAGGGCCGATGGAAGTTATTTTGAACAGGGGGTGCTGTAAACAATCTTTTGTTCTTTTTTGGACAAAAAAACAACAACCTAAAGGCCCATTTAGAATACATTTATAATATATACATTTACATGTATTTTTAAAAAGATGAAGATTCACCACGTCATTGCTTTACACTCTTCAGTGAACACAGCCAGGGCCACACACAGACACCATCAGTTCTCAGAGTAATAGGCAATTACTTAGGCAATGCACAATGACTTAAACTTCACAATAACACTTTAACAATGCAACAGGTTTGATCAGCTGGCATCAAACTGAGTCACTGCGCCGACATTTATGTCACGCACGACTCTGTTAGCTCCAAAATCCTTTTACGCACAGCGCAAAGAAATAATCTCAGACAATCTAAGCACATCATTGAATAGCTCTCCACATTCATTACGCAAACAAACGCACAAAATCACACTTTTTTCTCCATCTCCAACCTTTTTTACGCAAGCCACAAGGAAACAATCCAAACCATTTACACGTTATTAAACAGTTCTCCAAATCCATTACGCACAGAACACACGATCAAAGTAACACTCTCAAGCTCCACCACCTTGCAAAAATACTATAGTGTGACATTAAACTGCATAGATATGAAAGTGCGCGGCGGCACCATGGTCTTACTTTGAGCTGCAGGCAGGGTGCCCTGGTTACAGGTGTCCAAATGTCCAGGTGCGCTCTGGGGTCGTGGAAATAAAGTCTCTAATGAGGGGACGAATATCCAGAGAGTTCATGATGTCTGTGTTGGCATACATCTATTAATGGTTTGTGAGTCTTTTCTGGGTCATCATGGTGCTGCGTACCCATGTCTTCAAAAGACGTAAGGCTGAGAAAGTGCGCTCAGGTGAGGCCACAGAGACAGATAGGCACAGACGTAACTCAATCAGTTTTTCTGTCTCTGAAAACGTGGCTCTT